>NC_058369.1:100545180-101953513 GCF_018350175.1 Felis catus
GTTTCTTTCATTGTTGTCTTGATTCAACACATTGTTCTTAGCAAGATAATGCAATTGTGTAATTCCAGGATTAATATCTCTGTCTCTCCCACTAAAGTGTGACAACTTCAAGAATAGGCTTTACCCAGTTTGCCTGCCGTTGCATCCCTCAGAGCTTAGCTCAGTAGCTGATACAAAGTAGGTATTCAATAAATGTCTTTTAAGTGAATAATGAGAATCTGATGAGAAGGTGATCATACACAATAAATACTAAAGATCTTTAAATACTACAGCAATGTAATAATCTGGAAGGAAACAGTGCTGAGAGGGAGCTGTTACTGATTTGCTGGGCAATGATCATCCAGCCACATATCCTACTTTTCCCTCCCACTCGCCCATTCCTTCCCCTTCATGGAAGGCAGTACAAATAAGACACCTGGCATTGGGTCTTGCTGGACAGAAAGAATTCTCACAATTTGGTTGTTTACACTGTGAATTCTAGGTGAACACAGTAGCTTTTCTTAGAAAGACATTAATGGCTAAGATTCTGGTGACCAGTTCCAGGTCTTACCCTGCACATCCAAGGAATTCTCTGACATCAGCTGAATGTCCTACAATTCAACTAAATTCTGACTCTACCTACCTGGAGATCACATCAGATCCCACAGGTTAAGGGCTCAGGCCCACAACACTGATCTCACTTCAGATGCCAATTATAAGTCCAGGTTGTTACCTGTACTTCTTACTTCTGACCAGCTGGACATGCTTCCCACAATCCCCTTCTTGGGTTTGGTTAATTTGCTAGAGTGGCTCACAGAACTCAGGAAACCAGATTATGGTTTATTACAAATTAAATATTATTATAAATACATGTTACAAATCAAATAATATAAAAGATACAAACCAATAGTAAGATGAAGAGATATATAAGGTGAAGCCCTAAAGAAAACAGCTTGTGTCTCAGTAGAGTCTGGGACATGGAAGTGTTCTGCTTCCCCAACCTGGAAGCTCTCTGAGTCCTGTTCTTTTGGGGTTCTGTGCAGACTTCATTACAGAGGCAAGACTGATTAAATCATTGGCATTTGGCAATTCATTCAAACTCTATCCCCTCCCCATTCACCAGAGGTCAGTGGGATGGGACTGAAGGTTTTACCCCTCTAATTACATGGTTATTTATCCTGGCAACCAGCCCCTATCTTGAGGTGAGATCCCAGACCTACCTCATTAACACAACAAAAGTAGCTCTCATTACTCAGAAAATTCCAAGGGTTTTAGGAGCTGCGTGCAAAGAAAATTGGGTGAAGATCAAATATATATTTCTTATTATAAATCACAATATCACAATGGCCCTTGACTGCCAATAGTAATAGTAATAAAAATGAGAAAGAAGAAGGTGCAACAGAGTTCCAGTATCTTTACACTAGCCAGTGTTCAGGGGAGTTGTTTTAAATTCATGATTTTAATTTCTTTTGCACTGTATATCTATCAGATCACTCTAGACATATTCCCAATAAACTTAAGTTGAGGATAGTGCCCAAGAAAACTAAAAGAATAAATTAAGTTGATGTAATGAATTCTGATGCCTACTTCCCAGTTTTAAACTAATAGCTTGAGATTTCAAACAGCAAGTGCCCCATGATGGTATTTTTTCCACTTGAGTTCCTTGCCCAATAAAACAAACAAATAAAAAACATATTTAAAATTTGCCTCCCTTAGCATTTCATTTTAAATGATTTCTAGAAGTATAAGATACTGAACATTCACTTGAAACTTAATATTTCCAATGAAATATGACATTATGGAAAACAAGAAAGCAATAAAACATTTTAGATGATTCATATCCCTAGGATTTATGCAAATATAGCACCTCTGATTACCCACCATAAGTGATAGATGTAACATTTTTGCTATGAATGCAGCCCCAGAGAACTGTTATTTATTAGGCTAGTTACAAAGGTTATGTCAATTATTTGTGAGTGTATATGGGTAAAATTGAGTTATGCATTGTTTTTCCAGTCCCAAATGACAAACTTTGCTAGGCTGCTTTAGGCACATAGAACAGAGCGAAGACCAAATAAAAAAACAGTCTGGCTTTCTCTGCTCTGGGGAGAAACCAGAACTTCTGCTCATTTATAAAATGTAACTCTGAATGTAAAGTAGAATAATAAAAAGTATAGATAAGATTTTAGCTGCATGGAAACTTGGAGATTCAACTCTCTTATCTCACCATGATGAAATAGGCTCTGAGAAGTCTGACCTCTTCAGGGGGATACAACTTCATTAATGTAATAAGGAAGGAAAAAGAAACAGTTGGCTACTGTAAGTCAAATGCCAACCTAATAAATATTGATGAGGCTAAAGCTTTAGCTCTTTAAGAATATTTAAGTCCTGCTAGGAATTTACCCAAGGGATACAGGAGTGCTGATGCATAGGGGCACTTGTACCCCAATGTTTATAGCAGCACTTTCAACAGTAGCCAAATCATGGAAAGAGCCTAAATGTCCATCAACCGATGAATGGATAAAGAAGTTGTGGTTTATATATACAATGGAATACCACTTGGCAATGAGAAAAAATGAAATATGGCCTTTTGTAGCAATGTGGATGGAACTGGAGAGTGTTATGCTAAGTGAAATAAGTCATACAGAGAAAGACAGATACCATATGTTTTCACTCTTATGTGGATCCTGAGAAACTTAACAGAAGACCATGGGGGAAGGGAAGGGGGCGGGGGGGAAGAGAGAGAGGGAGGCAAATCATAAGAGACTCTTAAAAACTGAGAATAAACTGAGGGTTGATGGGGGGTGGGAGGGAGGGGAAAGTGGGTGATGGGCATTGAGGAGGGCACCTGGTGGGAGGAGTACTGAGTGGTGTATGGAAATCAATTTGACAATAAACTTCATAAAAAAAAGGAAAACTAAGAATATTTAAGTCCTAGAAAATGATTTACTGCAATTATAACGATACATTTAATTTTAATACAATACAAAATTTACATGCTTTCTTTAGGCCATTAAAATGAGCTTTTCCCTATGCAGGTTGGTGTGCTGGACAGAATAATAGCACCCTAAAAATGTTTACATCCTCAATCCAGAATCTGTGAAGTTGTTAATTTACATAGTAAAAAGAACTTTGCAAATGTTAAAGATCTTGAGATGAGGAGATTATCCTGGAAATTATTACGTGTGTGGGCTCAATGTAATCACAAGAATCCTGATAAGAGGGAGGCAAGAAGGTGAAAGAAGAAAAGATACGACAATAGTATCAGAGATGAAAGAAGAGGAAGAAGAGAGAAAGAGATTTGAAGATGTTAAGCTTCTGGCCATAAACCAACAAATGAAGGTGGCTTCCTAGAGGCTGGAACAGAAAGGGGAATGGACTCTCCTTTGGGGCCTCTGGAAAGAATGCAGCCCTACCAACCTACTATGGACTTCTGGCCAAACGCGGGAACAAGGATCGTTATTGAAGTTGCAAGCATTAGAGCTGCTGTCCACCTCTTTGGACACACTTATCATCTCCTCATCTGATACCCTGCTGATACTTTGTCTCCAGAGCACTTTGAAAGAGCAGGATCCAAGAGTTTTACCGTGGGACCCATACAATCTCTATCCCAGTTCTTTTCTATACAGGAAGCTACGGACTGTTCTCTTCTTTCAATGGGCTCTTTTTCCTCCCTCTCCCAACCTTTGGAGATGAAGTATGCAAATGCTTAGAGGATAGATTGACTTTTCCTCTCCCTTACCTGTATATTCTGAAGAGAAGAAAATGTGATATTAATCAGCCCAGGAAAGATTCAATTTTGAGTGATTTTTAAAATCCATATCCAATCAATCCATTCAAGACTGATATCTTTACCAACTGTGTTGCTCATTGAGCCAGGAACTGGAGGTACAAGGCTATCTCCCAAGGCACCCCATCTTCTACTTTTAAGCTGCCATGACTTTTTTCTAGCCTTCAACAGTCTACTCCCCTGGATTTTCAAAATAACCTCGTCTCTGGCTTTCTCTTTTTAGGTCATATCTGCAGTCTCTCCTTAAGTATGGCCAAGGCATATCTTTCAAGGCATATCAAGGCATCTAATATAGCTCCTAACCACATGTAGCTATGTAAACATACACTTAATAAAAATTAAAGACTCATTTTCTCAGCCTCACCAGTCATATTGCAAGCACTCGATAGCCACATGTGTTTAGTGGCCACCATACTGAACAATGCATAGATAGAACACTTTTTATCATCACAGAAAGTTGTAATGGACAGCCCCATTATTAAATGGAAATCTGTTCAAGTCTCTGCTTCCCAGTTTAATGCCTCTATGTGCCAAAAAGAAAATACCCTTTTGTAGGGGGTATAGCTCCTTTGTGTTCTAGCCATTAGCACTGTTAAGTGTCACCCTCCATCAAACATATGGCTCCATTTCTGGACCCCAGCCTCTTTCTCTGCCCCTGCTCTGCCACTCATCATCCAAGTCTCAGCTCCTACTGCATTCTCTGTGAAGCCTTCACTACTCTTCCCCTCTAGCTGAGCATTATGCTAATTGTGTTTAAATAGCAGTTTTTACTGTAATTGTGTGTTTGAGCATTTGTCTTTCAATGGCTTATAAACTCCTTAGTGACAGGAACATATCCTGCATACATACACTTACATATACTACATACATATATAATATAAATACACGTGTATGTATTTGAATATATACATATATACAATATATATTTTTAATTGAATGAATCATTGACTATTCAAGTACCATAAAGTGTTAAGAAATATTCTCTCTTATGTGGATCCTGAGAAACTTCACAGAAGACCATGGGGGAGGGGAAGAAAAAAAAAAAAAAGAGGTCAGAGAGGGAGGGAGCCAAAACATAAGAGACTCTTAAAAATTGAGAATAAACTGAGGGTTGATGGGGGTGGGAGGGAGGGTGATGGGCATTGAGGAGGGCACTTGTTGGGATGAGCACTGGGTGTTGTATGGAAACCAATTTGACAATACATTTCATATTAAAAACAAACAAATAAATAAATAAATATTCTAAGTCTCCTTCCTTAGAATTCTTTTCTAATAGATTGCTCTATCTTTGGAATTGGTAAAGTGCAATCTTCTAACAGGCTGCCCAGTCACTTACAGAATGTAAGTTTGGATTCTGAAGAAAGGATAGAATTATACTTACACACACAGCAAATTGTAATCCTTTTCAGAAAAGCTATATTGACATATAGCCACTAGATAGATCACTAGGTTCCCAACTACTATATAGAAAGGTAAATTTTGTGCCATGGATGTAACTTAATATGGCAGTCACACAAAAGAACCTATCAGAAAAAAATTTTCCAAATAAAACACTTATTAGGGTTCAATTCTCTGTTCTACCTTATTCAATCAAATTGCTTCCCTATCTACAGTGAACAACCTAGTTTAATTTAGTAATGCAAATACCAGTGTAACTCACCAAGACATCTTGGCAAAATCCCTAGTCTCTAAGGAATGATATTTTCATGGCTATTTTTTATAAGAACAGGATGTGTTATACACTGGAGAAAGTGAAGAAGTTGATGTTAATTTTCTTTACATCCACAGAATTTAACTTGAAATATACAGAATTTAGAACTAAGTGTTGAACGATTGAAGCTTGCTGGATATCATATTTCATGCTGGATTTACTCTTTATCTTAAAGTGAAATAAATGGAATTGTATACAAATAATACCTGCCTCTTATTAGAGGCCTCCCATGTGGGGTGGCACTCTGCTAGAGGCCTCATTTATACTTCTCACTTAATTTCTACAAACCATCTTCAACATAGGTATTATTACCTCCATTTTCACATGATAAAACTGAGGCTCAGAAAAGGAAAGTAACTCGTGCAAGATCGCACTGCTGGAAAAATGACAGAGTCAGGATGGGAAGACAAATCTGAGGCTAAAAGACAAATTTCATCATCTACTTCACATTTCCTCACAAGATAGTAACCTATCTATTCTATGTTATACTTTGAGGCTTAGGTGAATTTAGAAAGTGATGAACAAGATTTTTAAAGATAAGAAGAGTTTCTCTTAGAGGAAAAAAAAAGCAAAGTACTAGATAATAGCAAAGAATGTAAGGCAGCTGTTCACACACACAGACCTTAAATTCCACGCACCAGCACAGTTTGCCTCCTACTGGCCTTCCCTTGTCATTGTAGGATCTCATGCAAATAGTAGAAGTGAAAGCAGAACAGAAAGATTTGAACCCTTTCCCCTCCTCTTGCTCCCATGTGACTTCCTTCAAAGTCTTGAAATTTACATGGAAGAACTTAAAAATAATAATTATATTCCATTATAATATGCTATACTAATGAAATATTAAAATCTCCCTTCTATTATAGGCAAAAGTCTGGCAGGATGTAAACAAGAGTGATAATAGTAGTTATGAGGAGCTCAATTTTATTGTCCTTAAACTCTAAATTGTAAAGGTATTTTGATATAATGAAAGTTACTTTTTAAGTAAATCAAGGATACAAATGGAAGAATTTTGGTTAATCTGGAGTAAGCTTCATTTTATTTTTGTTTTCTAGAAAAGAACTGGTTAATGATTCCTACTTCACTGGATTTTAAAGGTCAAATTCCCAGAGTCTCCAAGTAAAGATCTGAAGTACAATGTTTTGGGGGGAGAGTGGGAAACGGCCAAATCTAAAGAGAGGGAAGGTTAGCAAACATTTGGAGAAAAAGAGAATGACTGAGACTCTCATTAGTGAAGGGACAGATAATGAACAGCCTGGAATGTTGTTTGAAGGATTAATGATGATTCACATAAGCGCATAGTACAGTGCATTATTTAAGAGTTGCTCTGCAAATGGCAGCTCCTGTTGAACACTACTGATGCCCGGGAAGAATACAGAATAGTGACAGGTAGGCACCACTAAACTAGTAGACCAAGCTGAGTCCAAGATCTTGCACATCTATTGAAGCCAAGCAGGCCAAATAAGGGACAGAGTCCACGAAAATACACAAAGCCTGGAGAGTCCAATAGTGGGACTGGGGATCTCCCCACCGAGAAGTGAAGTTTATGAGAGACAGTCTGTGCCTTGAAGGACTTGCAATGCTGATCAGAACAGGGAAATTGGCATGGTGGTCAGGAGCACGACTGACATGATGCTTGTCTGGTAAACAACTGAACAAAACTCATTAGAATTGCTTCTTTAATGTTTATTTTTACTTATTTTGAGAGAGAGAGAGCATGCGTGCAAGTGGCAGAGGGGCAGAGAGAGAGAGAGAGAGAGAGAGGGAGAGAGAATCCCAAGCAGGCTCCACACAGTCAGTACAGAGCCCAATGCGGGCTCAATCTCATGAACTGTGAGATCACGACCTGAGCCAAAACCAAGAGTTGGATGCTTATCTGACTGAGCCACTCAAGCACCCCTGAATTGCCTCTTTCTAAGTCCTAAGAGCTAAGGGTAGGCTAGAACTCCAACGGGCAATTAAGTGTCTCGAGCTGCCAAAATTAGAGCAAATCTTGATCTGGTAGCCAAGAAGACAGATTTGAGCCAATGAAACACTCATCCAGATCAATTGTTAGACGTGATAATTCTGCTGGTGATTGTTTCTAAAACAATCTCTGCCATCTCTGCCCACATTTCTAGTCTGACTCCTCCCAAGATTGATGTGTGCTATTCCATTTCTCAAGTGGTAGGTCCTGCTATAAATTCTCTTTGCCAAACAGTAACACTGGAGACTCTGGGACCTGGTGCAAAGGCTCCACACCTCTCCAGGGGCTTCTTCCTGCTTTCCTCTCACTCCAAACCACTAATATCATTAGGAAAAAAAATACAAGATTAATTTTAAATGTAAAATTTGCCAACACAAATGACCAGAATAAAAGAAGTATTTCTTTTTAGTCATCATAAAATCAACTCACATTTGTCAAGCGCTTCTTGTATACAAACCACTTTCTATCCACTCATTTAACAAATATTTAATGAGGGTGTCTAGGTGCTGTTCTGTGCTCTGGAAGGGATGCTGCTGAACAACAGTGACTGGATTGCTATTCCTACGGAGCACTGTCTTCTATTGGGGGAGAAGATAATGGGGAACAGAATTAATAAGTAAACAAGATGAATTTAGATTCTGATAAATACCATGAAGCAAATAAAGCAAGTGAAATTACAATGCTCTACTTGAGGTGGTATAGTTGGGGAAGGCTTCTCTTAGATTTGAATTATGAGCTGAAATCTGAATTATGCAGGGACATGTCAAGTCTGAGGGACTGTTATTTAGTGAATGTCTGTGCACACTCCCTCACTTCATATGTTGAAACCTAATCCCTAAGGTGATGATATTTGGAGATGGAGCATTTGAGAGGTGGTTAGGCCCTCATGGCTGGGACTCACACCCTTATAAAAGAGACCCTATGATGATCCTCTATCATGTGAGGATGTGGCAAGAAACCAGTTCAGCCATCTATGAACCAGGAAGTGAGCTCTCACCACACTGTGAATTTACCAGTACTTTGATCTTGAACTTCTCAGACAGAGCAGAACAGTGAGAATAAATATCTATCATTTATAAGACACTGAGTCTGTGGTATTTGATTTTATAGCATTTTTGTTACAGCAGCTTGAATGGACTAAGACAAGGACCAAAGTTAAAGGCAGAAACACTGGTGCAGAGCCCCTAAGAAGGGAACACCCACATGCTCCAGGAACAGAAGAGGGCTGATGAGAGCCAGAAAAGTTTAGAGGAGGTGCAAGCACAATGGTGAAGAGCTTGGCATGGATTTTTCAGAGCAGTAGGAGTCACTGGCAGTTTCTAAACAAGGACGTGACAAGATTCCCATTTCCGGACTGTCATTCAGGCTACTTTATGGCAACTAGCTTAAAAAAGTAGAAGCACAGACACGTGAAGGTGTGGCCTGCATAGGGCCAAATGTGGGAGCCGGGCATCTTTGGAGGAAAAATTAATCTGCACCACAACCCTATGAGATAGGCACTATCATTTCCTTCATATTATAGATGAAAAAATGAAGCCTGAAAGAAATTGATCAAAGTCACACATGTGGATAGGAAGCGTCACAGTGAGACCAAGCCCAGAGACGTGTGGGCTCCAGAACCTGCCCTCCTAACCACTGCTGCACTGGCTCACCATTGCCATGGTGTTCTATTCTCTCAGACAGAGACTTAGTCTTGGCAACAGACCCTAATGGCTTAAACATTCTAGAAGTGAAAATTTTTTGTACTTGTAAGAAGTATATAAGCTTTCCAGAGAAGAAAAAATTACCTGGGAATTCCAACAAACAGGCTCCCTTTCTTCTGAATGATTTTCCAGTAGTTTGGGGCTACAACACTGATGATATATATTTTTCTAATTTTACTGATTCTCAAGTTGGCTAACACACAGTGTAGTCTTGGCTTCAGGAGTAGATTCCAGCGATTCATCACTTACATATAACACCCAGTGCTCATCCTAAGTGCCCTCCTTAATGCCCATCACCCATATTCCCCGTCCCCATCAACCCTCAGTTTACAACACTGGTGATATTAATGCCAACTGCCTCCCAGCCATCTCTTCCTCTATGTACTAGAGATAACATTGGCCAAATGTGCCGAGTTTCCCGATTCTCTATCAAACAATTCCAGGAAAATACAATGAAAGGAGAATGAAAAAATACAAACGTCGGCTTTGTTATTAAGTTCAAGTGCTGGTTTTCTTTTAGGACTATCTTATTTCTATGGAGGCCAATGCTTTTTTCCAACGTGTGATTCTCGCCCTGGAACTTTCCCCTTACGGGATATTAAACATGACACACCTGTCCCTCTGCGATAACAGGAGTAGGTTAGAGGTTCAATCAATCGCACTTTCCCAGCACTTGTGCTCAGGGAGAATCCCTTGCTCAGGATTATTGCTAGGCTGCTCTGAAGATTACCGACATTTATGTCGGACAGGAAAAGATTGCTTATCTTGCTCATTGAGACCCAATGTCTTCGCTTGCAGCTCCAAAGGAATTCTGTATGACCTCATGAGCTGCCACTAGCAGTTATTTTCACCTGCGTGTGGGGGTGGCATTTGGCATAAGAACACTTTGCAGAACAAGAGAACGTTAACGGCACAATTAATAAACTGCATTACCTTTTTAAAATAGGGTCTATTTTTACATTTATTCCTGAGTTGGGAAAAGTGTCTCATTCGAGAAGTTGCTGTTTTCACTGATCAAAGACTAAAATCCAACTGCCTGCTTCTGCTGGGGACACATTTCCTACATTCTCCTTGGAGATTTAACCTGACTTTCAGAGTTAAGTATATTAAGCAGGGCCACAATGAAGAGCAATGCTTACATGTTCCTGGTATGAAGTAGACTTTAGGGATTAGAGGAAATTAGTAGTATTTAGCCCATTAAAGGGCCTCACTTTTAGGGGTGCCTGGGTGACTCAGTCGGTTAAGCGTCTGACTTCAGCTCAGGTCATGATTTCATGGGTTCGTAGGTTCGAGCCCACGTTGGGCCCTGTGCTGATAGCTCGGAGCCTGGAGCCTGCTTCAGATTCTGTGTCTCCCTCTCTGCCCTTCCCTGACTTGGGTTCTGTCTCTCTCTCTCTTGAAAATGAATACATTAAAAACAATTTTTTTAAAGAGCCTCACTTTTAGCAAATTCTGAGGATGCTGAACTTTAGCTCCTTATCCAATTTGTAAAGGTTTGTACTAAACATGGAGAATTTGGCAGGGATCACCTATAAATGAGCTTTGTACCTGGTTTGTATCCTAATGATTCCAAGTCTGCTTTTTATGCTCTTCAGACTGGTGAATCCCAGTCTTTCTGCAAGGAAATTAAGTCGGAATATCTGGGACAGTTCTTTGGCTCTGGAAAGATTGCTTTTGCAAGCCTGTCCTGGAACCACTTAGGGGACAAAAATACTGAAATAGAACTTAACTTTAAGTTAAGTGTTGTAGATTTTGTCATTTTTAGCTAAAATAGGTTCTTTAATTTCCTTTTTATTTCTTTGTAAGTTTTAGAGAATCTATGGTGAGAGATAATTACATTTCTCAATTTTTTATTTTAAATTTATATTGACGACTTCAAAGAGATTGATGTCTGCAAAATGGGTCTTGCCAGCTGTGCAGTCTGTGGGGCTCTTGTCCTGCCAGTGTGTTCTGAGCAGGATGAGGCAGAGCAGAGCGAGAAGCCATATGGAGCTAATGTTACAGCAGCTTGATGTAACCAGGCAAGCAGCAGACACAAGGGGCTGTGTTGCTGGGGTTTCTCTCAAAAGGCAGCAAGTGCACACTAACAGCTTGGTATGGAGAATAAGAAACACAAGTGACTCAGATAAGAGATGTAGGGAGGCTGATGAGGAGAAACCACACTGAAGACTCAAGACAGACTCCGTGGCTGTGACAAGAATGGCTCCATGAAAAGTGGAAAGATAAATATCTCATGGATGGACATCTGTCCTGGAAATCCTTCCAACATGGTTGAGAGGATTATATTTTGAAAACAAGATATTCTCTCTTGGCCCTTTATCTCTGGAAGGTCTTAGCATGTACCCCTACAGATATAGGGACAAAAATGTCATCAAAGAGACTGAGCCACAGCCATCTCCCGCAGAGTTGATGGCAAAGGTAGAAAAGGGCAGCATGGCAGGAGTGGCTTCTGGCTAAAGGAAAGAACAACCTGGGTTCTGCTTGCAACATGGATGAGATTGTTCTGGATGGGGTTACTGGGGAAGATGATAATTGTGGTTGGGTTCAAATGTGGCATAAGCACAGAATTTCCAACGTAAAAAAAGCAGAACATGAAATTTGTCATTTGAAAAATGGTTAATTTGGGGTAATGGCATTAAGAAGTCCACAGTCTGGAAGGTGATATGTGGCCTTAGCCCCTAAGCTGGGGTTGGGGGGAAAGTCTTCATGACAGATAGTGTCCAGTAGGGTTGCCTTATGTAAATGTATTCAAGGCTGGCTGTCCAGAGTCAGTTGCTTTGACTGAATGTTCAAAATATCAGTTTCCACCTAGAAAAGTCAACCAGAATATGGACTTAGGTTGAATAAGGCCTGACTTCCAAAGTTTTTGTCCGATATTTGTTGATACTAATTATCAAATTTTTCCTGATCACCTCACTGACAGCAATTCATAGGAAAGAGAGAGACAGAGAGATTCTGTGTAGGCCTTGATTCACCCTTAACTACAAGCCACACAAAACTGACTCAAAACAGGTTTACCATAATTCTTCATTTGCAAAATTTGACAAAAATGGGGTAATAGTAGTCAGTAAATTACTTCTTTCTCTCATTGCATGTTATGGAAACTTTTTTTTTTTATCGGTTGATCTCAATTGGCAAGCAATTATCTTAAAGGCATGGAACAGTCCCAACAATGGGAAATATGGCAGACAAAAAAGGATGGCTTAAAGCTCCTCCAGTCTCTGGGGCAACCACCTGGCTCTGGGCTTGGACTGGTGGGATGTTCAGTCATCTGATCACCTCACAGAAAAATCTGACTCATCATCTAATCAGAACTTGCTGTGTGCTGAGTGAATACTCAGCAAGAAGGCAGTAGTAATAACATTCATCCATTCGCATTCACATATATTTATCTGACAGGCACTGTGCTAAACTCTGGGGTTCCAGTGGTGACCAGGACACAGTCCCTGCTTTCAAGGAGCCCAGTTCATTTAAGGAGACAGTCTAAATGGGCCATAATGATATACTGGTGTAAGTATTACATAGAGGGGTGGTTCTCTATTACTTTTCTTCCCCAAAAGCATGAGAAATCTGACACTGTCCTATTCGTGTTTAGAATGTGTGCAGTGCTAGGGGCAGTAGGAGTGGGGAAGAACATAGAGAAAGGATAAGCAGAGGGTATTCTGAGAGCAAAGGTGATACCTAGCACTGCCTTATATGATCAGGAAAAGCTTTTAGAGGAAGAGCTCTCTAAACTGAAACCTAAAGCAGCTAGCCAGAATCAATAATCCTACCTACTTTGGAAGTGTGCCTAAAGGTAGCACTAAGATAAAGAAGATCAGAGCAGAAGACCTGAACTTTGCTTTCTGGTGAGAGTGAAAATAGAAGGTCCCTGGACTTGAAAACACCAGGCACAGTTCACAGCAAGAATATCATAAATAAACAAAAGATTAGGTGAAACGTTCCCTCTCACACTATAGCATTTTGATCTCTTACCAATGACTCCACTGGTTGAACCTAACAGGAAGCTAAAAGGGACCTGGGGATCCCAGATGATGTGGTCCATAGCAATCGGCTTCCAGGTCATTGAAAGGGTAGAGGATGGTTCTGGAGAGACACACGCAAAATAACCACACAGCCTTTGGTTAGTTTTTAAGTGTTAACATTTGAAAACAAACAGAAAGTCAAGGCCATAAAAAAAAACACAAAGCAAATATCATTAATATTCTCTGAGTGATTAGAGAATATGTTTCATCCCAAAAATATGATTTAAAAAGCTGAAAAAGGAAAATGCAGAAAACAAAAAAGATGTTTGGAAGTTAAAGTCAGAATAACAACAATGAAAATTTGTATACGATTAGTTTTAGTTTTGGCCTGAAAACCACTGAAAATGTTGATTTTCATGTTAGGTTGATGTGGAGTGAAACCGACAGCACATGGAACAGTCTAGACTTAGAATTTTGGAGACATAAGGGCCATAAGAACATAATCTCCATTAAAAAAATATTGGGCAAGAAAATTGGATTAATTCAAGTCATGCAATTAGAAGACTGGAGCAATTTTGTCTTGTTCTTCAAATCTAAGGTGACTCACTTCATAATTGGGTAACATATATTCTTGTGTTGTATAGGTTTTTGTTATTTATTTAACACAACTCTAAAGTATTTGAAAAATATATAAGGAGGCTTCTAGAGCAAAGGGTTATACTGTGTATTCCCTTTAATGTCGAAGTCTTTGAGAATGCCCTGACAGCTGGTCTAAAAGTAAGGAAAGGATATGCTTTGCCTGAGGACCTCATGAACTTCATGCGGGAGACAATGACTGGATCATTTGAGATTCCTGACCCCCTGAAGCAATATCCCTCAACTACTGGAGGGGATGAGGCAAGCCGTTAGCCTCCCAGTCAGAGCATAAGGTGATAAAGTTGAGTTAAACAGCTACATTCACTCAGACTTTCTCTTTATTTGGCCATAAGGAACACAGGTCAGATTTTTAAGAAAATGGAGCTATTAACAAATGCACTGATTAAGAGAATAAGAAGATAAGCCTCAGACTGGGTAAATGTATTTGTAAAAGATATCTGATAATGAACTATTATCCAGAATATATTAAAAAAACACTCTTAAAATTCAACAGTAAGAAAACAAACAACCCACTTAAAAAGACTCTGACACCTCACCAAAGAAGATATACAGATGGTAGATAAGGATATAAGATGCTCCACATCCTGTGTCATCAGGGAAATACAAATAAAAAACCAGTGAGATATACTACACGCTTATGAGAGTGCCAAAATCCAGAACACAGACAACACTAAATGCTGACAAAGATGGGGAGCAGCACAAACTCTCCTTCATTGCTGGTGGGAATGAAAAATAATAGAGCAACTTTGGACAGCGGTTTGACATTTCCTACAAAACAAATACCCTGATTCTTTGCAAGAGAGCTGTATCTCCTGAAGTCTGCTAGTTATGTAGGATGCAGATTTGGTTTGCTGTGTAGTTTTTTTTTAGTGTTTACTTATTTATCTTGAGAAAGAGGGAGAGAAGAGGAGGGACAGAGAGAGAGGGAGAGAGAGAACCCCAAGCAGGGATCTGCACTGTCAGCTCAGAGCCTGATGCGAGGCTCACACTTACAAACCATGAGATCATGACCTGAGCCAAAATCACGAGTTGGATGCTTAACCGACTGAGCCACTCAGGCACCTCTCTGCTGTGTAGATTTGAAAGACCACATAACATGAATAGTAGAAAAATCATTCTTTCCTACTTTTAGCATGGAAATTATTCACATTGAAGAGGAGAACACCTATGACTATGACAGTAGAAGATAGCAGGAGGAGATTTCACAAGGAAATTCACCATCAAGTGTCACCCAGAATTAAGGTCACACAAACCTAAGGGGGAGAGAGAGAGGCTATACTGATGCCTTTGGTCGAAAGAAGAGGTGAATTAGCAGGGTTGCCACATTCAGTGTGCACGTCATTCGTGCACAAGGACATCCAGCCAAAGGAATTAGAGCAAGGTGGAGATCCAGCTGTAGCTCCACTCTTCATCTTCCTGAAGAAAGGGCTCCTTTCCCTACTTTGCACAAAGATTCTGAATGGGATAAAGGCACTGACAGTTTCACGGTCTTTCATAAGCACATTTCAGGCAGAACTGAGGGTTCTGGGGGCTGTTGCTCCAGTAGTTTCACTGATGGGAAGAGACCAAACCCTAAACCAGAGATTTGCGGTTTGATGTCTGTTACTATTACTCTACTGTAAGCCCTGATTGAGGAGGCTGGGGAAATGTAGGTCACGTACATTAGATATTAATTTAGTTAGAAGTCTTTATTTATACTTTTACAAAAAGGACTTTACTATGTATAAAACTTAGGCTTCTTCTTCTTCTTCTTCTTCTTCTTCTTCTTCTTCTTCTCTTTTAGTGTAAAGTTAATTTAAGGTGACTTTCCAGATAGGAATGTACATTTTAATTTCCCATCCTTCGTCCCCTCCCCACCTTTTATTTAAGACTACCATGACATTAACAGTATGTGGGAAGTTATTTAATCTGCCTTCAAAGAGCTTTTATAATTTGGTTTTGAAGTGTGGAACAGTACACTTTATTTTAAACGTTCAGAACATTATGTAGTTCTAGAAGATTAAAAAAAAGATTTTTTTTTAAAAGCAAAGGTGCTAAATACAGCAATTTATTTCCAATGGCATTACATGCTGCCTATTGAGATTGTTTTTCAAAACACACACACATTCAATGTTATGTGTTAATCAGACCCCTGTTCAATATGAAAATGATTAGGGCATAAACATTTCATAATAGAAAGTTATGATTGAATGATATCTTCTGACTTGCTCTGTAGAACAGATAATCAAGTTGTCTTTCAAAGACTGAACCTGCAGTGAATGTTTTACTTGGGAAATAAATGAAATTGATTATATATTCTAGACAAAAAAAACACACACACACTGTAATTACTTTCAATCTCCTCATAAAATGTTTCTCCACTAGCAGAGATTCTCAAAATTGTTAGAAAATACAAGAGGATGAGAGCAAGAGCATATTAATCATAGGAATTAGAAGTGGACAAGGCCTCTTGGGTTGGTCCACCCTTGTCTTGACAAGATGTGCCTCATGTACGCAGCTCAGTCTAACACAAAGAGACCTAAGTCATGGGCTTCACTGCTTCCCTCAAGGTAATCCTGCACTGGTACCATCACTGACTTTCAGGAGACAATGGGGGCTCCACGTGAGACTCACAAATAATCATTTTCTAAAACCGCCAGTCTTCGAAATATCTCTTCGGCCTGAAAATCATTTTGAAATAATTCTTTTTGCAGACCTGACCTGTCTCCATGATTTACCTTCTTCTGTGGCCCTCTCTGTCACTAGACCTAAATACAAGTATCGCTTATGTCAAGCTCTGCCCAGAGGATGGGGCAAACCTGTGCGGTCCTATGGCAAGACTGAAGTTGTCTATACTTTGGTTCTGCTCTCTCCACTTCAACCTACAAGGGCCTTCCCTCTTTTCAAAAGATGATCTACACAATGCGCCAGTCAGGCCACCATCTTGTCTGTGCCTTTTAGCCCCTCACTGCTCTTCCATTCTGTATCTCATTGCTAACTCACCAAAACCTTTTCACTAAATGCTTTGGGAACACATTTCCAGTCCCTCAAAAGCTTTCCAGAAAGTTTTTTCTCTCTCATCAAACTGATTAAATGTTTCTCATTATTCAGTTATTTTTATCCCATATCCATGATTTTTGCTATAGCCTCATGCCATCTGTATTAAAATGGGACTCATTCTCAGTTTGAGCTGAGGCAGAAATAGTCCCATTTCAACCAATGGAATAAACCAATAGGTGCAAAGCACTTACCTCTCAAAGTAAGGTGCTGCCTGACATGATAGGATATTTTGAAAATTGTTCATTCATCCTCAGCCCTTACCTTCTTCAAGGATATATATGCATTGACCAAATGGGACAAGAGGTCATTTTTCCTCCCGTCCCTCAGCCTCACTTAGAGAGGTGGGGTGGAGAAGGAGAGATGGAAGATGTGCCATTAGAAGCACAAACTGGAGTTTGGAATGGGGAGGGCAGCTAGAAAAGGAATGTTTCTTTGATTAAGGAAGCTGTAGCCACGTCTTCCTTTGTGAGGGAACTTTTGAGAAACTTTTAAAAATAGGTCCCCATGAAATCACCTCTCTGGGGATCTGCCATATTCCCAGGTACTGTTGTCAGATACAACCCTCCCTTCCCAGAAAACATGAGAGGAGTTGAAGGCAGCTGGTATGGGACAGGAAAAGGAGAAGGAAATGAGCTGGTGTTGGGGAGATGAAATTTATCCTTATGCTCACCCTGCTGTAGACTGTCCAGTCTAAAGCAGCACCAAGATGGCAGAGGAAAAAGCTTTCCCTTCAAAGCAAATTTAGTTTTGGTAATTAAACTGTGTGGCTCTTTTATTTTATTTATGTTTATTTATTTTGAGAGAGGGAGTGTGTGTGTGCACACATGTGAGCAGGCAAGGGGCAGAGAGAGAGGGTGAGAGAGAATCCCAAGCAGGCTCCACACTCAGTGCGAAGCCTGATGCAGGGCTCACTCTCATGAACTGGGAGATCATGACCTGAGCCAAAATCAAGAGTTGGATATTTAACCGACTGAGCCACCCAGGTGCCTCAAATTGTGTGACCCTTTTAATTATTGAACTGATGCTGCTGTTTGGACTCTAAGGGACAGAGAGTCTTTGTACTATGTAACAGTATCCAGAACAAGTTATGGATTTGCCCAAGGGCAGCAAGATTATAAATCAGATACAGAAGAACAAGTGGGTTGGGAAGAGAAGAGAGAAGAGTTGTTTTCTTCTTTCACTGTATGAGATCTCACTCTTTCCACGTAGCACACCATTTGTATTTGTGATGGCTGAGACCTTTTAAACTTGGTGTCCAGAGCTGTTACATGTGCACAAGTTCATCAAAGCCCCAGTAAGAGAAAACAGGGTCAAATGTTTCCAGGTCAAAGGAGGCATAAAAATGTCCTGTCTGTTGGTCGTATTTAAAGATTCAGAGTTCTGGGTAGAATCCTACTCATGAACATAAACTTATTATTTTTTTCTTAAACCACTTATTTTTTTAATCAGCGTTTCTTAAAAATATGATTTACATATAGTAAAATTCACACTTTTTAGGGGCACACTTTTAGGTATTTTGATAAATGTACTTATTCATGTAACTATTACCACAATCAAGATATAGAAAATTTTTATTGCTGCCAGAACTTTGCTCATGTCCCTTTGCAGTCCATCCTGACTCCTACTGCCAATTCCTGGCAACCACTGATCTGACTTCCTTCCAAGTAATTTAACCTTTTCCATAATATCATACAAATGAAATCACACAATAGGTAGTCTTTCCTACCTACCTTATTTTACCTAATGTAAAACTTTGAGACTCATCCATTTTATGTGTATCAATTAATAGTTTCTTCCTTTTTATTACTGAGTAGTATTCGAATGTATGGATACATCACATTTCCTTGATCCATTCATCCAGTGGATAGAATATGGATATTTTTCTTTTTTTTTTTTAAATTTTTTTTTCAACGTTTATTTATTTTTGGGACAGAGAGAGACAGAGCATGAACAGGGGAGGGGCAGAGAGAGAGGGAGACACAGAATCGGAAACAGGCTCCAGGCTCTGAGCCATCAGCCCAGAACCTGACGCGGGGCTGGAACTCACGGACCGCGAGATCATGACCTGGCTGAAGTCGGACGCTTAACCGACTGCGCCACCCAGGCGCCCCATAGAATATGGATATTTTTCTAGTTCTTGACAATTATGAATAAAGCATTTTCCTTTAAAATTTTAAAAATTTCTTGAGCTTCGTCTTGAGCAATAGGTTGAAGGTATTAAATTACACATGTGTTGAATTGCATATATTTACATACATAGACATTAATATAAATATATAACTATTAATATGAAACCATGTGTGCATTTTTCAAAGCCATTTATCTCAGAAAGGCTAGTGCTATGTATACCATGTCTTAGGAAACAATGATATAATTGAATTCTTTCTCCCCAGCTCCACTGTGTTCCCAGATTGTACAGCAGGTTTGTTAAAGGTGGCGGTTCCTTCTGCGCTCCCTGATGCAAGAGGCCAAAACCAGCCCTTTCCTAGCTCTTGGTGCTTTTTCTTTCTAGAGAGTTTCTCTCCCAGAAACCTATGATAAACCTCCAGGCTTTGAAGCTCATTCCTTTATGGAACAGACGTGGGAATCAAGGAAATCACATTCTCATTGGAAGGCGTGGGCACCTATATGTAAAAATAAGGCCTGATACATTCGTTTAAAAAAACTGTTCTTTTTGTTTTAAAAAAGAGGAAATATATTTGAAATACTAATGAACCTATATCGCAGCAAGTAGAGGTAATTCATTTAAGAATTTTTTCCTACAATTCAACTTCATCCTATTCATTTTTCTTCTGTCAGTGTCTTACTGGGAATCACCTCTAGAAATTATTGGCAACGAGCAAAAACCCTAATATGAGAAGTATGTGAGAAAAACTGGTTTCTTTACAGTTTGGTGACAAAATCTCAAGTACAAACTATTTGCATTCAATTTTCAAATTAACAGGAGTTTGTCCCCATGTCATCAGAACGCAAGAAATTATTCCATTTGAGTGGGAACTTTTACTATTTCTTGAGAGTCAACATTCATCTTTCAGATGAAAAGCAAACTTTTATTTTTCAGTTTTGTTTTACTGAGAAGACTATTAAACATTCTGAGTTACCTGTGTTTATTGCATCACCAGTAGTGTCTTTTCTGCATCTTTCTCAAAACGGTGAGACCAACCCCAGTTTTCTAGGTGAAGTCTCACAGACCTAAGCTTTGATGCATATAAAACTAATTCATGGTCTATTTGCTTTTTCACTTTGGTGCAGCCTTTATAACTCTTTTGCCTATAAAATGAAGCAGGTGCTGTACCTCCACCCCACAAATAGGCAGGTGAGAGAAGTGATGTGCCTTGAGTAATGAGTTGGATTTTATATAATGTATTGAGGAGAGACATCACTGTGTATTATGGGAAGGAACCAGACTGCAAGTAGAGGTTCAAGGCTGACAATGAAACAAGGGGCACCAGGACCAGGAGGGCCAGGGCTGCAGTCTTGGGTTGGAGCTGCCAAGGAGTTCAGTAGGGGAGAAAGGAGAAAACGAGAGAAGGAATGTCTGAGAAGCAGTAGCTATAAAGATGAACCTGGGTACCACTATGGACTGGAAATTCAAAGTCAGAGATGGGCAAGAGTGAGGAGGTTAGTGTCAAGGAAGGAAGGACATGTAGAAGAGCTAGAGCTTTAATGGAGCTTAAAGCTGAGAGAGAATCCTATTGGTCCTGCCTATAAATGTTGGAAGAACCTAATAAGATTCGCTGGATATTGCTATATGACCAGCTCTCCCTTACTTCTCGTAGCTCCTTGTGGGACAATTCTGCCATTATTTCTTAAAGTTAATGTTACTTAAAGCTGAATTGTGTCTTCTCCAAAATTTATGTGGAAGTCCTAATCTCCAGCACCTCAAAATGTGACCATATTTAGAAACATGGCCTTTAAAGGTGTGTTTAAGTTACAATGAGGCCATTAGGGTGAGCCTAATTCAATCTGACCGATGTCCTAATAAGAAGAGAAAATTTGGACTCACAAAAAGACACCAAGGACACATACATACAGAGGAAAAACCATGTGAAGACACAGTGAAAAGACGGCCACCTGCAGGTCAAGGAGAGAGACCTCAGGAGAAGCCAAACCTGACACCTTGATTTGGACTTCTAGCCTCCAGAGCTGTGAGAAAATAAATTTCTACTGCTTGAGCCACCCAGTCTGTGGTATTATTATGAAAGGCCCAGCAAGCTGACAGTCATCATATAGATTGTTATATATTTTATAGAATCAGAAGAGATTCATAGCAATTAGTTAGTGGAGGGGATCCTATAGATTTATATTATCCCTTTATCTCTTATAAGAAGGAATAAATCAGGCTGCCTGAGGATGCCAATGAACACTTATGGTGAGATCTCTGTGTAGACTCATTTAATATACAGGACCTGCCTTCCAAAGCTTGCTTCCTGTATATACAAAAACACTGCCCCAACTCACTAAAGTCAACAACTACCACTCACTATGTCTAAGTAATATGCAACTGATTGGCAAGATCAGAAATCTTTAAATATATCTCTAAAATCTTTGACTTAGTCTATATACAGCTGAAAGGTGAAATAGCATAAGCAATATTTTATATGCAGATTCCAACTGAGTATAATTACACTTCATCATATTTCCTATATCCTTAGACTTCAGCCTCTTCTTTGAAAGAGAAAAAAATTAGAAATGAGCCACTATCTACTTCATTGGTATTGAAAAGGCAAATGGGATGTCCTAGACTTTGATTATTCAAAAATAATGGACTTCTAGCAAAGAGCAGAGGGAATGTAAATGAGAAAAAAAAAAGGCTTGGCTAGGAACTCTGAAACTTAATAGAGCTTTAAAATAAATTCATCATTAACAAGCTCTGAATAATTTGAAGAAATTATTCTGAAGAAATGAACAAATAATATCCAGGAAAATAAGTAGAAAGAAAAAGTAATAACACAGAGGAGAAGGGGCTTCATATTTATCAGTTGAAAACACCTGAGCAAATAAACTATGGCTTAGGAGAACCAGCACCCTCTAGATTCCACATGACCACATTATAAATGAAATCTTGGAAGACAGCTTATATGGAAGTTGGGGAATGTCTATAAAGCTGACCCCTGAACAACACAGGGCATAGGGGAACTGATCCCTACTCTGTATAGTCAAAAAACTACAACTTTGACTCCCTCAAACTTAACTACTATTGGCCTACTGTTGACCATAAGCCTTACCAAACACATAAACAGTTGATAAATACATATTTTATATGTTATATGTATTATATATTTTTGCAATAAAGTAAGCTATGGAAAAGAAAATGTTATTATAAAAATCATAAGGAAAAGAAAATACATTTACAGTATTGTACAGTAAAAAAACCCACATATAAATGGACCCACATGGTTCAAACCTGTGTTGTTCAACAGTCAACTGTACTTATTTTTACCTATTTTATCTCTCTTCCTTTCTTCTCACCCATATACCAAATACCATGTTTTCTTCCATCTGGTTTATAGATTTCCTAAAGAAAAGATAACTCTGACAAAGCAGAGCATTTTATGAAATATCTGCTTGACTTCTTAAGGAATTCACATCTCAGGAGGTCAACAATAGGGGTAACTATTGACATGGATGAAAACCTCCAATAAGATAGCAAAGGACACATTAAAACTCATCGACATAAAAGCACATAATGAGAGATTTTAACATGTGTGACTCAGACACTCATAAATCAAGTAGATAAAAATCATTAAGCATATGGAAGAACTGAATCACCTAAGCTTCATGTCATAAATATATATGTATTCACTGTACAACTAAATGACAGTGAATACACAATTTTCAAGCACATGGAATATTTACAAAAACTGATCTCACAAAGGAAGTCTTGAGGCATTTTAAAGAGTTAATGCTTTCCCTGACCTTAAAGTAGCAAAGATCTTAAAGATGACCCTTTTTAAGACCAAAAAAATTTAAAACAATCAAACAACAAAGAGAGAAAGAGAAAGACAGAGAGAGAGAGAGAGAAGGCGAAGGAAAATCTTCACAGAGAGATTTGATATAGCTTCACCGAAGGGAATGAGAGAAGACCCCAGTGTCGTGAGATGCTTTATGACTGTGGATATGATGGTTTGGTATTGCAGAGATGTTGATTCTTTTCATATTTGGAATGTGTACAACTGGCTGGAGTTTAGAATTCAGAACATACAAAGAGCAAAGAACTTGTATTAACAAAATAAAAAAGACAATCCCATAGAAAAATAAGCAGAAAATATGAACAGATAAGTCAAAGAAAATGAAATGAAATGGCCAATAAACATTTCAAAGAAAATCAATTTCATTAGTAATCAGAAAATTTCAAATTACAATCAAAGCCTTTCTTTTTATATCCTTTTAAACAACAACCACGCAACATCTGACAATACCAAATTTTGGAAGGTTGTGAGGAAATAGATACATATATATTGTTGCAGCCCCTCTCATAGGCAATTTGGCAGGATCAATTAAACCTGGGTACATGTCTTCCTTAACCCAGCCATACAATAACAATGGTAACAGTATTAGCAGTGATGGCTCACAGGCTTAGAGTGCCTACTTGGTAAAGACACTTTTCTTTTTTTTTATGTTTATATATTTGAGAGAGACAGTGGGCACTAGTGGGGGAGGGGCAGAGAGAGAGGGAGAGAGAGAATCCCAAGCAGGCTCCATGCTGTCAGCGCAGAGCCTGACACAGGGATCGATCTCATGAACCATGAGATCATCACCTGAGCCGATATCAAGAGTTGGGTGCTTAACCAGCTGAGCCACCCAGGCGCCCCAATAAAGACACTATTCTAAATCTATTCTTGTATGTAAGTTCATCTGATTCCAACAACAACCTGATAACGTAGGAACTATACTTATTCTCATTTCATGGATGGGGAAACTGAGGTGCAGAGAGATGAACACTTTAGCCAAGGTCACACAGTGGACAAGTGTCAGAACCAGGACTTGATTTGCAACTGTTTGGCTCCCAAACGCTTTCTTTTAATTATCCCATCATGCTGCCTATCTCGGACAACAGTACTTTGTGTACACAGAGTTACATGTACCAAAATATTTTTCAGCAGTATTTAGAATGAGAAAAATAGGAAGCAAAATAAATGCCCACCGATATGGTATTAGTTAAATGAAATAGGTCAGAATAGTGTTTTTGCTTAAAGCTGAATTAGTACATGTAACAATGTGGATAGATCTTTAAAAAATCACAGCATGATAAAAACATGTTTCAGTATGACACTATTTACATGTAAAATTTGATAACATACTATAATTTTCAATGGAATAATATGTATGTAAATCTATCAATAAATGAGCCAAAAAGATTAAAACCAAGTAGGATTAGAAGTAAAACTGAGGGGAACCTAGGTGACTCAGTCACCTAATGATTTCCTGCACTCAGTAAGCTTCTGACTTTGTCTCAGGTCATGATCTCACCATCTGTCTAAAAAGAAAAAGTGGGTGGGAATGCAAATTGGTGCAGCCACTCTGGAAAACAGTGTGGAGGTTCCTCAGAAAATTAAAAATAGACCTACCCTATGACCCAGCAATAGCACTACTAGGAATTTACCCAAGGGATACAGGAGTACTGATGCATAGGGGCACTTGTACCCCAATGTTTATAGCAGCACTCTCAACAATAGCCAAATTATGGAAAGAGCCTAAATGTCCATCAACTGATGAAGGGATAAAGAAATTGTGGTTTATATACACAATGGAGTACTACGTGGCAATGAGAAAGAACGAAATATGGCCCTTTGTAGCAACATGGATGGAACTGGAGAGTGTGATGCTAAGTGATATAAGCCATAGAGAGAAAGACAGATACCTTATGTGTTCACTGTTATGTGGATGTTGAGAAACTTAATAGAAACCCATGGGGGAGGGGAAGGAAAAAAAAAGAGGTTAGAGTGGGAGAGAGCCAAAGCATAAGAGACTGTTAAAAACTGAGAACAAACTGAGGGTTGATGGGGGGTGGGAGGGAGGGGAGGGTGGGTGATGGGTATTGAGGAGGACACCTTTTGGGATGAGCACTGGGTGTTATATGGAAACCAATTTGACAATAAACTTCATATATTGAAAAAATAAAAAATAAAACAATACTTCAAATTGTAAAAATAAACAAATAAATAAATAAAAATAAAAAGTGAAAATCAAATAGTTCAAATGCTTATAATAATTTATTCTATGTGGTTGATAGATAGGTGATAGTTATGTTCCCCCTACTTTATTCTGTGATTTTTTTAAGTTTCCAACTGTAAAAAAGAAATACAAACCAATAAGAATAAGGAGAAAGAGGACGAAATAAAGGAAAAAATGTTAAGGGAAGGGCAGTGCCAAAAATGAAGAGGTTTCTGATAAGCTCATATTTTCAAAGCTCACATGTATCATTTTAGGAGATGCATATACTGGAGGAAAGAAAAGGAGAGTGACATGAACTTCCTGGTGTTCGAAAAATTGACAGCAAGAGCAAACATGGGATGGTAATAAACACATATGTAAAAACAAATTAGTCTGATTGCTTTGTTTGCTTTTTGAGTTTTGTTTGTTGTGTGTGTGTGACAGTGTGTGTGTGTTTTCTACTTTGGAGAAAGAAGATCAAAGAAGGAATATAGTCTGTGTAGCATACAGTGTAAGCTCACAGAAAATGGAAATAAAATCAAGCATTTGAAATCCAATTAAAGATGTATTAGAAAATAAATATGGAAGGCATAACTAATGTGTTCTGTGCCAGGAACAAAATTTACAAAGATTTTTTTTTAAATTTTTTAAATGTTTATTTATTTTTGAGAGAGAGAGAGACAGAGAGACAGACAGAGACAGACACAGAGTGCGAGCAGTGGAGGGGCAGAGAGAGAGGGAGACACAGAATCCGAAACAGGCTCCAGGCTCTGAGCTGTTAACACAGAGCCCGATGCAGGGCTCAAACTCACAAACTATGAGATCATGACCTGAGCCAAAGTGGGACACTCAACCGACTGAGCCACTGAGGCACCCCTACAAAGACCCTACAAGCTAGAAACTAACAAGATACTATTTATCAAGGAGAATTCATTCACTTTATTATGTGAGTAAATGGGCAGGGGTGGGGTATATTTTTGTGCTCTATGGAGGATAGAAAGATAAATGAGGAGTCACTGCCAGGGATGATATTACAATCATTTAACCACTGGTATGGCACTAGCACCAACCAATTAGAATGGAAATAAACCATCGGTATGCTCATCCATGTCATGGTCCCCACCTTCATGAAACTGGTGATGTAATAGGAAGAATAAGAAACACACACTGATGCAAGCCAGGATGTGATGTATCTTAAAATACTGTAAAGGGCTGCCAGTGTGTGTGCGTGCGTGTGTGCGTGTGTGTGTGTGTGTGTGTGTGTGTGTATCTGTGAGCATGCTCTTGCCTGCACATGCGCGCATATCAGGGCAATATAAGGGGAGAGCTTCAAACAACAGGCAAAATATCGCAAGATGGAGATGGAACAAAGGACATTCCAGAAAGCAAGGGCAGCCTAAGAAAATGTGTGAAGGCAGGAAACCATGGGGCTTTACTAGAGAATCCTGAATAAATAGTCCAATGTAGCTAGAAAATAGGTGCATAAAGTATATACCTCAGGATTTCGCCTTGAGCAAGAGAAGTCTATGTGACAAGCAAATGTGTTTGAATTGAATTCTTTAGATAATAGTGAGTTATTAACGGTTTCTTGAAAAAGAGAGCAACCTGATTGGAATGCTCACAGAGGTGAAAGTATTTCATCTTGAGCTATTCTCCTCATCTCTTCTTTTGTGGGCAGAATAGTGGCTCCTAAAGATGCCCATGCCCTAGTCCCTGGAACCTGTAAATATGTTACCTTACACAGAAAAGGGAATTTGCTGATGTGAGTGAGGCTATAAACCCTCAGATAAGAAGATAAACCTGGATTAGCCACGTGAGCCCATTGTAATCACAAGAGTCCTTTAAAGGGGAGCGCCTTTCCTAACTGTGGTCAGGGAATGACACAAGTTGACTTGAGAAGGATCAGAGAAGTAGGACTCGTGAAAGACTCCACTTTTGTTGTGACCTTTGAAAACAAAGGAAGCTGTGCTATGAACCAAGGAACGCAGTGGCCTCTAGAGTTGAGAACAGCCCTCTGACGGCATGAAAATGGGGAATCTCAGTCCTATAGCTGCAAGAAACCAAATTTTGTCAACAACTCCAATGAGCAAGAAACAGGTTCTTCCCTAGAGCTTATGGAAAGAAACGTGGCCCTAGGCAAACTGATTTTAGCCTGATGAAAATTGTACTGGCCTTCGGATGTACAAAACTATATAACAAATTTGTGTATAAGCCACGAAGTTTGCAGTAATTTATTACAGCAGCTATAGGAAACTAATACACATCTCTTTAAAGTACATGGGTTCTCTTTCAGTTTTTCCAATGAGTCAGGCACCCTCTAGCATTAGGGTCATGGCATGTGCTCCTCTAAGTGGTCCTAACCCATCGAACACCAAGGCCTTTGAATGGAAGACTCCTTCAGCTGTCTGCTTTAAAATGTCACTTTGTAAGAAAGACCTTCATCCAATCTAAATTAATTCCCACCATGTCTGTATTTCCTATGGAATCCCAAAGTCTTAAAGAGTATTTGGCTTATAGTAGATGTTAGTAAATATATGCTTAAGAAAGTAGGATTCAAAAACAAAAGAAAAAAGAAAGTAGAATTCATTAGTAATGGCACACTTCCAAATACTGATTTGATCGCATAAGATCACACCCACCAGATCTCTTCTTTGTAAAGGAACTCTTTTGCATTTATAATTAGTACATATTAATACATACAATTTGAGGTCCTGTGAACATCTTCTCCCCAACCTTTGAATCAAGTGTTTTGGAAGTCATTAATGATCTCTGCCTGTATCTATTATTTTATTATTGGATGCAAAATTGTAATTCTGTCCTTTCTTCTACTTTTATTAACTGATATTCTTCTGTTAAGAAGAGTTTTTCTCTCCACTACCTTCTCTTTTGGTATTACATTTTTATATATCCATGTATATTTATATATTTTACATATATGTAATTTCCCCCTTAAATGTGATATGATTCTATTTTGCCGTTATTCTTTCTGGTGCTTAGTTGTCCTCAATTTGGCCTGAGCTGTCCCCTTCAAGACAGCTGCTGTGTCTTTTTCATAAGACTACCTTAGACTTGCCTCCTGGAACAATTTTTTTCTAAATATATTTTGTGCTTTGTGTGCCCCAGACCTAGACCTAGAATTAGGGAAGCTAAAAGGAAAAAAGAGAGGGAGAGAGAGAGAGAGAGAGAGAGAGAGAGAGAGAGAATTTATTTATAAAAGGAAATTTACTACAAAAGCACAAACTGTTTTTTTTGCCCTTACAGTGAGTTTAATTAAAAGCAGATAGTTGGGTGAAACTTCTGCTCCCCAAAGTATGATACAACTTTCCTTCAAATACTTCCTTGAAATCAGTATAGATTGATGCTTCTCAAACTTGAGTAAGGATCAGAATCCCCTGGAGGGCTTGTCACAACAAGGTTAGCTGGGCTTCTGATCCAATAGGGACTGGGGTGGGGCCTGCCATTTGCATTTCTAACGAATTCTCTGGTGGTGTCTCTGCTGCAGGTCTGGGAACCTTACTTTGAGAACCCTACAGAAGTTATCCCATTTGATTCTATTGCCTGTCCCTAGTATGTTTTTACATCTTTAGTATAGACCTCTCTTAAGGAAATTCAGTGATGTAAAGATTATTAAAACAGTTACCCCAATATAGCTAGTGCCATGTACTTGTCTAGATAATTAAATTTGGGTGAGAAGGGAGGCGGAGTTGGGGATGAGTGGTGGTTTGGGGGCGAGAAGCCTGGATCTGTTCATGTGTTGGCCATGAGGGGGCGTGCTGGTCAAGTTTGTGCTGGAGCCCTCTGAGAGGTGTGCATTGCCTCTAGGATTGCAAACTGTTCTGTGTAGATCTAGGACTGTGTATTTCTAGGACTGTCAATTTTTCTTTTGTAGTGGATCTTTACTATCAGCAAAATAAATATGTTGTAAAAGCTTCTATATTAGAAAAAACAACCCTCTCTGACCCCACCTCCTCTCCATTTTTCCATTCCCCTTGATAGCTAATGGCAGGAATGATTTGACTGTTTCTGTTTTCTCTATGAGTAGTTCACTCCCCTCCTCTGCTATCTTTGCTCCCCCACCACGTCTGCCTTGTCAAATCTATGCCGTGTTTTCACTTCTCATTTTACTCAGTCTCCCAGCAGTGTCTGATGCAATTTGTACCCTCATCTGTTTTCTTTCGTTTGATCTGCTCGTCTTCTCTCTTCTCCTTTGTGGGATCCTTCTGTCCCAGTGTTCCCAAACACCCCAGTTTCATATCTGGAATGTCTTCTCCATGTATATGAGTTCCCAGGCTTTAAATATCATTACTATATCATACCATAAATACTATTGGCTGTCTCACCCTACCCACACTCCACCTATTATTTAAAATCTGATATACCTAGCCTTTCTGCAGAATGCACCTTAATTCTTGACTAACCTACTACAACCTGTATTCCTGTATTCACCTGATTATAAAATCTTGCATTCCTCTCTCCTGACTTCTTTTTAAAATTCAATACCAGAATATTGTTTTCTCTTAATTTCCTTCCTTCACAAGTGGCTCTGTGACTGAACACTTTAATTTATCCACGTGCCTAAACCCATTTTCTATAATTACTCCCGGTGCTTCTCATTGCTCATTTTATTCTCTGAATCTCATTGAGATGAACTGTATATAAAAGACAACATAATTGTGTAGGGAGTGGAGATAATTTTGAAACATGAAGCAAATGGCAATAAAAAGATCTTTCTGGCAATAAAAAATTTCTCTGTGTATATACATATATGTATGTATATACAAATATATGGGTGCATATACATATATTTGAAAGCCAGAACATTTAGAGAGATTTTTATCCTGAAATTTGAGAGCCTGGGTTTGATGATTTAAAATTCAGTTCAATGTGCCTCTTTAAAAAGACTCATCTTTTTACATAAAACAGAGATTGTATATGCATGTACAACTGATGGAGGAACATCAGTATTTGAATATTCACCAGCGTGAGAGCTATTTCAGATCACACTCACTTACAGTTCCACTGAGGCTCTAGATAAATTTGTGAAATCGAATCCAGGTTTGTAGTGTTGACCCGCAAACTGGTCTACGGTAAAAATCTACGTTTGACTCCATTACCAGCTTCAGAATTTCCTACGTGAAACCAGAAATAATTACCAAATATCCTTTGGCCAGTACACAACAAACAAGGGTCCCACTGTTTTCCTTTCTTACCTTAGACGCTGGGACCAATCCCTGTCTCTGAGAAAGGAGGCGAGTGGTAAGGCGCAATGGGTACCAGATGTATGGCCAGGTGGATTCCAAGAATAGACAAGGAGAAGGCAGTAGGGTAAAGGAAGAAGAACCTAGGATTTTGCAATAGGGGAGCCCTGGATTTCAAACTCATCTCTGTCACTTACTAGCTGGGTTATTTTGAAGATTTTATTTAACTTTGAACTTCACCTGAAAAATAGGAAAAAGCAAGATTTATCTCATATGGTGTGCAAAACGGAATGAGAAGTTATATAGAAGTGCTTTGTAAAGGGTTCCATCTATGTTTGTATCTATATCAAGCCATCTGCCATCCACCCAGCCTTCTACAAACACCCCCTTCTACCCACTTCTGATAGCACACAGAGTGAACTCTTAAGTTTTTTGCACACTGAGTACATATAACGTAAATATAAATTGACAGATAAGCAAAAACCTACTTAAGTAGTAATAGCTGCTCTAATCCTTTACAGGATTTATATTTATAAATCTATTTATAGATTTATAATCTATAAATATAAATCTATCCATTTATATTTTATCATTGCATTATCTAAGTGATCCTGTAGGGTTACAAATAGGGAAACTGAGGCTCAGGGGACTCAACTTACTGATTCACATCCACGCCTTGTGGCAGAGCCAGACACTCTGGAACTGGTCCTCTGTCAGTGCTTTGTGATGGTATTTTTCCTGAATTGCCTGGATTTCACCTAGTATTTAGTTTTCCAAGACTTTTTCTCGTCCTACTCTACATTCAGAAAGACCTTGTCACATATTCCAACCCAAAATAGGACTTTCTGGGGCAGCATACTGACACCGAGACAAGATAATGTGATTCTAATCAATTTATTCATAAAAAATATATAACAGACTCATATCCAATGTGTAAGAGGAATAAATCATTCTGTCAACACATTTAGTTTTAGGTGGAAAATATTTGCTCTGCCGACTGGCTGATTAATCACATCAAATAATTAACTACATTAAAATAATAATTTGTCAAAAAAGGGGGGCAGCCATCGAACAGAAATAATCCATTGCCTCTCATTAACACAACTTGTTTTATTGAAAGTGTGCTGAAATTTGCTACTTGTTAATTCATGTTTATCTGAGATTGTAGTTAGTTTAGCATCCAATTTAAATCACTGTTTTTAAATACTTCACATAAATCCTATATGTGGCTGGCCTCCAAGCCTATGACTACCAAATGCAGTTAGACTTCCTTTTATATGCAAAATCTCATGGCTTGAACTATCACTATGTTCCTGGCAGAAATTAGCCTCTTAAAGGGTCATCTTACTCATTGATTTCCAGAAATTTCTGGCCTGAAATTTCCTCATTTCACACTGCTCTGGTTTCTCCTCTTCCTGCCAAGCCACTTCCTCTGGGGAAGATGACTTCTGTATTATGCACTCACTCCGGGCCAATCTGCCTCCCCCTGATCACCAGAGAGAATTTCAGTTCCCCAGGATCCCACGTACAACTGAGACTAAGCCCCAGTGTTAAGAGTTTCCTGAAAGCTCAGAGACCGGAAAAACACAAGTTACACTGCTGCTAGAAGTCTTTATTCTAAGAGACCATGAGCCCCCCTGCCAGTTTCCTGGCAGCCTCTGTGTGGTGGGGCTGCCAGCAGGAGACTTTGGGCATTTCCATAGCTCCTCACAACTGCCTCCGATGCAGACAAGCAGAAAGGCTTGTTCCGAAGGCTCAGCTGATTTTCTGTCCTGGGTGATTGACACTGGGAATATCCATTCCCTGCAAGGGAAAATATGCAAACCCCATGTCTAACGTGAAATGTCATGGCCCATAGCGCTCTTCCCAAATTGTGACTCATTGAACTTTAAATAGACGGGACATCAATGTCCAGTGTTGGTGGTGCTGCGCTAACTCAGTCCCATCCACTTTCCCAGTGTTTCTGCAGCCAAAAATGAAGAGAAGGTAAGAATTTTTTACCTGTCTACTAAGGTAGAGTCTCAGATCATGGGAGAAAATACTTGCACAAAACTCAGTTATATCTTACAAGAATATCCAGTGCATTTCAGGTTCAGGTCAATTTCTGTTTCTGTATGGGCTCATTTTTACTATTAAATCAACTTCAGCTCTAAAGAGAATATTGAATGCCAGCATCAACTTTCAGGTTAATTCCTAAGGAGAGTGGGGTAGATTCTTCTTTATGTGTGCACAATAAGAAGGGCTTGACAATAAAAGATTCTCCAAGGGTGAATTATAGTATTTATTCTGGGATATCTAAATATCTTGTACTCTCTTAAAGGGAAGTTTTCTGTCTTCAAATATCTTAGGATGTAAGTTGCATTTGGGTAGATATGTTACTTTAGTCATAGTTCCAATGCTGCGATTGTATATGGTTTGCCTGAATTTTTCAGTAGCTACTTAAAATCCAATGGTAGCCCTTTTATTCCATCAAGAAAAAAAGTTAACATAAGGCCACATGGGTCAGCTTTTTATTTTTTTAAATAATGTTACCTTTTTCAATGTCTATTTATTTATTTTTGTGAGAGAGAGAGAGAGAGAAAATCCCAAGCAGACTCTGCACTGTCACCATAGAGCCAGATGTGGGGCTCAAACTCCAGAACCACGAGATCATGGCCTGAGCCAACATCAAGAATTGGACGTTTAACATACTGAGCCACCCAGGCTCATCTTTTTAAATAGAAATATCAACTATTCTTTTCATAGGTTAAAGTGAGAAGAGAGAACACATACTTTTATCAGATATCAAAACAGATCCCAGGTCTATACTGTGGTCAAAGAAAAGAAGGCAATAATAAATAAAGTGAAAATAAGGAGAGATGGAAAGGTAAAAGGTAGGGAGATATTTTTCAATAAGGACTGAAGCATAAGACAGAAGAAGGTAAGACCCATCCACACCCACACACATCCACATTAGAACCCATCACATGTCCAAATCTCTCCCACAGGAGTAAAAGGACATGGGGTGGAGGACACACAGAGGCCAGGAAAAACACACAGGAGATCATGGATAATATGATGGGGATCTTGTTTTCTAGAACATGACCACTAAAAACTTTAGGATTATTATTTTTTAAAACAATAGCAACAAATAAAAGCAATAAGCTGTACGAATTTATTTATTTAAATTTTTTTTTAATGTTTATCTATTTTTGAGAGAGAGACAGACACACAGCATGAGTAGGGGAGGGGCAGAGAGAGAGGGAGAATCCAAAGTAGGCTCCAGGCTCTGAGCTGTCAGCACAGAGCTTGACGCGGCCACTAGATCATGACCTGAAACAAAGTCGGACACTTACTAACTGAGCCACCCAGGCGCCCTCGCTGTATGAATTTAAATCACAATTGATATGATTCCACATCTCTAATCAGTACTCATCCTACTTTAAAAAAAAATCCTTTAAAACCAAAATTGTGTTTCTAAATCCATATTTTAGGCCTTTATCTGCCTCAGTAAAAGTTGGTAAGATTTTACAATATCCTACAAAGGAAATTACTCTTTTCTCCAGAGAGATAATCTACTTATTTTGGGAAACCGAATTAGGTATTCTGCAGCCACTCTAACATTTTTAACACAGAGCCCTATAGCTGAACATTTTTTACTAAACTTCAACTTTCTCTCTCTAAGTAGCTCTGCACTTAAGCCATTCAAATAAAATAGGCTTAAGAATCTGGCAAAGCCAGATTTGAAGTTTGGCTCTGTCACTTACTAGGAAGGGGAATTTAGCATATATATATTTAACCTAAGATTAGTTTTTGTTTTTGTTTTGGTTTTGCTCTTATTTTGTAAATGGGAATGATGTGAAGATTAAATGAGATAATGCATATAAAGTATCTAGTCTAGCAATGGCAGGTGTCTTTATTAAGGTCCTGTGTCCTCTGCCCTCCCACATTATATGCCATTTAATACACAAGACCCTTTAAAAAGCACATTCTCATTGAGTGCTACACAAAGGACTCCTCATTCTGTTATAGGAACAGTAACGGACACTTGCATTGCTCGTCTGTGTACCAAACTCTGGTCTAAGCGCTTTCCATACATAGCTCATTTAATTCTCAGAGTTCACTCTGAGGCAGGCCTCATTGTGACCCGTCCTATAGATCATGAAACCCGATGAGAGACGTTAAACAACTTGCCAAGACCCCATAAGGAAGCCAGCGGGTGGGAGAGCTGGAATTCTAACTCAGCTATTTGGGTTCAGAAGCTGTGCTCTAATTTTGCAAACGAAATGCATAAAATCTAGTCCAAAGAGTATACCATCTGCTGCTGACCTTAATGCATTCTCGAAAAATGAAACCAAGAAAATTATAGAATTTATTTTCCAAATCTTTGCCTCAATTCAGTACAAAATATATTTTTTGGCTTCTCTATGTGGGGACATGTCTGAAGAAATAGAGTTTTAATTATTGGAAGCCTGCTATTTCACAGAACTTACCTTCATCCTTCCAAGTGTTTAGAAAAATGTAGGAGGTTCTGTTGTGGGATAATATTATATAACCCAAAGAGTTCTTATAGTCTTCTATGCCTATGATTTTGAGCAAACATACACATGAAAGTAACCCTGGAAGTTAAGCAGGGCTGTAGCAAATGACCACCAGAAATCATCCTCATCCTCATTCCTTCATCTGCACACATTTTTACATATTTCTCATTTATTCATTCAACAAATATGTATTGGTTGCCTATGCTAGCAGTGATGTCACGAGCATATGAGAGGTCTTTGCTCTGATGTAACTTACAGTCTAATTGGAAAGAACAGACAATAATCAAAGATCCTTTGCTAGGTTATATGTTGAAGTCTCTATCTTTTCTTAAGTGTTTGCTTATTTTTGAGAGAGAACGAGTTGGGCAGGGGCAGAGAGAAAGGGAGACTGAGAATCCCAAGCAGGCTCCATGATGTCAGCACAGAGCTCGATGTGGGGCTTGAACTCATGAACCATGAGATCACATGATCTGAGCTGAAATCAAGAGTCAGACACTTAGCCACCTGAGCAACCCAGGCACCCCTCTATATTTTTTTAAATACTGTATATTTATACCCCAATCCCACCTCTTCTCCTATGGTACCACAAATGCTGATTTTCTTCCTCCCAGCCAAGACAAAGCAGAGACCAAGGTTGGAAGAAATCTCTGACCTAGCAGCTGGATGAAGATCCTTAGATGCTCTTCCCAGAAACCAGTTAAGTATGAGCCTGGAGGATAGAGAATTAGCATGCTCAGTGGCTACTCAAATGAGAGAGGGTAGAGAGAACCTTGCAATGGGGAACGGAAACCTTTGGTTATGAGATCCATATAGCACAGAAGAACAATCAAAGAGGATATGGTAAGTCCTTGTAAAGCCCTCATGTATGTACAGCCCTATATGCCTGGTTCATAGTAGGTGTGCAATAATCATTAATCATTAGCCAGTATAATTATAATACTGTCTTTATTATTTTACTATTTTGATTATTACCAATCCCTTTAGTCCCAGGAGTCCCGTGCAAGAAACCATTCTCCATGAGTGACCTTTGACTGCTGACTATGTGCCCCTCGACCTCTCCCAATTGTCTCACTCTTCTTGTTTTGCTCACCCTCCTGGGTGCTCATTCCTCCAACCTTCTAAGATAGCCTTCTACGTTCTAGTCAAGTGCAGTTTATCTCCTGTCTTGGGTTCAGTAAGGCCCTCACTGATCTCCTTTGTCCTGTCAATAGAGATCTGGATCTCTTCTCATTATATGGATGATCTGTGCTCATTTCTTTTTTTTTTAAATTTTTTTTAACGTTTATTTATTTTTGAGACAGAGAGAGACAGAGCATGAACGGGGGAGGGTCAGAGAGAGGGAGACACAGAATCCGAAACTGGCTCCAGGCTCTGAGCTGTCAGCACAGAGCCCGACGCGGGGCTCGAACTCACAGACCGCGAGATCATGACCTGGGCCGAAGTCGGCCACTCAACCAACTGAGCCACCCAGGCGCCCCTGTGCTCATTTCTATACAAAAGCACAAAGTGTATCTTTAGTCAGCAATTAGAAGGCCTTATTTTAATATTGTGTCTACATGAATTTATTTTAAAAAATTTTTTTGACATTTATTTATTATTGAGAGACAGAGAGAGACAGAGCATGAGCATGGGAGGGACAGAGAGAGGGGGAGACACAGAATCTGAAGCAGGCTCCAGGCTCCGAGCTGTCAGCACAGAGCCCAACATGGGGCTCGAACTCACAAACTGTGAGATCATGACCTGAGCCGAAGTCAGATTCTTAACCAACTGAGCCACCCAGGCACCCCTGTGTCTACATGAATTTAAATCTACGTGTATCTGTTCAACTTAGAGTCAGCACAAAACTCGCCACAAGGGTAAGGACTGCTTGACTTACAAGTCTGAACTGTATAGGTAAAACCAAAATAAGAACTGTCACTCTAAGTGCTGCACTTACACTTTGTGGAAGTGCTGAGGGCTCTTTGCTGGGTTGTATAGGGGAGCACCCTGAAAATCCCAGGAGGAAATGATCTCATACTTTTGATTATTATCTAAGCGGGTATTGTGGGCTGAATTGTGTACTCCACTCCCAACCCATAAGTCGAAGCCCTAACTCCTAGGATCGCAGAATGTGACTGTACTTATAGAACCTATAAAAAGATGATTAGGTTAAAATGAGACCATTAGAGTAGGCTCTCATCCAATCTGACTGGAGTTCTTAGAAAAAAGACAAAACTTGAATACACAAAGACACACTAGAGTTGTGCATGTGCAGAGAAAAGGCTGTGCGAGAACACAGCAAGGAGACAGCCATATGCAAGCCAAGGTGAGAGGCCTCAGAAGAAATCAAACCCACTGATACCTTGATTTTGTACTCCCAGTCCCTAGAACTGTGAGAAAATCAATTTTTGTTGTTTAAGCCACCCTGTTAGTGGTATTTTGTTATAGCAGCCCTAGCAAACTAATACAGTGCATTATGCAGTGAGTCTGACATGTTTTAACAGAACCCACCATTATTAAGTTCATGTATAGAAGTTTCTGAGAAACTCATGCAGAAAGGAAACATGATAGAGTAAAACTAAAGTAAATTTTGGCCGACCAGCTCTCAAAAGATGGGTCTTCCAATTTTCAATTATGGGACAGAGGATACTTTACTTTGTTCTCATGAACTTCACTTCCCACATCTTTAAATGGGCATCAAACTTCACAGGGAGGTGGTAAGGATTAAGTAAGATATGAAAGTGTCCAGAACATTGTTCTGCATTTATTGGGTACTCAATTAATGATGTCTTCTGTCTTTTCCTTAGGGAGAAGAAGCTTAGATATAGTTGGATGCCAGCTAGACAATATCTAAGCCATGGTTGACATTGTCCACGTGGATTTTGTGGATGTAACTAACCATACATTTGAAATCAATTTATTGTATTCCACTTCAACAGCTTCATAGCTACTGGAGTGAAAAAAGTCTTTTCTCCAAGACTTATAAAAGATGAAATGGTCAAAGTTGGGAAAACATGTAATGTATCAAAAATGGTTCTGGTTTTCCTGAGTCATTGAAGGGACAGATACATATCTCTTTTTATTTGTGCTGGGAATTCTTCCAAATCGCATTAGCACTCAATCTCAACTACTCTGAAGCTAATGCACATCCCTGATGCATTGTTTTTTGAGTCAATCATACAGCCCTCAACCATGAGCCAATCAATTGGCTCATCCTTATTTAACTTCTGTGATGGCCTACAGTGGGCAATATGTATATACCAACCAATTACTGTGATCACTGCTTAAAATACAAATTCTTTTTTCTTCCAACTTATGGAAAAATTGAGAAAAATAGTTAAAGTGTAATGGCTCTTTGGATTTAAACTTATTGTACTTTGGGTTTGGAGAAAGTACCTGTCAGGAAGTCATTACTGTGCTGAGGTTTGACTCACACATCTATTTCTGTACTAATCTCCCATCAAGGAACAAAATAGTCTTATCTTTACAGTGCCAATCAGCCTACCCCCCAAATCCATTAGTCAGGTATCATTTTCCACTTATATCTTTATATGGGATTTCCTGTCACCACCACATGATAGAACCCCAAATTACTGTCTAGAAGTACATGTCTATATATCATTGCCTTACATCACTTTGATCATTGGTGAAAAACCTATCTTCAAGAAAAAAAAGAACTTAACCACAAACATATGAATAAATGAAAACTATTTCAGTTACATACTAAAGAATATTTATTTTTTATAAGTTTTGTGTCTCACTTTCTCAGTTTATCACAAGCCTAGAAAAAGCTTAATAAGAACGAATTAAATAAACTAATGGATAGCAATAAATATAAGAAATATTCCTTGTTCTAGTAGGTTCTAAATCATTGAAATAATGATTATTTCAACATCTGAAATTCTGCACATATAAATGGCTGTGGACTTAAGACGTCTTCGTGGAGTCCTTAAATGAACTTACAGGGAAGTGGTAAGTTACAAGGGCAAACAAAGCACTCAAACTGGAGCTGCATCAAAAGTAGTCCTCACATGTAGGATGCTAATAGGAAGTAAAAATGTGTAACAGGAACACTTGTTTAAGAGATGATCACCAGCATGTTCATTGGCTCAGAGACTGAAATATACAGTATCCTGGAAGGACAAAATGGACTTGTAACTGAAAGATACTTAGAATAGCTAATTAAATTATTCTTTCAAAAGTGCAAAGAACCAATTACTCACCCAACATCAGAGTTGGGTGACTTTCCCTTATGTGTACACTTTACAAAAGAAGACTGGCAAGTAAAATAAGTGAAGTGTGGATAAGCTAGGGGAAAAAGATGGAACCTTAGAGAATTGGGAAAACACCCCCAAACCCTGAGCTCCTGCTCATTGTATGTTAATTGTGAATGCTAGTAGTGTTTATCCACACTGCTAATACCTACCTCAAAAAGTAAAGTTCATAAGTGATGAAACTGTGCATTAGTACATAGGATACAAGCATACCTGCACAGTAAAATAGACAATCCCATTCATAGGCAGGGATAATATCTTTGTGAATGTAAAGCTATTCATTTTCATTCTTCTTATACATTTTGGTCCATTTGAAGCTTAAGATCTCTAAAGTTTATGTCCTCAGAGCAAGAGAAATTTGGGGGAGAGACAGAGACAGAGAATGGATTTCTTTAGAACCTTCTTTAGCATATCAAGGTCCAAGACTCAGATCATAAAATTCACCCAGCTCAGAGTGTAGAGAAAATATTCCTCTTACCTCTAGGACATAAAACTTGCTTTTCAATGATAAAAAAGAAACAGGACTTAGAATGAGAGAGCAAGACTACTTTTTTTCTTTCTATTCCTGAGAGATTGAGGAAAGTTAGAAAAAGAAGATTAGATGAGAAAAGATAAGATACAATAAAACAAGGCAAGGAAATAGCTACATGCTGTCCTTGGAAGGGAGGAAAAACTGAGGGCAGTGGGGACCTCCTGGCCTGGCTCCAACTATGGGATTTAAGGAGGAGTCTGCCAACTAGGAGCAAACCACATGAAAGTAAACCAAGTGGTCCAGTGTAGTTTGACACCAGAAAAGGATGCCCTGATATCTGGCTTTTCTACCCAACTCATGGGTTGTATGTGGCAAGGCCGGGATACAGAAATTCCTGTAGCCCCAGAGTGGAAGCAATGGCAGTGAAGCTGGGAGCTATAGCCTGTCATAAAGTCCACCATAGTGAAGATGTAGCTAAATGAGGGGAAATGTAGAGCATCAGTGAGAGCTGCAGTGAGGGGTCTATAAGGAAGGGTCTAAGAGAGAGACCCTGATACTGAGTTATGACAGCCAAGGACATCAACTGCAGATGGGAGCAGGACCAGCCCTTGCCGGGTAGACAGATGACATTGTCCCAGAGACCCAAGATGCCAGAGACCACTTCCCCCAAGGACTCAAACTGTTTTCCTCTACCACGAGGTTGTAGTGCCACACACACTCACATTTACCCAAGTAAAACTTGCAAAGAGGCCAGAAACTGGAGAAGGAAACAGAGAATATGAAAATCCAAATCTATTTTTTTTTTTAGTGAAACTGAGCATATCTTAACCTAACCATTTAAGTTATTTAAAGATATATGACTATATAAGTCTGTTCAGGTTGGCATAAATACCACATATCAGGGGGCTTGCACAACAGAAATTAATTTCTCATAGTTCCAGAGGCTGGGAAGTCCAAGATCAAGGTGCTGACTTATTTGGTTCCTGATGAGAGCTCTCCTCCCGGCTTCTAGACAGCTGTCTTGTCACTGGGTGCTCGCATGGCATAGAGAGAGAGCTCTGGTGTCTCTTCAGCTTCTCATGAAGTCACTAGTGCTGTTGAACTCAAGGTCCCACTCTTAGGACATCATTTAACCTTTATCACCTCTTCACAGGTTTTATCTCCAAATATAGTCACTCCAGGTATTAGGGCTTCAACATAAGAATGTGGGGGATGCAATTCAGTCCATATCAAGGACTAAATGTTTGTTTTCTTTCTTTCATCCAGTGGGCTGAAGCTTGTGAGAAAGTAAAATTAATTATAGACCAAATAAAGAAGCCACATATTCTCTGTGTATCAAAGTAGTAAAAGTCAAAGTTGTAAATAACTGTGTTCTGTCTCTTTGTAAGTATCCACAAACACATAAACACAAACATAATAATGAAGTGACTAGCTATCCCTTTAAGATAGAACAGGTCTTGGGTCACTAGTAGCTGGCGACAGCCTTGGACAAACCAACTGGGAAGAGTGCACTGGGCTCACTGCAGTTCATTTCCCAAATCCTCCTATGCTTTCCAAATACCAGCCCTGCCCTTCCCATGCTCCTGTGTGTGTATTATATACCTCTCAATAGATTCAATTGACTGGACAATTTTACCAAATGTGTTGTTACTTTACAGAAGTGTGTTTGTATCTCAAGAAATTAATGACTCGAGAATTTTCTGAGTTCAAGGTTAAAAATAAAACCTGATATTACTGCACGGCATGATGTAATAACAGGCAAGAAAAAAAATAGATCCCTCTGTTTTAGACTAAATCTACATGGCCCACAACCCAATTCCCGCTCTCATGTTCCCTTTTGAAGAAATCCTAGCTTCCCCAAAACATTTTGGCAAACCTGGTGTATAAATAAATCATTACTCTCTGTAATTGGAATAAATAAAACTTAAGGCATTATCATCATGGTTTTGTTTCCTCCTCATGACATTGTGGGAAGGTGGAAAGGAACACTTATGGGTATCATGAGAAATCAGGAGTCAGAAATCAAATTTATTGTCATCCCTACAGAAAGAAAGTTGTGACTTTCTGTTAAAAATATATTCTCTCTAGATTATTTGCTGCATTGGTGGGAATGAATTTGAAAGTGTCATCTTTTGAAGTTTAGTAATATTTAGAGTTTTTTCCTTCAGAATCATCCCAGGCAACATTATCCATTTCTCAACAAAGATCCCTAAGTCCTTCAAAGAGGTTCCATGTCATACAGAAAGGTGTATTGTAGTGAGAGATGTGTGTTCAAAGTCAACTTTCTATTACTTGTAAGTCACTTTGCTAAGCCTCCTCAATTGTGAAATGTCCCATCCACCCAAACAGGTTTCTCTAAGGCTCTAGAGAAAAATGAGAACTCAGAAACAAAGGTATCCTCAAACACCAATCAGGGTATCTTGTTTATAGTAGACTTTCAAGAGATTTTTTAAAATAAAAGAACATATATAGATTGGACTGAATATGTTTAATCTTTTCTCTATCCCTACATCAACAACCTTCATTCATTTTAGTTCCACCTGCATTTATACATTAAAGCGTAGGATAAGTCATTCAGAAGACGTGAAAGTGTGAATAAATGGGGCTAGCTTGGAAGTAAGAGAGAGAAAAATAAATCATCAGTTCACAGACAATGACACTTTTAGGATGCTCTCCTTGTCCCTGACACGGTCTCAAGTATTCTAAGAAGCTTGATTGAAATTAATAGTCTTACATAGTTGTGTTCTATTTGGCTCATTCAAATTGCCATTTTGGTAGACTTATTGCTCAACAACTGCTCATCTAATCCAGAAACATGCCAAAACTCAATGAAGAGCCATTTCCTTGCCTTTTTCATTCCTGTGCTACTGACAATTGAATTACATTTTCAAAATATTTCATGTGCAGAAAAATTTAGAATATTCAATAAAGCCAGCTGCAAAAGACTGAAAGTCAGCTGAAAGCCATATCATGACACAAGAGATTTATTTCGCTTGGAATGGTCACCTATGGCAACAGCATTTTTTAACTGATTGGTTCCTCATTGTTCCTTCTGTACATAAATGTGACATTCTGAGTGAAATGGCTGGATTTCTCCTAGGATTAGTGCCACCTGGAAATACTACCACCCTACTGATTTAGACAGGCTTCAAGTGACTACCTTTCCCTAGGAATAGTGGATATGCTAGCTTAGATGAGAACAGAATCTTGCCTACTTGATTTTCAACTCAATTCTGCTAAAGATCATGGTTAGAGAGTAAGCATGGCAGGATTTCCAATTCTGGAGTCCCTAGGATAGGAAATATTACATGTATGACAGCATTGCACAACTCCAGGGAGTACCAATCATATTCTTAAATCCATTTCTTCTTCTATTTATGTGCTGTTCTTGTAGTGGGCATAAGTTGTGCATTTTTCTAGGAAGAGGGTCCATAGCTTCCATCAGACTTTTAAAACTGTCCCTGATCCCCTAGACTTAAGGACATTCATCAGGTTTCAATAAATGCAACAGAAAGCATTTTGTCTTTATAGCTGATTTCTATTTCTTCTCCATTACGCAAAAGAGCCAATCCTGCAAAGTGGCTTCCTTACCGTTACATTAAAAGCTTTGATTTATAGTTAACTGATGATTATTCAGAGGCAAATTATCCATGTGCTTTATTTGTCAGTCTCCTCTGCCTATTACATTTCTGGCTGTCTTCACTAATTGATTATAAGCTTGTCCACCAGAAGGTATACAGAAGGCCAATGAGGTGAATTCATTACTTATTCATTCTGCTAAAAAGTTGGATGAAGAAGAGATATCAATGTAATCTATTGATTTTCAATGGGAAACTGTTCTATTATTTGACATTTTCAATTCTTTTTGTTATTCACATCTCCTTTAGCACTGATAATTAGAAGTCAACCTTGCCTGAAAGACAGATATTTATTATACACACAAGGCAAGTGCTCTTTCTCCTGTTTATCTAACAATGTGGTATTTCAAACACTTTTTGAAAAAGAAACCACTAGCTACCATATGTACAGAAGTGGTCAATGAGTGACATTCCATGAAATCAAGTACTAAAACAAATAGTGTGTGTGTGTGTGTGTGTGTGTGTGTGTGTGTGTGTGTGTGTTTGGAGCAGGGGATCCAAAGACATCAAGCATTCAGCCTAGACAGATCAAGTGACCAAGTTATTCTATAGTAACACTCTTCCTGATGAGTACTGAGTGGCCTCTTCTCCATATTCTGATACAAGAGGTATAGAGAACTTGGTCACTCACACCAAATAAATGCAGCCTGGAATCTGCATGCAGTCCCAGTTTCTGCCACAGCAATTTAAAAGAGAATCTTGCTGCTCAGACAGAAAGAGTTCAATCATCTGGTGGGGATAATGAAAAAGCTTTATACTTTTAATCAGATATTGACTGATTACTGTAATATTCTCCTGTAGCAATCGCTGTGGGCATGAGAAATAGGCGAAAAATGGAAGAGATTTTCAGGAGGATATGAAGTAAATAAGTGTTTGAGACTTGGAAACTCTGCAAAACAACAGCAACTGATACTTTAAAAGCTTGATTTTACTTTTGCAGCATATATTAAAGTCCACTCTTACTGATTGTTGGGTAGCTGACAGAATATAAGCGTTCGTGGATAGTTCTCCAGCATTAATAATTGTCCTTGTCTACTATCTTTCCCAACCAGTAGCTCAAGCAGTAAAATTCTAAAACTAGATACTATTTTATTTTATACTCTAGAACGTCTATAGCTGTCACATCATTATGCTGCTGGACTATAGATGAAATCTGCATTTCTTACTTTGTAGAACATGTAGCACAATGTGTATGGACTTGTAATGTCTATTCTGACCAGGAATTATGAGTCTTTGCTAGTTGTAAAGGCTGCTCTGCATGTCTCTGAGGACAAGTAAACCAGCACGGCTTTGTTCATAATAAAGAAACAATTCCATTTTGCAAACATTGATAGAACTTCCACTCTCTGTACAGCACAGTGTCAGACGCTAGGAGACATGACAGATGCATTTACTGTTCTTGTTATGTTCTCAGAACCATGAACCAAGAAAGAAGAAAACAATTTTTAAAAGATGTAAACAGAGAGACAGGGAATTTAGTTCTAAGCGATTAATTCAATAAATACAAACAAAAAGACATGAATCTGTTAAGGAATTTTGAATTTAAATAAAAATAGAATGTAGCAGAGCTAGTTCAAAGGAGAAGACAACTGATGAGCTAGAATTTGTAGACTTATAGGAGAGAATGTTACACCAGCTATAGGGTGTAAACATGTAGCCCCTATTTATAAAACACTTAAAATTAAAATCATAAAGTACTATTACAACTATAGTCCAGAGTTTTGCTCTGACAGCTCAGCGTGCCCAAGGATATAGGTTAATTGCAGGGTGGAAATTTTGTATGTGTCATCCCCTAACACCTGGATGGACTAAAGAATTACAGTTTTAGGCTTACTGGAGATGGCTTCCCCAAAGGTGCATGTTTACCACAACTCTGAAATAGTTCGGACTCCATCATAAGATGTTAGCATTACTCTCAAGTTTGAGGTCGCCATCCTTTCATTGTTAAAAGATATCTTACTCTGTCTCTGGAATGCCTTTAGTGTGCTTGTGAGAAGAAACATGTAGTGTTGCTTAAAAAAACATATAAGTTTGTCTGAGAATCACTAAATTTAAATTTCAGATCCATATATACAATTCCACATTCTTTCCTGTAAATGTTTTTGAATCCGAATGACACCCCAAGATACTTAACAGACTGTCCTCATGGAGTTATAAAAATGGAGTCAATCTAGTGATACAAAATATAGCCTGTATCATGTGGCTTGAGGCTCTAACCTGTCCCAAATATCTCCCCACTGGTCTCACATGCAGGTTACCATTAGAGTCACTCATTCTCTTAGAGAAATCTCATAAAATAGCACACAAATGTTTTGATAAGAAGTAGGACTGGGTAGTAATATCAGAAAGACGGCAGAATAGAAAGTACCAGAAGTCCTAGCCAGGGTAATTAGGTAAGAAAAAAATAAAAAGGCATCAAAATTGGACAGGAAAAAAAATAAAATGATTCTGTTCACATATGAAAGAACCTTTTAAAATTTAGAACTAATAAAAAACTCAGTAAAGTTGAAGAATATAAAATAAAAAACAAAACCAGTTATGTTTCTATACACTAGCAACAACAGTCCTAGAAGGACATTAAGGAAACAATGCCATTAATAATAGCATCAAAAAGAAAATACTTAGGAATAAACCTAACCAAGGGGGCAAAGACTTGCACACTGAAAACTACAAAATATTGCTAAAAAAAAATTAAAGACACAAATAAATGGAAAGATATCCTATATTCATGGATTGAATGACTTAAAATTGTTTAAATGTTTACATTACCCAAAGTTGTCTAATGATACAATGCAATCCTTATCAAAATCTCAATTGCATTTTTTACTGAAACAGATAAAAGAGTCCCAAAATCCACATGGAACCAAGAAGACACCAAATAGTCAAAATAATCTTCAGAAAGAAGAACAAAGCCAGAAGCATCACACTTCCTGACTTTAGACTACATTAACAAGCTAGCGTAATCAAAACAGTATGTTACTGATACAAGACAGACATATTAAGCAGTGGAACAGAATACAGAGCCCAGAAATAAACTCATGTTACACACTCATCTGATCTTCAGCCAGGATGCCAAGAATACACAATGGGAAAAAGATAATCTCTTCAACAAACAGTATTAGGAAAATACTGGATATCCACATGCAAATGAATAAAATTAGACTCTTAAACCATGCACAAAAATCAACTTAAAATGGACTTAAACATAAAATCTGAAACTGTAAAACTCATAGAAGGAAACAGGGGGAGGTTTCTATGTTGTTTTGACAATAATTTCTTAGATATGACATCAAAAACACAGGCAACAATAACAAATATAGACAAGTGGAACTTTATCAAACTAAAAAGTTTCTGCACAGCAAAGTAAACAACAGAGTGTAAAGGCAAGCTACAGAATGAAAAATATTTACAAACCATATAAAACTCAGAGAGTAAATATCCAAAATATATTAGGAACTCCTACAACTCAATAGCAAAAACAAAACAAGTAACTCAATTAATAAAGGGCAAAGGACTTAAATAGATATTTCCCCCAAAGAAGACATAAAATGACCAACGAGTACATGAAAAAATGTTCAACATCACGAATCAAAAGCAAAATGCAAATCAAAATCATAATGAGATACCGCCTCACATCTGTAAGAATGGCTATTATCAAGAAAACAAAACAAAGCAGCAGAAAATAAAAATAGTTGGCATGGATGTGGAGAAACTGGAATTTCTGGACACTCTTGGTGGGAATGTAAAATGGAGCACCCCCTATGTAAAACAGTATGAAGCTGCCTCAAAAAATTAAAACTTAACTACCATATGATCCAGTAATTTTACTTTTGAGTGTTTATCCAAAAGAAATGAGGGCGCCTGGGTGGCTCAGTCGGTTGAGTGTCCGACTTCAGCTCAGGTCACGATCTCGCGGTTCATGAGTTCGAGCCCCGCGTCGGGCTCTGGGCTGATGGCTCGGAGCCTGGAGCCTGCTTCCGATTCTGTGTCTCCCTCTCTCGCTGCCCCTCCCCCGTTCATACTCTGTGTCTCTCTGTCTCAAAAATAAATAAACGTTAAAAAAAATTAAAAAAAAAAAACAAAATTAATGAATTCAGGATTCCAAAGTGATATGTGCGCCCCCATATTCACTCCAGTATTCATAATAACTAAGAGATGGAAACAATCTAAATGTTCACAAACAGACAAACAGATAAAGAAAATGTGGTATATACACAGGAAGAGATATTATTCAGCTATTAAAAAACAGGTAATCCTGTCATAGAGTAAAACATGGATGAGCCTTGAGGACATTAATCTAAGGGAAATAAGTCAGTCATGAAAGGACACATATTGCATGATTCTATTATATGAGATATCTAAAGTAGTCATACATATTGAAGCAGAAAATAGAATGGTTTTGCCAGCAGCTAGGAAAAGGGAGAAATGAGTTCATAGGATATAAATGAGCTGTGCAACGGGTATAAATTTTGTGCCATGCAACTTAAAGTTTTAGAGCTAGGCTCTATAGTACTGGGCTTATAGCTCACAATGCAAAACTGTACACTTAAAATTTTGCTACAAGTGTAGATCCCATGTGTTTTTTCAGCAAAATTTTTAAAAAGTAGGATGAGAATGGTACTATACACTAAGCACTTGGAGAGAACAGAACAGGGGAGAATTGTTCTGAAAAGAGAAGTATGTGTTTGTGTGTGTGTGTGTGTGTGTGTGTGTGTGTATTGAGTGCAAGGAACCTCAAGGAAGTCACCTCCCTTTAATTAGTATCTACTAAAATTTACTAATGCCAGGGAAGTCCTGGGCATGTATAGCCTCCTGAACCAGAAGTTTCTCCCTGCTCCATATTGCCCCTTGAAAAGGGACTTTGATTTCCTTTTGCTGTTTTGCTTTCTAATTTCCTACCTTAAACCCTACTCTTTCCAGGGATGAATGTCAGAGAGGAAAGAACAGGAAATTGGAAGACAGAGCCACTTAAAGTCTTGGTCCTGGCACTTTCCAACTGCATGGAATTTGGTAAAGTATTTAGCTTATCTGAGGCACCGGATCCTCCATTCATGAAATGGGCTAATAACAACCACACACAGAACTTCATGTGAGTTTCCTGAAATTAGTTAGATATAAATACCCAAGCTTTAGAACTGGAAATAATCTCACAATCATTTCATCCAATGGCTTGCCAGTATTTACTTGCTATTCCCAAAATAGAATTTTTTTTTAATTTTTTTTCCACGTTTTTATTTTTTATTTTTGGGACAGAGAGAGAGCATGAACGGGGGAGGGGCAGAGAGAGGGAGACACAGAATCGGAAACAGGCTCCAGGCTCCGAGTCATCAGCCCAGAGCCTGATGCGGGGCTGGAACTCACGGACCGCGAGATCGTGACCTGGCTGAAGTCGGACGCTTAACCGACTGCGCCACCCAGGCGCTCCTCCCAAAAAAGAATTTTTAAAAAATTCTGTAATCTATTCATTTGAGGTTGCCATCCAACATTTTTCAAGTTTAACTAGTTAAACTTTTAGGTTAAATAATCACAAAGTTGTGCTTTTTGTCATAGTGTAAATATTGACATTTAAAGATAAAATCACTAAATCACACTTCTAGGAATCTAAATACTAATTCATTCTAATGACTATCATCATATTTAAATACATATGTGAATAACATGAACAACATAACCAAATTTAAAAAATGGTAGTGGAGGGGAGCAACAATTTTAAATTAAAAGAGACTAAAGAAACATAAGGAGCAAGTGCAATGTATTAGATGCTAACTTAAGTTAGAAAAAAATTCACTGTTATAGAAGTTCTCAGACAACTAGCGGATGTTTGAATATAGACGATACATGAGAAGGTATTATGGAAAAAAAGTTAGTTTTCCAATTTTTTTAGATATGATGATGGTATTGTCCATGCTAAAGTATTTAAAAGTAAAGAATATGTAACATACTTTTAAGTGGTACAGATGAAAAAATGTATACACATGCACACGGAGCAAAAAGCAAGCGTGGCAAAATTTTACCAATTGGCGAATTTATTTAAAGTGCTCTTTGTACTATTTTTAAATCCTTCTAGACACTTGAAAATTTATACATTATGAAATTGGGATAATGTATTAAAAATGCATGAGCAAGCCTTACGTTAGGCTGGGAAGTTGTATGCTAAACTTGTTTTTCTTCTGAAACTTGTGTTTCTATTTCATTCCCCCACAGAAATTTTTCTTATAGCATTATATTTTATGATTTAAAATATCTAATTGACCACTTGTTATATTTCTCTCCAAAACATAAACTAAAAATAAGAGTTTTTCCTTTAACCACCAAAAACTCTAAATGTTAAAATGATCTTCCAAACTCAATTATCACTAACATTATTACTATTACACAATAGATTAAAGCAAAATAAAGTGAAATTTTCCAGAAATAAATTATTTAATGAGATAAATAAGACGGTGTTCTTCCAATTAGCTCCTATGTCCATGGATAAATATCACATATTGCTAAAATGATACAAATTTCAACACCAACTATTTTTATTTTGGTTTTTATAAATAAGTTCAGAAATATTGTTCACATCTGTTGTAGATGAGAAATGGAGAGAGTTTTGTTATAGCAATGTTACTTAAGTGAACAAATTCCTTTTGAGTTAAATGCTAAAAATCACAAATGATCCACCCTGCAAAAACAATTTAATCCTATCCTTCAGCTTTATTAAAGCAAAGACTTAGGAGCCACCTGATTTTCAAAAGGATCTGAGAGAGAGTGTAATGTTGATTGATCGATTGACTGATTTTTGTACTTAACTCTGGTGTTCTCTGAGCTTCCTGGGCCTGTGGTTTTGTGCTTGCCATTAATTTTGGAAATTTCTCAGCTATTATTACTTCAAATATTTCTTCCATTCCTTTCTCTTCCTTTTCCTTCTAGTATTCCATTACACATATATTAACATCTTATGTAGTTGCCCCACAGTTCTCGGATATTCTGTGCAACTCTTTGCATTTTTTCTCTTTGATCTTCAGTTTTGTAAATTTCTGTTTTGATATCTTCAAGCTCAGAGATTTTTTTTTCTTCAGTCATGTGTAGTAATAAGACCCACAAAGGCATTCTTCACTTCTGCTACTGTGGGTTTTATCTCTAGCATTTTCTTTTGGTTCTTAAGGTTCCCATCTCTCTGCTTACATTGTCCATCTACCTGTTCTTGCATGTTGCCTACTTTATCCATTAGAGCCCTTAGCATATTAATCACATTTGTTTTAAATTCCTACTCTGATCATTCCAACATCCCTGCCAACCTATTTCTGATGATTGCTGTGTCTCTTCAAACTGTAGGGTTTTTTTTTGTTTGTTTGTTTTACCTTTTGGTAGGACTTTCAATGTTTTCTTTTCTAAATGAACTGAAGTAGACAAGCCTTTGGTATGAGGTTTTATGTTTCTCCCGCTAGGGGCAAAGCTGTGCCTTACTGTTTCTAACACTTATGGTGTCAGAGGCTAAAGTGTTTTCTAATGTCTTTGTTTTTTGTTTTGTTTGGTTTGGTTTTTGTTTGTTTGTTTTATGGTTTCCCCTGTTGTCTTTTTGTGTCCCCAGAAATTCCTGAAATAGGCTCTGAGACCTGAAGTTCTTTTAGCTGTGATTTTCCATGGTTACACAGGAATTCTGTTGATGTGGTAGTGGGGTTTGGGGGCAGGGAAGCACTCTATAGCCCCATGATTATTAGGTTTGTCTTTTAATAATCCTGAGTGGGACATTTTCCTTCCATCAGGTTGGTTAGGCTTTGGTAAAACCCCACTTAAAAAGTTCCCTTCATGGCAGCCCTTGTTAAGGAGAATAGAGAGTCCTGGATGTATTTTCAAAATGTATTTCCCCTCCTCCTGCTGGATATTCACTTAGAGGTAAAATTCAAAATATTGAGGGGCCTTCCTAATACTGGGCTCCCTCAGAGCTTTTAACTCTGAAGCTAGTCCACACTGAGCCTCCAGAAATTCATCAATTACAGATTAAAGTGTTCCTGCCAATACTGGCTTCAGCTGAGAGCTTCTGCTCCTAGGCTTCCACTATATGTAAGCTCGAATTCTATGTATCAGTCTGTTTGTCCAGTTTTGGGGGCAAGAGCTTGTCCTAGACCTCAATTCTCTGGTAGTAGAGTTGCTGGATTTTATCTTGTTCAGCTTTTCTTATTGTAAGAGCTTTTAAGCTTTTTATATGTTGGACTAGAAACAGGAAGTCCTTGAAATAATATCCTTAAGTTTTCATTTTATTCATTTCAATGCAGATACTGTGTAGCTAAAATTATAAGTTATTATGAAGCAAGAAGTGGAGTCAAAGTCATAGTTTTTCCAGGCACTTCAGTGGCTCAGTTGGCTAAGCATCTAACATCAGCTAAGGTCATGATCTCATGATTTGTGGGTTTGAGCCCTGCATTGGGCTCTGCACTCAGAGCCTGGAATCTGCTTCGGATTCTGTGTGTCCCCCTCTCTCTGCCCCTCCCCCACTCATGCTTTTTTTCTCTCTCTCTCTCTCTCAATAATAAATAAAAGTTATGGGGCGCCTGGGTGGCTCAGTCGACTTCGACGTCTGACTTCGGCTCAGGTCATGATCTCAGGGTTCCTGGGTTCAAGACCCCATAGGGCTCTGTGCTGACAGCTCAGAGTCTGGAGCCTGCTTTGGATTCTGTGTTTCCTTCTCTGTCTGCCCCTCCCCTGCTCACATTCTGTCTCTGTCTCTCGAAAATAAATGTTTAAAAAAATTTAAAAAATAATAATAAATAAACATTAAAAAGGTTTTTTAAAGTCATATTCTTCAGCAAATGTGTGTGCATGGGTTTAACTTTTGGAAATAATTCAAAAATCTATTAATTTTTTAGACACAAACGATAAAATGTTAAATATATATTTAACAAAAAGGTTAAACACATGTTACTAAAAACTAACCAATTCTACAAATATTTTGTGTTAACAGGAAATAGAAAATATTAAACATTTTATAAAGTAATAAAGAGGATTGACCCTAATTGGCTTAAATATATTATGATATGGTTTGATAATATATGTTTGATGAAATAAGTTTCAAGTACTTCATTGAATAATTTACAGTATGGCTAAAATAAATTACCTGGAATTTATATCTATGGCTTCATCCAGTATAGTTTGAAAAATCTAATAACCTATTAAATATTATAGTTACAATGAAAGGAATAGCATCATCAATCCCTACCACTTTGGCTGTGTGAAGCTGCTTTTCTTTCTAGCTAATAAAACAAAATGTGAATACAGAGAATAGTTGAGATAAAACTTTTTGCATTTAAATACAAGATACAAGAAGAAATGGCATAAGAAAAAATTTTATTTTTAATTTATAAAATTTAATATGTCTTACCAATGCCCTCCTTAATTGAACCTCACCAGATACTGCCAAAGCACTGCATTCTCTGACAATCGTTAGTAGATGGCAGATGTAGAGTTATTAAATAAGTTTACCATTACTCTCTTTGCCTATATTTGACAATATATTTGATTTCAGAACTTCCCAACAAGGATCAAAGTAACCCAATTCCAATGCTATTTTTCACTGTTATCAGAAAAAAAAACTATAAAGCCAGCAAAACCAGGATGCCCTATAATATGTTCATAAGTCAATAAAGAAAAATCATATTTGAAAATGATGTTTTTGGGGGGCCCTGGGTGTCTTTACATCCTAGGGCAACATGTTATAGTAAGATATAGAAAAAGTAAAGAATATGCCTTCTTCATTGAGAGAAAGCCAATTGGGCAATCAAAGTGGAAAAGTAAAATCTACATGAAGGTGGGAAAGAGTACAAGTGGAAGTTGAAGATAAGCAAATCAGTTCCCTTAAAACCACAGAGCCCATATACCCCTTAAAACGTCTATGTTTTGCATATATACCTGCAGAGGTATGCATACACCAATTTGATGACCACTAATCTAGGCCAGCTTCCACATATTCGAATCAGAGAAGCAGAAGTCCATGGAATTTAAATGACTTGTGTAGCACTACAAAACTACTTTGTGGCAGAATTGGGACTAGAACTTACATTTCCAATCTCCCAATCAGTGTTCTAACACACTATGTTGTTCTCACTTTAATTATGACAGAAATAGTCCAAAGTCCAAAGAAGTTAAGGGTCCTAATAAAGATGTCTCTGTTACAAATATTGGAGTTAGGTAAAACTTTATATACATGTAGATTTTTCATGAAAATTCAATGAATTTTCTAAGTTACATGTTTAACATATTGTTAAAATATTAGTACTTTTGGAAGGAGTAACATCTTCAGCTGTTATCCACTTACATTTCAATAAGGTAGGTTTCTATATGAGAAATAAAATAAAAGGAAAGAGTAAATGCCCCTATATCAGAGTCTGATTAGTACAGCAGAACCATTATGCATGATGTGTAATAAGGGAGCATGGGGAATGATCTGTATCACTAATGCAAGAGTCAGGCTTTTGAGAGAGAAAAGAAGTTGGGGGATTTCAACATCTTGGCTCTTCATATTATGGGCAGAGTGTGGAAGCCTTAGAACATAGGGTTTATGCCACAATTATTGAAGGGCGAAGAATTATTGATGACTTAGGACATTTCTCATTCAAGAAGAACAGAGCACTGATTAGCAAATGAGGAGGAAAATTCATAAGTTGTGAATAAGGCTTAAGATGTGGTCCAAAAAGCGATGCCTGGGTGGCTCAGTCGGTTAAGCATCTGACTTCTGATTTTTGGCTCAGGTCATGATCTCAGAGTTGGTGAGTTTGAACCCCCATCTGGCTCTGTTCTGACAGCACGAAGTCTGCTTGGGATTCAGTCTTTCCCTTTCTTTGCCTCTGCCCCACTCATGCTCTTGCTGTCTCTCTCTTTCAAAAATAAATAAACTTAAAAATTTTTTAAAAAATATGTGGTCCAAGAAGGACTAGCATCCTCTCTTTTCTTCCCTTCTAGAACGGGCTTCAATGGAAGAAAAACAGATAAATTTGAGTGGAGTCTCAGGGAAAAAGTATACCTAGCAGAAGGCAATCTCAAAAGGAAGCCCTTTTTCCAACTTGGATCCTGGGCAGTAGAGAAGCAATGGTCAAAAATGGTATCCAGCTGGATGGGACTGAAAGAAACCTCCAAGAGTCTTACAAACCCCAGTATGGTGAAGAGAAAACAGCCATGAATTCCAGAATCTTGCAAAAGAAAGTCCAAAAAGGCAGAAAGGTGTCTGTAGACAGAAGACAGCTTAAAGTTGGGACTCACACAAACCTGATTAAATGGGGTCACAGGGGATTGGGCACCTCAGCCATAAACACCAGCATGCAACAATGTGGATCAGACAAGAAACACCTCAGTAGAGGTCAGCAGAGTAGGTGATTGCTGGACACTGATGGACTTACCTGTGATGCCTGAATGCTAAAGGATGCTAAATAAGACTCCCTTCTTCACCTATTGCCTTCTTAACTTAGTTTATCTCCAGAAGAAGGTGAGGATGGGGGACATCCAGATTTTCACTGGGCATTTATTCAAAAGAAACTGAGTTTGAAGCAGAAATAATTGAATTACATTAAATTGACAAGATCTCATGATGGGATCAATACCCTTATAATAAGAGGAAGAGACACCAGAGCTCTCTCCACCATGTGAGGGTGCAGCAAGAAGGCAGCCATCTTCCTTTGAAGAGAGTTTGAAGAGAGTTCTTACCAGAAACCAAATCAGCTAATACCTTGATCATGGACTTTCCAGTCTTCAGAACTGTGAGAAATAAATGTCTTTTAAGTCATCTGTTCTACGGTATTTTGTTATGACAGCCTGAGCAGACTAATACATTCTGTGTTTAGAACTTTTGTGACTTTGGAAAATCCATACTCACATAGAGAGATACTACAAAATTACCCACAAAACCCTGCTTTACTTGATTCCTTCAGCTAGATTTTCATCCTCATTATTTCCCATCATTAATAGTTGACAGCCCTTCATGCTACTTTCATTAATTTTTAGGCAAATGTGTTTGAAAGTTAGATTGTATGTTGATCTCTATAAATAAAGAGTCATTTATTTCTCCTAAATAAATCAGTCTAAATTACAGCTTGCCACAGGAATACCAGCTATGTGTTTGAATTTCAAAGCATATGAAAAGAGAAAAAATACTTGCTGTAATAAATGCTCTCAGGGTTGGGCTAATTCTATTTTTGTACACTTACAAAATACTAGTAACAGTTAGATTTTACACCTCTGATATGCCTATATACTCAGAATTTCCCTAGTAAATGTGTCACTAATTAATCACATCTCAAGGAAACCATATTATTTATAAATAATTCATATATAACACATGGTTTTGTGGTTAAGAGAATGGGCTGTGCTGGGTGGGATCTGATCTTGGACAAGTTACTATTAAGTTCCTTATGCCTCAGTTCTCTCAACCTTAAAATGGGAATAACCCAAGGGTAGTTGTAAGGATTAAATGAGATATGATACACATAAAACGATTAAAACAGGACCTGACTCTTCATAAATACCACTGAAATGTCTACTTTTATTATATTCTGGAATTGTTCCTACACTGAAAAACTATTAGAATGCCTGACAGTCATTTGTGTTATCAAATAAAACTCTCTTTTCCTTCTAACACGGGGCACTCCCTCCCATCCTTATGACTGGGTGGGGCCATGTTTCTATCTCTGTCAAATGAACTAGTCAATGAATTATTTAAATGGCATATTGAAATTCTCCAGAGTACCCTTTCTCCCCTGCCATGGCAACTAGAAATGTTTGATATGGTAGAGCCCCGGGGACAGGAGTGGTTGAAGTGAGCAGAGCCTCCCTGTTGCCCTGAGATAGATCTGTTACAGGAACAAAAGATAAACCTTTGTTATTTTAAGCCACTGGCATTTGGGGTAGTTTGTTACACAGCATAACCTTTTCTATCCTGAGTAATGCAGAAAGCAAGGCAATTATCTGGATATTTAACTTAAATAACAGTCTCTATTCAAGTGAATGACATCCTCAGGAATACCCAGAGTATTGGATGATATCAGTAAAGAATAATTTGAAGAATGTTGGCTAGGTCAGTGATGTCCCCTAATGTCTGCCTTGTCTCAGACCTTCCTCTGGTGTCCAAAATTTCATCCCAAAGATACACTGGGAATTATTCTCAAGTTGTCCTCTTAAATAAGGCATAAAACCCTGGAAGAAGTAATATATAAATCATCAAGTCTTTATACATCCAAGGTGATGTGCTTATCTAATCCTTTTCCAGGGAGAATCAGGGCAGCATTAGAGTTACATTGGAAGATAAATTTGGAAGGTCTTTCCAATATACAATTCAAAAAGGAATTACATGTATGGGGGAAATTATAGAGGCTGTTTAATCATGGAAATAATTATCTGGGATTCATCTCTACTTCAGATCAGGACAAACCCAGTGAACTGCAAGAACTTCTGCAAGGACAGCCTCAGTGACCTGCTCAAAGCCACTTGCTAAGTTATGGCAAAGTTCATGTCTGACTCCCATATCAGGATTTTACCCACTATACCCTGCTGTTACTTTGCCAGTTCTAAGGCAAGGGGCCAAGAATTGCTGAAGAAGAGGCAACAAAGCACATACATTGAAAGGAAAAGAACTGCGAACCAGAGGATTAGAGACTGAATCCCTCTGGTCTCATTTGCATCAGTGGGTTCTATCAGAAACCTTCTTTGTGTGTGTGTTTTTTTTGTTTGTTTTTTGAAGTGGGCTTAGGTTTATTTCTTTTACTTATATGCTTGATTCCTAGCTATTTGAATTTGGGTAATTTACTTAACATCTTTGTGCCTTAAGTTTCTCCTCTGTAAATTATAATAAGAGTTACTGTTAGAATTAAATAAGAAACAAATGTCAAGTGCATAGCCCATGGCATATAGCATGTACACAATAATTGTTAACCACTAGCTTTATTTTCATTTTCTTATTTTCAACTCTAATGAGGTCTTTTTTCCAGATTACCCCCAAAACACTGGTTGTGTTATGTATGTGAAAATTAGTCTTGGAAGGACTTTGATGTCTTCAAAAAGAGCAAGGTGACATGTCAGTTGCTCACCTCAACAGTTGCTAGATTTTTAGATCTTCCATCTAGTTAACCTCATACTCTCCTGAAAATTGAAGATTGACATGAGCTGGAGATTGACATACCTTCTTGTATTCAATGCGTTTTAAAAACTGGAATTGTTTTTTACCAATTTATTCTTTACTGCAAGACAAGAAAGTTTCTATAATTCTTTGCTGTTGCAGTAGTGCTTTTTGTTGTTGTTGTTGTGATTGTTAAGGAATGAAATAGGGATAAGACTGTATCCACAACTGGGCCAGAGAGCAGTGTCAAGTTGGTAGAAGGTGATCAAAAATTAAGTTGAGCTACAAGAAATCTGAAGCAAGACTTGCTCATCACCAGGAGACAGAGAGCGCTCTCTCTTCCTTAGGAATTCCAGAATCCCTGGAAAGCATATCCAGAGCACTGAAGCTACTTTCAAAAGAGATTCAAGTCATTTTATTTGGACATACATGAAAGGAGAGAGTAAGTTCATGAACTAAGGACTTTGGGACCACACAGGAGGAGCCATTTGCCTGGATTTTCATGAAGGTCATACTTCATGAGCTGTCATTTCTCTTAGGGAAGCCATGAGAACAGCAGTTTTACTCTGAACTAATGAAGCTAAATTCAGGGCCGTACATTTGCATAGACATCTTTAAGACTCTGGGAGAGTCTCAATGTGTGTGTACCGTCCTATATTTTTGTAAACAGAGCAACAGGGTGATGTCATAACTGCATTTACTTAAGAGTGCTTTCCCTTTCCATAGTGTCATGCGGCATTGAGGTGGTGCTGGGGTTCATGACACACTACCCCCAAAATATGCCACCTTGGCATATTGAATATTTTAAGCTGAAGCAGTTTGAGCAAATGGCAGAAGCAGGGCGCTTACTCTGACCCTCCCCTGCCCTTTTTCCCTGAACCCGCTCAGAAAACCCACATGTGGAAGGTGCCCTCCCTCTGCCTGGAGGAAAGGAGCATCTTTATCTCTGAAAACCAAGGGACACCAACAAGAATCCCAACAAACAGGCCTTGCTAAATTTCCCTCAGTTTATTGCAATTACTTCATACTCCTTAATGTATCATATTCTTCCGTGCCTGTCCACTCTTCATCAAACCTAGCATAAAATACTCAGGCCCATTTCTTCGGGTCTTCATTTCATTATGGCTCCTGTGTCCCATAAAACGTATACTAAATAGGAGCGCCTGGGTGGCTCAGTCGGTGGAGCGTCCAACTTCAGCTCAGGTCATGGTCTTGCAGTTTGTGAGTTCAAGCGCCGCGTCAGGCTCTGTGTTAACAAACAGCTCAGAGCCTGGAGCCTGCTTCAGATTCTGTATCTCCCCACCACCACCCCCCCTCCGCCCCCATCCCCTGCTCATGCTCTGCCTCTCTCTGTCTCTCAAAAATAAATAAATGTTAAAAAAATTAAACCTATACTAAATAAATCTTTACGTTTTTCTCCTGTCTTTGTCAGTTTAATTTTCAGATCTAGCCAGGGACCTAAAGAGCATTGAGGAAAACTTTTTCTTCCCTTCTAGTGGCCATGGACACTTTTGGAATCCAGCCGTGGGGAAGCTGGGGATACATTTAGTTGGCTTGTGGTGAAATACGTTCACATGATTCACAATCACTTCTGCACATAAAGTCTTGCTTTCAGACATGCTGCTAGCCTGTCCCCTTACCTGGCATAATGAGACAGAACTGAAGGGTTAGGTCACATGGGGATAATAATGCACCCCACAGTATCTAGAGGAATGGTAAGGAGAAGAAATAGGTTTTAAGCATTGGAGTCAGAAGTTAATCTATGCAGGGGTGCCTGGGTGGCTCAGTCAGTTAAGCATCCAACTTCAGCTCAGGTCATGATCGCATGGTTTGTGGGTTCAAGCTCCATGTTGGGCTCCGTGCTGTCAGCTCAGAGCTGGAGCCTGATTCAGACTCTATGTCTCTCCCTCTCTCTGCCCTTTCCCCCCTCACACTCTGTCTTTTTCTCTCTGTCAAAAATAAACATTTTTATTTTTATTTACTTATTTTAAATAAACATTTTTTTTAATTTTAAAAAGAAGTTAATCTATGCAAAATTCTTTCAATTATTGCATGTGAAAAATCGTAAGGAGAATGCCCTTGATACCTAGTCAGAATGGAAGCTCTGTCCTATTAGGTAAGAATGCACACAGTAAGGCCGCATAAATGGACAAGATTTTTCTCCTTTTTTGATGGAAATTGCAGGATATACAATTGATAAGAACCCCTTCACAAGTCATCAAGTTGTAGCAGCCCTTCAAAAACATGAGCACAGGGGGGCCTGGGAGGCTCAGTCCGTTAAGCCTCTGACTTCAGCTCAGGTCATGATCTCGCCCTTCGTGAGTTTGAGCCCTGTGTCTTGCTCTCTGCTGTTGGTGCTGAGACTGCTCACCACTCATGTGCTCTCTCTCTCAAAAATAAATAAACATTAAAAAACAGAAAGCGAGTACATGTGTGAGAGGGGTTGCATGTCTAACCCAATTAACTATCAGCATTTTGAAAACAAAACAAAACAAAACTTCGAGGGGTACCTGGGTGGCTCGGTCGGTTAAGTGTCTGAATCTCGATTTCGGTTTAGGTCATGATCTCACCATTCATGGGATAGAGCCCCATCATGAGCCCTGCATCAAGCCCCAAGCCTACTTGGGATTCTCTCTCTCCTTTGCTCTCTGTCCCTCCCCCACTTTCTCTCTCTCTCTCTCTCTCTCTGTCAATAAATAAACATTAAAAAAAACTTTGATAAACCCTATAAAGGAAAGATTGAATTATATTTCTATTTGTGAAGAAAAAATTACAGTCATTGTCATAAGACAAGGCGACCAAAAAACTGTTGGAACGTGATAGAGAAAGGCCGAGAAGCTACTATTTTGGGGGTTTGGGGTCTGTTGTTTTTGTTGTAGCATTTGCCAGCTTTTGTTATGATTTGTTTTCCCATTCTAAATATTTGTGTTTCTGTCTAACTTTGTATTATTATTCTTAAGGAGAACGCTCTGAATTTAAGTTTCAGTTCCCAGAAAGCCTAAGTCAGCCCTGAATAGGAGGCAAAGCACAAGTTAAAGACTTCTTTTCTCCGGTTACAGTTTAGGCCTGTTTCCTATTCTGTGCCTGGTGGAAATGGCTAATTAATGCCTTTTTCTTTCAAATGTGTTGCTGTTGAAGAAAATTAAATTAATAAAATTAAATCAAAAGGAGAGTCTAAGACTCCTGTTAGAACTGGAAACTAATTACTGACCTTGAAAAAAGAACCACAAGAGGTTTGTGCATATGTATATTATTTAGTGCAAAGGGTAATTTTTAAGAACACAGATCGTGTATAGATGTAGATAGGTAAATATATATTTGTGATTACCTGTGGGTTCTCTTTTGAAACTAATAATTAGCTTTAATTTCATATTCAAAATAGTGAATGGCAACGCAATGTGCTTGAAGTGTAATTGGTCTATTCCTGTAATACTCACTGGAAGAATAAGCAATGCATTATGTTGGTTCTGATCCACCACATTTGTATTTTTATCAATTTACTCTTCAGGTCTCTACGAATGAGAGAGTGACTTTTTTTTTTTTCAACGTGTATTTATTTTTCGGACAGAGAGAGACAGAGCATGAACGGGGAGGGGCAGAGAGAGAGGGAGACACAGAATCGGAAACAGGCTCCAGGCTCCGAGCCACCAGCCCAGAGCCTGATGCGGGGCTCGAACTCCCGGACCGCAAGATCGTGACCCGGCTGAAGTCGGACACTTAACCGACTGCACCACCCAGGCGCCCCTGAGAGAGTAACTTTTAAGAAACATACAGTAAGAAGAAACCGATATGTAGGAACCGAACCAGAGGAACCAAATCATTAATCCTGTTTTTCATTCTAGAAAACATAAGTCAGTATCATTTACTAGATAGCAATGCCTGCAATGCATAATATTTTCACATTGAATTGACACAATTTCAAGACATTAAAAAAATACTATAAACAACTTTATGATTATAAACTGTAAAACTTAGGGCATCTGGGTTGCTCAGTGGGTTAATCATCCGACTCTTGGTTTCGGCTCAGGTCATGATCTCACCTCTCGTGTCGGGCTCTGAGCTGACAGAACAGGGCCTGCTTGGGATTCTCTCTCTCCCTCTCTCTCTGCCCGTCCCCTGTTCTCTCTCTCTCTCCCTCTTTCTCTCTCTCAAAATAAACTGACGACTAAATAAAATAAATAAATAAATTTGAAAGCTTAGAAGAAATGGAACAATTCTTCAAAAGAAATAAAATAAAAATACATACTAAGAAAACTCAAGCAGGAGGAAATAAATAATCAGATTAGTCTTATAACAGTTAAAGAAATTAAATTTATAACTAAAAATCTCCTAAACAGAAACCTCTAGGCCCAGATGGTTTCAGTGGAGAATTCTCTCAAACATTTAAGTAATTAAAATGAATTTTACACTATGTTTTCCAGCAAATCAAAGAAAAGGTAATACTTCCCAAATCATTTTATGAGGTCAGTATCGCTCTGCTACCAAAAGCAGAAAAAGACAAAAAAAAAAAAAAAAAAAAAAAAAAGACTAAAACACCTATATCTCCCATGAACTCAGAAGCCAAAATCTTCAACAAAATATTAGCAAATCAAATCAAATAATATATATGAAGAATTGGGGCGCCTGGGTGGCTCAGTCGGTTGAGCATCTGACTTCGGCTTGGGTCATGATCTCACAGTTGATGAGTTTGAGCCCTGTGTTGGGCTCTGTGCTGACAGCTCAGAGCCTGGAGCCTGCTTCAGATTCTGTGTCTCCGTCTCTCTCTCTCTCTCTGCCCCTTCCCTGCTCATGCTCTGTTGTTCTCTGTCTCAAAAATAAACATATATATATATATATATATATATATATATATATATATATGAAGAATTGTACACCATGACCAAATGGGACTTATTCTAGGTATGCAAGTTTGGTTCAGCATTTGAAAATCATTCAGTATAAACTATTATAGCAAGCAGATAAAGAAAAAAATCCAATATGATCATATTAATTGACACAGGAAAAGCACTTCACAGAATCTGAAACCCATTTGTGATGAAAACTCTCAGCAAGCTAGAAATAGAGAGGAACATTTTGATATAGAGCAACTTTATATAGAACAGCTTGATATAGTGCAACTATAAAAATTTTACAGCTAACATAATATTTAATGGTGAACAGCTAAATACTTCTCTAACATTAGGAATAAGGCAAGGATGTCCACTCTTATCACTCCCATTCAATAGGATAGAATGTCCTGGCAACTGAAATAAGGCAAGAAAAGGAAATAAAAGGTATGGAAAAAGTAAAACTGTCCTTATTTACAGACAACATGATTTTCTCTGTAGAATCTTAAAGAATTTACTAAAAACTCCTAGAATTAATAAATGAGGTTAGTGAATTTTCAGGATACAAGATCAATACACAAAAAATCAAAGCATTTCCATATACTAACAGAGCTCATGTGAAACCAATATTAAACATATACTTCCATTTATAATCACTTCAAAGAAAGTAAAATATTTATATAGGTAAGAACTTAAAAGATGTACAGAATCTGTATGACAAAAATTACAAAATGCTAATTTAAGGGGAAAAAAAACCCCAAAGAACACCAAAGTAAATGGAGAGGCATACTGTTTTAATGGATTACAAATCTCAACATAGTAATGATGTTTATTTTCTCCCAATTGATCTATAGGTTTCAAGCAATTCCCATCAAAATCCCAGCAGGAGTTTTTCTAGAAATAGGTGGGCCTATTCTAAAATTTATTTGGAAGGAACAGGCACTATAAAAGTTAAAATACTATTGAAAAAAATAATAGAGTGAGAAGAATCACTGTACCTGATTTCAATATTCATTACATGGCTATGGAAATCAAGAGTGTGTATTGTGTGTGTGGCACAGAAGTGGACAGATAGATCAATGGAATAGAATAGAGAACCCAGAGATAGATCCACATTAATATGTCTGACTAATTTTTTGCAAAAGTACAAAAACAATTCAATGGACAAAGAATAGCCCTTTCAACAAATAATGCTGAAGCAATTGGATATCCATAGGCAAAAAAAAAAAGAAAAAAGAAAAAAAATTAAAAAGCCTCAAAACAACAATTCCAAACCCAAACTCAAACAGAAACCTCATAAGTAACATTCATAAGTCAAAATTGTGGTCTTCGATGTAAATGGAAAATTATAAAAACATTTGGGAAAAAAAAACCATAGAAGAAAATCTCTGGGACATAGAACTAGAAAGGACTAGACCAAGAAAGATTCAGTCTGATGCCAAAAGCATAATGCACTAAAGGAAAAAGTTACAAACTGGATTTCATCAAAGCTCAAAACTTTTGTTTTACAAAAGACTCTGTGAAGAGATACAAAGACAAGGTACCGATCGGCAGAAATGATTTGCCAATCATATATCTGATAAAGGACTATTATCTGGAATGCATAAAGATCTCTCAAAACTCAGCAATAAAGTAACCAAAAAAATTTAATAAAAAATGGCAAAATATATGAATGAACATCTCTCCCCAAAGGATATACAGATAGCAAATAAACAGAAGAAAATATGTACAACATCATTAGCCTTAGGGAAATGTAAATTAAAACCACAATGAGATATTACTACACACCTGGTAGAATGGCTAAACAAAAAATTAATGACAATATTAAATGCTGGTGAAGATACAGAGAAACTGGATCACTTATCCGTTGTTTGTGGTAATGTAAAATGGTATACTCCTTCTGGAAGAGTTTAGCAGTTTCTTTTAAAATTAAACATGCAACTACTATATGGCCCAGAAACTGCATTCCTGGACATTTATCCCAAAGCAATGAACATGTGTTCACATAAAACCATGTACACAAATGTAAATCTGCTAGATTTACTGATAACTTCCAGAAACTGGAAATAACCCAGATATCCCTCAACAGATAAACAGTTAAGTGAACTATAGTACATTCATACTTTGGAATAAACTATTATACAATAAAAATAAACAAACTATTGATATATACAACAACTTGGGTTGAACTTTGAGGCAATGATGTAGAGTAAAAAAAGTGAATCCCTAAATATTAGGATTTCATGATTTTATTAGTATATAATTTTTGATCTATTTATATAACATTCTTGAAATTGCAAAGTTGTGTAGATAAGGAACAGATTGGTGGTCAGTGGCAGAGATGGAGAGGAAGGAAGGTGTGTGTCTATAAAAGGAATCCTCATAGTGATGGAACTGTTCTCTAGCTTCTCTATCTTCTATCAATATCCTAGTTGTGATATTGTATTAAAGTTTTGCAAGATGTTACCAATGGGGGATATTAGGCAAAGGATATACAGGATCGCACTGTATAATTTCTTACAACTGCATGTCTGTAATTATTTTAAAATAAAAACGTTTAACTAAATAATTACAGAGTATAATACACCTTTTAGGGATGATAAAGGTAGACACCAAACTAAATGGCCTCTTTGGATCTTTCCAAATTTTTACAAATCACTTTTCTCTACTTTTGGTGATGCCTAAAGTGGTCACCTTGTATCTTCTCCAAGAAGTGATTCGCTCTCCCCATTCCATGTATAACCTCAGACCTATGATCTGCACTGGGCAGAAGCTGGGACAGACACTGAATAGCTCCTCTGGTCTTGGCTCACTTTTCCTCCCTGGGTCTCCATGAACCAGCTATAATATAAGAGGGACTTCAAGAGACCCTTTTGGCTTCAAAATCCTGGAATTCCAATCTTTTCATTTTTTATTTAGGTTATACAACCAACAGAAGTTGGGGGGGGGGGAGTCGAATCCCTAGACCTTTAATACCCTTCCACATTAACGCCATCTCTGCTAATTTGTTTGGTTCCCAGTAGGCTCTTACACCCTCTACCAGGAAATACCAAGCCCATTTTCCAAATTACTGTCTGCCTAAAGAGTAATAATAGCATAGCTGTGGGTATTGAAAACTGAAGCCCAAATTCTGAAAAAGAAGGCAAAATCAAACCATGGGTGGGGCACCTGGGTGGCTCAGTCAGCTGAGCATCTGACTCTTGATTTTGGCTCAGGTCATGATCTCAGAGTTTGTGGGATCAAGCCCCGCATGGGGCTCTACACTGACCATGCAGAGCCTGCTTGGGATTCTCTCTCTTCCTCTCTCTCTGCTCCTCCCTCACTCATGCTCTCTCTCTCAAAATAAATAAACAAACATTTTTTAAAGGGGAAAAAAATCAAACCATTGTCTTTACACAATATTAAGCGTCCCCTGGAGGTGCACATCCCTCATTAATATGTCTGTGGGGTCACTTCCTACTCAGATTTTCATTTTGAGAACAAGAGTCTCAGCTGAGATCACAGTTGGAAGACAACTACCTGTGTTAAGCTGGATGGAAGCAAAATGCTGTTTCATTACTACCTGTTGTGCTTCCTGCTCCCACAGTCAGCATACTTGGCTTCTACATTGTTGAAATGTGTATGAAATTTTAAAAATGTGGATGAAATTATTTCAGAAAACTATGCAGCAGGTGTTCTGTGTCTGCAGGGAATGTGGGAGAGCAAGCTGGCCACTGGCCGAAATTGATTGCTACCACCAATCAAATCCCTGTTACGTAGGTGAACTGGGCAAGCTCCAGAAGGCCAGTGAGGGATACTGACAGGGAATCGAGAACTTCGGGACAAAAAAGAAGTAAAGGTAAAAAGGAAAAGGGATAGATAAACCTCAGCCCCTGAATGACTCACACTGCCTTGACATAATTTCATGTTTCATTGATATGATGCTCCCAAACTTTTTACTGCCCACATTGTCTATTATTTTTGCCAGGAGTTTCAAGTTTTAAAAGATTATTTTTTCAACAAAATCAATTGCATTGATGAGGTAACAATATTTTCCTTCTCCATTTTGAATCAGACAACATATAATTGCAAGGCCTTTCTGTTCAGAAAGGTAAACAGGTAAAGCTAATTAAATTCATATCAAAAAGAAAGAAATGTGTTACTTTATTTACCTCTGTAGTCTTATTACAGGTGTATATGAAATGTTCTTGTTTTCTTTTAAATAATGAAATCAATATGAAGGCCTCAGGTTAAGAAATATGGTAATCTTTTAGAAATGCCCTTTTGGCACAGAACACTCCCCATAATAGTTACAGCTCTCAAGCAGTCTAAAATGTCCAGTTCAGAGCTTTGGGCATGAGATGATTAATATGAACACCACTGTAGTATTTGAAATAGTTCAGATGTTAGTTCAAACCCCAGACTCAGTATTTATCTCTTGTGTCATCAAAGGATTTATCCTCTGTAGGTCTTAATTTCCTAACCTTCAAAACTGGCATAGTTGTTATCTATGTCTTAGATCCTCAAGAAATTACAGCTAAGCCCATTGTTGGATGATCATGGGTACAAACAACAAATGAGAGCTCAAAACAGATCAGCTATGTGGAGTTGGCCAAGCATCTTTTATAAAGTTATTTTTACATGCATTCTCCCTTTATTTCCATCTTATTCTGGTTTTCCTTCGTAGAATCAGGGAAAGAAGTTGGGGCATAAAGGAAAGGAGAGAAGCGAAACACAGGCAAGAGGGAGCTGGTGAATAAAAACCTATCCACTTAAGTCTTGACTGTTCATGATACTTTGAAATATCAGGTTCTCTTGTTCTTCTCTTTTTAAGTTGAATTTCTCAGTTTTTCACCAGTTCCTCATTGTGGCATTTATGGGAAATTCCCAACCCAATAAACACTCTCTCCCTTTTCCTTGTTACCAGAACTCTGATCTGTGCAGGGCAACAATGAGTCCGGTTAACAATATCTTCCTCCTCACATACAGATTGAGCCAGAACTCAAACTAAAGTCTTAAGGTTTAATTTGACAGGCTAAATCTGTCTTGTCTTATTTATAATGTCATGACTAATGCTTAAACTGGATGCATCAGTTTGTCCACAGAATTTATATTTTACTATCACTTCTGACCCTTTTTCTCTGTATTCAAGCTCAAATATATTTACCCCATTTTCTATATTATAGCCTCTTTTTTCTATATTCAAGCACTTGAAGTCGCATAAATAGCCACTAAATTACTTTCTTCTCATCTTGACTATAATCTGCAAAGCTGCAAACACAGAACAGTGATCCATGCCTTGTAATGCTAATTGTTCCAAGGAAGACAAATCTCTTTAGGATCATTAGGTAATATTTGACTACAACTGAACACCTGATATTAAACCTCAAGACTTTACTATCATTTTCTGATTCAACACCATCAATAGAGTAGGAATTTTTCAAACTATGTACTACTAGAGAGAGACTACACCCTATATCATCAACAGTAGTGTTTTTCAATGGGTTCTTGATTTTTAGGTATAAAAAGCTCAAATTGCCTTAACTGTGCAAAAATTCAGGAAATTGCTGATCTTTATTTGCCCCACATGTCTAAATTTGGGTTTCCACACAAACAGAGACAGAGATAGAAAAATGGGCACAGGTATTTTGGGGAAATATCAGGAAGCAGTGATGAAGGGCCCAGAAGACTGAGATAGAGACCAAGAAGGCAGAGCCCATAGTGGATGTGGGATTGTGTCGTTGCTACTCTTTAACACTCTGAGGAACCATCCCTCTGAAGGACAGGATGCTGAGCATTAATGCAAAGTTTGGAGGATACCTCTGGAAACACAAACCCCCCTTATGCCTAGGACTTGCCTACCTGTGAGCTGAAGGAGCCTGAGCTGGGATGATTCTTGGTGCACAGGAACTGTCTACTCCAGCTGTGGATGGATTCAGAGCTGATGCAGCCTGGGACACGGAGTCTCTGCTTTTGTCATTGCCAAACATAATCCAAATGCATAAGATGTTTTCAGTGGTGATGGTGTCTAGAAATTATCGGTGGGAAATAATCAATAAAAATTTCAAAAGTCCCAAGACATTTGAAAAAAAATGTAATTACAATTAATGAAATTCCATCTTATAGAAAAATACACAGCACTGTTAGAACTGCTTTTTATTAAGAGTGCACTGAAAACCTAAACCATCTTTGAGCTAGATCTCATATTTGAGGTAAGTTTCCCTTTCTTTTTAGGTATTTGCAAAGTTTTTTTCCCACTTCCCTCATTTTTGTTACTGACTCATCTTTTTAAAGTAATCTCTACACCCAACATGGGGCTTCAACTCATGACCCCAAGATCATGACCCCTGAGCCAGCCAGGCGTCCCCTTAACTCATCTTATATAAACTTTTTTAAGGGCTCATCATGGCCAGTATTTCATTTTGAATGAAAATTCCTCAGAATGAACTCTTGCTCTGCCCAAATTTAGACAAGATTGTCCAAGATGGGGTCACCTGACTTGGGTCTATTTGCAGATGTGTGGGAGGAGGAAAGCTGAGGACTCCTTCCAGAGAGAACTTACCTTCATAATATAGGGAAGAGCCAGTGACAAGAGCTTGACTGAGTGCCTTAGCCTGAATTCTCTCAAGAACAGAGCCTGAGGTGCAAGGTCAGGTCAGGAAATAAGGGGAAGCAAAGCAAAGAAAGATGGGAAGCAATGGAATGTGATGATTTGCGTGTATCTGTAGAAAGATAGATGATAAATAGATAGATACACAGACAGATAGATATGTATTTATCTGTCAGCAAACCAACACTTAAGTTTCTTTGTTCAGCTCTCCCAGAAGCAGAAGGCCTAGGGTAACCAATCAGCACTTGACTGCTCAGCACCAGTTACTAACCTGGCTTCAAGTTTTCCCTTTGTTCCATATAAGGAAAGTAACCCTGCTTTAACCAATCAGTAGATGCCTTGTGCCTGCTCACTTTGGTCTATCAGAATGTCATGCCTTGTACAGCTCTTCAAAGAACCCACTTTCTACACTGCTTCCATTCCAAATAAGCCTAAGTTTGCATAAAATTAGAACTGTTAGATAAAAGCCAACTAGATGAGCAAACTGTCTAGGTAAGACTATTTTAAAAGTCATGAGTTCAAATTTCAGTCATAGAGTCCACAAACCCTGGTATGATAGATCTACACTGATATCGATATATCATAAATTACACATATATTTATATCTATATGAAAGCTTATGGACTAAATGATAGGAAATGATATCTATGATATATACCTCATATGTATATCTTATGATTATCTTATAATTACAATTATCTTACAATTGAGATTACAACTTATGAGATTTTCTATATATCTTCTATTTATAATATATAATCTTATAATTAACAATATAAATTATATACATATATAATTTCATAGTGTACCTTACATATATCACATATATATTATATATATATATATATATATATATAATTATATTTATATTTGTATATGTGTATTTCTTTAAGTATTTCCATCTGACTTTATTTTTGGCTGAAACCTTTCTCCTGCCTAATGTGGAAAATCTAATGTACTTGCTCCTAGGTGAGCTCTGTCAATTTCTATGTTTTCTCAGGCAATGTAGCTTTAAAATTCAGCTGTTGCAGACTGCCCTCACACTCTCTTCCACCAGTGTTGATGCTTAGCTGGAGGTTTACTGAATGCCTCTGCACAGCTTCTGCCCATTTTGTACTGGCCCCCTCTGTGACCACTTCTGAGCTGACTGCCTGCTGCAGTGAGGTCAGCTGAATGGTCTGCCCTGCCTCTTCTTTTCAGTCACTTCCTAAGAGCACTACCAAAGCATCCTGACCTTAGTGAGTTCTCTCTGCCCTGAGGTTACATCCATGGCCAATTTCGGGGGGTGGGGTGGGTGTGAAAGGCTGACTGCTCTTCTCTCTGTTTCTGGGGACACAGCAGGACTGCAGGACATCACTCTGTCTAGCAAAGAGTCTTCAAGTTAGATATGATTTTGTAAGTTCTGATCCATTCTATTGTTTGTGGGCAAAAGTGGTGCTGAGGAAACCTTTTCAGCCAAGACAGAAACTGTTTACAGATGAAGCAAGAGACTGAGAGGAATTGCACATCCTAGGAAGAGTCAAGGGGATGTGGGCAATGGGGACGGGTGTCTTCCCAGTCATTGGGCTGCTTCTCCACCCACCTGCCGTTCACATCCTTGCTCATATTGTTTTTGGTAAATATTTTAGAGACCATAAAAGCTGTTGCATTTAAAAGAAAAGTTGGTAGGTTGCAGTTTGAAAACAGAACAGAATAAAACAGCAATATGGTAGTTTTGAATCATTTGGCAAGAGATAGGGTAAGCATTTGGATTCATTCCAGCAAGCACGTCTCTGGGGCCAAAAGACTGATTAACTGCCTGTGACAAGTAGTGAATTGATCCACTTTAGTCGAGGGCATCCGAAGACCTTCTGACAGATGAAGAATGAAGAGTTTATATCCCATTTCTGACCAGGCTTCTGACAGGGCTCCTGGTTACAGAAGGAAGTCTTCCTTTTCAGGTTTTACTGATGATCATGATACAGGAACCCCATGATATTTTGAATGATAGAACACCAAAGTGAAGTTCCTTTTTCAATATCCCACAGTGCCTCAGTCCATTTAGGCTGCTATAACAGAATACCACAGACAGGTGACTTATAAACAACAGAAATTGATTCCTCACAGTTTTGGAGGCTGGAAGTCTAAGATCATAGCACTGGCAAATTCGATGTCTGGTGAGAACTGCTTGCTCACTGATGGCTGTCTTTTCACTGTAAATGCAGATGGCAGAAAGGGTAAGCAATCTCTCTGGGGTCTCTTTTATAAGGTCATTAATCCCATTGAAAGGGCTCAGCCCTCATAATATAATCATTTCCCAAAGACCCCACTACCTAATGCCATCACCTTGGGAGTTAGGATTTCAACATACGAATTTTGAGGGGACACCAACATTCAGACCATAGTACATGGCAAGTTTAGATCAGAAAGTGACCAATGGCAACCGGATATCTTTAGCCTCTGTTGGGTAGCGAGAACAAGCAGGCTGCAGTGGGCGTTGAGTGCAGCATTGTGAGTATTCTGCAGGTGTTTCTAACAGAGGAGGGAACATTTTGAGGTAAATGCCCAATCTACACACTGATCTAAGGAAAATCTGCCTGATAAACTCTCTTACCATGTTGATATTTTGGATGCAATTTGCTTAAAAATCACTTCAGCATACACGGCATGATATATTTGTGAATGAGAAGATTACATGTCTGTGGACAACTGGTTAATCTTTGAAGTGTTTTAACCACAAACACACATACCAGAGGTGGTTAACAAGCCTTTGAAACGCTTCCCTCTGAAGTCCTAACCCAACTACCATTAGTGCTTCAGATACTGCTATCTCCGTCCTCACTACCAAATTTTAAATAATTGTAAATGTAAGAATTAGCATCTCATTGGTGCAATGAACTTGTTTATAGTATATGGGTTAGTTTATAATACTGTACTGATCCTTCCTCCATTGCATGAAGGGAGCATGAGAAACCAAGGAATCTATACTAGCCGTCTACCTCAAGAGTAACTCTTTAGGTCTAGAATTCCACTTGACCCCTTAATGGAGTGTTCCTTTGCCTGAGCCGATCAAAACTTCACTTGAGCTATCTTAAAACACTTGAATGAACCTCTCAGCCAAGGTGCTTAATGAAGTACTTAAAGAGACAAAGAACAGAAATTCACAGAGCTCACAGAAAAGGAAAAATGTGCCCTGGGGCCTGTTATTAGCCTCACTTACAGTAAATATTTGTACTGTAACAAAATTTGGTCTAGAACTTGCTTTCATTGTAACATGCTATCTAGTTGGAAAATTGTGGGAAAACAGACCTATAGCCATTACCTAGTACTCAGTGTAGGGTACCTACATTTATAAACAAACACACAAACACACATTGGGACAACTGTGAACAGGAAAAGGCATGATTTGGTGCATTTCAAAGCACATGTCCTCATCTACAAAACAGTGGCAGAACACCATCACCCATGCTAAATTTTGGATTGTCCCCAAATTGTGCAATTTTCCCCTGGATGACTGATTTTGTACGAATTTCTAAAAGCTACCTTTAGTATCAAATGCCTTATAAGTTTGCAAGCCCAAATTTACCTTAATATAACAACAAATAATTAAACCAAAAAATACAGAAGACATGAACACTGAAGATGACCCAGAGCTCTCAGCAAATTTCAAATTCTCTTTAAAGCAGAGAGTATGGATCACCTTTCTGAAGACTTTTACCTCATTTTTATCTTACAAACAGGTTAACATGATACAGATTTTCCCCATATCAGGCAATGACTTGAAAGCCTAATTAGACCCATATTTTAATTATTATTGATTTTTCACATTAGATTTTTCTCACAGAGGCAAAGGAAGCGACGGTTTAGTTATTTTCCAGGGCATGATTTTGGAATGCCATAAAGAGAATCAAAGTTGATTTAGCAATGGTAGGAATAGAGGGGAGATGGGGCCACGTCTATGCTTACTCTTATTCTATTACAGCTGCTTAAATTGTATGTATTTGTTTCAAGACTACTAAACTGCTTTATTATATTGTGCTGTGATGTTTATAAAAAGGATGGTGGAAAAAGACAATTAGCAAATGCTTGAGGTATCCAACTGGAGCATCCTCTTTAGGGCCAGTCTGTGACAAAGTATGGATTAAAGTTTGTTTGGAGGTGGCTTTCCAATTTCCCTTTAGGTAGCCTGTGTGAGGTGACAGATGCCATCACCACTATTCTGACTGATAAAGGACTATGAGTTGAAGTTTATAAACTGATACACCTGAAATGTTATAGTCACCTCACACAAGATCCCGAGGGCTATTTCTGAGCATTCTAAGTGAGTTTCAAGCTTTCAGGTTTACCAACTTTAAGTTGAAAGCAATAATATCTGTCCACATTTACATCAAGTTTGAAAGATGCATTTAGCAAACACTTATTGGTTAACACTATGTTTGAGGCACATTGTTAAATGCTAAAAGTGTAGGTGGTCAAAATGGTACCAGATTACCATTAAGCAATGTACAATTAACAGAAAGCCTAAGAAAAGGGAAAAATACATAATATATATATAAAGTATATTTCAAAATATACTTTTGAAAAAGGAACCCTGTTTGGAATGTCCACATTCCTGAACCTAACGTGTAGGTCCTAATTTTGGCCATTCACAAAAACTGCCTATGAAATGTTTGTTACAGTGCTGAAGGTCATCTCTTCCCCTTCCAGAGCTACCTAATCAGTATAATCAGAATTTCAGAGGCCTCAAGAGCAGCCTTCGGCATACAGAAAAGCTCCACGGGTGGTCATATTTTGTGGTGGGTGTTGAGAACCACTGGCCCAGCCAAGCAGCTGGGAAAGGAATCTTAATTTCCCTTTATCCTCTCCCTTCTTCAGAAGCTTCATTACCACATTTGGTGCACGCAAGGTGGAAGAGAGATTTGCCAAACCACCTGCACACTTGGAAAATGAGGCGTATCTCCTAAGTCCAAGTCTCCCTCAAATGCTAAAGACCGTAACAGTCAAGAAGAGAAGAATGTGGACTACAGCACAAGATGCACAGGGAAATCTGATTAAAGGACAGATGCGGCAACATCACATCTTACGTTACTTCCGATCTGTCTCAAGCTGATAACAGGGTTTCCAGCTACACCCCCCCCCCCCACCGGCATTCACTGCAGCAGGCAACATACTTTCTATGATTAACACTCAAATCCTTTAGAGCATTTCTTCCATGGTCTATTTCCATCCTGGGAATTCGTTTTCCCAATTTATAGTTTTTTGAAATCCACTGATACTTTGTGCTTATTTGCCATTATTTTTAATTTACAAAAATGGTTAAAGTATTTGCTTATATTGTATCTGCAGAGGGAAACACACCTGACCTAACTCCTAATGCCTCTTACCAGAGGACATCTCCCTTTGTAAAGCTTCCAGGTTACAATGATCTTCCTCCCCCACAGCTGTTCATGATCTTAGTCTTACATATGATTAGCACTTATGTTCTCAATCCACTGGGTGCAGTTTAGAATTTCTCATAGGAGTATGTGATCCTAAATGCATAATAAATGCTGCCTTTCTTCTTATTTTTTTCATGTGTTTATGCTTTGTTTTCCAAAGTGGATGTTAAACTCTTTGTGAACATGCTTCTGCAAATTCAAGAAGGGACTGTATCCATGTAAATTTTTACTTATTAAAAACTCTGAAGTTGCAGGGCACCTGAGTGACTCAAGTCAGTTAAGTGTCCGACTCTTGATTTAGGCTCAGGTCATGATCCCAGGGTCCTGAGATCAAGCCCCACAAGTCCCATGTCAGGCTCTGTGCTGACAGGGAGGAGCCTGCTTAGGATTCTCTCTTCTTCTCTCTCTTCCCACCACCTTGCATGCAAGAGCATTCTCTCTCTCAAAAAAAAAAAAAAAAAAAAAATTAAAAAACCCTGAAGTTGAATTACCCCTGCCTATTGAAGCTTAATTACCATTGGTTTTACAAGTAAACAAGGAAAAAGGAAGCTTTTTCTGAAATTGCTAGTTAAAAGCACAGAATTTTCAGCTTTTTTACAGGCATTAAAGGTTGCTGCATGAATCCTATCATTTCTAAGAAACATTTTTTTAAGCACAGCTGATTTATTCTGTACCCACTTAAAATAAAATCTCCCAGTATTGTGCTATTTTCTTTAGTACATTTCACAAGTCTTAGGAAAACTTGCCTATAGAGAGATTTCTAAAATCTCTCAGTGGGTCATTCTGAAAGGGTTCTTTCAGAAAGATAATTCCATTATGGTCTCTGTGGGTTAGTTCCTTGTGTGGTTAATTATAAACAATGCAACATGAATCAAGGATTGGATAGATTTATGATGCTTCTTTTCCTGGGGGTTTTTCAAAGTCATTTTATTGCCTCATTTGGGGACTCTATCTGAAAGTTTACCTTGGAAAAAAGATCGCATAATAGCATATGTCTTGTAAAGATTTCCTAAAACCCAATGAGTTGTTAATCAAGGATTTTGTTATTTTTCTCCCTAGTTCAAAGTATTCACTTATTCATTAAGTACTCTAACCTACTATGTTCCAGGAACTTATAAAGTGGCTTTCTATGTATGTAATTCCAATTACTTTAGATCTTAAATAAAATTGGGAGATGTAATAAACTACCAGTTATTCATACAAGATAGATATAAAAATAAACCAGTGTTCAAAATGTAATATCATGAATTGGTCTTGCCCTGGTGAAAAATTATTTAGATTACAAGGAACAGTACTCACCTGTATTAGCCACTGCAAAAAAAAAAAAAAAAAAAAAAAAAAAAAAAAAAAAAAAAAAGGCAGGGGTGAGGAGATTTAATAGAAGGATTATTTCACAATGACTTGTGCAGTTAGGTATCACAGCTAACAAAAACAAGCTCAAGCTCTGAAAGTGAAAAGGTGTGGCATGGCCTCTCTTTGCTTAATTCTTGGTATCTGTCCCATTTTTCTCACTCCTTCTCTGTAGATTGACTTTTTAATGTCTACTATAGACATGGCTACCTCAGTACTATTCATGTCATTTTTTTTCAATTCCACAACTTAAGAAAATGGATTAGAACCTAATTCCTAACTCTCTGAAGAAAGCATCCGATTGGCTGAATTTGTTCCAGGTGTCCTTATGTGTCCTGAGGTCCAATGAGCAAAGGCCACTGCTTAAGAGGTGACCAGGAGTTGGGCTTTCTAGCTCTGCCAGGGGCATAATTGTAGGCCCCTGAAAAGAAACATACACAGAATAGGCAATGTGGGCAATATGAATGATTCATCAAGAGAAGATGCCAAAAAGATGTAGTATGGATAAAGGGCAAGAGAAGATAGTGATTACACTGTATGAAACACCTAAGAAAGAGCAATAATAAAAATAGCACTAATAAATAACAGAAAAATAGCAGTAATAAATAACAGAAGAGCATTGCTGTCTTAAACCTAATTAACCTCTACCATAATAATTTATTTTAAATGAAAGTAAAAGCAATTTCTTCCTGTGTTAATTGACTCAGGCATTTATTATATCAAGCTAGTAAAGATATAATTGTGTTTATTTATTTTTCAGTCTGAGTCAGAATATGGGATATGGGGTGAATCGTGGTACAGGGGTGTATATGGAAAAATACATAAAATAGCCCTTGCTTGCAAAAAGCTTAGTGTCAGTGGGGAAATAAATGTCTCCACAGTGAAACAAGTGTAGAGAAACACAATTGTATATTATCTCTATATTATCTGTATTAGTTGATATGAGCAGTAAGATCTAAATGAAAATTAAAAAGACAATGAGCCTTCCACTTGCAGTAATGGAAAGCCAGATAATTCAGAGCAGCACTCACTCAGATGACATTTTTAAAAAATGAACACAAATTTAAAAAATTACATGTTAGTGTCATAAAGATATGAAAATATTGAAAAATCCCCAGGCCAAGATTTCGGAGAAGGTGGGAAAACAGAGACATAAGCATTTGGAACTGCTTCTCAGGGGCATCTGTTGATTCCTAAAGAGGCTGCTCAGTCAGCAGACTTATTTAGCTTGGAGTACAGAAAAAAAGCAGTGTCCCCAACAACTGGGGAATCTGGTACAATCCTGTATTTGGGTTGGGACCCCAAATGGCTTAATCATAGAAGTAAGAAGAACCAGAGATAAACTCTCCCCTATATGGACTATGGCCCAATGTCAAGTGATCAAGTTGGATAAATTCTGAAATTGGATTAAGGTAATACTAGGCAAGAGTTTACAGTGCCCACAGGTGCACAACAGAAGCCAACAAAAATAATTTTGATTGGAACATAATATTAGCTAAGCCTCAAGTTATTTCTTCAAGGAATTTTTCAAATAAAGTGTCTGGAACACAATCAGTGATAACCAGGCAATGATAATGCAACCAGTGATAACACAGAGAGAGGAAAAAATGCATATGAACCAGCAGAAACAAGAGAGGGAGGAAGAGACATAGATAATACAGTGAAAAGAGCAAACATGCATTTATTTCCTTTCTGAGATGTGGCAGAAGCCACAATACTTAAAAAGATAATGGCTGTGAATTTTCCAAAATTGTTCAAAGACATCATCCACAGATTTAAGAAGCCCAAGCGTGAAAAATACAGACAAATCCACACCTATACATATCATGGTAAAACTTCAGACAGCCAAATATAAAGAGCAATCTTAAAAGCAGACAGAGGAAAAGAGATACTATATTCAAATGAGTAATAATCAGTATAAGAGATGACTTCTCATAAAACAATATACAGTGATATTTTCAATGGACTGAAAGAAAAAGAATTGATTTCTATGCTATTGAAAATATCATCCAAATTTAAACTAAAGTGATATCCTCAGGCTAAAAAAAAAATAGAGAATTCATCACCAGCAAAACTACCAAGGAAATAATAAAGAATAGTCTCCACATAGAAGGACACAGTCCTAGATAAGTCTTACAAATTTAGGATAAATGCAAAATAAAGAAAACTGTAACTAGGTGGATAAAATAAATGAAAATTAGCCACATAAACCTGTTATGATAATATCTTATGGAGTTTATTACACACACACACACACACACACACAACCTGTTCTGGAATGATCTGTACATCAGAACCTGGCTCACTGGTTATCCTTACAAGCAATCTATTAAAGAGAGATGGCAGAAGTGGTTTATTTTGAAGCTTATGAAAGTTGTTGAGAAAATGCTTCCTTCCCTACCCTCCCTTTATCCACCCTTCCACAAGAAACAGAAGGAAGTTGTCCAAAGCAGTCAAAACTGTGACTGGCATATCTCACTATTCCAAATACACATATAAACCTAACATCGAGGGAAATGGGGCTTGGACTGCCAGCTTTTGTTTCCCTGGGCAGCAGGCAGTAAGCTACAGTGAGAGAGCAGCCGACGGTGAAAGGTGTGCAGGACCCTCTGAAACTACCCTGAATCATGCAGTGACTACCTAGGTTGGTGAGCACACATATTTCACACAAATAAGGTGTCTTAAAGCACCAGAAAAAATATATATAGCGTTGCCTTTAACAACTAAAAATTGAAGTATAAATGATTATCTGGAAACATTTACCATTTTAGAAGAAGAAATATAAATATATACACTTAAATTTAGAAATTGTTTACATATCACCAAAACAATATTGTTTTTTAAATCATGTTTCATGTGGCTCAAGCAAAACGTAAATTCTCAATGTTGTAATACGCTTATCATAAAACAGATATATAGTCCATTTGCAAAGGAACAATGGTTGTAACTGAGTTTATATTACTTTTTCCTCTCAGAAACTTCACTTTTCAAAATAAAACACTACAATAATTATAGGGGCACCTGAGTGGCTGAGTCCATTGAGTGTCTGACTCTTGATTTTGGCTCAGGTCATAATTTCAGTGTTCGTGGGATCAAGCCCCATGTTGGCTTGGAATTCTCTCTCTCCTCTTTCTCTGCCCCAATCCCACTCATGATCTCTCTCTCTCTCTCTCACTCTCTCTCTCTCCGAATAAATAAGTACACATTTCAAAAAACACCACAATAATTACAGTGAAAATTTAAATTAAAAATACAAACACATACTTAAACCTAAAACTTCCTAACATCTTTCTGACTCATTCCTCCCTTTTAAAAATTGGGTTAATGCAATCAGTTTCAAAGGGACATGATGCTGAATACTAAAGAGTTTATAGATGCTGAATACTAAGTCACAGGTGATGTGATAAGCTTAACTTTTCAGAAATACTTCAATATAATTTTGGCTGAATTTATGCTTCCAGATGAATTAATTCAAATGTTTTCACATAAGCAGACTAATAATATCAAATTTTATTGTATTTTTAAATTTGTTAAACACCTGTGTACAGACCCCATGTAGATAAATGTTGTTGAACTCTAGATAATAAGTAGAGAAAGTAACTGTTATTTAAGAAATATTGTTATATAAAAACTGAGAGGATAAACAGGTTAACAGTACATAAGATGCACTATTTCAGCAAATGCTACATTTTTATAAAGAATATTAGTGTTTAAAATAATGATAACTGGGTATCAATTAAGCCCCCAGGGAAATATTTACTGAAATAGTTAATATTTTCTGAAGAATAACACAAAAATGTGGTATTTGCTGAAGAGAACCAATAAAGACAATTTCACTCTTTAACTACTGAATTTTATACTTTTCTTGGTCATCCAAAGACTTCATAATCACTAAGAAAACTGGATTATATACTTCAGAACAGACAAAGACTTTCTTCTGCAGAGATATCAATGACAGGGACAATATTAGAGATTGCATAAAAACTCTCATCAACTACATCGTGTCTCAGTTTAAAATTCCAGCAATGACATATTGTAACCATGACAGCAAAGAAGCCCTTTCTCCAGTTGCACAATAAAGAGATAGCATGATATCCATCAAAAAGATTAAGTAATGAAACAGGACACATTTCTGTCACTTCTACATCCACCTGCTGTGCAAGTACATAAAGAGAGAAAGAAGCTGTCAGTTTGAACAGCATTTTCCAATCTGGAAGCTTTTAGGAAAATTACAGGGCACTGAAGAATTATAGTTCACATTAGAACTGATTGGTGTCATAGCCAAAAGGGGGATAGATTTCTTGTCCTTTTGCAGTAGGAATTTGTCTTCCACGAGCAAAGATAATCACTTCCCACAGTCACAAAACTGAAGTTATAGCTAATCAAAGAAATCGCCGCTTGAAGTAACGCCTTCATGGGTTCCTGATTTAGTACTAAATTGATTCTGATTTTCATAAATGAAAAGCAGCTTTGACTGTGTTGTCAGCATCTGTGCAGGTAATAATGTTTCTGGACCAAGATTGCTCTAAGGTTCTGTCCTGGAAAAATATCTGGTTCCTGCTAATCTTGGTATATGGTCTGATTACAAATAAACTAAAATCTTTCATTACCCAGAGTAGCACCATTAGGATGATCGTATTAAAAAAGATTGACTTCTCATCTTTCCTAGTCAAGGAAGAAATGTTTGACATTAGCAGCCATTTCACCTGGAATCACTAATCACAATTCTTAGCACTGCTTTCTTCTGAATTTTAGCTCAGAGCTAAAAGAGAACAACAAACACATAGCTGTGTTATTCAGCAAAGAAAGCAGAAGAGAAAGCTGGCAATTTAATGGTTTAACAATATCTAAATCAATTGTGTACTGAGCACAAGAGGTTTTAGCAGCAGAAAATCATTTAAGAAAGGCTTCAGGAAATCTGACTAAGCTAGAGGTAGCATATTTATGCCTCATAAATAAAAATACTGGTGTACTTGTCAAGCTACCCAGCCTGAATTTTATGAAAGTGCTAAATGCTAAGTACATAAACCTACAGAGATTCTTGGACCAGAAATCTGACTTCTCTATTACACCTGGTAAAAGAAGAGAAAGAAATCATAGAAAAGTCAATGACACAATTAAAACAGGTCAAAGCTGTATGAAATATACTTGGATGATTAGGTTAAATTCCATTTAATATTTGATATACAGTTATCATTTTAAAGATAGCCTCACAAAGAGTAAAGTAAAATGTCTAAAGCTAGTCTATACAAATCGCTTGATGGAAAATGGTCAAATGGTAGCAACTGAAAAGTCTGCTTTCAGATGTGTTACCTAATTTTATTTTGGTTGCTTTGACATTAGTAAGGTAAAACTGTTATATGCAATTAGAAATATTGCAGAAAGACCAGGGTAGATCTGTCTTGGTGGGAAACAGAATTTTATTAAGATGGAGCAATTCAACAGACGTTAATAAAGAGACTATTTACAGAGGTGTAGGCAGTCAATAAAAACAATAAAGGATGTTAAAGTACCTGGAGATAGCAGAGCAGGAAGCTATTGCCATCCAAAACTTGGAAATAAAGGACTAGATACTGTTATTGGAGCCCAATAAGAGCTGGAGTCATAGAAGAGAGGTTGCCCAACAGACAAAGCTATGGTCTTGGGCGCCAAAGCCACTGCCAGAACCCTGAAACAAAGCAAGGAAGAAATGGTAAAGAAATACTTATATCTTGTCTTCCTTTTTCATCCCAATGTTCTGTTGATGGCTTTCACTGGCTAAACTGAACAAGTTTATCTAGCTAACAAGGGAATCTGGGCAATGCTGGCCCTATGCCTCAGCCATGCAGGGCAACAAGTAGAGAACTGAAAGATAGAAAATGAGACTGAAGGAAGCAAATGTAGAATAACAAGCACACAGTATATGTCTACTGGTTGTTATGGTTCACAATAGTAGCTACAAACTAATGAGTAAATTTTTTTGCTCAGTTATAGTAATTTTAATTATTCCCATCTCCAATCATTTGTGGCTATAGGTTAACTCTTTCTCCGTTGTTGGATTAATTTATTTCCAATATTTTTCTACCATTCTAAACAAGATTACAATACACATTCATTACTGAGAGGTAACAGTTATATGAAAGATGTTTTTAAAATAAAATTTATTGAGGTATATACACATACAATAAAAATAATGTCAAAATTTAAGGGCACAGGCTGCTGACATTTGACAACTGTATACGAACTTGTAAACACCATACCAATCAAACTATAGAACATTTACTTCCCTCAGGGATGCCAGGGTGGCTCAGTAGGTTAAGCATTGGACTTTGGCTCAGGTCATGATCTCCTGGTTCCTGGGTTCGAGCCCTGTGTTGGATTCTGTGCTGACAGCTCAGAGCTTGGAGCCTGCTTCAGATTCTGTGTCTCCCTCTATCTCTGCCCCCTCCCTGCTCACACACACACTCTCTGTCTCTTAAAAATAAATAAATATTAAAAAAACCATTTTTTTCAAGAACATTTACTTCCCCCAAACAATGATCCTCATATCCTTTTGTAGTCAATCTCTTACAACTATTACTTACTCCTGAAAAGAGTTGATCTGATTTTTATCAAGACTAGACTTGCCTATTCTATAAGTTCATAAAATGGCATGTTTGCCCAAATGTCTGTGAAATCCATTCTTGTTAGAATTCTGTTACTTCTGAGTCTTTGTCAGAAATCAGTGTGTGTGTGTACGTGTGTGTGTGTGTGTGTGTGTGCATGCAGCTCTATTTTTGTACTCCTATTCTGTTTCATTGACTTATATGTCCATTACAAGACACATAATTCTATACTCTGATAATCATAGCTTCATAGTAAATCTTAAAATAGTTAATATAATTCCTCCAACTTTCTTTTAAAATTACACTGGCTATTCTCAATCATTTGCATTTCTATGTAATTTTTAGAATTAACTTGTCAATTTCTAAAACAAAACAAAATTCTGCTGAAATTTTTACTGGGATTGCTTTATGTTTCTAGATAAACTTGGGAAGAATATATATTTTATCATAAATGATTCTTTCAATCCATGAATATAGTATATCTTCCCAATGATTTAGATAATCTTTAGTTTCTTTTAGCAACACTTTGTAGTTTTCAATGTACAAGTCCTTTACATAATTTGTTAAATGTATGTCTAGGTATTCTATGGTTATTTTTATATTATAATAAATTTTAGTGTTTAAAATTTTTATTTTCCATTTTTTGTTGCAAGTATATAGAAATATAATGTTAGAAATATAGAAATGTTCTATACTGAAATTTTGTATATTGTATATTCTAAAATCCATTTATTATTATTGCAAATTCAGTTATTGTTCTAACAGTTTTTTAGTGCCCTCGGGATTTTCTATTTAGCCATTTATGCTGTCTGTAAATAAATACAGTTTTATTTCTTCCCTTCCAATTTGTATGTCTTTTATTTATTTATCTTGCCTACTGCGGTGGCTAGAATAGCTAGTAAAATATTGAATGAAAATAGTGAGAGAGGGCAAAGAGGGCATGCTCTCAATGTTCCTGATCTTAGGGAGAAAGCATTCAGAGCGTCACCATTAAGTATGAAATTTTTTGCAGGATTTTCACAAATGCCTTTTATCAACATGAGGCAGTTTTCTCTTATTCCTATTACTGAGAATTTTTACTACACACTGGTTTTAAATTTTGTCAAATGCTTTTTTTGAATCTGCTAAGATCATAACATGTTTTTCCTTTCTTTTCTTTTAATTTTTTTTAACATTTATTCATTTTTGAGAGAGAGAGAGAGAGAGAGAGAGAGAGACAGACAGAGCATGAGTGGGGAAGGGGAAGAGAGAGAGGGAGACATAGAATCAGAAGTAGGCTCTAGGCCCTGAGCTGTCAGCACAGAGCCTGATGTGGGACTCAAACCCACGAACTTTGAGATCATGACCTGGGCCGAAGTCAGACGCTTAACTGACTGAGCCACCCAGGTGGCCCTCTTTTCTTTTTTTTTAAGTAGGCTCCACACCTGGCATGGAGTCCAATGCAGGGCTTGAACTCAGGTCCCTGATATCAAGGCTGAGCTGAGATCAAGAGTCGGGCACTTAACCACTAAGCCACCCAGTTGCCCCTCCTTTACTTTCTTAATGTAGTGAGTTACACTGAGTTTTGAACAATGAAGCAATCTTGAATATCTGGGATAAACCTGACTTAATCATGTGGTATTACCCTCATTTATATATTGTTGCATTTTATTTACTAATATTGTTGAGAATTTGTTCTATGAGAGTTATTGGTCTGTAACATCATTTTTTTTTGTATTGTCTTTGTGAGTTTTGTTGTCAGTGTTAGTCTGGCCTCATAAAAGTAATTGAGAAATGTTCCCTCCTCCTCAATGTTTTGTAAAAATTTATGTAATATTGATATTTATTTTTTCTTGAGTGTTTGTTAACATTATCAGTAAAACCATATAAGCTTGTAATCTTTGTGGGAAGTTTTTTAATTAAAATTTTAATTTCTTTAATGGATAAGAAGTTATTCATATTTTGTATTTCTTCTTGAGTTCATTTTGGTAAATTTTGTTTTTCAAGGAATTTATCTATTTTATCAAAGTTGTATTAATTGTCAGAAATGTGATTATCATACTCCCCTTTTAAGACCTGTATGATCTGTAGTGATAATCCCTCTTACATTTTTTATTTTGGTAATTTGTATTCTCTTTATTATTGACTACTTTTGTTAGGGGATTTATCCATTTTATTAATCTATTCAAGTAACTAATGTTTGGATTTGTAAACTTTATTCATTGCCCATTGTCTATTTTAAGGATATCTGCCATCAAGGAATTTTCTGTTTTCATTTATCTGAAAATGTTTTTATTTTATCCTTGATTTTAAAGCTTATTATTACTTAACATAGGATTCTAGGTGAATAATTTATTTTTCTTTCAGCATTTAAAGGATGTCCTTCTTATCCTGTTTTCCTTTAAATAATGTCTTTTTGTATATGCTTTTTTTCTTTATCTTCAGTTTTTAGCAATTTGGCTATCATGTGCACAGGTATGGTTTTCTTTAAAATATAGCTATTATAATTACATATATATATTCTGTTTGGTGTTTGGTGAGTTCCTTGGATCTGTAAATCAGGGTTTTGAGGGATTTTTTTCATAAAATTTACAAAGTTTTCAGGCATCATATTCTGAATTTTGATTTTTTTTCCTGGCTCAATCTTACTCTCTTCTGATTCTAAGATTCCAATTGCACATATGTTAGTAATTTGGTACTGTTCTACAAATTTTTTGAGTCCCTGTTTACTTTTTTTCATTTTTAAATTATTTTTCCATCTTTGGATTTGATAGTTCCTATATATCTGGTAGGTAAAATGACACCTTTACTATTGAATATTTTTATCCAAAAATACTGTATTTCCCCTATTTGTTCATATATTTCTTGTACCCTTACATATTGTTAGGGTTTTTTTTTTTTCTTGCAAAGACCTGGCTTCTTATTTGTGGCTATCTTCATTGATTCATAGTAACTATATATTTCCAAAAATTCACAGTATATTAATAATGCTTTTAATCACAGTTATTTCTCAGATTGGTTACTCTGTACTATTTCTTGATAAGTGGAAATTGATTATAATGGAAATTTTATGGCAAATAGTTTTATGGTAACAAAATCAAAATGCCAAAAGACAAATGACAAACTGAGAAAAATATTTGTAATATCTATCACAGAAAAAAAATCGATATTCGTAAAAATAAAGAGCCCTTAAAAACTGAAAAAAAAGACAAACAATGGAAATGAACAAATATTGCCCCCAAAAAGAGACACAAATAAATAGCTTTTAACCATACGGAAAAATACCCAAATTTATTCATAATAAGAAAAACACAAATTAAAACTGCACTGTTACATTTTTTCCCACTCATCAGTTTGATAAAAATTCAAATTTGATGAACATTATTGGTAGCAACACTGTGAAGGAAAGGTGTTCTTGAATTGCTGATTGGGGTGGTAAATTAATACAACTATTACAGAGTAGAATTTAACAACATGTAGCAAAATTATATGTGCATTTACCTTCTTAGCAATACCAACTACTTCTATGAATCTATCCTAACAATGCATGACAAAAAAAGATGTATACAAAAACAATACAATAATACATAAAGCTATCTATTCTTTGAAATAGTGTTTATAACAAAATAAGACCAAAAGTAACCCAGCTATCAATCCAATGGAGCTGGCTAAATGAAGTACAGTACATGCATTGAGTAGAGTGCTACGGAGCTGTAAAAGGAATAGAGAGTATGTCTGTGCATGTCCTTGTAGTCATTTCCAGAAAGTATGGCTAAGTAAAAAAGCAAAATGGGGAAAAATACATAGTAGTGTATTACACTACTGTTTATGAAAGAAAGAGAGAAGAACACATGCATTTGCTTTTATATACATTTTAAATTGAAAAGGTAATGAAAAATCATTCTAAGAAGAGGGATGAAATATAGTAGAGAGGACAGGACAGAAGCTACATTTCTCTAGGTGTTCTTACTCCAACTAAGCATGGAATCACCCACCTAACACTGGGTATTTATGAAAGAAGGATGTATTTGAGACTCAATTTTTTTTTAACTCTTTCAAAGGATTTATTTGCTACAGAATTGCTTGAGCCCACCAATAAAATGAACTCAGGATTTCTTTGTTTAAAAGGATTTTGCTCACAGATTTATTTTTACAAGTGCTTCAACATTCAAAAAGTAAGTATTTTTGCCAGCATTTGGCATGTGTCTAGAAGAGGTTAGAAAAAATTGGAATCTATAGAATTAGATGTCTAAAAATAGAAGGAAAAAAATGAACATTTAAAAATTCCTCATTTGGACAGGTCCTAAGCTTAAATCACATTCATCTGCAAAGAACTGTTTTAGGTCAGAAATGCTGTGTTTTGTAATTCCAGATCCTGATCTTGGATTTGACTGGTGAGGACTCCAGGCACTGCATGAATGACAGGAGTGACATCATTCAGTTGGCCAATTCTGGCATATGTCCTACCTGGCTTGTAAAGTTTTAGAAATATCTTTTAAACCTGATGCTGGTTGTATTAATCTGATTCTCAATACTTTTTCTGAATAAACAAAACTTTTCCCTGCATGATCACACATTTAAGTATTTGTTGCTTGCAGATAGATACAGAGAAACCAAGCATGGATGTGTATCAAACAATTCCACAGTGGAGCTGTGCATCTCTGGGTGGCTGTGTAAGCTGCAAGAAAAGTCCCTCCCGGGGCACTGGCTGTGCACCAGAGGTGGCCATCCGGGCAAGGTCAATCTGAAGAGGATGTGAACACCAGCAGCTGCTCAATGGGTTTAAACCACCACTCATCCGCCTCCAGCTCTTCTACCAAACCAGCTAATTTTTTCATCCGAGCAACTTGCTGATCATCTTTCACCTGTTTAAGCACAGATGTCACTTGGTAACTGAAAACAGATTTTGCAGAGGAATCTCTCAGAGCCATCTTCCAACATCTCTCCAGCTCCCTTGGGGTAGGTGAAAAGGGCTTTCCGTGGTGGGGCAAGGTCTGAGACACTGACACCAGATCCAGTGACAGAACTTCCAATGACCCCAGCAGCTGAGGAGGATGATGAAGAGGCAGTTATTTCCTCTCTAGCAGAATTCTCACTTCACTCAAAGGATGTGGCACTTTCCCCTACAGCCCTGCCCCCAGGGGCAGCCAGAGCTGCAGCGCAGGCAGCGTTTAAGAGGAGGACTGGAGACTCAATTCTTTTGTTTTGTTTTGTTTTTATTTTTTTAATATCAAATTTATTGTCAAATTGGTTTCCATACAAAACCCAGTGCTCATCCCAAAAGGTGCCCTCCTCAATACCCATCACCCACCCTCCCCTCCCTCCCACCCCCCATCTACCCTCAGTTTGTTCTCAGTTTTTAAGTGGAGACTCAATTCTTAAAGAAAGCACCATAGCATAGGAGAAAGGTTATGTGCTTTTGAGTCAGTGACATCAGGGTTACTTTTCCTCCACTGGCCAGTGGGACTTTGGGCAAGTTACTTAACTTCTCTGAGCTTCAGGTTTCTCATGTATAAAATGGAGATAAAATTAGTAACTACCACATAAGATCGTGCAAAGGATTAAATCAAACAAAGTGACTTCACAAAGCAACATTTCTCATTGGGAATATTAGTGACCATAGTCACAATCAGTTTGGAGATGTGGCTAGAAATAGCTTAAACTATGAAAATATGTGAATGATTTAATGAATAAAATTTTTTTTAAAATACTTAAGATTTTCCCTATAAAGAATGTCACTATTACAGTCAATTGTTCTTTCTTGGGAAGGGAAAGCAGTGCAGTTACAGCGCATTGGAAATATGAGCCCACAGCCAGGAGTGGGTCAGGTATATGCATACTCATATGCATACTTGTGTTCATTCCAGAGAAAAATTAGGAGAACAGGTGTTTTACAGGCTAGAACTCAGCAGTAAATAATATATGAATGCTGGATCCTGGATAGCAATCACAATGGGTCTGTGATTACCTCAGTATTTTACCCTGATCATGACAGTCTCCAAAGAAAAAGGAAATGCAGTGAAGAAGGAGGGAGAAACAGGATTTAAGGGTTGTCATAAAAACAATTAAACCATATGAGCAACTGTCATGTAATTAGCAACTTGCCTTTCTGTGTGACCTAGGGGAATGTCTCGAGTTTTCCTCTGTCCTGTTCTTCATTCCCTCAAAAACATTAAAACAAGGGAGTTGGATTGGAGGTTTCCTAACATCTTTCTCAGTTCTGCATCTCCTGAGCTGATGACATAACAACCCCAAACTTTAAAATTCCCATCTAGCACAGTCCTTAGAATGACAGGGGAGCAGGCAATATTTAAAGATGAAGTCATTTCCTTAGCATGTGGAAGTGAGGCTGTGCGATTTGCCATCTGGAGGGAGGTCCTATGGGTTCAATTTTTACCTAAATCTTTCCTGTGAAGAATTGCCATTTATGTTTCTGACATGCGTAATTACTTTTTCTTGGCCTTCAAATTTGAGATCACGGGGGGGGGGGGGGGGGGGGGGGCGTGGCAATCACCGCCGTGCCTGAATGGCTCAGCCATTTAACGCTCCAACTCTTGACTTTGGCTCAGGTCATGATCTCATGGTTTGTGGGACTGAGCCCCATGTTGCATTCTGCACTGACAGTATGGAAGCCTACTTGGGATTCTCTCTCCCTCTTTCTCTGCCCCTCCCCTGCTTGCTCTCTCTCTCTCAAAATAAATAAACATTTAAATATAAATAAATAAATAAATAAATAAACAAATAAACAAATAAACAAATAAATAAATAAAGCTTGAGATCATTGGGGTTTTGTGGTGCTTTTATCTAAACAAGAGTCAACCAGTCATCTTTTCACAGACTTACACACAGATAAGTAGAAGTATTTACTCTAAGCACCTTAATGGTCCTTCCAAAAAAGAAGTATTCAAAAGAAACACAATTTCTCAGTTGTGACACTACATGTCCCCAATTATCAATTTTGTTTTAGGATAAAAGGATGGAGGACATTAAATAATTTTGGTGCTAGTTTTATTCAAAAATTTTATAATTACATCAGTCACTCAAATTCCACTCTACTTAATACTGGCTCAGATACATATATATAATTATGGTATTGGATCTTCTTACACAGTGAATGGCAAAGACATTTTCCCTCTAAAATCTAAAATAGTACTTTAAAGAAATATAGGCCAGGGTCGCTTGGGTGGCTCAGGAGGTCAAGCGTCCAACTTCGGCTCAGGTCATGATCTCATGGGTTGTGAGTTCAAGCCCTGTGGCAGGCTCTGTGCTGACAGCTCAGAGCCTGGAGGCTACTTCAGATTCTGTGTCTCCCTCTGTCTCTGCCCCTCCCCTGCTCGGACTGTTTTTCTCTCTCTCTTTCAAAGATAAAAATAATTTTAAAAAATTAAAAAAGAGAGAAATAAAGAAATATAGGCCAAAGAGCTCCAGTGAAATCAGCTCTGTGATATTCCATATAGCTAAGTCTCTTTTAAAGATTGGGTTCAAATGTCTCTACACGGATTTTCAAATGACTAGGATATCTAGGATATTCTGTCCACTATAGAGGAAGCAGCAATCTGGTTACATAGGAGTTGGCTAAAACACACTCCACACTTACCCAGGTGCAGGCAAGTGCCTCAGGGAACTAGCACACAGGCTGAAGGAGTTTATGATAGGTGCTCTCCACTGCTGGGCGGTCACTACCCATGCCAGTCACCTCAAACACAATGGCTCCTCACATCTCTGATATGTGTCTACTCATCCTAGAGATCTACTTTCCAAGTAAGTCCCTGGAAAGGCAATTGTGTTATAACTTCTTCTATATCATTCTCCTTGGAATACCTCCTGCAATTTTACAGAGCAAACCTAACCATGATCCACATTGCCTCTTTTTTACGACTTAACATTGCTAAGAAGGCACAGTTCAGGGATTAAGCATATTAAATGTAATTACAGGTTTCCTTTGATAAAGCAAACAGTTTATTTATGCAATCCATCAAGCACCTCTCTATTCTAGTTTAAGATATTATTTCATTAGTGCTTAAAATATGTAGGTTTTGTGGCAAATTATTCTGCTTTCACTGACAATATCTCTATAATCGATTCAATCGGTTGTCCACACTGGCAGGGTTTTGTTTTTTGCTTTGTTTTTCTACATATGCAACATGTTTCTTGGGCTTGTAAAAGCGATACATATGTACAATAGAACATTTGAAAACTACAGAAAAGGGAAAGTAATAAAAAGTGCTTATAATCCCTTTGCCCAGAGATAATAAATTTTGACATTTTGGTATACTTCTTACTTTAATTGCCTATCATTTTACAAGGTTTCATCTACATTCTTTAGAGCAATCATGGTTTCCGAAAACTCTCTTCTCAGCTCTCAAATTTGTATCAGGAGACTAATACATTTTCTTTGGCTGAAGTGGACTAAGGAGTTGAAGCATCCCAAGTGAGAGGAAAGAGAGAAAATAGAGCTCAGAATCCTTGTTTCAGTTACGAACTTATTACAGCAAAGAATTAAACGGCCCCCTTCAAAGTCATTCCCAGAAGCCTCTCCTCTCATGACTTCATTAGTATCTGATTCTTATCTTAGAGAAGAGAAGATTTATGAGAGTTAACTACTAATACTATTGTCAAAGTCAGCACAATTCTTTTTTTATCTTGCATTTGGATAAAATGCCACCTCTCATTTTATTTTGTGGTACCAGGCTATCCCCTCATTACTTTCCCTGACTCTGAGCCCTCTGGGTATCCTCTCCTTGCCACTCAAATCTCCTCCTACACTAGTGACTACTTACATCAGCCTTGGGCAGCCCAGGAGACATGAAATAATATGGATTGATACTTGTCAAAAGAATAATTGAATATAAAATATTCTCAAGAGGGAGACTAATCTCAACTATGGAAAAAGCCACAGATTTTTAAAGTGTAACTCTAACACAGCTATATACACAATAAAATATCATCTCCGAGATCCTACCAAAATCATGTGAATAAACAGAACAATGTGTGTTTGGTATAATAATAGTTATATGTGAATAAAAGGTATATCAATGGAATCCATGCTTTCAAGAGGCATTAAAAAACAGTCTGTATAAGAAATATCATGGTAAATTTTACTGTATTAAGCAAACTTACCTGGTTTTAAACTTGATGAGTCACCCAGTGATTTGTTGGTGATGAGCTTCCCGTCGTTTTAAAAATTGGAGCACTGGATGAATTTTCAATTCCCAAAGGGCATAGGCATCAACAATTGCCAACTGGATCATGACAAACATTCAACAGTCTGCCAAAAAAAAATAAGAAATATGGACCAACATTTTGTAATTGGTTATTTGTAAAATATATATATATATATATATATATATATATATATATAGACAGCACTTTGTATTTTTGAGTAAGTATTTTTTAATAAAAGTTTGGCATAAAAATGTCTTATTTTAAGAACTCAATTTCATAGTAGTAGATGATAGTAATTATTTGGTGTTTTTATCTTATAATATGAATAAATCAAAAGTTGCCAGTCCTGTGTCAGTCTCTCATTTCTATTTCTTTTTTTTTCTTTCTTTTTTTTTTTTTTTCAGAAAATTAACTGCTCTATAAATCCCAAGGTCTGGGAACCATTAGACTGTCTGACTTCTATAATTTCTCTAAATTCTCACAGTATACCATTGCATATTTCTAGATATCAAAGGTAATAAGGATATATATATATAACTTTAATTTTTCTGTAAAACCCAACACTATTAGTCTTAACATTCCTTAAAGTTGTTTGCTTAAATGACCAACAGGGGGTATATGAAAGGTGCTCAACATCACTAATCATCAGGGAAATGCAAATTAAAACCACAACAAGGTATGAGTCCTATCTGTTAGGATGACTGTCATCAACATAAGAGATAAGTGCTGACAAGGATATGGAGGAAAGAAAACCTGTGTACTGTCAGTGGGAATCAAACTGGTGCAGCCATTATGGAAAACAGTATGGAGTTTCCTTCCTCAAGAAATTAAAAAATAGAGCTACCATGTGACCCATAAATCCCACCTAAGGGTTAGATACCTAAAAGACATGCACTCATTATCTTTTTTTTTTTTAATTTTTTTTTCAACATTTATTTATTTTTGGGACAGAGAGAGACAGAGCGTGAACGGGGGAGGGGCAGAGAGAGAGGGAGACACAGAATCGGAAACAGGCTCCAGGCTCTGAGCCATCATCAGCCCAGAGCCCGACGCGGGGCTCGAACTCCCGGACCGCGAGATCGTGACCTGGCTGAAGTCGGACGCTTAACCGACTGCGCCACCCAGGCGCCCCTGCACTCATTATCTTGAAGAGATGTCTGTACTCCCATGTCCATTTCAGCATCATTCTCAATAGCCAAGATACAAAAACAACCTAGTTGTACTTCACTAGATGAATGGATAAAGAAGATGCAATATTTGTGTGCATGTGCGCACATACACACACACAGAATATTTTTCAGCTGGCAAGAAGGAAATCCTGACATTTGCAACAATGTGGATAAAACTGAAGGACATTATGCTAAGTGAAGTAAGTCAGACAGGGAAAGATACATATGATATGATCTCACTTATATGTGGAATCTAAAAGTTAAAAAAAGTCAAGCGCACAGAAACAGAGAATAGAATGGTAATTACCAGGGGTTGGGGTGTGGGGGAAATATGCTGGTCAAAGGGTACAAGTCTTTAGTTACGATATGACTAAGTTCCGGGGATCTAATGTACAGCTTGGTAACTATAGTTAATGACAATTGTGTTGTATAATTGAAATTTGCTAAGAGTAAATCTTAAGCATTCTCACCACACATACACAAAAGGTAACTATATGAGGTGATGGATACATTAATTAACCTTATTATGGTAATCATTTTACAAATTATATGTATATATACATGTATATGTATATGTATATGTATATGTATATATATAAAATCATCACACTGTATACTTTAAATATACATGACAATTTTATTTGTCAATTATTCCTCAATAAAGCTGGAAAAATAAAGCTGTTTGCTTTCATAGTTGGTCAAAATTTTTATCCTGCAATCTGCTTTATCCCAATAATTTGTTTAAGAGACTAACTGGATTAAAATTGGCTTTTTAACTAGTTTGTTAACTTTTTTTAAGTTCAGAAACCACATCTCTGAAAAGTAACACACCCACTGATATAGCAGACTACAAAGTACATTAATTTAATCTCATGCTATGAGTTGAGCATTATTACATTTTAGAAGACAGACTTTGAAAGACTAAATAATTCCTGAGGTTCACTATAGCCTCCCCCAGATGATTCTCATGCTTCCATCACACATGTATAAGCTTCTATTAATTTAAACATTTTTTATCCATCCTATTGTGCTTAATTTTTACATAATGGATTCAAGTTATAATACAGAGGAATTATTTCAGTGTTCCATAAAACACTCATTAAAATTGTCTTTTGTTTCTATTGATATATTGTTTTCATTTGTTTTTGAGTACTCTTTGAATTAAAAATTGGGCCTTCCTTTGTGGCTCATTTACCCACAATATATGTTCAATGAAATGTATTTCAGGACAATTAAAGTTATTATAAAACAATGCATCTTCTGATTCATAAGCAATATAAACTGAAAGAACATACTCCCTTTTTAATAGCTTTCAAATACCAAAATATCACAAGTAACTACAATTGGGGCTTGCATACGTTTTATCCCATTAACTTTGGTGTATTTTCATAGTCTAATAATCGAAAGTAAGCTCTTTTCAAGTTGGTGAAAGACAGTTTTTCTTTGCTCTATGAAATGATCCATTCTTTCTATTGCATAATCACCCCTTCCATGAAGACTGGCAGGGCTTCTCTCCCATTCTTCCCCACCCTTGATGCTTTTTCCCGCTGCTCCAACATCCATTCCTGCTACTCTACATCCAAAACACATCCCGGATCTATCCTGTCCTTTCCATCCCCAGCGCTACCACACTGACTTAAGGAATGTCATCACTTGCTTGCCTTAATGTTCAGGCTTCCAAACTGGTCTCCTCCATTTCCAGGCAATTCTCCACACTAAACCTGGACTGATCTTATCGTGATATATGGATAGCGATTCTATCCTTCCTCTGTTTAAACACCTACAGTGGTTTCCCACTGTGTTCTTCACTAAATGTAATGCCCTTCAATGGCCTCAAGTCTCCATGCTACAGCCCCTCCTACCACTTCCACCTCTTCTGTTCGCCTCCTCTCTTTTCCCTCTATGCTCAAACTCACTAATCCCCTGAGCTTTTGGCTCCTCCACTCCACCAAGCTAATTCCTCAGCACCTTTGCCCACGCTCTTCCCTTGGTCTGGAAAGCTCTTCCTTTGGATCTTTTTATTGGACTGGCTTTTTCTCATCATTCAGAGCTCAACTTCCTCCAAAAGGCCTATTTTAGAAACATCCCCACCCTGTCTCTCTGTAAAAAAAATCATGTTTTATTTTCTTACAGCCTTTCCTTTATCACTGTCCGCAATTATTTTGCTTCTTGATTTGTTTATGGACTTCCTAATGGTTTCTCCCCCTAAGAGAATGAAAGTTCCATGAAAGCAGAGCATTATCTGTCTTACTCACTATTTTACCTTTCCCTAGTGCCTAAAATAGAACCTCATTATGACCTTCATGGGTCAGAGGTGCTTTTGCCTTCCTGGGCTTTTTTCTCCATAAAAAATATTAAAAATTTAAAGTAAAAGACCTATGCTCTAAAAATGATAAAACACTGATGAAAGAAATTGAAGGCACACAAACAAATGGAAAGATATTCCATGCTCATGGACTGGAAGAACCAACAGGGTTAAAATAGTCCACACTATCCAAAGCAATCTGTAAATTCAATGCAATCCCTATTAAACTACCAACAACATATTTCATAAAACTAGAAAAAATAATTCTAAAATTTATATGGAACCATTAAGGACCCCAAATAGCCAAAGTAGTCTTTAAAAAGAACAAAGTTGAGGGGTGCCTGGTTAGCTTAATGGTTGAACATCCCACTATTGATTTCAGTTCAGGTCATGATCTCACTGTTCGCCAGATCAAGCCTGCATCAGGCTCTGTGTTCACAGCATGGAGCCTGATTTGGATTCTCTCTCTCCCTTTCTCTCTGTCCCTCTCTCTCTCACAATCCCAGATTTTAAGATATACTACAAAGCCATAGTAATCAAAATTGTATGGTAATGACATAAAAATAGACACACAGATCAAGGGAACAGGAGATTCTACAAACTCACAGTTACATGGTCAATTAATCCATGACAAAGATGCAATAATATACAATGGGGAAAAGACAGTCTCTTTAACAAATGGTGATGGCAAAACCGGACAGCTACATGCAAAAGAATGAAAATGGACCACTTTCTTACACCATACACAAAAATAAACTCAAAAGGATCAAAGATTTAAATGTGAGACCTGTAAACATAAAATTCCAAGAAGAAAACATAGCTAGTCATTTCTTTCACATCAGATATACAAACATTTTTCTAGATATGTCTTCCCAGGCAAGGAAAATAAAAGCAAAATTAAACTATTGATTACACCAAAATAAAAAGCTTTTGCACAGCAAAGGAAACCATAAAGAAAACAAAGAGGCAAACTACTGATTGGGAGAAGATACTTGCAAATTATATAAGTGATAAGGAGTTACTATTCAAAATATATAAAGAACTTATACAATTCAGCACCAAATAAAACCCCCCAAAGAGTTAAAAATAGGCAGACAACATAAATAGATATTTTTACAAGTAAGACAGACAAGTGGTCAACAGAAACATGAAAATATGCTTAACATCACTAATCATCAGAGAAATGCAAATTAAAACCATATGAAATATCACCTTATACCTGTCAGAATGGCTAGTATCAAAAAGACAAAACATAACAAGTGTTGGAGAGGATGTGGAGAAAAAGAAACCCTTGTGCCCTGTTGGTAGAAATGCAAATTGGTGCAGCCACAGTGGAAAACAATATTGATGTTCCTCAAAAAGTAAAAGTGGAAATACCATATGATATAGTAATTCCATTACTGGGTATTTACCTAAAGAAAATGAAAACAGTAATCCAAAAAATATATGCACCCCTATGTTTACTGCAGTATTAAATACCATAACCTTGCAAGATATAGAAACAACCCAAATGTTCACTGATAAAAGAATGGATAAAGAAGATGTGGTATGTATGTGTGCATGCACACACACACACACACACACACACACACACACACACACTGGAATATTACTCTGCTCTAAAAAAGAATGAAATCTTGCCATTTGCAACAACATGTATGATCCTAGAGGGCATAATGCTAAGTGAAATAAGTCAGTCAGACAAAGACAAACACCATATGCTTTCACTCGTATGTGGAATTTAAGAAACAAAGCAAATGAACAAAGAAAAAAGAGACAAAGAAACAAAGGGTCTTAAAAACAGGAAACAAACTGATGGTTGCCAGAGGGGAGGTGTATGGGAGCATGGGTAAAAAAGATAAAGGGAATTAAGACTACACCTATCTTGATGAGCAATGAGAAATGTATAGAATTGTGGAATCATTATAATATCACCTGAAACTAACATTACAATGTATGTTAATTATACTTGAATAAAAAAATAAAATTTTGAAACAAAAAGAATTAAATTGGCATGAGACAGATTAACATGAGACAATCAGATTTAATGATGTACGTGTAAGGAATCCACATAAACATGAGAGATTCCAAAGATAATCAGGCAAAAAAAGTTATGTATGTCATCCTAAGCTAAGCAGAAGAGGGTAGAGGTCTTCAAAAGGAAGGAAAGCAATTCACAAAAGATGAAAAAGTATAAATTTTTGGTAGACAAATATCTGATGGGCCTTGCAAAAACAATGGGACATAGAGAGGACTTCAATCCAACAGATCTTGCTAACCTCCTCCCTGTCTACCATACCTAGTTCATATTACATAATCGTTACCTATGGTGATGGCTCCCTTCCTGGAACAAGCCCTCTATCTAAATTCTTTTAGGCAATTAGTGGGAAGGAAAAAAAGAAAAATCTCTTGAGCCTTCTGCTTCTTAAAAATAATCAGCCTAAAATAATCCACATGCCAAAGAGATATATTTCGGCTGGCAAATAAAAATATTAAAAATTGTGTTTTATGATTATACTGGTATAAAGACAAATATATTAATATCATATATTAAAACTTTTCTTGGACCTAAATTTTAGTGTTTTTATCCTTCTGATGGAAAAGAAATTAAAATTTCTTTGTGAGTCTTGGGCAGTGTATCTCCTAATGGAAAATTCACCTGAGAACAGTACCCTGGGCATGATAGCTGCTCAGCTGTTAAGTGGATTAAATGGATGGCATGGAATTTAGGAGAGCTGGACCCTGCCTCACTCCCACATAACTGGTTAATAATCATAGTAAGTCCTGTATTTGTAAATTGAGAGGGTAAAATCAGTTGGGTTTCCTTTTGTTTTCTCAACACCTTGTCTGAAATTCAATGACAGTTATGGTTTGTGCCATATCATTTCGCCTTTTATTACACACATCTACTATCTTTTATTGCCTTTGTGATTGTTTGAAGTGTTAGTCTTATCTCTGTGACTAGATTATAGAGTCCTTCAGGACTGGGATTTTATTGTATTCTTCCTTATAATGTTCCCAGAGTCTATAGCACAGGACATGTGATTAATATTTCCTGGTTATTTGTCTGATAGCACTTTTAGGTTATTACACACATAAAAAAACATAGAAAAATTAAGCTTTAGTCAATATATAGTTGAGCACTGGCTCAAGAGAGAAATGGCTTGAAAGGAGTTAATAGGTATTCTGAAGCAGGGCTTCTCAGACTTTTTTATGTCCTGTCCTGGCCCATTTGCACAGCACGTGGCTAAATGAATGAGGCTGCTTGAAGTCAGAGGTGACTCAGACCCTACCATACCATGTAGGAGATTAGTATCTCACTGCAACTATACCATGGTATATGCAAGAACCTACCTTCTAGGTTCTTGGCTGAGACCCCTCTGTAATAAAGGACAGATTAACAGGAGAAAAACAAACTAAAGTTTAATAACATGTATACCTCCTATATACACGGGGAAGACCCAGGAAAACTGAGTAACTCTAATATAGCCCAAGCTACCACCTTAAATATCTCTAGTCAAAGACAAAAGGTGTTGGGGGCAGGGAGGGGGGGCGGTGATAGAGAGTCAGTTATATGAGATTATCAGGCAAAGCACAGTTAACAAATGTAAATAGTTAAGCAGATTTAAGTCAGTTGCTTTCTCCATTGATAATAGTTTCTAGAAATTGAGTCATTCTTCTTTTCCTGGTACAGAGAAGGAGACAGCCTTACAAATGGAGATTTTCCTTATAAGTGTAAATGTCTCTTACAAAAAGGTAACTTCTGTTGTTTTTTGCAAAAATAATCATCCTAAAATAAGCTTTGTGCCAAAGGGGCATATTTTGGAGTGGCAAATTCTGCTCACCTTCAGTGGCATAACTGCTGGAAAGCTTTCTCTGAGGTTTGCTGTAATTGCTGATGTAGAATTATTAACTAATCTCCAGCGATATGCTAGATATGTGTCGTATTGGCTGGTGAGAGCCAATTACTAAATTGAGAGGAATTCTGCCCGACCATTGTTAAAAATTAAATTATATAAAATTATAAATAAATTATATTAAAATAAAGGTACGAAATTGTCAAAACATTACATTTTACATTTTACTATTATGTAATTCTTACATTTTATTGTTAACTATGTTTTTGAAATTATTTATGCCTACTATAATGTGTACGATGGGAGCATAATGGAGTGCTGCTTACTCAGGCTCTCCCAGCTCTGTGCTCAGTAACGGCCAATTGGTAGCTTGAAATTGGCCACGATGAAAGTATTTACCCCCATGGAAATCAGAAAAATGCTAAAAATCAGGGCTTTTTCTTTCTAAAGAACTGAATGTTAAAGATCTACTGCCACACCACTTTCCTTATCCTTCCTAAAGAGGCTCAAGGACAAGTAGCCCCAAAATGTGCCACTTTGGCATATGGACAATTTTGAGCAATCAAGATTCAGCAGACTCAGAAGTAACTTTCATCTCTTTTGTAAACTACCTGAAAAAATGTAGAGAAGGGCCTGGCCCAGAAAAAGAGCTATTACTAAGAGATTACATTTTTATCTGAATGACCTATCTGTATGGCAGGACAAATATCTAATTACCAAACATCTGCTCTTATCATCCTGTGAATCATCCTCCTCCCCTTTAAACCCCAGGCTCTTATCCCATTCCTTAGCTCAAGATGCCACATAAGTCTCAATTGTCTGGCTTGTCCTTGGGTCTCATATTCTTGTGGACCGTCAATAAATATGTAATTACATTTGTTTTCTCTTATTAATCTGTTTTATGTTAATTTGATTATCAGACCAAAGAACCTAGAAAGATAGAATCAAATTTTTTCTCCCAAATGCATACACACGTGCACACGCGCGCGTGCACACACACACACACACACACACACACACACACAATTATACACACAGTAAGGTCTACATTGAGGACATTCTGAGGGGATATGCAAATTGGTAGTCAACAAGAAATTTCAGTGAATGTAGTAGGATCTATGAAATTGGAGGGATGCACTGGGAAAGTCAGGAGAGGGAAAGAAAGCACTTTCAATTCAGCCTTCAATGTGGCTGTGTTCCTCTGCTGGTATATATCTTATTCCTATCCCCAACTCTCTACATCTCCAACCAAAACTGCTGTATTGCTATTAGGTCCTGGTAACTCTTTTTGGTGACAAATCTGGTGAACTAATTTATGCTTAGTGGTTCACAGTGCTTCAATGTATGATTTCTCCTAAATAATATATTTTCATGTCCATAAGACCCTTCCATGCCCTATCTCCTGTGAACCAGTGAGAAGAAGCCTGTTTAACTTCATATAAACCATACTGTATTTTGTCTAGTGATTTCAAAATGTCTAGAAGTTTTGAGATCTTGTCATTAGATCAATAGTAGAAAGGAGTGATTGCTTCCTTACAGTGAAATAGGACAGTGAGGAGGGGCTAGGAAGTAGTGGACCCACACATGAGGATGGGTCTTGCTACCAGGAGTAGTTTATCAGGTGGGCTACTTTAATACTTACCCTCCTTAGCTGTTATCTTTGCCACTATCTTATAGGTAAGAAAGCCAAGCCTCCTATAAATCGAATGACTTGCTGAAGATCACAAGATGTCAATCCTAAATTACTACTGCATTGTAACAATTCACTTCATAACTTAGTGGCATAAAACACTTATATTAGTAGGTTAACAGAATATGTGGACTTGATATTTAAGAAAAGTTCAGCTGGGCCACTCTGTCTTGGGCTCTCTCATGAGGCCGCAGTCAGATATCAGCTATATTGAAACTAAAAGCTGGTCTCCCTCTCTCTGTCTTGAGATGTACTGATATCAAGATATCTATCTAGAGCTGTTTCCCAGCTGGAACCATGGAGGGTACAAAAGAGAAGAAAAAGAAGGTTCCTGTTGTGCCAGAAACCCTTAAGAAAAAGTGAAGGAATTTCAAAATGTTGAAGATCTAGCATTTGAGAAAGAAATTTGCCAAAGATGTTTCAAAAGGCAAGGTGGCAGCTTCTCTGTGAAAAAGCCAAGCATCACCACAAGAAAAATAGGCAAATGTATAGAGCTGAGATTCAAACGGCTAAGATGGCAAGAAAAGCTGGCAACTTCTGCAGAACCCAAAATGGCATTTGTCATCAGCATCAGAGGTATCAATGGTGTAAGCCCAAAGATTACAGGTGTTGCAGCTTCTTTGTCTTAGCCAGATCTTCCACGGCACCTTTGTTAAGCTCAACAAGGCTTCAATTGACATGCTAAAGATTGTGAAACCATATATAGCAAGGGGATACCCAACCTTGAAGTTGGTGAATGAAATGATTTGCAAACATGGTTATGACAAAATCAACGAGAAGTGAATTACCCTGACAGATAAAACACTGATTGTTCAATCTCCTGGTAAATATGGCATCATCTACATGGAGGATCTGAATCACGAGATCTATATTGATGGAAAACATCTCAAAGAAGCAAACAACTTCTTATGGCCCTTCAGATTATCTTCTCCACAAGTGGGGATGAAGAAAAAGTCCATCTGTTTTGTAGCAGGTGGAGATGCCGACAACAGAGAAGACCAGATCAAGAGCTTTATTAGAAGGATGATCTAAGGTATCTACTATGATTATTTCTATAATCTAGTCAGTTTAATAAATGACTACTTTCAAATTGAAACAAAAAAAAAAGATACCTATCTACCTACCGAGAGAGAGAGAGAGAGAGAGAGAGAGAGAGAGAGAGAGAGAGAGAGAGAAGGAGTTAGAGCTTTTCCATGTAAACTAGTTTGGGCTTCCTCATAGCATGGCAGCCTCAGGATACTTGGATTGCTTACACAATGATTTAGATTTTGGCACAAGTGTTCTTGCAAGCAAGGGGAGTCACATCACCTTTTCTGACCTAGCTTCTGAGTCACACAGTGTCACTTCTGTCACATTCTTCATTATAAGGTAGTCACAAATCCACACATTTTCAGCTAGAGGAGAATTTGACTATACCTCTTTATGTGAGAATGGCAAGATTCCAGAAATACATGTAGGATGACAGATACTGTTGTGTTCATCCTTGAAAATACTGACATTGGTGGTTATGTGACCAATCCAGAATTCAAAGCCTGAGCTGTATCATGTCAAACTGCTCGCTTTCTTGCACCATATACCATTCTCAAGGCTCCATATGTGTGTTAATGTAGTAATTGTCCAAGGAAGCAAGCTTCTCAGAAGTGAGTAAACGAGGGAAAAGAGGCACACAGAAGGGCCCACACCACCTTGCCCGCCCGCCACCTGCTCCTACAGCCCCGCAGCAGGGGGCTCCCAGTCATGGCCGCCACCCCACAGGGAGCAGCACATCCTGCCTGCGCTGCAGGTTCCGGAAGGATGACCACACCGCGCCAGCATGCTGTGGGTGCTCTGCACGCAGGCGCACTATAGCCGGAGTGAGAGATTAATTTCCTCTGCTGACAACAAAACGTGTATTCTGAAAGGGTGTTTTGGAGAAGTTGCTGTGGTTTTACCAAGAGACCTACAAACGCTAGGGAACTGTCCTCCAAGGGAGTGAATATCCGGGATGCCGGTGCACCCTGAGATTTCTTGGACAGCCTGGGATTCTCCAACAGAGAAGGGGATTTAGGCCCAGTTTGTGGCTATCAGTAGAGAGGCATTTGGGGGCAGAATACAAAGATAAGGATTCAGATTATTCAGGTCAAGGAGTAGACCAAAAGGTCTGCAAAAGGTGACTGACACAACCAAAACCATCACCTTTCCTGTGTGGATGGAATCCAAAAGAGCCTCGTCTTATGGCCCTACTTCCATGCCATGCCCTTTGCCAGTCCTACACGGTGAACGGTAAGCTGTCCTGACAGCTGTACTGAAGGTCAGGAGACCTGGACCTGGGTGTGCCCTTCCACACCGCCAGCTCCACCCTGCCCACCTACATACATGATAGTACTGCCCCGAAGCCAGGTGACTTCGTATATACTTTGGGAGATGCACGTATTTACCTGAAAATGCAGCTACAGCAAGAACCACTGCCTTTACCCAAGCTCAAAATCCCTCCAAAAGTTGAGACAATTGATGACTTCAAGGCTGAGGGCTTTCAGATTGAAGGGTACAATCCTCACTGGACTATTAAAATGGAAATGCCTGGGGGCGCCTGGGTGGCGCAGTCGGTTAAGCGTCCGACTTCAGCCAGGTCACGATCTCGCGGTCCGTGAGTTCGAGCCCCGCGTCAGGCTCTGGGCTGATGGCTCAGAGCCTGGAGCCTGTTTCCGATTCTGTGTCTCCCTCTCTTTCTGCCCCTACCCCGTTCATGCTCTGTCTCTCTCTGTCCCAAAAATAAATAAACGTTAAAAAAAAAAAAAATAAAATAAAATGGAAATGCCTGTTTGAAGTGCTTTTAAAGGAGGGATTTGAAGGATACTCAGTCTTTAGTGGTTGGACTGAATGCCCAGTGAAAGTTCGCTTACCCTAAAGGAAGAAGGAACGAGGTCAAAAATCTATTGGTAAACACCAATTTTTATTCATTATCTTGTAAGGATGTTGCCACTGCAAACATAGCCTTGCTGGTTCTCTTAGTAACAAAAGGCCTTGAGTTTGGTGAACTCGCAAAGGATGTGTGAAAATGCTGAGGCTGGGAATAGAGTGAAAATTTAGAGCTGCTCAGGAGAGTGAAAATTTAGATCTGCTTAGAAATGTGTTCATGCATTTCAATCCCACATTTTTATGAAGAAGTTCAGTGAATTTCAAGAATTACATATAAGCTATTCCCCTAAATGCGAGCAAGCTGAGTAACACCAACAGTCATAATAATGTACAGTTGTGGTTGTAAACCTTTAATAGTATATTTGCTTTATACATTGCTATAATAAAGGAGTGTTCTGCAAAAAAAAAAAAAAGTAAATGATGCACACGGGTTAGTTATTAGTATTAAATTTTAATTACTCTTCCCTGAAGAACTGGTAAAAACTTGGTCTAATATGGAAAAGATAATAGTTTCTTTTTGTTTGTTTCTTTTATGGATTTCCCTTCCATGGATCTTCAGCAAATCTTGCCTAACCCCATTCTGTGCTGGAATATTGTTACATGTACTATATGAAACTACTCCTCATATCGATGATTTCACTGTTCGCAGAAAATTCTTAGTTTGTTCACCATTAGTACTGCAAAGAAAGTGTGTCTTCCCTGGAAAACACTTTACAAACTGCCTACTACTAGTATTTATTAATGGAGAATTGAATCTTTCCCTATCTGATTGTCTACACATTTTGGTTCCCTATGTCTGTGTTCTGTGACTTACTTAGACACTTTTGTTCTTCCTTTTTGCAAAGGGTAGGCTTTATAGTATGTGCTTTATTGGGTAAAGTAACTTCCTGATGGGAACCCCAAATGAACAAGAACCCTATTCAGCAGAAATTCAGATGTCAGGTCATTTCCTGTTAATACCACAAATACCCCACCAGCAAACACACATAATGCACTGTAGCTAAATGGCAACTTAATAACTTATTGCCCAAAGAAATGTGAGACACAGAAGGCTGGTACCTTGTCTTAGAACATTTAGAATACCAGGTCAGGTGCTGGAAGAGAAACCTGGATATAGGAGCAAGGCACAAGAAGGAAAGAGTATACTACTGGCCAGTTACCAGAATAGAGACACTGCTAGGTAAGAGGAGAGGCTACAGTTCACAAAATAACACGGGAGCTCAAAGGTCATCCCAGTCTCATTCGTGGTGAGTAGGACCAAATACCTGTACCACTAGAACAGCAAAGAAGGAGAAAAAGTATTAAGACATTGAGACTAAGGGGTGCCTGGGTGGCTCAGCCAATTGAGTGTCCAATTTGGGCTCAGGTCATGATCTCGCAGTTCATGAGTTCCAGCACCACACTGGGCTCTGTGCTGACAGCTCAGAGCCTGGAGCCAGTTTCAGATTCTGTGCCTCCCTCTCTCTCTCTGCCCCTCCCCTGCTTGGGCTCTGTCTCTCTCTCTCTCAAAAATAAACAAACATTAAACAAAATTTTCAAAAAAAGACGTTGAGACTAAATACTCAGAAGAGAACAAACCTGGGTTTTGAATCTCCATTCCACCCCTATATGCCTAGAATGATTAATTTCTATGGGCCATGTTTATCACCATGTTTATAGGTAAAAATAACTACTTTTTTATCATTGCTTTCAGAGCTACTGTGTCTGGCAATATTTGGAACATAATCAGCATTTCTTCTTCCATCTCTACTCTTCCCTGAGGATGGATCTAAGAAATGGATTGCAGCTGAACCTGTGATGCAGGATTAATGAGCTCTGCTATGAGACACTGGGAAGGCAGAGTGCGGGCCGACATATTCCACTATTACCGAGGGGAGACAGGGAATCACCACCAATAACAGCTACTGAAAGTGGAAGTTGGACAGTACACATACATTTTTTAACAGAAATGATGCCAAAATTATGTCAAGACATGTGCAAGGATGATCATTGTGGCCTTGATTTTAATACAGTGCTTACAAACTGGAAACATTTTGTGTGTGCATTAACAAGGATCTGGTTAAAAAATCATGATCTAGCCATGCGATGGAACGATACGTATCCTTTAAAAAGAACAAAGTAAAACTGTATATGCTAATGGAAGTACCTCCAAGATATGTTGTTAAATGAACAAGCAAGCTCCCAACAGAATGTGGTTTGAGTGTTTGTATGCATGATATGTTTATGTAAGAATATATGATGATATATGCATGGAAAATTACTGGAAGCATACACAAAAACTGTCAATGGGGGAGGATATTGTGGAATGGAGTAGGAATGAAGGATGTGCAAAGAGGAAGGCTTTTTACTTAAATTTCTTCAATCTATTGCTTGATTTTTAAAAAACTTATAAGCATGTATGTCTTTTGCAATGAAAATAAAATAAATTGAGGATCCTGGGAAGATGGCGGTGTGGGAGGACGCTGGGATTACCGCGTGTCCTGCTGATCACTTAGATTCCACCTAAACCTGCCTAAATAACCCAGAAAACCACCAGAAGACTAGCAGAATGGAGTCTCCGGAGCCAAGCATAGACAAGAGGCCCATGGAAGAGGGTAGGAAGGGCGGAGAGGCGGTGTGCGCTACACGGACTGGCGGGAGGGAGCCGGGGCAGAGAGGCAGCCTGCCGGCCAAGCAGAGTCCCCGAGTCTGGCTTGCAAAAGCGGATGGGCCAGATGGAGTGTGTTCCGACAGTGAGCAGGACTTGACATCTGGAAGGTTATAAGCTAACAGCTCTGCTCGGAGAACGGGAGTGCTGGAGGACAACGGGAGGGAGAGTTGTTGAGCCCCAGACGACAGAGCGTAGCTTGGCGGGGAACAAAGGCGCTTGCCAGCACGATCTCCCTCGCCCATCCCCCAGCCAAAATTCCAAAGGGAACCGGTTCCTGTCAGGGAACTTGCTTGCACCTCGCAAACACCCAATGCTGTGCTTCTGTGGATCCATCCCTCCAGCGAGTCTGACTCCCTCCCGGTGCCGCAGGGCCCCTCCCGAAGCGGATCTCCGAAGGAAAAGCGAGCTGAGCCTGCCCCTCCCGCCCCTGTGCAACTCGCCCATCCACCCCAGCTATTACTCCAGATCCCCAGCACCACAAGCCTGGCAGTGTGCAAGTAGCCCAGACGGGCCACACCACCCCACAGTGAATCCCGCCCCTAGGAGAGGGGAAGAGAAGGCACACACCAGTCTGACTGTGGCCCCAGCGGTGGACTGGGGGCAGACATCAGGTCTGACTGCAGCCCTGCCCACCAACGCAAGTTATTCAAGACAGCACAGGGGAAGTGCCCCGCAGTCCTGCACCACTCCAGGGACTATCCAAAATGATGAGACGGAAGAATTCCCCTCAGAAAAACGTCCAGGAAATAACAACAGCTAACTAACTGATCAAAAATGATTTAAACAATATAACAGAAAGTGAATTTAGAATAATAATCATAAAATTAATCGCTGGGGTTGAAAACAGTATAAAGGACAGCAGAGAATCTCTTGCTACAGAGATCAAGGGACTAAGGAACAGCCAGGAGGAGCTAAAAAATGCAATCAATGAGCTGCAAAATAAAATGGAGACAACTACGGCTCGGATTGAAGAGGCAAAGGAGAGAGTAGGTGAACTAGAAGATAAAGTTATGGAAAAAGAGGAAGCTGAGAAAAAGAGAGATAAAAAAATCCAGGAGTATTAGGGGAAAATTAGAGAACTAAGTGATGCACTAAAGAGAAATAATCTACGCATAATTGGTATTCCAGAGGAGGAAGAGAGAGGGAAAGGTGCTAAAGGTGTACTTGAAGAAATAATAGCTGAGAACTTTTTGGATCTGGGGAAGGAAAAAGGGATTGAAATCCAAGAGGCACAGAGAACTCCCTTCAGACGTAACTTGAATCGATCTTCTCCACGACATTTCATAGTGAAACTGGCAAAATACAAGGATAAAGAGAAAATTCTGAAAGCAGCAAGGGATAAACATGCCCTAACATATAAAGGGAGACCTATAAGACTCATGACTGATCTCTCTACTGAAACTTGGCAGGCCAGAAAGCAATGGCAGGAGATCTTCAATGTGATGAACAGAAAAAATACGTAGCCAAGAATCCTTTCTCCAGCAAGTCTGTCATTTAGAATAGAAGGAGAGATAAAGGTCTTCCCAAACAAACAAAAACTGAAGGAATTCATCACCACTAAACTAGCCCTACAAGAGATCCTAAGGGGGATCCTGTGAGACAAAGTACCAGAGACATCGCTACAAGCATGAAACCTACAGACATCACAATGATTCTAAACCCATATCTTTCTATAATAACACTGAATGTAAATGGACTAAATGCGCCAACCAAAAGACATAGGGTATCAGAATGGATAAAAAAAACAAGACCCATCTATTTGCTGTCTACAAGAGACTCATTTTAGATCTGAGGACACCTTCAGATTGAAAGTGAGGGGATGGAAACTAGCTATCATGCCACTGGAAGTCAGAAGAAAGCTGGAGTAGCCATACTTATATCAGACAAACTAGACCTTAAATTAAAGGCTGTAACAAGAGATGAAGAAGGGCATTATATAATAATCACAGGGTCTATCCATCAGGAAGAGCTAACAATTATAAATGTTATGCGCCGAATACCGGAGCCCCCAAATATATAAAACAATTACTCACAAACATAAGCAACCGTATTGATAAGAATGTGGTAATTGCAGGGGACTTTAACACTCCACTTACAGAAATGGATAGATCATCTAGACACACGGTCAATAAAGAAACAAGGGGCCTGAATGATACATTGGATCAGATGGACTTGACAGATATATTTAGAACTCTGCATCCCAAAGCAACAGAATATACTTTCTTCTCAAGTGCACATGGAACATTCTCCAAGATAGATCACATACTGGGTCACAAAACAGCCCTTCATAAGTATACAAGAATTGAGATCATACCATACATACTTTCAGACCACAAGCTATGAAGCTTGAAATCAACCACAGGAAAAAGTCTGGAAAACCTCCAAAAGCATGGAGGTTAAAGAACACCCTACTAAAGAATGAGTGGGTCAACCAGGAAATTAGAGAAGAAATTAAAAAATATATGGAAACAAATGAAAATGAAAATACAACAACCCAAACGCTTTGGGATGCAGCAAAGGCAGTCCTGAGAGGAAAATACATTACAATCCAGGCCTATCTCAAGAAACAAGAAAAATCCCAAATACAAAATCTAATAGCACACCTAAAGGAAATAGAAACAGAACAACAAAGACAGCCTAAATCTAGCAGCAGAAGAGAAATCATAAAGATCAGAGCAGAAATAAACAATATAGAATCTAAAAAAACTGTACAGATCAATGAAACCAAGAGTTGTTTTTTTGAAAAAATAAACAAAATTGATAAACCTCTAGCCAGGCTTCTCAAAAAGAAAAGGGAGATGACCCAAATAGATAAAGTCATGAATGAAAATGGAATTATGACAACCAATCCCTAAGAGATACAAGCAATTATCAGGGAATACTATGAAGAATTATATGCCAACAAACTGGACAACCTGGAAGAAATGGACAAATTCCTAAATACCCACACACTTCCAAAACTTAATAAGGAGAAAATAAAAAGCTTGAACAGACCCATAACCAGCGAAGAAATTGAATCAGTTATCAAAAAACTCCCAACAAATAAGAGTCCAGGACCAGATGGCTTCCCAGGGGAGTTCTACCAGACGTTTAAAGCAGAGATAATACCTATACTTCTCAAGCTATTCCAAAAAATAGAAAGGGAGGGAAACTACCAGACTCATTCTATGAAGCCAGCATTACTTTGATTCCTACCTACACCAGACAGAGACCCAGCAAAAAAAGAGAACCACAGGCCAATATCCCTGATGAATATGGATGCAAAAATTCTCAGTAAGATACTAGCAAATCGAATTCAACAGCATATAAAAAAAATTATTCACCGTGATCAAGTGGGATTCATTCCTGGGATGCAGGGCTGGTTCAACATTCGCAAATCAATCAATGTGATACATCACATTAATAAAAGAAAAGATAAGACTATAAGATCCTGTCAATCGATGCAGAAAAGGACTTTGACAAAATTCAGCAACCTTTCTTAATAAAAACCCTCGAGAAAGTCGTGATAGAAGGAACATACTTAAAGATCATAAAAGCCATTTATGAAAAGCCCACAGCTAACATCATCCTCAATGGGGAAAAACTGAGAGCTTTTTCCCTGAGATCAGGAATATGACAGGGATGTCCACTCTCACTGATGTTGTTTAACATAGTGTTGGAAATTCTAGCGTCAGCAATCAGACAACAAAAGGAAATCAAAGGCATCAAAATTGGCAAAGATGAAGTTAAGCTTTCACTTTTTGCAGATGACATGATATTATACATGGAAAATCCGATAGACTCCACCAGAAGTCTTCTAGAACTGATACATGAATTCAGCAAAGTTGCAGGATACAAAATCAATGTACAGAAATCAGTTGCATTCTTATACACTAATAATGAAGAAACAGAAAGACAAATAAAGAAACTGATCCCATTCACAATTGCACCACGCAACATAAAATACCTAGGAATAAATCTAACCCAAGATGTAAAAGATCTGTATGCTGAAAACTATAGAAAGCTTATGAAGGAAATTGAAGAAGATATAAAGAAATGGAAAACCATCCCGTGCTCATGGATTGAAGAATAAATATTGTCAAAATGTCAATACTACCCAAAGCTATCTACACATTCAATGCAATCCCAATCAAAACTGCACCAGCATTCTTCTCGAAACTAGAACAAGCAATCCTAAAATTCATATGGAACCACAAAAGGCCCCAAATAGCCAGAGTAATTTTGAAGAAGAAGCCCAAAGGAGGAGGCATCACAATCCCAGACTTTAGCCTTTACTACAAAGCTGTCATCATCAAGACAGCATGGTATTGGCACAAAAACAGACACATAGACCAATGGAATAGAATAGAAACCCCAGAACTAGACCCACAAATGTATGGCCAACTAATCTTTAACAAAGCAGGAAAGAACATCCAGTGGAAAAAAGACAGTCTCTTTAACAAATGGTGCTGGGAGAACTGGACAGGAACATGCAGAAGATTGAAACTAGACCACTTTCTCACACCATTCACAAAAACAAACTCAAAATGGATAAAGGACCTGAATGTGAGACAGGAAACCATCAAAACCCTAGAATAGAAAGCAGGAAAAGACCTCTCTGACCTCAGCCGTAGCAATTTCTTACTTGGCACATCCCCAAAGGCAAGGTAATTAAAAGCAAAAATGAACTACTGGGACCTTATGAAGATAAAAAGCTTCTGCACAGCAAAGGAAACAACCAACAAAACTAAAAGGCAACCAACAGAATGGGAAACGATATTTGCAAATGACATATCGGACAAAGGGCTAGTATCCAAAATCTATAAAGAGCTCACTAAACTCCACACCCAAAAAACAAATAACCTAGTGAAGAAATGGGCAGAAAACATGAATAGACACTTCTCTAAAGAAGACATGCAGATGGCCAACAGGCACATGAAAAGATGCTCAACGTCGCTCCTTATCAGGGAAATACAAATCAAAACCACACTCAGATACCACCTCACGCCAGCCAGAGTGGCCAAAATGAACAAATCAGGAGACTATAGATGCTGGCGAGGATGTGGAGAAATGGGAACCCTCTTGCACTGTTGGTGGGAATGCAAATTGGTGCAGCCACTCTGGAAAGCAGTGTGGAGGTTCCTCAAAAAATAAAAAATAGACCTACCCTATGACCCAACAATAGCACTGCTAGGAATTTACCCAAAGGATACAGGAGTACTGATGTATAGGGGCACTTGTACCCCAATGTTTATAGCAGCACTCTCAACAATAGCCAAATTATGGAAAGAGCCTAAATGTCCATCAACTGATGAATGGATAAAGAAATTGTGGTTTATATACACAATGGAGTACTATGTGGCAATGAGAAAGAATGAAATATGGCCCTTTGTAGCAACGTGGATGGAACTGGAGAGTGCGATGCTAAGTGAAATAAGCCATATAGAGAAAGACAGATACCATATGTTTTCACTCTTATGTGGATCCTGAGAAACTTAACAGAAACCCATGGGGGAGGGGAAGGAAAAAAAAAAAGAGGTTAGAGTGGAAGAGAGCCAAAGCATAAGAGACTCTTAAAAACTGAGAACAAACTGAGGGTTGATGGGGGGTGGGAGGGAGGGGAGGGTGGGTGATGGGTATTGAGGAGGGCACCTTTTGGGATGAGCACTGGGTGTTGTATGGAAACCAATTTGACAATAAACTTCATATACTGAAAAAAAAAGAAAAGAAATGAAAATGTTCCTTAAAATCTACTTAGCAGTGGGGGGGGAGGGGGAGAGACAAAAAAAATGCCCCAAGATAGCAAGAGATGGTTAAGAAATTAAAATTCCCCTGGGGCTTTTTATGTTCAAAATTCGAAGCAGAGGGTCCCTAAGACATGATTAACATTCATGCTGAACACAAGCAGGAAATAGGATAATGAAAATCATGTACATGACCTGAAGGAACCCACAGGTAGGATATTTAGAGAAAATGTCTGGATATTTGTTCATACTCATTTTAGCAGTTCAATCCTGGCTGCCCATTAGAATCACCTGGGGAGTTTTAAAAATCTACCAAAACCCACTGAAAGATGCTGACTTAATTGGTCTGGGGAGGGGCCAAGCATGGGTATGTTTTAAAATAAAACCCAGGCAGTTCTTGTGTAGTCAGGATAAAAAACCATCTAAGAATGCTTTTTACCCTGAGGGTAATCAAAATGCAATTATTGACCATCTACTATACACCAGGTTCTGTGCTAGGCATGAACTATACGAATATGAAGTGATTTAAAAAACATTAGGAATGGGCTAAGGAACTGAAGAGACATTTTCCAAAGAAGATATACAGATGGCCAACAGACACATGAAAAGACTCTCAATATCACTAATCATCAGAGAAATGCAAATCAAGCCACAATGAGCTAACCCCTCACATCTGTTAGAACGGCTAGTTTCAAAAAGATAAAGAGATACTGATGACCAAGTGTTCGCCAAGATATGGAGAAAAGAGATCCCTTGTGCACTGTTGGTGGGAATGTAAACTGGTGCAGAAAACATTTTGGATGTTCCTCAAAAAAATAAAAATAAAGCTACCATATGATCCAGCAGTTCCACTTTTGGGTATATTTCCAAAGGAAATGAAATTACTATCTCATATCTGCACTCTCTTGTTTATTTCTAGCATTATTCACAACAGCCAATATATGGAAACAAACTGTCTATCGATGGTTGAATAAAGTGTGGTATACATATACAATGGAATATTATTTAGTCATGATAAAGAAATCCTGCTATTTGCAACAACATAGATAGGCCTTGATGGCATTATGCTAAGCGAAATAAGTCAGAGAAAGGCAAATGCTGTATGATCTCACTTATACACGGAATCTAAAAAAGCTTAATTCATGGAAGCAGAGAGTGGTTACTAGGAACTGGGGGGTGGGGAAAATGGAGAGATGTTGCTCAAAGAATATAAACTTCCACTTATAAGATGAATAAGTTCTGGGGATCTAACGTACAGCATGATGATTATAGTTAACAATATTGTATTACATTACTTGAAAGTTGCTAAGAGAGTAAGTCTTAAGTGTTCACATTCACACACACACACACACACACACAATGGTAATTATGTGACAAAACTGAAGGAGTCAGCTAATGCTATGCCGGTAAACATTTTGCCATATATGTGTATTAAATCAACATGTACACCTCAAATTTACATAATGTTATGTTAACTACATCTCAATAAAATTGGATAAATATCAATCAATCAATCTAAAGACCACTCCTCTAAAAGTAGTTAGGGCAAGTGACAGGATATTTGGATTTGGTACTTTTTAATCTTTCTGTAACTGTGCAATTTGTGGATGACAGTGGAAAATACTTTAAAAATAAGGAGTGACATACAAAATAATAAGTTCTATTTTAATATTAGATAACTGAATAAAATAGGTTCAGTAGTATTTGTACCAATCACATACAAACTACCTTCTATGTGATAAGAAGTATCCCAAGAGCTTGCCTCATACCTGAGCCATCTTACTCCAAGTGTGGTCCACGGGCCAGCAACATAATCATTATCATTGGGAGCCTGTTTGAAATGCAGAATCTCCAGCTTCAAGCAAACCTATGAAATCACAATCACTGTCGAATAAAATCTCCAGGTGATTAGTAGGCACATTTAAGTTGAGAAGCTTTGTGTTAATTCTTAGAAGAATTTAAAATATTTTAGCCCTCCTTGACCAAATCCTGTTACTGATATTAACTACAGATTTGGTTATCCTAAAATTGAATGACTTGCTTTACAAAGAATCACAAGAGGTATACATCCCAACGACTTCTGTAACAACAAAGACGTTAAGAGAACTTTTTAGCAGCTACTATATGCTGGGCACAATAGATATTTTATAAATATTATTTTCACAAAAACTCTAAAGAGGTAGCTAGGTATTTTTTTCCTCATTTATTGATGAGTCAATTGAGATTCAGGGAAATTAACGTCTCAACACTGATAAATGACAAAACTAAAATTTAAATTCAGTTCTGATTAGGGGCGCCTGGGTGGCTCAGTCAGTTGAGCGTCTCACTTCAGCTCAGGTCATGATCTTGCAGTTCAGGAGTTCAAGTCCCACATGGGGCTCTGTGCTGACAGCTGAGAGCCTGTTTTGGATTCTGTATCTCCCTCTCTCTCTGCCCCTCCCCTGCTCACGCTCTGTCTCTCTCTCAACAATAAACGTTAAAAACTTGGGGCGCCTGGGTGGCGCAGTCGGTTAAGCATTCGACTTCAGCCAGGTCACGATCTCGCAGTCCGTGGGTTCGAGCCCCGCGTCGGGCTCTGGGCTGATGGCTCAGAGCCTGGAGCCTGTTTCCGATTCTGTGTCTCCCTCTCTCTCTGCCCCTCCCTCGTTCATGCTCTGTCTCTCTCTGTCCCAAAAATCAATAAACGTTGAAAAAAAAAATTTAAAAACTAAAAATAAATATAAATAAATAAATAAATAAATAAATAAATAAATAAATTCAGTTCTGATTAAAACCTCAGTTGTTTCACTATACTCCATTGGCTTTTCAACGTTGATCATAACTGTGATGCCATAGTATGTACTACACTTTCAAAAAGTTATTAAAGATTATTTTTAAATTATTTCAAAAATCATTAAAATAATCTCTAATTAATTTAAAGTTATAGATATTACAGGACTATAGAATAAAAAGGGGGAAAAGATAGATCCTAATCTATAAGTTGGCCAATCATGTGTTACATTTTATTTCACACACACACACACACACACACACACACACACACACACAGTTTTACTTTGCACAGTAATGTGATCTATTAGTGTATTCAGAAACCTTGTAGTGAAAATTTTCACACCCTGAAATGCAGCCAAGGGGAACATTTTTTTTTCAAATTACAATTTAACTAATAAAAATAGGTTTATATAAAAAGAAAGATGGAGCTCTTCAATACAGAAAATGTGCAAATGTATATACAGACCAGCTTCTAAGTGGATCTTATCTTTCTTGAAAAAATGCCAAAGTAGAAAATCGGTCTGAGATGAAAAAAGTTTTGTCATCATCTATCATAAAAATATGACATTCAATCCATTTCCTTTCTTTGAAGACTGATTAAACTTCAGATGGAATTCAGTTAATAAATGCACATTAGCACCATATATCCCCAAGGCATATCTCTCACAGTAACAAAGCTTCTCCCCCCTGATCTGTGTTAGTTCCGACCTTGGACTTTGGACTTGAACAATTTTTGTGGCAAACAGTTGTTGTGCTAGCCAGGTAAAGTCAGTCTTTTCTTACAGCTGCTAAAAAAAAAAAAAAAGCAATAGAAGACTATTCACTGACCACAGAAATTACATACATTCAGCATGGTTGGACCTATGTGGATATACATATATCCAGTCATGATGAAAATATTCAAACAGGGAACTATACCAAGGTGATATGAAGAATTTAATTTAATATGAGGTCTCTAAGTCCTATCTTTGACTATGCTTCTGTGGTTCATGGTGCACATTGAAGAGTTGATTGAATTTGGCATTTGTATTCAATCAGTCGCCACATCTTTTAGTTCTGTGTGTGGCTGAGAGGGCAAATTAATCAAAAACTGAAGACTAAGAAAAGGTGTAAAAATAATAAATAGATCTATCTCACAAGGGATGTTTAAGAAAAGGCCAGATGTGTGACAATTCCCATTAGCTAGTAAAAACATTACTCATCCTAAGTGTGTAAGCTGTCAAAACTTCATCCAATCTTTAACACTCCCATGCAAATAAACAGCATCGTAACTTAAATATCAAAATCTCTGAAAAACACTTGATTTTCCGTTTTAAAAAAAGGACGGTGAAATTAATGAAAAACTGACGTGGGTATGCAGGGGGAATGCATAAAAACAAATCTCCCAACTGAGAAAATTTCTCCATGAAGTATAGAAAGAAAATAGTTTTTATTATTGAATAAGCAGTAAGCCAGAAAGTGATACCCATCACAAGCAACCCTCTAAGAGATTGCAAGAACAGAAAGTAATCTCACCCTTTTATATAGCCAGGCAGATACAACTCAACATACATATGTTCGGAAGATAATCAATCGTTTTCAAGCAAGAGGGCTTGGCAGAGCCATTCATCACACATGTTTCATCCTAACTTAATCCACTAATTGGGATAACCATCTGTGTTAAGTTTATTGGCTTTATCCAGGAGAACAACAAGCTCATATATTCATGACAGAAGGTAGTCGTTTTGCAGCTTGGAGTAAGAGGGCCACCAAAGTGAGGCTCCTACAGTCTCCCCTAAAACTGGGAGATAGGGATGCTACCTCCCTTGGTGTTTACATTTGAAAGAGATGACTCCACAATCTTGGACCTTGCTCTGTCATAAGGCCAACAAAAGGCTTATTTAGTCTTCAAAAATATTTATATACATTTCAAAAAGAGAAGTATGTATAAAGACAAGTTTTCTAAGGCATTTCTTTTAAGCTTTTAATTCCAGTTAGTTAACATACAGTCTTGTATTAGTTTCAAGTGTACAAGTTCAACACTTCCATACCTCACCCAGTGCCCATCACAACTACCCTTCTTAATCCCCATCACACATTAACCCAATCCTCCACCCTCCTCCCCTCTGGTAAATATCAGTTTGTTCTCTATAATTAGGAGTCTGTTTCTTGGTTTGCCTCTCTTTTTCCCTTTGCTCATTTGTTTCATTTCTTAAATTCCACATATGAGTAAAATCAAATGGTATTTGTCTTTCTCTGACTGACTTATTTCGCTTAGCATTACACTCTCTGGCTCCAACCATGTGATTGCAAATGGCAATATTTCACTCTTTTTTATGGCTGAGTAATAGTCCATTGTATATACATGCCACTTCTTTATCCATTCATCAGTAGATGGACACTTGGGCTGTTTCCATAATTTGACTATTGTAAATAGTGCTGCTATAAATATAGGGTGCATGTATCCCTTTGAAATAGTGTTTTTGTATCCTTTGGTAAATACCCAGTAGTGCAATTGCTACATCATAGGATAATTCTATCTTTAACTTAGTGAGGAACCTCCATACTGTTATCCAAAGTGGCTGCACCAGTTCACATTCCCACCAATAGTGTAAGAGGTTTCCTTTTCCTCCACATCTTCACCAACACCTGTTGTTTTCTATATTGTTGGTTTTAGCCATTCTGATAGGTGTGAAGTGGCATCTCATCATGGTTTTGATTTGCAATTTCCTGATGGTAAGTGATGATGAGCATGTGTCTGTTGGCCATCCGGGCGTCTTCTGTGGAGAAACGTCTGTTCATGTCTTCTGCCCATTTTTATCAGATTATTTGTTTTTTGGGTGTTGGATTTTAAAGTTCTTTACATATTTTGGATACTAGCCCTTTATCAGATATGCCATTTGCAAATATCTTCTCCCATTCCATAGGTTGCCTTTTAGTTTTGTTGATTGTTTCCTTTGCTGTGCAGAAGCATTTTATTTTGATTAAGTCCCCAAAGTTTATTTTTGCTTATGTTTCCTTATTTCAGGAGACATATCTAGAAAAAAGTTGCTGTGGCTGATGTCAGAGAAGTTACTGCCTGTGTTCTCTTCTAAGATGTTTATGGTTTCAGGTCTCACATGTAGGTGTTTAGTCCGTTTTGAATTTATTTTTGTGTTTTATGTAAGAAAGTGGTCCAGTTTCTTTCTTTTGCATGTTGTTGTCCAGTTTTCCCAGCACTATTTGTTGAAGAGACTGTCCTTGTCCCATTGGATATTCTTTCCCACTTTGTTGAAGATTAATTGACCATAGAGTTGTAGGTTTATTTCTGGGTTTTCTCTTCTGTTCCATTGATCTATGTGTCCATTTTTGTTCCAGCACCATACAGTTTTGATTACTACAGCTTTGTAATATAATTTGAATTCTGGTATTGTGATGTCTCCAGCTTTGCTTTTCTTTTTCAGGATTGCTTTGGCTGTTCATGGTCTATTGTGGTTCCATATACATGTTAGGACTGTTTGTTCAAATTCTGTGAAAAATGCTCTTGGTATTTTGACAAGGATCACATTAAATATGTAGATTGTTTTGGGTAGTGTAGACATTTTAGCAATATTTGTTCTCCCAATCCATGAACATGGAATGTATTTCCATTTCTCTGTGTCATCTTGAATCTCTTTTATCTGTTTTTTATAGTTTTCAGAGTATAGGTCTTTCACTCCTTTCATTAGGTTTATTCCTAGGTATCTTATTATTTTGGGTACAGTTGTAAATGGGATTGTTTTCTTAATTTCTCTTTCTGCTGCTTCATTGAAAGTGGTGTATAGCAATGCAACCGATTTGTGCACATGGATGTATCCTGTGATTTTACTATATTCACTTATCAGCTGTAGTAGCTTTTTGGTGGAGTCTTTCAGGTTTTCTATATGGAGTATCATGTCATCTACAAAAAGTGAAAGTTTTACTTCTTCCTCACCAATTTGGACGCCTTTTATTTCTTTGTGTTGTCTAATTGCTGCGACCAGGAAGGACTTTGGTTACTATGTTGAATAAAAGTGGTGATGGTGGACAACCTTGTCTAGTTCCCGATCTTAGGGGAAAAGCTCTCAGGTTTTCCCCATTGAGGATGATGTTAGCTGTGGGTTTTTAATACATGGACTTTATTATGTTGAAGTATGTTCCCTGTAAACCTACTTTGTTGACGGTTTCTATCATGAATGGTTGCTGTACTTTGGCAAATGCCTTTTCTGCATCTATTGAAATGATTATATGCTTCTGATCCTTTCTCTTATTGATTGATTTGTGAATACTGAACCACCCTTGCAACCCAGGAATAAATCTCACTTGATCGTGTGAATGAATTCTTAAATATATTGTTGAATTCAGTTTGCTAGCCTTTTATCGAAGATTTTTGCATCTATGTTCATCAGGAATACTGGATATAGTTCTCTTTTCTCAGTGGTGCCTTTATCTGGTTTTTGGTATCAGGATAGTGCTGGCTTCATGGAATGAATTTGGAAGTTCTTTCCTTTTCTATTTTTTTTGGAATGTTTTGAGAAGAATAGATATTAACTTTTCTTTAATGTTTGGTAGAATTCACCAACAAAGCCATCTGGCCCTGGACTTTCATTTGTTAGGAGTTCTTTGATTACTGATGCATTTTTTTGCTAGTTACCAATCTGTCCAAGTTTTCTATTTCTTCCTGTTTCAGTTTTGGTAGTTTATATGTTTCTAGGAATCTATCCATTTCTTCTAGGTTGTCCAATTTGTTGGCATATAGTTTTTCATAATACTCTCTTATAATTGTTTGTATTTCTGTGGTGTGTTGGTTGTTATTTCTCCTCTTATTTGTCACTTTATTTATCTGAGTACTTTCTCTCTCTCCCTCTCTCTCTTTCTCTTTTTACAAGTTTTCTAAAGCATTTTTAAAGTAAATGCTCTGAGAAAAAGGAGAGAGAAGTTTCACCCCTTGGTTTCAAATGGGAGAATTAAGCCTCTTTCTTTTAATTTGTATTTGTCATTATAGGTAGCATAACATACACAGATAGTTTCCTTTTCCCACCTGCCCAAAGGAATAGTAAGAACACCTGATGAGAAGATGAACAGCTTCTGTCAGGTCATAGCAAATCTCTGGCTTTGCAAGTTGGATCCCACCACTTGAATGTTCTGGGCCTTAATTTTCTAACTCAGAAAGTGAGGCTATTAAGGCTTACCTCATAGGATTGCTACCGAGATTAAATTAAAGGTAAAAAATTAAATGCATATGAAGCGCTTCATAAACCATGAGACCCTGTTCCAGTGAGCAGTTGTCATTTATGTATGCTTCCACTAAGTCTAGGTTGGTCTCCTAGCAAGGCCCTCCAGTCATTTCCTGCTGTGCAAAATCCCACTAGCAAAGACTGATTCTGTATCCCCTGAAAATGCAGATCTCTCAGACAATTAACACATTAGCATCATATCCAAGTCAATGAGAATATGTTTACCTTCTGTAAACTCCAGAGAGCAGTCTATGTTGGAGAGCAGTGTAGAGTTCAAACCCTACACTGGACCCTAGAGAAAGGGAGGGGGAGTCATATCAAAAACATCACAAGAACTATAGCCCTTCCCAAGGGTATGTAGAAAAATGACCTGGAGTTAAGAACTTTCATCATTCTGGTACATTACTTCCTCTTTTTAGGAGAAGACACAGGACATACATTTCAAAACATTCCCCTTGTTCAAATTCTCTCTATCCAAATTAAGTTTGTTATTTCCCTTGTTTCTAAAATCTAAAATTAGAGTTCATAAAGAAGGGGCACAATTATAATATCATGTAAAAAAGGAGAACCAAAAGATTATCCAATGCTCAGGAAAGGATGTTGTTGCTGTTTTATTAGGCACAAGAAGAACATACATCATTTTCACAGATGTGTGGTTTAATAAGAGTCTGTTTCTCAGAAAAGCTAAGAAATTACCCTGTGCACCACAGCGTGACTTTCCTTTTAAAATCCTGAATACACCCCATAAAGGTAAAGCATAAGCCTAAAGCCAAATAGCTTAAGGCAGAAGGTAAATTTAGAGCCAGGTGATTCTGGCATAGGGCTCTACTCCAAAACACACTCGGAGGTTTGCCAACACGTGGAAAACTTGCTGTCATAAGGAAACAGAGGCAGCTACTCAATGACATCGTAATCCAATGTCTGTGGGTTTTATTACAAGGAGGATATGGGAATCAGGTTTTGCAAATAGGACTTTTTGGGTCCTTCTGCCTAACATAAGGCACACTACACATACATGTGTGCTCACACATACTAATTCCTAAGGTGGAAAAGAGAAAATTGTAAATGGTCCTGGATGGTAAACAATAAAGACAAAGAGATGCATGTGTTTGAACTTTAAAACAACAAACCAATAATAATAGCTGACAGTTACAGTTGCCTAAGGGATCAGGCACTATTCCAGGGGCTTTGCACATATTAATTCATTCAATCCTTACAGCAATCCTATGAGTGGAGTACTATTACAACTTCATTTTAAAGAGAAAGAAACAGTGTGGAGGTTCCTTAAAAACTAAAAATAGAATTACCCTTCAACCCAGCAATAGCACTATTAGGAATTTATCCAAAGGATACAGGAGTGCTGATTCATAGGAGCACATGTATCCCAATGTTTATAGCAGCACTTTCAATAATAGCCAAATTATGGAAAGAGCCCAAATGTCCATCAACTGATGAATGGATAAAGAAGATGTGGTTTATATATACAATGGAATACTACTTGGCAATGAGAAAAATGAAATCCTGCCATTTGCAACAATGCGGATGGAACTGAAGGGTACCTAAGTGAAATAAGTCAGTCAAAGAAAGACATATCATATGTTTTCACTCATATGTGGAACTTGAGAAACTTAACAGAAGATCACAGGGGAAGAGAAGGGGAAAAATAGTTTCAAACAGAGAGGGGGGCAAACCATAAGAGACTCTTAAGCACAGAGAACAAACTGAGGGGAGGAGAGGGGAAAATGGGTGATGGGCATTGAGGAGGGCACTTGCTGGGATGAGCATTAGGTGTTATATAAGTGACGAATCACAGAAATCTACCCCGACGCCAAGAGCACACTGTATACACTGTGCGCTAGCTAACTTGACAATAACTTATAAATAAATACATACACACCTACATACATACATAAATGGAAACAAAACTCAGAAAGGTCAAATACTTTCCTGAGTTTGCACGGCCAATCAGGGTAGAGTTGAGATTCCAACCCAAGCAGTCCAGCTACAGAGTCCAGGGTTCTTACCACACCAATGCATTTCTTTTCAGAGATCTTACAAGCAGACCCTTTTGAGCAATCTAGTACTTACGTTCTAATTCACATCTTTATTTTTTGCTCTAGGTGGTTCAGAGAGTAAGTCTTTTCTGTTCCACACATTGAAAGATCCATGTTTCCCAGTTCACAGTGCAGGACTGATATCCACACACAGCCTGTCCATACAGTTCAAATATACATAAAATCAGTAAGTTGCTTTATCTGCATAGTGGAATACAAGACAATTTCATTTTTTGTTACCAAACTAAAGTTATTAATTTACTCTATGATGGTTTTTGTGATTTTATCTTAATGTGCTTTTGATACTTCCAAAATATAACATTTATTTAAATAAATTAACGAGATTAACAAATTAGGCTCAAGGAAATTATTTATCTTTTACCAAATTAGCTCATTCCTAAATGATGCTAAGAACAAGTAACAACTAAAACTACGGTGATTTCATCATTAATTTTGTGCTTATTTAAATTATTTTATACTAAATAATATCATTGAGTAAAACATGTCTATTACAATTTATTCCCCTCTGACTCTCAATCCCCTAATCTACTCCTGGACCAGTACAACACTGTTTTAAATTTAAAGGAGAAAGACCACTTATTCTTTTGAATAGAGATTTATAAATCTCCATTTTATAATACTCAACACTCATTCATGATTAAAAATAATAAATAAGTCAGGAATATAAGAATTCATTTAGCCAGATAAGAAGTATTTACTATTTAAGTCAGGAGCTAAACAAGGATGTCTGCTATTATAGGTACTCATCAGTGTTGTTCTGGAAGGCAAGGCAATGGATCAGCCAAGAAAAACTAATAAGAAAAATAATCTCTGGAAAGAAAAAGATAAAAATCACCACTTTAAAATAATGATTGTATTTTATGGTAATATTTTTAAATAATAATGATAATGATTTTCTTCCTATACAGTCTAAGATGAGCAATTTATTTTCCATCACTTTGCTGATGGCGTTGTTTCTAATTTCTTGGGGATTTCCTCAATTTTACCTTCCATCACTGTTTTAATTTCCCGGAGCTTTTCTTCTTCTCTAATGTTCCCCTTTTCCTCTTATCCCGCTTCTCTTAAAAAAATAAATGCAATCTCTTCTCATCTCTGGAAATACTAGTTTGTTTCCTAATGTTTTCTTACTCCTTGCATTTTGCTATTTGCTATGAATTTCCCTCTTCCTTGTGCTTCTCACTTTGCTTTGGGTCTGTGTTTTTCATTCTAGAGGCTTTCGTTAAATCCCTGGTGATCTCGGTGGATCTATTTATATTTAAGGGTCACCGTGGGAAGCTCCTGGGTGGGGGTAGAGTTTTCTGACTTCTGGGCTTTAGTTCAGGCTGGCCAAGCAAGAAATTCACCATTTCTCTGGGTCACCCACAAATCACTAAAGATCTTTCTCTTGGACTCATTTCTTTTCTCACATCTTCTATTTAAGTATTAATGTGACTTCTAGAGATATTAATGCCAAGCAGGAGAGAGGAATGAAGGCATTCCTCATTCCATATGCAGGCCTTCACTTAAATATCCATTTTCTGGATGTGGCTGCCACCCTGTCTTCAGGTATGCCCAGTTGCCCTGAGACCATATCCTGCCTGGCTCAATTTCTCCAGAGTAGAAGAGGAATCTGGCTGCAAGAGGTGGTAAGTTTTATATACTTTCACCTTCCAAAATTCTCTTGACATCTCTTATTTGTTATTTTATCCTTTCCATTTTGATCCTATCTGGGTTTAAGAAGGCAGTAGAGACAAATGCCTTTGTCAATCTGCCACGTGTAATGAGTAACCCATGCTTGAATATTAGTCCAAGCTTTATCCTTATAGCAATTCCTCAGTATGAATGCGTTATTAGTTTAGGAATACAAGAAGTTCAAATCCACAATATTTGAGCTGAAAAAGTGACCAAGAATAAAAGATGCAGCACCTAAAAATGTTAAATTCTGAGAAGCCACTGCAGGGGTTGCAAAAATTCTTGCAAGTTCTCAACTTGAGCAGTAGCCTGTTCAAAAGTCCTGGGACACAGACCAGAAATGGGAATTTCAAGGCCAGGTGTTCTTGAATCTCTGCTCCTGAACAGCAAGGGGTCACTTTTAAGAAATCTCTTTAATGTATCCTTATTTCACTGAATTATGGGTACTGGCCTTAAAGATTAGAAACTAGGCAGAGTCATCCTGCAGAGAAAGACAAAAAGTCCAAAGCTTTTCTTTAAATCCATTATAATATCAGATCTGTTAGATGACACACAAGGCCCTATGTGTAGTTTATGTGTTTTGGACAAAAGTAAGTATCTTAAAACTTCAAGGATTTTCAAATAGAGGCCCAGAGATTACCCTAATTCCAGGCAATCACAACTGGATGAGAGGGGTTGATTTAATTACAGGAGAACACAGAGGAGAAAGTAGTTGGGGTTACTAGGTGGCACAAAACTTACATGACGATCACCGAGAATCAAAAACATTCCTTGTGATCATTGTCACCTTCTCTGAATGTGTTCTTGAAATTGATACATGGTCTTTAGCTTTCACAGTACAAGAAATGGCTGGGGCCCAGACAACTAGTCCTAGATCTCCAGAAATAAAGTGAGGAGGATTCAGATCATATATCGTTGCACTAAATCCATATTTGTTTGTAGTACATCTAAAATCAAGTTTCCTGGTTGATGAAATTCAGACTGCACAAAGAAGACTAACTGCTACCCAGAGGGGCCTGGAAACTGCTGTATATAATTCAATATGATATTTAAGAGCAAAACAAAACAAAAATCACCACAGCATTCTTTAAATATCAAAATACTCTAGAGTAAATAAGGAAGAATTCAAATTATAAACCTTGAAGCAAACATGCTTTTACAGTAATCATCTATTTCACAACAGTGAATAAGACATTCCAGGAGCTCATTCTGTGGGGAGTTTGGAAAGAAAAAGAAAACAGTCCTCTAGTCAATGAGATAAGACAGAATAAAACACATCAGCAGCAACAAAACAACAAACAAACAAGCAAAAAACCCCACAATTGACAGAAACATAAAGCTTAAACAAGTAAGTACTCATCAACATTACATGTTAATCCTATGTGTAGAAGTATTCAGAAAAGATGATGAGGGCTTCTCGAATGATGAAATGGGTGCATGTTAGCCCCCCATTGTTGAGATCTGAAAAAGAGAGCATTCCTCTCTTATATCCCCCACATCCCCTGTTAGGTGATCAACCTAGACATAATTCCTTAAGATTAATTCAGTCTCAGTCATGGCACTTTTTCCTCCTGAATCACTTTTTTTTTTTTTTTTTAAGTTTATTTATTTAGTTTGAGAGCGGGGGAGGGGGAGAGGGAATCTCAAGCAGGCTCTGCACGGTCAGCGCAGAGCCTGACACAGGGCTCGATCCCACGAACCATGAAATCAAGACCTGAGCCGAAATCAAGTCAGACCCTTAACCAAGCCACCAAGGAGCCCCCGGAATCACTTTTTTCCTTTTCCCTGTTTCTGACAGTAAGCTGAGGCTTACTCCGTATTCAGACTGCTACATGATTACATCATAGGCCACCGAAAGCAAAGGAAGCAAGTTCAGTTACTATGGACATTGCTGTCTTGGACTTGTGGGCAATAGCAGCAGCCACACACAGACCAATTTTAAATGGATTATTGGCAGGATATATCGAGATTATCCTGTCGAAAATCAACAGAGGATATATTTATGTTATTTACCCATGGAGAAAGGCCATCTTTTTATCTCCTTGAGTTCATTCATTTCAACCGAATATAACCTGGAAAAACCTAACGGGGTGCTTAATAAATAAGATGGGAAGTAGGACTTTTTTTTAACGAATATTTATCTGAGAGAGAGCAAGCACAATCAGGGGGCGGGCAGAGAGAGAGGGACATACAGAATCTGAAGCAGGCTCCAGGCTGCCAGCTCAGAACCAGATGTGGGGCTCGAACCCACGAATCATGAGATCATGACCTGAGCTGAAGTCGGATGCTTAACCGACAGCCACGCAGCATCATGGGAAGTAGGATTTTCACTGGAAAGCAAAACAAGACAGGAAGATAGAAAGTAGGATATATTTGTTCTCTGAAATTCTGCTTCAGAAACGTTGTAGCCAATGCCTACTATTCTTTTAGAACCACTTGCTGATATTGCTATCATTCTTCTGATTTGTTTTCATAGAGTAGTAGACATAGAACTGACTTTCATAACAGCTCTTCTTGTTAACAAATGAAACATCTCTCTTCTTGTCTTTCTTGCAAACTAAGGTGCGGATTATGTAATAATGATGGCTTAAATGAGGTTCTCCCTTAAGCAGACCCTGAGCCAAGAATTTGGATACAAGTGATTTATTAAGGATGTGCTATTCAAAGAGATAACGAGAAGTAGGAGGAGGACTGGGAAGGGGCCAAGTCAAGGAAAGGGTATGTTTTAGGGAGGAAGTCCTAGGGCTGGCCTGACCCTGTGGGGAGATTGAGAGCAGAAATTACACCTTAAAGTTTCTCCATCTGGAAGCAGAGAAGCTGAGCTTTTGTACTCCATCCCCCAGTTGTTCGTTGCTGGTCCACAGAAAGGATGGGGAGGACTCTTCCAGGCTCCTTCACCTCTCCATTCTGGCTCTCTTGGCAATCCTGTGAAGGTACAGGAGTGGATTATTAGCAGGGTCAAATCGGAGGATTGATCCAAATGCCTCTAGGCAGGGCACCTTGTATCTGCTAAGAAGGGTATTCATGCTGTGTTCTTTTAACCTGGAACAGAAAGTTTCTCCTCTTCGTACATCACGATGATCTATATCCTATTCATAATCTCCTTTTGAGGATCCCTACTTTTTGAGATCTGCTGCTTGACAGTCTCTAAGCCCTAAGTCTTTCTCTCATATAGCATCATCTCTGATACTATAACATAAAGCATTTGTATTATCAGCCTGTGCCAAAGGACCCCAGCAAAGGCATTCCCCCATCTAAGGGTGTCGGGCTAGTTGGGTAACCTAAGGATGAAAGCCCTTTAAGTGCTTTAATTGAGGTAGGACTGAGAGGGAAGAAGAAGACTGAGTTCTTGGAGAGTCCATTCCATGGTCTTCAAACTGGCCTTGGGCCAGATGTACCAAACGTGTTATACTGTTGCATTTGGAGAGAATCCAGATAGCTTTGAGAAGTTCTCACAGACACTTCTTTGCCTGACTCCCAGAGCACTAGCTTAGGGCCTGTGTGGGCTCAGGCCTGGGAGGGAAAATAGGACAGAAGGAAAAGTGAGTCTTCCTCCCTAATTACCAAGAACCATAATTCCATAGTGAATGGAAAAGATTCAGGGATGTTGGCCTCTGGGGCACAGTTTGATATTTAATGTCCATATTCCACACTTTGTTTTTTAAAATGAGTCAAATTATAAGAACTGAATTATACATTTTTTTCACTTCTACTAAGCAGAAAAATCTTCCCGCTTTGCCTTTATTTCCCTTACAAAAATTCTTTTTAAAAAGGTAATAATTATTGTCCTATTATGTGTTTATAAAACCTAGGAAAAACTTACAAATGAAGATAACACTTAGGAATAATGAATTATTTATTAGATCTTTGCTTGAACTCTGAAGTTGGATCAAAGAGAAACTTCTGACACTTATTCTATTAATTATGAATGGCAAACCTTCATGCTTTCTGCTAAGAGTATTATATGTCACAACTCAGCACAATTCCCCTTGATTCTTTTCCTCTACATAGCAGAGGGCAATCCACCCTCCTCTGAGTTTGGCTCATGCACCTCATAACACTGCCTGTCTGCTTCCACCTGCCCAAATTCTTCCCAGCCTTCAAGGCCAGTTGAAAAGCATTTCCTTGAAGAATACTTCCCGGGTTTTTCCCACTGAAATTAATCTTTCCCTCCAATGATTCTTTGGGCATCTCTATGATCTCACCTTTGTACTCTGATCTGTGTAGTTAGCTGTTTTCCTATCTCCCCAAATAAATTTTAGGTTCCTATTCATCTTGGCATTTCTCCTGCACCTAGAGAAAGACTTTACATATAGATGTTGTTAAGTGGAATTTGCTTATTTGAAAGGATATCTCTACAATGTGCTGGGCAAATGTGGATAGAAAGATGAAAATGACAGTTCTTGAACTTCTAGTCAAGGTTTAAAGACAACCACATTAATAACAATGCACCAAGTTTTGCTATACTATAAAAAGAGTTGAGTACAAAGTGCCCTGGGTACCACAACTGCCTATGAGCAGGGTACTAGGTGTCCACCTCTCCATTAAAAAGGAAGATGAGGTTGATACACATCACAGGGTAGCTATGGTGGGTCATGCTTGAACAGTGCACTCCTTCTACTCGCTGTGGGAGTTTCACCTCAGGCAAGGGTTAGAGGGCTTCCCCTTGGAAGAGAGCACGCAACACGGCCAAAGACTCAGGTAGTTTGACCAGCCCGTGTTTCGGAAAACAGGACCCAGTTTCTGGGTGCAGTCATGTTTAACCTTGAATGCGGACAGAGCATCCAGTTATGAAAGATCTGATGAAACAAATTCAAGGACACGAAATCCCACTAATGTTGACTGCTATCAGTTCCTTTTTATGTAGTTCTCTTCTTTTAAAAGGGCAAATACTCTTGTTATTTTAACCTATTAAGCTACTTCTCACTCAGGTATTCTAAGATGTTTTTGTCTCTATGGAGGAACCATGATCTTGGTGAAAATACTAGGTAGAAGTTTGAGTGTTTCAAGATTCGTGTGAGCAATTAAGAAAAGTGATGTGAGCCTCGAGAGAATAGCAAAATAAAGTCCCTAAAGATATTAAGGGAAGAAAACATTGGCGGGTATTTTTTTGTTTTTGTTTTTTGGTTTTTTTTTTTGAAAACAGACAGCTAGGAGGTAACTTTTGGACTGCATGGTGAAGAAAGACAAAATTATATTAGAAGTAGAAAAATAGCACAAAAAATCTAAGATCCTCCCTCTTAACATTAGGTTGGAAAAGGGTGAGTGGTGGGAGAGAAGTAACTATGTAGGAAAAGACAGGTTTGTTTAGCATGCTCAGTAGTTTTCCATGAATTCACCTTCGGGAAATAAAATCCTGTTATTTCTCTTTAGACTGCTACAGAGCTCATAGAACCAAAGGACCGTATAGTTTTCCCCTTCCATGGTGTTTCATTCTACAAACCTTAAGAGGGCTCCTCCTCCAGTTTAAATGGCAGACAGTGAATCTGTACCTCTCGAGTGACAGCTTAAGAGAGAGCTGTTCCACACCACAGCCTCACACCAGCACTGATATATCTCAACCTCCTTAGGAGACTGAAGAATTAGTCACTGTGGATCTTCATTACAACACAGCTAATGACTAAATAAAATCAAGAGGGAAAAGGATAATTTGGTTAAATATGCACTAGGGATGGAAAAACAGACAAGGACATTAATCCTACTTACAACGTTTGGCTTCAAATCAAGTCACATCCTGACTAGTTATCAGCTACTATTAAACATAACTGTCAAAGGTTTCACTAGAAAACTCTTCAGCTTGGTAAGATTCTCTTTTTTATTATTTATTAATGTTTTTATTTATTTTTGAGACAGAGAGAGACACAGCATGAGCAGGGGAGGGTCAGAGAAAGAGGGAGACACAGAATCTGAAAGCAGGCTCCAGGCTCCAAGCTGTCAGCACAGAGCCCGACGCGGGGCTCGAACCCATGGACTGCGAGATCATGACCTGAGCTGAAGTCGGATGCTTAACCGACTGAGCCACCCAGGCGCCCATCAGATTGGTAAGACTCTAAGAGAACCAGACCATACGTACATTTAGGTGTTAGCACCAGTTTTTGGTAAAATTCACACTGAAGGGAAGTCCATTTTTATTTAAATGGAAAATCGACCATTACTGGCAACAAAGATGAATTGATCTTATTGCCTACTTCAAAGCTTTCCATGGGTGTTCTTTAGCAACTCCCCCCCCCCCCCCGCTTGGTCTAAAGCCAAAGGTCACTTTCTCAGGGCAGGTGTGTTCAGCAAGAAAAGAGTTATGTGACACATTCTGTATGCACAACTCTCAGCCACATAAAATTAAATGTTTTATAACCCTGAAGTGCACTGAAGACATTCTAGGCAGTGAAGGAACAGTGTATCGGGAGTTTCTTTAATAAATAAGAGTCTTGTAAAAATTTGAGAACACCAAACCAAATCAACCCATACTTTTCAAATCCTTCTGTAAAAGACATACAGACATCAGCTGTCCTAGTGCTAGGCTGGGCCCAAGAGGAGCTGGCAGCCAACTGGGAAAAGGCAAAATAGGAGCATTGGCGTGTGTCCTAAAGCACTGCATTTCAATCCTCTCTTCTCTCCTTGAACCTCTGATTTCATTTCCATCTTCCTTACTCTCAGCAGATGACCTTGCCTCTGACTTCACAGAGATAAGAGAAGCTGCCTTCCTACAAAAGAAGAAAAATTTCTCTAAATCTACTTGCATCTCCATCTATCCTCCCCCCTCTTTTCTCTCTCCTATTGGCAAAAATGTCCTTCTCCTCTCAAAGGCCAGTCCCTCTCTCTGTTCTCTGGACCCTCCCTTCTCAGCTACCTATCTAGTGGCTCCCCCATCTCTACTCATTTTCAAGGTGAAGACATCCACTCCCATGACTTCAGTACATCTGTGTCTATGCATGACCCTTGTCTGGAGTCCTATATTACTTATTTGATGGCTCCATTCAGATAACCCATTCTCAACAGGAGCTAAACATGTCAACTCTATGTGCACACTACCGCTTTATTGATGTTTCCAACCTCAGTAAAATACACAGCCCTCCATTCTGTTGCTCAAGTCAGTTACCTGGAGAACTTTGTCACATTTCCTTGGCTCTTGCCTCCATGTCTAATAAATTATCAAGTTGAAAATTATGACTCAGATTTACACTCTTTGATTCCATTATCATCACCATAGAACCATCCAAAACCATTGCTCACCTGGACTATTGCAGTGCTTCCTAATTCATCTCCTACATTCATTGCTGCTACTCTTCCCCTGCAATCCATCCTTCATATAGTAGCTTATCTGTCTTTTAGAAAAAAAAAAGACAGATTCATCCTACCACTCCTCACCTCAAACCCGCTCAGTGGTGTTTCAATGCACATGAGTTGGCATAATGCATGTGGTTCTGGTGAGCTGTCCCCATGCACCATTCCAGCCTCTTCTCGATTCCCTCCCAATTCTCTCAGTGGCTTTGTCTCCGGTCCTTGAACAGTCTGGCTTCTCGCATCAAGCACTCGAGGGAAGATCTCACCCTCACTGTTAACCTAACTCCTATTCATCTTTAAGATCAAAGTTTAAAGGTCTCTTCATCAGACAAAAATACTCCCCAGTTTTCATTTCTCCACACTACCTTCCCCAACTTCTAAGTTACATTCTACTCTTGGAATACTTTCAACTTTTTATTCCTTGTGGTCACCAGAATTACACTGTTGTTTTCATTCATGGTTATTCTCCGGTGCTCACTAGCACATTTTTTTTTTGGCAAAAAAATGGATGCTCAATAAATATTTGAATGATGAATGACTGTATGAATGGATGAAAAGCATTATGTTCCTAAGTACCATTTTTATAATCAACAAGTAGGAATTCAGTCAAAAAACCTTAAGTAGTGATTTGAAATTGGAGCTAAAGAGAGAGAGACAGAGAGAGAGAGAGAGAGAGAGAGAGAGAGTGTGTGTGATTCTTCTTGAGAATCTTTCCTTTTATCAAGAACCATGCCAAGTTCCATCAGAAATTAGTGGTATGGATGGCAAAGTAGTCTTCATTTCCTGCTAAGGAGAGGGAGCTTAGAGCATCCTATCATAAACGCACTGGGAATTTCCCTCACTCAGTAACTAAATGCCTGTATTGTATGCCAGTCCATATGAGATAGCAAATAATGCCCTGCATGGTTCTGGGAAGCTGCTTTTTCCTCCTGTGATTAGCCTTTTGATATGTCAAAAAATAAGGGCAGTCTCTATCGTATATTTTCCTGCCTTAAACAATAGAAAGAGCTTTGGCAGATTTCTCTAACTCATCATAGCAATTTATCTCAATGTGTGGGCCCCAGACCACCTGCCTCAAAATAACAAGTGAGGCACAGAAAAAAGAAAGTCCTCACATCCTGTCAAAGATCTACAGCTGCCTGTGGGAATCTTAACAAATTCTCAGGTGATCCTTGTGCCCTTGGAAATTTGAGAGGAAGTGACCCAGAGGCTGTCAGTTCCTGCAGAAGGGGATATAACAATTTTTGAGCAGCTTCTCAATTCAATTTCTTTTGACCCATCAAAACAAAATCATTTAAGAACCACAGAGCTGCAAAAGGCAGCATAATCTAGGTTATATTTTGAGTTTTTTAGAAAGAAAAATGTAGCGTTTTCCACCTGTCAGGGTTAGACCTAATCCCATTAATTACAGCGTTGGGATGAAAGACAGGAGGAGGCTGGAACATGAAGCTGGACACATACCTGGAGGAGGAGACCCAGTGGCAGGACACAAAGAAGTACAGTTCAGCAGGCAGGATATAGAAGCTCTGAGAAAGGGAGAATACATAAAGCAACAAGAAGTGATAGAGAAGAACTTATGGTCCCAACAGGTAGTAAAGCTTAGTGATAGGAAATGGCAGGCAGGAACTATTTGGGAATGCAGATAGACAAACAGGCAGGGAGTCAATGCAGAAGGACATGGTGTCACATTATATTAAAGAGAACCTACTACCAGCCCTTTATGTCAAGCAGCCCTCAAGAAGGCCTGACAATCATAACAAAAGCTTTGCCAAACAACCTAACCTACATGATCTGTACAGAGGGGCATGCTAATCAACTTACACAAAACAAGTGAGTTCATCAATGGAGTTAATTATCACAAGGTAGCTTATTTACAGCTTAAGTAAACAAATTTATTTAACTGTAATAAACATAGCTACAGATTGTACAAGTATATTCAGTATCTCATAATAAATATATTTCCAAGATTTGTATTTATAACAAGCTTCATGGTTAAAGGTTACATTCTTGAGGGATTAAACATTAATGAATCAACATTAAAAAGAAGAAATAATTCATGATAACAAGAAACAGACCAGGCACAGACTTAAACCTGCCTAAGACCTTACCCATCCCTCTCCTAAGATGTTCTTTGTTGATGTACTTTAGAGGTCACTGGAACATATTCATCATACCTGTCTGTTCCCTAGTTTGCTAAAAGTAGTAATAACCATATCCATTTCCTCCAAAGACCTCCCCTCAAATACTACTGTGATCTACAATTGTTTTTTTGTTTCTAACCAAGCTTGAACCTCAGTTTACACTCAAAATCCATATTTCAAAGTCGGTAAATAGCACATACTCAGCTTTCAAGGGGACTAACAGTAAGGCAAAGCTCCTGGTTTGAGAATTACATAGGCTAAGGAGGCAAGAGGCTGAGCACACAGGGGCACGATATGAAACGCAGTTGCTACAACAAGGATATGAAAACCACAACCCAAGAAAAAAGCTGAAGCTCCACTCACCAGAGCTAGAACCAAAGGTAACAGGGTGCTATAAAAAGAATTTAAGGTTGAACCCTGACTGTTAAGCTAAACCTTAACAGAACCCCTTCTGCCTGATGTCAAGATGAGTCATAGAAACTGAGGCAAGGATTGATCTTAACAGAATTAGGCAGATCCTAGCACCATCTTCCTTTCAACATTTTAACCAAATGTAGGAAATATAAAACTTTAATAAATCAAGGATATAAGCCAAACACACACACACACACACATACACACACACACACACACACACACACACACACACAGGCACATAACTCAGGTCATTATGACCAGTTGAGATAGATGCCCACCATGCCCTGTCCATTTAAGCCAGTACAGATCATCCATCAACCATATACATAAAGCCCATAAAGGCAAGCCTAGGACACTGAATGCAATATCGCCTAGGTCCCTCACTTTCCATCCAAAATTCTGCTTTGTACATGGTGCCTTTTAAGTCATATATCTAGTTTTCAACACTGAACCTGACCTCTGGACTTAGTGTTTGACTGACTTATCGATTTCCTAACTTTAACCTGTCATTTTCCTATCGCCTTGTGATGCAGTTTTGGAGTGGTTGTGAGGGTCCAGAGCCAATGGCCAAGGAAGAATTCTTGAGGCATCTTTGGTGCAAAAAGGTGGTTTTATTAAAGCAGGGACAGAAAGAGCTGCACTGGGGTTGTGAGGAGTGGCTGATTATACACCTGGTTGTTGGGGGAGCTAAAAGCAAAAGGGAGGTTTCCAAAAGGACTTGTATATGCTAAAGAGGACTTCTAAGATACTGGAGGCCTAGCTATTGTCAAACTAAGGTTGTTTTTTCCTCTAGCAAAGCATCAACAATAAGACAATAGGGAGTTCCTGGAGGAATGTTATATTCTGTATTTGCCTCAAGTATTTCTCAATGGGCTGCAGGTTATAAAGAAATTTAATTTTACCTGCCATTTCCTTCTTGCCTTTGTGCCCCACATCACTATGGAGGGGAGGGTGATGTTAGGGCTCCAGGAAACTGAGTCTATAGGTTTCTGGAGGTTAAGCTATTGATAAGGTTGCCTTTTTATTGTAATTCACCAAGACATTTGTAAACTGCTGGAGACTCCTGTCCTGCATGACTGTGACCTCTACTCAGTTAACCATTTGTTTTTCCCTTTCCTTTGTTCTCAGGTAGCCAGGAGGGTGTGAGGAATGTCTCACATATCCCACCTTGGGGGAGGGGGGAGAGCTGGGGGGTTGCTAGCTTGTGCTTTACCCTTAGCTTGCCTTTGGTTCCTTCAGCACTCACACTTCCTTCAGGTAAGACGTTTGCCCTTTGAAGTGTAACCATTCAGTTAGGCCAGCTCTAGCCTTCCACAAAGGACATGCAGAAGGAAGAGGAGGAGATACACAGAAAGGAATAGACACAGGATAATGGACTCAAGTGGAACCCAAGGCCAAGCAGGAGCAAACAGCCAGTGAGACAATAACTTCATATACCGAGAGTCTAGGCAAAGCTAGGAGTCTGTAACAGGGCTTGCATTCAACATCAATGGAATATGTAGACATCAAATGTCTTGGTAAAATGGTAGACCGGGAATCACTCTGTCAGTTGGAAGAACAGGTATGAGAAAAAGAAGTAAAAAAAAAAATATATGAAATGGATGCTTTCCATAGCAGACCTTTGCTCTTCTGGCTGACCGGCACCATCCCATGGAATTTGCTTTGGGGAATTCATCACTCTCTCATTCTTAGTCTTGTGATTTTGGGGGAACTGGCCTTACCCCAATTTCCATGGATGAACCCAGATTGATTTAAACTAATTAACACATCTCATCTTCCTAATTACACTGATTAACTTATGGAAGTGTGTTTAACAAAATCAAAGTCAATAAGAGTTGAATATCTAATGCTGGGGCTTCTGGAAAACAGGAACAGTCTATTAGAAATGCTTCTTTGGACTTTGGACAACCTGGATCATGAAGCATGAGAATACATGGTCCAGAGCTGCTGAGGCCTTCTGACCCCCTCATTCCCTTAAAGTGAGATCCTGAAAGAGCAAGTGGGGGCAATCATCTGCAGTTGCTAAGTGAATGCAAGTCCACAGAAAGCAGAGCAGAGAGACGAGACAAATAGGCTCATCATGATCTCATCTGGATCTCTGATTCAAAAGTCCCCAAAGCCAATAGTACAAACGAAGTTTCTAGGTATGAACTTTTCAGTGAATTTCCCATTTTGCTTAAGCCAATTGGTGTTGGGTTTTTCTGTCTTTTGTAAATGAAGCATTTTCAACTGGTACAACCAGAATCTCCTTATTTACTATTGAAAACTTCCTGTGTGAGAGGCGCTGCGCTAAAGGCTGTGGGTTCTGTGACCAATGAAACAGGCGTGCCTGCAGTCCTCCTGGATTGATCTATAGTGAAGGATTCAGCACACAAACAAACACCCTAGGAAAATGGTAAAGATAAACTATATACAGTTCTTGGAAAGTAAAGACCTGAGTGATATTGCTAAGAATAATTGGTGGATGAGAAATTATTTGGGAAGAGAGGAAGTGTTTCTTCAGCCTAATACTTCACTTGGGTTGGCCAGGTGAAATGTGGAGAAAGCATACCAGACAAAAGGTATCTTTTCCCTCCTCCTACCTCTTCTAACTTCTTTAGTTATAGCAAAAAAAAAAAAAAAAAACTTGTCATGGAGCTATGAATCCAATCTACTTGATGAAAATTATATCACACTAGCAAGCTGTAGTATTTCCCAGTCTTAATATTACCTCTGCCAGCAATGCCACCATTAGGACGAGTCAGGCAACATAAGCTAGTAATTGGTTTCTTCATATTGATTACTACCACCTCAGTAAAAGATCCTACAGTTTTGAAATTGTATCTCAGACTCTTAAATTTATTGTTCAACTGATGATTTCCTGATCTGCATATGGCTTTTCTAGTTATAATATCACTAGCATAAGGAGAGGGCAACAACCCAGGAAAGCAGAAGTGGTAATCAAAACCAACTCTCTGCACCAATGGATTGAGCACCAGATGTAGTCCTGGCTCATTTCACTGCAGTAGTTGCCAAAAAGATAATACTCTATAGTCTCCTCTTCTTCATTTCAGCTATTTTTTCCAGTGTGTCCTATGAGTTCAGTGAACATAGCCTGCATTTCCCTTTTCCAACATGGTCTACGCTTCTGGTCTATACTTCTCAACAGATGGCCTATGTGAAAGCCTCTGGGTAAGACACAGTTGGCTTCCTAGGACATGGAAAGGTCAGTATGTCCAGTGGCTGATGAGGCTGGAGAGACTGGCAGGTGCCATATACTGTCCAGGCTTAGAGGCACTCTTAGGAATCCACATCTTATTCTAGTGACCATAGGAAGCCAGTGAAGCATGTTAAACAGAAACGAGACAAACAGTGAGTTTTAAAACTCACTGATAGAGTTTTTCTGCTAACTCAAAAACCAGTCAGGACATTCGTTCCCGTGAGTTCCTTTGAGAGACGATAAATAGGTTGTACAAACTGAAGTGAGCAGTACAAGAGCCAGAAACCATAAGTTATTTCTTACAGCTCTAAAATGCTGAGAAGTGGAGAGTATATTTTACAGGAAAAAAGTCATTGTCTTGGAGTTTGGGGGGGAGCATTTCCACAAAAGACTCAAATTTCAGTTACAGTTTTACAACTGTAGGCATCTTTCTTTTCCATCCCTGGTGACTATCATGTGACAAAGGAAAGGAAGTTGAGAATAAGATCAAGTGTACAAATCTGAACTTGCCACACGTGTCTTGAAGAAAATATCAGGCAGATGTCATTTTCCATGGATAGGATACTTCTGGACTTTAGGAAGCCAAATTTAATCCAAGCATTATTTTCTAAATGTCACTTCTCATTGTCCAGTCCATTTTATTGCTACAGGCACAAATCATTTTTAATAATGAATAATATGCAGGGTAAAGGACAATTATAGTCCAGAGGTCTTACAAATCAAAGGAATTACACAGATAAAATCCCTGAAGCAAGTCCATGAATCCATAAGTTATGAAATTCAATTTGCTTAAAATGTCACCAATTCATCATCTCCAGTTTCTGAGCTAAGTAAGGTCAGCTCTAGAGAGCATAATTCTGATCCCAGGCACCACTTCACCCAGCATGTAATTCTGAGACCTTTTCCCTCCAAATCTAGGTTTCACTGTTCTTTAAAGTTCCCTAGGTGCTGTGTAAATGCATTAGTAACAAGCCCACAATTCCCCCCAAACAAAGCCTTGTTTGAAGTGCAACAGACTTTGCTGCTTCAAAGTCTTAAACCAATTTGATTTAATTTCTGGGGCATAAAACAGAAGGAAGCATACTCTGATTGAGGTGCTTTTTTACTGACTAGCAGCCCTTTTCAAGGAGCCTAATGTATCCAACCACAGCCCTTTAGTGCCACGTATTTCCATTATCGTACTTTCAAAATAACACTGTGATGGCCCACAGAGCCATTAAAATGCCCCCTTTTGAAGCAGGTTACTGAAATCCATTACTGTAATGTGTTTTTCCCCTACCACCCTCCCGGTATAGATTGCTATCCCTTGGGCCAGGATTTAAGATTATTTCATGCACACACAAATAATGCATTAAAAATTCTGACTTAATTAATGAATTAACCTTCCTTTTTAAAATAAAAGCATTAATGCTATATATTGTTTCAAAAGACATAAAATGGTGTTATGCCTTACAATAATATAACCAATTACTATACATTAGGTTTTAGAGGTAAGCATTTTCCAATTTCCTAGGACAGGGTATCCAAAAATCCGACTAGGACCACAGCCAATTTTTTTCTGATTTTCTTCACTGGTCTGTAGCCTTAAAGGATGCCAACAAGAATCAGTCACCAAGAATCATTTCACTTCAGGGAAACTATATCCCTACTTTATGTCCTGATAGTTATTTCCCCATTTTGGAAACATGCACCTCATTAATTACTTGATGTAAATTTACAAAGCACATCCTAGGACCTGTCATGTGCCAAATGTTTCTTTTCATCCACTGACATCCTGCCTCCTGCCTAAGATAGCAGATCGCCTCTAGACACACTGGGATCCCTTCCAGTCACCACATTTTGGGATGAATCCTTTAAAAATCCCATGAAATTCGGATTTCTAATTGTTTTCCTCAAAATATACAATAACAATTATAAATCACAAACCTAAATCAACTTCAACTTCTAAGGTTGCCCAAAAACGATCATAAGTGTCAAAAATGTTTGGATTTTGTTTTTATTTTAACTTTTTTAAAAAATGTTTTTAGTCTTTATTTTTGAGAAAAAGAGAGAGAGAGAGAGAGAGAGAGAGAGAGAGAGAGAGAGAGAGAGAGAGAGCAGAGGAGGAACAGAAAGAGAGGGAGACACAGAATCCGAAGCAGGCTCCAGGCTCAGAGCTGTCAGCACAGAACCCGACGGGGGTTTGAACTCACAAACCGTGAGATCATGACCTGAGCCGAAGTCAGACACTTAACTGACTGAGCCACCCAGGTGACCCTACTTTGGCTTTTTAATTCAATGTGTGACTCAGGATACCGAGTCCCTGGTAGAAGCAAGAAGAGGATAGAATTATGGAGAGGCAAATGGAGGTTTCAAAGATAATGATGATGTACTATTTCTTAAACTGGGTACTGGGTACATGGATATTCACCATATGACTAATCTTTATTTATAAGGAATATTTTGTATCTACTCAATATTTTATAAACCAGCTTTGAACCCAAAGCAAAGCACATGGAAATAGTTCCTCCTCCAATTCCCCCACTTGAATTGTTACAACCTAATTGAGGCAAATCAAAGACATCTGTGAAATTTGGCAAATTTACTGATACTTGCAGGAAAAGCCTATAGAAATAATATTGCCTCTGAAAAGACTTTTATCCAAAGTTGCTATAAGATACTATTCTAATAATACCATGATATCTGCTATCAACATTAGGAGGAAAAAACTATTATGTTTCATCTCAAAAATATAACTTCAAAAACAATCAGACCCCATCTACCCCACACAGCAAACATCTGCTTATTGCACACCTTTACAGCAGTGACCTTGTACTTGTACTCTCGCAAACAGAGACAAATACACAGTCTCTGCCTTTAGAGAGTTTATAGTCTAACAGGAAAGGAGGAAAGACATATAAACAACTGATCTCATACAAGATAACATTAAGGAAGTGCTAAACAGGGGTATAAACAGCATGCTATGGACTTGCCTAAGGCTTCTCTTGGCAAACAGCCTTTACCATGATTAATTCACACTGGTCTAGGGTCAGCCCTTCACCCTTGCAAGCTTTAGAATTTGATTTCATCAATGCCAGGGAGTTGATCAGATTCAGACGATGACTCACACTCACCAACTCCCAAAGACTAAAGAATATAAATCAAAATGCCAATTTATAAATTTGCAGTAAGAATTGTAACTGCTAAGATGAGCAGATGTTCTCGTCGCCAAACAGTACACATCTCTCCGCCTGGACAAGCTAAATGGCAAGCCCCATACGTGAGAAACGTGCTTGAGATACAAGAAGTCAGAAAAGGTCAGCTGGTAATATAAGTATGTTCTTAAAAAGTGTCTGATAACTTGATGTGTCCAGCCTGTACACACAATAGAGACATGCTTCAGAATGACTGCACATTCCTGTAGCCCTAACAGGACACCTTCTCCTCTAGACAGGACCAGAATATGCATGATCAAAGTCTGCCTTCCTGCTCCTCCTTTTTGTATGCTTCCAGGGCTGACCACGTGCTCTCGGGTTGCGTTCTAAGCTTGTGTCCTTTCTTCGGTCATGTTAAAAACGTTAACCAGGTTAGAGTCAAATATTCTAGTGGGGTAATATTCAGCATCTTTGCATAGCTGAACCCTTTCCCAAAATTTAGTTTATGAGGTAATTCTCATAGTGCTGGGACTTCAGAAGAAGGGAATGTACTTGACAGGGAAATAAGAGGAGCAGATATCTGGTAATTAAATGCTTGCCCTACCATCCAGATCGGTCATTCAGATAAAATGCATCTCTGCTAATAAACACTTAGTCTGGGAAAGACCCCCAATTTAGATTCTTCTGTATAGTTAAGGAAAGGGAATAAGTATCTCTTGAGCCCATGGGGTCTCAAGCGCCTTCATCTCAGAATAATCTCATGCCAAAGTGGCCCATCTTGGGGCAGCTTGCCCTTGGCTCCTACAAAGGAGAGAAGAGTTTGAAAGATAACTCACCAGGTTGTTCCTCTACCTGGATCATCATCAGCTAGTAGATAGTCCATGCCCACCAGTGAGGTGCTGTCAACATCCATTGTCCATGGAAAGGATGGCCACTCCTTAGATATCATCTTTCATGCCTTTGCTGAAGAAATTTAGGTAACTGTTCTGAAGGCTTACAGGACACATGATGGAGGGTGGGCAGGCAGGGGAGAAAGGAAATGAAGGATAAAAACTTACTTTTCCCCCTCATCCATTGATGCTGTAGGGCAGGAAAAACACTTTCCCCTCTACTTTTCTAAGTTCTTGGCTGAGACCCCCATGTAATGAAATATAGATTAATTGGAGAAAAATAAATGAAGTTTAATAACTTGTATACCTCCTGTATACAAGGGGAAAACCCAGGAAAACTGAGTAAGTCCAAAATGGCTCAAGCCATCACCTGAAATAACATCTCCAATTAAAGACAAAAGAAAGATGAAGGGGGGGGGGGGACAGTTATGGAAAAGCACAATAAACAAGGATATAGTCGTTGTGCAGATTTAAGTCATTGCCTTCTCCACTGATAAGAGCTTTTAGAGATTTAGAGTCAGCCTTCTCTTCCTGATGCAGAAAGGGAAACATCCTTACAAATGGAGATTTCCCTTATAAGTGTACATGTTCCTAACTTCTACTTCATTTTCAGGGCTTTTCCTGTTTCTGCTGTCTTAAAAAATAACCAGCACACGATAATCCTTACACCAAAGGGGCATATTTTGGGGTGATAATTCTGCTCCCCTTCAATGCTTTGTCTCTTATTCCTCAAAACTCTCTTCCCTAATACTTTCCCTTTGTTGCATCCCGGCCCCACTTCATGTCCTTTGGAATTCCCCCTTTCTACTGAATTATCTCTGTTTCAGAGTTATCTTGAGGCTTGATAATTTCACACTCTTTGGAGCCCTCTATGTCACTGTTTTTTTTCTCTTCTGCTTGATCACCACCGCTCTTTCTCAAGGTCTACTGGCTCTCCGTGGGAGATGGAAAGGAAAGAACTCTGGCGATATGGATGTGATGATGGTGTGGTGAGTGTTCTAGTCTAGACTAGGGCTAGTTATATGCTAATGGAGCATTAAAGGAAACAAAATTTACCATCAGGAGACTGAATCATTTCCCCTTTATCTCCAGATGGTGCACATGAGAAATATATCTTGTTCCTATTAACATATCTGGCTCTGGTTCTTGCAAAGTAAAACCCTTCTCTTATTGTGCTAAGAGTATTCACTGCTTTCCTGCCCTGAATTATATAACACATCTGTCCACATTTCCTTTTAATCTATGTTGCAAGGTTTCTCCCCTTACATTGGTCTGGAAAGCTGGGAGATTCTCAGCTCACTCTGTCACAGTTCAAAAAACAAAACAAAACAAAGAAACAGAAAATAAAAACCTTCTTTTTGCTTGAGATAATTTTAGTATAGGTCTGTTTCCTATAATTAAAAAAGGCCTGACTAGAATGATCTGTATCAAAATTCACTTGTTTTCCTCCCTTCCAGAAAACATCCACTGCAGCCAAATTATTGACTTTTAAAGCCACATAATAACAGAAGAATAAAATAAGATCATTTGAAATTTTCATAGGTACAGAGCCATGGCCAAATAAAGGACAGCAATAGTTGGTTTATCCAACATTATTGTGGAATTCGTTCTCCAGGTAGCTGTCACTTACCTTTAACCAGTAAAACTTTGCTTTTTAAACCAAAAATCTATATCAAGCTCTAATCTAATAATGCTTCAAGGGGCTGGAAAACTGAACAAGTCGGATGTTTTTGCAGCCTTGAGTCTGACGTTGAAAGTGTTCCTTTCTCCTACTTACTGTCAAGCTAATAACTCATCTTGTGCCCATCAGAACTCTTGTCTTTAAAAATACATCCTTTTCCCACCCTACAGATATCTTGTAGCTTCTAATTTGTGCTATGTGAAAGCGCCCTACAACTAAATTGGTTAGAATCCTGGATGAAGTAACAGAACCAGTCACTGAAATTGAGTGACTCACCTGTGAACAAACAGCAGTCACTTAAGGAGTGTGAACTTTTTGTGATATAAGAACTTTGTGGCTCAAACTTTTGCCTGTAAGGATTTTTTTGCTTTTTTTCTTTTCTAGATAGTGAAAATTGTTACGCAGAGATCTTAAATAAATAAGATGATGCTATTATTATTCAGCAAAATGACCTTTGTCATTTTACCCTATCATAAGATGCTGAGCCTGTCACCTAATTTGAACTGCTGGAAATACTTCTGAGATGGTTGGGGGATATATATATATATTAATGAGAGTGAGTCATTCACATTTCTGAATGATCTATCCCTAACAAGCAAAAAGGAAGCTGAGAAACACAATGCCACAAAGTAGTTTGTTCTAGTTTACTACTTTAATTTACATAATGAACTAGGCATTTTCTTGCTATAATAAAGAGAACACACTGGGGATAACAACCTTAGATGACCAAAGATACTTTATTGGAAATATCTGTTTTAATGATGCAGATCAGTTGCCATATACAAAAGAGGATTAGGACCTGGGGCTAGATGTGTATCAGCATCATAGTTCCTGGAGGAAAGAAACATTAAAATAAGCCCCTTCCAACAGCTGACCTGTTATTTACATCTTTTTCATGGGAGGAATTGGCTCACTCTGGTTTTTGTTACCTGTTGTTTTGGTCCAGGCAAATCAAGGTTTTACTGTGACATAAAACAAGCCTGTATATTCACTCCCTAGGTACCATGGAAGGCAAAGTAAATCCTGTGGCTAGACACAAACCAAAGCCAAACTCTACTTTTTGGAGTGTCTGTCTGGTTCAGTCAGTAAAGCATGTGACTCTTGACCTCAGGGTTGTGAGTTTGAGCCCCATGTTGGGTATAGAGATTACTTAAAACAAACAAAGTCTACTTTTATGGACTAATTTAAGAAAGAACAAGGATATAAGAAAGAAAGGGAAGTTAATTGCACCACCAATAGACTTTCTAATGTACACAGTGGGTTGACAGAATCTAGTAACATCAATGTCCCCACATTTTGTCAGCTAAATAAACAAGAAAACTTAAAGAATAAAAAGCTTCTTTTCTAATGACAAAAGTAAAATGTGATTATTAAAACATCCATAGAAACTTGGAGGAAGATGGTGGCGCAGGAGGACGCTGGGCTCACTTTGTCCTGCTGATCGCTTAGATTCCACACACATCTGCCTAAATGACCCAGAAAACCACCAGATGACCAGCAGAACGGACTCCTCGCAGCCAAGGAGCCAAGCGTAGACAAGAGGCCCACAGAAGAGGGTAGGGAGGGCAGAGAAGCGGTGCCTGCTACATGTACTGGTGGGAGGGAGCCAGGGCAGTGGAGGGGCAGACAGCCCACCCAGCAAGGCAGAGCCCCCGAATCTGGCATGCAAAAGCAGAGGGGCCAGACCGAGTGTGTTCTGACAGCCAGCAGGACTTAACATCTGGAATGTTATAAGTCAACAGCTCTGCTCAGAGGGTGGGAGGGCAAGAGGACACCAGGAGGGAGAGGTGTTGAGCCCTGGAAGACAGAGCTCAGCTCAGCGGGGAACAAAGGTGCTGGGAAGTGCCATCTCCCTCTCCCATCCCCCAGCCAAAATGCCAAAGGGAACAAGTTCCTGTCACTGAACTTGCTTGCACTGCACAAACACCCAACGTTGTGCTTCTGTGGATCCATCCCTCTGACAGGTCTGCCTCCCTCCTGGTGCTGCAGGGCCTCTCCCGCAGGGGACCACCAATGGCAAAGTGAGCTAAGCCTACCCCTCCTGCCCCTGTGCACCTCTCGGATCCATCCCGGCTAATACACCAGATCCCATCAAAGCAGCACTACAACCTGGCAGTGTGCAGCGTCCAGACAGGGGCTACACCACTCCACAGTGAGTCCTGCCCCTGGGAGAGGGGAAGATAAGGTACACACCAGTCTGACTGTGGCCCCAGTGGTGGTCTGGGGACAGACATCGGGTCTGACTGTGGCCCTGCCCACCAACACAAATTACTCAGGACAGCACAGGGGAAGTGCCCTGCAGTTCCGCGCCACCCCAGGGACTATCCAAAATGATGAAACGGAAGAATTCTCCTCAAAAGAAACTCCAGGAAGTAGCGAAAACTAACAAATTGATCAAAAATGATTTAAGCAATAGAACAAGAATTTAGAGTAACAGTCATAAAATCAATCGCTGGGCTTGAAAAAAAAGTATAGAGGACAGCAGACAATCTATTGCTACAGATCAAGGGACTAAGAAATAGTCACTAGGAGCTAAAAAATGCTATAAACGAGGTGCAAAATAAAATGGAGGCAACCACAGGTCAGATTGAAGAGGCAGAGGAGAGAATAGGTGAATGAGAAGATAAAATTATGGAAAAAGAGGAAGCTGACAAAAAGAGAGAGAAAAAATCCAGGAGTATGAGGGGAGAATTAGAGAACTAAGTGATGCAATGAAACGGAACAATATCCGTATAATAGGAATTCCAGAAGAGGAAGAGAGAGAGAAAGGGGCTGAAGGTGTACTTGAACAAATCATTGCTGAGAATTTCCCTGATCTGGGGAAGGAAAAAGGCATTGAAATCCAAGAGGCACAGAGAACTCCCTTCAGACATAACCTGAATCATTCTTCTGCACGACATATCATAGTAAAACTGGCAAAATACAAGGATAAAGAGAAAATTCTGAAAGCAGCTAGGGATAAACACACTCTAACATATAAAGGGAGACCCATAAGACTAATGGCAGACCTATATACTGAAACTTGGCAGGCCAGAGAGGAATAGCAGGAAATCTTCAATGTGATAAACAGAAAAAATATGCAGCCGAGAATCCTTTATCAAGCAAGTCTGTCATTCAGAATAAAAAGAGAGATAAAGGTACTCCCAAACAAACAAAAACTGAAGGAATTCATCACCACTAAACCAGCCCTACAAGAGATCCTAAGGGGGATCCTGTGGGTGATATGTTGTACGGACCACAAAGTACCAGACACATCGCTACAAGCATGAAACCTACAGACATCACAGTGACTCTAAACCCATACCTTTCTATAATAACACTGAATGTAAATGGACTAAATGCGCCAACCAAAAGACATAGGGTATCAGAATGGATAAAAAAACAAGACCCATCTATTTGCTGTCTCCAAGAGACCCATTTTAGACCTGAGGACCTTCAGATTGAAAGTGAGGGGATACAGAACTATCTATCATGTTACTGGAAATCAAAAGAAAGCTGGAGTAGCCATACTTATATCAGACAAACTAGACTTTAAATTAAAGGCTGTAACAAGAGATGAAGAAGGGCATTCTATAATAATTACAGGGTCTATCCATCAGGAAGAGCTAACAATTATAAATGTCTATGCGCCGAATACGGGAGCCCCCAAATAGATAAAAAATTAATCACAAACAAGCAACCTTATTGATAAGAATGTGGTGATTGCAGGGGAGTTTAATACTCCACTTACAACAATGGATAGATCATCTAGACACAGGATCAATAAAGAAACAAGGGCCCTGAATGATACATTGGATCAGGTGGACTTGACAGATATACTTAGAACTCTGCATCCCAAAGCAACAGAATATACTTTCTTCTCGAGTGCACATGGAACATTCTCCAAGATAGATCACATACTGGGTCACAAAACAGCCCTTCATAAGTTTACCAGAATTGAAATTATACCATGCATACTTTCAGACCACAATGCTATGAAACTTGAAATCAACCACAGGAAAAAGTCTGGAAAACCTCCAAAAGCATGGAGGTTAAAGAACACCGTACTAACGAATGAGTGGGTCAACCAGGCAATTAGAGAAGAAATTAAAAAATATATGGAAACAAATGAAAATGAAAATACAACAATCCAAACGCTTTGGGATGCAGCGAAGGCAGTCCTGAGAGGAAAATACATTGCAATCCAGGCCTATCTCAAGAAACAAGAAAAATCCCAAATACAAAATCTAACAGCATACCTAAAGGAAATAGAAGCAGAACAGCAAAGACAGCCTAAACCCAGAAGAAGATGAGAAATAATAAAGACCAGAGCAGACATAAACAATATAGAATCTAAAAAAACTGTAGAGCAGATCAACGAAACCAAGAGTTGGTTTTTTGAAAAAATAAACAAAATTGATAAACCTCTAGACAGGCTTCTCAAAAAGAAAAGGGAGATGACCCAAATAGGTAAAGTCATGAATGAAAATGGAATTATGACAACCAATCCCTCAGAGATACAAGCAATTATCAGGGAATACTATGAAAAATTATATGCCAACAAACTGGAAACCTGGAAGAAATGGACAAATTCCTAAACACTCACACGCTTCCAAAACTCAATCAGGAGAAAATATAAAGCTTGAACAGACCCATAACCAGTGAAGAAATTGGATCAGTTATCAAAAAAACTCCCAACAAATAAGAGTCCAGGACCAGATGGCTTCCCAGGGGAATTCTACCAGACATTTAAAGCACAGATAATACCTATCCTTCTCAAGCTGTTCCAAAAAATAGAAAGGGAAGGAAAACTTCCAGACTCATTCTATGAAGCCAGCATTACTTTGATTCCTATACCAGACAAAAAAAGAGAACTACAGGCCAATATCCCTGATGAATATGGATGCAAAAATTCTCACTAAGATACTAGCAAATTGAATTCAACAGCATATGAAAAGAATTATACACCATTATTAAGTGGGATTCATTCCTCATCTGCAGGCCTGGTTCAACATTCGCAAATCAATCAATGTGGTATATCACATTAATAAAAGAAAAGATAAGAACTATATGATCCTGTCAATCGATGCAGAAAAGGCCTTTGACAAAATTCAGCTTCCTTTCTTAATAAAAACCCTCGAGAAAGTCGGGATAAGAAGGAACATACTTAAACATCATAAAAGCCATTTATGAAAAGCCCACAGCTAACATCATCCTCAATGGGGAAAAACTGAGAGTTTTCCCCCTGACATCAGGAACACGACAGGGATGTCCACTCTCACCGTTGTTGTTTAACCATAGTGTTGAAAGTGCTAGCACCAGCAATCAGACAACAAAAGGAAATCAAAGTCATCAAAATTGGCAAAGATGAGGTCAAGCTTTCACTTTTTGCAGATGACACGATATTATACATGGAAAACCTGATAGACTCCACCAAAAGTCTGCTAGAACTGATACATTAATTCAGCAAAGTTGCAGGATACAAAATCAATGTACAGAAGTCACTTGCATTCTTATACACTAATAATGAAGCAACAGAAAGACAAATAAAGAAACTGACCCCATTCACAACTGCACCAAGAAGCATAAAATACCTAGGAATAAACCTAACCAAAGATATAAAAGATCTATATGCTCAAAACTATAGAAAGCTTATGAAGGTAATTGAAGAAGATACAATGAAATGGAAAAACATTCCGTGCTCATGGATTGGAAGAATAAATATTGTCAAAATGTCAATACTACCCAAAGCTATCTACACATTCAATGCAATCCCAATCAAAATTGCACCAGCATTCTTCTCGAAGCTAGAACAAGCAATCCTAAAATTTGTATGGAACCACAAAAGGCCCCAAATAGCCAAAGTAATTTTGAAGAAGACCAAAGCGGGAGGCATCACAATCCCAGACTTTAGCCTCTACTACAAAGCTGTCATCATCAAGACAGCATGGTATTGGCACAAAAACAGACACATAGACCAATGGAATAGAATAGAAACCCCAGAACTAGACCCACAAATGTATGGCCAACTAATCTTTAACAAAGCAGGAAAGAACATCCAGTGGAAAAAAGACAGTCTCTTTAACAAATGGTGCTGGGAAAACTGGACAGCAACATGCAGACGGAGGAAACTAGACCACTTTCTTACACCATTCACAAAAACAAACTCAAAATGGATAAAGGACCTGAATGTGAGACAGGAAACCATCAAAACCCTAGAGGAGAAAGCAGGAAAAGAACTCTCTGACCTCAACCACAGCAATCTCTTACTTGACACATCCCCAAAGGCAAGGGAACTAAAAGCAAAAATGAACTATTGGGACCTCATGCAGATAAAAAGCTTCTGCACTGCAAAGGAAACAACCAACAAAACTAAAAGGCAACCAACGGAATGGGAAACAATATTTGCAAATGACATATCGGACAAAGGGCTAGTATCCAAAATCCATAAAGACCTCACCAAACTCCACACCCAAAAAACAAATAATCCAGTGAAGAAATGGGCAGAAAACATGAATAGACACTTCTCTAAAGAAGACATCCAGATGGCCAACAGGCACATGAAAAGATGCTCAACGTCGCTCCTTATCAGGGAAATACAAATCAAAACCACACTCAGGTATCACCTCACGCCAGTCAGAGTGGCCAAAATGAACAAATCAGGAGACTATAGATGCTGGAGAGGATGTGGAGAAGCGGGAACCCTCTTGCACTGTTGGTGGGAATGCAAATTGGTGCAGCCGCTCTGGAAAACAGTGTGGAGGTTCCTCAGAAAATTAAAAATAGACCTACCCTATGACCCAGCAATAGCACTGCTAGGAATTTACCCAAGGAATACAGGAGTACTGATGCATAGGGGCACTTGTACCCCAATGTTTATAGCAGCACTCTCAACAATAGCCAAATTATGGAAAGAGCCTAAATGTCCATCAACTGATGAATGGATAAGGAAATTGTGGTTTATATACACAATGGAGTAGTACATGGCAATGAGAAAGAATGAAATATGGCCCTTTGTAGCAACGTGGATGGAACTGGAGAGTGTGATGCTAAGTGAAATAAGCCATTCAGAGAAAGACAGATACCATATGTTTTCACTCTTATGTGGATCCTGAGAAACTTAACAGAAGACCATGGGGGAGGGGAAGGGAAAAAAAAAGAGGTTAGAGTGGGAGAGAGCCAAAGCATAAGAGACTGTTAAAAACTGAGAACAAACTGAGGGTTGATGGGGGGTGGGAGGGAGGAGAGGGTGGGTGATGGGTATTGAGGATCCCGTTGGGATGAGCACTGGTGTTGTATGCAGACCAATTTGGAAATAAATTTCATGTTACAAAAAAAAAACAACATCTATAGAAGAAAAAATGATGGTAAAACCACCAACCTCTCAGAGAAACAACAGCTAACATTAACATTTGCACAAGTTAATTAACATTTAACGTTAACAAAACTTAGGTGTGTGTAAAAAATTAGTTCATACTTTCTTATAAATATCACTTAATATTCTGCAATATGTACAGCATTGCATTTCAATAAATAAAGACACACATCTCATAAGGTTCATTGTGACTGGAGAGAAATTCAGATAAATCTCTACTCTTTTAATGACATTCTGGGCATTTCCAATATGTTCTCTTATAAATAACTCTGATGTACATTCTCTGCATATCTATTGATCATGTATCAAATCATTCCTTAGGGAAGATGCAGGGAGGGAAATAGTTGGGGGAAAGTATATACACACTCTTTTTTTTCACTTTTTACTTCTTTTAGAAATATATGAAACAATCTATTTCCTGTTTTCAAAGTATAGAATTTGATATATGCCTATTAGACATTGGATTGTCCCCAATATATCCTACAATCCATTCTATACCCTAACTTCTATATTTAGGACTCAGTGTTACAATAACATTTCTACTTCCCTCCTACCATGCTTATGTGCTGACTCCTTATATCTTCATATTTGGCTGAAATTGGACTGCATCTAACATATGTTCCTTAAGTTTTGTGTCTATACTTGGACTTTTCCTTAGTCTCAGCCCGAGATAGTTTTCTTCCCTGCAAGTGCTTTCTTTCAATCTTTTTTGGTTGGATTAGGGTAGTACTTATGCTGTCAGCCTTCCCAGAAGTCTGAGTTATCTTGTCTGACTTGTTCAACCATAACAAATAAATGGGAATTTATAACTAGAGGAAAAACATATTGTCTGAATCTTAAAGTTAGGACAACATAAATACTGTTACTTTACACAGAAGATACTTGACTTTTAAACTTCCATTGATATGAAAGTGAAAGAAGGAAATCAAATTTTCTCATGTCACATGAAAGAAATTTTTAAAAACCCCACTTTGTATTAACAGCTGGAATCTTTTATTCTGCTGCATCCTAATTTTTTACCTACTATAAAAATTACTGGTTTAGTAATATTTTATCTTCAATATTTGTACATTCAAAACAGTAACTAATGATTTCTTTGTTGTTATTCTATACGACCAAGTATTCTATCATGAAATATTGATTTGCAAAGTTAGATGCTGCTGTTGATGAACAGAAGAGCAGAACCTATCAAATTGCTTATTAACGGTATTGATACATTTAAGCATTTGGTTTATTTAACTATAGATCGTTAAAAGAAGTTGATTTTTAATTAAAATGCCTGACTTGGTGTGAGGGCGAGAAGGTTGTGACAAGATTACGTATTCCAAAAACAGTTGCAGTAATATATCTGGTTTCAAATTCTCTTATCTAACCTCATTGCTTTCTCATCAAAAACTATAACCCATTTCTCATCACCTTAAAACCAACTCAGCCAATGTTTCCTCAGAAAATGGAATGTTGTGGAAATGACACGTATGACTTCTAAAGCCAGGCCAGCAAACGTGATACAGCTCTGCCTGGCTTACTCCCCGGAGACTCTTGGCCTGAAAACAAGCCACCATGTTGTGAGGAAGTTTAAGCTACAGAGAAGCCACATGTAGGTGTCTTGACTGGGACCGTATCAACCACGTAAGTGTGAACAAATCTGCAGATGATTCCAGACTCCAGCTAATGAGTCCCCGTCAGCCTTTGACTCTTCCAGCCCAGTCTACAGTTTTGTGGAGCAGAAACAAAGCTTCCTAGCTGTGCCCTGCCCAAATCCCTGACCCACAGAATGCGAGAGCCTAATAAACTGTAGTTACATGCGACTAAGTTTTGAGATACTTTGTTATACAACAGTAGGTAATTAGAACAGGAGGTCAGAGGACAAAACCAAATCTTTGCATTAAAACTAAGAATGAATTTCTCTACAAATACTCAGGATCCCAATTTAGTCACATTTTCTCCTCCATATTAAACTAAAATGATCTTAAACTCCCATTGTCAGATGAGCAGGAAGTACAGTATCTGCTTTATGGAGCTCCCCACTCCCTTGGTTTTCTACACAACCTTGTTTGTCTAAAATTATTTGAAATCCAATATGAAGAAGAAAGCGATGGTGTTTCATGCATTCCCTGCTATTTTCTTATGGCCAAGGAGTATTGCCGTCAAATCTGTGGGTCCATTCCACATGATGTCTCAATGGCCCAACTCTTAGCAAGCAGACATGAGCTCTAAGAGGGACTAATATGCAGATACTTCCACACCCTCAGGGCCACAGTGAAACAGGGAGCCCTGTGGAATTTTGCAGAGTTGCACAGGATCCACGATTACTTCAGGATCCATAAGTATGTCACATACGGAACCACAAGTGCTATCACTAGTTCTTTTTTAAATTATTTACTAAGTTTATTTATTTATTTTGAGAGAGAGGGAGAGAGTCCTCACATTGTCAGTGAGGAGCTTGGTGCAGGGCTCAATCACAGGCGAGAACATGACCTGAGTCAAAATCAAGAGTTGGATGCTTAACTGACAGAGCCACCCAGGCACCCCATACCATCACGAGTTCTAAGTCCTAGAAATCCATCCAGAGGTCAGGTGTCCTTTTTCAGTCCTCAAAATGAAAGGGTTTGCTCCCTTCCCTACTCAGGCAATGGAGATCTATACGCACAGTGACTTCTGACAGCTACGTGAACTGTTTTCATTAGCCCCATGCCCACTGCCCTTTTCCCCTTTTCTGATTCTTGGCAGCAAAAACTCAGTCAATAGAGGGCTTCAAGGAATCCCAGATTCCTCACAGTAAAATAGCAATTTATGCCATTTCTAGGTGCTCAAGTCCCACTTATTTTAAAGTTTTTGTCACCCAAATACAGAAAAATCAGAACTCTCTATATGTGTTAGATGAGTAATCCAGAGTGTAAGCAAGCATTGTTATAACATTCAAGACTCCTAAGTTGAATTTTATAACAAGCAATACAATGGTAGGAAGAAAGGAGTTTTGTGCTCAAAGAAATTTCTTTTATTAGTTATTTTTAATTTTGCAAAAAAACACTATGTATCCCTCCTCTTAAGTCTCAACTGAAATTTTACGGACTATTTGAAGCTTATTTTGTCTTCAAGCTCTACTGACAAAATGAAATTAAATAAGTTATAAAATATTCTTATGACACTCATCTTATTTACTTTCATTTCCCAAACAATGGTCTTTTGAATCTGAACACCTAACTCCAGGAAATTCTGAAAATAAATAGCTATCTCTGGAACAGATGTTTGAAAATACTGGCTTGGAAAGACATTTTGCAAACTCACTTGGGTAAGAGCAACAAATATCAAATCATCATGCTTATGTAGGGATGCAATTTTGCAAATAACTCATGGGGCACACCAGTGTGACCTGTGGTTAACAATAATATGACTCAAACAGGGACACTGTTAAGGCCTTTCTTTGTTGTAGTCAGAAAGGCTTGGAAAGTTTTCCATAACCAAATCACTCATTTCATAGTGTAGCATTCCATAAACTTTATCAAATGTTAAACAAAGTGCAAAAGTACCTTGAAAGATGTTTTCTTGACAAAAGTTCCTATTTCTATTTGCTGGGTCCTCTTCACCTTAATTCTGGAGGTGGGATTGTTTTTTATGTGAATAAAAACATTGGTACTTTTCTTCCCTTCCAAAACAGAATATCCACTGATCTTTTCATGCATGTAATGTTAATAAAAAAAGACAGAGAGGAGGGATCCTTTTCAAGGTGAACAGGCCACAAGCTGTAAACATTTATCAATTCTATCATCTTAAATTTTTGGCTGCTAACTAAAAATACTTGGCTTAGGAAGGTCATTTTGGTACTGATTCTTTCTAAGATATATGCTTAGATTAACTTAGACTGTCAAAGAGGTGTATAAATTGGCCACTTTGAGTAAATTGTACTCTTGACCCTTGGCAAGAATACTTAGAAGAAACAGGAAGTAGAGTTCCTAGTAGAATTTACATAATAGCATAACCATAGTGTTATTTAGTCATTATGTGCAATTCTATAATGGAAACATAGAAGGAGGCAGAATGCTCCCCAAGGATGGGGTCCTCCTCCATCATTATGTCTCCTGTGTACTAAAAAAATAGATGTTAAATACTATTTCAATTAATAGAATTGATTATCAACTAGGAAACCAAAATGTAAACAGTCCAGTTGTGCTTCTGAAGATGATGCAGAAATAATTCTATAACCCAATAAACCAGGCACATTCTATTTATAACTCAGCAATCATTAGCTCCATGTTCATGGCAGTGCTGGAAGAGGCCCATAACAGACAGCTTAGATCATAAAGAGGCCTGCATTAAAAATAGAAGGAAGAGCTCCATTTTTCAATTGCAACTCTGAATAATAATTAGTAAATAAAAATAAAACTATCAAAATAAAATCACACCAGATTCCAACATTAAAAAGACAGTCCATGGCCTTTCTTCAACATTTTCCTTTCTTACTTGGGAATTGAGAGATATTATCAGAAATATACACAAAAGGAAGGTCCACAGCAAGAATGGCCAAAAAGAATTGGTCTGTTTTAAGTTATGAAACACCATATGAGTAACAAAAAATATTTTTGTTTCAGTTCTATTTAGCCCTCATACCTTCCTCCAAATTAATAATAATAAAAAAAATGCAGGCTCCTGAATCTTCCTTCTGATGTTTAAAAGTCAGCTGGAGGTAAAGGAAGTGTAGATTGCTTTAAAATAATCTCCCTGTTGTCACACCATATTAAACCTAAATCTTAGTTAGTTAGTTAGTTAGTTAGCTAGTTAGTTAGTTAGTTTATTTATTGAAAGAGAGAGTGAGGACACACACATGAGTGGGAAAGAGGCAGAGAGAGAGTGAGACAGAAATCGCAAGCAGGCTCCACACTCAGGGAGGAGCTGGATACAGGGCTTGATTTCGTGATGGTGAGATCATGACCTGGGCTGAAATCCAGAGTCAGACACTTAACTGACTAAGCCACCCAGGTACCCCAAACCTAAATATTTTATTTTATTTTTTTAAATTTTTTTAGTGTTTATTATTTTTGAGAGAGAGACAGAGAGATAGAGAGCAAGCAAGGGGGGGCAGAGAGAGAGGGAGACACAGAATCTGAAACAGGTTCCAGGCTCTGAGCTTTCAGCACACAGTCCAATGCGGGGCTCGACCTCATGAACTATGAGATCATGACCTGAGCTGAAGTCCGACGCTCAACCAACTGAGCCACCCAGGTGCCCCACTCAACCTAAACCTTTTAAAACAATTTATCAGTGATTATTCGAATACTATAACTTATATATAGTTGTGTTTCTACCTTCATTTTTTTCCCTACATATTAAAGTGCCATATCCTTAAATGTTTTAATAAAACAGGTCATTTGTTTGCTTTCCAGTTGTACAGTTTCCAGCAAATGTCTTGAGTAAATGCTGTGTGTCAGATATGATGTTAGTGGCAGATCAATTAGGCTGTAGAAGCTTACAGGCAAGTAAGAGAGGCAGACATATATCTTGGCTAATTTTAATATGATGTGAGAAATGCTGTGAATGAGTTGTCCAAGTGCCTTGAAGAAATACATAAGAGACATTTGGCCCAGTCTGGCATTAAAAGAAGGCTCTGTGTGTTAGATAAACACTAAATTAAATCTTGAAGAAAGAGTAAAAGTCAACCAGGAAAGGAAAGTTTCAAAGGACATTCTAATGGGGGGGAGGGGAGGGAAATACATGAAATTACAATGATAATTATTGGAACCCACTATCTGCTAAAGAGGGAAATATCACTTTTAAGTAAAATGAGAAAGATAGAAAGAAACCTAAGAGATAAACAGGGTGTTCTCATCACTTTATATACACTTCTAATCCTCCCAACTGAGCTACAAGGTAAGAACTATACCACAAATTCAGAGAGACTATGGGACTAAATTCATGGTCATTCAGCCAGACTTGGAAATGGAATCTGTTGCATGCAAAAAACCCACTGGTACTTCATCTGTGAAACAGAATGGAGGGAGAAGAACTCAGGGGTGCTCTGTTTTCCATAAGCATGGTCTAAGTCGTAGAAGAGACCGAAGAAGCAGGGACAGAAGGTCTTGTACGTTTTACTAAAGGATTTAACTTTTATTGAGAGCCACTATTTTTACTTTTCTAAAGTGGAAGAGCAAAATGTTGAAATGTTTCTTTAGAGAAATCATGATCACAGCAGTGTGGAATATTTTCATTATTATCAGATATGTCTGTAAGTATATACCCTGTCACACTGTGCTGGGCACTGAACATCATTCTCAGGTGACACACACATTTAAAGGGGGTTAGACTAGAGGTAAGGAGACTGGTTTGGAAATACTCAATGGTACTGTAACAGTGCTATATGGTGACCAATGGCAGCTACACTTGTGGTGAGCACAGCATAATGTACGAAGAAGTTGGATCACTAGTTGTACACCTGAAACTAATGTAGCATTGTGTGTCAATTACGCTCAAGTAAAAAAATTATTTTATTAAATTAAATTAAATTAAATTAAATTAAAAATAAAAATAAAAACATGCAGAAGGAACAAAAAGAAAGCCGGTTAGCAGATTGCAACATTGTTGCAATTTCAAACTGCATGGATGCATGATTTTCTCCAGCAGCTGATTCACCTCCCTAGATTTGGGAGTTGAGAAGGTAAATAATAGGATAGATCCATATTTAGCTTCTATTAGGTCAGATGATGGAAAGATAGTAAGGTAAAGGAGCTGCAAGGCTTTTTTTTTTTGAGGGTGCAGGTAGTGGATGAGGTATTGAACTATGGGCTTGGATCTGACTAGGTTAGCAAGGGCAGGAGAGGACTGATGGATAAGAGGGAAACCGGAGGATGAAAGCACTAGAAGACACCCTAAAGTCAAAAAAGGGGAGGTGGGAACGCAAGTGTGAGTGCGCTGGAAAGATGGAGGTTGACTACAGAGTGTGATACTGGAGTTAAAGATCGTTGAAATAGAGAAAGGTTGGTATTGACCAGTTTCGGGATATGTTTGCAGATGTTGGGATCTAAAGAAGACTGGAAGTAAAGATCACTGAGGTGAGGAATTCAAGAACTGTGAGATGTCTGGCAAATTTTGAGCACATTTTTGTTAGGGGAGAAAGTCTCGTAAGCCTCACTTCACAGGGAAAATTACTTCCCAGAATTTATCTATATTCATTCATTCATTCATTCATTCACTCATCTCTCTCTCACTCCATTTCTCCCCTCCCCCTCTCCCCCATTTGTTTTCCTTATCTTTACTTCTTTCCATCACTGTATTAGCACTGAAATATATAACTACAGTCACCAGTAATAAAATCAGTTAATTTATCAGTAAGCCGTTAGGTAATTATGAAAGGACTTGGTGAGTACCCAAATATTACCAAGTACTTCGAGAGAAAGAAGAAATGAGATAGATGCTCTCTTCCCTCAAAGAGACTGCAATCTAGCTAGGCTGTTATATGGCACATACATCTACAAAGTCCTGGATATGAATACATTTTGTATAAAACTATGAAAGAACTATATGAAAAGAGAGAAAATAATGATATTTATAACAGTTACATGTGGTTTCATTGAGAGGAGGGTGATTTCAGTTTGGGATTTGAATTATCTAAGGAGTAGAGGCAAGGGAAAGAGACTAAGATATCCAACATCTTGATCTTAATTTTATTTATTTTGCTCCCAACATTTCCCTTTTGTTACAGGGTACTTTATATCTATTTACAGTATTTTATAATCATGGAAGGTTCTCAGTCAGTCTGACCACAGCCATAGCATTAGGGTCTATTATCCCACTGTGTTCCTTTCAGCCATAACCTGGAAGAAACAAGCCTGGATGTGGTTATTTGAAGTAGAAAGTCAATTTGGTAAATGCCAGTAAAAACAGGGCACATTACTGTTTATGTATCTTTTAAATTATTTACTCTAAATTGTTTGACATGAAGTGCTAATCGTCATGCAGATTTTATAGTCCCTCCGTTTTTCCATGAAAACAACACATATCATGTTATTGACCTACAAAAGAATGTTTTCCTGCTAGTACCAATTAATATAACAACTATTGAATAGACTCTTGTTCTAGAATTCGAGGGATATTAAAAAGCACAATTTGTAATCTCACTACCTGCTATTAAAACTTTCCAATTTCATGCTTTCTCCAAAAGACTGTTTCTGTTTGAAGAACTGCCTTTTACAAACACAAAATATATATTATTAGCCCATCATTGTGATGAAGCAACTTATTCAGTCAGGGACAGGAATCGTTCTAGTAAATGGTAAAGCATTCAGATACATGGCCAGGTGTATTATTTCCATTAGCTAAATTATTACAAGTCAATGTGCACATTACAAATAAGACGATATTATGTTAACAAGCCACATGCATAAGCTGTTTAATTTTCTTACAAATAGTGCCTAAAATGAAAGGTTTTCTTTTCAGTATCTGATAGGAAAAAATATATGGATTAAATTCCACTAGATGGCAAGGATCTTAAGGGCAAAGACTGTCTTATTTATCTTTGTATTATTACTACCTGGCTTAAAGTAGATATTCAATAAATGACAAACAAGAAATTCTCTAGGTTCTATGCCAGTTCTCTCTTCTATTCCCCAAAGTGATAGTGTAAAACACTAGTTGAATGAGATTTTAAGTATTAGAAGAAAAATAGCATTAGTGATCATACAATTTATATAATGCTGGGTTTAAAAAAAAGTAATGGGTTTTCCCCCATTCAATTACTTAGATACACAAGTCTGCAAGAAGAAAGAAAGCAAATACTAAAATTTCTCAAATTTATTTGGCTATAAGACATTATTTTCCCCTCATAGGGTCATTACTATGGGCAAATGGTACACTGTCTTTGGCTGAATAGCCCCAGAAGATCCCAAGACAAGGATAAGTAATTTATTTGAGAGATGGTCCCAAAATGCACCAATGGAGGACTAGAGTGGGATGGGGAAGAGAAGGGACCCTATAAAAATTAAATTACCATACGGGTTTTTCATCTGGGACGTTAGAGTTTAGTCCTGCTGGCGAACTCTAGGAAATTGTATCATACCTGAGAATTATGCCAACTGAGGGGCTGGGGTTATTTATCCACCAGTTCCTGGCAGTCAATGGTTGAAGACTGCTTCTGAGGGACATGAACTGCTCCCACAACTTCTGGTCTTCCCCGCATATGGGCTGAGCATGTGCTAAAGGTCAGAGAAACTTTCAGGCCAGAGTTGTTCATGCTTATATTAGAAGTCAAAAGGTCAGCATGCACAGGACAGGTACTCAGAGGATATCTCAGGGTTCTGACAGCATCGGCTACATCTACTGAACACACTTCAGGGAAACTCATAGAAGACACTATGATCCATACTAAAATCACACAATATTCACACAAAAAGGTATTGGTTGCCTATCATGACTCTGTACATGTTAAGGGAGTGAAGTCCTATATAGCTAAAATCTAAAATAAATTTTAGGGGCGCCTGGGTGGGTCAGTTGGTTAAGTGTCCAACTTCAGCCCAGGTCATGACCTCGCAGTTCATGAGCTGGAGCCCCACATCAGGCTCTGTGCTGACAGTTTGGGGCCTGGGGCCTGCTTCGGATTCTGTCTCCCTCTCTCTCTGCCCCTCCCTTGCTCGCTTGCTTGCTCGCTCTCTCTCAAACATTAAATATATATATTTTAAAAAATAAAATAAATTTTAAAATTGCTACATACAATACCTTTAAACTCTTCCTACTTAACACTTTCTCCCTTTAAAGAATCTAACACATTAACACCACACACAGATTTCAGTTTCAATATTTTTCATTTGTTTAACTGACACCCTAGAGAAGGGACTAATTAACATGACAAATATTAAAAGGAGAGATGAAAGATAAATAAATCAGTTTAACTTACAATATTCTTTTCTTGTACCGTTTTTCTCTTTCAACATTAAGGTTCTAGCCTCAAAATGATTTGGAGAGTTACCCCATTTTTGTTAGCCTTGGTTGTCGCAGAAGACAAAAATTATCTATTTCATGAATATTTATATAAATCACCTATAAAACTATCTAAACTGGTTTTTGCTTTGGTGAGATACATATTTTAACTCAATTTCTTTAATGATTATAGGTCTAATATGACATTCTACTTCTTTTAGGGTCAGTTTTGTTCAGGTAGATTTTGCTCATAAAAAGTTTATTTTGTCTCAGTTTTCAAATTTATATGCGTAAAGTTCTCCAGAGTATTCTTTTATTATTTTCCAGCCTCTGCTGTATTTGTGACTATTTACTTTTTTCCTAATGTTTATTTAAATCTTATTTGCCTTGATTAATTTTTCCCAGTTTTGATGATTATTTATTCCTTCAACAAACCAACACTTTGCTATGTTATTTCTTGACTTTTATGTTCTCCTCAGTTGCCTTTTTGTTGTCATTATCTTATTAAATCTTCATTTTTGTTTTAATTTTTTCATACATTAAAAAACTACATCAGGGGCGCCTGGGTGGCTCAGTCGGTTGAGCGTCCGACTTCGGCTCAGGTCATGATCTCACGGTCCCGTCCGTGAGTTCAAGCCCCGCGTCAGGCTCTGTGCTGACCGCTCAGAGCCTGGAGCCTGTTTCAAATTCTGTGTCTCCCTCTCTCTCTGACCCTCCCCCGTTCATGCTCTGTCTCTCTCTGTCTCAAAAATAAATAAATGTTAAAAAAAAAACATTAAAAAAAAAAACTACATCAACCTTTTCTGGTGATTGTGTTCCTGCTTTATCCTTTCTCATTCATTAAACAAAACAAAACAAAACACAATTCTTTGTCCTTGTATATTGGGATCTTTTTACAGATTTTTGTTTGATTTCTGTTTAACATGATTAGCCTTTACTTTTTTTTTAACCTTCACCAAAGTTTTCCAGACTAGATCGATCAAGTCTTTATCTCATCCCTCTCTACCAGTTGGTGTTATAGGTTCTATTTTTATTCTTTGTAAATATTCTTAAAATTTCTCACATATAATTGCTTAGAGCCTAATGTTATCAGTATCTTTACTCTCAATCAAAAGCATATAAGAATCTTAGAGCTTTAACTCATATCATCTACTTGCCTACTTGCTGTTATTATTATTGTTCAGTGTTTTGTGCTACCCTGTTTGATATTCCTATCATTAGTCATTATCATCATTGCTATTTTATTCAGCCAATGCTTGTTTTACTCACAGATAGCACAATTTACATTCTTAACATTCCTTGTTGCATTTTAATCCTTCTTCTAGGAATTTTATTTCCTTCTTTAGTTTTGCCTTTAGTAAAGATATGCACTTGACACAAGCTTTTCTTTTTTGTTTAGTTTTGTCTGGAAATACCTCTGCTGTCCATATTGTATAATAATATTTTATTTAGCTTGACATTTTATATAGAATTTTATATTGATATTTATTTTCTGCTTGATGTTTCTGTGAACAATCTACCACAGTGGTAAAGCATTAGAAATATTTAACATTGATGAAAGAAATTGAAGATGACACAAAAACACGGAAGGGTATGCCATGCTCATGGATTGGAAGAACAAATATTGTTCAAATGTCTATACTACACATTTAATGCAATCTACACATTTAATGCAATACCTATCAAAGTACCAACAGCATTTTTTCCACAGAACTAGGAAAAACAATCCTAAGGTTTGTATGGAACCACAAAAGACCCCAAATGGCCAAAACAACCTTGAAAAAGAAAAGCAAACCTGAAGACATCACAATTCTGGACTTCAAGCTGTATTACAAAGCTGTGGTGATCAAACCTGTATGGTATTGGTACAAAAATAGATACATAGATCACTGGAACTGAAGAGAAAACCAAGAAATAAACCCAAACTATATGGTCAGTTAATCTTTTGACAAAAATTAAATGAATATCCAATGGGAAAAAGACAGTCTCTTCAACAAATGGCTTTGGGAAAACTGGACAACAATACACAAAAGAATGAAACTGGACCACTCTCTTATACCAAACATAACAATAAATTCAAAATGGACTAAAGACCAAAATGTGAGGCCTGAAACCATAAAAATCACAGAGCCAACCACAGGCAGAAACCACTTTGACATCGGCCTTAACAACTTTTTTCTAGATGTGTCTCCTGAGGCAAAGGAAATAAAGTCAAAAATAAACTACTGGGACATCATCAAAATTAAAATTTTCTACACAGCAAAGGAAACAATCAAAACTAAAGGGCAACCTATGCCATGGGAGAAGATATTTGCAAATGACATATCTGATAAAGGGTTAATGTCCAAAATACATAAAGAACTTATAAAACTCAACACCCCCCAAAAACCCAAATAATCCAATTGAAAATGGGCAGAACACATGAACAGATCATTCTGCAAAGAAGACATCCAGATGGCCAACAGACACATGAAAAGATGCTCAACATCACTCATGACCAGGGAAATACAAATCAAAACTACAATGAGGTATCACCTGACACCTGTCAGAATGGCCAAAATCAACAACACAGGAAACAACAGATGCTGGCAAGGATGTGGAAAAAGAAGAACCCTTTTGCACTTTTGATGGGAATGCAAACCAGGGCAGCCAATGTGGAAAACAGTATGGCGTTTCCTCAAAAAGCTAAAAATAGAACTACCCAGTGATCTGGCAATTGTGCTACTAGGTATTTACCCAAAGAATACAAAACTACTAATTCAAAGGTATACATGCATCCCAATGTTTATAGTAGCACTATCTATACTGGCCAAATTATGGAAGCAGCACAAATGTCCACTGATAGATGAAGCAGTGGTATATACATACACGGAATATTATTCAGCCATAAAAAAAAATGAAATCTTGCCACTTGCAACAACATGGATGGAGCCCGAGAGTATTATGCTAAGTGCAATGAGTCAACTAGAGAAAGACAAATACCATGTGATTTCACTTATATGTGGAATTTAAGAAACAAAACAAATGAATAAAAGGGGAAAAAAGACAGAGGCAGACCAAGAAACAGACTCTTAACTATAAAGAAAAACTGATGGTTACGAGAGGGGAGGAGGTAGGGGGAATGGGTGAAATAGGTAATGAGGATTAAGGAGTATATTTTTGTGATAAGCACCAGGTATTGGATGGAAGTGTTGAGTCACTGTATTGTACAGCTGAAATTAATATTGCACTGTATGTTAACTAATTGGAATGGCAATAAAAACTTAAAAATGTGTATTGCCTTTAAAATCAGGTTGGGAAGATGATACTTGCTGCACAACTTTTATTCCACATATTTCTGGTTTAGTATCATAAGAAAAAACTAAGTATTTAAGAATTAGAAAAGAAAAAACCCAGATTTTATCATTCATAAATGATATGAATATTTATGTAGGATATGTAAGCGAATTTAGAAGAAAAGGTATTAGAAAAAAAATTTTTAAGTTCTGAGGAAATCATGGACCTAGGTGTAAAAGTTAAACTTTAATAATTTTAGAAGATAACACTGGAGAATAGATTAATGACCTCAGAATAAAGATAATTTTCTAGAACAAAATACAATGAGACCAAACCATAAAGGAAAAGATTGGTAAGTATTTAGAAGGCAGTGAAATCTTAAACTTCTTTCCAAGAAAAATATCATAAAGTGAAGAGATAAACCACTTACTAAAAGATTTTCATAATCTTATAATTGATAAAAATCAGAATCCACCTTATATAAAACATATCTACAAAATAATGTAAAATGGAAGCAACCCAAGACAAAATGAGCAAAGACTATGAACCAGCAATTCACAGAAGATGAAACCAAATGGCCAATAAATGTGTTGGTGACAATTCTTCCCTCCCCTGAAATAGTTATATGCCTATGTCATAGGGAATGTCAGATTCCACTGAGTGCCTCACTTTGGTCAATGGGACATAAGCAGAGTTATCACAAGCAAAACATGAAATATCCTTGACCAGTGGGATTTGCACTCCTGTGCTCCTGATTTTGATGCAAGAAGAGAACCACTAGATGCCTCACTGGCCCAAGGAGGATAAGAGACACGTGGAATAGATGTGGATCCATGGGCCGGAATCCTGAAGCAGAGCCATACCAGTTAGCCTGCAGACCACAAAAAATAAATGATTGCCTCTAAGTTTTGGGGTGGTTGGTTGCCCAATATTGTGTTAGCAATAGCCACCTGATATATATATATAAAAAGATAATCAACTTTCCAACTAATATGGGAAGTACAGATGAAGTCACAGTGATGAACCATTTCCTATCCGTCAGATTAGTATTCCACAACACTGATGTACAACACCGTGGAGAGTAATTTGACAATTCTGTGCAATGTTGAAACATTACAACTCTAAATATGTAACCAAGAAATCTATGCATTTGTGCATAAGGAAACATCTATAAAGAATGTTTATTAAAGCATTGCTTGTTATAGCACTTTTTAAAAAAATCTATCCATCAACAGGAAAATGGATAAACATGTTGTAATATGTTCACATTATAGAAAGCAGTAAAAATGAATAAACCATAGTTATGTACATCAGCACTAAGAAAATCTCAAAAACAACAGCGGGTAATAAAAAACAAGCTTCAGAAGAACATATAAAATGTGATTCTACTTAGATACTGTTCAAAGCCATGTAAAACAACCATGTTTTCTACAGATAGATACTATTTGTTCATCTTCACATAAATATAGCAAATCCAGAAGGCAGTATGAGAAATATTATAATAAAATTATACAAGGACTTTATTGAATCTGGTTATTTCTTCAAAAAAAAAAGTGTACCTAACAAAATGATAAGATCTGACAAAAAATGGGTGGTGGACACACAACTGTTGGTCATGATATTCTCTGGACTTTTCACTACGACTTAACATTTCATAATTTAAAAGAGTTTTGAGTTATGAGGTAAAACTCCTTTTTCTGATGCCAGCTCTGCCATTAACTGGCTATGTGACCCTTGGCAAAACCTAAGGCCTCTATAGACCTTTGTATCCTCATCTACAAAATAAATGTGTTGAACTACCAGACCTTTAAATTTCCTTGCACCATTAAAATTGCAGATTACATTAATTTTTAAACCTCGAATTAACTGCCTATTTTGATCCATTACTCTGGGCAGAATTCACAATATCCACTTGTACATGCAAAACCATCAACAGAGTCCTGTGACCTCAGACAATTAGCTCAGCTCAAGAAATACCAACTCAACTGTGGAAGGAACTGTGCCTCATTCCAAGATTATGAAGTCTCTGAAAGTAAGAATGTTTTAAAAGGTCTTGGTGATGGTCTTGATGACTAGGAAACTGTTCACATTGTTGTAAAAGTTACAGAACCACAAAACAAAACAAAACAAAACAAAACAAGTCATCATCCTACAGAAAAGAATGAGAACAACATCCTTATGAATGTTTTATGGAAATCTGTATATATCTGTAACAGGACCCATCCCACAGCCCAATCTTCTATTCCACCGTGACACAATTGATGGACAACTGTGATAATTCGAAAAATGTGACAGGCGGGGGTTGGCAAAGTACAGAACTAAATTGGTATCATTTTTCTACTGTTAGAGAAAAGTTTCACTCTTGATAAAAAGGACATATTAAACCTAAGGATTAAAATGAATTTTCCTAATAGATTCGTGAGTTCAGTAGCAATAAAGTATCATTCTTCCCCCCCCCCCCCCAGGTGTATTTTGTGTTCTTAACTCCTTTGTTACAAATTATTGGGAGAAAATAGAGTTCTCTGGCTACCGAATATATTATACCTAAAAGTTTCCACATACAGTGTACGAATAACAAAGGTATTTATACTACTGTCTTGGCTTTCAGACCTTCTGACATAGAAGACTGCTGTTCTAAAATGTGTTTTAAGCTCCAAATTTCCTGCAAATAAGGTTATGAAGCCAAGGAAACCAGGTTTTCTGGAATTAACTTTCACTGGTTTCCTGGAGACAACCATCTGCAAACACCTATACATGGGCACTTGATGAAAATTGCATCGCATACTGTAGCCATGTAATAAGATGTTCTCATGGCTAATAAATATGGTTTGTAAGAGATGCCGGACTTCAACTGTTATTATTCAATAAGGGCATAATTGATGCTCATCTTGGTCACAGTAGCTGAAAAATCTTGAGAGTATCTGATGAGTGGCCCCCTCCCGGTGCATTTAAGAGTTTAAGCCTTCTGCTTTGAGAGATCTTATCCATTAGGATCAACCAAGAACTTTACTGATGAAAGGAACACCCTGTGGAGAGGACCGCTGTGCTCTCCCCTTCACAGCAATGCCACCCTATTCCATCCAACATTTACATAGCAAGCAACGCAAACACACAGTATCATGCAGCACCTAGCGAGAATGTAAAAGGTGAAAAAAAACAGTAAACAGCTGATATGCCCAACTTCCTCCATTTGGGAACAGTCATTTATCATTGCACAAGAGAACTCTTACCCCTCAAAGCTTTTTGAATTTTTTTTTTTTAGGTTTTACTTATTTTTGAGAGAGAGAGAGAGAGAGAGAGAGAGAGAGAGAGAGAGAGAACAAGCAGGGCAGGGGCAGAAAGAGAGAGAGGGAGGGAGACCCAGAACCCGAAGCAGGCTCCAGGCTCCAAGCTGTCAGCACAGAGCCCGATGTGGGACTCCAACGCACAAACTGGGAGATCATGACCTGAGCCGGAGTCAGCACTTAACCGACTGAGCCACCAGGCACCCCCACCTCAAAGCTTTTTCAAACTTCCCATCCTCTACCACATTCCTGCTCACAGTGGAGGAATGCAGCCCTTCAAACCACTGACATGCAGGTGACCTCTCTAATTCATCAGTTTGTTCTTAAGAAGGGAATGCCTTCATTCCATATTTGTCACTAAAACATTTTATCCTCTTTGAATGTGTAACTGCTCATAAAGTATCTGAATAGTATTAAAGAAGAGGTGAGGTTAATAGTTATGAGATGTGAAGAGGTAAATCTTTCCTCCTGTTGACACCTACCCCCCTTGCCAGACATTGAACTTCCATTCCCTCTAACTACTGTTATGCTTCCTGAAGAAAGAAGACACAGTTCAACAAGGAGATTCCTACTCTGCGTGTTGGAAATGCATGTAAGAAACTCAGGAGAGAGACCAAAGATTAAAATATAAGCCTAGAAGGGGCACCTGAGGGGCTCAGTCAGTTGGTTGAGCACCTGGCTTCTCCTCAGGTCATGATCTCACAGTTCATGGGTTAGAGCCCCACATCAGGCTTTGTGCTGACAACGCAGAGCCCACTTGGGATCCTCTGTCCCCCTCTCCCTGCTTGCGCTCTCTCTCTCTCTCTCTCTCAAAAATAAACATTATATATATACATGCCTAGGAGTCACCTCCCTGGGGATAATCACTGAAAATCCAAGAGGAGAAAAGCATGCCTTTCACTCATGCTTCCATAAAAGATTACATGGACAGTTGTGTTGGCTCATAGCACCAAAGGATACACCAGTTGGTGGCTCACAGTTCAGGTCAGTGCAAATTCTATCAAAACAAAAGCAGGTGACTGGCGTCTGCCTTAGAATGAATCATAACACACTGCTAAATTTCTTCAACCAAATATACATTAGAAATAAAAGCTAAATCCTTTTTACAGACTTTTGGCTGAAAGAGGGAACTTCCATGCTAGAGTCAAACTAGCGGAAGTTGTATGCCCTGCTCTTGCTTAATTAAGGTCCAGATTCCTGCCATTGGTGCTCCAGTGAGTCATCTGCATCCTGCCTGATTTACTCGGTGACGGTTGACCCAGTGCCTCGTGTACATAAAAGAATGATGAATCTGAAGCATATCACATCTTCGTAGTCATCTCATCAATTTTAAAAGTGCATTTGAATGGTAAATAAGATAGCATTTAAGATGGTTATCGTCATAGTTTCATTCTCAAACACTATTCTTACATAGGACAGACAAACAGCAATGATAGAATGTGTTAGGAAGAGGCCTTTTATACCAAACATAGTCTCTTTTTCTGTAACATTTGAATACTTGATAGATTGACATAAGAAAGGTTGTTCAAGTCAATAAAAATAATTCTGCTATGTGGAACTTTTAAAAAGAACATTCTAATTCTCTTAAACCCTCATCAGAAATGTATCTCTATGTACAATATGTCACGTTGTATTTATGCATGTGAAATGTTCACCACAATATTGGGTATGTGAACATAAATACTAATGGTGTAATACAAAAACAATTCTATTGATTAAAAGTTATCCTCCCTTCTGAGGATATACTCAGTACTATCATTATGCCTATTTAAGTGACTACCATCACTACTGAAACCACAAAGTAGAATTTAAAATTTTGAAAACATGTCTATATTCTAACCAACTATGAATGAAGTCGCCAGCTTCTGATTTAGTGCCAGTACATTTGCAGGCTTGTTTTGTCATTCCATTTGATTTTATGTTAAATTTTTTTTAATTGTTTTTGGGACAGAGAGAGACAGAGCATGAACGGGGGAGGGGCAGAGAGAGAGGGAGACACAGAATCGGAAACAGGCTCCAGGTTCTGAGCCATCAGCCCAGAGCCCGACGCGGGGCTCGAACTCACGGACTGCGAGATCGTGACCTGGCTGAAGTCGGACGCTAACCGACTGCGCCACCCAGGCGCCCCGATTTTATGTTATTTTTAACTCTTCCCTATTGCCTCCTACTATACAAAGGCAGCTGTGTTCCCAAATGTGTTCAACTTCACAGTTACGTTGTAATTTTGTCTAAGAAAAAAAAAAGGGGGGCGCCTGGGTGGCGCAGTCGGTCAAGCGTCCGACTTCAGCCAGGTCACGATCTCGCGGTCCGTGAGTTCGAGCCCCGCGTCGGGCTCTGGGCTGATGGCTCAGAGCCTGGAGCCTGTTTCCGATTCTGTGTCTCCCTCTCTCTCTGCCCCTCCCCCGTTCATGCTCTGTCTCTCTCTGTCCCAAAAATAAATAAACGTTGAAAAAAAGAAAAAAAAAAGATGCAAATAAAACACAGGCAAAAGAAATCTTGGTAAAAAAAAAAAAAGTGAATGCACAAAGATGTTTCTCAATTAAATATTTGCATGAGGATACTACAGAAAGTTTTGAGGACATTTGTACATTTCAAGCCCTAGAGAACAAAGGACATTAAACATAATTTTAAAAACATAATTATCTTTTATGACTCATAACTAGGCAAAAGTTGAATGAGTAAAAATAACTAGAAAACTAAACCAAGATATTGATGTATGACTATTTACAACTGAACATTTGTATATGTAATATAATAGTTATAAAATCAATAAGTGAAAATAAATATAAGTCAAAAAAATTAAATGGACATTCAAATCCTTAGTCTTATTAACAAGCATTGTGATCTGGGGCAAGTTATTTAATTTCTGTCTTCTCACCTATAAAGCAAAGATAATGCATGACAAGTAACTGTATCATAAGATTCTTAGTTGAAAAAATAAAAAAGGAAAAGAAACAGAAGCCAACTCTAGCTAGTTTAAGCAAAAAAAAAAGTAATTTGTTAAATGTTTTCAAGTGACTACACCAGCTACAAGAGAACCAGAACAACAAACATAGATGCTATTTAGCCAGAACCAGGGCTCTAAATCAGACTGTAAAAAGCTGGAGACAGCACTGCTATTCCCACTGCACATGGACACAGTGATTTGCATTGACAGCATCAAAATCACCGGACACAGGATGCTGTTGTTAGTACCTCTGTCACTGCTACCTCTGAGAAACTGGATGTATCTTCCATCATCTAAACCAGAACAGATTTTGTAGGATATCTTCTTCTGGCAGAGTCAGCTTCAAAGACTGGCATGGGTATATCCAACTGGCAGAACCTGAGTCATATATCTGTACTTTGCTACAATGAAGTTGGAGAAATAAGTTTCTGGTTCCCATAATGAGGGGCCTACTCACTGGGTTGAAAGTCCCCTAAATTTAAATAGGATTCAAAAAAAAAAAGAGAACACAAAAGGAATGGGAAAGATCCATGACAGTCCACTCCTTTGGCGTCTCAACTTTCTCATACATTCTTCCTCCTTATATATAAACTTTCAAGTGAATACATCCATTATTGGTTCCAGTTCTAAGCCAGGATCTCTGGGATAAGATTATTCCTCCTTCACTTTACCATCCCATCTTGAATAAGATGTAACCTATGGATTATAAAAATTGCCATCAGCATAACTCCATATAAAATCACAGGGGACAAGCAAAGGGTTAAAAGACGAAAAAGTATATGTGCTTAAATACATATATTTTTCACATCAGTCCATTTTTCTTCAAGTCATAAAGCTCTAGTTGATATTTATGATTTTTCTTTTACAATATACATTGTATATTTTTGTTCTTGAACCAGCAACACAACTGGTTGTTGCCTTCAGCTGATGAGATGACACCAAACTATCCCTCAGAGATCTGCGTCCTGAATGAATGAAGCTGCTCCAGTCATCCATCAACATGCACCACTGTGCAGGGAAGTACTTCAAGGCACTCCAGAGGATCCTTGGTTTCATCCATTCTCTATCCTTTCCTCCCTGCCTTCACTGATTAACAGCGACTCTATTTCTCTTAGATAATCCAAACCAATTACCCCTACTATAACATATAGTTTGCCTGTGAGTACACTAGCAGAAAAAGCTAAGGGTCGTGTCGGTTTTCTCCAAATAAAGAAACCACATCTGGAGCAGCAATTTCAATGAGCATCGTTGTCTTATTAAGTGTGTCATAATCTACTCACATTCTTAAAATCCACCAGTCCTGTGTGTAGGCTAGATAGGTGAATTGAATGGCCATGTGGTAGAATAACTGCTCAATTAGCTGCAAGTTATTGATGAGGGCACTCATCTCTGCAGTCCCTTCAGATATGTGAAGTAGCTTTTCTATTGTGGTATGGAGAAGTAATTTGAGGGACTTCTGCTTGCTCTTTCTGACAATGATAGCTCTCACTCGTATGTTAATAAACCAATAAGGGTATTCTGCTAACTGCTGAATATTTGTATTCCAACTTTGGATTCTGAACCTGGAACACTAACTAATAGGTGGGTTTATGAACTCACTGGGATCATGTGAGAGCCAAAACATCATTAATCACCCGAGTTCCATAAGCCACTAGTCTCACTGGTGAACCACAATGGTAGAAAAAAGCTATGACTAAAAAGCCCTTCAAGGATCTTGGTTTTCAAAGCCATGGTGGAGGGCATATTCTCTGGGTCAACCTGGGAGTCACAGTCAAGGGGTAGCTGAGCGTTTTGTACGTAATAATTCTTATCTCCCAAAGCTTTTGCATGCCTTTCTCTACAGTTCACTAAGAATGTTCTGACATCTCATTTTCCTTTAACGTGTGAAATTGTTGGGTCTACATTTCAGTTAAACAACCAAACAAATCGCTAAGGACACTCTCATTGCTTATGTTAACACACCGATACCGGAATCTCTGGTTGGCACACATGCACCAATAAATTCAGTCTAGACCAATATAGCATTCTTTCCACCTTGGGCTACCATAGTTAAGATTCATTTCCATACATATTATTTATATTTCTGCCAATACAAATTATCAAAATCTTGCAATTTTTGATGTCTTTGGTGCTCCTCTCAGATCATCTCTTGAACCTGCCTCCTTGAAACCTTTTTATAATCGAGTTCTGTTATAGACCTAGAAACTATGAGATATGGAGGAGTTGGGCAGGATCAATATTTCTCTATAAGACCTGAGGAGAATTTATTACAGATTCTTCAGGTAAAAGAAAACTAACTTCATCAGGTAAGAGAAAAAGGATATTTCTACTGGGAAGGGAGGCTCAGAAGAATTTGAAATAAGCTCAGATGACCCCATGTCAATCTTTAAGGTTCCACTCTTTCCCAGCTAATGCCCAGCTTTAAAATGCAGTATCTTCCAAGGCTTTGAATTCAATTTGCGTTGTAATTCAGCCATCCACAGGATCTAGACCATGCGGTATATGAGATAAATACTTCTTTCAAGGCAATCAAGAAAGATTTCTGAGTCTCCACCCAAGCCTTAACCTGTAAATATAAGGCACCAATTCCAAGTTCTCCAGCAACTTAGGGACCTGTGTTCCCCTCAAAAATTTAAAATATCCTGCCACACTTCTGCTTACGCTTGGCATGAAGCTTAGGGACTATGGATATAACTAGCGTATAAAATTGACTAGTCTCAGGGATATAAACACAAATCAGTCTTATTTTCTCTCACTAAGACTTTGAAATTTACTTCCTGGAGAAATTTTCTCCTATTATTAGAGTCTACTAGGATTCAGATACTGTTCTAAGCATGTTACAAATATTAACTGAGTGAATCTTCACAATATAAGGCAGTAGTGGCTATTATTATTCCCAATTTACAGAGAATGAAACTGAAGCCAGGAGCAGTTAAGAAACTGGCCCAAGGTCAACACAGTTGGTAAGCAGTCCATCTGGGATCCAACCCCAGGTAGTCATTTGGTTACAAAGTCTAGCGCTTTTAATCACCACATCATGCTGCCCCTTGAAAGTGAAGTCACTACTTCTACCGCCATCAGGCAGGAACAGCAGTGCCATCCCCACGCTGGGCACCGGGCGTTACCACTGAAGGCCCTGCCACCACTTCCTTGGGAAAATGCACAGGCAGCGATATCTACTGCCGTGCAAGCAGAATGGATTTCATTTTGTACTTTTATTGTTTTCATCACTGGCTTCTGACTGGTAGAGCCTAAGTCAGATGGTCAAATCCCTATACTCTAATGAAATGGAAGATGGGGAAAAGATGAATATTTCTATAGTGGGAGGTAGAGACTCACTGGAGTTAGAATTCACCAAATATAAGAAGGGCACAAATGTCCAGGAAGGATGGCAAATGTCTTCTATACAACACCTAACACTGTGTCTTGCACAGATGTAGACACACACATGAAATAGGAACAGTAATGATTATTCCCATTCGTTACATAAAGCAGGGAATATGCACTCTTACGTGGTATCTATATCTTATTGTAATGAATCCACATTTATTTATGCCTTTAACTTCACAAAACGAGTCTTCTGTCCATACTTTCCAGTAACACATAGGAATATGTGTGTGTTATTTCTTTCATTAACATTCACCACTTCACCAAGCCTACACTGTCACAGACCAAAAAAAAAAAAAAAAAAAAAAAAAAAAAAAGATCTAAAAATACATCAACCCACATGCTTTTGAATAAGAAAAAAGGGTTCTCTCTCTTTCCCATGGTGATTCCCTCTCCTCCACACTTCTCAGAATGTTGGTCTAAATTTAGGTTTAAATGACTTCTCAGGGTGCAATGTATTCCAAGATATTATCCACATGTTCATGTTCTCCTCAAATCCCTATTAATGGAAACAGACCCCAAATTAAGGTTCTTAGACATAGAAGATAACTTTAAGTTTTAACACGTCTTTGCAATTGGTGACTCAAGCATTAGGGAAAACTCATACTGCAACAGAAATAATGGAAGAACTAAAATGTTTACGCGTGTTTAGGTGTAAATATATGCACACTAACTAAAGAGAGAAACCAAAAACACAAAAAAGGAAACATGCATATTCCATTGTAAGGCATCATGAAGAATGTTACTGAATCAGATGAAAAGTTAAACCAACTTGGTAATTCTGTCTCCAGGGCGGCAGTAACAGTTCCCTCCAGACCGTGGTCAATTTGCCAGACCCACTTGAACTTTACAGATCCTACATTAAAAAGTAGGTAGCATATCTATAGGAAAATGTGTTCACACTCATTCCAATATCACTAATTAATTTAAACCCAAAGGATTATCAAGACACTACAACAAGAACAGGACTCCAAAGTCACACTGAGAATATCACATGACTTGAGAAACAACCAACCCTTGAAGGCCCTGAAAGCATCTCCATCACCGCGTACTGCAGCTGCCTCCCATAGGATGAACAAGGGAGCAGCCTAAATAATTTCAAGGGAGCACTTAAAGAGGCCAGAGGTATGTGTATTCATTTTCATTTCTCCTGGGGGAGCAGCTCTATACACAGCTACTTATTCACAATCACACTGCTTATGCAGAAACGATGACCTGGGCAGAACCACAATGTGCCAAGAATTCTTTTCACATCTTGCTCCTTACCACTCTCTCCCACCCTCAGCCTCCCTTTCTCCTAACTCCGTCACACATGATACCCTTGACCTACTCAGAGCCCTCCTCCACGGTGCCACCCTAGATCCTGAGGTCAGTGCCTGCAGGAACACTCTTCCCTTCCCTCTGTCTTTAGAACCACTCCCTTAGGGCCTTGCTCTCTGCTCTTCTAGAACAGTGGGTAAACTAATACATTAATGAGAGGTAAATTATTAGTGGCAAAGAATGCCCTGGTAAATTACTTCTCTAGAATAGCTGCATCCTAAAAGGAAATGCCTGAATTTTCACATGGTCTTCCCTGATTCCCCTGGGTTAGATTTCTCCATTCATTATTATCTCACTTAAATGTGACATTTTTCTTTTCTTTTTTAAATGTCTACTTATTTTTGAGACAGAGAGAGACAGAGTGTAAGTGGGGAAGGGGCAGAGAGGGAGGGAGACACAGAATCCGAAGCAGGCTCCAAGCTCTGAGCTGTCAGCACAGAGCCCGACGTGGGGCTCGAACCCACAAACTGTGAGATCACGACCTGAGCCGAAATTGGACACTTAACTGACTGAACCACCCAGGCGCCCCAAATGCGACATTTTTCTGTATTACATTATAAAATTTATGAACATGTCAATTTCCAGTCTCAGATTATAAGATAGGAGAGGGCAGCCGCAACAAATTTTATATCCTGCAAACATCCAGCAAAGAGTTTTATCAACTCTATGAATAAAGCCTGACTGAACAAGCCGGTTTTTCAGAGTACCTCAAGTCACACCATATAGCATGCCTCCTACTCTAGCTTGGTATGAAATCCATTCTGGAATTAGGCAGTGGGTGGAACTGACATTTGGACCTCCCTGCCTCTCTCTTTCCTCCACAGGCAGTGAAGCTTCTCTTCCCCATCTGGCATACAGACTATTCAAAGTTGGGGTGACATGAATGGGGAGACCGTGAGGAAAAGAATGCTCAGGAAGTAATAAGGTTCTTTACAAAAGACTTCAGGGAAAAGAAGAGAATGAAGTTGGATACTGTTCTGCAATTTTTTGCTTCTAGGAAACTAGTGAAAATGACGAAGTGGAAAAACAGGTGCTATAAAAAGTGCCAAATTATTCCTCGCCGTTCATGTTGTTCAGCAAGACCATATCCAACAGGCTACTGAGTCATAGTTTTCCTGGTTGTGAAAAAATGATGTCATAAGAAATTACTCCCACAGAGCTGGTCAGTCACTTAACTCGGAAAATAAAATCGACAAGATTCCAATAGCACGGCATATGGTATCATGTTACCAAACAGAAGACACTGCTGAAATAAGGTATGCCGTTTACATTTTTAAAAATCCCATTATTAAGAGATATGCTTATTTCCATTCACATATGTGTGTTTGGAGGAAATACGCACATTCTAAAATTAAAGCTACCAGATCCAATGACAAGATATAGGTAGTTAATGGTACAAAGAAGAGAGAGAAAGAAGGAGAGGAGGAGGGGGGAAAAAGAAGAGATAAGGAAGAGGAGGAAAGAAAGACACTACATAGAGCATCTTTAAGCATGTAAAGTATTTCTAAAATCAAGAATTCCTACCTCTTAGACACACATCTGTCATTTTTTAACTGGCTGAATTCTTCCCGAAAAGTGCTACAAACTTTTAAAACATAATCTGCACCTGTGGTGAAGGCAAGCCCCTCCTCTGGAAATGGTGAAAGGGTGGTCAGGTTTCCTACTCAGCTACTAAGTGCATCAAGGAACACTGAAAATGCACCACTCTGTCCAGAGAGGTCTATCTAGCATTCCAGAAAACTTGGAAATAGAGATTTTAAAAAATGTGAGGAAAGCTCTGTGGTTGAAAGGCAATGAATACAACTTGATATTCTAAATAAACAATCTATCTAGAGGTGGAGGGAGGGCCAATTCTTAAGGAATCCATTTACTCATCCTTTTATTCACCCATCCATTAATTCACATATCCTTCTATTCACTCATTCAACGAGTGCTTATTGAGAGCCTCTACATACCAGGCCCTGGAAATACTATACTGAATAAAGCAAACACAGTCGACAGGGTATACATTTTTCATTCCATAGTAAGGTTTTGCTTTTGCTCCAAGAGAAATTACGGAGAAATAATATATTTTGGTCTTGTCATTAAATGGCAAAATATAGCAGACACCTGATGAACCCCTCAGGGATATTAATTGGACTTTGTGTCACTAGGAATGTGATAAATTGATACAACAGAATATACTTCCATTAATTATAACTTGCCTCCCTCATGAATATTTCAGAACTCACTCTTTTAACAGGAAATGGGGGCAAAAGGAACAGAATTTTAGAAAACAAAATTTCTTAAACTAAAAGATATATAAAGGGAATTCATCTCCTCCTCAGTCTCAAGCAAATCATTCACAGGTCAAAGGTGACAAAGAATTATCAAACTTTGTTTCAGTCTCGAAGGATTTTACATTGTAGGTGTTAGGATTCAGAAGACGTGGACACCTGAGAGTCTTCCAAAAATCATAAACAAGCAAAAATAAGACTACGCCTTACAAACATTCAGGTTGTCCTGACACCCTTCACATACTGCTTTCCAGCCACGCTGCCTCGCAAACTGATTTTAAATCTCATATATCTCTTTTAATGAACTTAACCCCCAGATCATGTCTGTCTACTAAGTGAAGCTTAAAAATCTAAGGCCAGATAGTGGGTGCTTTTTTAACCAGAAATTCTAGCAGTGAAAACAAACGTGGTATCTGTGTAAACACCCTCCCTCCCGGCTTTAGATGGTCTCCAGTACTCTATCCAAACACTTCTCATAGCCCTAACGTGGTGCTTTGTCACCCCTTAGGGAGGTTTCCCCTATCCCCACGCCCCCAACATTTCCCGTGTTCCTCCCAGTAATTGGAGTGAGTTTTCCCTCGCTCTCCACACATCCAATGTCACCTCTCCCTTCCAAGGTCTAGCTCAAATGCTATTGCCTATAGACCCAAGGTACAGACCTTGGTTCAGGCCTGGTCAGGTTAACAATGCTTCCTCTATCATCTCTAATTCCCATATGATTTTAGTTTGTACTCCACATGTTGATGCTTGGCCAAATATTGACAGCCTCTGTTCTCTGAAGAGGAGGAGCTACTTTAATCAGTTACTAAAATATTATAGCACAGAAACACTTGGCCCAACATATGCCTAAGTGTTAGAAGGAAAGTGAGTCCTCAACTTGTTAAAACACAACAGGAAATACAGAAACGAAGAGGTGAAGGGTCTTCTATTCTTCCTTGTTCAAGGTGATTTGTCCTTGTTCCAAATATGATCTAACTTAATTAGTGAATTATTCAAACTAAACGTGCCCTAAGAAATTATGAGATAAGCAAAGTTTGCCCACAATGCTTCTCACCTTTCCTTTTTAACCTAGACTCTGGGTTACTTTTTCTTCCCAGAGATCACAAAGGAGAAAGAGTAATTGCCGTCAGGATCAGGTAAACTAAGTTACTCTCCTGAATGTAGTCTTGAGCCAAGGATCAGGATCAGGGGAGATCTCCTTTGCTTTGCCAGGCCCCAAGTTGGAGAGCAAATTTTCTCTGGATAACGATGCGTAACTGTTGGTATGTTCACTGCAGTGACATTAGGCAGAAAGAGTTTCCAATAAAATCGTCCTATTTCCTATTGAAGGTAGCATTATGGAACAATAATAGCTAAGATTATTTAAACCTTTGCATATGATAGTGCATTTAATCCTCTTGATCCTTTAATGCAGATCATGCTTTCAATGTCTATCCACCTTTGCCCCACACAACCCTGGTCTATGGACAACACAACAGCCAGAGTGAGTTGTTAATACCCTAAGTCAGACTATGTCACTGCTCTGTTCAAAACCCCTCAGTAATACCCAGTCTCTCTGCTAGTAAAAGCCAAAATGTTTACAATGGCCTTCGAGATCCTCCAGGGTCGGACCCTCTCTTCTCTCTCTGACTTCACTTCCTACTACTTTTTGCTCCCCTGCTCCACTCCAACCATCTGGGCCTTTTAGCCCAGATCTTCAAACACAGTAGGCACCTCTCTCCCCGGGGTCCTTGCTCTATTCCATAGGCTCCAATGACATCTTCCCAAAGAGACCATCCTTTTGAAATTGCAATACCCATTTCCATCCCCACAGTATTCCCTGTTCCCTTTATTCTATTTGATTTTTCCCCCTAACAGTTATCATCATCTCAGATACTACATTATTTGTTTGTTTGGGGGCTTGTTTCTTTATTGGGTTTTATTTATTGTTTTATCCCCTGCACTCTGGAATATAAGCTCTGCCAGGATCAGGGTTTTTATGTTTCGTTCTCTTGAATTCCTAGTGTTAGAACAGTGCCTGGAATACAGTAGGCATTCAGTAAATATTCACTGAATGATTGTGTGAAAGTAATTGAGGTACAGAGAGATCAAGAAATTTGTTTAAGGACACACAGCCAATGAGAATTGGGATTTAAGCCATCTCTGCATAATCCAACCTCTAAATAACAGCAGAGTGTTCAAGCTGAATCCCTCGGAAGCAGACCCTGATGCCAAGATTTATGTACAAGTGGTATATTAGGCAAATATTCCCAGGAGGAATCTATAAGGGAGTGAAGGACCAGGCAAGGAAGAGGAGGGAGTCAAGAAGGTAAGGCCTCAGACAGTCCTGAAAAGTAGAGTTTCTGCCTGATTCCATAATAGGGGACCTCTGGAGTATAAGTCACACATCGACTCAGAGGAGTCCTAGTCAGACCCAAAGCAAAGAGATGAGCTTAGTGGCCCTTCATTTGGCAGTCGTTGGCCAAGGGCTGGGAGATGGGTAAGGTGCTGAAGCACTTCCTTCTGGCTCTCTGTGCATAAGGGCAAAGAAGTTGTTCCAGTAGCCTGACAACGATTAGGGTTTAGAGGGGAAAGCACATCACAGGGTAGGAAGCCTTTGGAGTGGAGGGACAGCACTAATACATGTGCTACGATGGTCCTTCCATGTCCCTCCTAATGCCTAAAATCATGTCCCAACTCTAGGTCATGGCCTAAGACTCCACATAATCTAGCCTCTGTTGACCATTCAAGTCACATGTTGCACCACTATTCCCTTGCTTACTGTGAACTAGCAGCTCAGGGACCATGGCCTTTGCACCTGCTACCTTTCTTTCTAGAACACTCTTCATTAAACTCTACACACAGTTTCCTTTTCATCTTTCACAGGCCAGCCAAAATACCCTCAAGGAAACTCTTCCTTAAGCAGCGCACCATCCCAACACTTTTTATTTCCTAAAAAGAAGAAGAACAAAAAGAAAAAGAAAATTCCTTATCACAATCTGTAATCATTTTTGTTTCTTTATCTATTTGTATTCGTATTCTGCTTCCCCACTAAAATACAAGCCCCATCAAAATAATGCGATGTCTGTTTCCCCGCCTGCGCTATCCCCAGTGCCTAGCACATTATAGAAATTCAAACTATCCCTTGCATGAAAACAAACACTGAGAGATAAATCTCTAACCATGCAAAATCACAGCTGCATCTACCTACCCGAATCTATTTGAGTATATCTTCAAAAAGTTAAATTAGTTATCCAAATAACAAATAAGGTTGGAAAGATAAGGACATACTAGTCTGGTTATTAGTGCCACTTTTTAACCTGGTCATTTTAGCTTCAGATAGACCCTGCTTCTTCTCTTCATCCACAGAGAAGTCATCAATTTAGATACACTACATAAGACTAGAGGCTAAGATTGTGAGCTAAAATAAAAAGGTTTCATCAGCCCATAATTTTGTGAGATTAGTTAAAACTACCCAGGGACTTCAAGCAGAAGCAACCTACAAAAGTATAGAAAACTCTCATATTCTCCAGCCTCCATTAACATTCCCTTTCTCTCTTTTGTGAATCAGAAGATAGTACACCAAATGGAATGTAGAAGGAGTATTTGTATCTTTTCTTTTCTCAACGGTGGAATAAAAGCCACTCTTCTCCCCCCCAAAAAAATAGTCATTCCTTGTCTCAAAAATTCTGCTTCTACAAGCACAGATGTTACAACAGATACAAACAGGAGCACAGAACGTGAATTTTAAGAACTCTCTGAGATCAAAACAAACTTTCAATTTGTTGTTTTGACTTAGAAGCTTCAAAGACTTCATGTGTTGTCTGATTTGCCACCAAGGACAAAAGCCCCCAGTGTAAATAGGCTAGGAACATTTCCAACTTTCCGATCTTAAAGATTTCTGGCAAGGATGATCTTAGTAATTTCTTTGGAAGTAATGGCATGTTATCTAATAACATGACTAAGAATTCCTACTTGTACCTAAATTTAAACTTTTCTCTTTTTAATCCTAATAATGGGGTGCACACGTCAACTGGGCTTCCATCTTCCGTTCTATATATATAATAAAACCTACACTAGGAGTAAATGGTACCCTTTCTTCAAGGCCAAGCTCAGCCAGCATCTCTTCTAGGTAAATTGTCCCATTCCCACAGCATTAAGTAACCCACGCTACCTTTCTTAAAATTTCCAAAATACTTCTCCCTCGGTCTTCTGGTACCTACCTCTTTCTGCCATCTGTGCTAATGATTCTTGAAGCGAACCCACCTTCTGTCCTTCGCTGTGTAGTAGCGTGGCGATCGGTTATGAGCTGTGCTCTCGGGCCACGCTGCCTGGCCTCCCCAACTAACCAGCATCACCCGCGCGTGTGATCCCTTCTGCCAGGCAGCAGTAGAAGGGATGCAGTTTTCTTCAACTCAACTGAATCTGTTTCAGCTCCTCATTCCACCTGATTCAGAAGTGACTTAGCCAATTCCAGGTTTCCTCCATCAATTCAGGGCTTTCTCCCTCCCCTATCAGAAAACAACCTCTTCCTGGTGCTGCATCCATGCAGGGGGAGGGGGAGGGGGGTTGCCAGCAGTTATCATCAGCCCCTACTTGGTGTCGTCTGAGGAATAACTGACCTCATCTGCATCCTGCTGGAGGTGCCCATTCCCGTGGCCCAGGCCCAGTGGCTGCACACCGCTGATCCTCAGCTGCTGGACACCTCCAGATACAGTGGCCCTCAGAAACGTTGCCAGTTTCTCCTGCCTATCCAGGGCGGCGTTATCCTGGTCGTTTTTGTATCATAATAATAAAGAAATGACAACCTTGCTCTTACACATCCTTAGACATACTCTATCTTTCCAAGCCCCCAGAAACATGTACAAAGCTGCATCACCCACTGTGCCTTTATACCCAAAACAACAAAACAAAAAACAAAAACATAGGTGTCGGAGGATTTAAAGGATTATAACTAGAAGATATTTTTCTTTTTCAATGCCCTCTTTTTAAGTTTATATATTTATTTTGAGAGACAGAGAGAGAGCACAAATGGAGGAGGGGCAGAGAAAGAGAGAGAGATAGAATCCCAAGCAGGCTCCGCACTGTCAGCTCAGAGCGAGACATGGGGCTCGAATTGGCGAACTGTGAGATCATGACCTGAGTCGAAATCAAGAATAGGGAGGGACCTCAACCGAATGAGCCACGCAGGAGTTCCAAACTTTTAATATTTGTTTATCAAAGTCATACCTGCAGACAAGCTAGTTGTAAGCAGCAGTCCCCAGCCCCGTCCCCTTCTGCTACCAGGCTCAGCCTCTAGCTGTTTGAGAAAAAGAGTACACGCTCTTGATTCGGACTGAGAAGTGTCATTTGGGCTAAAACCCCACCTGGGAATAATATGAAGTGCAACTGTTAAGAAAAAGAAAACAAACTGAGATCATTACACAGCAACATATACATGCTAGACCATGGTCAGAGTCAGTGCTTAACAGTAAGGAAGACAGTAAATACAGCTCATTGTCTTGCACTGTCAAAGACTCTTTACATCTATTCTCTCTCATTTTTCAGCGGGACAGCAAGACCCTAAAAGGCAAACAAGAGTCACAAACTAGACTCTGCTCGCCTCACCTGTCTCCTCCACTTTCTCTGCAACCACCTCTGACAAACCCAGTCTGTCTGAAATTGAGAAATTCAATAAGCCAAAATTGAAGGCAGACATGCAAGAGAAAAATGTCGAACTGGAAAAGCCAACCCGGGAACCCCAGTGACACCTGTGGCCAATACACACTGAACATTCCACAAGCGTTGCCTTCTTATTCTACTTCTTCTAGCTGCTTAACTTTGTTAAGAAGCAAAGAGGTTGGATCAGATTTTAAATGATGGTGCTGCTCCTTTTCACATCAAAGAATCGAAAACTACTGACAAGGCCTGTCTCTTCCAGGCAGGTCTGGCTAGCAGGGAAGGAAAATCCTTGAATGTTGGTGAAAACGCAGCTGGATGGCACCACAGTGAATTTCAGGTAGAAACCAACCAAGCTGGTCCAAGGTGTCCTGCAGGCTGTAAAATGCAATGTGACCAGAATGGCAGTCTGATTCCATTGCATTTGTTGTTGCAATTTGTTGCAGTGTTGTTGTTGTTCAAATGATTTTAACTATTGGAATGCATCACTTTTTAAATAAGCAAATAAAACACAAAAGTTTAAAATGTAAAGAAAAAAAGACAAACAACCTGGTTTCACATCTGTATTCACTACTTCACCCTTCAGCATTCTTCAAAGAATTGATATTGATGCAAAGATCAATCACTATTGACAAGGTTACGGTATAGGTTTTGCTGCACTTGGAGAGTCTGGGACGGTGGTGCCTGGGAAATGCATAAAATAACCCTGCATGGATCCTATCTCCCTTATCTACTATCTTTGTGAGCTTGGGTCAAATTAATCTCTCAAAGCCTCAGTTGCCTTGTCAACAAGACACAGATAATGATAGCATTCATGTCATAGGGGTACTGCAATAATTAAATGAAATAAAGCACATAGCACAAACCTGGCATTTGGTAAGCACTCAGTAAACAATAACTATCATTATCCTCACCATTCTTTATATTCTCATATGGCCCAGCCTCTTTGGGTAGTTGCTCCTGTCACCTTTAAATCCCAGTTTGCTTAAAGTGAGCTATGCCTTAATTATGCTATCTAAACTCATGAAGCCTGTGATCATAAAATACAGACCAGTGCTGCAAGCTTAGATATGTAATAAGAAAAGTAAAGATCCACAGGATTTAGTTTTATTTACAGAAAGTGAGTGTTGAGTAAGCTAATTTCATTTAGGTGTTCAGAGCTATCTGTTCCCTAGAAATAGTCTTCATAACAAGATGTGTCCCTCAGTGAAGCATTGTTTCCCCTAAAACACCTGAATCCTAAGAGTCAATAATAATGACACAATCATATTTTTAATTTACTGTCTACCATTTCCCAGGCACTACATATGTGTTTTCCACTATGATTTTATGTTTTCATCACAAACACCCTATGATGTGGGCATATAAACACACACACACGCACACACACACGCACACACACACACACACACACACACACACACACACACGTGCACACACAGACTCAGATGTTAAATTATATGCCCAAAGTCAAACAGTGAGTGTATGAATAAAAACCAGACTACAAGACAGGTCCAACTTACTGTAATACCTGTGTTTCATTTCATTATCTGTGTTCTTGAGGCACCTGGGTGGCTCAGTCGGTTAAGCATCTGACTTCAGCTCAGGTCATGATCTGACAGTTTGTGGGCTGGAGCCCCATGTCAGGCTCTGTGCTAACAGCTCAGAGCCTGGAGCCTGTTTCAGATTCTACATCTCCCTCTCTCTCTCTCTCTCTGTCCCTCCCCTGCTCATGTTCTGTCTCTCTCTCTCAGAAATAAACATTAAAAAATAAATTAATTAAAATTTTAAAAATTCAGATAAAAAAACATTATCTATGTTCTTATAAACTCTAATGGATTCTAAGTGTGTGTGTGTGTGTGTGTGTGTGTGTGTGTATTTGTCACTTCTGTATCTCTAAATTTTAAAGTAGCTATGCAGAGGATGCCTTAAAGTAATAAAACCCAATCAAACTAGAATGGATATAGTAATTTAAATGATTCTCCTTTGCAGGTTTAGCACATGCTTGAGAAACATCAAGTAGAACAAAGTGAAAATGCTGCTGTAACAAATTTTAAAAATCAAAAATAACTAGACTTCCTTCCCCTCCATGAAGTCTTCTGCTAATAGATAACTTACCATTAGATGATAGGGGAATCCAAAATAAAGTAAATGGAAAAGGGATAAACTTCTAAAGGTTTATAAAAGGCAATAAACTTCTAAAGGCTTCTCTGAATTCCCAGCTACTGATAATGCTATTTGCTAATTTTGGAAGAAATCAATTCCAAATCTCTTGAATTCAGTTGGCTAGAAGAGAGGAAGAGAAATTATTGAATCTCTACTTAAATTACTTCCTTATAATTAAAAATTCATTTATCCATAATTCTATTGATCCTCGTGGCTAATAAATAATAATAATAAATTATTATTTCATATACAAGTGTTATTCCAGGTAATTGCATCCAGGATAACTCTATTACTGGGATAGCTTTATGACTGATGTTTACACGTCACTAACAATGACTCATGGCCTATATAAAACAAGCATAGTGCAAGGCTGCAGGCCTTTTCCTTTCTGTTTATAGAATAAACATCTAGGCTGAAGTATCAGACTTCTCCATGGCTGATGCATTAGTGTCTTCAGGTGTCCCCTCAAACTTTGAAGATGATCACAACCGTATAGTGCTAATACTTCCCACCACAAGAGTTTATGACTTCCTTTCAATTCTATTAAAGGCTATGAAAACCATTGTCCAAGTTTGGTTTCTTCCATATTATGAACCATATCCCCTAATATCCAAGGTCTTGGGCAAAACTCCCTCCCACTAATAACTTGAATACCTCCTTGTCTTTCAATTCCCCTTTTTCCTGAAGTTTTCACCAGTTACTTTAGCAGGGCATCTTGGAATACAGTCCTTCATGTATTTCTTGCTCCTGGTTCCTTTCAGACAAATCTACTAAAAACATCATGGAGGCAGCTCAAAGATTTTATAAGTAATCAATCAATTAATTAGGCTTATAGATGGTACTCAAACATCAAAACTATCAATGTAAATAGGGACACAGTACTATTGAACAATTAAACATCTCTCTGAAATCTTCCCATGAAATTGTTCTGATCATGAAATTTCATTACTAAGGGCACGCTCTATTAGGAAATTTATGTATACATACAAATTTATAATATATATTAATATGTAATATATTCTATCTATATTTTAATATAGACAATACCTATTAGGAAGTTTACCTATACATGTATTTATTATTGTTTTAAAGATTGGATGTTTCTATACTTTTTAATAAGAAAATCATCTCTAAGCAGATATGGTTTGTACAGCTCTGACTAAAGACTCTTCATAGTTTATCTGTTTCCATCAGTTACTTCATTTTAATTTTGATAAAACTATTGAATAAGGGAAGTGTTTTTCTGAAACTCCACTTTATTCTCTGTGGTAAGTACATTGTCACAACAACTCATGACAAAACAAAGATTTAAGGACTATGGTCTGATCTCACTCATGAGACTAGATTAAATCAAGACAGGGCCCATAGGGCAGTTATATAGGAAGGGTATTTTCAATGAAAGATGAATTGGGAAAGGGGCTACTTAAAATCTCAAAAAAATCACTAAGCAAAAGAAAAATTATTTTTAAACATGAAAGTAGGAAATGGGACATGTTCATTCATTTGTTCAGTTAACATTTATTACCTACTGTAATCATATATTATTCTAGGAACTGAGTTTATTTTATTTTTTTTTTCAACGTTTATTTATTTTTGGGACAGAGAGAGGCAGAGCATGAACGGGGGAGGGGCAGAGAGAGAGGGAGACACAGAATCGGAAACAGGCTCCAGGCTCTGAGCCATCAGCCCAGAGCCCGACGCGGGGCTCGAACTCCTGGACCGCGAGATCGTGACCTGGCTGAAGTCGGACGCCCAACCGACTGCGCCACCCAGGCGCCCCTCTAGGAACTGAGTTTAAAGTGAAGAACAAGGAGCCCTGGGTGGCTTAGTCATTTGAGCATCTAACTCTTGATTTCAGCTCAGGTCATCATCTCAGGGTCATGAGATGAAGCCTCAAGTCAGGCTCTGTGCTGAATGTGGACCCTGCTTAGGATTCTCTCTCTCTGCCTCTCTCACTGTCCCTCCTCCACTCACGCATGCACTCTCTCTCTCTCTCTCTCTCTCTCTCAAATATAGATAAAATGAAGAGCAAAACCGATGCATTCTCTGCCCTTAAGAAATTAATATTCCAATTAAAGATACAGTTACAGGTAAACAATATATAAACACAACTTGTAGTGAATGTAATGGAATCACAAACTTGGTACAATTACAGAAAATTTAGGAGATCACCTGTTTAGAAACAGTGACAAGGAAAGCCTCATATTTAACTTGAGGGTTGTACAATGAGAAAAGATCAGCTGTGCAAAGTGTTGGGGGATGAATACTTTAAGTCAAAAAACATTTTGTAATGGGACAAGGAGTAAATATTTTATGTTTTGAGGGCCATTTGTTCTCTGTTGCAACTACTCAATACTGCTACTGACAATTCCTAAACAAATGAATATGGATGTGCGCTCCAATAAAAGTTTATTGACAGAAACAGTCTGTGGGCCAGATGTGGCCTATCAGCTATAATTTGACAACTCCTGCTCTAGGCACACAGACGACCTAGGGAAGGACAGGAGAGGTATTGCTGTGTTCAAGGAACTGATATGACACTGTTATGGCTAAAGTAGAATAAGTGGGAGGGGAGGGGCATGAAATGAGCTTAACAGGTAAGCAGGGCTCAGGTTGCGCATGTCTTTGGAGGCCAGGGTAAGGACTTTGGATGATATTTAAACAACTTATAGTTTTAGCAGGGTAGTAACATGGTGTGTGTTTTAAAAGCTCATTACAATTTCTATGTGGAGAATGGACTAGAAGACTATTGAAGTAGTTCTGGAGGTGCCATCATGGCCTGGATTCACATGATGGCAATGAAAATGGGAAGAAGTGAATATATTCCAGAAACATTGAAAAGTGAGGATCCTAAATCATGGATTGTGCTGGGGTGGGGACACGATGATGAAAGAGAAGGGAAAATTAAGTTTGATGCTCAGCGCTCTGGCTAGAGCAATTGGATTGACCATAGGCAGTCAACTTGAGTTAAATGATAAATTCCAAAGAGGAAGACTAGAGAGAGAAAAGCATTGCAAGTTAAGTTTAACCCATATTAGAAAATATTTTAAGACATAACACTTGCCGAACACACAGTGTGAACATATAGATGCACTGCCGTGCCATCAATCTACTGTTGGAATCTGCCACTGAGCTCTAAGTCTCCTGAGGTAGAAAACGCATTTACCCAGGACCCAACACAGCTCCTGGTACACACCAATCACTCAGTGATTGCAGCATTAAAAAAAAATAAATGCTCTCGAGGGGCAAAGATGGCAGAAAAGCATGGAAGTTTTTTTTTTACATCTCTTGCCCCTGAAATGCAGCCAGATCAACACTAAACCATCTTGCACACCTAGAAAACTGATTTGAGGATTAACACAACAATCTGCACAACCTGAACCACAGAACTCAGCAGGTACACAGTGCAGAGAGGTGAACTGGGGGAGAGAGAAGCCGTGGAGGGCAGAGAGCTGTTTTTGCTTGTGGAGAGAGGACAGAGCTGAGGGTAGAGTATGGGAAAACCAACCCTCCACCCTCAGAAAAAAGGCAGCTGGAGAGAAAGTGAAGAGTGAAAACAGCCACAGTGAAAAAAGCCACTCCTTTGTTTCTGAACAAAAAAAGGAGAAAGGAGAAAGGAGAGAGTTTAATTCCATTAAGACTCTATAAACAGGGGAAGCAGAGTCTGAAACTATGCAGCTTGATACCTGGCAGTGCTCTGGTAGGAAGGGCGATTTTCCAGAAGCAGAGAGCAAGGTCATCAGGGTCCTCAGGCCACATGGGGAGAGGCAGTCCCCCTGCTGGGAGGACATTTGGTGGAGGCTGTGCAGCCACCCCACAGGCAAAGATCTCAATGGACCCCGGAGAACAACCACATTCGCTGGTGTTGGAACAAGGATATTAAGGGGGAAGTCTGGCACCAGATGTGTGTTGTGACTTTCCATACCCTGAAATGCTGCTGCTACATCGTGTGAACTTTCTCTGGCATGGGCTGGCATCCAGCCACAGTCTCTGGGCATTGGCAGCAGGGTGGTCTCTGTGAACATTCCTGGGGATGGGCCAGCACCTGGCCATTGCTCACTGAGACCCTCCCCCAGAAGGTCTGAGCAGGTCAAAGCCACAGTCCCTCAGAAGTCAGAAGTGAGGGGCCAGGAAACTCAGCCCCATTTGAGATAAAACTCAGGAGGAAGTGCCACCTGGCAGCCTGACAGCTTGGCTATGTAGAAGTGGGGAGTAGATGGAAGCCAGAGACAAAGGAGGGGTGCTTCATTGCTAGGTTTGGAGAGCAGAGTTCCTATATTAGAGACTGGGTAACTGGGTGACGCCATTTTCACCCCTCCCACGCATGTGCATACACACCTACGCGTGCCACAACAACCCACCCCAGTAAGCTAAGCAGCACCATCTAGTGGAGAATGGAGCCATTACACTAAACCCTGCCCAACTGGGCCAACAGCGGTCTTGATGAACACCACAAGTCTCTCCGCCTGCTTAGTTTATGGACTATAAAGTGCTTCATAGCTTGACTTCTACAAGAAACCAGATCTAATTTCAATCGTACTTCATTCTGTTTGCTGGTCCTTTTATTTAATTTTTTTTTTCTTTTTCTTTTCTTATCCTTGAATACAGAAAGAGAAAAAAATCTATTTTTATTTTCCATTTTGATTAAAAAGATTTTTTATTTTTTCTATTATATTTTTTATTTTGTAAATTTTTAAATTCTATTTTACTTTCATCATTTCATTTTATTCTATTTTATTGTATTCACTTTTTTCAAATTTTAAATGTTTTCCTTTTTTCTCTTTATTTTTTTCTTTTTTCTTCTTTATTTTCCTTTTCTGATCCTTCCCTTTTTTCTCTAATCTATCAAGCTTCCTTCAACCAGAACAAATGCTAGGATTTAGCATCCTTTATTTGATTTCTCTGTGTTGTTTTCAATTTTTAATTTTAGGTTTTTTTACTTTATTAATTCCTTTTCTTCCTCCAAAATGATGAAACAAAGGAATTCACCCCAAAAGAAAGAACAGGAAGAAATGACAGCCAGGGACTTAATACAGATACAAGCAAGATGCCCAAACCAGAATTTAGAATCACAATAATAAGAATACTAGCTGGGGTCGAAAATAGATTAGAATCCTCTTCTGTGGAGACAAAAGAAGTAAAAGCTAGTCAGGATAAAATAAAAAATGCTATAACTAAGCTGCAATCTCGAATGGATGCTATGGCAGCAAGGATGGATGGGGCACAGCAGCGAATCAATAATATAGAGAACAAACTTATGGAGAATAATGAAGCAGAAAAAAAGAGGGGACTAAGGCAAAAGAGCACAAAATAAAAATTTTAGAGAGCTCAGTGACTCATTAAAAAGGAATAACATCAGAATCATAGAGGTCCCAGAAGATGAAGAGAGAGAAAAAGGGGTAGAAAATTTATGTGAGCAAATCATAGCAAAAAACTTTCCTAACCTGGGGAAAGACACAGTCATCAAAATCCAGGAAGCATAGAGGACTCCCATTAAATTCAACAAAAAACTACCATCAAACAAGGCATATCATAGTCAAATTCACAAAATACTCAGGCAAGGAAAGAATCATGAAAGCAGCAAGGGAAAAAAAGTCCTTAACTTACAAGGAAAGGCAGATCAGGTTTGCAGCAAACCTATCCACAGAAACTTGGCAGGCCAGGAAGGAGTGGCAGGATATATTCAATGTGCTGAATCGGAAAAATATGCAGCCAAGAATTCTTTACCCAGCAAGGCTGTCATTCAAAATGGAAGGAGAGATAAAAAGTTTCCCAAACAAAAATTAAAGGAGTCAGTGACCACTAAACTAGCCCTGCAAGAAATTTTAAGGGGGACTCTCTGAGGGGAGAAAAGACAGAAAAAAAAAAAAAAAAGATCAAAAGCAACAAAGACTAGAAAGGACAAGGAAACGCTACCAGAAATTCCAACTCTAAAGGCAATAAATTCATATCTTTCAGTACTCATGTTAAATATCAATGATCTAAATGCTCCGAACAAAAGACACAGGGTAACAGAATGGATAAGAAAACAAGATCCATCTATATGATGTTAACAAGACCCATTTTAGACCTAAAGACACCTTCAGATTGAAAATAAGGGGATGGAGAACCATCTATCATGCCAGTGGTCGTCCAAAGAAAGCCAGAGTAGCCATACTTATATCAGACAATCTAGATTTTAAAACCTGTAACAAAAGATGAAGAAGGGCATTATGCCATAATTAAGAAGTTTATCCACCAAGGAGACCTCACAATTGTAAACATTTATGTTCCAAACGTGAGAGCACCCAAATATATAAATCAATTAATCACAAACATAAAGAAACTCCTTGATAATAATACCATAATAGTAGGGGACTTCAATACCCCACTTACAACAATGCACAGATCAGTTAACAATCAACAAGGAAACAATGGCTTTTAATGACACACTGGACCAGATGGACTTAACAGATATATTCAGAACATTTCATCCTAAAGCAGAATACACATTCTTCTCAAGTGTACATGGAACATTCTCCAGAAGAGATCACATACGGGACACAAATAAGCCCTCAACAAGTACAAGAAGATCAAGATCATACCATGTGTGTTTTCAGACCACAACACTATGAAACTCGAAATCAACCACAAGAAAAAATTTGGAAAGATAACAAAGAGTTGGAGACTAAAGAACATCCTACTAAAGAATGAATGGGCTAACCAAGAAATTAAAGAAGAAATTAAAAAGTACATAGAAGCCAATGAAAATGATAACACCACAGCCCAAAACCTTTGAGACACAGCAAAGGTGGTCATAAGAGGAAAGTATATAGCAATCCAGGCCTTCCTAAAGAAGGAAAAAAGGTCTTAGATACACAGCCTAACCTTACACCTCAAACAGCTGGAAAAAGAACAGCAAACAAAATCCAAAACCAGCAGAAGACAGGAAATAATAAAGATTAGAGCAGAAATCAATGCTATCGAAACAAAAAAAACCAGTAGAACAGATCAATGAAACCAGGAGCTGGTTCTTTCAAAGAGTTAACAAAACTGATAAACCCCTAGCAAGTTGGATCAAAATGAAAAGGGAAAGGACCCAAATAAGTAAAATCAAGAATGAAAGAGGAGAGGGGCACCTGGGTGGCTCAGTCAGTTGAGCGACCGACTTCAGCTCAGGTCATGATCTCACGGTTTGTGGGTTCAAGCCCTGCATCGGGCTCTGTGCTGACAGCTCAGAGCCTGGAGCCTGCGTCGGATTATGTGTCTCCCTTGCTCTCTGCCCCTCCCCCACTCATGCTCTGTCTCTGTCTCAGAAATAAACACTAAAAAAATTTTTTTTAAAAAGAATGAAAAGGAGAGATCACAACCAACACTGCAGAAATGCAAACAATAATAAGAGAATGTTATGAGCAATTATACACCAATAAAATGAGGAATCTGGAAGAAATGGACAAATTCCTAGAAACATATAAACTACCAAAACCGAAACAGGAAGAAATAGAAAATTTGAATACACCCATAACCGGTAGATAAATCAAATTAGTAATCAAAAATCTCCCAAAAAACAAGAGTCCAGGGCCGGCTGGTAATTCTACCAAACATTTAAAGAGTTAACACCTATTCTCTTGAAGCTGTTCCAAAAGAAAATATCTTACGTAATGAGCTAAGGAGATTGATTTGTCTTAGTAAAATACAGAAAGTTACTGAAGAATTTTGAAGAGCAGAAAAACATAACCAGAGTTTGTGCTATAAACAGTGTTGCATTGGGTACAGAGACAAATGTGTCAGGAGTTGGGGGAAATTGTTAATAAATTACTGAAATCTCATAGAAAGATAATAAAGAGTAGGTCCAGGGTTATTAGTATTAGAAATGGTAAGAAATATAAACTCAAGAAGTCTTTTGGTTGGAGAGATTGATTGATTGATTGATTTTTATATTTAAATAAATATAGCCCATATATATAAAATATATAATTTGAGACTAATTATTATTCACAACAACTAAATAACATAAACAATACAAAACACTTAAAATTTTTTTTAATGTTTATTTATTTTTGAGAGAGAGAGGGACAGAGCGAAAGCAGGGGAGAGGCAGAGACAGAGGGAGACACAGAATTCAAAGCAGACTTCAGGCTCCAAGCTGTTTGGACAGACTCTGATGCAGAGCTCGAACCCACAAACTGGAATATCATGACCTGAGCTGAAGTCAGACACTCAGCCGACTGAGACACCCAGTATCCCCTGAATACAAAATACTTTTAAACATTAAATTATAAAAATAAGTGCCAAATTTTTAAGGCAAATGCTGAGTAATTAAGCTAGACTAGACTAAGAAGTTAGTATGACTGAGACCAAAAATTAGCTCTGAGTTCTCTGACAGCTAAGATAAACAGAATAAAAACAAGTGGAAGCGGGTGAAAATTGTTGGATTATATAGCTTCCAATTGCTATAAGGAGACATATCAGCTTTCTGGGGGAGATATACCGAATTTTACACTGTGTATAAAATCATACACTGAATTATAAATATATGTCCTAGTCTTGGGGCGCCTGGGTGACTCAGCTGGTTAAGTGTCCAACTTCGGCTCAGGTCATGATCTCATGGTTTGTGAGTTCGAGCCCCGCATCAGGCTCTGTGCTGACAGCTCAGAGCCTGGAGCCTGCTTCAGATTCTGTGTCTCCCTCTCTCTCCGCTCCTCCCCTGCTCATGCTCTGTCTCTCTTTGTCTCAAAAGTAAATAAAACATTAAAAAAAATTTTTTTGAAACACATCTCCTAGCCTTTTATATAAGGAACATTAAGGACTATAATAAACTATACCATAATAGCTATTTAATAAAATAAGCAAAAAATGATTTCTCATGTCAAAAACTTGTATCTTATATCCAAATAGCGAATTAAAATTGAAGACATTCTACTGTACACCTGTGATGGTATTTTCACAGAAAATAGGAGCAATGGAATCCAAATAATGAGTTTTACAGTGACTTGACTTCACTCAGAAATAGATCTTGGAAAACAGGAATAGATGATGAGTGGTTCCCTTAGACATCCCCTACCCAAACACGAAGTACCTTAGTGAGATCCACTCTACAGCAGTACAGACAGCATGGCAGATAAGAGCTAATGGCATGGACTCTGGAACCAGACAGCCCAAGTCCAACACCCATTTACCAGAGACACTAATGGAAGCAGTGTCATTAGAGCGGCTACTGATACCAAACGGCAAGGTGGTCTCAGGACTGGGATAATCAAGAAAGAAAAGTTCCAGTATGGACTATACTCTCTGCTGGCAAAGAGGTCAAAGTCAATTGCCTGCTACATTAACTATTATACTACTGCCTAGAGGAAGAAATGATTAAGGTATGGCTCCACAACTGGATTTCTCAGTTTGATTTTGAAAAATAAACTTCCGTGTTTCAGGGTATCCATTGAATCTAAATGTGAATATTTTCATTATGAATCTAGTCTGAAATGATTTATTTCCTGATTTTGAATTAGTGTTCCTATGACATGTACAAACTCACCATTTTGCTAAGACAGTTGGGCTGGCTGCACCTAATTTCAATTGAATTTTTGAACTTTAAGGATCCAGTTTAGTCAAACTGTTACTTGATCAGGAGTATTTTCAGTGTACTTCTTAGTCTGGCTTGTTATTTTAAGAGTGCAGAGTCATGTTGAATGAGGAGATTATCTTCAGTCTTTTGGCAAGTGTATACAATATGAATTTCTTAATTGCACCCAGAAGCAATGGAAGGAAAACACATTTATTAAATATTTTTAAAGACTGTTTGTTATCTTAACTATATATCAGTAGTTCAAAAGACCACCAACCCCTAATCTTTTGATTCTAGAACCACCTATGACTAGAAGTTTATTACTAGTCTAGAACAACCTAGACTAGGCATTTATTACGTGAAAAACAACAGCTGTGACTTTTGTACTTCTTCCAGAGCAAGTTATCTTTGCTTGCTACTAGAATTTGTTGATACTTACCCTGAACAAAGAGTTGATGTCAGTTGACCTCATCTTGTTCTACCCTTTCCAATCCCTAGCCCCCTCCAACATTTGCTACCTTGATTCTGGCTTCTTGATGGATATCCAATGCATACTCTTAACTCGCTGCCTTTGCTTAAGGTGTTCTTTTTCTCTCCATACTCTCCAATCTGAGAAAATTCCACTCCATGCCTCATAATACAGTGCTAACTCCTCTGTTACAGCATCTGTTATATGCCCTTCCTCCCTGACTTCCTTGAACCCTGCTGAGGCAAAACCTGACTCATTCATCTCTGTATTCCCAGCACCATATTTGTTTGGCAAATAGCAAATATTAAATAAATGTTTATTTAATTAATTCTTCTTATGATATCTAAAAAAGGTTGGAGGGTTGAAATATTATGTCCTTTTCCCAGTAGTATGCTTAGTTTTTACTTTATTCCAGGAACTAAGATGAGTTTCCCATAAGCAGTGGCTTTCTGGACAAAGGGATGGCAGCACGAAGACTTTCTGAAGAAGCAGCATCATGAAACATAGAAAGCAGTAGTAACAGATTCAGACACAGGGGATTAGCGTTCCCTGATAAAACCATGATTGTATTAGCTTGTCTTGTGTAAAGTGCTTAAAATCCCTTCTGTCCTGCCTCGGATGGTACAGAACCTTGTAATCCTACCTTTGCCTCTATAGTGGTGTCTCTTCTCATTCAGTGGCAAATGCGTAATAACTCAGACCAGGTAACAAGGTAGACTGGGAGGATGCTTAGTGATTGACATGAGTGTGCTCAAATAAAAATATACAGCTAAAATTAATAGAGCAAGTTAGAATTCTGATGAGGCAATACGAAAAGAGAAGTGATCATAACAGCAAGACTTCCCAGGTACATAACATGTAAAAGGCAAGGGAATGTGTAGGGAGGAGGGCAGGGACTTTGCCTGCAGACAACATAGTCTTCCAATGTAACACTTGCAACAATAATTGTGTTTCAGAGGATTTTCTAAAGTACTGGAGTCTGGGGCCACAAAACAGTAAAGAACTAATGTACCCACTTGGTCTGTAGACGATATCCAACAATTCCACAGACACTAGTTAGAGAACATGAACATGGTACTATTCTAGACTCTAACACCTACAAAATAAAGGGAAAATTGTTAATCCCAAGGAAAAAAAAACCACAATCAGGAGCCAAACAAAGCAAGAGTCACAATCTAATTATTGCCATAATCTTCAAGAATCTGTAGCCAGTGAAAGAAATGGAAAATCCTGCAGGAAATCCGAGAAGCCCACCACTACCTGGCTCCACAGAGCCCCTGTCCTGCCCACCTCACCATCACCTTCCAAAAGTTTATTGGTAAATTGACAAAATTCTCAGAATTCTCAGTGATGTTACGCATGGAGAGAAGAAAGCTGAGATTTTTTTTCTTTCAAAATGGAAGGCACATAAGTGGCTGACAGAAACTCATGAAGCCAGGAAAGAGAACAGAGCTGACTCTTCAAGGGGAGAGCAGGGGGGCCCCTAGGTCACACAGAAATCAAAGTCCAAGAGGGCCCCTCACAAGAAAGGAGCAGACCCTCCAAACAGGGAATGGATATGGAATAAGACATTGCACAAAATCTCAGGGGAGGGGCGCCTGGGTGGCTCAGTCGTCGGTTGAGCGTCCGACTTCGGCTCAGGTCATGATCTCACAGTCTGTGGGTTCGAGCCCCACATCGGGCTCTGTGCTGACAGCTCAGAGCCTGGAGCCTGCTTTCAATCCTGTGTCTCCCTCTCTCTCTGCCCTTCCCCCACCTCACTTTGTCTCACTCTGTCTCTCAAAAATAAGTAAATGTAAAAAAAAATTAAAAACAAAATCTCAGGGGAAAGAGCAGTCTAGGTACTCAGACTGCACTCCACCTCATCCAAACTTCCCAGCCTTTGTCATTCCCTCAGGCTAAGAAGAGCGAGCAGAACACAAAATTCCTAGTCATCAGTAGGAAAAATATCTCCAATATTATAGGAACAGAGTTACGTAGCACTCCACTTTCACTTTGTCCAGAGCCACCCAAGCAACATCAAGATGGAGAGAATGTCCCAGAAACTGTGCAAATATACCATACACTGTATGAGGATTCTCCAGAGAAACAGAACCAACAGGAGGCATGGGGTGAGGGTGAAGGCGGGCGCTTGTGTGGAGAAGGAGACAGAGATTGATTTTAAAGAATCAATTAAGGATTTTAAGGAATTAGCTCACACAGTTGTGGGGGTTCACAAATCTAAAATCTGCAAGGTAGGCTGGCAGGCTGGAAATACAGCAAGAAACTGATGTCTTGAGAGTAAAGGCAATCCAGAGGCAAGAATTTCCTTTCTTGAAGGGCCTCAGCTTCTTTCTTTTAAAACCTTCAACTGCTTACATGAATCCCACCCATATAATGGAGATTGTAATGGCTCTACCCAAAGGCTACAGATTTAAATATTCATTACATCTAAAAATACTTTCATGGCAACATTTGGAGTGGTGTTTGTCCAAACAACTGGGCAACATAGCCTAGTAAAGTTGACACATAAAATTAACCGTTGATAAACACACACATAGCCACCTAGAGTAATAATAATAGTTAACATTCATTGCATGGGCTAGGCACTGGCCTTTATAGTTCACAGGTATTTACTCATTCAATTCCCACAGCAACCTTATGAGATAAGTACTATTTATTATCCTGTTTGACAGATTAGAAAATTGAGGCAGGGAGTGCTTCAGTAACTTGTGCAAGGCCACATGGCTAGCAAGTGGCTAAGCCAGCATTAAAATTGGTAGCACTCGCTCAAAACTCATGCATTTTACCACCGACCTAGAAGAAAACGTAACTCCGGAAACAGAAGGACATTCCCTCAATTACTTCATACTAAGAACATCTTCATAAGAGCATGAATACAATAAAATAAGAGCATACCAACAAAATAATAAAGCAATCAAATGAGACAAAAAAGGAAATTACTAGAAACTGGAGACTATACAACACGATTATGGAAATAATAAGTAAATTAGAAACAGCAAGTATAGTATAGACAAAAGTGAACTACTGACACAAAGAAGAAAGAGTTCAGACAATCTAAGTGAATGCAGATGAAAAGGGCAAAGAATTAAAGCAAATAAGAAAAATATTAGAGGCATGAAATATTATTTGTCTTACAATATTACATAAATATATATAAATAAATATATATCAGGACACAAAGAAAAAGATCATAATATTCTTTTTTGTTGTTGTTAAGTTTATTTTCAGAGAGAGAAAAAGAGCACACGTCAGTGAGTGAAGTGAGAGATGTGGGGCTCTATCCCATGAACCGTGAGATCATGACTTGACCCAAAATCAAGAGTCAGACTCTCAACAGACTGAGCCACCCAGGTGCCCTGCCCATAATATTCTTGAAGTGGAATTTCCACCTCAGTAATATGTTCACAGCCATAATGAAATAGAATTTCCCTAAAATGAAGAAAGAGAATAATCTGCAAAACCAAAACAGTTCATGATACTCCAAGAAAATTAGATGTAAGATGATCAACAAGGCATATTCTAACTGAACTATTGAATGTCAAGTATAAAGAAAGACTTTCTCAGATATTCAAGCAAAAACGCAAAACACATACAAGCAAGGGGAAAAACTGTCCCACCTCAGAATTCTCCAGGATACCCGAGGCAATGGAGCAATATCCACAAAGTCCTGGGAAAATGAAGTGTAATTTTAAAATACTTTAACTAATCAAGATGTTGTTTGAGCTCAGAAGCCCCTGACAGATATATGCTAGCATGAAAGAACTCAAGGAATGCAGTATGCCTGTTTTCTTCTTAAGGAAAATAATGTGCTTGACAATGATATCCAGCCGAATCAGAGATGAAAAATAAACAAGAAAGGCAAAGCTAGGTTAAAAGGCTCGTGGTGAACAATGAATTTGTTTAAATATAGAAAGAACAGTAGACAACTAATGGAAATATGGTAGTAAAATTAAATGTGAATGTTATAAACCTCAATAATGTTCAAATAATTGTATAACTACGAAAATTGGGAGGTGGGGGAAGGGGTAATGGGAGGAAGTTAATGCCCTCATCTTTCAAAACAGAGAATAAATAGATATTGTCTGAATATCTATTGTTTTAAGTATTACATGCTAGCCTCTAACGTTTATTCCTAAATCTTGTTTTTGAACATTAATAGATTCTTTTATAGAAAAAAGTATCTTGTGAAGAAATTTTTCACTTTTGTTTTGACTTCTACTTAAGACAAATAAAATATAAATTACTACCTGTCATTAAAAATACTTGTAAGGGTCCAATCCTATTTTCATAACTTTTACTCACCTACTGCTCTATTCTTCGATTGATAATAATATGCCTAGAGCAACACTCATAATGATGTTCTTTCAATGCGTAGGGTGGCAATTTCTGAGTTTTGAGTAATTTTTTAAAAAATATATTATTGAACTTTTCTGCATTGCTTTATTCCTTATAAAGAGTACATCACATCTTGGGGCACCTGGGTGGCTCAGTCGGTTAAGCGTCCGACTTCAGCTCAGGTCACGATCTCGCAGTCCGTGAGTTCAAGCCCCGCATCGGGCTCTGTGCTGACCGCTCAGAGCCTGGAGCCTGTTTCGGATTCTGTGTCTCCCTCTCTCTCTGACCCTCCCCCGTTCATGCTCTGTCTCTCTCTGTCTCAAAAATAAATAAAAATGTTAAAAAAAAAACAATAAAAAAGAGTACATCACGTCTTATTTTCAAAACAAACAGGCAACTCTTTTCCCTTTAAAAATTGTGAGCAGTATATCAAGATGTTACCAGTGGTTCATTCTAGGTTATGATAAAATTGAGTGATAGCAATTTTTTCTTTGTACTTTTCTGTAAGCTTTTAATTTACAAACATAAATAATGATTTACTAACTACTTACTTTTCCACCATTCTACTTCTCATACATATGTATTTTATTAATATGTATATTTTCACAAAGTTGATGCTCTGGGAAATAAAGCACATAAAGAGCATAAATATCTCAAATGAAACAAATAAAGAATGTAAGTATCCCAAACCCTGCAATGTTCAAGGAGAAAGCATGTCAGTAAGTGCATGATCTTACCAGGAACACTAAGTTAGCAATTAATGAATGACATGGAAAAAGTGAGTAATGAGTTCTTTGACCACTTGTCTATCTCATTATTGTTTATTACTCAATCCTATGAAAGAGCCAACAGGGAAGAAATTGTGAAGAAAAAGCTGTCCTTATTGTTACCTCATATACCACCTCATCAACAAAGAAACAAACAAAAAATTAATCTAAAATGCTGCCCTTTAGGTATGGAATTTTACAAGCTGGAGGGGGATATAAATACATATCTGCTTATATTAAAATAACCACAATAACAGTAATAACAAAAGGATAAACTGAGAGCCTAAAAAGTAATAGTAAAGAAGGAAATAGAGGGGCTGGGAGTGAAACTACATTCCTTTGAATACATTACGTTTTGAATGTTTGCATTTGGAATATGTATTTTACATAATGTTAAATAAAACATAAAAAGCAATCCCTAAAACTCAAGAGCAAAATGAGCAAATGAACCATGTGTATAAAAGTTGGTAGCATAACCATACAGAGAAAAAACTTTTAAGTGACTTTAAAACACTGTAAGTTTACTGACAGACCTAATGTGGTATGTCCTAAGGACAAAAGGAATTGTAAATAAACACTCTTGATCTGCTTCCAATAACTGTACTGTTAATTATGCTGGCATTGTGTATTGAGATAAAGCAAATGAGTAATCATATTGATGTCACTGGGAACTGGACTTTTTGGCATGGAAGAAAAGGTGCAAGGGAAGACCATAGAGTGTCCTGATTTGGATAGAAAGTGTCAGCATACGTTCATTCACAATTTTATATACACCCACACCCACTTACACATTTTCAGCTCTATTCATTGAAAAGATCTTGAAACAATGAAGAACTCTGTGGCGATGTGCACCCATAATGCCCAGATTATAATCTCTAATTATCATTTCTAATTCAAAGGAAACAAGACCTCCTTAAATGCAAATTGCAGGTCTGAGACAGGAAATATAAAAGGTAAACGTGAAATATCTTGTCAGACGAAAAAACAAAAAGCCATTAAAGCCCATTTAAGGCATATCAAAAGCTTCAGGAGCCAATTTTGAAAAGTCCTGCTGGCCAGGAATTGGGATAATCTAAGCATCAATTAGAAGGCTTCCTTCTATCCTTCTTCAAAGGAGTGAAATACTTCAAATGTGTTTAAGTCCACGAAGTCATAATAATCCTAAATTTGGGGAGACGAGGCCACATACGAATGTGTTAACTTACTAAATCATTATTTTAAAAATTGGCAAAGGGAAGTAATTGAGCATTTATCCCATGTTTGCTATATCAGCTCTTAGAGTAATTAAATAGTTGTTGAGAAAAAAGTTGCTCTTTATATGGAAGAAATAGTCTAGCTAATAAATTAAGAATCAATGACAAAATCAGAATAAGACTATTTTGAAAGTACTAATGAATTAATGGATCTAGAAAATGATCATCAATATCTGCTAACATCTCAAAGGGAGGAACAACCAGATATCATGCATTGCATAACAACACATGGTCTTGTCAGAAAACCTGAACCCACATAGGATGAAGCTTCTAGGTACCATTACCAATTAACAGGAAAGAGGACAGAGGAACAAGGTAAAAGAAACCATCAGGAGGCAATCAGCAAACTCCAGAATGTAGTACACTTTACTGACCAGTTTTATCCATAAACTACAAGAAGGGAGCAGTGATGGAGAGAGGAGAGCTATTGGTTAGGGTACATTTAAGAAATAAGTGAACCAATTTCAGTGTATGGACTTCATTACAATTCTGATTTCAACTATTAAACTCTGTGGAGGAGGGGTTTATGAAACAATGAGGGATACTTGAACATTAACCAGATATTTAATGTGATAAGGACTTATTTGATATTATTTTTAGGTGGAATAATGGCACGGTTCTGCTTTTATATTTTTTAATCCTTACCATCTTTATAGATATGTTGAAATATTCACCATTGAAATGATATCTGGAATTTGCTTTAAAATAATCTGAGTGGAGGGGAAATAGGAAAGGTTTGTCCGTAAAACTTGCAAGTGGTTTCAAGTGAATGATTCTCTCTACTTTTGTATATAATTTCCCACATAAGAAGTTATAAATACAAAAATAGAATGCCTCACCCTGTGAGGATGGCTGTAAAGAAATGAGATAGAGATGTGGGAATTTCAAAATTCAGGACTATTTAAGAAAGAACAGCAAATATGAGAGGAAAAAACATTACTGACTTAAGTGAATTGCAAAAAAATGTTATTTCCTTTATGCGGTATACTAAACACATCAGAATTAATTGAAAAATGTAATACTTACTTAGCAAAGAGGAGAAAACAGCTGCACCCAAGATACCTCATTTGATTCATTTAGAGATGAAAGAAATGTGTCTGCAAGGTGAAACCATGGACTCATGGAAAGCTGTGATTTCTGTACAGACGTTATTGTCTAATAGTTTCATATTGTTAATGACCATCCAGTTAGCATCTTCATTGCACTTATTTTCATATACAGGAGAAATCAGTGGATGATCTGTAGAATCCTTTAATGACATCCAGTAAGGATCCTGTACATGGTCTCGCCGATGTCTTAGTCTTCAGCGGGAAGGGGTAGGAGAGAACAGAAAACGTCCTCTTCCAACCCCTGTTCCTGGATGTGTGAAGGAAGAGGATTTTGCTAGCTTGGAACAAAAGATATCCTAGGATGGCACTGATACAAAAGTTCTACGTGTATCGCCACGTTTAAATTCTCCTTTCTCCAAAATGTAAAATACATCTGCTTTCCATCCTCTGAAATGCTATGGGACTGAAAATCCTTTTGTAATGCTGGAGAAACGCCAGTATTCTATCTGGTTTGGGAGAAGGATGCTCTGCTCATAGAAGATACTATATCTCAGAAACACTTAAGACACTGCAGATGAGATAGAAGGGGGGAAAAAAAGCCTTTTCCTTCCATTTGAAATGCTCTTCTTAGCATAATTTCCGACGACAATATCTTAATACCTTAAGTTATTTGGCCATCCTTAAATGCAACTTATCCTGACGTCTCAAGGGACAAAAAAGTTACGGAAGTCCGAGGAATGAGTCACTTTGCTCAATTTTGATGAGTAATCTCAGGTGTCATGGAACCTCGTTCCGAAGGAGAGGGGAGGGGGCGTCAGCTCTGCAGACGGAAGAAGACGGGCCGCTCGGGATTGGATGGCGAGATCTCGATTTTCCCAAAGTTGCGTCATTTCGAACCCAATTGGGTCCAGATGTTATGGGCACCGACGGGTTACCGTCTCGGAAACTCTCAATCAGACGCAAGCGAAAGGAGAGGAGGCGGTTAATTAAATATTGAGCAGAAAGTCGCGTGGGGAGCGTGTCACGTGGGCCTCGGGGCTCGTCGGGGCTCAGATAAATACCGCGCGGCACCGAGCGGGCAAAAGAGCGCGCCGCTGCCTCCACCACCACCTCGGAGACCGAGAGCGCAGAGCGCCCCGCGTGCGCTCAGAGCAGCCAGAGGAATCCTTCGGGCCTGCCCGCCGCAGTAAGTGCCCGCGCCGCGCATCGCTCCGAGGTGGCGGCTGGCCACGCTGGATGGGCCGCTGGAGCTAGGGACAATGGGAGGACTGCGGGGGGACAGCGGGGCGACGGGTATCCCAAACGCCAAAGCCCCTCATTGTTACCCACCTGCAGAGCCTGCTGGCTTGAAGGTATGGATCGGTGGGTCTGGGGTGGAAGGAGTTGGGTTCCAGGGAGAAGGGGATTTGAGAAGCTTTGGGGCATGATTATCTTTCCTAAGGCGTACAAGATATCCTTTAGGCTTTTTATCCCTCGGCTCAATCCGCCCTGATTTGGCTGTGGGACCAGAAATTGTGCTGCCCAAACTCTTGGATAACCATCCCCAATATGTACATTTTTTCTTCCCCACAATTCCCAGAAATCCAACATGAAAATCATCGTGGCCTTGGCCGTCTTTTTTCTCATCTCCACTCAACTGTTCGCAGAAGAAATCGGAGATAACGATGACCTGAATTATTGGTCCGACTGGTCCGACAGCGACCAGATCAAGGTAAGAACGGGTCTCCAGCCGGCACGCGCAGTTTTTCCGGGCCTAGGGGGCCATCACTTCCCCTGCGATAACATTCTAGTTAGCCTGGAAGACACCGTGACCGCGACCAGAGGCGGTGGAGGCGCGCGGGGAGGGGAGGGGGGGGGGTGTAAAGGAATGCCATTCCCTGGGGCCCGCACGAGATTTTTGTGCCCAGGATCCCAAGTTTCCTCCCGGGGTCTGCGCCGTCGGGTCTCGGGAACTCCCGGGGGGAGGGGGGTCCTCATAAGGCTGAAAACCTCACAAGGTTTCATCCTGGGGTGACGGAGATTTCGGGGACTCTAGTCTAGCTGCAAGGACCGGGCGTTTGGAAACGGCTGGGCAGCGGCAGAAGGGGGCGCGCCCAACGCTGGTAGAAGCAGGGGCAAAGGGCAAGTTGCTGGGGGCTTCGAAGGGCGGGGTGGGTGGGAAGGTAGCTTCCAGCCTTGACTTTTATTTTGCTGACCCGAGGACGGAGCCGCAAGTTTTCCTTTACTGGGCTCGCAAGCTATTCCTGCAAGGGGGCGCGCCTCGAGGGAACAAGTAAAAGTCTCGCGGTGCAGGTCTCCAGTAAAGCGTTGTCATTCCCTCCCCGCTCCCGACACACACCTGTGTGCGTTTAGGGCGGTCAGGCGTCTCCAAAGCCCGCGCCAGAGTCCAGAGAAAGTCAGGTGGCCGCGCGACAGATGAGCCGGGGGTCTCCAAGCTAGGAGCAAAAAGCGGAAAGCGTGCAGAGCTGGGGGATGCCGCGCCGCCTGCTAACCATCGGGGGCGGGGCTGGGGCGGTGGAGGCGCGGCTAGAACCGAGTTCCGCCGGGAGGGGTGTAGGAAGGGAGCTCCCTGGCTAGGACCCCACTCCGCCCCGGCGCGGGGAAGCCGGGCCTCCTCTCGCCTCCCTGTGGGGCGAGCTTCCGGGCCCTGGCGGCGGTGGTGCCCGCAGCCGAGCTTCTCCCAAGGCTGGCGCTCACCACTGGAATGACTCGGGTTTCCCCGCGCCACGCGCTGGTTGCCTACACGCTCGTTTGTCTGTGCGTCCGCCCCCAGGAGGAGCTGCCCGAGCCCTTTGAGCATCTTCTGCAGAGAATCGCCCGGAGACCCAAGCCTCAGCAGTTCTTCGGATTAATGGGCAAACGGGATGCTGGTGAGATGGGCAGCCATCCCTCTCTCTGTCTCTCTGAGCAGTCGCCCTCTCTCCCCGTCGCCGCTTCTCAGAGCTCCCAGTCTCTCTTGCTCTTTGAGTAGAAGTTTCCATCCTAAAATGGATATATCCCCGAGGAGCGACTCTGGCCTTCACCCACCAACACACACACCAGTCCGCGGAGGGAGGGAGAGATCGTTTGCGCGTGCCTCACACAATTAGAGTGACCCAAATCAAGAACTGGGACCAGCCTTAGCTGAGCTCTGCCTTGACTGAAGATCCAAAATGACAAAGTGGAAGGCGCGGGGCCTCCAGGGGGTCTAACTGCCTGTGGAAACCCATTTTAGACCATTGGGGTTAGATTAGATTCAGGTGCCTCATGTCTCGTGATAGAAATATTGTTACCTTTTATTTGTCACATCAGTGGAACGTGCAAATAGTTAATGTCAATTCATCTTTTGTCAGATTCCTCAATTGAAAAACAAGTGGCCCTGTTAAAGGCTCTTTATGGTAAACATTTCTATAAATCTTTATTTTACTAATGTGAATGCACACGTAGGAAAAGTGAAGAAAGTCTTTTATGGGCTGAAATAGATTCTTGGTCATACCTGTTTAATAAAACTATAGACTTGTATCCATCTCTGAATGTCAAATAGGAGTCCCGCCCGGAGATATGGTTCTTATATGAAAACAGGTGGTGTGGCCTAACAGTTACTGTTAGGCTTCAGGGGCCTAATAGTTCTGGGTTTGAATCTGGCCCATAGAAGGCCCTCAAAAATACTCCCTTTGGAATATTTTTGGTTGCTATTCTGTTTTTATCATTAACAATTTGGTTAGCATTTATGGTTCTGCTATATTCCTCAGGATAGTACATGAATGGGAAATGTTAGGTATTTTAAAATTCAACATTTTATAATTCTCTTTTAAAAATGTAGCGTCTTTAAAACAAATCTGTTGCTCTGCTAACTTGGCCTTTCTTTCTTCTAGGGCATGGCCAGATCTCTCATAAAAGTAAGTTTCTAATTATTTTGAATAATTTTGACATTTACCAATGCAAAGGTAAATTAGATTGAATTTCATTTTATATCTTCTGTAATAACTTAGGACTTAGTATTTTTAATGAAGATGGTATTAGAAGGGGGGAGACTCCTATTAATTATATCCAGAATAGGTTTGTTCAAAGCTGTTTTTTAGACCTGGTTACTTACCAAAATGATACATTATGTTACAAATCCTTTTAACTCCTACCTAACCTGTTGCTGAATTCCTTATCCATGGAAACTGTGAGATAATAAATGTTTATTGTTGTTTAAGCTGCAAAAAAAACAAAAAAACAAAAAAACAGGAAGAAATCCTTTAACTCCTATAAATTGTTAGTTTTCGATAAGAATTTCAGTCCAGGGGTAAAAATCCACAACAGAGTCCTCTCCTTTCACACACACCCTCTCCCATCCCTTACCACCTCCACTGCAAAAACAAAAACAATAAGCATTTATAGGCATCTCCTAACATTTCAGTCTGCTAGGTCTCCTGAGGACATCATGTATTAGGGTCATCCAGCAGCTAATTGAGAGGATCCAGTGAACGAGTAGAGAATCCATAGTAAAGAGAGCTAGAAATGCAGTTTTTTGATCCCATAATTGATCTATCAAAGTTCAGGGAAACATTTCATAGGGCAGTGGAGATAGCAGACTTGTGGCACTTGACGTTCATTAGATCTTAGTTTTCCAGTTAGTAGAGCTCAAGTTGACAGGAAGTCCCCCCGGGTCCATCTCAATCCTACTCACTTACCCCAGGGTCCACTCACATCTCCTACTTGGACTTGGGTTCACTGGTTGGCAGAGGAGGTCACATTTAAACAGCAGTCCTATTCTCAAATAATACAGTTTAAACCACGAGACCTTTTGCCACTAAAGTTGAAATAGTAAGCTTTCCCGAAAGCTTTATGATTGAAAATAAATCTTATTCCTATTTACATTGTAAAGATTTGACTGAAGGGAATTGTATATAGCAATATTCTATATAATGAAAATAAATGTGCTCTATTAGTGTGAAAACACACTTTTCCAAAAGGAGTATTTTTTAAAATCCAACAAAATAGAAATAGTGACCTTCTAGAAGTTTATAATCATCAGGTGCAAGGATCTGCTCAACTAAGGTTCAGCTCCTGAGAAATAACAACGTAGTCAGAGACACGAGGACATCTACTTGGATATTTCTGTTTGTGAAGTTAACCCCCTAAAAGTCAAAGCTAGCTTAAATAGCAACAATATTTAAAACATATATGAGCAGATAGAATGTAATATGAATAAAGTGTACTTGCTAATATTTACACATAGAATTAAGAAAAATGCTTTCTTTTGTATTGTTTAATGTCATTTGTAAGACTTATTAGGAATCATCATTTCTTCAGTCTCCCCAAAACTTGAAATGGTTATGTATTTATTATATAGGCATATGTTCAAAAGCTTGCTTTTCTTCGGTACGAGTTTTAACCGTTGATTTCCTCGAAGATCTACATATTGAAATACCCCTAAATGTATTTTTCCAGGGCATAAAACAGATTCCTTTGTTGGACTAATGGGCAAAAGAGCTTTAAATTCTGGTATGTATAAAACCATGACTGAAAATAGACAATATCTTAAATCTATATTTTTTTCTAAAGCTTAATTTTCAAAGTACTAAAAAGGCATAATAAATTCAAATGAGTATTTGTGATGAAAAAAATGTAACTGCAATAAATAAGTCCAGGCATGGATTTGTAGCTGATTAAGCTAATATCACCCAGGATGCATCGATCTTTCTCAAACCATCAGCCTTCCCAGCATCTTTCCCACGTAATCCTTACTTAACCTGAATCCTTGGGCTAGTCTACTACTCTTCCCCTTATATTTGTTACATCAGCCACACTTAACTTCACTGAACTAAGAGAGGAAGGGTATGTGGTGAAATAAGACCAGGTTTCACTTACTACCAAGGTAATTTGAAAGTCTTAGGACACACTACATCCGGCAGTCTTTCAGCACAACATAAACAAAACACTATTTCCATTTATGCAGATCACTTGCTCTTTATGAAGTTGTAAAGACTCAAACTCGAAACATCCTGATGGATGTTTGAGAGTATGAGAATGACCTAGTCCATTCCAGTGCCTTCAAAAAGGAACATGATCAAGCCACCCTGCAGGGCTGCGATCCCTTCCGGCTGAAGCGTGAAGGGATACCACAGTTCTCTTAACCCAGTTTAATCTTGGATAAGTCTTTCACTTACCATAAAGGCTGCATATTTCCTTGCCTCTCTTTAGTTTGTCTTCTGTGAAAAGGCCTCATACGTAGATCTGAAAACCCACTCCACCATACCATTTTTCAATGTGAAGTAATTCCTATATCCTTTTCATAGAGACTGATTTTTTTGTAAAGCACATTCAGCTTTTATAATGATTAGGTTCCTTAGGAAAGCTATTCAAACTATTTTACGTTCAGTGGAAAGAGAATTATAGTACTAATCAAGTAATTAATTAGAAAGCAACTGCATGACTCAATCATTTAGAATATTGCAAGTTTTTAGAAAATCTGTAACTAAGAAGTGCTGGCATAATTATTTGAAAAATTCATGTGAAAGTGATGTATCCCTACTATGGGTTCCGTACCTTCCAAATCTAGATATGACATTCGTATACCCGTGTCAGTAATTTTGGGGCTGTTCAAGTTAAAATTTTAAAGAAGTTAACAATGTGCCTAATGAAAAGCTTGAAATTATCTTACCACATGCTATCCTCTAGCTTTTGGAAATGGAATGTAAATTTAAACCACCCTGGCTTTACTTGTGGCAGAAATGTACACCAGCTCTTATACAACTGTGGTCTTCTTGATAATCCTATTGGTCACCAGCTATCTATTTCCAGAATTAATACAGGTATCAGAACATGGTTAACTTTACAAATAATACAGATATTGCGCAATTTACACAGATCAAATGCTTTTAAATGTAGGTAGGGTAATCATATAATTACAGATAAATAGAATCACTAGAATGAATCAGAATCAATTTATGACTAAATCTTCACTCCTCCATTTCAGTTAAGAAACTGTAAAAGGGAAAAATGGGCAAAAATGTAACCTACACTCAGATCTTTTCATATGACCAGCTGAGGCAAGGTTGTGATTGTGTTCTGCAGACATCTGATTCTTAGCCTTTTGTGGTCACAGACCCCTCTGACAATCTGAGAAATCTAGAGCCCTGCTTTGTAGAGAACGCCTCATTAGCTTATGAACACAAAAATTGACACATAGTTGTGGAGAGTTCAAGGACCAGGTAAAAAAAATTCTGCTTCCGGGGAAGAGGCTATTCTGTTCCAGCTGACACTAATGAGTCTTTGGTTAGTTTGCATTATTTCACCTCACTTCCCTGAGGGTCAGATCCTGTTACCTGAAGCTTGTCAGGAACTGAACTTGGGCTTGCCCTCCTCTTCCTCCTTCTCCTTATACAAACAAAGCAGGATGAGAAATGGACTTTTCCTTCTCTGACAACTGCAGACCTCCTTGAAATTGCATATAATTTAATAATAATATGTAATATAGTATAATTCTGGCTTTTTTAAGTCCAGATAGAGTATTTAAATTACTTGCTAGCCATACATTAAGTACCTTTGGAGCATTGATTAATCTTTCACAAGCCATTAGGCTGCTAGGAGGTAAGTTAAACTGTTGTATGTGGGTGGCACAATTGCCCTACCTACTGACAATGAACAAGGACAGTCCATCTCTGGAAGGTATCCAGAAGACAGGAGACCCTCACAGCCTTAGGTACTCCTATAACAAGGATCCAGAAACTTTTTCTGTAAAGAGTCAGATAGCGAATATTTCAGATTTTGTGAGCTGTGCAGTCTCCGTAGCAACTACTCCTATCTGTCAATAAGATACTAAAGTAGCCATAGTACATGGGTGTGGCCATGTTCCAGTAAGACATTCTTTTCTTTATTTAAAAAAAAAACTGTTTTAATGTTTATTTTTTAGGGAGAGACAGAGTGCAAATCGGGGAGGGGCAGAGGGAGAGGAAGAGGGAGACAGAATCGGAGGCAGGCCCTAGGCTCCGAGCTGTCAGCCCAGAGCCCAATGCAGGGCTCAAACCCACAAGCTGTGAGATCATGACCTGAGCTGAAGTTGGACGCTTAACCAACTGAGCCACCCAGGCGCCCCAAGATGTTATTTTCAAGAAAAGGTGGTGGGCTGGATTTGTCCCATGACCTGTAGTTTGTTGACTCTGTCCTAGAATAGAAGTCTCACATTTTGCTTTTATCCTGCTACTGTTTCTATTCCTGTACTTGAGGAATTATCCATTCTATAAATCACCAAGGAGCCTGCCCCTACTTAAGAAAGTTGTTGGGGAGTAACACTGCAACAGATTGTGGGGATGTGCTTTGGGGGCACAAAGTATATGGCAGATAAGCTGAACAACCAAGAATTCTGTGGTTAGAACACTTCCAGTCAGGATGGAGACTGAAGCAAGATTGGAGGACATGCAAATAAAATTCCTAGAAATACTTCAGTGGAGGGGGGAAAGTCATTATGAGTTTTTAATAAATTCCCCTATGTCTTGAAGTTTATTTATCTCAGTGAATCCTCTTAAAAAACTCTCTACGTTCTCTTTGTTCTCAGTGGCTTACGAAAGGCGTGCGATGCAGGATTATGAAAGAAGACGTAAATAAACCAGCTAATGTGTAATTTATTGAGCTTCATTTGTGTCAGTGGCCAGTGAAAGGTAAAATGAGACATGCACTATGAGGAATAATTATTTAATAACAATTGTTTTGAGTTGAAAACTCAAAAAACTGTTTTTCATATCGTGCCAATATGTATTGTGAAAGTGTGTTAGAATTCTAATAGGACTCCCTCAGACATAGAAGCCAGTGGTAATTTCTCAACAAGGCACAGTGTTCAATGAAAGTGAAATACAGTCTTCAAAGAAAGAAGTCATTTTTGTTTCTTGGAAGCAGTCACGTCAGCCACTGCTAAAGGAAAGGAAACTCACAGACAGGCTTGTGCTTCATCTGTTTTCATGGTGGAAATGTACTAAGATTTGGTATAAAACTGTATCCCTGCAGCATGTTTCATGTGTTGTGACTATATAGAGATGTTTTTAAAGTTTTAATGTGATTCTAAGGTCTTCACTTCATTGTATAATGCGTTGTGAGTTAACATTTTAAATAAAAGAAAAATTACCTTGAAGATTGGGTTTTATTCTTTCATTAATAATTCTCAAACCAGCAAACTTTCTTTTAGTAGATGAAATCTGTTTGAAGCTATTTTGGCTGCTACATGGTGAAACATAAAGCAACCAAGTTTCTCTTGTGGAAAATTACTACAATATAATGTTTCCCTCTCTCTCTCTCTCTCTCTCTCTCTCTCTCTCTCTCTCACACACACACACACACACACACACACACACACACACACACACATGCTGTTTGTTTGTTGTTGTTGTTGTTGGCAGCTCAGTCATTTGGCGTGAGATCATTCACGAGGAAAACAATTACATTTTGTAATCCAAACAAAGGATAAGTTCTGTTTATACATGCCTATGATTCCCTTTTACAGATAGGATAATAATCTGTCTTAAAGATGCATTCCACTGGTTATTTCGTCAGCAGCCCATTTAAGCCCTGCTTGGAGCTCAGGTATAAATGCATCAGTGTGTGATTCTTACTAGAATTAAGATACCAAATTCTCACAAAGGTCATCCAAAGATGATACGGAAAAATAGGGGACTGATTGAGAATACAGCATCACTCCTGTAACAAAGACAAGAGCAACTTTCTAGCATTTCTAAGGAGTCCTGTGAATTGCCAGCACCTAAAACACTCTAGCAGAAGCATGTGTATCAGGAATAAATACAGAGCAATCAGAGCAAGGCTTTTGTGTATTTATTTAAGGGGAAGGATTGGTAAGTGTCGTTGGAATCGTTTTCTGATTGCATAGAGAGTGTGGGATATTGACAAGTGGGACGATGACTCAGGAGTAGCAATGTTTGGTGACATAAAACTCCATGATTTTAGCCTGGATTAGTGACTGTTGTTGATCAATGTTAAAACCATTTGTGGGACAGGAGAGCTAAAGTGTATTTTAACCTTTATATTTTTAAATGAAAAATTTGTCTTTAACAAACTCATTTCCTGTTACACAATACATTGAAATATTACAAATTATAAATAATAAGCAAAATGGAGAAAATTGGCGTCATCTAGAGCCCACTCCCCAATAGTAATGTTTAACATTCTATTTAATAATAATTGCTGGGGAGCCTGGGTGGCTTAGTCAGCTGGGCATCTGACTTCCGCTCAGGTCATGACCTCTTTGTCATGCCTTTGTGAGTTCAGTCCCTGCCTCAGGCTCTGTGCTGACAGCTCAGAGCCTGGAGCCTGCTTCAGATCCTGTGTTTCCCTCCCTCTTTGCCCCTCCCCCCACTCGGGTGTGCTCTCTCAAAAAATTAAAAAATAATTGCAATATATAATAATAGCTATCATATATAATCACTCAATGAGGGAAGTATTATCAGCATCAATTTACAGATGATATGAAGCTCAAGGAGATCGTGGGGTCAGAGAGTATAATGAGAGGAGTCAGTACTACAAAGGGATTATCAAGGAGAAGGAGAGGAACAAATTAAAATCTAACAATGAGATTGATTAAGCAAATTGGTATATTGATACAACTGAATGTTCTGCCATGATTTAAAATGGCATTATGTGTTTAGTGACATAGAACAGGATATCTGGTATATTCTTAGGCACAAAACAATATGCCTGCATGATATATACATATTTATTTCTGCATAGATACTCTACCAGGAAGGAACGATACAATGGATGAGCATGGGGCTTGAACCGCTCAAGTTTGGGTCCTGGCTCCATCAGTTGAATGGCCGTGTGATGATGGGCAAGCCCCTTAACTTCTTTCTGCCTCATGATCCTCATCAGAATTGGATTAATGCTGGATTAATGCTAGTACCTGCCACTATCATACACTAGGATGCAGTGGATGGTATCCTCTGTGGAGCTTAGGTGAGGGCTGTGGAACATGATACCTATAAAGCTTGGAGCATAGTCTCCAGCCCACAGCCAAGTATTTAGTGAATGTTACCTGTTGCCATTGTTAGCTACTCTCCCAAAAGCCAGCGGGAAAATTAGCACCATTTTTTAGCAACTGGAATGTTTTTTAAGAGCACACTGAAGAAGCACCAGCATGGGGTGGTTTTTATATACTTGCTACGCAAATTAAATCTAAGGTTGTATCACAAACTGCAATGCTCTGTGCTGTTCATTGTTGTGCTAGGTGGTCCCCATGGCCTGTTTCACCTCTGAGCGTCTATAAGTCTCCGCAGCAGGATCCCACAGTACTGCAGAAGGACCTGCATCAGCAAGAATTCATCCACGCCTGCTTTCCCTCCAGGTCCAGACACCCGACAACACTTGTCGGGAAGGAAAGGGAGAGGAAGTTCAGCTTTACGTGTATACTCATGAAATATTTACTATTACTTTCCCTCTGTGTCATGGTTCCTTTGATGAAACTAAGTTTTCTTCACCTTTCTTCTTTCTTAAATATTTTATTCTGTTATGAAACAGCAAGAAGATGAATCTATATAATTAAGTTACCTAAATACTTTATTGCTTTGGTTTTTTGTTTTCTGGTTTTGGTTTGGGTCAGGAATGAGGGCAAAAACAAATGATACTCAAGCTGAGTAATTTGAGGAGAATTTAATGAAGGGACTAATTACAAAGCTGTCAGCAGGGTGTAGAGAAGCCAGCAATGGAATGTGGGTCTCCAGGCTGGCATCCTTAGGAGCCACTGCTACCCCAGGCCTAAAGGATCAAGAGGAGGAAATGAGGGTCTCTGTGTGCAGAGGAGCACCTGGCAGCTGCTGTCTTCAGTAGGAGGGCAGAACCAACACAGGGTAGTCAGGTATGTAGTGGGGGAAGAGGGTGGAAAGGCCAGGGAATAAATACCCCAACCTCACTCACCTCCTATTAGGCAAGCCCAACTGGAAACAGAGGGCTAGGTGACCTTGATGTAGCCCACACCAGTAAGCAGCATAGATAGGGCACCAGAGCAGGTGGGAAAAGCTGATGGGTGCATTTAGAGGTAGATAATAAAATGACGTCTAATGGGTTACATATGCCATTATTGTGAATCCAAAAACAGAAACAATAAGTTGCAATTCAAATAGAGAAAAGTATAAAGTAAAAATGAGTCTTCCTCTGGACACCCAGTTGTTTTCCCTTGGAATATAGTTTCATAGGGACTTACCCAAACAAATAAAGATAATATTTTAATCGGAGCACATGCTGAAATCTCCCCTCTTAAGACCAAGTCATTATGATTTTTGGTTATATTTTAAAAGAGTAAGTACATTGTGATTTGTGAAAAGCAGAGTAAGGACTTTTGGTGGACCAGAAATTATGTGATCCTTGAGAAAGAAAGCACACAAGGGGCCACACTGACAAGACATGGCCCTTGCAGGGAATCACAGAGGCTGCAAAAAAAGGGGCCAACCCCAGAATAGGGAACTATACTGCTGCAGAATATGGACTTCTCATCAGCAACACTGGGTGCCATGAGATAAGGTAACAAAATCTAAAACTTCTTAAGGAAAAAAAATACTTGGTCAAACTATCCTTTAAAAATGAGAATGAACTTGTAAAAGAAGAAAAACCAACTAAAATCTGTTAGCTTACATTAAAATCATCACAACAGAAAAATTCAAGATAGCTGTTCTGCTGGAGAGCAGACAGCCTAAAGAATTTCTATGTTAAACTGATGAGAGTCAAAGTTCTGTTATATTCTAAGAATTGTTCACTGTTCCAGTTCTCAGAAGATATGGGGAACTTAGGCTGCATTAGTCAGGGGACAGGATTTGGGGACTGTGAGAGTGGAGCTAAAATTTTAGCAGCTGTTAGATAGTCTGGATTTAGTAGGAGTGGTGAGGAGGAAGAGGTAAGGACTAGATCTTGCTAGAATCAGGAGAATAAATTCAGCCATTTAGCTTCTTTCATGAATGAAGGACATTTTCAAACATATCAGACCTTAGAAAGGTTACTATCCACATTCTTTGAAAGAATTACCCCAGGATATTATTTTAGCATGAAGAAAAATAAATATGAGAGGAAGTAATGAGTAAAAAACATGGCAACAAAGAAATCATATGAAACACCATTGCTAAAATGAAATTTGTATGTGTGTTAAATAAACCATCTGGAAATAAAACTCCATAAGATGTCAACATGAGAATTAGCTGGGGGAGTACAGATGTCTGGTCACATAGGCACCCTCAGACTCCCATAAGGAAAGCAAATGTTTAGGCATAGTGAGCTACCCTATCATACGGGAAAAGTTCTAATATCAGCGAAGGATTGAATTTACCAGTCAAGTTGCCCAACACCAGCCAAGGGCCAATCTTGCAGGCAGGACTTGTCAAGTGTAACAGTCTCAGGCCTGCTATGTGAACTCGTTTTTTGCAAAACATACATGGCCTCTATATCAAAACCTGGGTATGGAACCAGAGAAATTCTCAGGAAGAAATTTATGGCCATAAATGAATTTTTCCCCAAATAAAAGGGGTTGAAATCTAATGAAAAAGATTTCACCAAAAGACACTAAAAAGAACAACAAAATAAGTCCACTGAAGAGAGTGAAGGAATTGAGATTAAACCAGATAGTAATAAAACAAAAACTATAAGAACAAACACAAAATGATAAGCTTGATCAATTTTTTTTCCAAAGAAAAAAAGTTTTAAGGTAAAACTTTGCAAATCTATATTTAAGAAAAAAGAAACAGAAGGTAAAACTTGGCATTGGCAGGAAAATGGCTATAGATACACAGGACTCTGAAATTTTTTAAGATAATACCATATAAAACGGTACCAATGCATGCAAAAACATCAGCGAAAGGATATTTTTGGATATTAAAAATTAAAAATATTGAAATTCGTGGGGTGCCTGGGGGGCTCATTCCATTAAGCATCTAACTCTTGATTTCAGCTCAGGTCATGATCTCACAGTTCAGGAGACTCAGCCCCACATTGGGCTCTGCACTGACAGCGTGAAGCCTGCTTGAGATTCTCTCTTTCCCTGCCCCTCCCCTGCTCGTGTGCATGCGCACACACTCTCTCTCTTTTTCTCTCTCTCTCAAAATGAATAAACAAACATTTTAAAAATATTGACGCTAGTTAAAATAAACCTGTGAATAACTGTGAAGAGTTTACAGCTGTACTCTTTAACTACACTGCTTCTCTCACACCGATACCCAGAAGACTATGGTGCAGGCCACTTAATAAAGAAAATCAACTAAAGCTCCAGGAATAAAGGAATGAATTTTTTCAGGTTTTACAAACTGTTTCAAAACTAGGAAAACAGGACAGGGTAGCGACCCAACACAATTAACAAGTTTGGTCTCACCTCGAAAGAAACTACCCAACCCATTCAATAATACCAGCCTAACTCTAATGACTCCATCCAAAAACTGTTAGAACTAATAAATGAGTTCAGTGAAGTTGCAGGATACAAAATCAACGTATGCAAATCAGTTGTGTTTGTACACACTAACAATGAAATATCTGAAAAAGAAATTTTAAAAATCCCATTTACAAAAGTATCAGAGCCAATGAAACACTTAGGAAGAAATCTGACCAAGTAGGAGAACAATCTATAAATGAAAAGCTAATTAGACACTGATGAAAGAAATTGAAGAAGTCACAAATAAATGGAAAGATATTCCATGCTCATGGATTGGAAAAATTAACATTGATAAAATGTATATACTGCCCAGGTGATCTATAGATTCAATGCAATCCCTATCATAATTCTAATGGTATTTTCTTACAGAAATAGAAAAACAATCCTAAAATTTGTAGGAAACCACAGAAGACTCAAAAGAGCCAAAACAATCTGGAGAAAGAAAAACAAAGCTGGAGACATCATACTCCCTTATTCCTGTAACTATATTACAAAGCTCTAGTAATCAAAACAGTATGGTACTGGCACAAAAACAGACACCTAGATTAATGGAATAGAATCAAGAGCCCAGAAATAAATCCATACATACACAGTCAACTAATATTTGACAAGGAAGCTAAAAATAGAAACAACAGTTTCTTCAATAAATTGTGCAGGGAAAATTGTATATTCACATACAAAAGAATAAAATTGGATCTTCATGTTACATAGCTTACAAAAATTACTTGTAATGAATTAAGGATTTAAATATAATACCCAAAATTGTAAAACTCCTGGAAGAAAATATAGGGAAAAGTCTCCTTGACATTGGTTTTGGCAATGATTTTTTGGATATGACACCAAAAGCACAAAAAAACAAAAGCAAAAATCAACAAGTGGGACTACATCAAACTAAAAAGCCTCTGCACAGCAGAAGGAACAATAAAATTAAAAGGCAACTTACTGGATGGGGAGGAAAATATTTGCAAACCATATATTTGATAAGGGCTTAAGGATCAAAATATATAAGGAATTCACACAAGTACATAGAAAACAAATCTGATTTAAAAATGAGCAGAGGCCCTAAATAAACCTTTTAGCAAACAAGGCATACAAATGGCCAACAGAGGCATGAAAAGATGTTCAACATCATTAACCATCAGGGAAACGCAAACCAAAGCCACAATGATAGATCACTGCACACATATTAGAATGTCTGTCATCAAAAAGACAAGAGATCACGAGTATTGGCAAAGATGTAGAGAAAAGATGTAAAGAAAAGGGAATCCTTGGGGTGCTTGGGTGGCTGAGTCGGTTGGGTGTCCAACTTTGGCTCAGGTCATGATCTCACAGTATGTGAGTTCGAGCCCCACATCGGGCTCTGTGCTGACAGCTCAGAGCCTGGAGCCCGTTTCAGATTCTGTGTCTCCCTCTCTCTGCCCCTCCCCTGCTCGTGCTCTGTCTCTCTCTCTCTCTCAAAAATAAATAAAACATTAAAAAAAATTTAAAGATTAAGGAAAATAAAATAGAGAGGTAATTGTAGATGAAAAGAGACTTACAAGATACATCAACCAATTGAGTCTTTTTTAAACTAATAAACTTTGAAAAATTATGAAACAATCAGAGAAGTTTGAACAATGGGTATTTGATGACAGTGAAGAATTATTGTTAATATTTAGATGTGATCATTGTATTCAGTTATGGTTCAGCAATATATGAATCACAGTCCTCAACCTCAAGAGGCTCAGAGCTAGTAGGAGGAATACACACGCGAGAAATGATTTAAATGCAATAAGGCAAGATTAGGGAGAAGTGAAAAGTGTCCTCAGAATGCAGAAAGGGTATTATCTGGGAGGTATGAGAGAGATGAGTCTCCAAAAACAAAGTTTTCAGGGGGCAGTCAGGGAGGAAAGGTGTTTGGAAGCAAGGAATAAATCTAAAGACAGACAAGTAGGTGTGAAAGAACAGGATGTGCTCTAAGGAGTACAAACATTTGAGTCTGATTACAGCACATAACAAGTGGGAAGAGAGTCTGGAGAGACAGGCTTGTATGAGATCATACAAGAATTTCTTGCTTCCATACTAACACTAATGGAATAACTGGTTGATTTTTAATTATTTTCAGAGGTGGAGAAATATCACTGAAGAGTTACAAATACCCTTCTCTTTCTACAGATGAAGGGTTCATTGTAGCTTTGGAAGACAATTTGTTTTGTTTTAAAAATAAAGCCAAAATGGGCCGTTTATCATAGAAATATTAAGAAAGCACTGAACTTGGACAAAGCCGTGTGAAAGAATAGTGTTATTAAACAAAAAGCTTCTTAGACTGTTTGCAAAGAAATGTCAGGAACCACTGTACTGAGAAAAACTGCTGCAAAGCGCTTAGTTAGCTCTTTAACCACCAGAGAGAGTCAACACAAATGGAGGTTTTTATGGACTTTGGAAACAGTGCATCTTGGAGAAAACGTCACAAGCACGCCATTGAATCATTTACATCTGCTATTGCAATATTTGAACCATGAATAATTTTCACTATAATCATTGTTTTAATAATTTAGGTAATCTACCTCAGCGATGTTTTGAAACATTTGAAGTAACCAGTAAATAAAGTGACTCTATGGGTACAGTATAACAAGATTGTTGCTTTATCTTTTTCTTGCTAAACAGAAGCATGAGAACAGTAACTTTAGAAAAAATAATTATAGTCTTTAGACATTTTCTTAACTTCTAAGTAGAGCTAACATTTTATGTATGTATGTATGTATGTATGTATGTATGTATGTATTTATTTATTTATTTTGAGAGAGAGAGAGAGAGAGAAAGAGAGCTCGTGCATGGGAGCAGGAGAGGGGCAGAGAGTGAGAGAGAATCCCAAGAAGGCTCTGCTTAGAAACCCAGAGTCAGAGGCTTAACCAACTGAGCCACCCAGGTGCCCCAACACTTTAATGATAAGAAACTGACTCCCTTTTCTTCCTGTCCTCTCTCTCTCCTCCCTCCCTTTTTTCTTTCCCTCATTCTTAAGCAGAGTGTATGTGCTTATATACCATAGCTATGAAGTCACCACTAACCCACATTTAGATGTTTCAAACTAAGAAGTTGTGCTCTAATGACGCAAATTAAACACACTTTTAACACAACTATTTCCTTTCAGGGTTAGCATTTTTCCCCTAGAATTTCTCCACAATTCTGGCGGCCCTATTCCTGGAAAGTACCATTTGTTCTTGAAAACAGCGTGTATATTTTTCATCAAATTCTTGCTCACTGGAAGTTCCTGATATCTGTTTCTTCAGAGCAACTGGCCTGTTTTTCGGTAAAATGCAAACTGGATTGTTCTCGCACATGTACTATTATTTACCAAACAAGCCAGACTTGGGAGATCATATGATTGCCAGTTGTGCTTTGTCTGAGCTGTGGAAACCTCTGGGTTGGAATAGAAGATCTCCCCTCATCTCCCTCTCTTGAATTTCTCTCTTAAGAATGGGTATTTCGTTGACAATTATTCTGGAACAGCAAAGAAGCATAAACCATAGAAAGGGGAAGAACGAATTTTCTTCTAACGAAGCAGGAAAGAAAAAGCTCTCCAGAGATTCTGCTCAGTAGAAGCTGAGCTGCCTTTCACGACGGGACTGGACAGGGACTTAGCATCAGGTTTGGGACCTAAGAGTGGCCAGTTCTACAGCTTGTTTAAGCCACTCTTTGTATGTCACTACCAAAATACCAGCAGCTTTGCACACATTAGAACCCCTCTGAGGGGTTTGCACCCTTGGAACAAAGCTGTGGTGGCGTCTTACTATTTTTCTGTTTTCAAGAGAACCCAGACTGAGCCCCTAGCCATACTATCATTCACATATAATGGTAGATTAGAGATATTTTCAAGCATTCCAAGTTAAAAAAAAAATTTACCTTGCACAGACCCTTTCTCAAATATGTTAATGGTTATGCTCAACAAAAAGAGAGCTAACAAAGAAAAAGTAATAAATATGAAAAACAAGCTTAGGACTCAGGAAAGAAGCGAAAAGAATTTCCTGGCTAATTGCAAGGTGGATTTCAGGGTGGCAGCATGCACTACAAAGAAAGAGCTTCTCTCTAGGTCCAAGAAGTGTTACTCAACATGAAGAATATAGTGAAAGTTGTCATCACTAAGACTCCTGTTACCAATGTAAACACAAGCACATCTTTTAAACATCTTTTAAATACCAGAACAGGTACCTAGGTGGCTCAGTCAGTTGAGCGTCTGATTTTTGACTTCGGCTCAGGTCATGATCCCAGGGTCACGGGATCGAGCCCTGCATTGGGCTCTATGATGAGTGTGGAGCCTGCTTTAGATTCTCCCTCTCTCTCCCTCTGCCCCTCTCCCCCACTTGAGCACACTCTCTCTCTAAAATAAAACTTTAAAAATAAAAATAAATAAAAGTATAGAGATGATTTCTAATCACTGCTTTAATGAGTCATTATTTGGAATAAAGGAATATTTAAGGAAGTTAAAAAATTTTCGTCTACTGCCATTTGTAAAATGGTATTTCTTCATAATACACACTAATGGCCTCTTCTAAATAGATGTTAAGTCTGGTAGGAAAATACGTCATTCTGCATTTGCAGCCTCCTGTCAATTTTGACTCAGATATGTCGGGCTATAAAAAATGTATTCTAGGGACGCCTGGGTGGCTCAGTCGGTTAAGCGTCCAACTTCGGCTCAAGTCATAATCTCGCAGCTCATGAGTTCGAGCCCCACATCGGGCTCTATGCTAACGGTTCCCTCCCCCACTCGCACTCTGTATCTCCCTCTCTCTCTTTCTCTGTCTCTCTCAAAAATAAAGATTAAAAAAATTTAAATAAATAAAATAAAAATGTATTCTACAATTGCACAGAAGTATTTTTGGGTGGTTTCTTAAAAATTCCACTGTAACGGCTTCCTTGGCACCCAAGTATTTTATGTGACCCCAACACATAATGATGGAGGTTAGGTTTGTGTTGTAACATTTCAGAAAGGTGAAAATTTAGTTGCATTACTCGGGCATAAGGAGTCAGAAAGACGGACTCATTCACTCTTTTGCTCATTCACTTGTCCATTCATTCATTCATTCATTCATTCATCATATGTCAATTGTCTTTTAGTTGTAAAACCTCTGATAAGTGAATTAGACAATGGTACTGACATCAAAGCACTCACTGTCTTACAGGAGGTTGACATATGCCCAAGTACAGCAATTGCCATAAGAGAAATACAGGCAAAGTATGATTAACATGTGATGCCAGAGACCATTTCCCTTTGGCTCTCTGGTAATCCCTTACGCCTGAGACAGTGCTGGCTCATACTTGCTGAATAAGCGCTCATATTCACTGAATGGGGGAGGGGGAGAAAGAGTGACTACAAGAGGAGGTGGCATGGGATACAGGCTTCAGTGACGGAAAGATGTGGTTATGGGAAGATGAAAAAGGCAGGTTTCAAGAACCAAGGTCATACTTGTGAGTCTTACTTTGATTGCTCTGTTTCCGTTCTTTCCCAGCTGGGCAGTAAGTGCTTCAGTGTAGTCCCAAGTCTCCCTCTCCACACTGTCCTACTACAATCACGTGAGAAGTCATCTATGAATACAAGGGCAAATGAAGTTCCAGAAACTTGGGAAAATTTGTTGAACTATGGTCCATTCATCAAATGAGTGCTGTCCTTTCAAAGCAGTCATCTTGAGGTTTATGCACTTAGTTCCAAGATATTGATATTATTCAATATACAAAATATTATTCAGTTGCCTCCATAATACTCATCAACTCTTTTTAACATCCACAGTGGTTACATTTTTATCCTTTTAGAGAGGCTTTGATATTTGGGAGTCCTGATACTTCTTCCACTGAAATGTACAAATAGATCATTCAGTAACATGATTCTTGAATATCTTAAAGAGAACCCACAATTACAGAATATTTGTTCCATGTGGTGACAATGCATAGAGATCAAAAAGGAGACTGGATGCATGCTTACATTACTGTCTTACTTAAATAAGTCTTCAACTACCCACTATAAGGTAATGGCATATTTTTTTCAGCAACAGAACATTAATTTTTACGTTAATTTGATTTTTAAATTTTATTTTATTATTATAAAAATACTGAAGATCTACCCTCTCATCAAAATTTCAAGTATATAATACATTATTGTTGGTTATATGTATGATGTTGCACAGCAGATCTCTAGGGCTGATTCCTCTTCCTTAACTAAAACTTTATGCCCATTGATTAGTACCTCCCAATTTCTTCCTCCCTCCAGCCCCTGGCATTCCACTCTTTGATTCTATAAATTTGACTATTTAAAATTTTCATACAAGTGAAATCATGCAGTGTGTGTCTTTCTGTGACTGGTGTATTTCACCCCAGTTATTTCACTTACTGCACTTATCCTTAAGGTTCATCCATGTTATTACACATTACAGAACGTCCTTCTTTTGTAAAGCTTAGTAGTAGTCCATTGTGTGAATATACCACATTGTCACTATCCAGTCATCTGTTGATGGGCATTTAAATTGTTTCCACTTCTTAACTCCTGAGAATATTTCTGTAATGAACATAGGAGGGCTAATATCTCTTTAAGATCCCGATTTCAATCTTTTTGGACAAATATCCAGAAATGGGATTGCTGAACCATATGAAAGTTCTATTTTTAACTATCTAAAGAATCTCTACATTTTTTTCTATAGTGCTACACCATTTTGCATTCTGACCAATAGTGTGCAAGAATTTGTAATATTGTGTTTCTAAAAAGCTCAATAGAACTGAAGTACTAACTACCCATCTATCTATTGGAACTTCTGAGTTGCCAGCAACTCAGTTAAGAGCTTGAAGTAAGATCAGACTAAAAACTCCTGGATGATTATTTTAAAGACTTATTGTATTGCAAACAAGTACATCAGGAGGACTAGAATTTTTTTTTAATAGAAACCATGCATGTGCTTCTCAACCATAGAAATATCCTTGCAAAAACTTCAAAGAGTGGACAAGCCCTTCCCACATAATACCCACTAGTAACATATACCATGGAACAAACAAAAGAACATTCTATTTTTTAAAAGTGTAAGATGGCTCAGAAAGGGATCCTACCTATGCTCCTAGATGGTTAGCATATTTCCCCCTATATCAGCAACATGATGTAGTATTAATGCTGTGTCTTTGATGTCATAGAGAAGATATGCTAACGTCTTTCCCTTAATGTCCAGGATAAACTATATTTTACATATACCATCCTTCTATGTTAACTACAGATTTCTTCCATTATTCAGGAATAGCCAAAGATACTCTGTCTGCTCTTTACCATTGACTCAGAAAATAAATCAACATGTGGAACACCTCACCTCAAATCTGATAGTTTAAAAAAAAATACTTTCAGAAAGTTCTATTAGCTAGCAATAGTGTAAGGAATATTTAAAAACCCTTGTTTTTTTTATTTTAAAACATGTCTATCTCATTTTTCTTTTTACTTTGCATCTTAGATTGTCAAGGTTTTCCTCAAAATTAAAGTAATAATGCATGAGACAATGTCATGTCCCTTCACTCTTCTAAAATGTTCTAAGAATTTCTTATAGGCTTGTGGATATCAGTTTCTTGATCTTAATAGAAGAAACTGAGGGAGAAAATTTCCCATCAAACATTTGTCCAAGAAAACTAGTGAAGCTTGGAAAAAGTGCTCTTTTGAGAGAGGCAAACCAAGAAACAGACTCTGAACTACAGAGAACTCATGGTTCCCAGGGAGGAGGGGGGCGGGGGAGGGTGAAATAAGTGATGGGATTAGGGAGCGCACTTGTGATGAGCAGCAGGTGTGATACAGAAATGTTGCATCACTAGACTGTACACCAGAAACTAATATTACACTCTGTTAACCGACTGGAATTTAAATAACTTAAAAAAGAAAAAAAATAAAAACTAAAAAAATCTTTGAAAATGCTTTCAAATAGTAAGTCATTTATGTAACGTGCAATAAATAATTACCACTTGTTTTTAAACACACTAGAGCTATTTTCCTGTGTGATTTATATTAGAAATCATTAAGCCAAGTGGAATGATATATTTCAGTGGTTCTCAAAAAAACCCGTCCCCCTGGGACCATGATGCATGGCATTCATAAAACACCGCAGCTGACCTGATCCTAGATAGAGGGCCTCCGAACAGGACATTCTGAAGATGGTAAACAATTTCCAATAATGCTACCCTCATGCTCAAACAAAGCGTGCAGGAATGTGAGTGAATAAAAGTGATATTCTTTTTCTTTACCTTAGTTTTTCTCCTTTTTAAGTTCTAAAACCTTAGAATTTTAACTTATTGTTGTGACTCACCTCACGTCTGCTCCTGACTCCCTGGTATTTCATTGTAGCTACCACTACTGTTTTCCATCATTCATAAATTATGATACATGATATAGTATTAACGAATCAGCTCACTCAGCTGAGCGCCTTTCTTTCGCCACGCGTTTATGGGACGTCTGCTAGGCTTCAGGCTCTGCGACGGGCACTGGCCTTTTACAGAGACAAATGAGGACTCCCTGAATTCCGTTTTGTCTCTTACTGATCAATTCATTGAATGACTGTGAACATTGAATGGCTGTTTTATGTTAGACTTCTATAAATGACAAATTATAAAATGTGCTTTATCTTAACTCAAGATACACTGCAATTTTTAAAATTACTGAACATTTTGCCTATTTCACTTAATATGCACTTACTGAACACTGTGTGTATGATAAAGAGGATGAAGGGAAAATCTTAGGTTTTAAGAAGACCAATCAGAAATTAAGCCATAAGCTTGTGGTGAAGATGGCAGTCGCATGTAAGGTATGCTCCTCCCCTCCCCGAGACCTACTGACATTAAAGGAAGAGAGGATACTCTATGTATGACTGTAATATTCTACTTAGCTTCCTAACCAAGAAAAAGTAAAAACAAACCCTGCAGCTCCTCAATTAAATGAATTGAGTTGAGACACAGAACCATCAAGTGAAAGAAATAAGAGTTATGTTCAATTACTAGCTATTTGAATACTGGAGAGCCCAAAACTCATCTAGCCTCAAACCATCTTAAAATATTTGTAAGGGGAGGGGCACCTGGGTGGCTCAATCAGTTATGTGTCTGACTTTGGCTCAGGTCACGATCTCACAGTTCATGAATTCAAGCCCCGCGTAGGCTCTGTGCTGACGGCCCAGAGCCTGGAGCCTGCTTCGGGTTCTGTGTCTCCCTCTCTCTGTGCACCTCCCCTGCTCTCACTCTGTCTCTCTCTCAAAAATAAAAAAACATTAAAAAATTTTAGAAAAGTATTTGTAACAGGAAAATATTGTCAAATATGCTTTTATATTAATGAAAGATGCTGTGAGAAATTAAGATAAATCTTGTGAGGTTAGTAACAACGTGGGAACTCCAGCCTGGGAAATAAGCTTGCAGCCCAATGGACAGAGCACTGTAGTGATTCTCAAAGTGTGGTCCCTGGGCCAGCAGCAGCAGCATCACCTATGAACATGTTAGAACTGTGAATTCCTAAGCCCATTCCTAAACCTACTAAATCAGTAACTCTGGGAGTTGAGGCCAGCATCAGTGTTTAAAGGAAACTACCGTGATTCGGAAATTAAAGCAGACATCAGAACCCTTTAAAGGGCTTGTTAATTTTGCCAGCAGTCTGAGAATCAGAAGCATTGTTAGAAAGGCAGAATCTAAGTCCATCCCAGACCTACTGGATTGGAACCTGCAGTTTTCACAAGGTATACAGGACACCCATGCACATTAAAATTTGAGAACCACTGATACACAACAGTGTTTTGCAAATGTCTTTGACCCACAGAATTTTTTCTCTGCAACACAGTGTTATGCACACTGCAGGGCCAGGCCCAAGACAGGCGAGGGAAGTGCCCAGGGTGGAAAATTTAAGGAGATACTATCACAGTCTATTTCACCTGAATGAATGTGTGAATTGAACTGTGGAATATATATATATATTGTATTTTTAATGTCTTCACAATATATCTGAATTAATACTATAATTTAAAAAGAAAAAAAGATTCCTCTTCTTCAAAAATAAGAAGGGGAATACATGAGACAAACACTAAAATTGTTACGTTAATAGAAGCCCCAAATCGGTGAAGAGGGTGAAGGGATATTATAAATTAGGATTTTATTCAGGAAATTTTATTCATTTATAGAAAAACTGGAATCACTGAGTGCAGTGAATGATTAGTAGCCATTAAGTCGTAGCACAAAACCAGTTTACTGAAAGTCAGGAAGCCTGGCTTCCAAAGCAATACAATAACCATGGCGTCATGATTCTTTCTTGGCACTGAGTTGGTATAAGGAGCATCTCACATGTTTTTGTGCTTATAGCGGTGGCAAAAGAGTCTTACGTGGAAAATAAATTGTACATTCAGTCTTCCATGCAGCAGAGACAATGTATCCTGAATGGATCAACTGATCTGTTTTTGTTTTCTTGTTTTGTGTAGTTTTGTCCTTCTTTGTTTTGTTTTAAATAAAATAATGTGAGGAGGATTCTGCTGAAGACGATAGACCTAAAATATGACACACTCAAAAGACTTATATTAATAAATCCCTCAACTAGGGCCAAGCTGTCTGTAAGCGTTTTAATGTCTTCCCGGCAGGCTGAGCCCAAAGGTTTCCACGTGTGCCTCAGGAGCGTAGCACAGCTGAGTAAGCCCGCAAATAGGAAGAGAAAGATAAAACCGTATCTTCAGCAAGCACTACAGCATTATTTCCAGAAATCACATTTCCTCCTCCCCCCCCCCCGCCCCGCCAACAATACTGCAAACAGATAATGGAATTATTCTTTTAGCAATAACTTTTACTTTGTTGGTTATAGGTAGAAGTGGCCAGAAGGGAATTATAGAATGTTTGAGTTAGAGAGACCAGATAAAATCTTACCTAACGACTTCTGGCTGAGGAAGCTGACATCCAGAGAAGTCAGGTCGCTCCTCAGTGACAGCAAAGCAGTGAGGAGAAAGCCTTCCTCCCCTTAGTCCCTGAGATGATTATTTGGTTCTAGTTGTGGGAATGTGATTTATTGGCTTTTCTTAAACTCAAGTTAGAATCTGCTTCATTTCTATTGCTATAGAACAAACCACTACAAATTTGGTGGCTTAAAACGACTCCCGTTTACGAAATGCTCACAGCATGGTGGGTCAGTGGTCCGTGCACAGAATGGAGAAGGGGTCCTCAGCTCTGGTTCTCAAAAGGCTGAAATACAGGTCTCGACCCACTGCACTCTCATCCAGAGCTCAGAGTTTCTGCCCAGCTCCTGTGGTTGCAGCAGAATCCAGCACCTTGAGCTTGTAGCCCGGTAATCACCATTTCCTTGATTGTCCGCTAAGAGATGCTCTCAGCTCCTGAAAGCTGCCTGTACTCCATGCCGTGTGGTCACCTAATGCTCAAAGTCAACTATGAAGAATCTTTCTCATGTTCAATCCCTCTCACATTTCAAATTTCCCCGACTTTGAACCCCTTTCTCTAGGAAGAGCCCCATTCCTTTCAAGGGCTTACCTGACAAAGTCAGGTCGCCCAGAATAATCTCCCTGTTAAAAGCCAACTGTGCCAAGTAGAATAAGCTAATCGTGAGAATGATAACCCACCACATTTACCAGTCCCTCCCATACTCAAGGGTTGGAGATCATCCTAGAATTCTGCCTACCACAGGGGAGCCTGGGTAGGCAGGTCTCAGTTGGTTAAGTGTCCCACTCTTGTTTTCAGCTCAGGTCATGATATCAGTTCGTGAGTTTGAACCCCTTGTCAGGCTCTGCATTTACATTGCTCCTAACTCTCTGCTCCTCCTTCTCTCATGCTGTCTCTGTCTCCCTCAAAATAAATAAATAAACTTAAAAACGTTCTACCTACCACAGAACCCTTGCATTTCAGCAGCCTGCCATAGCACTGGCCCAGCTGTGGGCTTCACTGAGCTGAACAGAAGGTGCATCAGGATTCAGCACATTTCTGAGGGCAGTGCGACTGAGACTGTGGCCGTGGGAGATTAATGTGCGTCAGAAGTTCTTGCCCACTCCCCAAATATAAAAAAAAAAAAAAATTCCAGAGGCTTATAGCCTTATGTAAAGAGTGGTATCCAATCTAAATAACATTAGATTATCAGGGGGAACAGAAACATTTTAAATGTCTGATTTGAGATTATATATATCAACTACTCAAAATTATGGTCTTCCTGTAAAAGCTGTGCTCTGATTCTCCCCTTCATCATTGAAAATAAAAGTAACGACAAGTGATGGTTTTGTGTATTGTAAAGACAACGCTTCATTTATGATGATCTTAAGCCTCTGTTTTGCGCTCAGTAGAAGATGCACTTGTTATAAAGACCAAAAAACATTGCATGCTGCTGGCAGATGTCCCACCTGACCATTTCCATGGCTACAGCTATTTCAGATCTTCTCTCTCTCTCTCCTGGACCCTGCCTTAGCCCTTCAGCAGTGCCCCGAGGTCCATTTGATATGCCTTATAATTTTTTTCTTGATAACCAGACTTGATGTACTGATTAAAAGAAACTGCTGAAAATAAACTGTTAGCAATGTGCTGGTGAGGCATGTGGGAGCGAACTGTTCTATGGTCCTATGAGTAGGTCCCAGTCTTTCAATGAGCCTGTGCCTCTGGACTGTGAACTTCACAAGACTTTCTCCATTTTTTTCTCCCCCTTTAGATGATACAGATGGCTAAAGTGGGATGGAGTTTCCTATTTCCCTTTCCTCAGGTCAATTAGGCTTTGGCAACATCCCTGTAAATTAGGCTGAAGTTAACTAGTTTCCCCTGAGGGCTTTGGTGTATTTCAAAACGGCACCTTTTCCCTTCTTCCCGCTAGAAGTACTAGGAGATTTTCCTCTGCTATTTACTGTGGGAACCTGGCCAAGCTCCTGGAGATAAATCTCACAATATTGTAGGGGCCCCCTATGAGTAGGTCCCCCTGAAGTTTTAACCTCTCAGACTTGTCAACACTGAACCTCCTGCAATTCCTCAGTTACGGTTCTGGTTTTCCTTCCCCAGCACTGGTTCCGGCTATGGTTTCCTGTCAGGATGCCGCTCAGGTAAGATGTGACTCCCTGCATTGACGTCTCCAATCTTGGAGAGAAAGCCAATGTCAGAAGCGAGGGGGTTCTTGAGCCAATGGGTAAGAAAGAATTCTTGAGAGGTCTTTGTTGCAAAAAGGTGATTTTATTAAAACATGGGGACAGGATTCATGGGCAGAAAGAGCTGCACTAGGGTTGTGAGGAGTGACTGATTGTTTATGTTTCAGTTAGTGAGGGCTAAGGATAATGTAAGTCTCTAAGGAATTTGAAAGCTGGGCTTCCAGGACCTTGAGGGTCTAGCTGCTGTTAAGATAAGGTTACTTTTCCTCTTTAATAAAACAAAAACATTAATGAACTAAGGCAGCCATGAGTTGCTTGAGGAAGATCACGCTCTGCGTGTTTCAGGTGTCTGTGAGATGCAGGCTGTAAGGAACTTTAATTTAAGCTACATTTCTCTTGCCTTTGTTCCCCTCATCAAGGAACAAAGTTGCTTTTCCTAAATACTTTAGGTATGACATACTATACACACACACACACACACACACACACACACACACACACACACACATTTTGACTTACGGCATTAACATTTTAAAAGAGAAGTAGTTGCCGCTTGCATTTTATGAAAAAAAAAAGTCATGATATACAACTACATTTTCAGCTGGGATTTCTCATGCTAGCTATGATCTTTCCTATACTCTCTTTCCTTGTCCATCTCCCAAAATCTATTCTAATTAAGTAGCTGGTATCAGTAACAGAAGGCCATAGTTTGAATTTAAATCATGGTGTCATAGTCTCCCAGGGTAACTTCACTTTAAACCTTAAAGCAGAAAGTACAATGAATAGCTTGTCCAATGTTGTATACACTTACAGTATCAAACGACAGGTGGGGAAAGGTTGTGGAAAACATGACAACAATCCAGATATACCTGAAACCATAGAACATATGCAACGTATGAGACCAGCCCTTCATAAACTTGGGCTTTTGTACTCAAACTTATGTTTTAAACACAGAAAAAACTCATACTTTCCTTTGGTTAAAGTTTTCAGTAGCTGAGGTTTCCATATACGCTGTTTCATTTGCAGGTTGACATTTCCTCTTTAATTCTAATATGCATGATTTTCCCAACATCTGAATCTTCCATCAAATATCAGAAACATTGCCTAATATAATTAAACTATATATTAAAGAAAATGATTATATTAAACTTAAATGCTTTCTTTAGGGCTGGTTCCTATTATCACAGGTTTACATATTTCCATCCAGAGGAACATGCTACTAAAACAGAAGAAGGATGTTATTATGGCGTTCATTTTTTGTAGCACACAAACACCTAACAATTTCTCCAACAAAATGCAAGATATATACTTAAGATAACAGCCTGTATTTGGATTATGCTATAATACACTTCTCTTAAATTATTCTGTGTAGGTGGGGTGCTATAAAAAGAATGTTTTTCTTTTAGTACAATGTGAATTGCACAATGTGCAATGTAACATTATTTTGAGTTTTTAAAAAGGCTTTTCTTTTTAAAGAAGAAGCAATTCAAATACTAAGTATTTCTTTTCTCATACATGCTATTAAGTTTATCCTTAGTTTACAAGTTACAATCTCAAAGTCTGAGGCTGTTTCATTTTTAAAAACTAGAAGCCACGCTTTATTTAGAAAAATAAACAATCAACATGAATTTGGTTCACTTGAGTGATTTCATCTAAATAGTACTAAATATTTGGTTCAGTCCTGATACCAAAACCATGTTAGACGTATCAGTCAATAAATACTTAGCCATAGAAAATGCAAGGTTATCCGTTAATTTCCATGCAGCATATAGATGCCAGTTCTCTGTTCCTTACAGAGCTAATACTTGAGTTGAACAGACAGAATAAAGACATCGAAGACAAAAGGGGGCAGTTCATGCCTGATGCCAAATAAGGAGCACTGGCACCACAGAAGCTCACAGGAGAAAGATCCCGTAGGAAGGGTTACTGAGCAAACTTTCTGTCTTCCGGGTGGTATTCAAGTGTCTCTTTTATCTTTTAACATGCGTGGATATGTTGATATATTCCAACAGCATTTGTAGAAGTGACCCTTGTCAGTGTCAGATTTCTTTCATGTGTTTGTCCTTCAGGTGTAGGGATAGCAAATCTATTACACTGATTCTACCCCTTCCCCTACTGCAGACATAGAAATCCCTCCCCAAATAGCCCCACCAGCAACACTCACCATCAGCTGATCATCATTGGCAAGCCAGGGAAGACTGACTGGGCAGCAGGCTCCCTGCTGTCCCCAAACTTAGCGGGCAGCTTGGCATGCAGCAGGTCTTCAATAAAAATGAGCTTAGCGAATTCATTAATGTTCAATTCCATTCTTGTCTAGGTATGAACCATTTCTTTACTTACAGAACATAGCGTTTTACTGCTCTCCAGGACCAAGGAGGGACATTACTGGGGTTGGTTCATGGGTTGGTGGCATTAAGAGCGAAATACGAGGGGTCGTAGAGGCAGTGGAATATAGAAAGCGAAACGGGCATAAAGCAGGAGGCTGCAGAATGGATAGGGAAGGTCTGAAATATGAAGAGTAAACTAATGGCATCAAGGTCAAGTTATGCCGACCTAAAATCTGAGGGAGGTAAAATTATAAAGCATGACTTACATACAAGTATGTATCGAAAACATTTGTACAATTTAAAAGGAAATAATATAATAAACACTCATATGCCTACTACCCAGGCCAAGAAATAGAATATTACCCTCCCCAGAAGCCACTCTGTGCCCTCCCTGATTGAATCCCCCCTTATCCTTCTCGGTGGTAACCATTATCCTGAAATTGCAGTTATTCTGTTTTTCTTCCAGTCATTACAACCTACACGTCCCTATGTTTGAACATTTGTAATGGAATAAAATGTGTCTCTTATTCCATAACTTGCTTCTTTCGTTCAAGTTTATGATGATGTATGCACTCGAGTTACTCGTTTTCACTACAGCGTGGTATTTTACTAGATAACTATTTCACACGTATTTATCCGTCTCACTATTTATGGACACAAGTTTTTTCAGGGGTTTTTTTTTTCTATACAAACAGTACTGCTGTAAACATTCAGGTACAGATGTGCCAACGTTTCCTGAGAGTCTATACTTAGTAGCAGAATGGCTGGGTGGTATGGTTTTGTTCAATTTCACTAGGTAATACACTCTGTTTTTCAAAGGCAACATACCAATTTGCATTTTGCCCAACAGCAGATGAGAGTTTCCCAAGCTCTACAACTTTGGCTGCATCTGGTATTGTCGGTCTTTCTAACTTCTGCCAATTTGCAGAATAAATAAATAACCCCTACAAGTTAACAAGAGCCTCCATGCCTTGCAATCATCTCGGAAAGCTACAGATGCACAAATTCTATGGTCTAGAATTTCCATTCTTAGGCAGGTACCTTAGAAAAACTCATGCATCTCTGTCAGCAGGAGGATGAATACAGAATTGTGGCATATTCAGTCAACAGAGTACTATGCAATGGTTAAAATGGGCTTAATCTCAAAAACACAATGTTGAGGAAATGTTGGAATTTTTTAAAATATTGAGAAAGTACTTTTTTGAAAATTTAAAATATGCAAAACAATACTATGTATTGTACATAAATACCTGTGTATGTCATAGACATAGAACAACATTACTCGTGATGATAAACATGAAATTCAGGACAGTGTTTACCTCTGGAGATAGGCCTCCACAGTATGTACTGTGTTCATTCTTAAGCTGAACAGTGGGTCATTAGCCTTGAAAGGGCAGGCCTACGCCAGCCGACTCCATCTTGTTCTGTGTCCTCCAGCTTGAGTGACTATGTCCCCAACACGACCCCTTTTCCGGGAAAATCGCAGAAACCTCAGACCACGCCTCCTCCCCTTGAGTAACCTCCCGATCACCCATTCAAACTTCCTGATCAAAACACACCCAGCGACCTGCGTAACAGGACTCCGACCCTTCCCCAGCCAATCAGCTGAGGCCACAGCCATTACCTCACCAGCTGCCCCTAGACCCCTATAAAACCTTTGTGCTTTTGAAACTCGCTTTCTCTCCCCGGTATCTCACTGCTGCGTCGGTGCAGGTAGGGGATTGAGCTCGAGCTAGCTCGAATAAAGGCTATTTGCTTTTACATCAGACTCGGCTCCCTAGTGGTCTTTGGGGATCATGAATTCTGGGCATAACAGCCTCTTGATCTTTTTGTATATCCAAAATATTTCTAATTAATTTAATTAAAGGTCAAGGATCTATGGGGAAAGGGGCGCCTGGGTGGCTCAGCCGGTTAAGCATCTGACTCTTGGTTTCAGCTCAAGTCATGATTTCGTGGTTCATGGAATTGAGCCCCCATCAGTGCAGAGCCTGCTTGGAATTCTCTGTCTCCCTCTCTCTCTGCCCCTCCCCAGCTCTCACTGTCTCTGTCTCTCTCAAAATAAATTTAAAAATTAAAAAAAAAAAGGAATCTATGGGGAAAAAAGGAAGGCAGAATACTTAAAATAGTGGGCTGTGAGCAGGGCAGGCCTTCTGATGAAAAGATTCTTCTTGAGAAACCTAGATAAGGCCCCTAGAGTGTCCACATCCCACCCGCTATTGAACCCTTCACCTGTGACCACGCTCCTGCCTTCTTCCATTGCAGTGTTGACTCCCTTAACCTAGAGCCCTGCTTCTCCTTCCTGGCATTTGCACTAGGGTACCACCCACCCGAGAGCGTGCTGCCCCCTACAGCTACTCAGCCACCGCTACCGTGTGGCATCTCAACATCCCTCCTGGTCCCTGCCAAAAGAGGCCTCACACAACCCGCTTCGGCAATTCCCACTTTTCGATGGGACATCTCAGCTCCACAGAATGTGGCAGAAGCCATTTTTTGAGGACATTTCTGAAACGATCGGTGACACGGCATTAATAAAACATTCCTCCCGGCACGGGCATTTACTGGATGTTCTCATTACTGAACCTCAGGTGGTATCTGCAGAGTGACTGGTTTTCTTGAATAGTCCTCATTTCTGTGCACAGCTGGCTTTCCCACTTGATATTCTGCTTAAATGCCTACAATTCTGTGTTTAATAGTTAAGTGCAAAAATGCTCTAAGTTTTATTGTCACCATTGGGATTCTTTTCCCATCGTCTCTGTGCTCCGTGCCCAAAGCTGAACTAGCATTTGGTGAAATGATGCCACAATAGATCATCTTTAAGAAGTTTTCTGCTGCAAAACAGTCCCCCACTGCTGCCAAAGGATGCTTTCGTTTTGAAAACGTCGGCAATCCCTGAAAATTGGACGTCTCACAGGAAAATTTTTGGTTCTAGTTACTCACACTAAGGGTTGTGTCACACCCAATGCACACAGAGAAAGAGAAGGTGACCCAAAACCACAAAAAAAGAATTTAAAATACTAAAAAAAAAATTGTTAGTGGAGAAAAAGAAATTGAAAATGAAGTTCAACAATTGAAAAGAACCTCATCAAAGGATTGGGACCCTCGTGCATTAAGGTAACTAATGAGTCAGGTTTGGTACAATGCCACCCCTTTCCCCAACCTCACACCCACCTCCCTTTTCTGTTCCTCTTCTATTCCCAGTAACACCCCCCCCCCACCGCCGTCTCACTACGTCCCTGTGTCCTGCTGTGTTCTGCCCCATACTGAAATGAATTGCCAAGGTTGTGCCCACTGGCCTCACTCTTCCTGAGTGTTTAACACCAGAATCTGTCCTTGCCTTTCATGCCACCATCAGACCCACATGTTCTGCATCCCATCCACAAGGATTCATACTGTTTTCTCGATGGAAACTTATCATCTCGGAAGGAATGAATGAGAAATGATGGCTCTCCATGGTGCATCCACTGACATTTACATGAGCTCTAATCCAAACAAGTGAATCTCTGAGGGTGAAATTTTACATTCCATAAGAGACACCTTGGGGAGACCTTTGGGGGGCTAAAGGTGCTTTTTCAGTTTCCCTACATCACAATCCCTGGGTAACCGATAACTTCATCTGCCCCTGAGCTATGTAGTAAGTTGACCTTGCAGAAGTGGACAGAAGCTTACTTTGTCTTCGTTTTTTGTAGTTGTCACCCCAAGAAAACCTGGATCATGCCATGCTGCAGGACAAGAAGGGATATGCAGATGGCGTTGGTCTCAATGCTGTGCCTTGAACTCAGGCCCCAGACTCTGAGCCCTTATCTGAGGTTGCAGCACACCTGCAGCCAACCAGCTCTGGACTTCTTTAATGTTTGTTTATTTTTGAAGGAGAGAGAGAGATAAAGACAGTGAGTGGGGGCGGGGCAGAGAGGGAGACACAATCTGAAGCAGGGTCCAGGCTCTGAGCTGTCAGCACAGAGCCCGACACCAGGCTCAAACCCATGAACCGTGGGATCATGACCTGAGCTGAAGTGGGACTCTTAACTGACTGAGCCACCCAGGCGTCCCTGGACTTTTTGCTTGGCCTTCTCTTTGAGACCTAAAAACTTTGGGTGTGGTATTCTGTTTTCCATCCCAAGGCTGGTTCAGCCTCCTCCCTTTATACCATACCTAGGTGCTACAGGTATTTCTCCTATCTGATTCAGGTCTGAACCTTAGACTTCCCTGGTGTCAGCCTGGCTAGCCCGTGCTTCCCGCTGGCCCTCCTGAGCCCCCCACCCCAAGCCCTGAAAGTAGATTTCAGCTCCAACTTCAGTTCTTCTGTCTCTGATTTAATGTCATGATGAGCAAGGCCAGCCTTAGACTTGAGTGCAAAAAAGTGGTCATCTGCACAGTGATTATGTATGTAATATTATCAGTGGGCCATTTGATAGAAAAATAATTAGGAAACCACACCCTGGAGTTGGACCACTTGGGTTTGATTTCCACATCTGTTATCTATGAACTGTTTGACACTGGGAAACTTTCTTAACCTCTTCAAGCCTTCCTTTGTGGGAATGACCATGGCTCTTACCTCCTAAGATGATAGTTAAAATTAGATATGACATGCAAGGACTGTGCTTGGCATAGTCACTGCAGTAAGTGGTCAGCACATTAGCTCATGCTGTCATTATCGCTGCAACCAAGGGTTGTAGGACCTGTGCTTCCACTATTAGACTATTAGAGATTCATACCTTTATCAACCCCTCCTCAGACCCATTATACTAATTCACAGTAGATTTTTGAGGACAGCCAGAGAACTTTATTTATTCTTGAGAGGAGGGCAGGGAGTACAAGGAAACCTGAGGGTGGCAATTAGCGGGAAAAGTTGAAGAAAAAAGTATAGATGGGGAAGGAAGAACAAAAGATGAACTTGCTAATTCACAGCTGTGCCTGCCTGGGCTGACCCTCTGACCAGTCTGGGTGTGTGTCTGTTACTAAGGGTCAAAGGGGAGTTTGTAGGTTGCCTCGGTAACTATCATGGTACTTCTGTGTTGAATAACTCAAGGAGTGCCACTCACAGGGGAGATGTGCTAGGGGTGCTATTAAACAAACATAGTGTGAAGAGCGCCCTCTGCAGTTGTGTGACTTGATGGCCCTGAATGGTCAATGTTTGCCACTCCTCAACATCCATTACGCACCACCCCACTCTCCTCCCCACTGTTCAAAACCCTGCCCCAAGGGAAGAATGAGTAATCTAAGCCAATGGTTCTTACCAGGGAGTGATCTGACACCCAGGGGACATGTGGTTGTCACAACTGGGCAGAAGAAGGAGTTGCTACTGGCATCTCATGGGTCGAGGCCAGGGATGTCACTGAACACGTGACAGTGCCCAAGACAACCCCACACGGCCAAGAAACATCTGGCCCCAAATGTCAATAGGGCCAGGCTTGAGAAACCCTGATCTAAGTGAATCACAGCAATGGTTTTTCCTTATCAGTGCAGGAGTTCAAAGCTTCTAGTGGGAAAAATGCTTGGTATGCAGAGGTGGAAAGTGAAGACAGGGTCGAATTTCATGTGATGGTTGATGTGGTGAGGATCCATGACTCCATAGATGAAGTGCCCTTAAGATTGTTATTAACCTCATTCTCAGTCCTCCCTTTGAGAATTCACCAAAAAGTAGGCTCCATATCCACTTCACCTAGGTCTTGAGAGAGTGGGGAAGCTGACATTTGAGTTGCATTTCTGTGTTTTATAAAGTGTATTTTATTTCTAGAAAAACATCTAATACCCAGCTCCCTCTAAAAAAAAGCCCCCCTCTTCCTAAAACCTAAGTAGACATAATCTTGGAGTATGTTTGGTTTTGTTCTCTGTCTCCTGGCTTTCCTTGGACTTGCCTCTAGTCAAGAATTCATCCCTCCCTTCTCCTAAGCACTCACGTAGGCCATAAACTTCTTGAAGAAAGATTCTCCATCTTCTCCACCTGTTTATTCCACTTACCTAAAACAGGTCCCAGCACGTAATAAGCACTCAATAAAGATTCACTGAATAATTGAATGGGTGAACATATAGATGAATATAGTCTGGAATTTTGTTCCAAATTTATTTTTCTGTTTTGCTCCTAAGGATTACGAGCCATCTTCTCCATTTTTATGCATCTACTGGTACCTGATAGTAAAATGTGACTTCAAAGGATCAATTTCATATTTTTTCCTAGGACATTTTCACCTATCTTCTCTTATCTTTATGTAGCATGCTTGTCAGTGACTCTCTTGTCCATTATATTCTTCCTGGGCCTCACGAAATTCACAGAAACCCTTGCCAGCCTTTCTTGCATCATCTTCATGCTGAAGCCTTGTTCTCTTCCACCCCCCGGTGTTGGGGCTGCTCCCACTACCCCAGGAAGAAGAGCCTGTCCCGGAACCTGCTCCAGCCCCCCGTAGGTCTTCACCTATAGTGACTCCAGACGTGTCTCCCGGCCCCTGGTGGCTGCACACTGACTCTCCACCCTTGGTGGCCGCCGGGCTTGATCTCCCCACAATTCCCAGGAATCCCCTCTGTCTGGTCTACATCTTGAATGACTTCCTCCATCCTGTCTCAAAACCCTTCATCCTCTAATAACAGGAGAGAAAGATGTTCTTCTCTGCACATGCAATTTTTTTTTCCTGTTTTGGATTCTCTTACAAACCTACAGAAGATAATAATTCCCTATGTTCTCTCTGCTTTCTTCCCTTTAACACCACCCTCTATCTCTTCAAGTAGTCTGTGAATTGTATCACTTGGAACCAGATTTATTGCTTAGCCTAAAATTGAGAGCTCACTTTAAAACTGCTTAATCACAGCACTCTCAACAATAGCCAAATTATGGAAAGAGCCTATATGTCCATCAAATGATGAATGGATGAAGAAATTGTGGTTTATATACACAATGGAATACTACGTGGCAATGAGAAAGAATGAAATATGGCCCTCTGTAGCAACGTGGATGGAACTGGAGAGTGTGATGCTAAGTGAAATAAGCCATACAGAGAAAGACAGATACCATATGGTTTCACTCTTATGTGGATCCTGAGAAACTTAACAGAAACCCATGGGGGTGGGGAAGGAAAAAAAAAACAGGTTAGAGTGGGAGAGAGCCAAAGCATAAGAGACTCTTAAACACTGAGAACAAACTGAGGGTTGATGGGGGGTGGGAGGGAGGGGAGGGTGGGTGATGGGTATTGAGGAGGGCACCTTTTGGGATGAGCACTGGGTGTTGTATGGAAACCAATTTGACAATAAATTTCATATATTAAAATATATATATATATATTTGGGAGCTTTCAAAAAAATAAAATAAATAAATAAATAAACATTTTAAAAAACTGCTTAATCAGATTGGGTTAATAAATATGTATTTTATTTTAAATGGAACATACCAAGTGCTAAGAAATTTGAGCCATCAAAAATAATGTAAGTAAATGTTGAATTTAAAGAAGGCTTAATACAATGCATGATATTACAAATAAGTAGAGAAAACAAGCCCAAGTGAAGAAGTAATGACTTGATGCGCGGTCTACATCAGATGTGAATGGAATCTCTAAGTGCCCAGTGTCTTTGTAAAAAGTGACTTGTTCCTTATTTCCCCTTATCTAAGGAGGGTGGATGGTTTTGCTCTGATATAAGCAGAGAACACATACAGTATAATAAAGAGTCTGACTCCATATTTATATGTTTGCTGACAACTTTGAAGCCTCTTTTCCTTGTGTCTTCCCACATCTGGTCATGCTCATAAGAAATGCTGGGTGCACTTTCTTTGGCTGCTGGAACAAACGAATTTCACAAGTTCTTGCCTGTGTGCATGGACCCTCACCATGGCCCCACCCTCTAACCACTGTAAAAACTCCAAGCCAGTCTCTTTCCTTTGCTTCCTCAAGCTCTGCTCTCCCCAGATGGCTTCGTTATATAAGTAATAAACTTGTCACACCCTGTGTATGTGTGGCATCACCAGTCTTGACATCAAAACTCAATTTTATGTGGGGGCCCATTCTGCTTCTGCAGAGTACTAACAATACATAGTACATTGGAATAAAAGAGGCATGTTCTTACAGCGGGACCCTTCCGCAGCAGAAGGGCAAAGACACTGTTGGTGTCAGAAATTGTCCCAAAGTGTTCTAATAAAACTAGAGAAGATGTAACATATTCAATTCATCCGTGCTGTCTGCCATGCCCTAGTACTATGAAATTAACCAGTTTTTGCTCTCGATGTTGATGACCATCCCCTGAGTCTGGCCAGTGTGAATGGAGGAAAATAAAAAAGAAGCAAAATGTGTCTGTTCCTCATCGCTGCTACACAAAGTAGGAGAAATCCAGCCAGAAGTGCATAGTTGGGACACATATACTACAGACAGGGATCATTTCATCAATGCAGAATTTTTTTCACATTGCCTATAGTCTGAGGTTATTTTTCCCAAAAATTCACAAAAGATTATCCATCTCTAAATAGAAGTAGGATGTTGCTTGCTTGTAATGTCTCATTCAATTGGCAGGTTTAATGAGGTGAATACTGCATGTGCCCTGCAATCAAGCTTATCAGATTAAAATTCAGTTTGCCAACCGAGACAGAAGTGTTCATCAATTTGGTGAATATGTGGAATAGAAAAATCAGTTTGTCATTCTGAAATATTTTGTCATCCTGAAAAAATAGGACACTGCATCTGATAAAGAGGAAACCAATGTTGTCAATATCTTACTCTCAATTAAAGAAAAAATAACTTTAAATTACATAATACATTTCATTTTCCTTCTGAACTATTTCAGGATCAATGCATTAGATAGTGTGCTAAGATGACAGGAGAAATGTCCTTCTCTTCTTTCTTTATCATGTTTTATTATTCGTATTTCCTCTGCATCTTAGAAGTCAGGAATGGAATGAATAGCTATGAAAGATGGCACTTCGGGGAATTATTGCTGTCTGTGCTTTATAATTTCACAAGCCATTCTGTATCTAGCATTCATTTCCTACGAGTGACTAAATGAATGTCTTTACTGTCTCTTTACAGATGAGAGCCCAGGAGATAGGCAGGCAAAAACTTTATCACTGATCACCATCAGCCAGTGTTTACAGACAATCATCTACGGTCCTGACAAGAGACAAGACAACAGGAAGTGGAGGTGGGTTAATCCAGAAAATGTTATGCTCCCTGCCAAGTTTGCAACTTGCCTTTGGGGACAGAAAGGCTTATAAGAGCAGAGATAGCAGTGTTTGAGTAATTGTTTTAAATGTATGTTAATAACTGATAGCTATTATGTCTTATTCACCTCAGGACTAATATGCCACCTAGCACACAATGGGCACACAATAAATGTAAAAGAAAATGAGTGTGTATTAGAATCATTAGGTATTCTCACTGGCCATGAAAGTTTATTTTATATTATTTTATATTAACATACACTGATGAATTAAATATTGAGATAGCTAAATCATTCTAATTTAAAAATTAGTATGGCCATCATGATCTAAATTATGTTAACAGAACAATGCTCACTGAAAAACTGTAAAAAGCATTTACATACAGTTCCCTGGATACCCAGCTAAGAGTTTCTCTAGCCTACCTACATTCTCAGTCTTGGACGTACTTGGTCAGAGGAGTTTCTTATCTTTAAGTTTGCTAGATATTGCCAGTTTGCTCCCCAAAATGAAGATACCAATTCAAACTTCCTTGAGCTGGATAAAAGGTTTTCATCAATTCACATCTTTACTAGTGCTTGAGCTTATCATGCTTTTTTATAGTGTGTTAGGTGTAAGTGGGTTGTTTTTGTTTTCTGTGTTTTTTTAAATTTTTGTTTAAGTTTATTCATTTTTGAGAGACAGAGAGAGACCAAGCGTGAGTGGGGGTGGGGCAGAGGGAGAGGGAGACACAGAATCCGAAGCAGGCTCCATCCAGACTCTGAGCTGTCAGCACAGAGCCTGACATGGGGCTTGAACTCACGGACTGCGAGATCATGACCTGAGCTGAAGTCAGACGCTTAACCGACTGAGCCACCCAGGTGCCCCTTTTGTGGTGTTTTGTTTTGTTTTGTTTTGTTTTTGCATTTTTCTTGATTTCTAGTGAGGTGGAATATCTTTTAATGTTTTATTGGTTATTCACGTTTACTTTTCTGTTCCTCTGTAAATTGTCTCATAACTTTTCCCATTTTTCAATTGAGTTTTTTAATGTTCTTCCTGTTGATTTGTAACAGTTCTTATGCATCCTGAATACCAACCTTCTGTTGGTTATATGCCCTGGAAATATATTCAATGGGTTGTCTTTCCCACTTTTTTCAAATGTTTTGATGCACTGTTTAATATAATTCAGTCCGTTGATCCTTTCTTTCATAATCACAGCAGCATTGTTTGTAATAATGGAAAAATGGGTACAACTTAATAATACATCACCGGAAAAATGGGAAAATGAGCAAATGAGTGCAGGCATAGTCAAACAATGAAATGCTATGCAACAGGAAAGGAATTGGAGGAACACACATGAGCATAGCTAGATCTCACACATGAAACATTGAGTGAGAAACACAAGTTGAAGAGAATAAGCAATATAAATATATATACACTTTAAAAAATTTTAAAGGATTGGGGCACCTGGGTGACTCAGTCGGTTAAGCATCTGACTGGATTTCTGCTCAGGTCATGATCTTGCTGTTTGTGGGTTCGAGCCTCACATTGGGCTCTGTGCTGATGGCATGGAGTCTGCTTGGGATTCTCTCTCCCCCTCTCTCTGCCCCTACCCTCTCTCTCTCTCTCAAAATAAATAAATAAACTTTAAAAAATTTTAATAAAAAAATTTAAAGGATTGAACGTAAAGCATAAAGAAATATATGAGAACACAAACTCTGGAATCACATTTATCATATAATTCTTTGTATATTTTCATATTTTTATCTTTGAAATTATAAGTTTATTGAATGCATCAGCAGCTCTGGTGTCTATGTCTGTCTTTATCACACCAAATCAATCATCCCCAGAAACCAGTTTGAAGAAACACACGGTTGGCATTTATCCTCTACCACAGATTCCTAAGAGAGTGTCTTCTAAGAAGACATGGTTGAGGTCATTGCCAAAACTGAGGGAAAGAAGATTATCAAATCTATGTCACTTTTACAGACATAAAATGATTGATCACAGATACTGTAAATAATCAAGTTAGAATCAATCTCACAACATGATTTTTGGTGTCAAATGTATAATTGGACATAGATTTAATTACTCAACTCTCTAGTAAGACAAACAAGCCAAAATTTTAGATAGATTATAAGGAGACTAAAAACAATTTATCTAAAGTTTGGTTTGAAGAAGATAAATAGAATTACAGGGGATTACTTTGTCAAGCTGGTACAGCACACAGAGCTTTAATGACTCCCAGTGCCAGGGCACAAACACTTCTAGAAACATTACTGGTCTTAGCATTGTCAGTGAGGAAAATGCCACTGCTACTGTTTATGGCTTGGACAAGATAGTTGTTGTCAAATGAAATGTGTTGATCTTTGACATAGGAGGTGACATTTTTGATGTATGAATCCTCCTTTTTGAAGAACAAATTCTTCATTTCTAGTCTTCAACTAGGAAGTGGGGACATCTGCTTGGGTGAAGAATATTTCCTTAACCAAAGGTCAACCATTTCAATGTCAAAATCAAGGGAAACATAAGAAGGACATTAGTGAAAACAAGAAGACTATCTGATACTTCTCTGATGCTTGTGGACATTTTAAACACATACTCTTGGCATCCTAGACAACATTTAGATTAATGCCATCTAGATCTACCTTGCCAATATCCATTTTGATAACTAAGTGCCAACATGCTGGACCATGTAGTGAAAAACCTTCATGAAGTCGAATCAAGACAAGTCACAAGTCTATGAACACTTTGGTCACTGGCTCTGCCAATATCCCCAAGACTCAGAAGCTCCTTCAGGACTTCCTCAGAAGTAAGAATTTAAAGTAGACCTTTAACACTGACAAGGCTACTGCTTATGGTAGATGTCCAGGCAACCATTATAGTTGGAGAAAAATCTATGTCTGGGGCTTGCTGCTTGTGGTAGCTCTCGCTGTTCCTCGGTATTATAACTGCTGGTCCCATCATTCTGCCAAGTAGACACAAACTGTCATTACCTAACTTGAATGATCAGCCTGATGTGCTTATTCAGTTCTATGAAGTTGAGTGTGCAGTAACCGAGACTAATAACACGCTAGGCAAGTTTGAGCTCACAGATGCTTTTCAGATTGAATAAACATTAGATATAGGTGTCTCCAGCACCTTCAATATGTCTGTTGAACATAAGAATACATAAAAAGAGGCCAAGATTATGACAAAGGCCATTTAAGCAAGGCAGATTTGAATAGATAGTCCAGGAAATGGAAAAATACAAAGCTGAAGATGAATGAAGAGACAAGTTGTTCTCCCAAGAACGTCTTCAAATATTTGCATTCATCATGAAGACCAACATGGAAGTTGAAGAATATTAAGGCAAGATCAATAATGATGATAAACAGACAATTCTGGAATGGTGTAACAAAAACACTTGGTAAAATAGCTAGGCAAGAATCATACTGCTGAGAAGGAAGAATATGTGCATCAAAAAAGGGAGAGATGATCTGAAACTCCATCATTCTTAACTGTATCAAAATGTAGGCAGCTTACCAGGAGGAATGTCCAGAAGCATCCTTAGGGCAGAGCTCTTTATCTGCATGATGATTATACATTCCACTTTGACCTGGATATTCTTGGCTTATGCCTATTATCCTGAGCTTAATGTTAATAGTACCACCTTCACTTTCAGAGAGTCCCAATTTGGAGGATAACTTATAGTCACTGTCCATTTTGACCCACCATTGCAGAGAGCAAAGAGCATATTCTCCATAATGACAAAATTTGTAGTACTCAAATTTGTAATGAAAAATCTTATGAAAGTTTTTAAAAAATAATATATGTACTTGGGTATAAATACCTTAATGGGCACTCAGAATATTTGAATGTAGGGGCACAGAAAAAGTGAATACATTGCACTTCATGGTTCTGAAAACAAGTGGAAAATGTAGTTCACATACTGAAGAATAATACTATTTTTAAAATTGGCAACATATGAAATAGAAATATTGTATAACAAATGTTTTATAAGGAAAGGAACCAAAAAACAACTAAATGAATTCCAACGGAATGCTAAAAGCAACTGTCCTTGGGGTAGAGGATTAGAAGTGCTTGCTCTTTTCTTCTTTATACTTTCTGTAGTTCCCAGTTGTTTTCCAGTAAGCGTGTATTGCTTTTATAATCAGACAAATACTTTTTTTAACAGTTCAGAGTGACTCACCAGAAAACCAAAAGTAACTGCAGAATACAAGAGATTCTTAAAGTGATTCCTAAAGGCTGACAATAAAAAGATAAGCACAGGTGTACTGGGAAGGTGCAAACCACAACTTCAGATCAAGACATTTGACACTGTTGAATTTAGGCCAAAAAGCATTAAACAAGGCGAAGAAGGACAAGTTTTAATGCTAAAGGCCACATTTACGCCTCAATATATCTATGTACCCAAGTAACAGAGCAGCAAACTTCAAAACTCAGAAACTACAAAGGGAAGCAAGAATAAACAAAAAATAACATCATGTTGTTTTCCAAGTAAACATGGAACACTCATAAAAATTGACCGTGTGGTAACTTACAAGGAAAATTTCAATAAATCTAAGTAAAGATAATAAAAAATATTATTTAATCATGATGCTATATACCAGAAGTTCATAATAAAGTTTTTAAAGATCCTTCTACATGGAAATTAAAAAGTTCAATATTATACAATTCTTGGGCCAAGGTAGAAGTACAATTCTTGGGCCAAGGTAGAAGTACAAAGTGAAATTAGAGAATTCTTTTTTTTCCTTTTTTAAAAAACTTTTTATTTTATTTTTTTAATTTACATCCAAGTTAGTTATGATATAGTGCAACAATGATTTCAGGAGTAGATTCCTTAATGCCCCTTACCCATTTAGCCCATCCCCCTTCCCACAACCCATCCAGTAACCCTCTGATCGTTCTCCATATTTAATAGTGTCTTATGTTTTGTTCCCCTCCCTGTTTTTGTATTATTTTTGCTTCCCTTCCCTTGTGTTCATCTGTTCTGTGTCTTAAAAGTCCTCATATGAGTGAAGTCATATGATATTTGTCTTTCTCTGACTGACTAATTTTGCTTAGCATAGTACCCTCTAGTTCGATCCACATGGTTGCAAATGGCAAGATTTCATTCTTTTTGATTGCCAAATAATACTCCATTGTGTGTGTATATATATATATATATATATATATATATATATATATATATATACCACATCTTCTTTATCCATTCATCCATCGATGGACATTTGGGCTCTTACCATACTTTGGCTATTGTTGATGGTGTTGCTACAAAAATTGGGATGCATGTGCCTGTGTCCCTTGGATAAACACCTAGTAGTGCAATTGCTGGGTCGTAGGGTAGTTCTATTTTTAATTTTTTGAGGAACCTCCAGACTGTTTTCCAGAGTGGATGCACCAGTTTGCATTCCCACCAACAATGCAAAAGAGATCCTCTTTTTCTGCATCCTCACCAACATCTCTTGTTGCCTGAGTTGTTGATGTTAGCCATTCTGAAAGGTGTAAGGTGGTATCTCGTGGTGGTTTTGATTTGTATTTCCCTGATGATGAGTGATGTGGAGCATCTTTTCATGTGTCTGTTGGCCATCTGGATGTCTTCTTTGGAGAAGTGTCTGTTCCTGTCTTTTGCCCATTTCTTCACTGGATTATTTGTTGTTTGGGTGTTGAGTTTGATAAGTTCTTTATAGATTTTGGATACAACTCTTTATCTGATATGTTGTTTGCAAATATCTTCTCCCATTCTGTTGTTTGCCTTTTAGTTTTTCTGATTGTTTCCTTCTCTGTGCAGAAGCTTTTTATTTTGATGAGGTCTCAATAATTCATTTTTGCATTTGTTTCCCTTGCCTCTGTAGGCGTGTTGAGTAAGGAGTTGCTGCGGCCAAAATCAAAGAGGTTTTTGCCCGCTTTCTCCTCGAGGATTCTGATGGCTTCCTGTCTTACACTGAGGCCTTTCATCCATTTTGAGTTTATTTTTGTGTGTGCTGTAAGAAAGTGGTCCAGGTTCATTCTTCTTCATGTCACTGTCCAGTTTTCCCAGCACCACTTGCTGAAGAGACTGTCTTTATTCCATTGGATATTCTTTCTGCTTCATCAAAGATTATTAGTTGGCCGTACATTTGTGGGTCCATTTCTGGGTTCTTTATTCTGTTCCACTGATCTGAGTGTTTGTTTTTGTGCCAGAAATTGCAGAATTCTTAAGAAATATTGATGAAAATACTACCTATCATAATCTATGGGGTGCAGTTAAAACAGTGATGAGAAGGAGATGAATAACATTAAATATCAATAAAATGAAATAATGAAAATTAATTTAACATCCAACTCAAAAAAATTAGAAAAAAGTAACCCCCACAGAACATCAGAAGGAAGAATTTAATAAAATCTTAAATTAATGTCAGTAAAAAGAACATTTAAAATGAAAAATGTCTATTTGGAAAGATTAAAAAAATTGACAAACCACTAGCTAACATTATCAAGAAAAGGGGGAGACTTCAAGCACATATATCCAAAATAAAAAATCACAAGGCAGAAATAACCATCAAAACAGGGGAAATTAAAAATCTTAGGAGATTACTTCACAATTGTGTGCCAACAAATGAACACATTGAAAACCCTGATGAATTGGATAATTTTCTAGGAAAACTTAATTTCCCAAAACTAACCACAGCAAAATTTTTAAATGATTAAACGTATCACTTCTGTACAAGAAATAACAACAACGACAACAACAGCAACAACAAAAAAACAAAGAAATATCCCTGCCCCTATGAAAGCACCAGGTCTACAAGCCATCACAAGGGAAATCTACTAATCTTCAAACACGGAGTAATATCCATCTATATTAAATGCTCTAACATGAAGATAAGAAAAAGAAAACTTCTGAAGTGCCCGGGTGGCTCAGTCAGTTAAGCATCCAACTTTGGGTCAGGTCATGATCTTGCAGTTTGAGAGTTTGAGCCCCACATTGGGCTCTGTGCTGACAACTCAGAGCCTGGAGCCTGCTTCAGATTCTGTGTCTCCCTGTCTCTCTGCCCCTTGCCCACTCACACTCTGTTTTTCTCTCTCTCAAAAATAAATAAACATTAAAAATGAATCAATAAATAAGAAGAAAAAGAAAACTTCTAAATTCTTTTATTGAATTGAGCACAACAAACCTGATGAACATTACACACACATACATATACACAAGAAAGCAATGTACTTTGGACCACTCTGTCTCATAGCAATACAAAAATCTTAGATAGGATATTAGTAAACAAAATCCAACAGCAACTTTTAAAAAATATATCAGAACTAATTAGAATTTATTTAAGAAATTAAAGGAAATAATATTATTGGAAAATCCACTAATATAAAATTAGATTATATTAAGGGATTGGGGGGGAAAAGGCACTTGATCATCTCCATAAATGCTAAAATTTACTCAACAAAAATCTAAAAACCCTTTCTAATAAAACTTTTCTAATAAATTATACAGTGAAACATATTTCCTTAACATGAATGCATGTTTTATATATACTTACCAATACATGTAACTTGGTTGGATATAACTTGAAAAGAAGGGGAATGAAAATATCATTCTACAAATAATGAAATTTGAATATAGATGAGATATCAGATGGTGTTAAGGAAGTTATTAATTATCTTTGTTCTGATAATAGTGTTATAGTTATCCAGGAGAATCTCTTTATTCTTAGGAGATGAAGACTAAAGTATTTAGGGAGTGAGGTATCATGATTTTGAAACTTAGTTCCAAATTATTGTACAGAAAAAACTTATGCAGGAAAAATACTAACAGTTGGTGCACCTGAGTGGCTCGGTCAGTTAAGCATCCAACTCTTGGTTTCAGCTCAGGTCATGATCTCACCGTTGATGATTTCGAGGCCTGCATTGGGCTCTGGGCTAACAGTGCAGAGCCTGCTTGGGATTCTCTCTCTCGCTCTCTCTCTGTCTCTCTGCCCCTCCCCTGTTCACTTGTTCACTCTGTCTCTCAAAATAAATAAATAAACTTAAAAAGAAAAAAACATACTAACAATTGTTGAGTTCGGGTGGTAGATATAGGGATGTTCACTGCACACTTTCAACTTTCCTGTTTGAAAGTTTTCTAATAAAATGTTGAAGACTGGATGAAATTTATAAAAATAGTAATGAGTACCTTTTCAATATACTTTTCTCTCTGACTACTTTAGTTACAGTTTTTTGGTTCCAAGGATCAGAACCCACTTAAGTTAACCCGGAGAAAATAATTTTCAAGAATGCAGGTGGACTGGACCTAAGATTGGAATTGAACACTCATTGGCACTCAAGTGGCTCTAAGAACCGTTACTCTCACTATGGCCCTGGTAGGGTCCACCTCACCGCTCTCTCTAGGTCTCCACTTTCCTCAGTGTTTCTTCTGCGTTCTCAACTCTCCACCAGAGAACTTCCTTTGTTATCCTGGGTTTCAGCTTACCACATCTAGTAAGGTTACATATGCATTCACCCTTTGACTCATCAACCTCACTCCTAGAAATCTTCCTCAAAGGCAGAAATACAAAGTGGGATCTACACAGGGCCATCCACTGTAGCCTCACTGGTACTAGGACAAGGCTTTTCAGTTTTCTTTTTATTTGTTTTCACAACCCAATTCCAAACTCCCTTCAAAATGAGGCCAATCTCTACATTCTGATATGGAGTAATCTCCAGGTTATATTGTAAAGTGAAAAAAGCTATGTATAGTATACTAATTGTGGTGTGCTGCCCTTTAGGGTGAGAAAAAAAGGTACGTATAAATATATGTGAATATACATACCTATTTCTGTTTTCATAAGGAAACAATGAAAGGATAAACTAAAAATTCATAAAAATGTTTCCCTACAATGAGAAGAGAAAAGGAACAAGAGTGGAAGAGACAGAGAGAGAGGCAAGCTTCCCCGAATGTAACTTATTTTCGAGTTTTGCCAGCCTTGCCGGAGCCTGGGCTGTAACTGGCCAAGTAGGGCACAGGAGTCAACCCAGATTCAAGGGATGGAAAGAGCTTCCATTTCACCCTGGGAGGTGTGACAAAGAGCATGTGGCCAGTTTTAGTCTGCCACTACATTTCTGAAAGTGGGACAGTCTGATGTTATGGGTTCATAAGGTGATATGATAAAAAAAAAAAGTATACAACAGTAGCAATAAAGTATTCTTGTCTTAAAAACCAAATCCAAGCCTCTCCCCCCCAGCTTCTGACGATTTAGTGGACAGAAGAAAAAGATAAACAGCAGCTCACGGAAGCAATCAGCCAAATACAGAATATGAGACATTCTATACAACAAATAACCACAGTGGGGCTGCTCACTACAGAATAACTAAAAGCAATATGAAGGTTTTGTTTGGATTCTGACTCAAATAAACTGAACTGTAAAAGGACATCTTTGAGACAATTGGAGACACTTGAATATGGGTTGGTATTAGATAATATGAGATGAAAGGTAACAGAATGTGCCATCCCAAAATATGACTGTAGGAGTTCAGGAAATGCTACCCCCACTATGCTACATTGGTATATTGATTATTTTGAAACATAGGTCTAAAAAAAATAGCAAATACTGGAAAGGGCTTTCTCTGACTTCCCCTTATCTGACTCGATACAGATCTCCCAAAAGGAATTCAAATGTCGTAACTACCTCTTGGGAGTCTCACCAACCAGGGAAGGTTAACTCTTATCATAGGAGAGGAGACTGAGGTCTGCAGCACATTCTGACAAACTCACAAACTATACCCCCCATCTATTTTTTTCCAAGGGCCCATTCTTCTTTCCCCAAATCCTTTTACTCTCCCCAAAAGGTCAATATTCCCTCCCCCTTTTCCAATTAAGATGGTGTTTAAGTCTGAATTCTAAGCCACCTAAGAGAATTACTCATTTTTCCCCTGGGTCTCTCCTATGTAAACATGTTAATAAATTTCTATTTGTTTTTCTCTTATTACTCTGTCTTTTATTATATGGGTCTCAGCTAAGAACTCAGAAGGGTAGAGGGAAAATTATTTCCCTCCCTTACACTATTAAATCTGTTAAAATGTTTAAAAAAGGAATCCTTACTTGTTAAAGACGTATAACGAAGTGGTGTATTTAGAATACATGTGTATTTAGAGGTGAAATAACATAATGTCTGAGATTTGCTATGCAAACATAAGAGAAGGAGGTGGGAAAAGGATGAAGTAAAATGAACACAATGTTGACACTCCTCTCCAATTTGGGGGCCATTTTTCAGTTACCAGTAACTGGCCTTTTGGTGTTACTTGGTTCAGGCTCCCTGAAGAGTAAATATAATTGCCTGAGCCAAGCTGCTAGCCACTGGCTGGGAGCTGTGGTTTTGCTCTCACTGGGTTTACTCTACACCCACCCTGGGTCCGAAGAGCTGGGAGAAGTGGGTTATAAGGTAAAAAACCTGGCCACCTGGGCCTGTCCCTTCAAGACGGGTTGAAGATGGAGGGCACTTGCTCAGAGTGGAAGAAGCTGGAAGGGGGAAAGCAGACCCACTAAGTAGCATCTCCAGCGCTGTCTCCCTGAAGGTAGGAGAATGATCTTTGAATAGGATCAGCTTTGCATGCTCGAGTTCAACTTCCAAAGCAACAGTAGCAACAATTTTGACTCATTGTCTTGGCATGAGCCCCACAGCTATTTGTATACCATCTCGTTTGATTGCTCATTGCTCATAAAGAGTGAATGGGGATCAGGAGTTACTCTCATACCTTTATAGGTGAGCAAGTGGCAAAGTGACTTACCCAAGACACAGAACTGTTAGCTCTAGGGGAAACAAATAAATTGTATTTTTGTAAATCAACTAGACTCTATCTTCAGAGAATTGTATCACATTAAAAGCAATTGTCTGGGGCACTTGGATGGCTCAGTCTGTTAAGCATCCAACTTCCCTCAGGCCATAATCTCATGGTTCGTGAGTTTGAGCCCCGTGTCAGGCTCTGTGCTGACAGCTCAGAGCCTGAAGCCTGCTTCAGATTCTGTGTTTCCCTCTCTCTCTGCCCCTCTCTTGCTCATGTTCACTCTCTCTCTCTCAACAATAAACAAATATTAAAAAGTTAAAAATAAAAGCAATTTTCTTTCCTTTTTCTTTTTTTTTAAGTTTATTCACCTATTTTGAGAGAGAAAGAGAGAGTGTGTGTGTGAGTGGGGAAGGGCCAGAGAGAGGGAAATAGAGAATCCCAAGTAGGCTCCACACCATCAGCACAGTCTGACACGGAGTTTGAGCCTACCAACCAGGAAAGCATGACCTGGGCCCAAATCAAGAGTTGGCAAATGCTCGGGGTGCCTGGGTGGCTCAGTTGGTTAAGCATCCGACTTCAGCTCAGGTCACGATCTCGCGGTCCGTGAGTTTGAGCCCCGCGTCGGGCTCTGGGCTGATGGCTCAGAGACTGGAGCCTGCTTCCAATTCTGTGTCTCCCTCTCTCTCTGCCCCTCCCCCGTTCATGCTCTGTCTCTCTCTGTCTCAAAAATAAATAAAACGTTAAGAAAAAAATTAAAAAAAAAGAGTTGGCAAATGCTCAATCAACTGAGCCACCCAGTCACCCCAAAGACAATTTTCAAGATAACTCATAATTACTCTTAAGTACTAACTGCCTCTCCCCTTTTTGAATTTCTTTTAAGACTATCCTATGGAAAATCTACATTGCCAACACATGTGGGTGCTGGAATAGTAGAAAATGGGTTGTAGAGTCAGAATATCCTGTTTATGAAAGGCCTTAAGAAACAGGAGTTTAGAATTCATGGAGTTGCTGAAAGTGGTGATCAAGAAGGTAAAGTTCATAAAAGAATGGGGCAAATTAAAAAGAGAAAGCCTGATGGAAGCTGGGGTACCAGCTAGGAATTTCAGTAGTAAAGCCCTGATCTATAAAAACCAGCAGTGGAAATGCAGAGAATGTAAAATATCTGAAAAAATTTTTTAAGTAAGAAATGACTTATTTTGGTGACCCTGGAGTTAGGAAATAGAGGGGAATCAAAAGTCAAAGATGGCCTAAGAAGTGTCTGATTTGGAAGACTAAAATGTAATGATACTCCAGACAGTTATGGAATAAGAATGGGAACCTCAGTGGAACAAAGGCAGCCACTCGACCAGCCTCTAATTAGGAAGAGTTGAGTAAAAAGACGTCTTAAAGGAAACGACTCTGTACGTATCACATATATGTACAAAATTCCCCAATTCAAACAACTTTCACTATTTTTGAGAAGCTAACTCTGGGCCCAGAAAATTAATCTTGATATTAATTTATTTTTACCACAGTTATATATTTGGTGGTCTAGAAGTGTAGGGTATCGATAAAGTTATATAATCATTCTCCCATTTTCTTCACACCACTGATTCTAAAAGTTTTACTAGCAGTCTAATAACCTGAGCCATTGGAAATTATGTAAAATTTCTTTTACTTTAAATTATATTTATTGTGATGTTTTAATTACCCATGGATAAAATTCAACCATCAATGAGACCCACTGCCAGGTTTGAAATGTACAAATTTGACAGTCGAGTGATTACCACAGTTGCTGCTTTTGCTTGCAGGGAAAACAGCAATCTAATTTCATCTGGAAGCCAATGTATCATATCCCAGTGTCAGGATCTTCAAACAGTGATGATCCAAGCAAACTGTATGCTATTTCCCAAGAGAAATGGCTCTCAAGGTACACTTGGCTCTGTAATTTTGTAAACACATATATCTTGTTGCAATTTGACCATCATCTAAAAGTTAACTCCTTGAAATTGAGAATGGCTCTCTCTGTAATCCAGTAGCTTTCACTCTTGGCTACACATTGAAATCATGAAGAACTTAAAAAAGAAAAAAAGGCACTGATATCTACTCACCCTTTCCCCCATTCTAATCTAATTGGTCTGGAGTGTGGTCTGAGGAGGAAGAGTTTTAGACGCTCCCTGCATGATTCTAGTGTGCAGACAAGGTTGAGAATGTCTGCCCTTAATGATTCTTTGAAAGATCAGATTTCTTTTCATTGTTTTCACAATTTCCTAAATTTATGAAAACCTTTTGGAATAAACACTGGTATAAGGGTTAAAAATGGCAGAGGAAATGAAATAAACAAAAAAACAATGTAAGGACCAAAAAAAAGTAGTTTTTCTAGGAATTAGGGGATCACTATAGACAGAAAATTATTTAAATTCTTTTTAGATGGACAAAGCCAATACCAAAGACTACTCTGGGTCAGAAATGTTGACTCTAAAGGAAGTTAAAGTTGTTCAGCATAATTAGGTAAAAAGAAGTTTCCCTTTGGCAGAGAAACTATTTCCTATTGGCTTTGTTATTATTTGACTGACTGGCCAATGGTTTTGATTTTTCTAAAGTGAGTATTTTGCTGATTCTTCTGGCAGCTGAGAGGCTGCTGGTTGGTTTGTTGGTTGGTTGGCTGGTTGGTTGATTGGTTTAGGGGAAGACTTTGGGAGGAGAGAGAAGATAAATTGGGAGATGGCCTTAGAATAGCCTCCATATTCATTCCAATAGGCCAGATCCTTAGAACTGCAGAGAAATTACCAGTAAGGGGCTTCTATGGCAGGGTTTGGCTGCTAGAGCTTTGAAACAGCAATGTCAAGTATCTTTCTTTTCCATGTTAAAACTCCTTGATTATCTACCCAGGTCTTCAATAATGCTTTGCTAATAATCAGTACTACTCATCATCTATCTTGTATTGGTGTAGTCTTAAAGAATGAAGAAAGTGAGCTAGGGGCACCTGGGTGGCTCAGTTGGTTGAGCGTCCGACTTCAGCTCAGGTCATTCTCTCAGTTTGTGAGTTTGAGCTCCGCATCAGGCTCTGTGCTGACAGCTCAGAGCCTGGAGCCTGCTTCTGATTCTGTGTCTCCCTCTTTCTCTCTATGTCCCTCCCCCACTCACGCACTTGCTCTCTCTCTGTCTCTCTCTCTCTCTCTCTCTCAAAAATAAACATTAAAAATTAAAAAAAAAAAAAGAAAGAAAGCTCTGGTCACGTTTATAGTGAAGTGGGGCAACTTGCAGTAGCAGAAATGAAACATCAAAAACAAGGAAAAGAGCTCTTGGATTATGGGTGACAAGCTGAAATCCTATAAGGACTTCATTGTAATTGTCAGCAGTTTTACAGGAACATATCCTGAGATGCTTTATTTAGAGATGAATGGAACAGGTAATTTCAGATAGTTTAAGAAATTGAGGAATATATGACTTTATAGAGGGCAGCCTAGTTCCAGATAATTCTAAATGTGCTACAGTAGAGAATGCCAGCACTCCTCAATATCCATGTCTTTTCTCCTCTTGCTGAGAACCCCTTTAAACAACATTTACTTCCCCCCTTACTATGAAGTTGAGCCATGTGATTGGGTTCCAGGTAATGGAAAGAGGGCAGAGGTAATTTAAAGCATTTCCAGGCTTGGGGCACCTGGGTGGCTCAGCCGGTTGAGCTTCTGACTTTGGCTCAGGTCATGATCTCATCACTCATGAGTTTGAGCCCCATGTTGGGCTCTGTGCTGACAGCTCAGAGCCTGAAGTCTGCTTTGGATTCTGTGTCCCTCTCTCACTCTGCCCCTCCCTTGTTCATGCTCTTTCTCTCTCTCTCTCAAGAATAGATAAAACATTAATAAAAAAATTATTTTAGATAAAATAAAGCATTTCCAAGCTTGACTTCTAGAACTTTTACTATGATCTTCCATGTTTTTTCTCATTACTCACAAAGCAACAGAATGGCAGGGGTTTGTTCCAACGTGGAAATTTGAGACTACCCCAGTGGATGATGGAGCCACTAAATGAAGGAGTCTGGGCACCTAAATCATCACAGGAAAGATTGCCCATCAAACACACTTTAAACTATGAAAAAGATAAAAAAACATTTATTATATTTAGCAACTGAGATTTGGAGGTTGTTTGTTACAGCAGCTAGTTTTACTTAACTTGATAATACACTAAATGACTATTCAAATACAAAGATTCCTATACTGTATACTTATTCGCCAAAAATAATTTTTTAATTAAAAAGCCAACAAAAACCCCTCAATAAACTTAAAACTCTTTAAATCAATAAATCAAAATGGGAATATATATTTTGAACAAAAAAAATGAAAACATTTCAAAATTTATAGGATGATGTCAAAGCAGTACTTAGGGAGATTTATGGCATGTTATTTTATAGTTATTTCTTTAGTAAATCTGGATCCCATCTCTTCAATTCTGTTCATCTCTTGTTCATTATTTACTTTATACCCATGTGAAGATGGAAACTATGATTTCATCCTCTTTGTCTTACCACTAACTATCATAATTTACCCACTGAGTCAACATGTATTGAAAGAGTACTATTGGCCTGTAATGCTGGTTTAGGGTAGGAGCTTGATAATTATCTACTTGATCAGTAATGAGAAAATTTTGGCTTGGAGAGAGGGAAACAAAGGAAATGAAGAAAGTTGGCAGCACCACTGTCCAGATAGCTTTGCCAAATAAAAACATCTCATATTCAGGTTCATCCCGCTCGTAAGCTTGATCCTCATTTTCCTCTCTTTTAAAACTGGAAGTCATAGAATTACAAACCTGATGTCATCACATTTAATAAACAGATCTCTGGCATCTACAAAAAGATCTTGTCCAACCTCTTCTAAGTACCTCCAATAAGACTATCCAATAGGTCCTTGCATTTTCATGATAGTACAATGCTTTGGATTTACCTTTCTAAACTGATCTGTAATTCTGATGAAAATAGGGATGTGAGTATTGGCGCGGAGTTTGAGTTGAAGTCCTTCTTACTCAAGTCCCATAACCAAGAGTAGTTTGTAGAAAAGCAGAACTATTACTCACTTACTTCAGGTTCAGAAAAGCCTGGATGTATTCCCCAAACTTCCATTTTCTTCCCTTTGTAACATGTTAGAAAATAGCATGTCTGGGTACCCCACCTTTAACATGTTGGTGTTTCTATTTTCTATGTATTCTCCATATGCAGACTCCATGAATGTACATAACTGAAAGTAATACCTCTCTTTCAATGCCCTACATGAACTCCTTTCAAAGGTAAAGCAGTGCCTGATGATCCGGAAAACATGATTCTGATCACATTCCCACTCCTTTATGATAAAGACCCACCCACCTTCTGAGTCAGTTGGTACATGATTCCTATTCGTTTCCCTTCCCTATTTTAGTGGACTCTTCCCAGATTTCTGCAACTCCATTATATCTTCCTTACACTTTAAAACTGCATATATTATCCAAGAGCTTATATAAGAGGAAGATGGTGTTTGCAGTTTGATTCCCATTGCCTCTCTCGTGTCCTTCCATTTGGATGGCATTGTTGTCTGCATTCCAGAACATATCTTGCCAATGTCTTTGAGGAACAATGACCCATTCCTGCCACATCCTGTTGTGGAGCTAAAGCTTAAAGCACAAAATTTACCATAATTTATATTTTTGAATCTAACTCTCTAAGATGAATTACTAAATTGTGGACACAATAACAAATCCTGCTCTTAAACTCTTTTGTCACTAATGTTTTTACATGTGTTAATTTAATAAGCCTTTTGTGTTCCATGTCTGGTTATCTAATATTTTAAATGACATCATGTTAAGCATATAAATTCCACTCCCTCCTTCAAAGGCAGTGTGTGACTCTTACTAATTTTTATTAGAACACAATAAACCCTGCCATTAATATAGCACTTTAGACAGAACTCGGATAAAACCAACACCTTGTATTAGGAATGACAAGTTAATAATCACTGCAAAACAAAACACTCTGGCAAAAACACTCTGGTTTATACCAACTTGTTTGATCAAAGGCAATTTCAAATGAACAGAATAATTATATTTCCAGAGAACAATGCACTCACTGATAAAAACAGACTTGGTTTTTTCCTCCCCTCCGCGTTTACATTGGAACAAACAGCACTCAGAGCAAACAGGAGAAAAATATTGAGCAAAACCAGTTCCTGGCAAATGTGAGGTCAGAATCTTTACTATAGAATATAGAATGGAAAGCAAGAGGAGGATGGAACTAGATGTGCCCTCCAATAGAATTCCTTTGGAACGTTACTGCTCTCAGTTAACCAACCCAATTTTTTTATTTCAGCTCCCTCTGCAACTCTTTCTGAGCAAATCAGTAATGTAACCTACCTGATAAGCCAAATTGATAACCAGTCACATGCTGAATATCTGGTGCCCATACTCAGCTCAAGCCTATGTTACCTATTATTAGAGCAGCAAATTGACATGTTCCAATTCATTGTTTGCATATGTAAATACAGTGTAGAAAAGATATTACCATATCAATGGGAAACATGTTTTGATATAATGTTTTGAAGAAATTATATATTTTGGGGACACCTGGGTGGCTCAGTTGGTTGAGTGACTGACTTCAGCTCAGGTCATGATGTCTGGGTTTGTGAGTTTAAGCCTCACATTGGGCTCTCAACTGTCAGTGCAGAGTCTGCTTCGAATCTTCTGTCCCCCTCTCTCTCTGCCCCTTCCCCACTAGCGTTCTCTCTCTCTCTCTCAAAAATAAATAAACATTAAAGAAAAAAAGAAATTATATTTTTTAAAAGATATCCTTGGATGATAGTTTAACTCAGTATTTCCCGACGGCAGCTTCTATTGGCATTCAGGAAAAATATATTCTCATTATTCTGTGCATAATAGTATGCTTAGCATTTCTGGGCCCCACCCATTGAGTGTCAGTAGACTTTCCTGGTCAAGTGACAATCAAAAATGCCCCCCATATGGTGCCTGGGTGATTCAGTCAGTTAAGCATCCAACTGTTGGTTTCAGTTCAGGTCATGATCTCACAGTTGCATGAATTTAAGCCCTCTGCACTGACAGTGTGGAGCCTGCTTGGGATTGTCTCTCTCCCTCTCTCTCTCTCTTTCTTCCCCTTCTCCACTTGCACTGTCTCTCTCTCTCTCAAAATAAAGAAATAAACAAAACTTTAAAAAAAATGCTCTCTGTACATTTCAAAATGGTTCCTAGGGCAACAGTCCTGCCCTCTCTCTCCCTAAATAATAAATAATTTCCCTATTGCATGGTCAATGATTCTTTAGAGAAATTCTAAACCAGAGATACAGGGGAGAGTTGAGTCTAGAGAATCAATTAATATAGAACCATAAAAATTCTCATCTTTACTTCTACCTCTTATTAGACAATGCCTAATGGAGTGTCTAAACCTAGAAACTTAGGGGCGCCTGGGTGACTCAGTCAGTTGAGCATCCAACTTCAGCTCAGGTCATGATCCCACTGTCTGTGAGTTTGAGCCCCGCATCAGGCTCTGTGCTGACAGCTAGGAGCCTGGAGCCTGCTTCAGATTCTGTCTCCCTCTCTCTCTGCCCCTCCCCTTTCTGCTCTCTCTTGCTCTCTCTTACTCTCTCTCTCTGTCAAAAATAAATAAACATTAAAAAAAATTTAAACTAGAAATGTAAAAAAATTAAATTCTATATCGCTAAAAGTAATTATAATAAAAGACAAATGTCAAACTAGAAACATATTTCCAGGGATTAATAACTTTAATGCATAAAGAATCCTTACATATCAATAAGAAAAAAACCTAATGTCTAATAGAAAATTGGACAGAGGGAGTTAGCAAGCGATTCAAAAATTAGAAAAATAGTTAAAACATAAGAAAATATATTCTACCTCATTAATCATCCAGCAAAAATAAATCATATAAGTTAAAATAACAAAGAAGTGATATTTTTAATGATAAAACTGAAAACTTTATTTAAATGAAATACTCAGTACTGGTGAGCTTTTAAAGACCATGAGTGAATAGAGACAAAAATTGATGTAGCCCTTATGGAGGAAATTTAACCATAGCTATCAAAGGCTTCAAATTTTGCAGTTCATTTAATCCATCAATCCTACCTTTGGGAATTTAGACTGCGAATATAATTATGGTTGTGAACAAAGATTTGGCTGCAAGGTTGTTCATTGAATAATTATTTTTTGTAGTAACAAAGTAGATACAATGTACAATTTCAAGAACAGGAAAATTAGATTTAAAAACTATTAATAGAAAATAAAATACTATGAACTACAAATAATGCCTTTGAAAAATATTAATGGCATGGAAAATATTCTTAGTATATTATTAAGGGGAAAAAAGCAGGATACAAAGCAATAAGTGTAATATAATACACTTTCTGCAAAACACATATGTGAGTATGTGTATGTGTATATAGGTTTACATAGTGATGTGGGAAACAAAGGCAAAAGAAAAAAATTGAATCTCCTTACAACTTACAGCCAATTGACAAGTCCTTGAAACAGGCAGAGTGACATTCCTTTAGGAACTCAGCTGCCTTGATGGTGACACTTTGCTAAGGGCAAAAGACCACCTTAGTTTAACATTATCCTGACCTCCAGGATCCTGTATGTCTACATTAACATATAAAAATTCCTTTGGAAACTTCCTTTATCTCTACCCTCCAAATATATGTTGGCAATCATACTCCAAGCTTATGGCCCACTGACATACATCTGAAGGGTCTCGTGACTGAGTTTTTACTAAATAGTAGTAAATGACCTTTTCCTGACAATAGCTAGCCCTCTCAAGGTCCTGGAAACCTTGCTTCTAAACTTCCTTAGGAATCTATGCCATCCCTAATCCCCTTCCAACTTGGAGGTATATAATCGGTCACCTGTCATAACTCCAATGCAGCTCTTTCTGCCTGTGGGTCCTGTCCCTGTGCTTTAATAAAGCCACCTTTTTGCACTGAAGATGTCTCAAGAATTCTTTCTTGGCTGTCATCTCTGAACCCCAATACTTCAAACCACATCAATATATATATTATAGAAAGATGCAGAGAAAGAAAGAGAGGTGCTATATATCTCTTACAGACACAGACTGTCCATCTTGTTTTTCTCTGCAAACTCATACCTAGAATGGTGCCTGGAGCATAGAGTGTATTAAGAGTGTACCAAGGCAGGAACACCTGGGTGGCTCAGTCATCTAAGGGCCCAACTCTTGATTTTGGCTCAGGGCATTATTTCACAGTCGTGAAATAGAGCCCAGCGAAAGGCTCTGTGCTGAGCATGGAGTCTGCTTGGGATTTTCTCTCTTCCTCTCTCTCTCTGCCCCTCACCCTGCTTGTGCTCTCTCTCAAAATAAATAAACATTTAAAAAAGAGTGTACAAGGGTGCCTGAGTGGCTCAGTCAGTTAAGTATCTGACTTTGGCTCAGGTCACGATCTCAGTTTGTGGGTTTGAGCCCGGCGTCGGGCTCTGAGCTGACAACTTAGAGCCTGAAGCCTGCTTTCGATTCTGTGTCTCCCTCTCTCTCTGACCCTCCCCCGCTTGTGTTCTGTCTCTGTCTCTCAAAAATAGATGAACATTTAAAAAATAAAAAATAAAAGAGTGCACCAAGTCAATTACATATGTAAGTAAATGATTAATAAAGGACTATGAAAACATTCATTAAAATATTTATTGCTTTTTGGGCCTGAAATTAATGATTTTTCTTCTTTTTTCTCTTTATCTTCATTTTCTGAGTTTTATTCAACGAATATGTATTACTTTTGTACTTTAAAAAAAGTGTAGGGAGTCATAGGTAAAGCCTTAATTTCGTTAGACATTTGTAGATCTTAAAGGGAAAGATTTTTACACACACTGTAGCAATTTTGCCTTTATTTATTATGATCAGCTGTTTCTTGGCCTTAATTTGAACTAATATAAGTGCTTACTCACCTGCTGGGGGTGGGGGAAGTGTCCCCCCTACCTGGGCACCTCAGAGACAGTAAGCTTCTGAATCATCCCACCTTCATAGGAAGCAGGAACAGGGTAATAGGGAAAAGAGCCCCTGGGAGCACTTAAGAGAGCAAGATTCTAGTGCCAGTTGTATTGTAATTCTGAAATGGTGAAAGCGTTATAGAAACGATATTAGGCTCTTTGATTTTTGTTTGCTGTGGTTCTTGTTTGAAGTGGTGTGAATCTTAACGTCAACTGACGTCAATTTTATAGTTATAATTTGAGGGACAGTTTAATTGCTTTAATAAAGTCATAACATTTCCATCTCCGTTGCAGGTCAGTTCCCTTGTTAGAAAAATCAATGGTCTACGACGACAAACAAGCAAGAGTCCCACCTAGTGGCGGGAAGGAACTTAAGACAGAGTCCAGGAGAAGTAATATTGTCCAGATTGGGTTCTCTGAATTAGAATCCCTTACCAGCTTCAGTGCACTGATTGTAAAGGCTCCCTCCCACCTAGGATTTTAGATATCAGAAATCTGAAATCTAGCTGTTCTGGTCAGCTCAGGAAGGATATAATTCTGAATTGCTATTGTCACAACCATATGTTACCAAATATAAGGTTTTTCTGGAAGATGTGATATATATACACAATAGAATGTTACTCAGCCATCAAAAAGAATGAAACCTTGCCATTTGAGACAACATGAATGGACCTAGAGGGGATTATGCTTAGTGAAATAAGTCAGAGAAGTACAAATACCATATGAGTTCACATGTGTCATCTAAAACGCAAAACAAAGAAAACAGAGAAATGGATCCGTAAACATGGAGAACAAACTGGTAGTTGCCAGAAGGAATAGGATGCAAGGAAGGGCGAAAACAGGTGAAGATGATCAAGAGGTACAAACTTCCAGTTATAAAATAAATAAGTCATGGGGATCTAAAGCACAACATAGGGAATATAGTCAACAATACTGTCATAACTTTGTATGGTGACAGATGGTGACTATACTTACTGTGGTGAGCATTTCATAACATATATATAACATATATATAACATATAGTTGTGGAATCATTATGGTGTACATCTGAAACTAGTATTATATGTCAACTATACTTCAATTAATACCAAATAAATAAAAATTTAAAAATTAAAGGTTCTATTCATTTTTGAGAGAGAGGCAGAGAACATGAGTGGGTGAGGGGCAGAGAGAAAGAGGGAGGCACACAACTTGAAGCAGGCTCAAGGCTCTGAGCTGTCAGCACGGAGCCTGACGTGGGGCTGGAACCCACGAACCGCACGATCATGAGCTGAGCCGAAGTCGGGTGAGTCACCCAAGCGCCCCATTCATAGCATCTTTTAAAATTACAAACCAGGGGCGCCTGGGTGGCTCAGTCGGTTAAGCGTCCGACTTCAGCCCGGGTCATGACCTCGCCGTCCGTGAGTTCGAGCCCCGCGTCGGGCTCTGGGCTGATGGCTCAGAGCTAGGAGCCTGCTTCCGATTCTGTGTCTCCCTCTCTCTTTGCCCCTCCCCCATTCATGCTCTATCTCTCTCTGTCTCAAAAATAAATAAATGTTAAAAAAAATTAAAATTACAAACAAAATCATCTGGTTTCAGGGAGACATTGTCCTCTCATTCACTTATTCAATCATTTCATGAACATTTATTGAGCACCTCTAATTCCCAGGAACTGAAATTAAGCACTAAGCACTTAGAATTAAGCACTAAGCACTAAGAATATAAAGATGATTGAGGTACTTTTGTTTTCAATTTTTAATGTTTATTTTTGAGAGAGGAAAGGGGCAGAGAGAGGGAGACACAGAATCTGAAGCAGGTGCCAGGCTCTGAGCTGCCAGCACACTGCCCTATGCGGGTCTCGGACTCGCAAACCCTTGAGATCATGACCTGGGCCAAAGTCAGCCGCTTAACTGACTGAGCCACCCAGGTGCCCCGTGGTTGAGGTACCTTCTTGAGCTGAGGAGGAGTTCCTAATCTATCATGTGACATTGAGCTGGATGATCTATTAGCAGCTCAGCCTCACCACCGTCCTCTTTAAGGTCTGCTCTCAAAATTTGCCCCTCCCTGGGATTGAAGCTTCCCACAGGAGGAAGTTGCCCGGCAGTTTGGAAGGTGGAAGGGAAGGGGAAGCTGTATGACTCTATAGGTAACTGCCGCCGGGCTCAGGAGCAGACGAGGACTTCACAGAGGCTCCCTGGTGAGCTCTTGGGGACCACTTGTGTCCCTGCAGCACCCTGAGCCCACAAGAGCGCTTCTCAAGGATGTCAAAATCCGCAAATGCGAGGCAGCTTCCTGGTGAGTTTCAGAGACCGCCCTGCACTGTTACTTGGAGCTAGATCTTCAGGGTCCGCTCCCTCCCCTCAGCACAGGTTTCCTGGCCTTCATTTTTTCCTCAGCTCTTCCAGTGGTCAAGTGAGCGCTTCATTCCTGTAGAAAATCCTGTATGCCCAGGAAACATGGAGTGGTTTCTCTTTTTCCTGACCAAGCCCTGACTGATTCAGACACACAGGGAGATAATCCCATGGCGTTGCGCTGGCATAATGATGCAGGAATATATGAGGTTATGAGAACAGAGGAGTAGAAAAGTATCCCGGCTTTAGAAGGATCGGGAAAGGCTTCCCAGAGAAATTGGCTTCTGAGGTAAGTCTTAAAGGTGAAAAGACATTATCCAGGTACAAGAGAAGACTTAGAGAGTAAAGTATGTAGGAAAAAAAAAAAGCCAGGTTTTGGAAAGACTAATCAAAATAGAACCGTGTTTAAAGGAAACCCAAGGCAAGTTTACCAAGTTTACAGTCAGTGTGTTGCTGGAGAATAAAATGGCAGTTTTCTCAGATGAGTATCACTTTGTACAGCTCATTGGAGACTTGTAGATATCAGTGTGGCAAAATACAGCAATGCTGTTAGCACTGCATCCAGCTCATCTTCTTAATCAGATGGGCACACCACATTCCCCAGCTGCTGTGAAAACTGGCCACTAACAGCTCATAGCTGCAGCCTTCTGCACAGAATTGCCTTCAGCTGATGGAGCTCCCTCACCTGAAAGTGCCTAGAAGGTTTTGCCTTCCTTCCAGGGTATCAGACGCCAAGGGCTTACTGATGCAGGCAGACAACAGTCCGGCCCCCTTGTCTCAAGGTGGGATAACTTTGTGGTGCCATTCACTTTCCCCATGGGACCAATCTGAAACTAGACATTAGGAGAAAATTTGTCTTTGTTTAGCTTTCCTCCTGTGCTATCCTCTGCTTTCCTCACTTCTTGATATGTGCCAGAACTGTGGAAATTTGGAATTGCTTAGGCATGAAATGTAAGGCATGCATTTAGGCTAATCATGTCAGCACTTCTCACGTGCTGGGCAAAGGGAGTTTGAACTTTACCTACTAGAACCATGGTCTTAAGATGTCTGATTGTCCAGACCATCAGCAAAAAAGATGTAGAACATACTATGTGGATATATTTAATTATAAGTGTAACAATATGTCATACATTTTGCAAATGATGTAAAAGAACAGAAATTTTAAAGAGAAAGTTTTTAGATAGAAGTTCTCTTTTCCGTGTACCCCAATAGATCATCTTGTACCCTACTTTCAGATGGCATGCACTTCTTTGGGGACCATGGAGGCAGAGAGGGAGGTTGGTCAACTTTGCATTTCAGAACTGTGATCCCATTACGGTTCTCCTCTCTAGGCCAATGATGTGTAGCTGTTTGCTGAATGGGTCTTCAATGCCAGCTATTGAGGAAGGAGGGAACAGAGATTATAGGACTACTCTAGTCCGTCTTGTAATTGGCACCTTGCCTGAGACACACACACACACACACACACACACACACGTGCCCACACGCACAAAGTCAAGCAGCTCTTGACCAGAATTTCCAGTGACAAAATGTGAACAGTAGAGACGTAGGAGATGAGGATGGAAAAATCAGTTTCCTTGCCTCCCATCTGCTGAAAGCACATATCCTCTCTAGGTTTTCCATCCCTTCCACATTAAGGAAGCACGGATTTAACTAAAGCACGGATGTGACCTTCTGGATGTGACCATGTGGACATCCCCGAGGCCATTGAAAAACACCCTGTTTACATTCACTTTCTGTGCCTCCTGTTCCTCTTTTCTCCCCACCACCTCCAGGTCTTGCTTCCCAATGCCTCCATTTTGCTAGACAGCTACTCTTTTCTCAAAAAGTAAGCAAGTCCCAAACTTCTCTTGGGTCATATACACTTTCACAGTCTCCTATTCTGTGGGAGAAGATATTTGCAAACAACATATCAAATAAAGGGTTAGTATCCAAAATCTATAAAGAACTTATCAAACTCAACACCCAAAAAACCAAATAATCCAGTGAAGAAATGGGCAAAATACATGAATAGACACTTCTCCAAAGAAGACATCCAGATGGCCAACAGACACATGAAAAAATCCTCCACATCACTCATCATCAGGGAAATACAAATCAAAACCACCATGGGATACCACCTTACACCTGTCAGAATGGCTAACATGAACAACTCAGGCAACAAGAGATGTTGGCGAGGATGCGGAGAAAGAGGATCTCTTTTGCACTGCTGGTGGGAATGCAAGCTGGTTAAGCCACTCTGGAGGACAGTCTGGAGGTTCCTCAAAAAGCTAAAAATAGAACTACCCTATGACCCAGAAATTGCACTACTAGGTATTTATCCAAGGGACGCTGTCTCCTATTCTGTGTGTGACTCTGTCCTGGCCATCCTCACTCCTCTGCTCGATTTTGCCACTGAGCAGAGGGTTATGGGAAGCCTTTGAACTTAAGAGGGAGCAGAGAGGAGGATTGTTCAGGCAATCCTATTCTTATTAATGTCTGCTTTTGGTTTTCTCTGGTTATCCCCTAGAATCTGGAAAAGAAAGCCTCAGACATCTCTCACAAGCATGAATCTCCTCTTCATAGTGCCACAGGGTTCAAGGAGGAAATCGTCATTTCCACACATAACATCACTTTGACCTTACTAAAATGTATGGGGATTGGGACGAGAGTCCACATGGAGGCCCTCATACCATATATCTACATGATCAAAAGTTATAAATCAAATAGTTACAACTCCAAAGCATACTCTGTTCTGTCTGCCTACCTTGATGAATTGTAATGTCACAACTGAACAACTGAGTGACTTGTGTGTGCCTGCCAGTCATCGTGGTCCTAGGCGGTGCTGTCTGTGTCTTTCTCACACCTTGGGTTATGCTGGAAAGCCAGCTTCTACCATCAGCCTGACATTGATATACATCATGCCTGTTGCTACTTCCTAATTCTGTGACTCACTAGGGCTGGTAGTGAGGAAAGGCACTCTTCCCAACTCAGACCCACAGCTGAGACAGGGAATAAGAGAGAAAGCAGGTGGGGGCAACATAAGTTGTGCTTTGGGCACAGAGTTGGTGATGACAGCAGAGGACATATGGAGATGCCCAGTAGTTAGGTGGGAGCTTGAGACGTGACATTTTTAGCATTATCATGTGAAAAGTCATACCATCTGCTGAGCCTCTAAGTCTAGGAGCAAATAAGAATGGACGGACAAGAGAATGAGATTGACTCTTCCTTTTACTCTAGCCAGTTATTCCATGGAATGAAAATGTTTTCATGTCTCTACAAAGTAGAGACATGGTAGATGTCTTTTGAATGAGCACAAAATGATAAGCAAATCAATCAACAGTGTGTGAAGAGTGTTCTATTTCCATCATCCCAAAGCAGGCTCTATACCATGTTTAAAACTGAAGAGCTGTGATGTCTGACCACTGGGAATTTAAAATTTATAGGTAGAGACAACAGAAACAAGACACCCATATATGACAGGTCAGATATTCATCGAACCTTTATTCTCAACTGAGTAGGGGAGGAAAAACTTCCTTCTACCCTTCTAGGTTCTGTGACTGGCCTAGAAATTAATCTGATAGATGAACAGAGAAAAACATACAGATTTTATTCTACTTGTACAAGACAGTCTCCACAGGAAAATGAAGACCCGTAGAGCAGAAAGACCCAAGTACTTACATACTAGGTTGAACAAAGAGTAGTAATTGTGAAAAAGAAACAAAGATGTGATGGTCAGATTAAAGGAAGATAAGAGTTATTTTAGGGGCGCCTGGGTGGCGCAGTCGGTTAAGCGTCCGACTTCAGCCAGGTCACGATCTCGCAGTCCGTGAGTTCGAGCCCCGCATCGGGCTCTGGGCTGATGGCTCAGAGCCTGGAGCCTGTTTCCGATTCTGTGTCTCCCTCTCTCTCTGCCCCTCCCCCGTTCATGCTCTGTCTCTCTCCCAAAAATAAATAAACGTTGAAAAAAAAAAATTAAAAACAAAAAGAGTTATTTTAGCAAAGTCTGTGTCGATTTCTATCATCCTCAATTCTTCTGTCTCTAGTAATCAGAATGTTTCTTCCCTCCTGGCATAGAGAGGACGTCTTTCACATAGGAGTTTTATCTCCTGCTTTCAGAAAGAAAAGGTGAAGGTCAGAGTGTTTTTGCACCTGGTGTTTTTCAAGTGCATTTAGCTCAAGATAATCCTATGTTAAAATGGCATATTTTGGGGTGGGATGATCTGACACCCTTCTTCCCTCCCTTTGACTCTTCCCCAAGGAGTTTCACAGTCCAGAAGCTGAGCTGGTAGATTGTTTCATATCTCACTGAACTGGTCTCACAGTCCTGAGAATAGATCAATTCAGTTAAACAGCTGTATCTTATTTAAGAAGGCCCATCTAATGAGGCCTGGATATGGTATGAGTAATCAGGCATTTTATGAGGGGCATTTCTATGTAAACAAAAGCAAAGGTTAGTGATTAGAAAAAACTATAACCTCAGTTTTGATTTCAGAGGGCAGTACGTCGAGAAGATTTTTAGATCTTGGGCTCAAAACCTCTTTAGATGGTCGAATGAGGATAGGCAGTGGCAATCTGATGGATTTTCTTTGGTTTGCAGTTTGCGTGTTTCTGGTGATGGCATCAGGTGTTCTCCTGAACCTTCTGAGTGGCCTACACAGCAGCAGGTTTGAAGGTTGTTCGTATGTGATCTGTTGTGGCGATTTCTTTGAAGTTCATATCAAGTCACCCAGCTGAAGTTTGCAGACTTTGGAAAAAAGGCAGTTATACTTTTCAGCGCTATCAAGTCAGGAGAATAGGAGAAAAACTGGAAATGTTACCTACTGACAAAATGCACAAAATGGCAGGAGACCATTTACAGAGAGGGAGAAAAGCTCAAAGTTGGTGAACAGTGCACTATTCAGCAACCCACAGTGTAGCCGGATTCTTGCACAGAGAGTCGTGACAATGAGGCTTTTCTTTCCAGGAAGCAACTTTATTCCTGCCTGCACCACTCAGTTGGATTCATACCTGAAGAACTGAGCCCCGAATGCCACGTGACGTAGTTTTTTTTTTAATATTTTTTACTTCTTTGTCTCCCATATATGGTAACATACAAACATGCGGTCTGATGAAGTGGTCTCATGTTTCAAGGTGGTGAGGGATGTTGTCACAGACGCACACACATATAACCAGGTTGCCTTGAGGTTTGTTTTTTGGTTTTTTTCCCTTAGGGAGGGACCTTACCACCACAAGTGTATGCTATAGTTTTTATTGAAACACAGAATATTTGCCCTATAATCACTCCCATTTTTATCAGAGATAATCGAAGACCAATTTGTTTGCAACATAAGTCTAGTCTCCTTAAAGTTGGCCTGATGATTCATATAAGTGCAGCAAAAATAGTGATTTATCTGTCAGGTAAGCTCTTTTTAAGTCTGCTTTATTGGAACTTTAAATGCGGAAGCTCAGATTGGACTTGTAAAAGACTTTTTGAGGCTAAGAAGCTACATCAGCAACATGCCACCAGACTTCACTTTCATTATTTACAGATTGGGGTGAATTCTCGAGGCTTGCAAGGTATCTTGAGGTGCCTGGGCCTGCCAGGAAGTGATCTTCTTTACAAACCCATAAGTCTGGAAACCATGTAAGTCAGGTCCAAGCCCAGTATTCCAAGAGGGTTTTGTAAGCATTGCCTCCATAAAGTCAAAATTAGTTTCTTAAATCTGTCTGGTCATATCTGATTCTATGCACATTGTTTTCAAATATGACATTCCCATCAAAGCCTTGGTAATAACAACTGATGTTTCCAATTGTGTCCTGTTATAGAGAAAACAGATTCTTATTGAACGTATGCAAATTACTCTATTTTCATGAAAATAAGATTATTCAGTAAGAGTCTCTGAATTCTAGAGGGATCAGCTAGGAAGAAAACTAAATGCTTCATTTTGTTTACAAAGGTATAATCTACTAAATTGGTGCAAGTTACAGACAGCTTAAGTGAAAAGAGAAAAAAAGGTTTCCTGGAATCTGAAACGAAACACTAAAGAACCAGCAGTGTTTCAAGCAAAAAGTCCTAGAAGTTAGAATCATCTTCGTCAGTTCACCTAGTGCCATGTCATCAACCCTTATTCTGCCTGTTCTTGGGTTAGCAACTTTATGAATTCATCAGTCTCTCTTTAATTTTTTAAAGTTTATTTATTTATTTTGAGGGAGAGACAGAGTGAGCAGGGGAGGAGCAGAGAGAAAGAGAGAGAATCTCAAGCAGGCTGTGCACCGTCAGCTCAAACTCACAAACCGTGACATCGTGACCTGAGCGGAAATCAAGAGTCAGACGCTCAACTGGCTGAGCTACCCAGGCGCCCTTGAATTTATCAGTTTCTTTATTAGAGTTCTGGAAATTCTTATCCAGTTCAGCGGTATGATTTTGAAGTTAGCAGAAGCCTGGACACTACTGTACTCGTTAGAGTCCTTTCCATGAATTTCTGTGAAGGGGAGCTTTTTTGCCTGTAGTTGACTGCAAAAGCTTTCAGAAAAGCATCTGAGTAAAACAAAAGCTTTGGATGACAAGACTCAAAAATAGCCATGGTTAAAGATCTGGTGAGAGTTCATTATAATGCAGTTGGCAAATAAATGTGGTTATTTCTTTGGCATACAACATTCTCAGATAATAATTGGAATTATGATTGATTACAGAGAGTAAGGGCTTTGACATATTTCTAGGAATTTGGATATGATTCAGTTTGTATACAACATAACTTCGGAAACATTTATATTGGTAACATGCCCACACAAATATAATCTGAAGATTTAACATTACTTCATATTTGACAATGTTTCTCATGTATTTTAACGTATTAAATAAACCTAATTAGTTTAGTATTTCTCTTTTTTACAAGGTCAGAGAACAAATTCTTTTGAGATTTTCCAGGGACCCTCTGGGCAATCTCAAAGTCAGTTTGAAGTAAAAAAAAGATTTTACTTAAAATTTGATTTGGGAAGTTTGTCAAAATGCCAAAGGTTTGAACACTTGACCAAATAAGATCACAGATCACCGTGAAATAATACTTAGTTATCTATTTAACCAAAGTAATGGGAAAAGATTTCAAAGATAAATATAGAAGATTACATGATTGTAAAGAAAACCTTAGCTCTTTTACTGTTGAGAAGATTCCTTTTTCCCCAGTAATCAGAGACCTGATAAAGACGATATGAAACACAGGAAATTATTTTGATAAAACAGATTCTGTGTTTTCTAGGCAGATTATTCAACAGGTAAAGAAAAGTCTTTTACAATAATCCAGGAAAACTTTGTTCTTTTAACTGAGAAAGGAAATTAAATTCTAGTGTTGCATAGGCACAGTGTTGATATTGAAGCTCATTTTTCTCTTTTATTTAAAAAAAAGGCTTTTTTAATGTTTATTTTTGAGAGACAGAGCACAAGCAGGGGAGGGGCAGAGAGAGAGGGAAACACAGAATCTGAAGCAGGCTTCAGACCCTGAGCTGTCAGTACAGAGCCTGTCGCAGGGCTCGAACCCACGAACCATGAGATCATGACCTGAGCCAAAGTTGAACGCTTAACTGACTGAGCCACCCAGGTGCCCCGGAGACTCATTTTTCTTAAAACCCTTATAATAAATTCATTCAATTTTAGCCAGCTCAACCACACAAGATTTTCTCTTCTCTCTTTCTACATCCAATTAGGTTTTTGTCCTTTATTTTCCACTATTATTTATTTTTAAACAACCTTTAAATATCCTTAACTAGGACAAAATTACTCTCCCATAACAAAATACATTCATTATACCTCATACCTTCCCTTACCACAAACATATCTTATTTTTCTTGAAATTTGCAGTTTTTCCCTAGCTTCATTATTCCTAGTAGTTTTATTTACATATATTTATTAGAATTCTTAACCCTTAGTAACCCTAATTTCCAGTGAAAATGAGGAATGAAGCAATTGTGAACTATTTCTTACATACCAACATTCTATATTAGATTATCAAATTTGTGAATAAGCCATTCATAATTTCCAGAGACATATGCTTCCTCATAGTAGAAGTTTTCAGTGAGGCAAAAAACATGTTTACTGACAGACCCAAATATCTTTCCTCTTTCAAATAAGAAGCTAAAGGTAGGTAAACTTAGTTTAGCAATTAATATTTCAGTATTTTATCTTTTTTGGAAACGATCTAGATATTCAGTGAACATCCATCATTTAATTTAACTTAGTATAACTATAAGGTTTCAAGTTACTAAAAATGTTTGAGAAAATATATTTAAGTAAACACATTGTGAAACATAATTATTATTGAAAAGTTCACTTAGAAACCTTACCCTACTTACATTTATTTAACTTACTTGTTTTTAACCATTTTGCTTGGGTTACTCATGAAAGTTTCATAAGACATTAAAGTTAGTCATGATCTTGAGTTAATTTTCTTATTGACAAATGAAGCACGTATCAGGAAAAATTAGAGAAGCAAAGAACCTAAAAATTAAAATATACAACTGCTCTGCATTGGGCGCCTGAGTGGTTTAGTCAGTTAAGCGCCCGACATCAGCTCAGGTCATGATCTCATAGGTATGTGGTTCAAGCCCTGAGTCGGGCTCTGTGCTGACAGCTCAAAGTCTGGATCCTGTGTCGGATTCCGTGTCTCCCTCTCCCTCTGCCCCTCCGCTGCTCATGCTGTCTCTCTCAAAAATGAATAAACATTAAAAAAATTTTTTTAAATAATAAAATCTACAGCTGTCCCCAACCTTTTTTTTTTTTTAACTGCTGTGCTTGGTATACACCAAACAATTTATTTTTATTGTACATTTTGTTCTTAGGTTGAAAATTTAAACTTCTGGGGGCACCTGGGTGGCTCAGTTGGTTAAGCCTCTGACTCTTGACTTTGGCTCATGTCATGATCTCACAGTTGCTGGGTTCTAGCTCCAAATCAGACTCTGTGCTGACAGTACGGAGCCTGCTTAGGATTCTGTCTCCCTCTATCTCTTCCCTCCTTGTAGTTGCTCTCTCTTTCTCTCTCTCTTAAAATTAAAAAATAAACTTATGAAGAAAATTTAAACTTCTGTAAGTTAAACATCTAGTGGAGATAACATAAGCTTATTTAACTGATGAACCCTGGTAGAAACAGTTGTATGTCTGTATTATATTTAATGTTGACAACTCTAAAGACACCTGTTTTTATTAAACCAACAAACTTCAACTGGCTTTTATTTACTGAAGACTATCCCAGACCACATGAACCTGAAAACCATTTGGGCTAGTTTCTGTATTTCTGAGAGTTTTTTAAAAATAGTTAATTTATATAAACACTATTTTTAAAACCAGTTAAAGCAGAGCTCTTTTTTGAATTTTGGCAATAACAGGTAGAGGTATTATGTACATATACATACATTCGTATACACATATACATATATACGTAATAGACATACGTAAACATATAGACAGATGCAAATAGAGATCTTATAGTTTTCATTTTAAATCTTAGCCACGAGTTAGTAAATTCTGTGTGTGTATTTATACCTAACTTACAAGAATTGATCTCATCTTTGCATTATTACCGTGATGATGATAACTATTAATTTGAATTCTGTTTTTTAGACAGAACAAATTAAGGTTACCTGCCCAATGATGGCTAAAGCTTCTTACCAGTATTTATGGGGAAGACTTTTAAGATTTTTATTTGCCTTTGATAGGTAGTTTTACAGAGGCTGTGAACTAAATTTGGGGTGGGGAACCCTGTGGAAATACCAAAGAGCAGTTTGGGTTTTTTAGAAGACTCTTTCCCCCTTTTTTCTTTTTGTCCCAGAGCTTATGTTAGCCACAAATTATCTTCTGGAATATTTATATTTACATCTCCAAGGGTTTGAGAAAGGATGTAGGTTTTCTCTTAGAAGGAATTCAGAGGCACATTTGCCTATTATCAGAAACCTAGGGTTATTATTACCATTTAATTTTTTCTTTAAGTGTAGGGTAGTCCACTGACTTGTGTGTGTCAGAGGCAGGAGGGATAAAATATGGAAAGGCCTGGAGTCGGTGGGGTTTGGTTAGAGTCAGGGACGTAAGTTCGCCCTTCTGCATGTTTCACCCCCACTTTTGTGCATTTACATAGGTTTCATGCTTACTTGAGTGTCTTTTACATTTCTTAATTTTTGTTCTAAATCAGATCTCTACCACCTAATCTTGTCAAGGGAGTCTTGAATCAGCCAAGGCATTCTCTTGTATCTTTTTCTTTATTTTCCCCCTTTCTCAATCTGATCTTCCCATAGGTATTAACAGGATATTTGTTTGTCTCTGAAATTCCTTTTAGGTCTAAAAGCCAAAGTCTTCAAAGGTATATGTATTTCAATGTTACTTGAAAACAATAAGCTTTCCTGTGACATAACTGTGGACACAGGAGACTTCCTTAAAGAATGAGCAAAAGGTGCAGCCCCATCCAAGATCCAGAACTGCTGTTAAAAACAGCTTAAGAAAGTAAAGAACTTCATTGTCACAGGCAGTAAGAATACTGTTTGTGAAAACTTATCTCTGGTTCTCCCATGAATGTGACAGTCTGGTCACAGACCTGCCAATCTGTGATCCTATGTAGGCAATACTAGGATGAGACCTTGTAAGAGCTAACAAGGCAACTAAGATTGAGAGGATAAAGGCCCCTTATGGACCGAGACCCTTCACTTAAGACAAACTTCCCTGAGAACTGGAATGGTCAGGCAAAGAGACTTCTGCCTGTCATTTTGTGTTCAGGGTCCCTAAGCAGCTAGCTAACCACCTGATACAAGCCCTATGACCTGTGCCACCCAGCTGATGGAAACCAGAGAAAATATTCTCATTAGTCACAAAACCAAGCTCCTAGGGCATTCCGATTCTGACATCAATTCCAGCATGATGGTTTTCTCCCCATACAGCCAAGCAATTCTCTAATGCTTTGTAGACACTGACCAGGTGTCCCCCAAATTTCACGCAACTCTGACACTTTCCACCTGAAGGATAGCATCCGATTCCACTGTGTAAGAGCTCAGTCCCACAAGACTGCCCCCCACTTCAGATTCCAGTTCCAAATTCAGATTGTCACCTGTACTCTGATCAGCTATAAATCGGACCCCATGACCCCCTCCTTGAGTTTGATTAAGTTGGTAGAATGGCTCACAGAACCCAGGAAACCAGTTTATTTACTAGACTACCAGTTTATTACAGAGGCTATTAATGGATATGAATCAACTGCCAGATGAAGAAATACATAGGGCAAGTTCCCAAACTCAGAAGCTTCTGTCCCCATGGAGTTTGGGGCACAACACATGGATGCATTCTGGTTCACCAATCTGGAAACTGTCTGAACCCTGTCTTTTTGGATTTTTCTAGAGGCATCATTACATAGGCACAGTTGATTAAATCATGGACCATGGGCAATTGATTCAACCTCCAGCCCTGTTCCCTTCCCTTGGTGTAGGGGAGGGGTAGGACTGAAAGTTCCCACCCTCTAATCACGTGGAGGCAACCAGCCTCCATCCTTAGGTGTGTTTTCTGAAAGTCCCTTCATTAACATAAACTCAGTTGTGCTTGAAAGGAGTTTGCTATAAATATCAAGACCCCTTTATTGCTCTTACTAGGAAATTTCAAGGGTTTTAGGACATCTGTGACAAAAACACGGTCAAAGAGCAAATATATGTTTATTATAAATCATATTATCACAGACATAAGAACAAGGCAAAAGGAGAATCTCATGATATTCTTCTTTATGACAAATGACACAAAAGCCAGCAGCAAAGGAAAATAATGACTATTTCTGGAAAGCTAAAGATCAATAATCAGTGGGTAGGTAGCCAAACCAAATTCCCAAGAGTCATAATCCAAAGATTAATTCCCAGAACTGTTTTTCTCCTGTCAATCTGAATTTGGAAAGGAAGAGGCAAGGAGAAGGTTAACTTCCTCTTTTGCAGAGATACAGGAGACTGACATGGCAAGAATTCTTACCTTCTGCCAGTTTATTTAGGTCCTAGAATCTCTGGCAGCCCTAGCCCCCAGAGTCAGCAGGGTTCCAGCCAATGCTATCCCCTCTTGTCCCCAGAACTGTAGAAGAGGAAAAACTTCCTTCTACTCTTCTACCCACAGGTTCTGTGCTGGCCTAGGAAATAAACTGACCTAAGACAGATGAACGAGAGGAAAACAGACAAATTTTATCTTACGTACACATGGCAGTTTTCACAGGAAAATGAAGACCCAGAAAGCAGAAAGACCCCAATGCTTATAAACTAGGTTGAACAAAGAGTAGTAATTATGAAAGAGGAACAAAGATGTAATGGGGAGACTAACAGATCATTTTAACAAACTCTTTGCACAGATATCTCTAGACCTCAACTCTCTCTCATGGTAAAAATGTTTCTTTCCTCCAAGTGCAAGGAGGGAAGCTTCTATCCTGGAGTATCCTCTCCTGCTTTTAGGAAGAAAAAGGAGAGGTCAGTGTGTGTCCTTCTTATACCTACTGTTTCTCAAGTACCTTAGCTCAAAATAACCCTTGTGCCAAAGTGACATATTTTGAGGTTGCTTGTCCTGTCACTCATCAGTAACACATTGTCACAGGTCTTTAACATAGACTTTTATATTGAAGGCATGACTCAATGAGTAAAATGAAACTGCAAAAAAAAAAAAAAAATCTTCTTGTAGTTAACAATGTGCTGGGCTTTGTATTAAGAAAAGTAGTCAGGTGGGGTGCCTGGATGGTTCGGTTGGGCATCTGACTTCGGTTCAGATCATGATCTCATAGTCTGTGAGTATGAGCCCCACATCAGGCTCTGTGCTGACAGCTGAGACCCTGGAGCCTACTTCAGATTCCGTGTCTCCCTCTCTCTTTGCCCCTCCCCTGCTTGTGCTCTGTCTCTCTCTCAAAAATAAATAAGCATTAAAAAAAAAAAAAAAGTAGTCAGAGGGCCACTGATCTTTGTGTTGAGCTGTTTTATATAGATTATATATTTATTTATTTATAAATAAATATAAATATATAAATAAAACAAGTAAATATAAATATATATTTATATTTAGTATATATTTAGTTATTTTATATAGATGAGTTATATTGTATAGATTAGATCTAGAATCTATATAGATTATATAGATTAATTTATACAAGATTAATATTAGTATATGGGACATGTCTTGTTTGGCTTGAAATTATTAAACATTTTAATCTACATTTAAAATCGAGATTTTTCACCCATTTTATTGAGATATAATTGACATGTAACATATTTATCATTGTACAATTGTAATTAAATTGTACAATATATAATTATGTACAACTGTATATTATATTTATAGTATACAACATAATTATAGTCACCATGCTATACATCATATCCCTGGAGCTTCATTTTATAACTGGAAGTTTGTACCTTTTGACCACCTTCATTCATTTCCTCCACCCCCCCTCCCTCCTACCTCCTGCCTTTGGCAACTACCAATCTGTTCTTTTTCTATGAATTCAATTTTCATTAGATTCCACATGTAAATGAGATTATACAGCATTTTTTATTTCTGTTTTGTTTCAGTTAACATAGTGCCTTCAAAGTCCATCCATGTTGTCAAAAATAATAGAATTTCCTTCTTGTGGATGAATATATTCCATTGTATATATATAAACACCACAGTTTCTTTTGCGTTTATCTGTTGTTAGACTCTTAGGTTGTTTCCGTGTCTTGGCTATTGTAAATAATGCTATAATGACCATGGGAGTGAAGATACTTCTTCCAGACAGTGATTTTGTTTCTATTATATGTATAAAACCAGAGGTAGAATTGCTGGATTATGGTAGTTCTATTTTTAAGTTTTTGATAAACCTCCACAGTTTTCCACAGTGGTTGCAATAATTTACATTCCCAACAACATTGCATACAACAGTTTCTTTTTTTCCACATCTTCATCAGCACTTAGTATCTCATCTTTTGATGATAGCCATTCTAAGAGGTGTGAGGTGATAACTTATTATAGTTTTGCTTTGCATTTCCTTAATGATTAGTGATATTCAACACTTTTTCAAGTACCTGTTGGGGCCATTTGTATATCTTCTTTGGAAAACCCTATTCAGATCCTCTGCCCAATTTTTCATCAGATTGCTTGCTATTGAGTTGTATGAATTCCTTATATATTTTAGATATTAATCCCTTATCAGGCAAATGACTTGTAAATACTTTCTCCCATTACACAGATTGACTTTTAATTTTGCTGATAGTTTCCTTTGCTGTGCAGAAGACTTTTAGTTTGATACATTCCTACTTGTTTGTTGCTGCTATTGTTGTCTCTGCTTTGGGTATCTTACCCAAGAAATCTTTGCCAAAATCGATGTCAAGAATTTTCTTTTTGTTTATTTTTCTAGGAGTTTTATGGTTTCAGGTCTTACATTTAAGTCTTTGGTCCATTTCAAGTTAATTTTTATGAGTGGTATAAGACACTCTTCATTCTTTTGTATGTGGATATCCAGTTTTCCCAACACCATTTATTGAAGAAACTATTCTTTACTCATTTTGTGTTCTTGACTTCCTCATCAAAACTTAGTTGATTATATATGCATGGGTTTATGTGTAATCTATTTGTTCCACTGGTCTACATGCCTGTTTTTATGCCAGTACCATACTGTTTTGATCACTTTACCTTCGTAAGATAGTTTGAATTCAGAAAGTGTGATGCATCCAACCTTGTTTTTTCTCAAGATCCCAATGGCTGTTCAGGGTCTTTGATGAATCCAAAAAAAATTTATGAAAGTTTTCTCTATTTCTGTGAAAAATACCATTGGGGTTTTGATTTGGATTGCATTGAATTTGTAGATCACTTTGGATGGTGTGGACATTTTCACAATATTAATTTGTCCAAACTAAGAACATGGGTTATGTTTTCATTTATTTGTGTCTTCTTCAATCTCTTTCATCATGGTGTTCTGTGTACAGGTCTTTCACATTGTTACTTACATTTATTCCTAAGTGCTTTATTGTTTTTAATGCTATTGTAAATGGAATTGGTTTCTTAATTATTCTTTTAGATTGTTTGTTTTTGGCATATGCAAATGCAACTGATTTGGATAAGGTAATCAGTGTGCCATTTGCTTGTCACCTATTCTCCGTTCTGCACCATTACCTCCATCCTTCAGAGGATGGACATTAGTTCCACAGTGCAACTTCTGCTTAGTCTAATGTGGATAACTGGAAATAAGCAAAATAATCGTCTGGTGATTTTTGCAAGATAGGACAGTTTTCCTGAAATTCTCCGTAGTGAATTAATGATGGAGAAAAGCTCTTGAAGGCCTAGCAATGCATGTCTTTTGATCTATGCCACGATTTTCAGGTCAGTGTACTAGGAATTCTTTTAGGAACAGACCTGAGATTGTAGAATAAAATTGGATACCAAAATAAAATTCTATCACAGTAAAAAAAAAAAAAAAATGCAACCAATTTCTGTATGCTGGTTTTGTATACTACAACTTTGTTAAATTTATTTATTCTAACTAAATGTATTCTATTTATTTATTTAGTGAAGTCTTTAGGGTTTTATATACATAAGCATGCCATCTGCAGAGACTTATTTTTCTTTCTGATATGTATGCTTTTATTTATATTTCTTGCCTAATTGCTATGGCTAGAATTTTCAGTACTATGTTAAATAGAAATGGTGAAAGTGGGCATCCTTGCCTTATTCCTAATCTAGAGGAAAGGATTTTCATTTTTCACTGTTGAGCATGATGTTAGCTGTGTGCTTATTGTATATGGCCTTTATTATGCCGAGGAACATTACTTCTTACTCATCTTGCTGAGTGTTTTTATCATAAAGTTATGTTATATTTTGTCAACTATTTTTCTGCATTTATTGAAATGCTCATATGGCTTTTATCCTTCAGTTTCTAATGTGGCCTCAACCACATTGATTGATTTGAGGATGTTGAATTTTCTTGGCATTCCAGGGATAATTCCCACTTAATCATGGTGAATGATCATTTTAATGTGTTGTTGAATGAAGTTTGCTGATATTTTCTTGAGGAATTTTGCATCTACGTTCATCAGTGATATCAGCCAGTAACTATCTTTTCTTGTATCAGTCTTATCTGGCTTTGGTATGAGGGTAATGCTGGCCTTGTAAAATGAGTTTGGGAGGGCTTTCTTCTCTTCAATTTTTTGGAAGAATTTGAAAAGGGTTGATGTTAATTATTCTTTAAATGTTTGGTAGAATTTATCAGTGAAACCACCCAGGCCTCAGCTTTTCTTTCTTGGGAAGTTTTGGTTACTGATTCAATATCCTTATTAGTAATTTGTTCAGACTTTCTATTTCTTTATTATACAGTCTTGATAGGTTGTATGTTTCTAAGAAGTTATCCACTTATTCTAGGGTATCCAGTTTGATAGTGTATAATTATTTATAGTAGTTTCTCATAATCCTTCGTATTTTTGTGGTATCAGTTGTAACATATTCTCCTTCATTTCTGGTTTTGAGTCCTCTCTCTTTTGTTTTGAGCTGATCTAGCTAAAGGTTTGTTAACTTTTTTGTCTTTCAGAAAACCAGCTCTTACTTTCATTGCCATTTTTTGGTCTCTGCTTCATGTTTTTATGCTCTTTGTTATTTTCTTCCTTCTGCTAACATTAAGCTTAGTTTATTCTTCTTTTATTTAGTTTCTTAAAGTATAAGGTTTTTTATTTGAGATCTTTATTGTTTCTCAGTGTAGTTGGTCATTACTATAAACTTCCCTCTTAGGAATACTTTTGCAGTATCTTATAGGTTTTGATATATTGTGCTTCCATTTTCATTTGTTTTTGGGTTTTTGTTGATTTCCATTTTGATTTCTTCTTTGACTCATTAGTAGTTTGGTAACATGTTGTTAAATCTCACACATCCATGAATTTTCTAGCTTCTGTCCTACTATTGATTTCTACTTTCATACCATTGTCATAAGAGAAGATACTTGATATGGTATCAATTCTAATTTTATTAAGAATTGTTGTGTAGCCTATCACGTAATCTATTCTGGAAAATGTTCTGTGTGCACTTGAGAATAATGTGTCTTTTACTGCTATTGGATGAAATGTTCTGGTATATGTCTGTTAGGTCCATTTGATCTAAAGTGTCATTCAAATCCACTATTTTTTTAAAGTTTACTTATTTATTTAGAGAGGGAAGGAGAGAGAGACAGAGAGAGACAGAGAGAGAGTGAGCACAAACAGAGGAGAGGCAGAGAGAGAGAATCTAAGCAGGCTCACACTTATCAGCACAGAGCCTGAATGGGGCTCAATCCCACAAAATGTAAGATCATGACCTGAGCTGAAATTAAGAGTTGGACACTTAACCAATTGAACCACCAAGGCACCCCCACATCCACTATTTCTTTATTGATTTCCTGTCTGGCTGATCTATCCATTGTTGAAAATAGAGTATTGAAGTGCCTTATTATTGTATTGCTGTTTTATCCTTCAGATCTATTAATAGTTGTTTTATATAATTTGATGCTCTAATATTGGGTGCCTATATGTTTACAATTATTATATATTCCTGATGAACTGACTTCTTTATCATTATATCATGACCTTTTTTGACTCCTGTTAGTTTTTGACCTAAAGTCTAATTTTTTTTGAGTAGCCTCCACACTTTGTGAGGAGCCCAACACAGGGCTTGAACTCATGACCCTGAGATGAGATCAACAGTCAGATGCTTAACTGACTGAGCCACTCAGATACCCCAACCTATTGTCTATTTTAAGTGTATTATAAGTATATTTACCTCTGCTTTCATTTGATTTCCATTTGCATGGAATATCTTTTTCAGTCCTTTCACTTTGAGCTACTGAATGTCCTGAAAGCTTAAGGGAGTCTGTTATAGACAGCATATAATTCATTCAGGCACTCTGTCTTTTAATTGGAGAATTTAATCCATTTATATTTAGAATAATTGTTGATAGGTAAGAACTTTTAATTGCCGTTTTGTTAATTGTTTTCTGAGCATTTTGTAGTTCCTTTGTTCCTTTCTTCCTATCTTGCTGTTTTTCTTTGTGAGTTGATGATTATTTGTACTAGTATGCTTTGGCTCTTTTTCTTTACCATTTGTGTCTCTTACAGGTTTTTGCTCTATGGTCACCATGAAGCTTTTCTAATATATCTTATAGTAACAACCATCCATTTTAAGCTAATAACTTTAGTTGCATTAAAAATTTCACTTATTTACATGCCCCGACAATTTACGTTGATGTACCAATTTGTATCTTTTTATATTGTGTATCTATTTATATAAAATCGTAATAATAGTTATTTTTAATACCTGTGTCTCTTAACCCATATTTTAGAGTTTGAAGTGATTTACACACCACCACTGCAGTATTAGAGTATTTTAAATTTGACTATATATTTGCCTTTACCAGTGAATTTTATGTTTTCATATATTTTCATGCTGCTATTTAGTGTCCTTTCATTTCAGCTTGAATCACCTCTGGTATTTTTTTGTATGGAAGGTCTGTTGGTGATTACCTCAGCTTTAATTTGTTTGGAATTGTGTTTATCTCTCCTTCATTTCTGAATGACAACTTTGCTGGGCCTTTGATAACAAGTTTTTTTTCTTTGAGCATTTTGAATATATCATTTCACTCTTTCCTGGCCTGTCAGATTTCTGCAGATAAATCCGCTGATTGCCTTATCAGGATACCCTTGTATTTGATAATTCTTTTTTCTCTTGCTCTTTTCAAAATCCTGTCCTTGATATTTGAGAGCTTAATTATAATGTGTCTTGGTGAAGATATATTTGTGTTTAGTCTGTTTGGAGATCTTTGACCTTCATGTACCTAGATGACCATATTGCTTTCTGTATTTGGGTAATTCAGCCATTTTTTTTTTCTTTAAACATGGTTTCTGTCCCTTTCTCCCTCTCTCCTTTAAGATTCTGATAATCTGGACATTGCTTTACTTGCTGGTTTCCCATAATACACGTAGGCTTTCTTCATTCTTTTCCTTCTAATTTCTTGAATTTCTTCCAACTAAGTAATATCAAGAGATCTGTCTTCAAAGTCACAGATCCTTTTTCTGCCTAATTGTGCCTGCTGTTGAAGGTCTCTATTGCATTTTTTTTCATCACATTTGTTGTATTCTTCAGCTCCAGAATTTGTTTTGCTTTAATAATTTCTGTCTCTTTGTTTCTATCTCATTTTGTTCATCTATTGTTTTCCTGAGTTCACTGAGTTATCTATGTTCTCATGAATCTCGCCGAGCTGTCTTAAAATAATTTTGAATTCTTTTTCAGATAACTCACAGATCTCCATTTTGGGGAGATCAGGTCAGTAACTGGAAAATTGTGTTCCTTTGGTAGTGTTATGTTTCCTTGCTTTTTTTATCTTTCTGATGGCTTTGCATTGATACCTGTGCATTTGATGGTGCAGTTATTTCCTCTAGCCTTTTCACACTGTCTTTGGTGGGAAAAGACTTTCACTTGGAGGTGTCTATGAGGGTGTTGGCTGGGTGGGATGCAGCGTTTTTGGTTCCTGAGAAGGCATAGGGGGCATAGTCTTCATGCAGTTCCTCAGCTGAGAATAGCATTGGTTGGACTACAGAAATCTTCTGTGGCCAATACTGGAGAGGTCCTACAGGTGTCAGTGGCAGAGTGGAGAATTATGAGATCTGCAGAAGCAAAAGCTCCTGGGGTCTTTCTCTTCTTCTTCTTTTTTTTCCCCCTGGAAGGGCATTCTAGTCAAGGGGATCCCTCTCGGCACCTGGACTGTCATGTTGGCACCCAGAGCACTATCAGAACCAGAGTCCTGGGATCAGGCAACATGGAACTCCCATAGCACCTCAGTCACGGAGCACAGGTGTACTTGCTATAGTTGTGGCACTGGTGGCTAAGGTATGGCACGTGTTGATCTCGCATGAAACCAGGACTTGGGACTCGGGGACTCACTGCAGTCATTCTGGCCAAAGGACGATGGGATGCAGTAGCAGCATGGGTCTTGGGATGACAAGGTGCAGCAGTAGCTTGGAGTGCACTTGCAGTAGCAGTGCAGCCTGGAGATAATGGGTCGAAGTCTCAACTCTGGTCCCAGGGACAAAGGACAGCATCACAAAAAACCTGGTGGTTATTTACTGTAGCCACATATTGAAGCCTGGGGAGTTGAGCTCAGAGCAGTGGCAGCACAGCTCTTGCAATGAGAGTTCAGAGCCAGAACCTGGGACCTAGGGGGTGGGGTTCAGGGCAACAGAAGCACCCCTGGAAATTAAGGGTCATAACCATGACCTGGGACCCTGGTGGTGAGGCTCAGGAAGGCAGTGGCCCAGTCCCAACAAGGAAGGTTCAGAGCCATGGACTGGGATGGGGCACAGGTCTCAGGGCCAGCAGCCGCACCACTGGCAGTGTCAGTTGGATTGCACCCTAGGTTGGGAAGATGGGGTTCACAACTTTGGTAGCACATTTCCAGAAATGAGGGTCCAGAGCCATGACCTGGGACTGGGGAGTGGGGGTGGGGTGTGGAGGTTGCCTCGGGGCAATAATGTAAGTAACAGTATGACTTGGGACCCAGGGGGTGGGGCTGAGAACAACAGAAGTTGCTCTGGTAATGATGGGACAAAGCCACAGCCTGGGTTCAGGAGTGGGATGCAAAGCAATAGCAGTTCTGGTCCTCTATATGGTGAGGTGCTATGGCTCCCCAATCCTGGGAGTAAATGCAGTAGAGTGGAGGGCGGATTCTAGGCAGCTCTGTTAGCTGGAATCAGCATTGGTGAAGACTCTGAGAGACCTTTTGTAGCGTAGTGATGAGGCTTGCTGGGGTTCTCTCTTCTCTTCAGTGGGGTAAAATTCTTCTGAAAGGATCTTTCCAGGTGTCAAGCTGCTCTTAACTATGACACAGGTAATATGCTTCCTGTACTTTACTATGCCACATTTTAATTTTAATTTAATTTAATTTTATTTTTATTTATTTTATTTTATTTATATCTGTGCAGAGTTTTGGCTGCTGTTTTGTAGTCCAGAGCTTTCCCTGAACTATTTTGTTTGTTTTACCTAGTGTGTGCGTGTGTGTGTGTGTGTGTGTGTGTGTGTGTGTAAGGGAAGACAATAATTGGACCCTCTTAACCTCCATCTTCTTGATATCACCTCTTGTCTTGAACTATGAACAGTTGAATTGCAATGTTTCTTGAGGTGGGTCTTTTTCAGTTCATCCCATTTGGAAGTTGGGGCTTCCTAGATCTGGATGTCTGTTCCTTTCCACAATTTGGAGGAGTCATCAGACATTATTTCCTTGAATAAGCTTTTTTCCCTTTCTGTCTTTCTCTCCGCCTTCTGGGACCCCTATAATATGAATATTGGTCCACTTGATGATGTCCTAAGCTATTTTCCCTCCTTTTCATCCTTTATTTTCTTGTTGCTCCTCTGATTATATAAATCCTACTACCCTGACTTCCAGTTTGCTAATCCTTTCTTCCACTTCATATAGTCTATTGTTGGTCCTTTCTATTAAATTTTTCACTGTAAAATTCTTCAGCTCTGTGATTTGTTTGGTATTTGTATTTTCTCTTTGTTGAGGTAGAAAATTTTCACTTTTTCGTGTGTTGTTCTCCTCACCTCAGTGTCTTTATGACCATTATTCTTAACTATTTATTAGGGAAATTACTTAGATAAGTAATTTGGTTTGGTTCTGTTATTTCATTTGGTTCTGTTCCTGGAGTTTTGTTCATTTGTTGGGATCATATTTCTCAGTTGCTTAATTTTCTTGGCTTTCTATGTTAGTTTTTAAATTATTTTGATATATTTTAGAGACAATGAGCAGGAGACAGGGGCAGAGAGAGCGAGCAAGCATCCTAAGCAGGCCCCACACTCAGAGTGGAGCCCAACACAAGGCTCCATCCCTTGACCCGGGGATCCTGACTGAGCTGAAATCAAGTCAGTGGCTCAACCGACTGAGCTACCCAGGCACCTCTCTGTGTTGATTTCTGTGCATTAGCTATAACATCTCCCTCTCCCAGTCTTAGAGTGTTCTCATGTAGGAGATGATCCTTCTTCACCAGCCCAGACTAAGCTCTTGGTTGTTTCTCAAACTTTTGGGATTGTCCAAACAGACTTCTTTGCTCTTTGTGGCTCCTAGTAGTTGCAGGAATGCTAAGAAGGGAAAGATCTCAGCGCCAAGCTGTAGGCTGATTAGAAGTTAGTCCCTCAGGCACCATCCTTTAAAATATGCAAATATACCTCTTTCAGGGGAAGACTGGGAAATCTGCTTCTGCACTGAGGGGGCCAGGCAGTAATGGCTGGGTTAAGACATTTCTTTTTTACAGTTCCATTGAATCTGTGCATATAAGCCCCACTGGCCACGAGATCCAGGCAATCAAAGGGTGCATCATCGAGGTAACAGTGGCAAAAGCCAGGGCACCATACAAGTGCACAAGTTCTTTTCAAGTAGACATTGGCCACCTGGAGCAGGTCAGAGGGAGAAGGGGAGATGGCCTTCTCCATAGCATCCTCTTTAGATAAGTGCTAAATTAGGGGCACCGACCTTCAGCCTGTAGCTTTTTTTAAGATATGCAAATATACCTCTTTTAGGAAAAGACTGGGAGTTGAGTGTCTGCTTTTTTGTGTGCTGAGCCCTGTGGGGATAGCCTTGATGAGTCTTAACAAGCTCTTTAAAAACTGCTTAATTTGCTATAATCTCGTGGGTCTCAGGGACACAAGACCTGTTGACTTTCAGAGCTAGGTGGAAATCTTAAAAGTTGAGGGGCTAGATGTTGGGCCCAAAGCCTCTACCTCTCAGGAAAAAAACAGTTTCCTCTCAGGAAAAAAAAATCAATTTATGTCACTGTGCTGGGGTGGGGTTTATGACAATAGCATGTGTCAGCCTTTCCTACCATTTCAGTGTGGGTTTTTGTCCCTCTTGTTTGACTGACATGTAGGAGTCCCTCAGCTAGTTTCTGGCTTTCTTTGAGAGGGACTCATTCTTTGTATAACAATAGATTCAGTGGGAGGTGAGTTCACAACCCTTCTGTGTCACCACCTTAGATCAAAACTGCCAACATCAAAGAGATTTAAAAAATTTTTTTAATGTTTATTTATTTTTGAGAGAGAGAGAGAGAGAGAGAGAGAGAGAGAGAGAGAGCGGGCGAGCATGAGGAGGGAAGGTTGAGAGAGAGAGGAAGACAGAATCCGGAGCAGGTTCCAGGCTCCAAGCTGTCAGCACAGAGCCTAATGTGGGGCTCCAACTACAGAACGGTGAGATCGTGACCTGAGCCAAAGTTGGACGCTTACCCGACTGAGCCACCCAGGCCTCCTGAGAGATTTAAAAACTAATACTTAAAAATCTAGATTTCTGGGGCACCTGGGTGCCTCAGTCCATTAAACATCTGATTTTGGCTCTCTCTTTCTCTCTCTCCCATAAATATTTTTTTAAAAATCTAGATTTCTGGATTCTTTTCTAGAAAAAAACAGTAATATTGCCCAAAGCATTGAAGGGTTGCACGTGAGGAACAGCTGTGCCCTATACACGAGCCGAGTCTTTCTTTGCCATTGGGCACAGCAATCTAGTCCCTGCCCAGGCTGGCTTCACCATTAGCACCTGCCTGACTCCTTAGCGATTGTTTTCACTTATACTGAGATATAATTGACACACATTGTATAAGTTTAACCACGTATGGCATAATGATCTGACATACATGTATTGAAAATGATTACCACAGTAAGGTTAGTTAACATCCATCATCTTATAGAGTTACAAAGAAAACAATTCTTTGTGATGACAGCTTTGAGGTTCTACTTTCTTAGCAACTTGCCCTCTCAGCTGCTGAGTGCGTAATTTTGGTGATGGGGTATGACAGACATATCACGTGGTACAATATGACAAAGATGTTTACAAGGTTATTACCTGGGGGGTGTGTTTTATTCTATGACCACGATAGTGCTAATCACAAATGTGCACGCACACCAATATATATAGTTCAGAGTTAAAACCGAACAAAAAACAACCCCCCCCCCCCCATCTTGTGGAACATTATTTGGCAGAGTATTATCTTGCTCCACCTTGTGGTCATTTGAGAGACACACAACCTAGACCCAGCCCTGAGCCCAGTTAAACAGAATGGGGCCTCATCTAGGGGTAATGTAACAGGATTGAGATACTATCATGTTTGGTGAGTTTTAGCAAAGATCCTAAACCAAGAGTTTGTAAACTTTGATCTGATCAGTTGATGCGTACCCCCAGAAACCCTGCCACTTTACCCAGTCGTGAATCCTTCTTTTCAACTGTGTTTTCGTCTCACTCCCTGAAACAGAGAAACACAAATCCAGGGTTCTTCCCTAACTTTCCACTTTGAAAATCCTTGCTCCAGAATTTCTAACATTCTCACTAAAACCTCTACTGGTGTAAAAGTATTAAGTATAAAGTTAGTGAACAGAAGTTACTATTTTGTTAGTAAGAACTAAAGAAAGAATCTCCATAGTAGTCACTGTATGAGGGCTCACCAAGTTTCTAGAAGTTATCTACCCACAAATACAAATTGTTTGTTAATCTAGAACTCTTTTTTGTCGTATTCATTATAATTGACAGATAATTCCATTGGCCATGAGTTCACCATCTCTTTCAATGTCTAGGCCGCCTGTACATTCCATTTTTTTTTTTTTTGGTTCATTAAATAGGGATGACAGGTTCATTAAATAGGATTCATTAAATAGGATTCATAGGGTTCATTAAATAGGATTATTTTAGAGACCACACCAGGTCTCTAAAATAAGTGTCTGGCTGACAGTAAGTTATCAGTACATGTTAGTGTTCAGTACAAGGTTTGTTTTTTGGTTGACTTAGAATAAACTGAAATGAGTCAGGGGTAGCGACAGTGGGCAATTATGAAAAAGATGGTTTACATGTGGATTTGATTGCATTCAAAAGGCAAATAAAAACAGATTTGGGGTTGTCCACATTCCCTCTTATCTTTCAGAGCATAAAAGATCTTTTCTTTTAAGGACATACTTTTTACAAGTATGTTTAGGGATGATCGATCAAAGGAGGGATATGAAAGATTCAGAAGAAAATACAGGTACTCATACTGGCCTGTACAACAGTCATATGCTATTAGCCAATTAAAACTGCTCACTAATTAGAACTGTGGCGCTTCCCCGCTAGGATTCATTCTATGAAAGCAACATATTATCTAATTTGGCATAAAATAATCTGTTCCCACCACTAAGCTGGAGAAATGTGTTCAAATTGCCTGGAGAGAAAAATTAGTGTCTTGTGGCTGCCACCTTGTGGTTTTATGGATTATATTCGTCCTCAGAAATCAAACAAACATTTTACACTGCAACAACCAATTTCTAAAGTATACCAACAGAGTAAGTATAGTTTTCTTCTAGATTAAAAATTCTCCAAGTTGCAGAAGGGACTATGAACTAATTTCTGGGCCTCCTTGTACTGGCTAGCTAGGGTTGAAATCAGGTAAGAATTCACATGAGATCTAAGTCCTATAGGCTCTCAATCACATAAAATCTAAATTATGTAAATGATATGTGCTTATATGTGTTCATTAAACACTTAAAAATTTTTAAATATTTATTTGGAGAGAGAGAGAACGAACGAACACACAAGGGGCAGAGAGAGAGAGGAGAGAGAATCCCAAGCAGGCTCCATGTTGAGCATGAGATCATGACCTGAGCCAAAATCAAGAGTCAGACGCTTAACCCACTGAGCCACGGAGGCACCCCTAAACATTTTTAAAATTAACAAAATTGTCTCATGCTTAAATTAGATGTGCTAAATAATGTAAGAACTAGCTACAAAATGAATATATAATCTCACTAAAAATACAGAATTACCGGAAAAACATTGGAATTATTTTTTCCATTCAAATAATTCTATAATCTTGTGAAAGGTAATACAGAGTAGGGATTAAGTACAACCCTGGAACCTGGGATCTAGTATCCCACTTTGATTGTTAGTTATATGAACTTGGGTATATGACAGAATACCTGTGTATCACTTTACTCATCCATAAAATGTGGATGAGCTCGATAGTGCAGCCCTCACAGGAATGTTGTCAAGATTGATTGTAGCTTTTAGAGCAGTATTGGTCAGACTCAGGAAGAGGGATCAATATTCTGGGTGACCATGATTACCATGGCATGAGTCAAATTAGTTTTATTGCTCGACATCAGCCTTCCCCCTTCAAAGTATTCCCCATCTCTCACTTCATGCTCAGGCACTGATTTCCTCAGCTCTTTCACTCTTGCCTGATTGCTGAGGGGCAATTTTCTGCTGCACACCCAAGGTGAGGGTCCTCAAAATAACCAGTGAGCAGGGTGTCAGAATTGCTACCGATTAAAGTTTGCTGTATGCCTCTCATTCTATCCTTTTCAAAAAACAGTACGTGTTTTGTTGTCATTCTGCTCCTGCCCTATTATATATTGCACAGGTGGGGGGGAGGAGATAACTTCTTGTCAGTTCACAAAAGGGGTCACCTGAAACAGACTCCTGTATCAGTACATCACCCAGAAATCTTCAACTCTGGGCTTATGGCCATGGCAAAGTGGAATTGGGGGGTTGTCACTCTTGAAAAGAGGAGGAGTATATTTTATATGTAGGGGAGAGAGGTGAATATTTGGTGACTGGAGGGTGGATTTGAGGGGTCATTGGTACTGTTCTCTACATATTTCATCTTCCTTTCTGGTACGTGCAGCTTTCAAGTTAAGAGTGGTCACATGACTTGCTTTGGCCCATAAAATAGAAAAAGTAATACGTCGCGTCAGGGTGGAAGCTCTAAGTTTTGGCACATGGTTGACCATTTTCTCCATCCCCTGCCTTGCTGGTCATGGAAGCATGTGTCAGGATCAGGCTTTCATCAGCCTCGGTCCCAGAGTGATTACAACCTTTTCAATGATGAGCTGAGCTCTGTAGACCCAGAGGAACATACAGTGTGATCAAGAAATGGCTTCAGTTGTGGTAATACACTAAAAATTTGGAATTTTCTCCTGGTCCTCTCACCGACCCCATTCTAGAAAATGCTTAGGATCGCTGTGATCTCCTGGGAGCTAACTTAACTCAAGGTGACAGGGGGTCCTTCTCTTAGTCCAAGTTACAGCAGAGACCAGGCCTGTAGTTTCATGCTGACAGGGGAAGGGATAGTCAGGAAAGAACGACACAAAGGCTCTGGAGCCAATCTGTCAGGTCACTTGGAATTCTACTTAGTAATTCAGCTGAATGACCTTGAACAACTGATTTAACCTGTGTAAGATAGGGGTCGTAGGGCTTAGCTGTTCCAGTTACTGTACCTGTGTAAGAAACCACGTAAAAGGTAATGGTGTCCATTTACTATACTCAAGGAATTTTGAATCAGGAGTTTAGACATAGCACAGCAGGGACAGTTTATCTATGCTGGCTGTGACTGGGGCCCCAGCTGAAGACTCCAAGTAGGCACTGGAACTGTCTGGAAGTTTATTCACACATCCGGTGATGGATGCTGGCTGTTGACTGAGACCTTTGCCGGAGAAGTCAGCCCTAATTCTTACATGTAGCCTCTCCTTGTGACCTGGGCTTCCTTACCACATGCATCGAGAGAAAAGGAAGCGCAAGCTGAATCGCCTTTTGCAACCTAGCGTCTGCAAGTCACAGTGTCACTTCTACCGGATTCAGCTTGTCAAGGCAATCTTGAAATCCTGCCCAGACACAAGAAGAGGGGAAATAGACTGCCTCTTCAGAGTAGCAGCTAGGGTCTGGAAGAGTCCGTGGGACCATTTTTAGAAAACAGTATCTGCCATACTTCCTCAGAGTGAGGGTAAACCCACTGAATGAGTTAATGCAACAAAGTACTTAGAACATTCGGTACATAATGCTGGGTGTTAGTGTCTGATCCACTGTACAGGTTTAAAACCATGTGGAACTGCCTTCCTGTGGCCAGCTTTCCCCTCTCATGGGGACCCAGCCCAAGGATCTGTTATCTCAGACTACAGACCACACTACAGCAACCCCAAGACAGGAGGAATTGAGGGGCATGCGTTGACCCCATGGCCTCACTCAACAAGATATTCACACAACAGTCTGACATCAGAAGGCTCACGGTTCTCTGACCGTTTCCTTGTAAAGGGTTCCAGAAACTTTGCAGCCTATTTAACCAAGATCAACAGTTGCATATGTGTAATTGTGCCTTTAAAGCAAGATACTTGCAAGAAAATGTTAAAACTATTTGAAGCAGTGGTAGTATTTAGGTGGTTAATTTTTCTTTTTTGTGGAACATATCCTGTCCCAAACTATAAGGTTCCTTTTTTAGTTATGTCTGAAGGCAAGGTAAAATAAACCTCTGAAGGGGTGTATCATCCCATAGGGTACGTGGAAGAGGATGAAAAGCCAGGACAACATCAGCTAAAAATCTTTTAGTTTATGGTGGGGGACTGAATGATCTGTTAGCAGTGCTGTGTGGATTGGAAACCACAGGCCTCTTTAGCACTGAGTCACCAAGATCAGAGTAGGCCAGGAAAACAGGCTTGGCCAGTACGGAGCTGTGGAGTCACGTGTGTATATGCTTCAGTGGCTACCATTTCTTTAAACTTCTAGAATTTCAGTTACAAAAGAAGAGGTTAATTTTATACCATGTGCCAAGAACCTCTGATAGATCTCATGTGCTGCTTGCCATTTACCAAGTTGCTACAGTTAGGGTTGACCTGCAGGACTGAATTCACTGCTATGAACTTGGCTGAAGTGAGTACCTCTACTGTTGAACTCTTGAGTGGTACCTGAGTATGCCAGCTCTGATAGTCACTCCAGTTAAACAGCTCATACCCTAAAAACTAACAGTTGTGATTTATAATCCTGCCATGCACGCTGCCCAACCACCACCACCTAGTTTCTCGTGCCTTCTCGGTGTCACCTAGGGTGGCTGGATGAGGCTATACCATGAATAGGTTTGCCTGGAACCAAGTCATGCCAGGTTGAGGCCCTTCAAGCACCTACAAATACAGGATTATCATTGAATCTTCCAATATTAACTCACGGCATTTCCTCGGCTGTCTAGAGACATTTTACATTTTTCAGTGAGGGCCTCTAGCCTCAGACAGTCCCTATCTTCTAACTTCCTAGCTGAACTCCAGCCCACTCATTCTTCCCATCAAACATTCATATGTTGACCTGCACAGGAACAGTTTCCTCTTCAAAACTTCCTACTACATTCATCTTTATAGGGTATTTCAAAATGTGGTCCCTACACAACCAATGCATTCAAACAAGAATCTTTTACTTGTTCATTGACTGCTTCCTTGTTCTACTTTCTCTTTTCCCTCTTGGGTTTAGAATGCTTTTTCCTTTTATCAGAAATGCTTGGCTTGAGTTGTTTCTGTAGAACAGGGCTCTATAAACTATGGCCCACTGGCCAAATCCAGCCCGTTTCTATAAACTCTGAGCAGAGCACAGCCCTAGCCACTTGATCGCATACTGGCTATGGCTGCTTTTACACAGTTCCAACAGAGGTCTGCAAGGCCTATGATACTTACTGACTGTCCCTAACAATCTGCTGATCTCAGATCTAGAACAGTAGTTCCAGAAGAGGTGTTGGCTCCACCAGAAAAATGAAAATATGAATTACTGTCTTACAAGAGAGAGCTGTCAGGGACGTCCACGACGGACTCAGCACCACAGAGCCTGCCTCGCCAGCTGCTGTGAATACAGAAAGAACAGAGAGGGAAGCTGTGAAAAGGCCACGCTAAGAGGAGGCAAGGACTCCTGCAAATGACAGGCTGCTTCCTCCTTTCCTAAGCTCACTCTCTACCTTCCTGGGATACAGTAAAAGCTGCTCAGTTGCTAGCTCCCTCTAAGGAAGGGGCTGTATGAATATAAATGACTATAGCACTGTGTCAGATTCAAGACTTTTATTTTTTTCCATGCCCAACAAGCCGGAATGGTTGATGCTCATTGCTCCCCCTCCTGCCCCCAAGCCCCCTACTCATCACAGGAGGAATGTCTCCTTTCACTGGATAGCTCAGATGGTGCCTAGGCTTTGGCGGCTGACTTGTAATGGGCCAGAGTGCGGGCAGAAGGGTCCGTGGCATTGATCCACTTGGGCATCCAGTAATGGGTCAGCCAGTCTGCCCGGCCTGGGTAGTGGCGTTCAAAGATTTGACGGTAGTAATAGCCTTCCTTAGTTTTAGGAGTATTGAAGGGAAATTTTTGGGCTGCAGTCGCCATCATTGTATCATCAACCTGTAAGAATATAAGTTCAAAATGGCTCTGTTAAATGGCATAGAAACACTTGTATTTAATGTGGCTTCCCAACAACAAAAGATATAAAAAGGCATGACTGTAAATTGTGCAAGAGACCCTTTGAATCACCCATCACTTAGAAAATGCTAAAATACAATAATAGACACAGCTGCAGCAACTTTCAAGGAACATTTCTGCGAATAATTTTAATACACGGTGGCGCTGAGTGTTTTATGACTAATAATGTCTGGCACCCGGCAGGTGTTAAATGTTAAATGAAGGTCAGTGATGATTGGTAAGTCTCTTCTCTTGCTCTTTGAATTTTAGATGCTACTATATAATCCTTCATGCTACTTAAATCTTATGAAATTCTTTTTTTGTTTGTTTGCTTTTTTTGAGAGACAGAGCACATGAGCAGGGGAGAGGCAGAGAGAGAGAAGACAGAATCCCAAGCAGGTTCTGCACTGTCGGGACAAAGCCTGATGCGGGGCTTGAACTCACAAACCATGAGATCATGACCTGCACTGAAACCAAGAGTCAGATCCTTAACTGACTGAGCCACCCAGGTGCCCCAAATCTTATGAAATTCTTATAAAACTCTTGTTTACAGGGAATTTCTCCTACAGACACAAAATTTAAGTGAAATACAAAATTGACAGTGATTGCCATTCTACATCCAAATTGTCCTATGCCAGAAAATATTTTAAAGACCTTATACCTGATGTTCAACATATTCCTGTAAAATCCTAAACCAGGAATTCTTAACCGAGGTTATTCCATCACTGAATGCTTCTTTTGGCCGCCAGAGAATGTCTTTAGGTATTAGATTGGAGTCCTCAAATGTCTCTCTCAGGAGATGTTTTTCTATCCCATTCTGACATGAAAACAAAGGAATGGCAGTAAAAATTCCAAATACATTTAATAGCAATAGACAGTTTTCATCGTGCATTGATTCACCTACCTTGGGAGTTCTCATATCTGGGGGCAGAGACAAGTAATAGGAAGAAAATCGATGATCCAGGAAAGGGACGCGCAATTCAAGGCTTAAAGGGGAAAAGAAAAATCAAAATCAAAATGGATATTTAGTGCCTGTCCTTTTAGATTCTCCTTGAGTTTCTTAGCAATTCAACTAGCCTCTACGTAATGTTAAGGCTAAAAGTCATTTTTAGGGTCCTCCTGACTATCCTTTACTACTGCGTGAGTAGCAAAAATCTTCATTCCCAACAATATGTATTACCTCATCTAGAGAGTGAAACAAACGGAAAATAATTTTACTTTCCCTTCTGTAAACAATTAAATGCACATCTCAAAGAGCAGAAAATGGTAAACATGAGTGATCTGATCATTAAGAACGTACTTTTCCTATACCTGACTCAAAGTTTTTTCTTGGTGAGGCCATCTCTTGTCCTATGGAAAACTAAAGAATTCAGAATTGTTTACTACTAAATGATTTACATACAACATGCAGTATATACCCCTGTTCCACAGTGTTTCATCAAAGGCCACGTCGTGTTTCCTGAATCCTGGTGACTCTGGTTAAGGCAAATGGATAATAACCATGGATTCAGTTCCTTCCCCACACCATATCTATTTTCTAATCTAAGTGTGATTTCGTAGAAGCAACTAAAATATTTAACGTAGTTTATCACCTACAGTAAGAGTTCTGAATTCTCCAACATGACTCTAAAAAGTGAAAACTTCAGGCAACCAGAAATAGAGAAACCTGTTTATAATCTAATCAACCCTCCCGGCTCTTCATTGCCCTGTGCCCGCGCAGGGTCACCACAGTATCAAACAGGTGTGGTAGGCACTCAACACTTGTCACAGGGGCTGTGTCAGCTTTAACTTCTCTTAAAAAGTCTTAAAAAGAGCAGCACCTGCCTTCCCTTTCGGTTGTTCTGATGGTAGCAGAGTGTGGCTGTGCTTTAAAGACGAAGTCCATCTAAAACAACCTACAGTCTCCTCACCAATACCAGAACAGTGCTTTGAGACAAGCTTCGTTTTCTCTATCGAAGTCGTACTTTGTGGGGCACCTGGGTGACCCAGGGGGTTAAGTGTCTGACTCTTGATTTCGGCTCAGGTCATGATCTCACAGCTGTGAGAGCCCCAAGTTGGGCTCTGTGCTGGCCGTGGAGCCTGCTTAAGATTCTCTTTCTCCCCCTCCCCTGCTCACGTGTGCATATAAACTCATGCTCTCTTTCAAAAAACAAAAAGTCATACTTTGCACAAACGTATAATCAACTGAAAAAAGTAATTGGCCATTGAGCTTTTTGATTTTTGAGGCTGTCTTAACTATTGCTTCTCAAACTACCGAGTTACCCGTGGGCAGCAGTAGTGCGATCTGCCCGCAGAACGTCGAACAAGTAGAGTTCCTTCAGAAGCCTCTCGCTCTCCTCCTCGGCTTTTTCAGGAGAAGGAGCCTGTTTTATAAACAGGTGGAGTTACAAATACACCAACAGCTTTGCTTGTGCACACATAACAGTGTTCATTTCTCTTTCCCATATTCCAGCTCTAGTGGGAGTAAGACGGAAAGCTAAACAAAGTTTGGGGAAGGGGGGTCCCTACTTGCTAAAACAGGCCTTCCTGCACACCAAACAGGTAGCTGTCAGGCGATAAAATGGACGCCCAGGGCAGTAACCAGGCTGCCACAGGGGATTCAGAAAAGTCAGACTCCCGATTCTCCTGCTTCACCAGTTCTGAAAAATGGAGATTATCTCACATTAAGACTTCTTCCCCCCCCCCCCAAAGAAATACAAAGCAGACACTATCAGTTTTCCTCACATACGTCACAAGATACTCAAGCGTTAAGACAGACGAGAGCAAACAAACCACTTTTCTTCACCCAGCACCAATATCCCTCCATGTCAGAAAACTTACCTTGTGAAAATATATGTAACCCTGCGTAAGCTCATCTGAACCTTCTCCAGAGAAGATCACCACACTATCTGTGTTCTTCCGAATATACTTGGAGACTAAGTACATACCTTAGTAGACAAACAGAAATTGTTGATGTCAACATAACTGGCCACCAAAAATGTCTCGTATTTAGCTTTTGGAAACAATGATGTTTTACTTAGACTTGAACTCTGTATTAATAATGTAGTTTCCAAAATAATGACCTTTTATCTATAAGCTAATTTTTATATACTTTACCCAGAAGTTGTACGGTTGCAATGAAACAGCCCAAAATCATTCCACAATTTTACCTATTTATTAAAAAAATTTTAATGTTTATTTTTGAGATGGGCAGAGAGAGGGAGACACAGAATCTGAAACAGGCTCCAGGTTCCGAGCTGTCAGCACAGAGCCCAATGCAGGGCTCACACCCAAGAATCAAAAGATCATGACCTAAGCCAAAGTCAGACGCTCAACCGACTGAGCCACAGCCACTGTGCCCCTTATTCCACAATTTTATATACGGGTTTTAAAATTGTAATGCTTTTAGACCAAGAATATCCACCTTAGAACTCTGACAAACTGAACAATGACAAATATCTAAAACAAATTCATAACTTTCATACCAATATTATCATACAAAAATAATAAAAGTTGGGAGTTTTGGTAGTTCAGGCTTTTCTTTCCTAACACCAAATTTCACAGGTGGTTAAGAATACTATGTAAATTACTAAAAGAGAGCCATTGGTTCCGGCTGCAAATCTATGTAAACCAGTATTTGTTCTTTATCATTTTTTTCATGATCACCGATCTAGGAAGACTTTTTAGACATTTTTTCGTAATTGCCTTCTCAATGAAATATGAGTACTGGATATACTACAAATCTATTTATATAGTGTGGCCCTTTGGAAGCCCACAGGCCACTGTATACAGAAAATTCTTTTTTACACTCCAAGAACCAATTTAGTTCTCTTGTGGGCAATATCACCCCTGTGGTAATATTCTCATGCCCTAAACTTTGCAATGGAGTCTTCTCAGATAGATTCTGAGTCTCTTAAAAGAGAGACATATCTCAGCCAGTAGCACATTAGAGGCTCAACGACACTGGAGTATACTTCTGATCTTGCCATATATCCACAGGACAAAATTAGCATTGCTTGCTGGGCAGTAATAGTTATTGATTGATAAGTCATATGATAGAATAGTTACCAAAGTATATATGAGTATTCCTTACATAAATTAGTTACAACACAGACCTATTTCCTTATACAGCCCAAGAAACTATATGCAGAGAAATTGGGGAGTGAGGAGTGCAGAAATGTGCATCTATTCTTTGGAGAAATATAAATACAGATCTTCCTCGACTTACACCCTGATAAACCCACTTAAGTTGAAAACATCATCAAATCCACCTAACCTACTGAACATCATAGCTGAGCCTAGCCTACCCCAAATGTACTCAGAACACTGACATTAGCCTACTGTTGGGCAGGATCACAGACCACAAAGCCTACTTGGTAATGAATGGTGCACTGAGCATCTTATGTAATTCACTGACCCTGTACTAAGAGTGAAAACCAGAATGGGTGTGGGTACAGAATGGTTATAAGTGTTTCAGTTGTTCAACCTTGTGATCACTTGGCTGACTGGGAACTGCAGCTCAACTGCCCAGTATCGAGAGAGAGAGAGAGAGAGAGAGAGAGAGAGAGAGAGAGACGGACAGAGAAAGAGAAAGAGAGAATCCTTTGCATGGCGTTAGCCCAGGAAAAGATCCAAATTCAAAAGTCAAAGTAAGGGTTCTGCTGAATGTGTATTGCTTTCACACCCTCATAAAGTCGAAAATTGTTCAGGTCAAACCATGGTAAGTAAAGGACTGTCTGTAGGGACACCATAAATGGGGGAGTTTATGTGTTTATTTCCTCTCACTCCAAAAGAGATTGGGGGAGGGGTGCCTGGGTGGCTCAGTCAGTTAAATGTCCGACATCGGCTCTGGTCATGACCTCACAGTTTGTGAGTTCAAGCCCCACGTTGGGCTCTGTGCTGACAGCTCCGGGCCTGGAGCCTGCTTCGGATTCTGTGTCTCCTCCTCTCTCTGCCCCTCCCCTCCTCACACTCTGTGTTTGTCTCTCAAGAAATGAATAAACATTAAAAAATAAATTAAAAAAAAAAAGATTGGGGGAATTCTTAAATGGTCTGGTCTTAAAATAGTGCTGACCTAAGAGTTTTATTTGCATTCATTCTTAAGTATTGTTTTTTAAACTGTTGTTCGAAATAATCTTTTATACCTTATACTCTTTTCAGGATTAAAAATCTTTTAGAGGGGCACCTGGGTGGCTCGGTCGGTTGAGCATCCGACTTCGGCTCAGGTCACGATCTTACGGCTCATGAATTCGAGCCCCGTGTCGGGCTCTGTGCTGACAGCTTGGAGCCTGGAGCCTGCTTTGGATTCTGTGTCTCCCTCTCTCTCTGCCCCTCCCTCACTTGCACTCAGTCTCTCTCTATCTCTCTTAAAATAAATAAACATTAAAAAAAATTAAAAAAAAATCTTTTAGATACTGTAAAATACCTTACCTACTGAAGCACGTACTGTTGTAATATCATAAGTTTCCAAGGAAAATATGACTTCATCCAGGACCTGAATGCCTTCCTCAGAATTAAAGAGGACTTCATGGTGTTCACTTCCAATGTGATTTGCCACCTGATTATTTAAGAAATATCCATATACTTGTTATAAGCACTGCCCTTGAAAATGAAACATGAATACTGTCATGTCACAACATGTTATAAATTAATAATAGTGAAAAACAAATCAGGCAAAATATGAGGAAATGATTCTCTAGTCACCACATACACAGCCCAGTTAGGTTTCCTGGCCTCCCCCAGTCTCTGCCCTGACTTGACCAAGAGGTAGACAGCCCATCAGCTCTTCCCACTCCAAGACTTCAACCTAACTGTCCACAGGCTTCCAGTGAGTTGTGTCCCCCCCACCCCCCACTTAAGTTCCCTCACCCACTTCCTCCCTCTCTAGTCCAACATGGCCCCACTCTAACCTCAGCCCCCTATTGGCCCTCCATCGATGGTTTATGTTACATTCAGGATGTTATTCCTAAGGGAAATGCCTTCCCCTCATTCTTTTTTCTGTGGCTGTTTTGGATTCTTTTAGCCTTGATCAACTTGCTTTGACACTGCACTCATCCATTCCCTGTAAATTCTGCCAGAGTAGGAACAAAGTCTCCCAAACACGGAATGTGTATGTACAAGGTCCTCTCTGCCCATAATCCTAAACACGGTGCTTTATAAGAAATGAAAACAGCTAACATTTACAAAGTACTTACTACAGGCTATGCTCTATCCTATGCACTTCATGAATTCTATCATTTTCACCTTGACATTATCCCATAGTAGATACTGTCATTCCCATTACATAAGTGAGGAATCGTATGTTGGAGGTAGGATTTGAGACCAGTAGTCTGCTCCAAAGCATGCAGTCACAACCACTGTACCATTACTTTCAAAACGACAGAATTATTATCACAGGGTTTTTATGAGGATTGCATGAGCCTTAGTAGAAGTACCCAGAGGACAGTGTATGACACACTTGATACTCAACAATGCATTTCATTTTATTTTAATACATTTAACTTAAAACAATTACCTGAGTCAATACAGCATAAGTACAGAATCATTAATTAGTGGCTAGATTTTTATCCTTATGTCTGTCCCAATTACATAATGGGCAGGACGGTGTCTTACCTTTCTAGCAGCGAGTAAATCAGTACTGTCTTCCATGCCAATCGCAAATGTCTGGAGAGGGTACTGTACTTGAGCCTCTTTTAGCTGCTTCAACAGGGTGGCAGCAACCAAACTGGAATCTAAGCCCCCTATGAGCAAGACGGGAAGTACACTGGCTATACGCCATGCTTACGAGAAACAGATATGATTTACAATCCCAGTAAGCACCAAGATTAGAGTTTTGCTATTTAAAATCCCCAACTTTTAGGGGCGCCTGGGTGGCTTAGGCAGTTACGCGTCCAACTCCTGATTTCGGCTCAGGTCATGATCTCGCGAGTTGTGAGATTGAGCCCGTGCTTTGGGCTCTGTGCTTGATGGCATGGAGGCTGCTTGGGATTCTCTCTCTACCCCTCTCTCTGCCCCTCCCCCACTTACACACGCTATCTCTCAAAATAAACAAAATTTAAAAAAAAAATTTAAAAATCCCCAAGTTTTATAAACCGAAAATCAACATTATGAAAAATCTAACACATAACCTGACATAATGATTACAGTACTTGAATTGGTCAAAAGTCACCATACACAATTCTAAAAAATGTTTATTAGCTCACTCATACCAATAATTAGAATGTAACCTGAAGCTGCTCTATTGCCATGAATATTAAATGCAGCTTACAGAAAACATTTTTGTCCTATAATGGAGGAAAAATTAAATCATAAATATTTTATAGTCAAAATCTTAGGGATAGCTACAAATCATTTACTTAAATATGTGCTAAATATAATTGGGCTTTTTAATAGACTTCACCTGATAAAAGGCAGCCAATCCTTCTGTCTGTCATTAAGCGTTTCTTTATGGCATTGTCAAAAAGGATCCGGAGGTTGTTCTTCACAGTTTCTAGCTCAAAACCTATAAACACGTAAAGCAAATCAACAGTTCCAGAAAATCTTGGGCTGAATTATTTACTGAAACAAGGCAGACAATCATCTATCAATCATGATGACACCTGCTCCAGGGTGGAATTTGCCAAATCCCCATGTGCCACCTCCAAATTAAATAGGAAAGAGCTCTTCTGATTTGAACCATTCCAATGACAAGAAAGTAGCACTTTTTTTCCCCTTTGGGAGAGACAGGAGGGGAACAGGCGGGTGGACGTTCGCTTTGTTACCTGGGAAGAGTTTCTCCACATTGTCATAGAGCGCATGCAGGGGCTCATCTCTACAGTGATGATATTTGACCATTTCCACTGATGCAACTTTGCCATTCGGCTTTAAATCCAAAACTTCATAGTGTCCTGGGAGAAAAGGCTCCACTTTTAAAAAAGGAGTTGTGGAGTGTTTCAAGTTAACAAGACCTACAAATTCAAAACGATAATTTTACTCAAGATACAATTCACCATTACTTACTATCCTCTCAATTCCTGTTTATTCCCCCTTTTTGATATAAACACATGTCCATTATATAAGCAAAATAGGGAAGAATGAACCCAAATGCTACCACCTACTTACTAGAGAGAGAACAGTGGTAGAGATGTACCCTAAGGTTACACTGATTTCTAGTAGTTCAAAGTAATAAGAAGATCCCCAACATTCAATTTCTTCTTCCTGACTGGAATTTCAGATCAAGAAAATCTATTTTCTATAAGAAAAGACATATTAAGCAAGAAGATGGACTTGAAATTGCTACTGTTATGATACCCTGGCAGTCATTTCTTTGTCATCACTGAGGTATGTTAAGGAAACAGCCATGATTTCTGGTCCTTGAACAAGCAAAATGATCCACTATGAGGTAATGGCAGAACTAGTTATTATATACTGTGTGTTAAACAGTATAATCTAAATTTCTTCAAAAGTTTTCACAGGGAGTAAACAACCTGGCATCACCATGATCTCTGATTAAAAACCAGTGTTTTATTGTAAATGGGAACAGCCTATCTAAATGCTCATTACGAGTCACAATTTGAGTTTGTCAGCCCAGTCATCTTCTGTGTCAGACTGAATTCAAAGATCAGATCGGACCCAGATTCCTGCCTAGCAAGCGGACCTCAAGAGAGCCACACAACCCCTATGGGGGATGAGGATTAATTAAAAAGTTTCAAGCAGGGAGGACCATCAACCGATTAGTTTTTGACACGCTATTCTAAAAGCATTGAGAAACAGTCACTCGAAAACTTCTGGACTGCCCAGCATAGGATTTGCAAATATGATCAAGAGGAAAACACAAAACCAGAGTAATAATGAATACCTACAGACAAATTCTATCATTACCTTTAGCTTCTGAACACACAGCCAAAAATCCATCTTCCGTCATGGCTTTAAACAAAGGCCTGACTCCATAAGTATCTCTGCCCAGGAACACTTTCTTATTGGCAGTATCCAGCAAAATAAATGCAAACACCCCATCCAACATGCAAACTGTTTGCTCAATTCCTCCTTTGTCGTAAAGATGAAGGATTATCTCACCATCCACTTTGGTCTGGTATTCAAATTCAAAATGGTGTTGCATCTTGTGAAAGCAATAGCAAAATAAAAATGTTAATGTTACAGTCCTTGTGCATCCACTAATAATTTTTTGTTGCAAAGTTGCTTCAACATTTCTATGTTCGATAATCACGCACCTTATTTAGAAGAATCATGGCATTATCAAAATACAACTCGTTTGAACTTACAATTCTGCTCATTCGTTACAGCATAAAGCTAAATGTGCACATTTTAGTTGCCTTCTGATAAATGAAAAGCAGAGGCAATGTAGCAAAACAGTCATACATATCAGGAAGGATAGGAATGCCCATTATACATGTCCTATGTCTATAATACATGTATGTTTACATCTGTATGTCAGTTAAGCAAAGAGGTTGCAATGACACTAAAAATGTGTCTTCCCCAACTGTAATATTTTGGTTTGGGAATATAGGATCAGCTGAGGTTTTTCCATTTCAGTCTCAAAGACCTGCCTATGAAAATGGAAAGTAAAAGGACACACACAGTTGGTACTATTCCCTGACGAATGGCTCCATCACAATGATGAAGACACACGGTCCAGATAAAGCTGATGGCCCCCCGGGGGAAGCCTAGAATATTCAGTCTTCCCACCATTGCAGTGGCATTAAACTACTTCTCACTAATAGAGAAAATGACAGGGGAGCTTTAGTAGTCCACGTGCCCCAAGAGCTCAGCAAAGTGACCATCATGACCATTCAGCACAGAGGGAGAGGGCCTGATTACATTACGCTGGGCTCTGGCTCTCCATCACCACTGGCCAACTAGGAGGGGGAGAAATCCTTGGAGTTGCTCTTTCTTTGTGCTTACTCCTATTTTTGGCTTACCATGGAGAGAGAAGAGGTTCCTATAAACAAAATCACGGGGAAATCCTGGTTAAGTTTAAACATTCAGAACATGTTTTTAAAATTCACAAAGCAGGGGCGCCTGGGTGGCGCAGTCGGTTAAGCGTCCGACTTCAGCCAGGTCACGATCTCGCGGTCCGTGAGTTCGAGCCCCGCGTCAGGCTCTGGGCTGATGGCTCGGAGTCTGGAGCCTGTTTCCGATTCTGTGTCTCCCTCTCTCTCTGCCCCTCCCCCGTTCATGCTCTGTCTCTCTCTGTTCCAAAAATAAATAAACGTTGAAAAAAAAATAAAAAATAAAATAAAATTCACAAAGTAAATCTATATGTCTGTATATGGCTGACCGCCCCTCCCCCGTTCATGCTCTGTCTCTCTCTGTTCCAAAAATAAATAAACGTTGAAAAAAAAATAAAAAATAAAATAAAATTCACAAAGTAAATCTATATGTCTGTATATGGCTGACCTATAAACATGCTTCACAATCACGCTCACTCTATCACTTGTGAAACTTCTGTCTATAAGCACTCACAGAATGACCCAAACCATGGGCTCTGGCTGCCTCGAGGGACTATAAAGCCACTTCCTGTTGACCTCTCCCTCCTCTGAGAGAGATCAGGGGAGATCCTGTCACTAGCAGGTGGGGTTTGGAAGCAGTCTTTTGCTTGCCTTTTTGCACTTACGTATCGGAAGAATAAATATACCCCCCAAAGCATTCAGTGATTTCAGTAAGCAACAGCTTCCCAAATCTATCCTCCACTACTCTCATCACTGCTCTTTGGCTAAATCTTGCAGGTAACTTACTGGTTAATGATTCCCATGTTCCACTTTGCACTCTCCTGAAATCACACTTAGGTAAAAGCTGCACTTAGAGGGCATCTGGGTGGTTCAGTCAGTTAAGTGTCCAACTTTTGATTTCAGCTCAAGTCATGATCTCAGAGTTTGTGAATTCAAGCCCCACACTGGGCTCCGCACTGACATTGCAGAGCCTGCTTGGAATTCTCTCTCTACCCCTCCCTCCCCTCTCAAAATAAATAAACTTAAAAAAAAAAAAGCTGTACTTAGATAAAAGTCCCTGTATCCTGCCACCATCCAGAAATCACACCGCCACTTGACCTGCTGGTTGCAAGCCCCTGATGATCCCTGTAGAGAGAGAGCCTCCTCTCTGCCCCAGCCTTTACTCAGATTCCTCCTCTCCTTCATTTATTCTTCCTCCACACCCAGCACATCTCTAGCTGGATTTTATTAGAGGTAAATTTTTTTTCATCAAAAAAAAAAAAAAAAAAAAAAAGGAGGGGCTTTGGAGCTTATGTTGTAATGTCCTTTATACAGATGTAAAATGGCCATCCTCCTCATCAACAGATTTCTGGCTGCTCACGCAACAGAAGCTTAGATGATTGGTAGATGCAATGGAATTTCTATGCTTTTGAAAATACAATATATTTGGTAATTTAGAATAAAAATACTTGTGAAATATTTACTATTTTGTAACTTTTCAACAAAATATATAAAAGCAGCAATGTTGTTCAAGTTACACAAGGTATTTCCTATCTGATTTAAGGTGAAAGGTTAATATTGCCAAAATACAACCTAGCATTCTCGTGTGTATGGCACTAACTTGGCTTGGTAAGAAAGAAGTCTTACCTCCTGTAAGTACCTCCTGTACTCTCACTAGCTTGAAATTCCATTCTTACTTTTCGTGTTCACCATTTCATCTCCAAGCACCTAGAAAAATCATGCCTATATACTCTTAATAAATGTCTGAAAGGAATCTGCTGAATAACCATAAAAACTTTTCAAATGAGAAGCCTATTATTAAAAGTAATCTTATGAGATGACACACAATGGTAAAAGCTATTGTCCAGAGATAAAAATGTCCTAATGGTGGCTAGAATATAAATACCTCCCCATGAATGACAGATGTATATCAAGACTCAAAAAATACCAAGGAACCTAACAACTAAATGTATGAAGTATGAATGCTATCAGGCTTCAACAAAACAAAGCAGCTATAAAGACATTTTTGTGACACTTGCAGAAATTTAATTTGAACTCAATATTAGATGATCTTATTGATTCTTGGGTTTAATAGTATTGGTATTAGGTAGAGGATGGCCCTCATTTTTAAGAGATAAGTGCTTGCATATTTAGGAGTAAAGTGTCATGATATCTGCAGTATACTCTAAAATGATTCAGCCCAAAATTAAATGCCTAGGTGTATATACAGAAAGAGAGCAATAGAGCAAATACGGCAAAACATTAACAATTAAATAACCTAGGTTCTATTTGTTCTATTTTTTTTTTTGGTTCTTCTTTTTTGTTCTTTTTTATATGTTTTAAATTTTCAAAATTACAAGTTGGGGAGGAGGGTGGCAAACAAAAAATAACTTGGAAATTTTGCATTAAAAAATTTATGAAACACTAGCCAAATAATTCCAGATTGGAAGGTTCTTAGCCAGTTTGGCTCCCTGGGGTCAGAATTTCCACCCCCTCACCACTCTCATCCTGAGTAAGCTTTCACCAGATTAGAAAGCTGTTCCAATTTTAATACTGCTAAAAAAATCACTCCTTTCACTCTTCTGTCCTGTGGCTCTGTTTAAGTGCAGTCAGTACACAGTAGCAATAAATGTCATAAGGGCAGCATTATATAAAAGCTACCAGTATGATTACCTCCAAACTATTAAATTCCATACCTGCCCTAAAGTCCTCCAGTCTCCCTACTCTTAGAATGATATTCCAACTCCTTGCCGAGTCCTGCTTGATCTGGTCGTGCCCTGCCCACCTACCTACCCCTTGATCACATCTGACAATCCCAGGGCTGCTTCCTACCTCGGGGCTTCTACACATGCTATTCCCCCAGCATGAAATGCTGTTCCCAGCCCCACTAGTTGATCATTATCCATTAGGTCTCAGTTCAAGTGTCAGTTCCTCAAGAGGCCTTCTCTGACCACCCTTGCTGACATTGGATCTCCCATATTATTTTTTTTTTTTGTCCAGAATATCTATCCTATGTACAAGGATTTTTTGTCTTTTTTTATTTTTAATGGAATAAACTCCATCAGAGTGCAGACCTATGTCTCATACTTGCTACTGTATCCCCAGTACCAAACACAGGCTCTAATTAATATTCAAATTCATGACAGGAAAAAAAATTCTAAGAGTTAAAGAATTATAATCTTCATTTTGTCTTTTTTTTGTGACCAGGCCATTTGAACTCCTTGTGCATCTGTGCCCTATCTCTCTTTAGAATTGGAGCAAATGAGGTAATGAACATGGAAACTGTGTGAAAAGTAAAAAGCTTTATACAAAATATATAAAATTATTACAACCAACTAGCCCTGAGGTTTAATCACATCCAGATATCTTCTGGTTTATTTACCTTCTTGTGGTTGTAGATTTCACCGTTGTAACAAAGCCACAAATAAGGATATTTCTTCACTCGGATTGGCTGCATTCCAAATAGCTGGTCAACCACGGCCAACCGATGAAATCCAAAGCAGCAGTTGGTGTATCCATTGACATTCTCAAAGCGAAATGCATCTGGACCCCTGTGTGCAATCTTCATAGCACTCAGACACTGAACAGAAAGGCAGTCATCACTGCCAAAGAGGGCCCAAATCCCACACATGGTGCAATGGAGCTAGGGGCTCTCTATGGAGAGAAAAGCAGACCAGTTGAATATTCAATATCCAAGTCTGTATTAAATCTTGATTCCAAAAACTGGCATAAACTACTTCAAAGACTGATATTTAAACCATCTGATCTATAGCATTAGGCTGGCAGGCACACAGGAGTTGAGACTGATTTAATTGATTTACAAGTATTCAGAAAAGATGCATGACCTTCACATCCAGCCGGCTAAAGCAGTTAGCACCCCGTCAATGCCTGCATCTCTCTCACCTTGGACCTTGGCTCACCTGAGCCGGAGTAGTCAGGCCACATTCTAGGTTTACTTCCAAGATACAGATATACATGCAGGCTGGCTCCAACCTAGTGAGAGGTCCCTGTCCCATTCTCTCCATCCCAGAATGTCAGAAGCCCTCAAAAATCCAATAGACTCCCCAGATTACTACTACAGTCCCCTCTCGGGACTCCTGACAATTAAATGTCCTCTCTTTACCTGTAGTAACTACACGTAGAGTATAGCAGGTAAGAAAGATCACACATACTGCTCGTGTAATGTTAAGATACATAGCTATTACAAGCATTTCACAACTTCTAGTTTACCTCTAAGTGATTTATTCAAATGTGATAAAAGAAATTCTAAAGAGACAAAAGGCATGTTATCTGACATTAGATACCCTGGATCGATTACAAAAAAAAAATTTTAAGTTGACAGAGATACATAGTGTTCACCATCAAAATGTCCTAAATGACAAAAATGTCCTCAAATACTTTTGTCTCAAAGCTGCTTTGGTCCATAAGAAAGCAAAATAGGTGGGATATAAACAGCAAGAACATCTCTGAAAAACAAGCTGGCCATCCCTACAGGCCAAGAAGCAAACAAATAATTCCTGTGAATGGTACTTTGCAATTTTATATTCTCAATTGTGAAATAAAGTGTTTTTATTTAGATGCTGCCAACTCAAAACAGCTATTTTACCAAAATAACTTGGAACTATTTGGGTTTTTTTAAATGCAAATTTGCAGTGGATGCCTAATTTGAAACAAAAATCATATATAAATATATATAATATAAGTATATTATATATAACATAAATATACTATATAAAATATACATAGAATACATATGTTGTTTCAAGTTACATCAATCACTTTGAGCAATCCTCTGAGGACATGCACAGCTAAATGAACCAAACCTTTGTTTGGCCTTTTAATGAGACCATATCAAATTAATAAAAAATGATAGTGATTCCAACAACTTGGAAATGAAGTAGCACATGTTCTATGCAGTCCCTTCCATGAACCTGGCAAATAGCCTCTAATGAGATATTTGAGATTTAGGGGGAAATTCACTTAGATTGAGGTGAGAGGACTACTGATAAGCCATCTATCTTTGACTCCATACCAATGAAAAATGGGCTGAGACAGTACTTTAAAAATCACAAGAGGTCGTCATTAGTGAATCATTTCCCTAAGTCTTCCTAATGCTGCTTAGTGAATCCCATTATTAAGCCTGTTATAGGAAACACACACTAAGCACTAAATCAGAGGGGAAAGACCGGCAACACATATTAGGGAAAGACGGGCAACACACTTCTCCAGCAGGAAATAGCAAGTTAAAACTGTTATCTATTTTTGTTGGAATCAGTCTCACTTGCAAAGGTCCTATTTGCAATGCTTTTTCCAACTGCTGTTACCGCTCCCAGTAATTTTCCCTATTTCCTCATAAACTTCTAGGGCAGTGCTGTCCAGTAGAAATGTGAGCTACATATGTAATTTTCAATGTGCTGGTGGCTCCATTAAAAAAGTCATGAGAAAATGGGAAGTTTTTAAATCTATTTTAACACAATGTACTAAAAGATAGTATTTTGACAGGTAATCAGGCATAAAAGTTATCGACAAGATATTTTATATTGCTTTTCTCTACTGAAGTTAACATCTGGCGTATTTTATACTTACCCAGACCTTGATTCGGACTAGTCTGCCTTCGAAGTTCTCAAAACAGTTACATGTGTACTCAATTTGTGCTGATCCAATGCATTTAATTTCTATGCTATTTACCAACCACTTCAATTTCACCATCTCGTTTTATTTTTACCTTAAGATATCAGCAACCAACTCCTGGACAGGTTCAAGACCTAAATTACTTCTAAGTAATCTTAAAGGAACGTAGCCAATCAATGGGGGAAAAAAAAAAGAGTTAGGGGTCCTGTTAAATTGTTACTCAAGTACCCAGGAAGAAGAAATAATGTAGACCAAGGGCACAGAAGAAAACTGTCCTTTTATTGAAAATAGTAACATTAATCTGAAACCAGCCCTACAGAACAGACAGATATCCACTGAGAAAGGCATGTTCATTCATTTGCTTTTTCGCATACCGAGCCGCCTGTCGCCCTGAACAGTTGTCTTCTAGGCAGGATTTGCTCATTAAGTCACTTGTTGAGTCTTGCAGTCTGGCTGGGGGGTGGGGCAGGGAGAGGGAGATGGTGGGACCAGTGGTGAGGGGCTAAGTACAGACCCTTAGGCTTGGACCTACAGCCTTGAGACCAGGACCAAGCGATTGTGTGTCCCGAAACTCCGACTGCACCCCAGCCACGTGCACCCTCTGGCCAGTCCGCAGCAGGGCCCCCGGACTGCAAAATTTTCCACAGGCTTCGATGCAATGTAATTTTTAAAAACAGTAAGATTTACAAGGGCCAACGTGGGCTGCAACCCGGCCTCCCCTCTGCCTTCCACTTGATCCCAACCTCTGCAGGGCCAGACTGGGGTCTTTACCCTGCAGCTGGCTCCCCTGTGCGCAACAATCGGCCCCGCCCCCTTTACGGGTGGGAGCCGCAGAGCCCTCCGGCGCCCGGATCAGCCTCTGCCCACCAGTGTGCTAGCCAGACTGCCGCGCATCCTCCTCCTTCTCCTTCCAATCCCCCTTCCGGAGCGGCCCAGGGTACCCTGGAAGGACTCTGCACCCCGCAGCAGGGCCTGGCTTACCTGGGATCCAGTGGGTGGAGTGACCAAGGTGCCAGGTAGGGGCTGCAGCTGGCGGGCGGGGCGGCCGGGCGTCCTCTCACTTTATACTGGCCTAGCTCCTGTAATGCGTGCGGGAAGTTTCATCATGTTTGTGAGGACCAACCAGCGCGTAGGGGCGTGGCCCACAATGCAAGACCTTGGAGGCAAGGAGGGGGGAGGGCGGAGGAGGAGCAGAGAACTAGAGGAGGAATTGCTGCGTTCCAGCTCCTTAAAGTGTTAGTGCACCTGCTGAAGGATTGCCTAAGAGGTCTAGCCAGGTGCCCCACTGACACTGAGGGTTATCTTACCCGCTGTTCTGACAATTAGGGGGCCTTCTGCACTTGGTTTGTTCTTGGGGAAATCAACACCAAATTGATGGCCGTGTCCCCCCTACAGCACATCTCCCTGCAGATCCTTAACTGCAAAATTTTTAGGAGTACACGTATCCCCCGCTTTTCGAAAGTTCATGTTATGCCACCTTGCTTTTACAGAAGACGCACATTAGACCCTCATGTGGTACTAATTCAGTTAGTTTTTGCTAACTGAAAGAAATCCGAAGAGGATGTTTGCTTTTAGGGGAAAAGGTGAGAAATGAAAATAGCGTTCCGTATTGATTTCGTAGCTGGCCATTTAAGGAGGCAGCAAGCGAGTGGCACTGCCAAGTTCCTTCCCCAGGACTACACTCTGTGTCGTGGCGCCATGGCTTTGAACACTGTCTCTGAGCATCTGCGCTTTGTCTGTATTTTGTGCATGCATTAGCAGGATGTGCCCTAGGTATCAGAAAGGCCTAGCAGAGGTTATTTTTTGCGTCTGAGAAAACTCAGATTTTTCATGTAAATTAATGGTAACTGATTCTTCATTTTATGTCATTTCAGCTTATGAAATGTTTCCTAGGAACACTCTACTTTGAAATAACAGGGAAACCTGTACTTTAGTTTCTCCGTAACTACAAAGAGAGCATCTAGTACATAAGATGGATACAGAAATATTTGCTCTATTAATAAATAATGGGGCAGGTAGGAAGAGCTGGAAGGATACGATCCTTTTATTAACTACAAGGTAGATTTCATTATGTCTTGTACCTCAGACATAATTAAATTTCTCCCATCTCTGGATCTATAGCTCGGTGTATTTGTGTTCTGTGTTGGATCATCATCAAACTTTGTGATGTGGTTATATTCTCCTTCGACTAGATTGGCATCTTCCTGGTTGTGTTGACTTCACCTTTTGAGTCTCACTATCAGCTCAGTGGATACCACTAGCTAGATTCTCAAAACCTGCATTCAATACAATTTGATTCCTCATCACATTTTGTTGTTGACCAATTTCACTTTCAGGCAGGAAAGGATGGAATTCCAGTCTGAATTTTACCACTAACCACTTCTATGACCATGGGCATGTTTTATAATCTCTTTAGGTTTCCCTCTTTGAAAAGAAAGTGGAGATTACCAGGGGTCCTTCCAGCCTTGAAATTGTAAGCACTAAAGTGATGAGAGTTCTTAGAGCCATAGCACCCAAGGAGGAAATTTTTTTTCCATCCCCATAATATCAATCTGTCTTGCTGAAGCTCAGAATAACTTTTCAATGTGTATATTTTTACATTAGGCCCAGTTAGAAGTAAATTGCCCAAATTCACTCACCTGATACTTACAGATCCAGGATGTGAAATCAGGTTTGTCTGGGTCCATGGGGCATCCTCTTTTGATCAAATTCTGCCTGTAGAATAGATAGACAAGAAGAGCTGGCTGGGTCATACCAGAGATACTGACAGAGAGCAAGGAGCTGACATAGCCTCTCTTATTTTTGCTAAACATGAAAGATTTGCATTCAGGATTAAATAAATTTTACTCTCCAGATTTCATCCCCGTTCCTATATTGGAGCATTACCCTAAAATTTGTATTATCTGCACTAAGAGTTTGAAAGGGGAGACTCTCCATTTGAATTTTTTTTAATGTTTATTTATTTTTAAGACAGAGACAGAGCACAATGAGCAGGAGAAGGGAGGAGAGAGAGGGAGACACAGAATCCAAAGCAGGCCCCAGGCTCAGAGCCTGATGCGGGGCTCAACTCATGAATGGCAAGATCGTGACCTGAGCTGAAGTCAGATGCTTAACCAACTCAGGTGCCACTCAGGGGCCCCTGACACTCTCCACTTTATAGGCATTGTTGAACTGGTACCACTAGGTTCTTCAATTTGTTATGCAATACAGGGAAAGACTTGTCGTCAGAAACCAATTTTTTCCTTTTTTTTTTCATTTTAATTCCAGTTAGTTAACCTACAGTGTTATATTTGTTTCAGGTATATAATATAGTGATTCAACATACCGTATATCACTCTGTGCTCATCATGACAAGTGCACTCCTTAATCTCCCTCACCTACTTCACCTATCTTCCCATCCACCTTCCCTCTGGTAACCACCAAACTGTTCTCTATAATTAGGAATCTGTTTGGGGGCACCTGGATGGCTCAGTCAGTTAAGCATCTGACTCTTGATTTTGGCTCAGGTCATGATCTTGCAGTTTGTGGGATCGAGCCCCATGTCGGGCTTCGCACTGACAACGTGGAGCCTGCTTGGGATACTTTCTCTCCATCTCTCTCTCTCTCTCTGCCCCTCCCCTACTAATGCTCTGTCTCTCTCAAAATAAATAAATAAACTTAAAAAGATTTTTTTAAAGAATCTGTTTCTTGTTTTGTCTTATTTTCTTCTCTTTGCTCATTTGTGTTCTTAAAATTCCACATATGATTTAAATCATATGGTATTTGTCTTTCTCTGACTTATTTTGCTTAGCATTATTCTAACTCCATCCGTGTTGGTGCAGATGGCAACATTTCACTTCTTTATGGCTGAATAGTATTCCATTCTATATCAACATCTTCCTTATCCATTCATCAGTTGATAGACACATGGGCTGCATCCGTATCTTGGCTATTGTAAACAATGCTGCTATAAACATAGGAGTGCATGTGTTTCTTTGAGTTAATGTTCTTATATTCTTTGAGTAACTACTCAGTAATGTATTGCTGGATCATAAGGTAGTTCCGTTTTTAACATTTTGAGGAACCTCCATACTGTTCTACACAGTGGCTGCACCAGTTTGCATTCCAACCAACAGTGCAGTGCACGAGTGTTCCATTTTTTCCACATCCTCACCAACACCTTTATTTCTTGTGTTGTTGATTTTAGCCATTCTGACAGGTGTGAGGTACTATCTCACTCTAGTTTTGATTTGCATTTCCCTGATGGTAAGTAATGGTGAGCATCTTTTCATGTGTCTGTGGCTATATGGATGTCTTCTTTGGAGAACTGTCTGTTCATGTCTTCTGCCCATTTTTATCAGATTATTTGTTTTGTGGCATTATATAATTTCTTTACATATTTTGCATACTAACCCTTTACTAAATATGTCATTTGCAAATACCTTCTCCCATTCTGTAGCATGGCTTTTAATTTTGTTGATTGTTTCCTTTGTTGTGCAGAAGTTTTTTATTTTGATGTAGTCCCAATAGTTCGTTTTGCTTTTGTTTCCTTTGCCTCAGGAGACCTATCTTGAAAGAAGTTGCTATGGCTGATATCAAAGAAGTTACTGCTTGTGTTCTTGTCTAGGATTTTTATGGTTTCATGTCTCACATTTAGGTCTTTAGTCCATTTTAAATTTATTTTTGTATATGGTGTAAGAAACTGGTCCAGGTTCATTCCTCTGCATGTTGTTATCCAGTTTTCCCATCACCATTTGTTAAAAGACTGTCCTTTTCCCACTGAATATTCTTTCCTGCTATGTTTACGATTAGTTTATTATATAGTTGTGGGTCCATTTCTGGGTTTTATATTGTTTTCCATTGATCTATATGTCCATTTTTGTGCCAGTACCATACTGCCTTGATCACTACAGCTTTAAAATATAACTTGAAGTCCAGAATTGTGATCCCTGTAGCTTTGCTTTTCTTTTTCAAGACTGCTTTGGCTATTTGGGGTCTTTTGTGGTTCCATACAAATTGTACGATTTTTTGTTCTAGCTCTGTGAAAAATGCTGCTGGTATTTTGATAAGATTGTATTAAATGTGTAGATTGCTTTGGGTAGTATAGACATTTTAACAATATTTGTTCTTCCTATCCAGGAGAATGGAATGTCTTTCCATTTCTTTGCGTTGTCTTCAATTTTATCAGTGATTTATAGTGTTCAGAACACAGGTCTTTTACATCTTTGGTTAGGTTTATTCCTATGTATCTTACTATTTTGTTTTATTTTATTTTTTTTAATGTTTATTTATTTTTGAGACAGAGAGAGACAGAGCATGAACGGGGGAGGGCCAGAGAGAGAGGGAGACACAGAATCGGAAACAGGCTCCAGGCTCCGAGCCATCAGCCCAGAGCCTGACGCGGGGCTCGAACTCACGGACCGCGAGATCGTGACCTGGCTGAAGTCGGACGCTTAACCGACTAAGCCACCCAGGCGCCCTTCTTACTATTTTAAGTACAAGATTCCTTTTAGAATCACAAAAAAAAAAAAGTCTCTCTTGACCTCACCCCACCAAATAGTGTGTTTTTAGTCTTCCTTTGATAGAGAAAACATAGCACCGTGATAAAAATAAAACAAAACACCCAAGAAGTTATCAAGGCTTCATACCACTCTTAAATAAATGTCTATTTTACTGGTCACATCAGCACCAAGATAAATAAATAGTAAAATGTGTAAGACATACTAAGAACAGACTACAGTCAATACTCGTAGACTACACAGGTTCGATATCCCCCTAAGTTACATTCCCAACTAGTTTACAAACTGCCAAGAATATAAATTCCACACAGAGCATGTACTGAACACTTAGTAATTGACAGGCAAAAGCAAAGATGACAGCTGACTCAGTTCAAAGGTTCCTCAGTGCCCTAAAGTCTTTAGCAAACTGACTTTGCTGCATCCTAATCTACATAAAATGTCTGAAACCTGAGAACAACCTAGGAAAGAAGATCTTCTATCCACATTGTACAGATGTAAAACTAAGACTCAGATAAGTTGAAGGATTTAGCCAGTCTGAATTACGTCATCACAACTGCACATAATCATAAACTGAATCATATTCATAATCATATAAAACCCAGAGACGATTTCCCTTACCCCCCACCCCCACGATTTATGTAGTAAAAGACAGATACCTGATATGTTACGTAGTGTTGGTTGTGCTGAGTATCTTCCACTTGTCCCTCCAGAGTCACTCCATGCTTCCTCCCTTCACTTTGTGTCCTGGCTCCCTTGCCCTCCTCTTGTCATGGAAGTGTCCAAAGGGAGACGCAGAGGTTAGAAGGGAGAGGTCTCAGGGTGTTTCTTCCCCAAGCTCCTGCACCCCCACAGAACTCCTCTCCTAAAGCCCACAGCTCCTGCCACATGGCCTTCTCTATAGCACAGTCTCCTCAGATTCCAGGAACTGCTCCTTCCTCTTCCCCTTTAGGCTTAGCCCGAGGCACCAAACCATCTTGCTTTTCTTGAATCCTGTCCACACTTCTGTAATTAGTGTCAATTCGAGTGTGACATCTGCTTCCTATCAGAACCCTGCCCAATACATTGATCTAGGATATAACAGAGGACGCAACGGATTTAACTAGGTAGAAAATGATTCATATGTTCTCTTAATTATTAGACACAAATGAAAACTAAATTATGTGGCCTATTTTCCCACATCTTACCCACCCCTCTATTGAAACCTCACTCTAAAAGCAGCCCGGAAGCATTTAACATTCTGTGACCTGAGTCACTGAGGAATCAAATAAAATCTTCCTCTGTCAAGTAAAACCTTTAGGCTGGTTCCCCATCCCAAAAGTATAATTGACAACACAAGATTGCATTTGTTCAGCCCTGAGAGCATTAGTTAAAGTCTTTAAAATTCTTTTAAATACTAAATTCATTTTTCTCAATTTTTTTTTGTAGATTGATCCATTTTCTAGAATTAAAAAAATATATAGTAATAAAATAACCAGCCACATAATGATAGCTACCCTTTGGGATTCATTGATTTTAAAATGTATATAATAATAAAAAAGCTTCATTGATATTAAAACACTATAAAATGAAGTCGCATTTTATTCAACCCAATGTACCTTTGTAAAAGTTTGTTGATGAGTTTGACATATTTATGGTCTATAGAAAATGGTATCAAACCATTCAGATTTGCCAACCCCTGTCATAACTCCAAAGCTACCCAGGAGACCATGACTCACATGTTAGGTAACAGTGACTTAGAATTCCAACGAATTTATAAGCCCATCCTCTCACCCCCCCAAACAGAAAATGTTTCCAAAGCAGGCCACATGGTTAGCCCTTAACCTAAACACCAGATGAATTATCAGCAATAGTGTCACCTTTAGATCCCAGTAACCAGAACCATCGAGCTTTTCACTGGACATGAACTTACCCACTCAGGGAGGAGTTTAGGATGCCACCATGGGGGAGCTCTCAAGGCACAGGACGGAGTCGGAGTGAGACAAAAAATAGCTGGAGCCTCCATTTGATCTCTTGTTCTGTCCCATAAACGTTAGCCACAGGCCTTCTCAGCAGCTTATGATTCCATTTCTCTGCTGTTCTACCTATTTCTTATGATTTTTTAAAATCAGGTGTTGAAATACAATTTGAGATAGGACTTCTGATCTTTACTTCTATATCCTCTACTTTTCTTCTCATTTCATCGAAATTTCCCTGGTACCTACATTTAACTCAGCAGGTTAAATAGTAATATGGAGGGGCACCTGGGTAGCTCAGTCGGTTAAGCATCTAACTTCGGCTCAGGTCATGATCTCATGGTTTGTGGGTTCAAGCCCCACATCAGGCTTTGTGCTGACAGCTTAGAGCCTGGAGCCTGCTTCGGATTCTGTGTCTCCCTCTCTCTCTGCCCCTCCCTCACTTATGCTCTGTGTCTCTCTATCTCAAAAATAAATAAACATTAAAAAAAAAACAACAGTAATACGGAAAATTCTGAAAATTCCAGATTCCAGAAAAATTAGATACTTTTGCATTTGTTACCTAGGATCTGTTACTTAGCCTTAGTGCAACAAAAGAGGGAATATTAACATGGGTTATGTGCATATGTGTTTTGTGGAACCAGACTTCATAAAACTGGGAATGAACTATATTTCAACAAACCATTTGTGTAGTCCTAAATACAAGAAGACTGGTATAAAAAGGAATAAGAAAAGACTGGAAAAGCTGAAAGAAAAATGGGAGTCTCTTCTCTGAAAGATGAAAAACTTACTGGGAAGTTCCACTAATTTAGAATCAGAATAATAATTGCTTTAAAGAAGAATAGAGTGAAATGAGCATAAATAACACTATTCAAAGTTGACCTTGCACAGCAGATGACATGGGAGCAGAGACTGATATTTAAGATCATAATATTAACAGTTATTTATTACCTCCTAGATGCAATGCATTTTGAATTTTTTTCTATTCTGTAGGCTAACCATGGGAAAGAACAATTATTCTTATCTTTTGAATGTCAAAGAAGAGTCTCAAGAATATAAAGTAACATACCCAACACCAAACAGTTATCAACTGGCTGAGCCACGGGCCTCAAACATAGCATGACGACATGAGAGCTTCCATACCTATTCTAGAAGTTGCTCAGCAAGCAGACCAGGTAGAGAGAGCCCCTCTAAGAAATGACAGTGAGACATGAAAGGTCCCAGCGTGTCCCTAAAGACAGCTAGAGAAAGTACAGTTGATCCTTGAACAGCACTGGTTTATAATGTGTGGATCCAACTATAAATGAATTTTTTACAATACAGTACATAAATATATTTTCTCTTCCTTATGATTTCCTTAACATTTTCTTCAGTAAAAGGCGAAAAGATTTATACGATCTGAGGAGAAACCAGAGTATTAACATTTTCTTTTATCAAGCTTACTTTATTGTAAGAATACAGTATAAAACACATATAACATATAAACTATGTGCTAATCAAATACTTATGCTATTGGTGAGGTCAACAGCTGGCTACTAGTAGGTAAGTTTTTGTGGAGTTAAAACTTACACTGGATTTTCAACTACACGGGGCAGTCGATGGAGCCCCTAAGGCCCACATTATTCAAGAGTCGACAGTACATAGAACAAGTGGGAAAAGCCAATGAAGAGGAAGAGATTCCATTTGAAGAGAGCGAGAAGAGTAAATGGAGAAGGGCAGCCACAGGAAATGGGCAGAATGCATGCATTTGGAGAAGAAAGATTACTTTTAATTTAGGACAGGAGAGGGGGAAAGAATGGTAGTGGGATATAGGTAAGCCTAGAGGAAAAGGAAAGAGAAACAGAGAGAAAACGAACAAGACACATTAAGTATATCAATGATGATAAGTAAGTGCTTTAGAGGAAAACAGAGAGAGAAGAAAAGGAATGGGGGGATTACAATTTTTAGAAGAATTTGTGCTTACAGGCCTCCTTTTTCTCTAAGAAATAGAAGGTATATTGACTGTGGTACTGAAACCCTTGGGAAGCTGTGAGGGTGAACTTTGAAATACCAGACAGATGTCAACAAAAGTTGATAAGGGGAAAAAACAAGAGATGGTTGGGCAATGTGGAGATCCAATACAGGAGGACATGAACGTGACTGGGGCAATGAGGGAGTGCGTATTCTCCAACCACATGGGACAATCCAAGATTTAGGGTCCAGACATGGAGGGGAATGGATCCAGGCTCTGGGTTTGGCAGAGCATGTGTAGAACACAGGTAAGCTGGCATGGGAACGTGCACCAAGTGTGCCTCAGCAGAGACAGCACTTTCAGTAAACTCTGTTATTGTTCAAAAATATTCAGCGCTCCTCACCAGGGGAAGAATTATACCATCTCTAGCCCGCTGACATCCGGTTTAGCCATGTGACTTGCTATCGCCAGTGATATATGAGCAGAAGTGACAGGTGTCTCTTGTGAACAGAAACTTTAGGAGCCATGGTTATGGTTCACCATGTCCTCCTTGCCCTCTGCCATGAGTCTGGCAGTGCTCCGGAGGCAGGCAGCTCCACCAACCCAGAATGAAACATGAGAGGGACTACAGCCCACCCATGATCAGTCTGTAGTTTTCTGGTTACAAGGGTCTGAGATTAGGTGGTCATTTTTAACTGCAGTATAACCTAGTCTAACTTCAAGAGTAGAGTTTGAATGCTTTAAATTAGAATGGAAAGAAGTCAAGTTAGAAGTTACTTAATTTATTAAAAGACTAAAAGGGGCTGATGGATTAGAGGCTTGGTTGTAGGCTAAGGAAGTATAGGAATAGAAGAAATAGATGAACAGGGTATGTTTATGGGAAAGGAATATGTAATTTTTTTAACGTTTATTTATTTTTGAGACAGAGAGAGACAGAGCATGAACAGGGGAGGGGCAGAGAGAGAGGGAGACACAGAATCTGAAATGGGCTCCAAGCTCTGAGCTGTCAGCACAGAGCCTGACGTGGGGCTCAAACTCACAGACTGTGAGATCATGACCGAAGTCGGACGCTTAACCGACTGAACCACCCAGGCGCCCCAGGAATGTATAATTTTAAAGTGCTAAATAAAATAGTGAATGTAAGATGACCTATCCCAGGTCCCTTAACACAATAAGCATTAAGTAAGCAAAGGTCCTCCCCAAACAGAATTCTCCTGTGCCTTACCAGGCTAAGCCCTATCCAGTCAAGATGTTTATGAGGCTAGGAATTAGCAGCCCTGGAATAAAAGACCCCCCCAAAACAGTCATATAGCAAGTCCTGAAGCTTGACAAAAACATCCATTCTTCTCCAAACACATCTCCTACTGCATTGCACCCCAGACCACTGGTCTCCTTTTTCTTAGACACAACAGGAAGAGGTGAATAGGGTTTGCAGCTGCTGAAAGTTGGGCTTGGGACTAGAAACCAGATTTATCCCTTTTCCTTCCTGTGGAAGTTATGCATACTGAGGTTGTCAGGGCAGAAAAGCATGGTTTCATTTCTTCATTAAACTAACAATATATATGGAGAATCTACGATATCGGGACATGGAGCTTACAGTCACAGGGGAAATCAACAAGATCCTTAAGTGCGATACACAGAGAAGGGTAAATAACTGCTACGGAGAAAACTAGAGCAGAAACGGAAGCACACCATACTGCACCCCTGTTGTTGCATTATATAGTATCACTCTACGACATTCGTCTTATGTTTGGTTTGCACATTTAGTAAAATATTACAAGCATCTCTCCAGGATGAAGCTGAGCCAGAATTCACATCTCTTAATGAAAGGTACCCAGTAAAGAGTCATCCGATAGTCCCTGAGGCTTGTCAGATATGCTCAATTCTTCCACCACATTCAGCCCTTACTACTCTAAACCATGCCCACCCAATAGGGAAGAGTTTGCTGGATTCCAGCCATGAACACAGCATTGTGGCAGCTGAAGACCCATTACACTCCTACTCCAATTGTGGCCACCATGAAAGGACCCAACCCAATGCTTCAAAGCAAGGTCTTTAACACCCTAGTGGAGACCAGTGTTTCCCAAAATGATGCAGGTACAAATGGTATTCGCTACTACATCTACAGCCCAGAAAGGTGACAACAAAAATTATTAGCAATTGAAGTTGCTATTGTGGCTGGGAAGCAGGACCATTAAGAAACTAACACCTAATAACAACTACGCTGAGACTATCCAGACCAATTGTGGCAGATCAAATGACAATAGTAGTTGCTGTTCTTGAGGACCTTTTAGGCTACCTTTTCCAAGTAACTTATTTTTACCTACTGCTAAGTATCCAGGCAGACACTGTGGCTTGGATGCTGGACTACCAGGGAAGCCCCACTCTCAGGAAATGCTCCAGACTGAGCCTATCTCAGCCATCAGGCCCCAGCACAGGCAGAAAAATGCACCTTCCCATGGCATCTGGCCACGATCCAAGACATCTGGTGGGAACACATAGGTTTCCACTTATGTGGAAAGGGGATAATTGGGGCAAGAAAACAACACCCTAAAATATAGGCTTACCTATGAGGTCACCTCTGTCCATTTGTGTCTCTGAACATAGTATGCAAAAGACTTGGTGTAGTGGGTTGAATGGTGGCACCCTAAATATCTCCTTAAATCCCAGAACCTGTGAATGTGACCTTATCTGGGAAAAGGGCCTTTGCAGATGTACATAAGTTAAGGATCTTGACATGTGATCATCCTAGATTATCCACGTGGGCCTTAAATCCAATGACAAGCCTTCTTTTTTTTTTTTTTTTTGAACGTTTATTTATTTTTGGGACAGAGAGAGACAGAGCATGAACGGGGGAGGGGCAGAGAGAGAGGGAGACACAGAATCAGAAACAGGCTCCAGGCTCTGAGCCATCAGCCCAGAGCCTGACGCGGGGCTCGAACTCACAGACCGCGAGATCGTGACCTGGCTGAAGTCGGACGCTTAACCGACTGCGCCACCCAGGCGCCCCCCAATGACAAGCCTTCTTATAAAAGACACAGAGGGGAAAAACAGAGGACAAGGCCATGTGAAGATGGAGACTGAGATGGCAGTTATACAGCTACAAACCAAGGAACACCCGGAGCCACTAGAAGATGGAAGAGGCAAGAAAGGATTCTCCCCTAGAGACTTGGAGGCAGTTTGGTCCTGCCAACATGCTGACATCAGATTTCTGGCCTTCAGAACTACGAGAGAATAAATTTCTGTGATTTTAAGGCATCCAGTATATGGTAATACGTTTTATCAGCCCTTAGGAAATTAATACACTCGGTAACTTTAACTTGACCCTACTCTTGATGTCTGCCTCCAAGGTAAGGAGAAGCCAGGCAGCAGGACAATTCCCAATCCTAAATTCCTCTGTAATTAACATTGTCTCTACTTCAGGTGTGCTCCCTACCACATTCAAAGTAAGGTGTCTCCCTGCACCCACCCCCACTCACCCTACAACTACCCAAATTTGGAGCAAAGTACCTGATCATGAAAGAGGGTCTCCATCTTCATGGACTATTTAACCAATTAATCTTCAATCTTCCATTCTAACACATGCTCCAACTTGGCAAGACACCATTCAAAACTATTCATGCAACTGTTCTCCCACCTTCCCTCCCACCTGTGCCCAGACACATGCAGGTGATTCAGCAGGTGCCCTTCTGATGCACCCCCTCCAGACACCATGGTTCTTCCACTTGCTCAGCCTCCAGAGATATGTCATACAGCAAATTGCTCTCTTCCTCCTACAGAATAGCCATTATCATTTCTCCCTCTACCTTCTCAATGCTCCACTCCTTTTGACACAGTCCAGTCCAGAGCTAAGCACAATGCCTGGCACATAGACAGCACTCAATAAATACTTGCTGATTGAATGATTAAGATGGCTTTGGAACATCCAGGAAGATATTCTAGAGACTAACCACTGCATGAAAGAATGTTTTAAAGACTTTCCCACTGGCATTGCTGTCATTGGCCTCCTTAATACACTTGACAACTCTCTTTAGCTTGACCTTACCCTTGAAGGCTGTCACCTAGTGATGGTGAAAGCCTGTTATGGCCTCTTCCCATTGGTCACACAGGTACATGTTGTAACTTGCTTCTAGTGAATCCTTTCGGCCAAAGAGAGAGCAGTCCCTGAGGTGAACAAGCAAAGATTCAAGCACAGCCCCTACCTTATAGTCTTCTGCCCCATTTCTTCTTCCTCCATTTTGGCCGCCCTGCTTACATATCTTAGGTTCAGAAACTCAGAACTGTTTTTATTTAATGTTTGAACCAGCTTCTCCACCTAATGTTGCTTTCACAAGCTCTCATGCTGTGCCGTGGAAGAGAGCATCTGGATAATGCAATCCTACAGAAACAATATAGAATTCCAGCTACAACACCTTCAAGCTGTGTGACCTTGAGCGAGTTCTTTCTTTCACCTGCCAAATGGGAAAAAAGTATGAACTTTGCAGGTTCCTTAGGAGGTTTAGAAATATTGAGAGGATTAGGGAACCGGCAAAGTAGCTGGAACACAATAAAAGTTCAAAATATGTCAGCCATTGTTACTATTGGATCTACCTTGATACTCACATTGTAGATCACAGAAAAGAAGAGTGGCAGAGCCCTGGGCAGCCTTGCCCACTCTTCCAGCCGTGAAGAGATGAACAGGACACTTCAACTATCCCCAGATATTTCTATAATTCTACCTCACTAGACTGGGAGCGGAAATAACTGAAATCATGAGACAAGTTTGAAAAAAACTAGTTTGAAACATAGTTTAAAAAAATAACTTTCTCAGCCTTTAATTTTATCTGTTAGAAATGTAACTTTCTAGTTTTACATATCAGATGTTATTCAAAATGCTTTGTAAAATACAGTTGCACAACATCGTGAAAGTGCTAAGCAGCACTGAACTGTACACTTTAAAACGGTGAATTTTATGTGAATTTAACCAAAAAATTAATTTTTTTAAAAAGATGCCAGGGCACCTGGGTGGCTCAGTCGGTCGAGCTTCCGACTTCGGCTCAGGTCATGATCTCACGTTTGTGAGTTGCGCCCCGCATCAGTCTCTGTGCTGACAGCTCAGAGCGTGGAGCCTGCTTCCGATTCTGTGTCTCCCTCTCTCTACCCCTTCCCCACCCATGCTCTGTCTCTCTCTGCCTCTCAAAAATAAACTAATTAAAAAAATAAATAATAAAAAGAGGCAGAAACTGCTGTTGTCTTCAACATCAGAATGTTGACCTGGAGATTACTTTAACCAATACAGATTCCAATTTTGTAGGTCAAGGTGGGCATCAACACCTTTTAAAAACCCCGATAGTGATTCAGATGATCCAGAGTTGAGAAGCATTTTAGCCATATTAAAATATCTCAGAGTAGACAAAGGAGATGAATACAGTAGAAATTGCACTTTTTACAAAAAGACAATTATCTGGATAACATGGTATGGTTCTGGGGACATTCTTTCTATAATTTGCATTACTGGGGTTCCAATAAAGTTTGAACAATGCATTTACCCACGTAAATCACACTTTCCTGTGGATTTTCATTCATTTCAATTTTAGGAAGAAACATCTGCTTGGAGCAAACAAAAGGTAGGAGCAAACCTAGGAGCCATGAGGGGAGGAAAAATAATCCCTGTGGCACCTCTTGGATTCTCTTCATCCAGTTCCATTCAAAAGGGTCCCAAAGCACAGTCCAATGTCCCATTGTGTCTTGATGGGAGGTGGGCAGTGGGGACATGTGTTTCTTCAGTTCATCAGAGTGCTGCGAGATCTGGAGAAGAGAGGGGTATAGAGGCAGCAAGGGTACTGCAGGCAGCACTCAGCTTCCTCAACCTTCCTTTCATCTTTCCCCAAGTCATTCCCTGCCCACCTCCATGTCTGTGTGTCTGGCAAATGAATGCAGACTGGACATTTCTGAAAGTGCTTGCTGCTACCAGGAAGATTCCACAAGAGGCTGAGACAAAGGGGAGTGGATGGCAGGAAGGGGAGTGGATGGTAAAGGGAGGAAACTATTAAAGCTACATCTGTGAGACGGGCAGAAAAAATAACTCTAGATTTAAAAAACAAAAACAAAAAAGTGACTGGCCTCTTTATTTCTCAGATTGGGGGAAGGAACCTCATCCCTGCTATTAAGAGGCTGCCCAATTTGCTGTTATGTAAAAGAAGGTGCTTCTGTATTTGTTTGCATTTCTTTTAGGGACATGATTACTACTTGGTATTACTATCCTCTTCCACCATTTCATTTCTCCCTCATCCTTTAATTGTAAACTTTCTGACTTTTCAGGTCAACTCAAATAGTACCTGGCAGACTTGTTATTGCATGAATACTTATTGAATTATGAAACGGTGAGTTGGAGTGGAATAAATGAGAAGACTAGAATGTTCTCTTTTCACTGTAACAGGTTTGAAGCGTTCCTTGTGGTACATAGGAAAATGAATCCTCATACATTATGTTCTTACATTTCATGTAAGAGAAATGTTTCCCACTTTTCTCAGAGCTGATGTCATGTCCCAGCCTTATGATAATGATAATTGAGTTGGGGCAGGAGTCTGGTACCAACCAAGTTGTGATGTCTGTTCCCAGATATACAAATAGTTTATGATGTGTCTCTTGCTAATTCATATAATCTTCTTGGGTTTCCACATTTGTAAAAAAATGGGGCTGAAATACATAAATTTCCTGGTCCCTTCTAGTAAATGGATGTGACATAATATCAGAAGAGAAATTAACACTTAATGATCTTTGGTCCCAAGCATCCTCGCATTGACATTGCAGATAGGATTTTCCTCCATTTAAAGATAATTGAGAATCAGAGATAAGATAGGCCTTGCTCATGATCACACAGTTATCCAGGAATATATCCAGGGTTTGAACCCAAGTGGATCCGAACCCAGATTCTATTCCCTGCCACTCCACATGACTTCTTACCTGGGAGACTGAACTATATGAGTATAATCATTTTTATTTTGGGACACAAAAAGTCCACGTCATGCTACATTAAAACAGAGTATATTGGGCACCTGGGTGGCTCAGGCAGTTAAGCATCGAGCTCTTGATTTCAGCTCAGATCGTGACCTCATGGTTTGGGAGTTCAAGCCCAGCATGGAGCTCTGTGCTGACAGGGCAGAGCCTGCTTGGGATTCTCTGTCTCCTTCTCTCTCTCTGCCCCTCCCTCACTTTCTCTCTCAAAAAATATTTTTTTAAAAAAGAAAGAAAATACAGTATATAATTAAGTATAATTTTTTCCAGTCTTCACTGGAATTTTTTAAATTGGAAGCTTACAAAGGAGGAGATACATTTTATTATTATTTTAAATGAGCTATTAAGAACATAGAATTCATCCCATTCCTGTTTCAAAATGACCCTGGTGTTAGTATCCTCTTCCCCTCCCCATCCTTATGTATGCACCTCCACTCTGTCACTCATGTTACTCAAGTTTATTATATAAAATTAATGTCCCCTAGGTGCAGGGTCTACAGCCAGAGAATAACCAGAGAATATTAGTTAAAACCAGAGCTTTCACATGAAAATAACCTAGTTGGCATGTAGTTATGAATGTCTTTTTTTCATGTCGAAAAACTGAGCAGACTCTTGTGACAATAGCTGTACATTTAATTTCCCCACCGATTGAGAAGAGTAAGTGATTAGCCACTTAAATGTAGTAAAAGTTCTGAAACCCATTTTGTTTTCTTCAGCATAACAGCATCTACACATATCTTAAAATACAATTCTTCCCATATGTTCATGTTGTCTCTGATAGGCAAGGCAGGCAAGGCCAGAGTGACAAGGAGAATGGAAAGGACAGTGGAGGTGATGAGGGCTACAAGTTTTTTAAGTGGAACAGAACGATCAGATGGACTTTTTCAAAAGCTAACCTTGCCAGCTGTAATGAGAACCAACTACAGTGGGAGCCCAGCAGCAGGAAGGAGAGGTCAACAGCACTGGGGTACAGAGACACCCCTACAGTTACCTGGAGATGAGAACAAGGGACATGGACAGGAGGGTGAGAGAAGGGCAAATCCAGAACATTGCAGACTGGGGGGATGGGCTGAAGGAGAAACCATGATAAGAAATAAGGAATATCAGAGGATATTAAAATAGAGACATTTGGGAAGTAGGGTAGGGGTTGAAATGAGGGGCACAGAATACTGAGTTTAGTTTAACATCTATTAAGATAGACATGCCTGAGCTACATACATTAGGTATTTGGACAGATGTACCAATCTCAAACTAAGGAGATCTCAGAGTTTTAAAAGACAATAAAACACTGTAGTTATAACATCAGCTTTAGAGGGGTGCCTGGATGGCTCAGTTGTTTAAGCATATGACTTCGGCCCAGGTCATGATCTCATGGTTCATGAGTTCAGCCCCTGTGTCTGACTCTGTGCTGACAGCTCGGAGCCTGGAGCCTGCTTTGGATTTTGTGTCTCCCTCTCTCTCTGCCCCTCCCCACCTGTCAAAAATAAAAAAATCAGCTTTAGAGTCAAATAGACAATGGATTCATTAAAAGCTCTGCCATGACTAATTCTGTGGGATTGGACAAGGTTTGGAGACTTTCTGAGCATTAACTTCCTCATTTGAAAATGATTACTCATTTTCAAATGATTTGGAAAATACTCAAATGATTACTTGATGTGGACTTAATGAGATAAGGCAGATACATCAATGAGCAAAGTGCCTGGCATATAGTAGTAATTGTTCCATAAATGTTATATGCCATTATTACTACATAGGTTATTGAACCATGAATAAAGGTAGGAATTGAAGTCAGAGGTTTGGAGCTGATAACCCTGGAAGTATAGGAGGGAAGATCATTAAAGGCAGGGCCTTGGGGATGCCAACTCTTGAGGGGCAGGCATAGCAGGGGCAGGCAAAAACAGACTGAGAAGACGTAGAAGCAGAAAGGATAATCAGGAGAGTGCTGTGGCCTGGAAGCCAGTGGGAGTGGGCAACAGGAGAATGAATCAGAATCATTGTATTAAGCACTTACGGATCAGAAAATTAACCATTACATCTGTTAATGAGGATATCTTTGTTCTGACCTGAACAAAGGGTACTTTGATGAGAGAACAAGTAGAAGCAGTACATAGAGATAGCATTCAGCTTTCCTACAAGTTTGAAAGCTTAATTAATTAGAAATATATAATTCTAAGATAGAGAATATAATCTAGTTTAAAAACAGGAAGGGGTTAATAGTATTAACACAGCTGAAATGGATCTCTTCAGGATCTTTCCCCTCAGCTTGTGATCTTTGTTGTTTCTCTCATCTTAGCAAAAACCACCACCACCACCACCAACAACACATTCTTGACTCTATGACTGTACCTCTTTCTCTACCTCTTGCTCCATTTCTTTACCTTCGATAGTGAAACTCTTCTAGTAGTCAATCTAAATTCCCCATTTCCATTTTTTTTTTCTGTACTCTCCTGAACTCGCCCCTCGAGGATTTTCTCTCCCACCTTCTACCAAAATTACCAGTAACCCCCACATGGCAAAATCCAAAGGTTGTTTCCCAGCTCTCATCTCAGTTGACCTATCAGCAACACTTGATACGGTTAATCAGTCTCCGCTTTAAACACTTGGCTTTTAGGACACAAATTCTCTTGATTTTCCTCTTTTTCTGCTAGCCATTCTATCTGCTTTGCTGGCTCCTCACTATAATGTTAATATTGGAAAGCGCTACAGCTCAGTCCTGGACTCTCTTATTATTATTATTATTATTATTATTATTTTAAATTTACACTCACCACTCAATCTAATCTAGTATCATGACCTAAAAAAATTGACATGATCCACAACTTTAAATCTTAACCTTGGATTGCTCCAGCAATTCCAGAATACTATGTCAGTCTTCATTTCAACATATCTACTTGAAGTTATTTTAAAAACTATAAATTTTTGAAATTCCCATCAACTAAATGAATGCTTATTAAAATTTTCAACTCTGTGGAGCTCTTTGCTAACATCAAAAAATTAAACCATTCACATGAGAGTAGTTGTAATTGGGTACCACTGATAACAAAATTTGTAATGCAACCACCTACTGTTCACTTGGTCCCACTTTATATTTTACATTTACTTGAAAATTATTTTTATAGATTTATCAGTTACATTATTTTCAATGTACAGACAATGAGGCAGCAACATCCAGGTTCACCAATTCCTTGCTATATAATCCCCCAAACTATCCAGGCTCCATGCTCCACCAATTGAAAAACACAACTGGAGGAATGCCTGGGTGGCTCAGTTGGTTAGGTGTCCCACTTCAGCTCAGGTAATTATCTCACAGTCTGCAGGTTCAAGCCCCACATAGGGTTCTGTACTGTCATAACAGCTCAGAGCCTGGAGTCTGCTTTGCATCCTCTTTTTCTCCTCTCTCTCTGCCCCTCCACAGCTTGTGCACTCTCTCAAAAAATAAATAAGAATTTAAAAATTAAAAAAAAAACACAACTGGCTTCCTAATGAATTTATTTGCATACAAAAATGATTATGCCTTCAAGGCAGAGCCCACGATTTAACTTTTGCATAGGTTAACACTCAGACTCCTCATTTCTGTTCAATATATTACTTCCCAAGCAAAAATTCAGAATGGCAAAGACATGAACCCTCATGTTAAGCCCTCCAGCTATCAGTCTTCCCTCATGTTTCCTAAAGGGACTGCATGCACCTCTTCACATCCTAAACAAGTTCAAAAGGTTGAACTGCAGAAAGTAAAATTTGAGGATACTCAATACACCGTAAAATTGTCATGATGTTTTGCTTTGTGATATTTTGACCAGCTATTAAACCTCATTTCTCTTTGTGCAAAAAAAATAAAAGAACTATTAACATGGTCCCCAAAAGACACTTCTTAGAAAAAATAATATGGCAGTACAACACAGGATGCAACTGAAGTATAAGAAACTAAAAGCAAGAAGTATTTTTTTTAAAACTCTAAAAGCAACGAGACTACTTAGGAGGTGAAAGAGGATAGAATTAATGGTAGAGATATACAGACACCTCTGAGGTAAATTCTGTAGGACTTGGAGACAAACGGATAAGGAGAAAGAGTAAGCAGGATTCTAGAACGACTTCCAAATATCCATTTGTGTGTCAATGGTGATAGATTAACAATATGAGAAATAAAGTAAGGGGAAATTTGAAAGAATGTAGGTTCAGGTTTGTTCAAGTTAAAGTTTCTGGGAGGCATCTAGGTAATAATCCATTAAGTGGCAATTTGAACATAAGGATTGAGGGGCGCCTGGGTGGCGCAGTCGGTTAGGCGTCCGACTTCAGCCAGGTCACGATCTGGCGGTCCGTGAGTTCGAGCCCCGCGTCAGGCTCTGGGCTGATGGCTCGGAGCCTGGAGCCTGTTTCCGATTCTGTGTCTCCCTCTCTCTCTGCCCCTCCCCTGTTCATGCTCTGCCTCTCTCTGTCCCAAAAATAAATAAACGTTGAAAACCCTTTGCCAAGATTTTTTTTTCAGTAAGAAAAAGGAGGGACAGAAGCATCTATCTATATCTTTATCTATCTATATCTATATCTATCTATTAATGTTCATTTATTTTTGAGAGATAAAGAGAGAGAGAGAGACAGACTGCACGAGCAGGAGAGGGGCAAAGAGAGGGGGAGAGATACAGAATCTCAAACAGGCTCCAGGCTCTGAGCTGTCAGCACAGAATCCTACGCAGGGCTCGAACTCTGAATGGCAAGATCATGACCTGAGCGGAAGTCAGATGCTTAACCGACTCAGCCACAAGGCATCTATATTTAAAATAATTTTCATTCATGTCTCTCTAGTGCCCCAAAGGTATGAAACCCTGGTTTTCAAGTCAGACATTGAGATTCACAATATACTGAGCAGCATATATTAAGTTTAAAACAATGGTATTGCAGTGAGATCTGGGATCTTGTCCCAGATGTGATTTGAACAAGGTATGCAACTTTTTCATCCTCATGCCAAACAGGAATACTGATTTTAAGATTGTTATAAGAATTAAATGAGGTCAAATATAGTGAGATAAACACAGTTACCAGCATATAATAATGCGCCCCCCAATGGTATATTTGGAAAATCATAGGACTATTTGGAGAATGGAATCGATCATCCTGAAAAAGCAGAAGAGGTAGGAATTAAAGGCCAGGCCTTGCAAATGCCAACATCTTAGGAATAACAAGAGAATGATTTAAGCAAATACACTATAAAAGTATAGACAAACAAAGAAAAACTGAGAGCTTTCCCCCTAAGGTCAGGAACATGACAAGGATGTCCACTGTCACCACTGTTATTCAACACAATGTTGGAAGTCCACACACACACATATAAATAAAAGGCATCCAAATCAGCAAGGAGGAAGTCAAACTTTCACTCTTCACAGATGACATGATACTCTATGTGGAAAACCCAAAAGACTCCACCAAAAAACTGCTAGAACTGATCCATGAATTCAGCAGAGTTGCAGGATATAAAATCAATGTACAGAAATTGGTTGCATTTACATACACCAATAATGAAGCAGCAGAAAGAGAAATCAAGCAATCAATCCCATTTACAACTGCACCAAAAACCATAAAATATCTAGGAATAAGCCTAACCCAAGAGGTGAAAAATCTATACATTGAAAACTATAGAAAACTTAGGAAAGAAATTAAAGAAGACACCAAAAAATGGAAAAGATTCCATGCTCCTGCATAGGAAGAACAAATATCGTTAAAATGTCGATACTACCCAAAGCAATCTATATACTCAATACAACCCCTATCAAAATAACACAAGCATTCCTCACAGAGCTAGAACAAACAATCCTAAAATTTGTATGGAATCGGAAAAGACCTCGAATAGCCAAAGCAATCCTGAAAAAGAAAATCAAAGCTGTAGACATCACAATTCTGGACTTCAAGCTATATCACAAAGCTATAATTATCAAGACAGTATGGTACTGGCACAAAAACAGACACATAGATCAATGAAACAGAATAGAGAACCCAAAAATGGACCCACAAATGTAAACTAATCTTTGACAAAGCAGGAAAGAATATCCAATGGAAAAAATTCAAAAAAGTCAAAAAATTATATAGTTTAAATGGTTAAACTTTATGGTACATAAATTATTTTTCAATAAATAATGCTTTTACCAAAAAACAAACAAAAACCATGGAGTTGTAGTACTGGAGATTGTGTGAAAATACAGCTTCCTTGTCATTGCTCCTGCAACGGTGATATTCCTTGCCTACCCTTCTCCCCTGAAGTCGCAAAAACAAATAGCTTCTTTATCCTAGAGGGCAGAAAGAATATATCCTGTGGCATCTCCATGAAACTGAGTGAAGACCTCAAGGAAACATCTATGCTCCTCAGGGAGACTTAGGACAAGTAATATCAGGACTTGGGCATGTACTTGGTACACCACCAAGCCAATACCCCTGTGGAAGGCCCCTCCCACTCTGCTTCTAATCACATCCCTCTCCCTCAAGTGTCTCTGGAAGTGATAGTCAATATCTATACTCCCTAGATAGATTCATAAACATATAGATATACATGTCTGGATGACAAGCTACAAAGTGGGGAAGCTGATTATGAAGAAAAAAAACCATGCATAATAAACAGAACTTCTTGACATATATCCTGACAGATAAAATCTCAAGGTTTCCTTGAGGCTTCCCCAGGCTACTGCTCTGGGGATAAACATTGTGATTCTTTTATAGAGTGAGTACGTTTTCCTTTCCTAGACAAATACTGTAAATTATTTTTAAATCTTAAATATTTTATTAGATAAATAGCATAACTTCCTTCATTTATAACGAGTCGCCTTTAAAAAATCTTCTTCAAGTTTGTCAACTTGGGACTACAAGCTCTGCCCTCTATCAATCCTCTTCTACCCCATTCCCCCATATCACACAGTCCGGTTGTATCACAATGACCTGGATTTCTGCTTAAAGTTGTACATGTTGTGATATGCAAAAGACTTAAGGTAGAAAGGAAAGAAAATAAACCATAAGTATGTTAGTGGAGGGGAAGAATGTGGAAGGGTAGAAGCTAATATAGTCTCAAATAGCTGGATGATTTGAGGTAGTACGTCAGAGGGTGCTCATCACCTAAATCATGTGTTTGTGGAGATTTACATGATTTGTGTAGATACATATATGTAAAATTTTAACGACTTTATGGCATATGGTAAATTTACTAAGCTGTTGCTAGGTATTGAGGAAAGGGAGACGGAAGGGTAGGGACTGGCAGGGCCTCCATCTACCCTAAGTTGCTCTCAGCCTTCCTTCTGCTCCTGCCTGCTTGTCCCGCTATTTCACTGCTGTTGGGGACATTACCTCATTTCTTCAAAGGACAGACCAGGTCTCCAAATGAGGTAGGGCCTCCGTTGCAGCTGTCAGGCTAACTACTGAGAAGAAAAAGGGTCTGAGGAAGGAAGCAACAGTTGGCAGGAAGGATGAGGGGAGGCGAGAAAAGCCTGCAGCTGTGTCTTTGAGCCAAACTGTCAGAATGCAAATGAAAATCAGAATAATAAAAATCCAGGGCTGATCTGGATCTCTTTTCCAAATATCTGCCTCAGCCGCTACTTGGAAGTTGCCTGGTGTGTTGCTCTATGAAACAGGGAACTTCTGCTATTGTTTACATCTCTTTGGAGAGTAATTATCAACTCTTATTTTTATTCGACTTGCAGTCTTATTCCCCACACCCCTTAACTGTAAATTGTTTGACTCATTTCTTTTTCCACAGATGATGTCAAACACAATACCTGAAAAGAGACACTTTGTTCCAGACATATTTGCTGAATTGATGATGGGTGAGATCAGTTGGAATTACTCTTCCGCAGGTTTCCCAAAGCTGTCTTTTTAATCCCCAGGCAAGTCCCTTCCTCTGTGTTCCCAAGCTCTTCTCACTTCCATCATAGCTGTCATTCCATAATAAATAGTATTAAGTATTCAGTTGTGTTGATGTCTTATACCTAGATTGTACCCTAGACTGAAAGAATTCTGAAATTCTGAATTTAAAGCTCTGGGTGAGGTCCAGTCATGAATAAGTTTTAAGACTTCTCCCAGGTAAAATACAAATCAAAGACACACTGAGATACCACCGGTCAGAGTGGCTAAAATGAACAACTCAAGAAACAGATGTTGGCAAGAATGTGGAGAAACGGGAGCCCTCTTGCACTGTTGGTGGGAATGAAAACTGGTGCAGCTGCTCTGGAAAACAGTGTGGAGGTTCCTCAAAAAATTAAAAATAGAACTACCCTACGACCCAGCAATAGCACTACTAGGAATTTACCCAAGGGATACAGGAGTGCTAATGCATACGGGCACATGTACCCCAATGTTTATAGCAGCGCTTTCAACAGTAGCCAAATTATGGAAAGATCCCAAATGTCCATCAACTGATAAATGAATAAAGAAGATGTGGTTTTTAAATACAATGGAATACTAGTTGTCAATGAGAAAGAATGAAATCCTGCCATCTGCAGCAATGTGGATGGAACTGGAAGGTATTATGCTGAGTGAAATAAGTCAGAGAAGGACAGATACATGTTTTCACTCAGATGTGGATCTTATGAAACTTAACAGAAGTCCATGGGGGAAGGAAAGGGGAAAAAATAGTTACAGAGAGGGAGAGAGGCAAACCACAAGAGACTCTTAAATACAGAGAACAAGCTGAGGGTGGATGGGAGGGAGAGGGAGAGGGAAAATGGGTGATGGGCATTGAGGAGGGCACTTGTTAGGATGAGCACTGGGTGTTGTATATAAGCCAATTTGGCAATAAATTATATATAAAAAAAAAGACTTCTCCCAGGTGATTCTAGCATGCAGGCAGTGTTATGAATTTGTAGGAGCCATTTCAGATAGAGGAAATATTTGTATCCATCACTGTACCCAGCAGCAACAGCTGAGTGCCTAGGATTAAGAAGATCCTCACTTATTTGTTTCATTCAATCCAGTTACTATCTCATTAGCATTTGATTGAAGATCAGTTTGCCATCACTAGGCATGGACAATCCTAGGCTAGAATAAGACTTCTCAGCCTATTCTCAATTATATAGCAATTTCATAAGGTGATCAAGAGATCTCACATGGCCTCTTGGTATTTTCACATTTATGAAATATGGGTCTAGGCTAATTAGGGGTTAAATTTCCTCCAGCCTTAGAGTTTTAAGTACTAAATGGATGTGAGCTATTTGGGTACATAGTACCATAGAAAGAGAAATCAAGATTTATTACTCTTTTCAAGTTCAACCCTATCTTATTTAAACTTCCAATAACAAAGTAGACTTTTTTCCTATATTGAAGATAAGGAAACTACAGTGTAGTATTTGGTGACTTTGTATTTAAGTTTTAACCCAAACATGTCCAACTCCAGAGCCTAATCTTCTCTCTGACCACACAGGGCCTTTGTACCAGGGAAATGACCTAAATAAGCTCTTTGCTCTGGAGATGCTGTCAAATCAACAGGTGGCTACACTGGGATAGAAAACAATGTCCATCAATCCCCTGCTTTCAATATAGGACACAACTGAAGACCAAACAACACTGATACAGTATTATAACTAAATATCATTTTTTCCCTTTTTATTTCATTCCCATTTCTATATTGAAGCCTACCATTAGGGATGGATACATTTAAAATTTTCTTTATAATAAGCTATTAAGAATGAAAATTAAATTCTTCCCTACTTTGTTAAGATCTTAGGGCTTATAACCCCATGCACACCTAGGTTCACACCCCCCAAAATTATTCCATTATTCAGCCCAGGAATGACTTTCACTACAAGGTCCACAACCTTGGAACTACAATAGCTAATCATGTTCATTAAAAATTTTAAGCTCCTGGGGCGCCTGGGTGGCGCAGTTGGTTGAGCGTCCGACTTCAGCCAGGTCACGATCTCGCAGTCCAGGAGTTCGAGCCCTGCGTCAGGCTCTGGGCTGATGGCTCAGAGCCTGGAGCCTGTTTCGGATTCTGTGTCTCCCTCTCTCTCTGCCCCTCCGCCGTTCATGCTCTCTCTCTGTCCCAAAAAAAATAAATAAACGTTGAAAAAAAATTTTAAGCTCCAAAATCCCATAGAAAGGTTTTATGAAATGATGATCAATCAAAAAGAAGAACCAATCAGCAGATATCAGCCTTTTTCACTTCTGAGACACTCTTAAGTATCCTATATGAAAGTAGTTGTATGTTTAACATTTCATTGATTGAGATATTCACAATGATAAAAATCCACTATATCTTTAGCAATACCTTGAAATTATTTTGTATGTTTTTCCTCATGTGCATACATTTAAGAAAGCAATCATTCACATACATGTGAGATAAATCTGATCAGAAAATACAGGTGGGGTCAATTGTGAAGGACCTTGGATGAATTCTATGGATATTAGTAGGCAACAAGGACTCAAGCCAAGAGAGATTTTTAAGCAAAGTGACAGAATCACATTGATTGGAAAGTTGGGGCACCTGGGTGACTCAGTCAGTTAAGCATCCAACTTCAGCTCAGGACATGATCTCACAGTTTGTGGGTTCAAGTCCCACATCGGGCTTTGTGCTGACAGCTCAGAGCCTGGAGCCTGTTTTGAATTCTGTGTCTCCCTCTCTCTCTGCTCCTCCTCCGTTCATTCTCTGTCTCTCAAAAATAAATAAAAGTTCAAACAAATTAAGAAAGAAAAGTATCTGTTAACTGCGCAGGACTACCGGACTGTGTAAAGACCAGCCCAGAAAATCAATTAGGAGGCAGGAGATGTCACCAACATAGATTTGCCATGACATCTGTGAACTAAGTGCTGCTAGAAATAAAGAACAATTTGATAGGGGATAGTGGAGAGGGCAGAGTCCAGGATATTTCCATATTTGGACACCATATGGAAGATCAAATCATGAAGCAAAATAAAGACAACAAAAAGAAGGGGTTTTGTCTTGTTGGGTTTGGGGGGAAGGATAGAATTAGAATGAACGTGAATTTTGAAAGACAGTAGACTTCAGTTGTTATGATACTTTAGGATTCATATGGGTCTGTGTTCAAAACCAAGGTCTTCCATTTGTTAACTATGTGAGCTTGAGCAAAATCATTAACCATGAATCTGTTCCCTCATTTAAAAAATAGGGACAGTGATACAATACCACAGTATAAATAAAATGATGTAACATATACATAGGGCTTAGAAATGTGCTGGTGCATAACAATCTTACAATCAATTTAAGTACAGTTATTATTATATAGATTTTCAAACCATCAGAAATGTCTGGGAGTTGAAGCCACGCAAGTTCAACTGGAGAAGCGATTTACTATCCTAATAGAAAAATCAAAGCAGGACTCTATGGATATCAAGACTAGAGAAGTAGTCAAATGAGAGGGAAAAGTTAGAGAACCTCAGGAAGGCTGGTGACCTGAAGCCAACAAAGTAAGAGTTTTAACAAGCAAGGCAAGAGGTGAATATCATTCCAATTTCACTGAGTCTTGGGGACAGGCACTAAAAATCTACCTTGGATTTGTCAGTGGGTCAGTATCAGTGTCCTGAAAAACATCACTGTGAAAAGAGACATGAGGGTAGCAGCAGTATACAGGAGGTGACTTTTTATCAATTTATAAGATAAGAAATTATAAGATAAATCCAAAACAGGAAGACCCTAATGCAAAGTAAGGAATGATCTGGTTCAAAAACAAAAAGGCAGAGAATCATTCTACATACCTTTTTCCTTTCCCCTCTCAGATCTACTCCATTAATAAATTATGTTAGTTAATACTATCGAAATAAATCCCAAGTCTCTATACCCCTTCTCTGGTTTATGTCCAGGCTGGGTATTATCACCTTCCTGAACTACTAGTCTCTTAATTAGTGTCCTGGTTTCATTTCACTCCTCTGAGAAACAATTCTCTGTAGAGTTATCCAAGGAATCTTGTAAGTGTGAATTAGATAATATTCCCGGGCTTCAAACCATCCATTGTTTCCCACTGCATTTAAAATATAATCCCTGCTATTTACCCTGGGTCTAGGAGGCTCAAGTGAATAGACGCCCAACCATCTCTTGTACCTCATCTTCCTTTATATCCCCCACCTTGGGTACCAAATCTAGCACAATGGCCACCTTACTTTCCTCTGGCAATGCAATTCATTCCCATCTTAAACCCTTTGCCCTTGCTGTTCCCTCTCTCTGGAGTGTTTTTTCTCAGGATCTTCCCATTCCTCCTGTTATTCTCATCTCAGCTACTATGTCATCTCCTTGGTGAGGCCTTTGACGACCTTGTCAATCGAAGTAACTCTTCTTCCCTCCTACAGTCAATTTCCATCTCTTAGCCTTTGCAGGTCTACGGCTATGTGAATTATCTTCCCAGACCAGTAGGTACCAATTCCCGGATTCTCCATTTCTTCTGGACACAGTAACACTCTGGCAGCCAGCCCACTTAAGCCCTCCCAAAATAACCTTCTGATGCACCAAAGAATGGTATAAAAGCCATGTCTAGTAGGAGCCCAGGCAATCAGAGTGGGAAACCCTGGCTGTCTTCCTTCCCAGTGTCTATATTGGAGACTAATATGCTTTTCTCCCAGCAAACCTGAGGAAGCCACAGTTGTGCCACGTCCAGGATGGGTATTCAAGCCAAACAGGTAAAGGCCTAGTCATGACAGCCTTCTGTCTCTGGCACTCTTGCTAACCAGCCACTCACTCCAAGTTTAGAACTATGGTGTTGACCAAATGTCTCCCCAGCTTGATTCTCAGAGTAAGCTCTCTGGGCAGAGAAGCCATACTGTATAGTAGAGAGGATGCAGGGTTAAATAAGCTACATTAACCCTCTTCTGTAAAATAGCTACACTGATGGGTTTTGTTGAGAATTTGAAAATAATGTTTATAACACACAAAATGCAGTCCCCAGTATCAGATAGAAGTTTGATAAATGGCCATTACTATAACCAAATAAAATTTACTATTTACCCTTTGAATGTATACGTTTCAGTGGCGGATCAGTCTTTGTATCTAGATCTCAAAGACCTGGAGACACCCTAGCTTCCCTCCACCCCACTTCGGACTTGAGACAACTTCAGACCAGACACTTTCCTGCTCTCCAGAGAGGTCACCCACTGTTCTGCCTCATAGAACTGTATGTGGATGAGGGATATAAAAAGAAGGGCAGTTACTAAGCAGATTATAAAACAAAACTTGTAAAAATATTTCTATCATCCCTTACCAAGGTAGATGGATCATTACTTGTAAATTTTAGGTAATGGACCTACAACTTGGAAGTGAAGGAAAAAAATTCTTTATTCTCTTGGGGTCACAGTTCTGGCTAAGGATGAATAGGACTTGAAACCCATAAAACAGCAGATTCTGGAATCTTAGTCCAGAGACAGTGAGTTCATAGCTCTGGAGAGAAACCCAGATATGGGTATGTTTCACATTTTCCCTGATGACACATATGGGTATTTAAAGTATAAATCGCTACAGATCTATTCTCAGAACATTTAGGAGTAAGGGCTTGGAAAGCACCTGAAAAATGACAGCAGTTGCTCAAGAGGATAGATTTTGCACACTCTCTCCTTTTTGTTTCCATACATTTCATTACAACACTGTTTATAAGCTACATTTAGAGAATATTATAATTGTTGTTTATAGAAAAAACAAAGCCTTCTGAATGTACACCAGCTAGCAAGAGAGATGGTGCCTGGACGGAAATGGCGAGGGAGAGGTGATGGATACAGACAAAGAAATGGCATCCCAAGGGAGCCTTCAATCCTGCTACCATGGCCTGCAGCTCTGCCCAGTTGGAGACCACAGCCAAGCATTCATCCTGGTACCTGTTGAGGAAGTGCCATGGGGTGTGGATTCTGCAAGGGCAAGTGTGATCCTCATTGACACAGGCACTGAGAAGTCTAGATCAGGCGGAATTTAGGGGTGACTACTCACTGCTTCTCCTTCTGGAATTCCCATCTCATTTAAGCTGCCTACTGAGCAAAATCAACGTTTTTTATTAAGGTGAGGATATGGAAAAATTAGAACCCTCAGACACTGGTGGGAGTGTGAAATGGTTTAGCCCCCGTGGAAAACATTTTGGCAGTTCCTCAAAAAGTTAAAAAGGAGTTACCACGTGACCCAGGAATACACCCAAAAGAATTTGAAAACATGTACTCAAAGTAGCACGTATACAAGAACGTTGGTAGCAACACTTGATAACAGCCAGAAGGTGGAAACAGGTCAAAAGTCCTTCAGTGGATGAATGAACAAACAAAACTGGGGTATACACATACACTAGAATGTATGTATGTAAATACCAATTTAGGCATAAAAAGAAATGAAGTACTAATACATCTTACAACATAAACGAACTTCAAAAACATGCTAAGTGAACAAAGCCAGACACAAAGGTCACATATTTATAATTCCATTTATATGAAATATTCTAAATAGGTAAATCCATAAAGACAGAATGCATGCAGACTGATGATTTTCAGGGAATGGGTAATGCAGAGAATGGGAAGAAACCAATTAAAGATAAAGGGTAAGGGGTTTTACTTTGGAATGATGTAAGTATTTTAGAACTAGATAGGAATGGTGGTTGCAATGCAAATACTGTGAAGAAAAAAACTTTTAATTTTAAAAAACAAATGGAAGTCCACATCACCGTAATGGCTGTGGGGAAGAAACAGGATGAAAATACAAAACCTTATAGCAAGTATGAATTGCAAGATATTTGATTGATTAATTTGGCTATTATAAATATAATGATAATTTGTAAAGAATCAGTATTCAGTTTACAAACAAAACTGTTAACTTTTCTGTAGAGTTAACATGCAATTTAAAATGTTTTTGCAGGTTTCTGGACAAAATTGTACTCACTCTCTCACCTCTGAATCCTGTATTTGACAAAACAAGAGGTTACCAAACTCAGAAGATGGTTCAGTAAGGATGGGAAACATGTGGGGGGAGAGGGATATTTTTATGCCTATTTTACAAGGATAAAAACAACTGCCATTCGAGAGAAGTTATGTGAAGTTCACTAAAAATTTCAACTTTGGTTTTTCCAAATCTGGAATCCATTGTCCTACCACAAGAATTTTCTAAAATGGTAGAAGACTAGTATTTTACCTATAACACTACTAACCTAGAAGAACTGACTAAAGACAGAATGGATTTAACTAGGATGAAAAAATAAATATCCTCTCTTTTAAACATTAAATATAAAACAAAAGGAAATCATATATGCCTATCTTTTCCAGAGTGAACTCCATTCACAATTTAGAGATCCATTATACAGGCTGGGAGAGTTTATCAAACTTTTTTTTTTTAATATTTATGTATGTATGTATGTATATATTTATTTATTTTAAATATATGAAATTTATTGTCAAATTGGTTTCCATACAACACCCAGTGCTCATCCCAAAAGATGCCCTCTTCAATACCCATCACCCACCCTCCCCTCCCTCCCACACCCCCATCAGCCCTGAGCCAAAGAAGATCCAGAATAAAATCCTCCCCTTCCAAGATAAGTAAGGCTTGGGCCAGTCGTCTTCTCTCAGATTTACCCTATAGGAGATGTATACTCTTGGCCTAAATGAACGCATCTTGGCTTAGCCCAGAAAGTATTATAGTAATTAAGACATTTTAAGATGTTGATATAGTTTGCATATAAATCTACTAGATCAATGCTTCTTAGCCATTCCAGTTTATGGATTACTTTTCTAACATTACAAAATTATGTGGATGCTTTCCAGGCACACATCATAGTAACTATTCTCTTGGTAATCATTGCTGACAATATATATGAAAGAATGACTTTAGAAACACTTCAAAGTAAATTCCTATCTTATTGATCACAAAGTTACACAACTGTTATCGGAGATTATTCAGTCTGCAAACAAAACTACAAGAGCATTAACTCTGAGAGTCCATGGCCTACTGATTAGAAAACACTAAACTAGATTCCCAACTTAGGTCTAAGCCTCTGGACCCTGGGCCACATTATGGCATTCATGGGCCCTGAGCAATTTTGCCTTTGTGGATCCTTTCTCTATAAAAATGTTAAAATTTATATTTTATAATTGAAATGCTATACAGAAAAATATATTAATATTATATGTTAAAATATTTTCTTTGACCTAAATGTTCATTTTTTCCTTCTTATTTTAAAAGAAATAAAAACATGTTCATTGTGGGTCCTCAGCACTTTCCCTAATAGAGAAGCCAGCAATGCCCAGGTGTAAGCACTTCAGGGTGGTGTATATACCAAGTACTCACTAATTATTCAGTTGTTTGTTCATCAATAACTCAAATGATAGTGCTATTTTTCTCCTATCTTCAATCTGTGGTCTAAAAGGACTTCTTTGCAGTATTTGAAATGCAAGTTTAAGACAGCAAAATTCTCTCATTCATTCCCATCCTTTCAGATGTCTCCCACGATTCCTTAGGCGTACTGCTTCCAAACCATAATTCAACAGGATAAAAAACAGGATGAAAAATTCAAGAAGAGAATTTCCAACTTTCAGATAGAGTATTATATGGCCATGCTCATTTGCAGTCCTTTGAGACCAGCTAGTGCTATACCCTTTGGTCTAACGTGTATCCTATATAAATCCACAGAGGAATTCTTGTCATAGGGCATCCATATATGCATTTTTGACTTAAGAAAAGTGTCTCTAGAAGTAGGGGAAGGAGGGCTGGAATGTGGACTGCTGAGAAGCAGGAGACCAATGAGGAGCAGAAGAGGATGATGCAGCTGTGGAGATGTCCAGGCATTGCCAGGGCAAGCTCAGCAGGACATGGTACAAACCGAGCAGAAGGTGAGGTGGTGGTGGGGAAGGGGAGGAATCAGCCTGGGATGGTGCCCAAGCACCAGTTAGCCATTTATAACCATGCGGCTTCAAATTCACCCCAATCCTGCTCTGTGAAATGGACCTGGGCCCTTTAAGTATTTTTCCTTTGCCGATTGGCACAATGTTCAGCTTTGTCAGTAGAGGGCACAGGAGGAAAGGATTTTGCTTCCCTGTTCTGATGAAATGTGTGTGTGTGTTCATATGTGTCTTTTCCTAGCACCTGCTCCTGTGTCATGCACAGCTTCCCCATGGCTGGTGGCCAGCAGCCAGCAGCTTCCCCAGTTATCCCCTTCAGAAGGTTTGGCAGAGTGCCTCTGGTGAGACACCTCCCTGTCAACAGCTCTCCTTGGCACATTAGAGGGCTGATTTCTGGCAAATTCCACCAGCACTGCACCGCAATGATTTCTTTGCCATCCAGTGAACTGGCCATGCCCAGTCCCACATAGTCTGGGTCTCATGCTAAAAGGGGTGGGGACTTCTTTGTGCACTCTGTGTCAGCCCTGGGGACAGTGGCTACTTCTTATATCTACTATAGCAATTCTTTTTTCTTCTTCCAAGACTATCTTTTGATACTTCTATTCCTTTTTCTAGTTAATAGTTTTTATATTAAACCTACCCATCCCTGTGTTGTTTCTCTTTCCTGATTGGGCCCAAACTAATATACTTGGTTTTTAAAATTCATAAGGATTGTGATAATATTAATAAATGGGAAAAGAAGGAAAAGAAGAGGTTTAGAAGGAAAATAATTTGCTCTGTTTTGTACAGATTTAAGTAAGGCTTTTGACAGACATTCAGGAAATAGTCAAGAACAGTGTTTTACATTATTTGGTGCTTTTCCAAAATACATAAGTCCTAATGCCACCCACTGAGATGTCTGAGATGGAGTACTAGCTTAGGGCACAGACACCTGTATTTTTTTTTTTTTAATTTCCACAGATGATTCTTATTTGCAATTACAGTACTTGACTGTATAGGATGCTGATTAAGAAAACAGTTTTGTAGTTAGATTAATCTGGATTTAAATCTCAGCTTCCCTTTTATTAGCAGTGACTGAACAATGATGAGCCTCTTCTGCAAAATGTGGCTAGTACTATTTAGCTATTTAAATTGTAACGATTAATTTATATGACATTTAATTAGCAGGGTTTTGAGCATATTATACTATTTTAGTAAATGGCAGGAGTGATTATTCTTCTGATATTCTGAATATGCTTTACTTTTTTAAAGTAGGCTCCACGCCCAATGTGGGGCTTGAACTCACAACCCTGAGATTTAGAGTTGCATGCTCCATTGACTGAGCCAGCCAGGCGCCCCATGAATCTGCTTTATTTTTTTTCTACATTCCACTTACCTACACCTAATATACCATACATTTTTGTTCTTATTCTACAACTCACCTCTCTGGAAAGTAAACTCCAAGAAGGTAGGAAATTTGTTCTAATCATAGTTGCTTCCTAAACCAATGTAGGTACCCAACAAATATTTTTTGTGTCAATAAATGATGTAAACCTGATCAGAAACATCTTATTCAGGGACTAGAATCAGCTGCCCTGAAAGAGCAAGAGGGAAGTGAATTTAAAACATAGCCTGTATTTCCAGAAGCTGGTTCTTTGAAAGAATGAACAAAATTCATACACCCCTAGCCAGATAAAAAAGAAAAAGGAAAAGACCCCAATAAATAAAATCAAGAATGAAAGAGGGGAGATCACAACCAACACAGCAGAAATAAAAATAATAAGAGAATATTATGAGCAATTATATGCCAAGAAAATGGGCAATCTGGAAGAAATGGAAAAATTCCTAGAAACATATAAACTACTAAAACTGAAACAGGAAGAAACAGAATATTTGAACAGACCCATAATCAGTAAAGAAATTGAATTAGTAATAAAAAATCTCCCAAAAAACCAGAGTCTAGGGCCAGATGGCTTTCTAGGGGAATTCTACCAAACATTTAAGGAAAAGTTAACACCTATTCTCTTGAAGGTCTTCCAAAAAATAGAAATGAAAGGAAAACTTCTTTCTATGAAGCCAGCATTACCTTGATTCCAAAACCAGACAAAGACCCCACTAAAAAGGAGAACCATAGACGAATTTCCCTGATGAAATGGATGCAAAAATCCTCAAGCCAACTGGATCTAACAATACATTAAAAAAATTATTCACCACGACAAAGCAGGATTTATACCTGGGATGCAGGGCTGGTTCAATATCCACAAAATAATCAATGTGATTCATCACATCAATAAAAGAAAGGACAAGAACCATATGATCCTCTCAATAGATGCAGAGAAAGCATTTGACGAAATACAGCATCCTTTCTTGATAAAAACCCTTAAAAAAGTAGGGACAGAAGGATCATACCTTGAGATCATAAAAGCCATATGTGAAAGACCCAATGCTAATATCTTCCTCAATGGGGAAACACTGAGACCTTTCCCCCCTAAGGTCAGGAACAAGACAGGGATGTCCACTCTTGTCACTGTTACTCAACATAGTATTGGAAGTCTTAGCCTCAATAATCAGACAACAGAAAGAAATAAGAGGCATCCAAATCAGTCAGGAGGAGGTCAAACTTTCACTCTTCATAGATGACATGATACTCTATACGGAAAACCCAAAAGATTCCACCAAAAACTGCTAGAATTGATCCATGAATTCAGCAAAGTGGCAGGATATAAATCAATGCACAGAAATTGGTTGCATTCCTATACACCAACAATGAAGCAACAGAAAGAGAAATCAAAGAATCAATCCCATTTACAATTATACCAAAACCCATAAAATACCTAGGAATAAATCTAGCCAAAGAGGTGAAAAATCTATACACTGAAAACTATAGAAAGCTTAGGAAAGAAATTGAAGACACACACAAACAATGGAAAAATATTCCATGCTCCTGGATTGGAAGAACAAATATTGCTAAAATGTCAACACTACCCAAAGCAATCTACATATTCAATGCAATCCCTATCAAAATAACACTAGCATTCCTCCCAGAGCTAGAACAAACAATCCTAAAATTTGTATGGAACCAGAAAAGACTCCGAATAGCCAAAGCAATCTTGAAAAAGAAAACCCAAACAGGAGGATCAAAATCCCAGACTTCAAGCTGTATTATAAAGCTGTCATCATCAAGACAGTCTGGTACTGGCACAAGAACAGACACTCAGATCAATGGAACAGAATAGACCATAAATGGACCCACAAACGTATGGCCAACTAATTTCGACAAAGCAAGAAAGAATACGTGATGGAATACAGTCTCTTCAAGTGGTGCTGGGAAAACTGGACAGCAACATGCAGAAAAATGAGTATCTGGACCACTTTCTTACACCATATACAAAAATAAACTCAGAATGGATGAAGCACCTAAATGTGCGACAGGAAGCCACCAAAATCCTTAAGGAGAAAGCAAGCAAAAACCTCTCTGACCTTGGCTGCAGCAACTTGTTACACAACATGTCTCCGGAGGCAAGGGAAACAAATGCAAAAATGAACTATTCAGACCTCATCAAAATAAAAAGCTTCTGCACAGAGAAAGAAACAATCAGCAAAACAAAAAGGCAACAACCAGAATGGGAGAAGATATTTGCAAATGACGTATCAGATAAAGGGTTAGTCCAAAATCTATAAAGAACTTATCAAACTCAACACCCAAAAAACAAATAATCCAGTGAAGAAATGGACAAAAGACATGAATACACACTTCTCTGAAGACGACATCCAGATGGCCACCTGACACATGAAAAAATGCTCAGCATCACTCATCATCAGGGAAATACAAATCAAAACCACCATGAGATATCACCTCACACCTGTCAGAATGGCTAACATTAACAACTCAAGCAACAACAGATGTTGGCGAAGATGTGGAGAAACAGGATCTCTTGCACTGCTGGTGGGAATGCAAGCTGGTGCAGCCACTCTGGAAAACAGTACGGAGGTTCCTCAAAAAAATTAAAAATAGAGCTACACTATGACCCAGCAATTACACTACTAGGTTTTTATCCAAGAGATACAGGTATCCTGTTTTGAAGGGGCACATGCACCCCAGTGTTTATAGCAGCATTATCAACAATAGCCAAAGTATGGTAAGAGCCCAGATGTCCATCAATGGATGAATGGATAAAGATGTAGTATATATGTGTGTATATACTATATATACATATATATATATATATATATATATACACACACACACACATACATACACACACACACACACACACACACACACACACACAATGGAGTATTATTTGGCAATCAAAAAGAATGAAATCTTGCCATTTGCAACTATGTGGACTGAGCTAGAGGGTATTATGCTAAGTGAAATTAGTCAGAGAAAGACAAATATCCTATGCCTTCATTTATATGAGGACTTTAAGAGACAAAATAGATGAACATAAGGGAGGGGAAGCAAAAATAATATAAAAATAGGGAAGGGACAAAAACATAAGAGACTCTTAAATATGGAGAACATACAAAGGGTTACTGGAGGGATTGTGGGAGGGGGAGGGGCTAAATGGGTAAGGGGCATTAAGGAATCTACTCCTGAAATCATTGTTGCACTATATGCTAACTAACTTGGATGTAAAATAAAAAAATAAATAAAAATAAAAATTAATTAAAAAAATAATAAAGTCCTGTATAGCTCCCCTCCCCCCACCAAGAAAACATAGCCTGTATTTGAAAAGTAGGAGGAAGATTAGCAAAGACATTGTAGGGAAAAAAGAAATTGTGTACCCTTTTAGTTTCTTTTAATAAGATCTGTGAATTAAACTGATAAAGGATGGATTAACAGAAGAAAGGGCATACAAATTCTGTCTGATGTTGATTTTTACACTTACACAGAGGCCTTCATAAAAAATGAGTGAAGACCCAAAGAAACATTTAAACCTGAGCTCTCATATTCCATTTCAACAAAGGGTGATAAATTCTATAGACCTAACTATGTGGGGGACACTAATGAAGACAAGGATTACTTAGTAAAGGTTTGTTTCAGACTCTACCTCCAGTGGTAAAGTCTATTCTTCTCTCCTTGATATGAAAGAGGGAGACATCTTCATTAAGGGATATTTCTGCTCTGTTTTTAGGCAGGTAGAAGAAAGGTAAAAAGCTCTCTGATCTCTGCTCTTTCTCAATCATCTTCAGCTCAAAATAATCATTATGCCAAAGTGGCATATTCTGATCCTCTTCAACATGAAAGGAGGACAAGTCAGAGAGGCAAGAATAAAATCAGGAGAGGGTAGACCAAGAAGCCCAAGAAATAACATGATAGAACAACCAGGGGGCTGGTTACCATCTTTAAGGAATATTGGGAGTAAAAGGTGACCCGTGGATTTGGCAATAAGGAAGTCACTGATGACCTGACCTGCTGTAGTAGAGGCAGTACCTCTGAAATCCTGGAGCTCAGAATGCCTGATTAGTAAAATTACAATGTAATTCTAACAAGCACAACATTGTCAAAACTAAGTGAGAAGAAAAGATATCACTCTAGTTCACTGATGGTCTTTAAGTATATAAAGGAAGATGAAATGGTGAACATGGAAACTATGAATCTGCTCAAAGAAACAAAACTTATTTGTACAGCATAATCCTAGGCTTCTGAGGACTCTGAGTTACCAACTCAGGTGTCCAAACCCTCTGAATATCAATGCTCTAAAAATAGTTACCTCTATGTGTGATCAGTTGAAACCATTAACGATTAAAATACCAAGTTCTTTTTTTTTTTTTAACGTTTATTTATTTTTGAGACACAGAGAGACAGAGCATGAACGGGGGAGGGTCAGAGAGAGAGAGAGGGAGACACAGAATCTGAAACAGGCTCCAGGCTCTGAGCTGTCAGCACAAAGCCTGACGCGGGGCTTGAACTCACGAACTGCGAGATCATGACCTGAGCTGAAGTCGGACGCTTAACCGACTGAGCCACCCAGGCGCCCCTAAAATAACAAGTTCTTAAGTCATCAAGCTCATTGCTTAAAATGCAATGTCACAACTTTATATAATTTGTCTTCTTGTGTACTTTTACAACTGGGAAAGAATTCTTGTCTGAAAGAGTAGAAATATTTTTTACTTTTAAAAGTGTATGTTTGGTTCTGTTTTAACTCAGGCCATTATGAGTTTGATCACCATGAGTCTATCTATCTAGATCTTACCACTTCTGGGAATGTTGGAAAACTTCACTTGTGGGTGGAAAAGCTGAGGTTCAAAGCCCAGCCTGACATGACTGGAAAATAAAATATTCCCATGAGATTATCTGATGGTGAGGCTGTCCACCTGCCTAGTCACCTCCCCTATATTTTGTCATTCCCTTTAAACAGGAAAAGACAATAAAACATATTAAAGCAGTGATATAGACTGCTATGCAAATGCTTTTCTTTCTCAAAGTTCACTGGGCAAGAACTGGAAAAACACAGATGATAGCTTACTGTGAGGTTATAGTCAAAGTCAGGCTTAGAGGATGGACCATGTGAAAAGTGAGAGTTGCTCGTTAAAGGCAGAGGTGACAATGCGACAAGAACCTTCAGGGAGGGCAGATGAAGAAATAAGGTGGCCGTTATAATGCAGTATCCAGGACAAGGGGTTGATCTCTAAGAAGATGGCCTGTTCTTTCAGAATAGGAAAGAAGAGGTAAGAATGGGTACAGTTATAAGTAAGCCTAGAGAAGAGTAAAAGAGAAGTTGGAAGAGCTTGTACTTCAAAGACTCCTTTTTTTTTCCCTAAGAAATATGCTAAGAGTGAGAGGGTTGAGGGAGGGGCTTACAAATATTGGAAAGGCTGGAAATGATTCATTTTTAGTGGTGCAAATACTTGCCAGCCTGGATCAGAAGTGAAGAAAGCAGGTAACTGGTTAATACAGATTAGTTTGGTCCAAAGTATAGCAAAGATAGAAGGATAAAAAGCTAAGGGAAATAAGACTTTTGGCGAAAGAGTCATTAATATGATGGAATGTATTTGGGGCTGAGAAGGGAAATATGTTAACCATAAAGAGATTTGCAGAGAAGGAGAATATGGAGGGGCAGAAAAAGTAGACAAATTTAAAAACTAGCAATATTAGGGGTGATAAGGCAATAAATGTATATAAAAATGGAAGATGATGGTGGAAGCATGGATTATAACATTAAAGGGATGCATGGAGCCAATGCTAGGGTCTCATATCAGTGAGTCAATCAAACTTCCCAGAAGATGGGGCAGTAGGAGGAACTCAAGTTCACCTCTTTCCCTGGTTATTCCTAGACAACACTGATATCATTGTAAATAACCCAGAGAATGACCCGAACACTGGCACTACAGACTGCCCACAGCTAAATGTAGAGAAGAGGCAGAGACACTATCAGGAAACAAACTGACCTACAAGAGTATCTTTGGAAGGTACAGTACGGATGTGGAGAAGGGAGAGGAATAGATCCCACACCAGGCATTCCAAGCATGGGGGATCGGCATGGGGAAGAGGAGTCCCCATAATATTTGGCTTTGAAAACCAAAGGGGCTTAACTTCCTGAGTTCTTACAATAAGTGCGGTTTAAAACCTGGAACTTTAAAAATCAGCAGGCTCAGTTCTGGGAGAGCCTGAAGGTGACAAAAAATTGAGTCCCAGCCCTTAAAGAGACAGCATAACAAACAGCCCCACTGAGATACAGAGTAGAAGTAGCAGTTTGAAAAACATCTGGGGTATATGGGAAAAGAAAACAGTTACATACAAAGGAAACCCCATAGGGCAATCAGCTGATTTTTCAGCAGAAACTCTGCATACCAGAGGGAGTGTCATAATATAATCAGAGTGATGAAAGGGAAAATCTGCAACCAAGAATACTCTGACCAGTAAGCCTATCATTCAGAATAGAAAAAGAGATAAAGACTCTCCAGACAAACAAAAGTTAAAAAAACTCATCACCATGAAGCCAGACATACAAGAAATGTTAAAGGGTACTCTTTGAATGGAAAGAAAAAAACACAAGCAGGAATAAGAAAATAGGAAGCACAAAAGCAGAAAAACTAAGTATATCTATAAAACTCAGTGAAGAGGGGTGCATGGGTGGCTCAGTCGGTTAAGTATCTGACTTTGGCTCAGATTATCATTTCACAATTTGGAAATTTGAGCCCTGTGTTGGGTTCTGCACTGACAGCTTGGAGCCTCAACCCTGTTTTGGATTCTCTGTCTCTCTCTCTTTCTGACCCTCCCCACTTGTGCTCTCTCTCTCTCTCTCTCTCTCTGTCTCCCAAAAATAAAATAAACATTAAAAAAAGGGCAGTGAAGGGGTGCCTAGATGGCTCAGTCGGTTAAGCATCCAGCTCTTGGTTTCAGCTCAGGTCATGATCGCACGGTTTCATAAGTTCGAGCCCCGCATCCAGTTCTGCTCTCACAGCATGGACCCTGCTTGGGATTCTCTGTCTTCATCTCTCTCTGCCCCTCACCCATGCATGTGGTCTCTCTCAAAATAAACTTTAAAAAATTATTAAAATCAGTGAAGAGATTCATGAAATAAAAGGATCTAAAGTATGATATCATATACCTAAAATACAAGTACAAGAGGAGTAAAAATTTAGGGCTTTTAGATTGGGTTCAAACTTAAGTGATCATCAACTTAATATAGACTCCTATATGCATAAAATTTATGTATACACCTAATGATAGTCACAAATAAAAAGCCAGTAATAGATATGCAAAAAATAATGAGAAAGGAATCCTAATATATCAGTAAAGAATGCCAGCAAACTGTGGGAGAAGAGAGCAACAAAGAAAAAGAGAAGAACTACAAAAACAATAACAACAAGTAACTAAATAGCACTAAGTATATACCGATCAATAATTAATTTGAATATACATGGACTAAAAAGCTCCAATCAATTGGGGTACCGGGGTGACTCAATTAAGGGTCCGACTCTTGGTTTTGGCTCAGGTCATGATCTCACAGTTCCTGGGTTTGAGCCCCATATTAGAGAGAATCTCTCTCTCCCTCCCTCTCCCCCCCTCTCTGCCCCTACCCTATGCATGCTCTCCCTCTCTCTCTCTCTCTCTCTCAAAATAAATACAAATAAGGTTATTTAAAAAAAGACACACAGTGACTGAATACATTTAAAAAGCAAGGGGTGCCTGGGTGACTCAGTCAAATTTCCAATTCTTGATTTCAGCTCAGGTCATAATTTCATGGTCTGGAGATCAAGCCCCAAGTCCATTCCCAGCATCAAACCTGTGTAAGATTCTTTCTCTCTCTTATTTTCAGAAAAAGAAAAAAAAAAAGTAAGACCTGTCCATATGCTGCATACAAGAGACTCATTTCAGACCTAGAGACACATGCAGATTGAAAGTGAAGAGATGGAGAAGGATTTATCATGCAAATGGATGTGAAAAGAAAGCCAGAGTAGCAATACCTATATCAGACAAAATAGACTTAAAAACAAAGACTGTAACAAGAGGCAAGGACAGTACATAATGCACCCAACATGAAAGCACCAAAAACATAAAGCAGCTAATAATAAACATAAAGGAAATAGTCAACAATAACACAGTAATCTAGGGGACTTTAACACCCCAGTTAAATCAATGAGTATCTCATCCAAACAGAAAATTGATATGGAAACAGTGGCTTTGAATGACCAGATGTTCATTGGACCAAATGGACCTAACAGATATATTCACAACATTCCATCCTAAAACAGCAAAATACACATTATTCTCAAGTACACATGGAACATTCTCCAGAATGGATCATATATTAGGCCACAAATCAAGTCTTAATACATGAAAAAAGATGAAAAAGGTCATACCATGCATCTTTTTCTGACTACAGTGCTATGAAACCAGAAATCAATAACAAAAAAAATCTGGAAAAAACGCAACTACATGGAAGTTCAGTATCATGCTACTAAACAAGGAATGGGTCAATCAACAAATCTAGGAGAAAATAAAAAATTGCTTAGAGACAGTGAAAATGGTAACACAACAGTCCAAAATCTTTGGGACGCAGCAAAAGCTGTTCTAAAAGGGAAGTTTATAGCAATACAGGCCTACCTCAAGAAGCAAGAAAAGTCTCAAATATACAATCTAACCTTACACCTAAAGGAGTTAGAAAAAGAACAACAAACTAAACCCCAAACAGTATAAAAAAGGAAACATTAAAAATTAGAGCAAATATAAATGAAATAAAAACTAAAAGAACAGTAGCACAAATCAATGACACCAGGAGCTGATTCCGTGAAACAGATCAACAAAATTGATAAACCTTTAGCTAGACTCCTAAAGAAAGAGGATGCCAATAAAATCAGGAAAAAAATAAAAGAGAAGAAATAACAACTGGCAAGACAGAAATACAAAGAATTATAAGAGAATATTATGAAAAATTATATGCTAACAAACTGAACAACCTAGAAGAATGGGTGAATTCCTAGAAACCTATAACCTCCCAAAATTGAATCATGAAGAAATAGAAAATTTGAACAGACCAAGTATCAGCAATGATGATGTATTAGTAATAAAAAAATTCCCAAGAAACAAAATTCCAGGACCAGGTGGCTTCACAGGTAAATTCTACCAAACATTTAAAGAAGAGTTAATACCTATTATTCTCAAATTATTCCAAAAAATAAGAGAGTAAGGCAAATTTTCAAATTCATTCCATGAAGCCGGCATTACCCTGACACCAAAACTAGATAAAGACATTACACAAAAAGGAAACTGCAGGCCGGTATCTCTGATGAACATAGATATAAAAATACTATCAAACTGAATCCAACAATGCATTAAAAAATTATTCGTGACAATAAAGTGGAATTTATTCCTGGGATACAAGGATAGTTCAATATTCGCAAATCAATCAACATGACACATCATATCAATAAGAGAAAGGATTAAAACCATGTGATCATATAAACAGATGTAGAAAAAGCATTTGACAAAGTACAACATCCATTCATGATAAAAACCTCAACAAAGTAGGTGTAGAGGGAATGTACCTTAACATAATAAAGCGCTTATATGAAAAACCCACAGCTAATATCATATTCCATAGAGAAGAACTGAGAGCTTTCCCCCTAATATCAGGAACAAGGATGTCCTTGCTTACCACTTTTATTCAACACAGTACTGGAAGTTCTAGCCACAGAAATCAGACAACAAAAAGAAATAAAAGGCATCCAAATTGCTAAAGAAGAAGTAAGATTTCCACTACTTGCAGATGACATGATACTCTATACAGATAACCCTAAAGACTCCACCAAGAAACTGCTAGAACTGATGAATGAATTCAGTAAAGTCATAGGATACAAAACCAATGTACAGAAATCCATTGCCTTTCCAGACACTAATAATGAAGCAACAGGAATAGAAATTAAGAAAATGATCCCATTTATAATTGCATTAAAAATTATAAAACACCTAGGAATAAGCTTAACAAAGGAGATGAAAGACCTATAGTTTGTAAACTATAAAACACTGATGAAAGAAATTGAAGATGACACAAATGGTTATCCCATGCTCACAGATTGGAAGAACAAATATCATTAAAATGCCCATTCTGCCAAAAGCAATCCATAAATTTAAGGCAATCCCTATCAAACTACCAACAGCAGTTTTCACAGAACTGAAACAAATAATCCTAAAATTTGTTTTGAACCACAAAAGACTCCATGTAGCCAAAACAATCTGGAAGAAGAAGAATAAAACTGGAGGTATTCCAATTCCAGATTTTCAATTATACTACAAAATTATAGTAATCAAAACTGTATGGTACTGGCACAAATATAGACACATATCAGTAAAATAGAATAGAAATCCCAGAAACAAAACCCCTAATTGTATGGTCAATTAGTCTCCAACAAAAGAAGCAAGAATATTTAATGGGAAAGACATCTCTCCAACAAAGGGTGTTGGGAAAACTGGACAGCAACATGCAAAAGAAAGAAACCGGACCACTTTCTTACACCATACACAAAAATAAACTCAAAATGGATTAAACACTTAAATGTGCAACCTGAAACCATAAAAATCCTAGAAGAGAGCACAAGCAGTAATTTTTCTGACATAGGCTGTAGCATCATCTTTTTTTATATATGTCTCCTGAGGCAGGGGAAGCAAAAGCAGAAGTATACCTTTGGGACTGCATCAAAATAAAAACCTTCTGCACAGCGAAGGAAACAATCAACAAAACAAAAAGGCAACCTACTTAATGGGAGAAGATAGTTGCCAATGACATAGCTAAAAAGGTCTAGTATCCAAAATATATATAAAGAAGTATACAACCCAACACCAAAACAAAAACAAAAACAAAAACCACAAATAATCTGATTAAAAGTGGGCAGAAGACATGAACAGATATTTCTCCAAAGAAGACATCCAGATGGCCAACATAAACTTGAAAAGATACTAAACATCACTCATCATCAGGGAAATGTAAATTAAAACTATCATACGCTATCACCTCACACCTGTCAGAATGGCTAAAATCAGAAACACGAGAAACAACAAGTGTTGGTAAGTATATGGAGAAAAAAGAATCCTGGTGCATTGTTGGTAGAAATGCAAACTGGTGCAGCCATTATGGAAGACAGTATGGAGGTTACTACTCAAAAATTAAATATAAAACTATGCTACGATCCATTAATTACACTACTGGTATTCATCCCCCCCCCCAAAAAAAAACAATTCAAAAGGATATAATGCACCCCTAGGTTTATTACAACATTATTTACAATAGCCAAATTATGGAAGCAGCCCAAGCATCCATCAATAGATGAATGAATAAAGTGTGGTGTGTACACACACACACACACACACACACACACTGATATATTAGCCATTAAAAGAATGAGATCTTGACGTTTACAATGACATGGATAGAGCTATAGAGTGTAATGCTAAGCAAAATAGTCAGTCAGAGAAAGACAAATGGCATATAATTTCACTCATATGTGGAATTTAAGAAAGAAAACAAATGAACAAATGGGAAAAAAGAGACAAACCAAGAAACAGACTCTTCACGTTAGAGAACAAACTGGTGGTTACCAGAGGGGAGGTGGGTGGGGGATGGGTGGAATAGGTGAAGGGGATTAAGTACTCTTATGTACACTTGATAAGTACACTTATCATGATGAGCATTGCATAATGTATAGAATTGTTGATTTAGTATACTGTGAACCTGAAACTAAGATTGTATGTTAACTATACTGGAATTAAAATTAAAAAAAAAAAAAAAAACCTCATGAAAATAAATAAGCTACAGACTGGGAAAAAGTAATGATGGAAATGGGCATGTTAAGCTAGTTATGTGAGTCAGGTTCTCAGAAAAGACCTGCAATTCTGAATCACTGAGGAATTCTGGCTGCTAGTTTCTCACTTCCCCCAGAGAAGAAGGAGGGACTGCCTTTTTCTACCATTTAGTAATTGCCTAGCTTAATCTTCTGCAAATGTCAGTATCTTTTGTATTTGTTTCTGTCTCTTTTGAGGATACTCATTCATTCAACAACTACTTATTCAGACCCCACCATGTGTCCAGAACTGTTCTGAGCCTTGGGGACACAATGAACGAACGTAACACATGAAAAGCTCTGCCCACTGGAGCCAACATGCTAATGAGGAAATTATCACCTATTCTGGTAGTAATTCCCCTTATCTCACCACCAGCCCCTCTTGGTCTTTAACTGTTTGACGCATTATTTGCCTTCTTTTCCTCTGACCAAATTAAACACAGTATCTGGAAAAGATTTGTTCCTTAAACATTTGTCGAACTGATGAATAACTCCAAAGGAACAGCTATAACAGTAGAGCATTTCCAGTATGCACACAATGGGTTGAGTGGAGCTTTCTCTTTTGTCTCCAGGCAAAATTAATACCTCCCTTCCTCTGTAGTCTCAAACTTTTATTTCAGCTGCTATCCCAGCCCAACTGTAGCAAGATTTGATTTAGTTAATACCTTTGCCTCCACCCCATTAGGAGTATCTTCTAATAGAGAAACTAATTGAAGTACCACTGTATTCACCAGCACTAAGAAGACTCAAATTTATTCAGTTAACATCAATGTTGACTTTTCATTATATTTAATTGCTAGATAACCTCTCTACCCATTGAATAGAAACTACAGCTAGGAAATTGGGGAAGACCCTGGGCTCAAGCCCCAGTCACATAGGTGATTTAGGATGTGACCATAAGAAACTTGCATTCCCTCCTGAGATTTCCGTATTTGCCAAACTTTGAGTCCTAATTAATACACGGTTAGGATTCCTTCTAGCCCAAGAATTCTAAGCACTGAATAGGTGTGAGCTAGTAAAATATGGCATTCTTAAGTGGAAAAATACTACTTGTTAATCTTAAAAAGACCAAATTTATAGAAACCCCATATTGTCTCTTTTTAAGTATTTTATTCCTTTTAAAAATTATTTTTAGGGGCGCCTGGGTGGCGCAGTCGGTTAAGCGTCCGACTTCAGCCGGGTCACGATCTCGCGTTCTGGGAGTTCGAGCCCCGCGTCAGGCTCTGGGCTGATGGCTCAGAGCCTGGAGTCTGTTTCCGATTCTGTGTCTCCCTCTCTCTCTGCCCCTCCCCCGTTCATGCTCTGTCTCTCTCTCTGTCCCAAAAATAAATAAACGTTGAAAAAAAATTTTTTTAAATTATTTTTAGTGAGGGACTTGAGGTTCAAAGATACAACCTATCCAAAATCAAAGGGTTGCTCACTGTTTATCCAACATTTGAACCCAAATCTATTCGATTCCAAGCCCAACGTATCATCCATGTAGTATGAGACTGACTTATGTAGATGGTTTCACTAGGATAAAAACTGGTTTCGTCATCCCTTTTTTACTACAGGACATAATAGAAGAACAAATTGTCATGTATTAACAGTATTAAATTATCACTAAAATATTATCACTAAATTTTTTTTTCCTGAGTCCTGCTCCATTCACTTACTGGAAGTTATAGGTGCTAGAGACATTTCAAAATTCTTTAAATTTTGCTATTGAGAATGAACTCAGTTCCTACTAATGAAGGGCATTTGACCTGGCATTACCTCCTTCCCCACCTAATGCCTCCACATACTCACACACAAATCCAAATTATTACACAAAATGATCTGTCTTTGGCCTCAGGATTTGCTGCCATGGAATAATGGTAGCTGAGGAAGTTCTCTAAGCTCTGAAACCAAAAGAAGTTTTTTTCTCTTGGGGTGCTTGCCTTAGGAGTTGACACAGAAGTCTGGCTGCTCTGAAACGATCAATGCTAGACAGATTTCATGTAGAGGACACATCAAGATAGAACTGCCCAAGAAACCCCGGATATGGTTGCCCTACCTATTTGAGTCTTCCTAGTATCAACTGCCAGATATGTGAGTAAATGAACCTTCAGAGGATTTCAGCCCCAGCCTTCAAGCTGCCCCAGACAACATCACATAGAGCAAGCATGCACACTGCACACATTGCATATTTGTGAGCAAAACAGATATCAAACTAGTAAATTTCAGGATGATTTGTTATGCAGCCATGCTAATTACAAGCAATACTTGTGCCTCTGAACAGACCCTGCTGCACTGTATCTAAGAAACTTTTTTTCTAGAGTCTAAGTGCCTGAGGCACTTACATTACAAAGATATTCCCAGGCATCCAAAGTTCTGCCGCTCTTATCTTGACTCCTGATCGCCTTTGGGACCCACTGATCCTTATTGCAGCTATCACCCAGCCACACTCACTCCAGCATTTCTCCTACTTTGTCTATTTCAGAACTCATTAGCACAACATGTACATGAAAGATATTTTCTATCCTTAAGTTCTAACCAACCACCCAATCTTCACTGTTCAACCTCAATGTCTATTCCAGTTTTGGAGGGCAGTTCAAATATGCTCTTATCAAATCACATAATAGTCCAGACAGATTCTCTACTGGTATACCTCCAAAATCAAATATCACTGGTTCATCTACTCAGGTTCCATGGACTCTGCAGAGAAAAACATTGCTGTGTCCAATGTAGACCTCCCTGCTTCCACCAATGCTGGTGACTACCTGATTCATCCTCTACGAATCCTTCAGGTCCCCATTACTCCTAGACCTGTTGTCATTCAGCCAGTTTAGAGACAAAACCTCTCACGTCTCTACTTGCCTTCACCTCTAAAATTTTAGAAAAAGCAATCTATACAGGTCTCTGCTTCATCATTCCTTTTTTGCTGCTGAAAGTGGTACTTAGTTCAAAGGGTACAGCTAAGTAGAGAGGTGAGGTCTAGGCAAGGCTGACTGGACAGCCACCCAAACATGGCCTCAGGGAATGTGTTATTTCTTAAAGATATCACAATCTGAAATTTGGATCTTTGCTTATGCATCCAAAAATCACATTTTTCCAGAACAGAGTTGATATGATCCATAAGAAGGCTCATGGTAGTCAAAATAACTCTGGTAAGTAAACTGGAATTCCAGTATCATAATTTACAGTAAGAAATCATACCTGCTTTGTGAACCAGAATGCTTGTGCCCACAAGATTTACTATTGCTTTTTTCCACTCAATTGACAGCAGAAGTCAAATTTTTATGTCCTTTTACATCAATCCTAAAAGACACTTTCCCCCCAAATTTAACCTCTCCAAAATCAGAATGCTTCTTACAATTAACTGTTTTACAGACACTGTCAGCCAGATGGCAGTCATGACATAGTGGATTTAAAACCTTCTGTTGATCTGGCAGTTCCTCACAAAGTTATATATAAAATTATCATTACCCAACAATTTCACTTCTAGATATATATCCAAGAGCCTCAACAACACAATACGTGTCTACAAAATAACTGGGACGTGAATGTTCATAGCATCATTATTCATACAACTCAAAAAACTGAAAACAGACCCAGCAATTGCACTACTAGGTATTTATCCAAGGGATACAGGTGTGCTGTTTCAAAAGGACACATGCACCCCAATGTTTATAGCAGCACTATCAACAATAGCCAAAGTATGGAAAGAGCCTCAATGTCCATTGATGGATGAATTGATGTGGTATATACATACAATGGAGTATTACTCAGAAATCAAAAATAATGAAATCTTGCCATTTGCAAATATGTGGAAGGAACTCGAGGGTATTATGCTAAGTGCAATTAGTCAGAGAAAGACAAAGATCATATGACTTCACTCATATGAGGACTTTAAGAGACAAAACAGATGAACATAAGGGAAGGGAAACAAAAATAATATGAAAACAAGGAGGGGGACAAAGCTCAAGAGACTCATAAATATGGAGAACAAACAGAGGGTTACTGGAGGGGGCATGGGAGAGGGGAATGGGCTAAAAGGGTAAGGGGCATTAAGGAATCTACTCCTGAAATGATTATTGTACTATATGCTAACTAATTTGGATGCAAATTAAAAAAATAAAATTAATTAAAAAAAACCCCTGAAAACAGCCACATATCCCTCAACTAATGCATGGATAAACAAATTGTGTTACATCTATGTGAGGAAATAGTATTCAGCCATAAAAAACAATGAAGTACAGACTCATGTTACAACATAGATGAAAAGTAAAAACATGAATGAAAGAAGCCAGACACAAAAGATTATAAATTGTATGATCTCATTTACTCATTTACATGAAATGTCCAGAATAGACAAACCCATAGAGACATAGACATAGTGGGTTAGTGGTTGCCAGGGATTGGGAAAAATGGGTACTGGGAAGTGACTGGTAATGGTATTGGGGTTTCTCCTTGGGGTGATGAAAATATTCTGGAGTTAGATGGTGACAGTTGCACAATGTTGTACATTGACCAAAAAATCAGCAAACTGTGTACTTCTAGAGGGTAAATATTATATGTGAATCTTATCATAATAAAAAGGGGGAGGTTAACAACAAAAATCTTTATAAAAAATGGGAAAAAAACAAGATTAAGAAAGTGCCATCATCAACGTGTCTGAGATTCAACGATACGCAATATGTGACAAAACACGTTTGCCAAGAGCTGCAAGGCCACTGAATGAGATGGATATTAAAGTGACCAAGGACTTCAAGGCATCACAAGTAAAGAGTAAAGGTACATCTGCCTTCATTTCTGTATCAGAGGCTAGTAAACTACGACCTTTGAGCCAAATCTAACCCCTACCTATTTTTGTATAGCCTACAAATTAAGGGTGGTTTTTACATTTTTACATGGTTGAAAAATAACAAAAGAAGGTTAGTGTTTAACTACAAATTAAAATTATGTGAAATTCAAATTTGTATCCATAAATAAAGTTTTGCAGGATCACAGCCTTGCCCATTTTGTAGGACAATGGCAGATTTAAATAGCTATGGCAAGGACTATTGGGTAAGTGATTTTGCTAATAACAGCATCCTGGGTCCAGAGCAATGCATCTTCTCCAGACAGGTGTTTCTCTGATGACTACTCCAACTTCTCCTAAACTCATTAGCCCAGTAAGTTGGGCTACAGTAACATTTCCCCATCCTGTCCAATTAAGATTGCATTGTTTCTATGTTTCCTATTGATTTTAATATTTAAACTCTTAAAGTCTAGGGGTACCTTTCTGCTGCCTGTGTAATCTCTTCCCTGAGGACAGTGAGTAGCAGACACCATCAGTGCCCTCTCATGTTCTTCAGACCTTTTGGTGGGCTCTCCATTACTTCAACTGCTGGTAGCTGCCTCTTGGTGACTGAGAACTTTTATTTCAAAAACACAATAGGCCTTCCTGCCTAAGCTTCTGGCAGGTATAAAGTGCAGAGGAACCCCTAGTAATCCTCAACTATAACTCTTGGAAGTTGGCATATACATACTATCTAATCCCTTGAGCATGTGTTTTCCATCATTTCCAAGAAGGTCCTTGTGGGATGAAGCCCTTGTCTCACACTAATATTAAGGTGGCACACTTAATATCACCTTTCATTAGTTTTCTTCCCCATTTCACTTCTCCTTGTTAGTCTCTTCTTCCAAGAGAATCCAGGTTGACTTTCCAACTAAAATCACCCCTCCTGCAGCCCTTTCATGCTCATAACCTGTGGGGAGTTGTACATACAGAGTCCCCAGAAATGTCCAATCTTTCAACAAGGGCCACAATGGGTATTGACTAGAAGAAAGTTTGCTCTCTTCCCAAGAGGGGTTAGGAATACACCTTTGCATTGAGAATATAACCAAGCTTTTCTTAGGTCTCTACTTATGCCATCAGGGGGATAGTTTCCTGTTATCTGAAGCTCTAGCTCATATTGCCTCAATTTAGGTCCATATGTACAGCTGCCTAATGCACGTCATTGGGTTGTAGTCAATCTTTATGCATGTGTGTGTATGTAGGTATGTATATACACTTATATATATTTCAACACTATATATATTTATATATATACACACACACAGAAAGAGTATATACAAAATCCAACTCAATTATCTATATCTCGCCCTTTTCCAACCCCTCCCTCATAAATAAATAAAAAGCCTCTTTCTCTGATATTCCTTATTCCTTTCATGGTCTCATCTTCCAACACAGGTTTCAAGTTTAGAAATACTCTTGGGGCACCTGGTTGGCTCAGTTGGTTAAACGTCCGACTCTGGCTCAGGTCATGATCTCACAGTTCTTGGGTTTGAGCCCCATGTCAGGGTCTGTGATGACAGCTCAGAGCCTGGAGCCTGCTTCTAATCCTCTATCTCCCTCTCTCTCTACCCCTCCCCACTCATGCTGTGTCTGTCTCAAAAATGAACATTTTTAAAAAAAGTTTTTTTTAATAAAAAAAATACTCTTGACCATGTCCTCTCTGGCATGACCCACATCCAACTGGTTACCCAGCCTCCAGTGCTAGGGCCAGAGTTATCTCTGCATCACTGTGGCTCTTGACATCATCTTCTGCCTTTTAGCTGACCTACTACTAGTGTCTCTACTGCCAAAATGATCTTTCAGAAAAACAATCAACTGAATTCTGCTACTTTGCTTTGAAAATTCTTTGACTCTATTTCGCCTACAGAATAAATTTCAGTCTTCTTGTAGGTCTCCTAAGGCCCTTAACAATTGGTCCAAATCCCTTTAAGTTAGTTATTTTTTGCACACATGAGTGATTACTTTTCAGATGGATATAGGTGCTATCGAGATGAAAAAAATATAAACTCATTTTAAAGCTTTACTGAAATTCATACTGTTTTTTTTAATGTATTTTTCAGTCAATGGAATACAAAAAAGTAGAGCTATTATCATGGGGAGTTGCAATTTTCTGATGTTAAAAAGGGATTCTCATACTTTTAAAGTTGGAAGCTGACTGGATTTATATTTCTAAAATACTCTTCCAACTTTCAGCACTTATTCATTTTAAGTAACTTTTTAAGGCAGGGTCATTCCAGTGATAAAGACTTTGAGAACAGTGGTGTGTCAGTGGGCTGAAAAATAAGCTTAGTTTTGGATTAGTGTGTGCACGTATGTATATAGTGTAGGTGGCAGTGGGTGGTGTGAAAGAGATTAGCCCAGGGCTTATATAAATAGGGCAGGATGTTCTTCCTTTTTCACAGTTCAATTAAAACAACTCTGGCTTCTTTGGTAGGCTTCAATAAGGGAAGTAGAGGAAAGTCCTATCAATGATAGCCTAATTTATAACAATTTAGTCTTCCATAATATCCTCTCATAAAAAAAGGTCTTCCACTCTACTGAAGCCACTAGTCTTTCAGGCAGCATCACCAGAACACCACCTTATCTCAGACAGTATCCCATTATAGAATCTGTGGTCACTGGAGGAAGCAAACCCTGGATTCAAATGTATTCGGTGTTAAATCCTTGGAACACTCTTGGATCTCTGTGAACTTGAACAAATCACTCTAAGTCTCAATTTCTTTATCTATTATATGAGTAACAGATACATTGTATGACACTGTGAGGACTTTAAGAGAAATTAAGTTGCTCTTGCAGGTATTCATGTATTTTTTTCTTTCTCTATTACTATTATTAAAATCACTATGCCCCTGAATACCTCATATGTTTAAAGCTTCAAACTCAGTGTCTGGAAAGAACCTTGGAGCTTATTTAGATCACTTCACTTACTCTTCAGATATGGAAACCAAAAAAGATCGTATAGGTTGCCTCTCATTACATCATGAACTAGTTAGTAATATTTAGAATAACCATAAAAGCAAATGGGGGGTGGGGGAAGCTTATGAGGGTTGCTGAAAACCATCAACACCAACAGAGGTAAAAAACAAAAACAAAAACTCACAAATGTGCATGAGGGAAGGGTTTTGTTTTGCTTTGTTTTGTTTTTTCCCCAAATCTACTTGACAGTGAGAATCAGAAATGAAAAGCAAATAGCAAAGATCCCCCTGCTCCTACACTTACTGTTGGGAAACAATTCTCCATAGGTTTCTCATGTTTTGCTTATCTTGCAAACAGAGCCACATACTGCCTTTGTACTCAGCAACCTTTTTGACAATTTTTGTATAGTGAATAGTCTTGGGAAATAAATACAGTGTCTCCCTCCAGAGCAAAGGGAGGTTTTGCTTACTGCCAATTATAAAAGATTCAGGTTCTCTAAGCTCAGGGTTCCTCTCTGTAATGCCACCAACTCATTACATATGCAGCTGTCACCCAGCCCTCTTCATATTGTCCTATGGGAACCATTACAAGAAAGCCAGTAGTCTGGCTATTGCTAATATTGTAATTCAATTCTTTGTCTCTGACCCAGGCATCTCATTTCTTCTGCCAGCATCCATGAAACTGTCAGGCTAACTTGTTAGTTTCCAAATAGTGGGGAAAAATCTCAGACCTTCCACAGTTCTTGACATTTGCTAAGTATTATTAGCTATCAAAGCTGCCTTTAAATCCTTGAAGCAGAAACCTTATATAACAAGCTCCCCTGATGGCTTCATGCAGACCACTAGCAATTGAAGCAGATTCAGAAAGAGCAATAATAACCACTTATTTAGTGTATGTCACATCTCCCCCCCCCCCACCTCCTTAAATCTCTTCTAGCAGCTCTGTTCTTTAATCTCCCAGCTTCTGAGCACTTTGCTGCTAACTGCTCTCACCTGAGACCTTCAGAGGCTACCCTCGGGCACCAGAGCTACCTTGCCTGTACAGAGTATAAGAAGTAGCTGGGAGTTGACATTTCTCCCTATGAGGCTTAATGACAGACTGAAATAGGAATAGAGAGCTCTGCTCCTTTTCTTCAAGGCCAGACAAACTCTGGAGGCATAATTTACAATTCAGAACTTCCTATGGGAACAGGCGAAGCCTGGGCCTTGCTCTGAAATGCCCCCTTTGGCCTAGCCTCTTTCCCTCTCCTGTCCTGCTTCCCCATTCTTACTCGTTTCTCTTTGGAACATAGCATTAATAAATAAATGACAGATGATTGGCCTGGGGTCTGTTTCAAAGAGAACCTGAGTAATCAAAGATAACCAGTGATTCTCAAGCCTGGTTGTACATTGGATTCAACTGGGGAACTTTTTTTTTTTAAGTTTATTTTGAGAGAGAGAACATAAGTCTGGGAAAGGGGCAGAGAGGGAGAGAAAGAAAGAGAGAGAGAGAGAGAGAGAGAGAGAGAGAGAGAATTCCATGCAGGTTCCTCGCTGTCAGCACAAAGCCCAACGCAGGGCTTAAACCCACAAACCATGAGATCACGACCTGAGAGGAAACCAAGAGTTGGACTCTTAACCAACTGAGCCACCCAGCCATCCCAACTGGGGAACTTTTTAAAAATTATATTATCCCAGCCTAGGACAATTAAATCAGAATCTCAGGCAGTAGGGCCAAGATATGTATAATTATGCCCAGATGGTACTAATGTTCAGCCCTGGTTTAGGCCATTTGAGTGCCATCATCTTTAGGTAGTTTAATTTCACCATTTGCTATATTCCCAGCATTCAAACAGGCCTAGCAGAAATCCTAGCTAGGATATTGCCCAGCCCGGGAAATCTTTCAGTCTGGTGACTTGGCAGCAACATGGCCCCACTTAGGCAGAAGAATGCTTTTCCTGGGCAGTCTGGAGATGGCGAGAGCCTAGGGAAAGTTATAAACAGCTGGCAAGCAAGAGCAGGCCACTAGTACTCCCCACCACCCTGAAAAGACCACTGCCATTTATGTATGGCTCCAAATCCAGCTTACTGGGATATTTGGTGACACCACATCTATAATGAGTCCCATCTCAACAGTACCCCTTGACCCTTACCTCCAAGCTTAAGGGTGTTGTGATGGTTATATTTTATGTATCACCTTGCCTAGGCCACAATATCTAGCTGTTTGGTCAAACACTGATCTAGATGTTGCTCTGAAAGAATTTTGTAGATGTGATTAATTTCTACCATCAGCTGACTTAAGAAGATTACAGGTGACAATGTGAGCAGGCCTCATTCAATTAACTGAAGACCTTAAAAGGGAAAACTGACTCTTCCTGGAGCAGAATTCCATGTCAAGAAATGTAGCATAGAGATCCTACCTAGGTTTCCAGCATGCTAACTGGCCCTACAGATTTCATACTTGTCAGCTCCATATAATCCACAAGCTAATTGTTTAGACTAAATCTCTTTACACACACACACACACACACACACACACACACACACACACACACACACTCCTATTCTATTTCTCTGGAGAACCCTGACTGATAACAGGTGTAATTCACCATTCCCAGTCTCAAGGGTTCCTGGAAAATGTGATATGGCCTTCATTTTAATCACTTCCTAAGGGATATTCAACTAATTGAATTTGACCTAACCAGCTTCCTAACCTTCCACTTTCAGCTGACAAGTATATCTCCCTAATTATCTGTCCATCCAGTGCCCAAATACAGCCAGGTGTTCTGCACACTCTTTTTAGACAGGTAGCCAGTGACATAACTTGGCTACCTATCCAGTCCCCAAGCCTAGAGCCAATCACCACCTTCTTTCACACATAACACCATGTACCCCCAAACTACACTTTCCCCTTTACCATCTCTCAGGTTTCCATTCCTTCTGGAAACACTGTCACAATCCAATGCTTAGCATACTTCCTGGCATGTAGAGGTGCTGCATAAAAGTCTAATGAAGGAAAGGTAATCACTTAGCAAGCTTAGAAGCAACAAGAGGACTTTTGAGAAATTTGATGGGGCCAAGGAAAGTTAGAAAGTCCATGCCAAGTGGTAGACCACTGGCATTTCAGTGGAATGCTATACTGTGAGGGTCAACTTTCTCTACCTGAGTGTACTCATTGGACTGCAGGTCAAGATTCTATCATCTCTACCAAAGGGAGGGGGGTCTTAAATGGGAGCAGGTAAATGGCCAAGTACAACTCTATCTTGTCCTGACAATCATCCTGTCCACCTCCTGTCCCACTGTTCTAGCCTCCTCAATGCCAGCCTTATCTTTGGCCTATATACTCAAGCATCCTAGATTTTACCCTATGTTTGGCTAGTGCTCTCCACTCAGTTCCATGTTCTCACAAACTGTCATATTGAGAATCTGGACTTTAGAATCAGAGATATTAATTTTTAAATCCTGGCATTATTACTTACAAGCTGGGTGACATTAAGTCTCAGCACCTTTACCTGTCAAGTGAAAACCATGTAACAACCCTCCATGACTGTTGTGGGGTGTAGATGCAATCAGAGCACGAGTGAGATCTAACAGTACGTTTGGCACATAGTGGGTGTTTTTAAATGTTGGCAATTATTATTTTTGAGTTAAAGTTAATATTTGACATCCAGACATCACCACAATTATTTACAGAAAGAAAGAAAGAAAGAAAAGATCTAACACCTGGACCAGGATACCCTATCCATACCTCCAGACATGAGGAGAATCTGAGCAGAAAACTCCCAACTACTCCCATAAGTTTCCCATGAACTCAAGGATAAGATCAAAAACTGTTAAAATTTTTTTATATTTTGAAATTTCAATTTTCTTCATCATTTACAATCTTTAAGCTTAACTTTTTTCTTTCAATTTTTTAAGTTTATTTATTTTGAGAGAGAGAGACAGATAGACAGAATCCCAAGCAGGCTCCTCACCATTAGCAGGGCTCAAACTCACAAACTGTGAGATCATGACCTGAGCCGAAACCAAGAGCCAGATGCTTAACCAACTGAGCCACCCAGGCACCCCTAAGCTTTATTTTTCTACATGTGAAAGGAGTTGCCTTGTCAGCCTTCCATAATGGTAGCTCCCAAAAATAAGTTTTCAAGGAAAACTACAAAATTGAATTAATTCCTGTGATTCTCAGCTCTAACTGCACATCATAAGAAACACATGTTCAGCTTTACAAAACATGCTCAGACTTGCTCTCCAACCAAAAGAGTTCTACTGCTATGGGTCAGTTTGTGGCCTGGATGATCACATCTTTTGAAAGCCCCCTTCAAGACTCTGCTCACCAACCAAGGTTGAGCACCCCTGGCCTACTCTGATTACAAATAAGTCAAAATTGTACAGAAGATATGATGCAAAATCAGAAGCAGACCTGTGCCAACAGGGCTGTGGGCAGCCATTGGCTGTTTCAGCCATCTTTCTGCCCCCCTCCTCCATGTTCTGTTTGTCCATATATATGAGTGTAGATTGAAGTCCCCAGTCTCCTCCTTCCTGTGGGGAGCCAGTGGGGCTTCAAAGGGTGGAGCCTCTACTGCTGCTTGGCAGATGCTACCTCAGATCAGAAGCCCCGAGACAGGGAGGGTGGTGGTGGGGGGATGAGATAGGAGGCAGATGTGTGTAGAGTGGAACAAAGGGCAGAGAAGCCCGGAGAGGGCAAGGAGTAAAGCTGTACCTATGTGCCTGGCTGTCAGCAAAGCAATGTGACTGAACAGAGATATTCCCACAGACAAAACCGAGCCCCATCCCAGCTATTCAGGGAGGGGTTGCCTAGTTTCCTGCACTGAAAATAATGCTGCTTCTGTTTGGTTCATATCTCTTTTAGAGAAAATTATCGCCTAGCATTGTTTTTGTTTTCCTCTGTGTCTTATTCCTGTCCCCACTCTGTGCACATTATTTGGTAGGTTATTTCTCCTCCTATTCTCAAATCTAGCATCATAACACAGTAGTTGACTGACACAGATTTATCGCAGATTGGTGTTGAATTAATGAATGGTGAGCTGGTAGGCTGCCCTCCCCCACCCCCCAACACTGCCACGGACATTAGATGCCAATTCTATGTTGTTCCACACAAAATTCATCCCTCTTTCCTCTGGGTCCACAGCACTTGACATTTCACTTACAATTATTTCTGCTTATCCTGCCCTACAGATCTTGGGTTACATTTATGTTTCTACCAGGCTCTGAGCACCTCAGGTAAGGGGATTGCTTTACCCTGCCAGCTCCCAATGCAGCACTGGCATTGAGCAAGCTCTTGAATGTTTGCTCCATTCAAGATAATTTTCTATCAGTGTTATTTGTCCGGTGTCTGATTTCTTCATCGCTAAGAATGAAATCGATGCTAAAAAGGGAAAAAGCACAGAGTAGGGTCTTGGACTTATAACTCCTTTTTGATGTAACTGCAGATAACCTGCTAAGACCTCTTTGTGTTTCCATATCTATAAACCAAATGGACTAAATCAGCTCTAAGGACAGTTCTAGTCAGAGACTGAAGCACCAAACATAAAGAAGGTACTGGGAGGCATAATGCAGTAGAAAGGTAAATGAACCTGGATAAATTTCCTGCAGACCAACTTGACTTCATATAAACCTCACTACAACTTCAAAGTTTTTATTTTATTCCCCTTTGAAGGGAAAAAAAATGGAGTCTCAGAGCTTTGATTTGTGGAAGGTCAGACAGTATGCCTAGGATCTGAATCCAAATCTTTGAATCCACAGACCACCCCTCTCTAACCTTCACACACACTGCTTCTCCAGTGGGAGACTGGCCACACAAGACAGCGTGCTAGAGGATGCTGCTGAAAAACTAGTGGCTTCTTGAGAATGAAAATAGCTATATTCCCTCTTTGACCACAGGACACAAAGTCAGAGTTTCATAGCATGACATTACAGTATTAAACGATGTATTTTTCCTTCCTCTGCCTTTATTCCCTGATTGTAGTCTATTAAAAGAGTGAGGGGCATTTTAAAAGTATTTTATTTGAATTAAGAAAGAATAAAGTAATACCCTGCTTTTTATGGATCCCTGGGCTAATATCGTTCCATCATCCTATCATGCAAACCTCCTCTGTTCCTCTCCACAAATATACATTAAAAAATTCATCAGGGGTGCCTGGGTGGCTCAGTCAGTCGAGCATCTGACTTCGGCTCAGGTCATGATCTCGCAGTTTGTGAGTTCGAGCCCCACGTTGGGCTCTGTGCTGACAGCTCAGAGCCTGGGGCCTGTTTCAGATTCTGTGTCTCTCTCTCTTTCTCTGCCCCTCCCCCATTCATGTTCTGTCTGTCTCAGAAATAAATAAAAACATTAAAAAATTTTTTTAAAAAACAAATTTATCAGCTATACCCTTGAACTTAAGAGTCCATAGCCCACTAATAGCTTTGGCTAAGAAAGTTACTTGAAATAATTAAATTCTAAAACCTGGAAGAAATATTTCATGAAAATATGATCTAGTTGGTTCCCAGAATTTACATTAGAAGAATCCTTTTCCTACCAAACATAAAATTACAACTCCACATGATAGTAGTTGTGCTTTTTAGTACCCATTGATTGAGAAAGTGTATGATAAAAAAATCAAAATGAATTCAAGTTTTGAAATGCTTGTATATTCTGCACCTCTATGGTGTCTCTATCCGTATGAAAAATAATCACTTGTGTATGTCTGAAAAATAGCTGACTGCAAGACAGGCTAGACCAATTGTCAAGGGCCTTGAGGGGCATACCAAGGAGACTAAAATTTATTCTGGAGGCAAAAGGGTATCAAAAGAGGTTTTAAAGCAAACTGACAGGACTGGATTGATTTTTTTTTTCCTGAAGATAATTTTGGCAGCAGTGTAAAAAGCCAACTGTGAAATGGAAAGAACAGTGGCAGGAGTCCAGGAAGGAGGTAGGAGAGAGTATCAGGAACCACAGTGACACAGAGATACCTCTGACCCCAGTCCTGGAGGACATGGGGAGCAATCAGATGAAGGAGTACGGGAGATTGAGTGCCCAAAGAGGCTTCCAGCTTCAGAAACTTTCAGAGACTGTTACCTTGAAAAGAACAGGAATGCCTGAGGAGGTATGTATACTTTGGATGAGGCTGGAGTGGTGGAATGATGTGTGAGACTGGTAATACTGACATGGATTTATAGATATTAAGTTTGAAATTCAGGTGGTATCTCTCAGCATGCCATGGGATATATAAGTCTGACAATGAGGAGATTGGAGCTGGATCTTTAGTTGGCAGTAAACCTTAGTTGTTATGACAATAGCTTACAAGTTAGACAGGCCTTGGTTCCAACCCACATACTAACAGACTCAATCAAAATTCCTCAACTTTACCAAGTCTCAGTTTCCCCATTTGAAAATGGAGATCCTTAATACCTGCTTCAAGGGTTACTTACAAAAGATGATAGTTTTTTAAATTAAAGGTTTATATTAATAAAATGAATGGCATAGGGTAGTTACTCAAAAAATAGCAGGTGCTTTTATGCAGATTACAAGCCACCAGAGTATTGGTACCATCCCCTGAGATAGTGGAACATATCCTTCTTGAAGAGCAAAAGAAAAACAAAAGGCAGGGCCTTGAGGATGAAATGCTAGAGAAACAACTGAAGGAAGGGCAGGCAACAAAAGCTGAGAAGGAAAGAAATGAGTCAGAAAAAGAGGATGATCTGGCAGTCACTGGAAAAAAGAGCTTCAACAAGCAAGAGGTGGGTCTGATTTCTGAAAGCAAGAACTATGCATTAATCTTGACTTGATAAGGGAGCAAGAGGCCTGAAGTATGATGTGAGGATAATGGCCACCTACTGAGGCAGTATTCAGGCACTCTAGGACTATGAAAAGCTATTTATCAAAATCAATACATAGGTCTAAGACAGAGAACATAATCCAGATTAAAAAGGAGAGCATAACTGGGGCGCCGGGTGGTTGAGTTGGTTGCCCACCTAACTCTTGATTTTAGCTCAGGACATGATCCCAGGGTGGTGGGACTGAGCACCACATGGGGCCCCACACTCAGTGTGGAGCCTGGTTGGGATTCTCTCTCTCTCTGCCCCTCTCCCCTGCTTGCACTCAAGTGGCCTCTCACTCTCTCTTGCTCTTGCTGTCTCTAAAAATTTTTAAAAAGCGTAACCAACATTACTGACATTGCTAAAAACATTAATGCACATATGTAACCTACTTGTAGCAGATAGTATCTGTTAAAGTTTCCACTACAGATGCAAGAAAACATGTCCTCGTGTTTTCTGTCTGTGGCAGCCAAGATTGAATGTTGGAAAACAGGAATTACAAAAACAGTGACAGGGAGGTAGATCGTTTCTTATAACTCAGAAATAAGCTTGTAAAGAGCAAAGAGCCTGTTTTACTCCAAAAAAGGAACAGAAATTTTGAGTTAAAAAAAAAAAAGTATTCCAGGGGCACCTGGGTGGCTCAGTCAGTTAAGAGTCCAACTTCAGAAAAAAAGAGGAAGATGGCAGTGTAGGAGGACGCTGGGCTCACCGCGTCCTGCTGGTCACTTAGATTCCACCTACACCTGCCTAAATAACCCAGAAAACCACCAGAAGACTAGCAGAACAGAGTCTCTGGAGCCAAGCCAAATGAGAGGCCCACGGAAGAGGGTAGGAAGGGCGGAGAGGCAGTGCACGCTCCACGGACTGGCGGGAGGGAGCCAGGGCAGAGAGGCGGCCCGCCAGCCAAGCAGAACCCCCAAGTCTGGCTGGCAAAAGCGGAGGGGCCAGATGGAGTGTGTTCCAACAGCGAATGGGACTTGACATCTGGAAGGTTATAAGTTAACAGCTCTGCTCAGAGAGCGGGAGGGCTGGAGGACAACGGGAGGGAGAGTTGCTGAGCCGGGGGACGACAGAGCTCAGTTTGGCAGGGAACAAAGGCGCTCGCCAGCGCCATCTCCCTCACCCACCCCCCAGCCAAAATCCCAAAGGGAACCAGTTCCTGCCAGAGAACTTGCTTGCACCGTGCAAACACCCAACGCTGTGCTTCTGTGGATCCACCCCTCCTGCAGAGGGTCTGACTCCCTCCCGGTGCCACCGGGCCCCTCCCGAAGCAGATCACCGAAGGAGAAGCGAGCTAAGCCTGCCCCTCCCGCCCCCGTGCACCTTGCCTATCCACCCCAGCTAATATGCCAGATCCCCAGCACCACAAGCCTAGCAGTGTGCAAGTAGCCTAGACAGGCCACACACCCCACAGTGAATCCTGCCCCTAGGAGAGGGGCACACCAGTCTGACTGTGGCCCCAGCGGTGGGCAGGGGGCAGACATCAGGTCTGACTGCAGCCCCGCCCACCAACTCCATTTATTCCAGACAGCACAGGGGAAGTGCCCTGAAGGTCCGCACCACTCCAGGGACTATCCAAACTGAAGAATTCCCCTCAAAAGAATCTCCAGGAAATAACAACAGCTAATGAACTGATCAAAAAGGATTTAAACAATATAACAGAAAGTGAATTTAGAATAATAGTCATAAAATTAATCACTGGGCTTGAAAACAGTATAGAGGACAGCAGAGAATCTCTTGCTACAGAGATCAAGGGACTAAGGAATAGTCAGGAGGAGCTAAAAAATGCTATAAACAAGCTGCAAAATAAAATGGAAATGACCACGGCTCGGATTGAAGAGGCAGAGAGAATAGGTGAACTAGAAGATAAAATTATGGAAAAAGAGGAAGCTGAGAAAAAGAGAGATAAAAAAATTCAGGAGTATGAGAGGAAAATTAGAGAACTAAGGGATGTGCTAAAGAGAAATAATCTACGCATAATTGGTATTCCAGAGGAGGAAGAGAGAGGGTAAGGTGCTGAAGGGGTACTTGAAGAAATAATAGCTGAGAACTTCCCTGAACTGGGTAAGGAAAAAGGCATTGAAATCCAAGAGGCACAGAGAACTCCCTTCAGATGTAACTTGAATCGATCTTCTGCATGACACATCATAGTGAAACTGGCACAATACAAGGATAAAGAGAAAATTCTGAAAGCAGCAAGGGATAAACGTGCCCTCACATATAAAGGGAGACCTATAACACTCGTGACTGGTCTCTCTTCTGAAACTTGGCAGGCCAGAAAGGATTGGCAGGAGATCTTCAATGTGATGAACAGAAAAAATACGTAGCCAAGAATCCTTTATCCAGCAAGTCTGTCATTTAGAATAGAAGGAGAGATAGTCTTCGCAAACAAACAAAAACTGAAGGAATTCGTCACCACTAAACCAGCCCTACAAGAGATCCCAAGGGGGATCCTGTGAGACAAAGTACCAGAGACATCGCTACAAGCATAAAACAGACATCACAATGACGCTAAACCCATATCTTACTATAATAACACTGAACGTAAATGGACTAAATGTGCCAACCAAAAGACATAGGGTATCAGAATGGATAAAAAAACAAGACCCATCTATTTGCTGTCTACAAGAGACTCATTTTAGACCTGAGGACACCTTCAGATTGAGAGTGAGGGGATGGAGAACTATTTATCATGGTACTGGAAGTCAAAAGAAAGCTGGAGTAGCCATACTTATATCAGACAAACTAGACTTTAAATTAAAGGCTGTAACAAGAGATGAAGAAGGGCATTCTATAATAATTACAGGGTCTATCCATCAGGAAGAGCTAACAATTACAAATGTCTATGTGCTGAATACAGGAGCCCCCAAATATACAAAACAATTACTCACAAACATAAGCAACCTTATTGATAAGAATGTGGTCATTGCAGGGGACTTTAATACTCCACTTTCAAAAATGCATAGATCATCTAGACACATGGTCAATAAAGAAACAAGGGCCCTGAATGATACATTGCATCAGATGGACTTGACAGATATATTTAGAACTCTGCATCCCAAAGCAACAGAATATACTTTCTTCTCGAGTGCACATGGAACATTCTCCAAGATAGATCATATACTGGGTCACAAAACAGCCCTTCATAAGTATACAAGAATTGAGATCATACCATGCATACTTTCAGACCACAATGCGATGAAACTTGAAATCAACCACAGGAAAAAGTCTGGAAAACCTCCAAAAGCATGGAGGTTAAAGAACACCCTACTAAAGAATGAGTGAGTCAACCAGGCAATTAGAGAAGAAATTTAAAAATATATGGAAACAAATGAAAATGAAAATACAACAATCCAAACGCTTTGGGATGCAGTGAAGGCAGTCCTGAGAGGAAAATACATTGGAATCCAGGCCTATCTCAAGAAACAACAAAAATCCCAAATACAAAATCTAACAGCACACCTAAAGGAAATAGAAGCAGAACAGCAAAGACAGCCTAAACCCAGCAGAAGAAGAGAAATAATAAAGATCAGAGCAGACATAAACAATAGAGAATCTAAAAAAACTGTAGAGCAGATCAACAAAACCAAGAGTTGGTTTTTTGAAAAAATAAACAAAATTGACAAACCTCTAGCCAGGCTTCTCAAAAAGAAAAGGGAGATGACCCAAATAGATAAAATCATGAATGAAAATGGAATTATTACAACCAATCCCTCAGAGATACAAACAATTATCAGGGAATACTATGAAAAATTATATGCCACCAAACTGGACAACCTGGAAGAAATGGACAAATTCCTAAACACCCACACACTTCCAAAACTCAAACAGGAGGAAATAGAAAGCTTGAACAGACCCATAACCAGCGAAGAAATTGAATCAGTTATCAAAAATCGCCCAACAAATAAGAGTCCAGGACCAGATGGCTTCCCAGGGGAATTCTACCAGACGTTTAAAGCAGAGATAATACCTATCCTTCTCAAGCTATTCCAAAAAATAGAAAGGGAAGGAAAACTTCCAGACTCATTCTATGAAGCCAGTATTACTTTGATTCCTAAACCAGACAGAGACCCAGTAAAAAAAGAGAACTATAGGCCAATATCCCTGATGAATATGGATGCAAAAATTCTCTATAAGATACTAGCAAATCGAATTCAACAGCATATAAAAAGAATTATTCACCATGATCAAGTGGGATTCATTCCTGGGATGCAGGGCTGGTTCAACATTCGCAAATCAATCATTGTGATACATCACATTAATAAAAGAAAAGAACTATATGATCCTGTCAATCGACACAGAAAAGGCCTTTGACAAAATCCAGCAACGTTTCTTAATAAAAACCCTCAAGAAAGTTGGGATAGAAGGAACATACTTAAAGATCATAAAAGCCATTTATGAAAAGCCCACAGCTCACATCATCCTCAATGGGGAAAAACTGAGAGCTTTTTCCCTGAGATCAGGAATATGACAGGGATGCCCACTCTCACTGCTGTTGTTTAACATAGTGTTGGAAGTTCCAGCATCAGCAATCAGACAACAAAAGGAAATCAAAGGCATCAAAATTGGCAAAGATGAAGTCAAGCTTTCACTTTTTGCAGATGACACGATATTATACATGGAAAATCCGATAGACTCCACCAAAAGTCTGCTAGAACTGATAAATGAATTCAGCAAAGTTGCAGGATACAAAATCAATGTACAGAAATCAGTTGCATTCTTATACACTAATAATGAAGCAACAGAAAGACAAATAAAGAAACTGATCCATTCACAATTGCACCAAGAAGCATAAAATACCTAGGGATAAATCTAACCAAAGATGTAAAAGATCTGTATGCTGAAAACTATAGAAAGCTTATGAAGGAAATTGAAGAAGATATAAAGAAATGGAAAAACATTCCATACTCATGGATTGGAAGAATAATTATTGTCAAAATGTCAATACTACCCAAAACTATCTACACATTCAATGCAATCCCAATCAAAATTGCGCCAGCATTCTTCTCGAAACTAGAACAAGCAATCCTAAAATTCATATGGAACCACAAAAGGCCCCGAGTAGCCAAAGTAATTTTGAAGAAGAAGACCAAAGCAGGAAGCATCACAATCCCAGACTTTAGCCTCTACTACAAAGCTGTCATCATCAAGACAGCATGGTATTGGCACAAAAACAGACACATAGACCAATGGAATAGAACAGAAACCCCAGAACTAGACCCACAAACATATGGCCAACTAATCTTTGACAAAGCAGAAAAGAAGATCCAATGGAAAAAAGACAGTCTCTTTAACAAATGGTGCTGGGAGAACTGGACAGCAACATGCAGAAGGTTGAAACTAGACCACTTTCTCACACCATTCACAAAGATAAACTCCAAATGGATAAAGGACCTGAATGTGAGACAGGAAACCATCAAAACCCTAGAATAGAAAGCAGGAAAAGACCTCTCTGACCTCAGCTGTAGCAATCTCTTACTTGACACATCCCCAAAGGCAAGGGAATTAAAAGCAAAAATGAACTACTGGGACCTTATGAAGATAAAAAGCTTCTGCACAGCAAAGGAAACAACCAACAAAACTAAAAGGCAACCAACGGAATGGGAAAAGATATTCGCAAATGACATATCGGACAAAAGGCTAGTATCCAAAATCTATAAAGAGCTCACCAAACTCCACACCCGAAAAACAAATAACCCAGTGAAGAAATGGGCAGAAAGCATGAATAGACACTTCTCTAAAGAAGACATCTGGATGGCCAACAGGCACATGAAAAGATGCTCAACGTTGCTCCTCATCAGGGAAATACACATCAAAACCACACTCAGATATCACCTCATGCCAGTCAGAGTGGCCAAAATGAACAAATCAGGAGGCTATAGATGCTGGCGAGGATGTGGAGAAACGAGAACCTTCTTGCACTGTTGGTGGGAATGCAAATTGGTGCAGCCACTCTGGAAAACAGTGTGGAGGTTCCTCAAAAAATTAAAGATAGACCTACCCTATGACCCAGCAATAGCACTGCTAGGGATTTACCCAAGGGATACAGGAGTACTGATGCATAGGGTCACTTGTACCCCAATGTTTATAGCAGCACTCTCAAAATAGCCAAATTATGGAAAGAGCCTAAATGTGCATCAACTGATGAATGGATAAAGAAATTGTGGTTTATATACACAATGGAGTACTACGTGGCAATAAGAATGAAATATGGCCCTTTGTAGCAACGTGGATGGAACTGGAGAGTGTGATGCTAAGTGAAATAAGCCATACAGAGAAAGACAGATACCATATGTTTTCACTCTTATGTGGATCCTGAGAAACTTAACAGAAACTCATGGGGGAGGGGAAGAAAAAAAAAAAAAAGAGGTTAGGGTGGGAGAGTGCCAAAGCATAAGAGACTGTTAAAAACTGAGAACAAACAAACAAATTGATGGGGGGTGGGAGGGAGGAGAGGGTGGGTGATGGGTATTGAGGAGGGCACCTGTTGGGATGAGCACTGGGTGTTGTATGGAAACCAATTTGACAATAAATTTCATATATTGAAAAAAAAAAAAAGAGTCCAACTTCAGCTCAGGTCATGATCTTACGGTTGGTGAGTTTGGCCCCACGTCGGGTTTTGTGCTGACAGCTCAGAGCCTGGAGCCTGTTTCGGATTCTGTCTCCCTCTTCCTCTGCCCCTCCCCTGCTCACGTTCTGTCTGTCTTTGAAAAATGAATAAACCTTAAAAAAATAACCAATAAGAAAAAGTATTCCAACAAAAATTAACAGGTAATTCTGCATCTCTAATCTACCAAATCCAATCCATCAACAACTGCTGTCAGCTCTAGTCCCAGAATCAAGCTCAAATCCAACCCCGTCTATGGTAGCTTTCTACTGTGTTAATTAAGCTAAATTGGAACTTTATTTCCCAGAATTCCCTTCCTGTGTAGTGGTGGGTTATAGTGGGATGTAAGAAAAGCTTGCATGAAATTTCAACTTCCAAAAAAAGCAGCAGCCATTAAGATCTAGCGGTCAGTGCAGGGTACCCTGTGGCAGTTCACTTGTATTGCTACAGATGTGTTGGCTCACCTTGTAGGAGGGGGGCAGCAGCTGTGCCCTTGGCTTCTCCAGCTCCCTCTGTATCTCCTTCTTCAGCTTCTCCAAGTCCTGGGTCAGGTGCTGGAGGAGGTGGGGGAGGGGAGGGAGGTCCTGTACATGATGAAGCTGGAGGCACAAGTGGTTCCAGTTCATCACCACTCTCCCCTGATTCACACTCAGCTTTTCTTCCCAATTCCTGGACCTACTGACTGCATGGACCTCAGGCCTACCACTAGGCATACCAGACGCAGCTTTCTATAGACTTCTTCATCACCTCCCCCAATTGTGGAAGATCTAAATCCAGCAAGATCATGCATTTCATATCACTCTTATTGAACTCTGACTAATACAGAATTGATGCTGTATCAGTTATGGTTCCAGGGGAACAGGACCTTAAGGATGGCACTCTAAATTAGTTTGGGGCTATCTGGAATTGATTTTCTGATATAATTAGAGAGGCAATAGTAGAGGAGACACTGGTAGTTTATGACATGCAAAAGAGTACTTGAAGTATCACCTGTAGACACCTGTAATCAAGTGTCAATAAAAGGGAAGGATTTGAGTGAACTAATTGTTACCAAAGATTTCAGCAAGAATAAAAAAGTAGTTTGGGATTGAGTGGCTGCTACTAAGTGCACTGAAGGACACGAGGAAAGAAATTGATGAGCTTAAGGATATATCATTGTCCTCAAAGATAGAGATATCCTGTTCTAGAGTCAAGATTTCTGAAAAGCAAACATGAAATTCAATTCTGTGGGGAGCTGAATTACAATGCAAATTGAATTCTGAACTTTGCAGGGTTTCTCATGTTAAGGTCAGGACATAGACTGAGTAGGAATAGGACTTAAAATTGAGGATAGGAACATATGAGCAGAATCCAATAAAGCTGAGGACCTTGAACCCCTAAATTCTACTGATCCTCCTTTGCCAACAGAATCAGCCCTTCCACCTCTGAAGAGATTGGTCTTCCCTAGTAGGAAGAAGCTATAACATCTTCTCCTAAAGGAATTACCTTGCAGGAAACCACTGTTCTTCCTCAAGAACTACCCTCATGCCTCTCATTTCCTCTATACTTGTTCAAGTCCCAGAAGGTCCCAGGAGGGAAGCTATGAAGTATAACTCATAAGAAGTTCAATGCACACACACACACACACACACACACACGCAAGATTTTGTCAATTAATATTGACAGAACCTCAGTATTGTGCATGAGAATGGATCCTAAGTTGTGCTGGATCAGAGAAGAAATATAATGTTGGACCTCCTGAAATCAGTTGTTTTTGGTGCACTAGGCTGAGTTTCTGGAATAAATGTGTTGGCTCTAGGGGCTGTGAATGTCTTGGAAAGTTTGGTTGGTTGGTTACTAAAACCTGGAGTTAGAGACACTCTGTCCTAAATGGATTTGAAGTTTCATAACCGTCTTGGTATACTGATGAAAGGATCCTAAGGATTAGGGAAAATGATATGCTTAAGGAGATTTATTATGTAATACCCTCTATGTTCCTCAGAATAGCCCAGAGGATACACCTTTCACTAAGGCTTTAAGAAACACATTAGGGAAAGAAGCCTAGCATCAATCAAGAACTCTGTGGTGGCTGTTGTCTAAATGTTAGAAATGAAAGGAAGTAATGTTGCCATCAAACTGGGGTCCCTGATTTCAATGGGAATGATGAGATCCTGGGGTGGCAGGGGTTTGTTTGTTTGTTTTTTTAATAACAAAAGACGAGGAAGATGTTATCATAACAGACAGCAAAACCAAAAGTCATCACCAAAGTCTGACCCATAGGACATCCAATAGTTGATCATGATGTTCCTAGAACAGAAATAAATATCCCCCTACTAGTGTCTTGTTGATTTGTAGAAGCAGTGTGGTGAAAAGAAGTCATACCTTACTTAGCAATAAAGAATTGTGGACCCTCAGCCAACTGCCAGATGTAAATCAGTTCAAAGACCCAAAGCACCTTGAATGAAAGGAAGGCAGAGTCCCCTTGAGGAACAATCCTACTAACTAACCAAAAACTTACACTGCAAGTCCTCCTCCCAGCTCTGGTTGAGCTGTTTTTGACCTGGGACAATCTAACCCTCTGGATCATAGCTGTTAACATCTGGAGACATTTTGGGTGGTCACAACTGGGAAGGTGCTACAGGAATTGAATGAGTAGAGGCCAGGGATGCTACGAAACATCCTGCAATGTATAGGATAGTCCCCACAACAGAGAAGTAATTATGGAGCCCAAAGTATCAAGAGTGCTAAGGCTCAGAAACCCTGCTTTTTCCAAGAGAACTGCAACGCCTGTTTCAACAAGCACAAAGTGGGCCAACACTGAACACTAAGCTTGGATTTGGCACATATAGTAAATCTGAGAGTCACAACACAGATCGAAGAGTGATGTGAGAACAGTGTTCAGATACTCCTAGGGCTCTGAAAGTTTAATTATCCAAAGCATTATATAATTGTGTGTGTGTGTGTGTGTGTGAGAGAGGAAAATCTGGATTAAAAATAGAAAGGATAGGGGTGCATGGGTGGCTCATTTGGTTAAGCATCCAACTTTGGCTCAGGTCATGATCTTGTGGTTTGTGAGTTTGAGCCCTGTGTTGGGTTCTGACAGCTCAGAGCCTGGAGCCTGCTTCAGATTCTGTGTCTCTTGGTGCTCTGTCTCTTTCTCTCTCTCAAAAATAAATAAACATTAAAAAAATTTTTTAAAGGATATAATTAACCATATTAACAGGTTTTTTAAAGCCTGGTTTAAATTAAAAATGCCAAGGAATCCTCTTTTGACTTACCAAATCCAATTCCATCAGCAACTGTGGTCCAAAAATCAGTCAAAATACAACTCTTCTGGTCTCTTCTGCTACCCACCCTAGATGAAGCCACCATCATGTCTCTCCTGGAAAGCCACTTTAGCAGCTTCTTTACTTCCTCCCTTGTTCCTGGGGAATCCACTCTTGATATGCTGCTGCCAAGTGACCTTCTTAAAATGTAGATTACTTGCAATGCTCCTGTGCAGCACAGAGTCCAGGTGAGGATGTGGGCCATAATATGGTAAGTGAAATTGGGATCTTTTTCCTACCTTGAAGGGAAGCCTAGAGGTATAAGTAAAAAAAACAAAAAAAACAAAACAAACAAAAAAAAAAACAACACTGATCCAGTTTTTTCCCGGCTTGACAGAGCATATATGGAAGGTCTCCCTGCTTCCATTCCTGGTCCGGTCCCACTTCCACACACACATTCACAGACTACCCCTCAGAGCAGCAGAGTGATCTATTCAGACCATAAATCAGGTCACTCAGCATAAAACACCCACCCACAAGAGCCTACCTGAGCAGGCTCCTAATCTATATAGTCCTGAGTCGGGCCTGAGGGTCTTAAAGTTTTCAGTCTCTCCAGGTGATTCTAATTGTTGCCAGTGCTGAGAACCACTAGCCTAAAGTTGTGCTTCTCAAAAATCTAATGTGCATACAAATCACCTGGGAGTCTTGTGAACTTCACTTCCTGACTCCGTAGGGCTGAAGTGGGGCCAGAGATGAGGCCAGAGATGCCGCAGTTCTAACAAGCTCCCAGGTGGTGCTAATGCTGCCGTTTGAGGACCACACTCTGCATAACCAGACCCTAGCAGGGTAAATCAGTGCTAAACTGCCTTGCTCATAAGCACTTGCAATCATATTTTTCACCCTCTACCAGACCTCCAGTTTCCTAACCTCCTAGACCCACTAATAACTCTGCAGCTAGCTAGCTCAGGAATGCCCAACAGGATCTTCAGGACAGACTTGTGGACAAAAGAATGACATAATGATGGTGCTCACTATAAGCAGGCCCAGATTATTTGAATGGGAAACGCTGTATTTCTTCCCAAAGTACAGTAAGGCTTTCTTCCAGGTAAAATTATGCAAAATTCAGCCCTGTCATGTCCCACTGGAAAATGGATTTTCAGTGACAGGCTAAGACCTAATTATAGTACCCTCCTCTCTCTAATATGTAGCTACAGCAGTGTTTCTTAAATTTTATCACCTCCCTAAACAGCATTATGAGACTTTTCCCCCCTAATCACAACCCCCTTCTCCATTAAATGTTAATACCACAACTCCTTCACCTGTCAAATAGCAGGGAGAAAAACACCTCCAGGGCTATCAGGAGGGTTGGGACAATTAACATCCAGAAGAGAAACTGGCTCCCATTTGGGGCCTCTGTAGTGAGAGACTGACTTAAAAGATGGTTGCCCTGGTGATGTCGCTTGAGGAATAGGTGGCTTCCCTGGGAAGAGAAATAGTTTCCAGTCCCCCCTTTTTTTTTTTTTAATTTCAGGATTCAGCTGAGGACCAAGTTATATTACAGTACAAACTTATTACTAAAGGATTATCATTACTTTTTCTTGACTTTGATCCCTTTCCAAATTAGATCCTACCATCAGTGCCAAAGACCTCTTAAGATTCTACCACGTAAGAAAAAAATTCTTTAAAATATTTAGTATTTCAACAAATTAAAAAAATAAGTATTTTATAAATAAATAAGTTTAAGCCATTTTCATCATTTAACCTTATTTCTTTAAAAGGAGAAAGGTAATGGCTTATGATTTTCCTATCATATTAGGAAATCAGTACACAAAAAGAAATTAAATCACTACACAAGAAGAAATTTTAAATTTAAGTTCTATCAGAAGTGCATTTGACATTGTCATGGTTCTCAATCCTGACTGGTCCTCAAAATCACCTGTAGAGCATCTTAAAAAGAAAGATGGTTTTCAGGGGCCACAGCAAATGTGCTGCTAAGAACATCTTGTATTCATCTTTTTGGAGATATAGGTATAGATAGATATAGATATAGATATAGATATAGATATATAGATATAGATATTTGTAGATACTCTCAAATAGCTTACCAAAGCGGTTATACAAATTAACAATCACATCAGCAGTGTCTGAGAATCTCCATTGCTCCTTATCTTCACCATCTGTTGGTATTCTGTTCTATTTCAACCATTTCAGTGATTTTTTAAATTTGCATATCCTGAAACACAAATGAAGTTGAATGTATGTTTATTGGTCATTTTGTATATTTTCTATTGAGATGTGTCAAGTATTTTTTAATTGAGTTGGATTCTCTGACTTATTAATATGTTATATGTATCATATTCAAGACACAAGTTCTTTGTTTTATATATATATATATATATATAGAGAGAGAGAGAGAGAGACAGAGACAGAGACAGAGAGAGAGAGAGGAAATATTTTCCTTTACATCTTACTCTTTTAGTGGTGACTTCTGTCGAACAGAAGTTCTTAATATATCTCAATTATCAGTTGTTAACCATCTAGATGCCCATCAATAGTAAACTGAAAAAATAAATTGTAGTTTACTTACAGAATGAAATACTATATAGCAATAATAATGAACAAATCACAACTATCTGCAATAATATGGATAAATCTCATATAAGATTGAGAGACCTAGCCTCAACAATAAGACAACAAAAGAAATAAAAGGCATATAAATTGGAAGGAAGAAGTCAAACCTTCACTCTTGGCAGACAACATAATACTCTACATGGAAAACCTGAAAGACTCCATCAGAAACTGCTAGAATGGATACATGAATTCAACAGAGTCGCAGGATATAAAATCAATGTACAGGAATCAGTTGCATTTCTATATACCAATAATGAAGCAGCAGAAAGAAAAATCAAGGAATTGATCTCATTAACAACTGCACCAACAACCATGAGATACCTAGAAATAAATCTAGCCAAAGAGGTAAAAGATCTGTACACTGAGAACTATAAAAAGCTTATGAAATAAATTGAAGAAGACACCAAAAAAAGGAAAAACATTTCATATTCCTGGATAGGAAGAACAAATATTGTTAAAATGTTGATACCACCCAAAGCAATCTACACATTCAATGCAATATCTATCAAAATAACACCAGCATTGTTCACAGAGCTAGAGCAAACAATTCTAAAACTTGTATGGAACCAGAAAATACCCCCAAATAGCCAAAGTAATGTTGAAAGAGAAAACCAAAGCTGGAGGCATCATAATTCCAGACTTCAAGCTGTATCCCAAAGCTGTAATCATCAAGACACTATGGTACTTTCACAAAAACACATAGATCAATGGAACAGAATAGAGAACCCAGAAATAGACCCACAAATGTATGGCCAACTCACCTTCAACAAAGGAGGAAAGAATATCCAATGGGAAAAAGACAGTCTCTTCAGCAAATGTTGTTGGGAAAACTGGACAGCAACATGCAGAAGAATGAACCTGGACCACTTTCTTATATCATACATAAAAATAAACTCAAATTGGATGAAAGACCTAAATGTAAGATAGGAAACCATCAAAATCCTAGAGGAGAAAATTGGCAGCAACCTCTTTGGACTTGGCCTTAGCAACTTCTCACTAGACATGTCTCTGGAGGAAGGGAAACAAAAGCAAAAATGAACTATCGTGACCTCATCAAGATAAAAAGCTCCTGCACAGCGAAGGAAACAATCAACAAAACTAAAAGGCCGCATACATAATGGGATAAGATATATGCAAATGACATATCAGATAAAGGGTTAGTATCCAAAATCTATAAAGAACTAATCAAACTCAACTCCCAAAAAACCCCAAATAATCCAATGAAAAAATGGGCAGAAGACATGATTGGACACTTTTCCAGAGAAGACATCCACATGGCCAACGGACACATGAAAAGTTCTCAACATCACTCATCATCAGGGAAATACAAATCAAAAACACAATGAGATACCACTTCACACCTGTCAGAATGGCTAAAATTAACAACTCAGGCAACAACAGATGCTGGTGAGGATGCAGGGAACGGGGAACCCTTTTGCACCGCTGGCAGGAATGCAAACTGGTGCACCCACTCTGGAAAACAGTATGGAGGTTCCTCAAGAGATTAAAAATAGAACTACCCTATGATCCAGCAATTGCACTACTAGGTATTTATCCGAGGGATACAGGGATGCTGTTTCAAAGGGGCACATGCACCACAATGTTTATAGCAGTGCTATCCACAATAGCCAAATTATGGAAAGAGTCCATCAACTGATGAATGGGTAAAGAAGATGTGGTGTATACACACACACACACACACACACACACACACACACACACACACAATGGAATATTACTCAGTGATCAAAAAGAATGAAATCTTGCCATCTACAATAAGTGGATGGAACCAGAGTGTATTATGCTAAGTGAAACAAGTCAGTCAGAGAAAGACAAATATCATATGATTTCCCTCATATGTGGAATTTAAGAAACAAAACAAATGAACATAGGGGAAGAGAAGGAAAAATAAGAAAAAAAGAGAGAGGGAGGCAAACCTTAAGAGACTCTTAAATACAGAGCACAAACTGAGGGTTGCTGGAGGGGAGGTGGGCATGGGGATGGGCTAAATTGGTGATGGGCATTAAGGAGGGCACTTTTTAGGATGCATACTGGGTGTCATTAGGAAGTGATGAATTACTAAATTCTACTCCGGAAACCATTACTGCACTATACGTTAACTAAGTTGGATTTAAAGTTTTTTTAGAAAGTGGGGCACCTGGGTGGCTCAGTCAGTTAAGCATCCAACTCTTGGTTTTGGGTCAGGTCATGATCTCACTGTTTTGTGGGTTTGAGCCCCACGTTGGACTCCTCTGCGCTGACAGTGCGGAGCCTGTTTGGGATTCTCTGTCTCCTTCTCTCTCTGCTCCTCCTCCACTTGTGCTGTCTCTGTCTCTCTCAAAATAAATAAATAAGCTAAAAAAATTTTTTAAAAGAAAAAAATTTAAAAAATGTTGAGGGAAAGAAGTTAGGTACAAAAGTATATGCTGTTTTAATTCTGTTTGTTTTTTGTTTTTTTAACTCTCCAAACTACGTTAATCCATGATGTTAGAAGTGAGGATGTTGACAACTTCTGCTGGGCAGTAGTAACTGGAAAGGGGTTCAAATGGCTCTCTTGAGATGCTGGGGATAATCTGTTTCTTAATCTGTAGCTTGTTCAGTTTGTAAAAATTTATCTAGGTTCACATTTATTATATGTTTACTTCAATAAAAACTTAACAAAAATAGAGGTACATAAGCCTTAGCCCCATCCCGGGAGGGCCCAGGAGTCTATGCTTCCTTGTGATTCAGATGGGCAGCCAGGGCTGAGAACTTTTCTTTCTTTCGTTTTTATTCCCTTAAGTTTATTTATTTATCTTGAGAGAGAGAGAGGGAGAAAGAACAAGCTGGGGAGGGGCAGGGAGAGAGAGGGAGACAGATGATCCAAAGCAGGCTCTGTGCTGATAGTGGACAGCCTGAAACGGCACTTGATCTCAGGAACTGAGAGATCATGACCTGAGCCAAATTCAGATGCTTAACTAAGCTACCCAGGCACCTCAGGGCTGAGGACTTTTGAACAACACTCTGATTACAAATATACACAGATATAAGGGCTGGGAGCCCCATTCCTGAAAAAAATGTCTGTAGTTTATTGGACACAGTAACATGGTGGGATTATGGAGTTGTCCTTTTCCTTAATCATTCTCACTTTGTATTCTTAAAATGTTGTTTTGTGCAAATATTAAAATCCTGTGACTTATACTTCTCTGTCCTCTCACTCATTTTTTTCATTGTTGTTGTTGATTATCTGCAAAGACGTAGCTTGTAGGTCCAGAAATGTGGCAAGAGGGAAGAGAGACAGAAGCCAGGAGGAAGTGAGAAGATAAACACGATCCTCGTGGCACTAGCTTTCTCCATCTTTTGTACCTCTGGTTAGTTCCAACCCACAGCCAAGCATCCTCCTCAGACCAAGTATGGGAGGACAGTGGTGATGTACAACTCTTAGGAGGAGGGCAGGGTCCAAAATGTATGGGGCTCTACAAATTACTGGAGCAGAGTGAGGTCCTGAAGGACGGGAGACACAGAGGCAGCCACAGCTGCTGGGCACAGCTTTCTCCTTGGCTTTCTCTCTGCCCTTTCATGCCCTGTTGGGCAGTTTGAATGCAGGCTAGTCATTTCATCATTTTTTTGCAAGAGTCCGTGAAAAGGGGAGTGGACTCTGATGCTGCTAGGCAGATTCTAATTTAGACTAGAGGCTGGAGAATGGGGCAAGAGACATGAGAGGGATGACGTGTTAACACTGCATTTGTGAGCCTGGAAAGAAATGTGACTCGGGGTAATGGAGATATTGGCTAACGGGCTCAGTTTTTCATTCCCAGGCATTTGGTGGTTGACTGGTGTTTTCCTCCTGTAATAAGCCCTCCTTGTTATTCCCAGGCCAAACAAATCCCTCCTTCTCTGTGCTTCTGCTGCACTTAGCACTTCTGTACATCCCACCTCACCTGCCCTGTGCTTAGTGGGTTGAGATCCGTGACTTGCTCTAGACCACTGGTTCTCTAAGCGTGGTTCCTGGAGCATTTTCAGACATGCAGAATATCGGAACCCAGCCCAAACCCACTGAATCAGAAACTCTGGGTATTGGATGCAGGGTCCGGAGATCTGGAGAAACAAGCCAGCCATGTGATCCTAATGCAGGCTGAAGTGTGGCTTTCAGGCTCTAGGAATGGGACTTCCTTTTCAGAAGAGCACCTGTGAAGTATATCCTGAGGGACTTGGAAATCAACTAAATGTAGGAAGGCAGAGAAACAGTAAAAGACAAAGACGTTTCTAGTTTGGGCAACTGGGTTGGTTGTACCATGAAACCAAATAAAGAATACAAGGAGAGGAGATATTTTAGTCTGTTCCTTTTTGTTTGTTCGTGGGGTTCCCAGAACGTAAAGAGTAGGTGATAATAAGTTTGCTTCATGCCCATTTTCAGATGTGTGAGTTACACACATGTGTTGTTCACAAGGTGGCTCAAAGTATAGATCTGGAAATGTGAGGTCTGAGTTGGGGCTCCAGACAGCAGTTAGCACTGGCTTTAAAAACAGTTGCAGAGCTGCATGGGCCTGGATTTCAGTCCAAGCCCTGCCACTTCTAATTCTTTGAGCTTGGGCAGGTCTTAACACCTTCCAGAACCTTCGCTCCTTCATCTGACAATTAGAAAAGTCACACCTGCCCCCACAAAGTCAGGGAAGAATTAAATGAGATAACGTTTTTAACTCAATTAGCAAAGTCCCTGGCTTATAGAAACAGCTGGTGCTATTATTTTATAGGTTTGCAAGACGCAGAATAGAGATGGGAAATGCAGACGGCAGGGTGGATCTAATGACCCAGGTTGTGCAAGAGCGAAGAAACAAGACTGAGCACTGGGAGGGCAGCTCGAGAGCAGGCAGAGGCTGAGGAGAAGGTGATGAGGGAAGCTGAGGGGTGGCAAACATATCCTCCCCTGGGTGGGATATGTGTGACATTCCTGGGATACTCCTGGAGGCTGAAGAACAAAGGGAAGGGGAAAACAATCTCTGATAGAGATCCAGTCATGCAGGACATTAGTTCCCATCTGTATACAAATATCTTAGTAAATCACAAGAAAAAAGCACTTTTATCAATAGCCTAATCTCCAGAAACCTATATAGTCAGTTTCCTGGAGCCCCAAGATCACCACCCCCCTCTCCACAGTGATGTGGGAAACAAAAGCAAGAAGGAAATGGCAGATAAAATTAAGTTTCCTTATGACCTGCAGCCCATTGACAAATACTTAAGGCAGGCAGAGTAAAACATTTCTCCAGGAACTCCCTACTGTCTTAATGTTAATACTTTGCTAGAGAGAAAACTAACCTTAGCTCAACAATAGGTAGGCCTCTAGTAATCTGTGAGTCTTCTTTAGCATATGAAAATCCCAGTGGAAACTTCCCTTAACTTTACCTCCCCCAACTCCCAAGTATATAACTAGTCTCTCCTCATGGTTCCCTGGCATTTCTTTCTGCCCGCGGGTCCTTCCCTGTGCTTTCATAAAATCACCTTTTTTGCCCAACAGACATCTCAAGAATTCTTGCTTAGCTGTCAGCTCCAAACCCCAACATCACTCCAAAAACCCATCATATTTGGGTGCCCAAATACAGGGCTTTGAGTCTTTTCATCTGGACTCTAAGCAGTGCAAAGTTCATGAGTGCTTTCTCTTTTCTTCCTTTACTCTCATTTCAGGGCTTTTCAAGGAGTACGGTCTTATTGGAACATTTCCATGTCAATTGCTCAGACTGCAATCCTCTAGCCCATGACTACTCTACAGGGAGGGGAAAGCCTGCCTTTTGGCTGGAAGTTAGTACCCTGGCCAGAATAGTAATAAGATCCAGAAAGTTGACGCCTTCTCTTTATTCCTGTCCTTATACAAAGTTGTCTATCTTGGGCACGGGACAGCCACCTAAGTCACCAGGACAACTACCAATCTTGTATGAGGATCCTCCTCATTGGTCTAATGTGATCCCCTTCACATCTCTGGTCTGGCCACTTCTGGCCAGAAGACCTCCTCTCGGAGCCAGCTGAAACCAGTACCCGATTGAATTAAAACCCAGTGGAGGTGGGGAGCCTGCATGGCTCAGTCAGTTAAGTGTTCAACTTCAGCTCAGGTCATGATCTCAAAGTCCTTGAGTTCAGAGTCCCGCATCGGGCTCTGTGCTGATAGCTCAGAGCCTGGAGCCTGCTTTGGTTTCTGTGTCTCCATCTCTCTCTGCCCCTCCTCCACTCACCCTCTGTCTTTCTCTCTCTCTCTCAAAAATAAATAAACATAACAACAACAACAACAACCAAGGACTGTTTCCTAGGAAGTTGGCTGTAAGGACTACATGTGTTGGAATGTTGCTGAGATCATGATGGGATTTCTAACTTTACTGTTTTCCATCATTGTCCTCAACTAAAGAATTGGGTAGTTTTCCAAAACTTTTCCAGTGTTTTACATGGGTTAAAAATGGCAGCATGGCGGCCAATGGCGCAGCACAGCAAGGCCTTCTCAGCAAGGCAAACTTGGTCCATAAGTCAGCACCCACTGTAGTCTAGAATGCAATGCAGAAGTGGGGGGAGGGCCAGCCTCCCTTCTACAGGGGCCTTTAATGGCATCAGAGATCAGAGCAATTTTGTTCTAAGGATGCCTTGGGTCACTTTGACACCTCAGGAACCCTTGATATATCCTGTGCAAGGGATGCCACCCAGCAGTCAGGGTGTGGGGGATTTTCTTGGTAATGGACTTTCTCTCTTCAGTCCCCAAGTACTCTCTCTTGGAATGCTTTGTTAACTCACTGGAAAGAATTCGAATTGCAAAATTTGGGAAAGGACTGATCTTCTGTAACACTGCATAGCTTCAATAGGATCTGGCAGTTAGATCTCTTCTGCAGAAAACAGGGCAAATAGACAAAGGTACCCTAGGTTCAGGCCTTTATGACTCTAAATCAGTACCCAGACCTAAGGGGCCTCTTATTATCTAAATAGGCCTCCTCTGAATAAATGCAAATTGCTGGAGGAAGCACAGGCCATGCCTGAAAAAGGGGACATTGATTCTTTCTCTCTTACTGTTCCTAATAGTGGGGACTTTTCCCTCATTCATTTCCGGGGGTTAATGGCTATAATTGGAGCCAACTGTGGTTAGTCCACATCCTGGGGACTTTAAGGAATATTCCCAAGCAGAGCAGCTGCTATAACTCCCTTTGTTTCAGGGAAATTCCCTGCCTTCTCCTGCCTGACATGGACTGTATATTTCCACTTTGGAAAAAAAAAAAAGCCATCTGCTCATCTGTTCCAGCTGACAAGGTTTAGAACCACAAACCCTCTTTCTCTACCTGTTGGGAGCATCTCGCCTCTTCTGCCTCCTACTATTTCTACACCATCTTGGGTGTAGCCTACAAACTGGTTCCTATACCTTCCTTGGTGTCTCAGGCATCACTGGCTCCACCCACCTTCGATGTCAAGGAGTGAAGACCACCCACTTGGACCGCCCACTTGAGATTTCCCTACTGGTCTCCCAGGTAAAAGTTTATAATGGAGAACAGATTGTCTTAAGTAGATGCAAGTGGAACGTATTCTGTGTTTAAGCTGATTTTAGTTTGCTGGTTTAATTAAGATAGACCTGTCTTCAAAGTTATCGGCTCCAAACCCACCATCACTACAAAATCCCATCAAAGGTACAGGTTGAGAGGCAGGAAGAGGCTCAAGAGAGAGTGGGTGGAGGGAGTAGACAACTGCATGTGTTGCAGGGCTGGGACAAAGTGTTAGCCATTTTATTTGGCACTAAGAAAGTCAGTGGTGACCTGGAAACAGCAAAGTCGATGGAGCCGGTGAAGTTAGAGGCAGAACCCACCAGTAGCATCAAGCAATCTTAAATGCTCTAAGTTTGGTCATTAAAATGAATCCATAATTGGAAGAGAGAAAGGGAATGTAATCCACCTTAAAAATGGGGAAAGCCTAATTAATAGCCTTTGGAATGGAATAAGTTTGTTCAAATCAAAAAGGATGTAGGCATCATCCTTGGTTCCTTTCTTTCCTTCACATCTCACATCTAAGTCTTCGGTTACTTCTGTTGGACCTATCCCCCAAATAAATCTGGAATCCATTCACTTCTCTGTTTCCCTGCTGTTACCCTACTCCAACATCCTCATCTACCCTTCTCCTGCTATCTTTATCTCCCTCCCAGGCAACTGCAAGGGCTATAACTGGTCTCCCTGCTATCTCTCTTGCCTCTCCAGATTGCCTTTCCACTCTGCCCTCTTCACAGCAGCCTGAGATCTTTTCACACGTAAATCACTCACCATAGTCTCTTGCTCCTAACTCTCCAGTGGCTTCTCACCACACTCAGCAAACAATCCAAACTACTTATCTTAGTGGGCAAAGACCCCCCTGAGCTGTCTTTGCTTCTCCTCTGACCCGGTACTGACCGATAACCACGAGCCACATGTGGCTCTTGAGTCTTTGAAATGCTAGTGATAGTTACAAAATACATACTTAAAAAAATATTTATATTTATATTCATGGAGCCACATGTGGCTAGTGTGATTGAAGAGCTGAATTTTAGATTTTATTTAATTTATAGAACTTAAATAGCACATGTGGCTAGTGGTTAACATAGTGTAGAGCACAGAGGTAGAATATTGATGTCATCACAGAAAGTTCTACTGGATGGCGCTGCTCTGGCCTTATCACCCACTATGTTCCCCCTTGCTTACTGGACTTCAGCATCACTGGCCCACCTTCTGTTCCTCACCCAGATTAAGCTCCTTCCCACCGAATATTTTTGCAGATTGTTCTCTCCATCTAGACTTTGTGGCCCTTTGATCTTCACATGACAGCCTATCTCAGCTTTGATGTTACCTCCTCAGAAAGGCTTTCCCTTTCCACACAAATGGTCTCTCTACTGTGTTAGCCTCAAAGCACTTCTGGCCAGTTTAAAAACATTTTCTAGATGGGATGTCTATTTGTTTATTGGCATATGCCCCTTTTGGCATGTTATTTTCCCCAAGGGCAGGGATCTTGACTCTCTAATGCAGATGGAGGACCCAAACTTGAACAGGTAGAATTTCTACTTCTCTAGAACAAGAGAACATGAAGTGAGCATGGGTTCTTTCCTTGGAAGAAGAAAAATGCATCAAATATCATATATCATGATCTCTAAGCTCTTTAAAAATTAAAATCCAAAGTCATCTGCTGAAAGTGAGCCTCCTGGGAATGAAGCAATTTGAGAATCTGGGAAATCTAGTGAGGAAGTGCTGAAAAGGACTTAACTAGCTACAACCAAGGGGGACACTGAGCATCACTGAGGATCCAGAAGAACATGGAAGGTATAAGCAGTTTGCAGTACCATCTGTCGTATGATTTTTCTCCAAAACAGGAACAGCCCAGATGTGCTTATCACATTTAATCCTTGTAACAACCTCTGAGATACATGCTGAAGTATCCCTGCTTTACAGATCATTAAACGAAAAGAGAAGTTAAATAACCTATCGAAGACCAGGAAGCTAATAAGTAGAGGAGTTAGAATTTGAGCCCTGGAATTCAGAACCCAGGGCCACAGCTCTCAGCTACAATTCCCTCCTTTATTACAGTCACACAGAGTAGGTATTTCCTTAAAAATGTAACAAATGTCCATTACAGGGTTCTGAGGCTTCCCATTCTTTCCAAAATGGCACACCAGGCATAAGAACCTAGATGAGATAGATGACAACAATATTTGCATAAGTTTACATAAACCAAAACTTTTGCACACAAAAAATACCCATTATGCAAGAATGCATACACACAGACATTAGATGTTGTAGAATGACTACATACAGGGAAATTTGGAATAAACAGGAAACTGATCAATAGGCAGGGTTCCTATTAATAAATCAATAAAACAAGAGAAGGGCCTTGCATGGACATACAGTGACATTGTACCATGAGCTGAGAAACGGAATTCAGCACTCTGCTCCCAAGATCAGGTAGCCATGGGATTGCTCTGCCCATTTCTCCTGATGTGAGGACCAGGGTCAGATGCTTTCCTTCCCCCACAGAGGTCTCCCACCATTCTAAACTCACAGGACTTGGGGTAAAATAGGAAAGATTTCAATGCCTACAGAACTACTTATAAATATGTATTTTTTTACTCTTCTTAGCTTTTGTCACTCAAAAATGTGAATACTTAATTTTAGGTGAGGCAAAAAGTGTGTCTTCAAATCAAAAGCCTCTAAGTATTAATGTTATATACTTTGGTGGTTCTTATCCTTAGAAATGACTCTCAAATATGCTTCCATATACAGTATTAGGAATCCACAACTCTGCAGCATGGCCCCGTGATCTGGAGTGTGTGTGTGTGTGTGTGTGTGTGTGTGTGTGTGTGTGTGTGTGTCTTTTAAAAGTAACTTCCAGGGGCGCCTGGGTGGCTCAGTCGGTTAAGCGTCCGACTTCGGCTCAGGTTCATGGGTTTGAGCCGCGCACCAGCTCTATGCTGACAGCTTGGAGCCTGGAGCCTGCTTCGAATTCTGTGTCTCTCTCTCTCTCTCTGTTCCTCCCCCATTCATGCTCTGTCTCTCTCTCTCCTTCAAAAATAAATAAAAACATTAAATTTTTTTAAAAAAAAATGCAACTTCCAGGGGCGCCTGGGTGGCTCAGTCGGTTAAGCATCCAACTTCGGCTCAGGTCATGATCTCGAGGTTCGTGGGTTCCGACCCTGTGTCGGGCTCTGCACTGACAGTGTGGAGCCTGCTTCTGATTATGTGTCTTCCTCTCTTTCTGCCCCCCCCCCACACTTGTGCTCTATCTGTCTCTCTCTCTCTCTCTCTCTCTCTCTCTCTCTCTCTCAAAAATAAATAAACATGGGGAAAAAAAAAAAAGAAAGCAACTTCCAGATGACTGCCATGACCAGCCACTCTTGGGAAGAACTGCACTGCCACTCAGTAAATACCAGTTTTCTAGTCAGACATAGAAGAAAGGGACGTTCCAGGCACGAACAAGGACACTATAGCATTGGAAAGTCCTGTGGGGCTCTGGAAAATGCATCTGCTAGAGCTGGGGTTTGTGGAGATCAGTGGTGGAGGCTGATGCAACAGGGCCTGACTCTAGAGGTTCCAGGGAGCAAACTGAGAGCCCTGCACCTCACTCTGAAGGTCTGCCCAGGTTTTTAAGCAGGAGGTGACATGATCGGACGTGGTGGTTGTTAGCATAACTGGTAGCCATGTGGAGTGGACTGCAGGGTGGTCGGACTGGTACACGTGCCAAGTAACAAGAGAAGAGGGAAGGCAGCAGCACGGCCTTTCTGCCTAATAGACGAGGGAGGTTAAGGATGATTCTGATATTTCTATCGTTAGAGACGGAGTGGAAGGTGGTTCTAGTTAACATTGAGTCTGCCGCCTAACTTACAAGTAGTACATAGATACAATCAGGAGGGACCAGGCAGCTGAGCCACCCTAGAAATAAATCCTCTTACCTTTTTGAGTCATGTAAACAAGAATGTTTGTGTTTAAACTATTGTGTTCGTTTAATCTTGACTCTACCCCTAAGGTAGAAGCCTGGGAGGAATAACTATTACAGTTTACGTATTCCAAATGATGTGCCCAAGCAGCTTGGCTTACTTGGTGTCTTATGTTTGATAATCTAATTTAGACTTCTGGTTCCCAGAGCCTGTCTGGCCTCCCTGTAATTGTTTAGCAAATCTGCCACCTCTTTAAGCCTTTGGTGCATTTGGTAAATATCACTGACCTACCAGACTGCATTGTTTGTCATGCTGATTTTGAGCATCCGTGTCCCTTTATGTCTTAGTATCTTTTCCCTTCTGCTCAGATCATTCCCATTTCACCTGCCTTGTTAGACTCTTTCATTTTCTCTCTGCTTCAGTCTTGCTGGATGATTATAAAAGCAACAGTTAGAATTTCTTATATAAAGTACAGTTCTAGTAAGCATGTTACAGTTCAGCTTAGATCCTCCGCAGCAGTGGCTGAGGAAGTCTCAGTGAGAGACTGCAATAATCCAGCAAAGAGATGATGAGGTCATGGACAAGGAGGGGTCAGAGAAATGAGAAAAAGGGAAGAGGCCAAAGAATTCACATGGGAAACTGCAGATAAATTTGTTGAGGGGAGAGACAAAGGATACATAAAAAATTAGGGATCATGATCCATGAAAAAAGAGGTAACAAAACATAAGATTAAAACATAACCACTGGGACCCAAGATGTAAGTAGGTAAAGCAGGTATTCTCTACCCCCCATCCCCACCCATTCTAGTGTGACAGAAACAGGCAGCAACCCTGAAAACTTAGAAAGATTTGAAAAGAAACAGCTTTGTGGGCCTGGATGGCTCAGTTGGTTAGGTGTCCAGCTCTCGATTTCAGCTCAGGTCATGATGTCACAGTTTGTAGGTTCAAGCCCCACATCAGATCCTGCACTGATGGCACAGAGCCTGCTTGGGATTCTCTCTCTCTGCCCGTCCCTGGTTTGTGTTCGCTCTCTTCCTCTCTCTCAAAATAAATAAGCAAAACTTGAAAGAAAGAAAGAAAGAAAGAAAGAAAGAAAGAAAGAAAGAAAGAAAGAAAGAAAGAAAGAAGAAAGAAAGAAAAGAAAGAAAGAAAGAAAGAAAGAAAGAAAGAAAGAAAGAAAGAAAGAAAGAAAGAAAGAAAGAATTTCCTAACAGTAGCAATTTGGCCTGTGTTAACTTCTGTAAAGAATTGCAGCCGCTGTAGTGACACATACCAGACTCCAGATAAGCTGCCCCCTGCTCTTACCTTTAGGGTCTCAAACTGCCTGCCCTCCCTCACTGCTAAGACATCTACCTCCCTGTTGCTTGCACCCCTTGTGGTTTCTAAAGACAACTCCTCTCCCTTTCACATCCTCAAACTTGTTCATAATTGAACTTCTCTTAAACTTTTTCAGAATACTGTATCATGTTAACTCATTTTTTTGAGAGTTTCCCATGTGCTGCGCAAAGCGTGTTACAGAACTTTTCTTATTTAGTAAACACAACTTAGGGGGATGGGCTGTTGAACAAGATGGGACCATATTCGTGGGTTAGTACTTGGCAAAGGTATATGCCCACCATTAGAGAGGGCTTTGAACAGTCATGGAGACTGGGTGCTTTATTTAGTAAACATTGTATAAGATCTTTGTCAGAGAACTAAGTTCACAGAATTGAGAGCAGGTGACCTTGACTATAAATGTAGAAAACATAAGTCTTTTAAACATCAGATAGGATCTGAATTTTTCAGGAATGCAGTCACATATTTTGCTATTATGACAGGTTGACAGGAAACCACCAGTCCCCCGAAGGAAGTTAAGCAATTTAATGATCAAATAAGAGGTAAAAGGACAAGCCAACTAGGAAGTCCACGACAGGGCTTTGAGAAAATGCTCTCTAGTTGATCACAGCTGTGTGAGTTTGGAGGTCGTTTCATTGCTTTCCTATAGCTCACTCTATACATCTCCCAAATGACAAGAACAGGACAAACCAATAGAGTATTAATTTGCATTATATGCAAAACAAAACAAAACAAAAAAACAAAAAAAAAAGTCTGGAATATGGCAATGGAAGAAGGAAAATGAAGTCAATGAGGGTTAATGTCATGTCATTAGGGTTAACATCAGACTCACAGAATTGTGTCCAAATGTAGCATTGTTTTCTGCCACATTTTATTAAAAAGGTCTTAATGTATGTATCCATTTCCCCACCTAGGTAATGGACGCTCACAGACATACACTGCTTTCTATTTAATCGTTGTATCCCTAGCAACTGATGGTGTACCCAGCACAGAATAGACTCTCAAAATGTATCTGATGAATGAATGTGGTTTATTTCCTTGACAAAATGATAATAAAAGGAATTTCCCAGATAGAAAAAAAAATTCATTCGAAGAATCATCACCATAGAGACTTAAAGAAATAGGGGTCTGTAAACTGTGTTCCTATTTAAACAGAATGGGCCCACACAAATATCCTACTACATTTTGCCTATAAGATCCAGTTGCAGGGAAAATTATTCCAGGAAATTTCCTTGGTGCATGCCTCACTCATATGCATATCCACTACTTCTGCTGCCATGCTTGGGCTTTCCAGACTCAGGGTTCAGCACCTCTGACTTTGATAGATGGATGCTTTGGGCTCCTTCAGGTTTGATGACACAAAATGTCCCCTCTGGTTCACAAAACCTCTGCTTTCCACCTGGCTCTTGTTTCTACTTGCTCCCTAAATGATTATGATTTTATTAGACTCCAGAAATACCCTCAGGATAATCACATCACCCCTCAGAGTGCTAAGTGAAAATGGCAGTGAATACACCACGAATTGAATTAATAGAGATACCTGTCATCACTTGGGTAAATGACACTCTTCAGTGGTTCTCTGTCTTGGCTGTTCCTGGAAATCACTTGGGGAAATCTAAAACCATTGACTCCTGGTTCCCACTCCCATGGATCCTAATGTGACTGGGCTGTGGTGTGGTGTGGGTATTAGAATTTTTTAAAGACTCCAGAGGCACCTGGGTGGCTCAGTCAATGAAGCATCCAACTCTTGATTTTGGATCAGGTCATGACCTCATGGTTTGTGGGTTCAAGCTCTGAGTCGGGCACTGCACTGACAGCTCAGAGGCTGCTTGGGATTTTTTCTCTGCCCCTCCCTAACCCATGCTTGCTCTCTCTCTCTCTCTCAATCTCTCTCTCTCTCCCCCTCTCTCTCTTAAAATAAATAAATAAGCATGTTTTAAAAAATAACTTTTTAAATGCTCCAGGTGATACCTATGTAAAATTTTCAAATCATTGCTTTGGGTTGAAAACCAAACTGGTACCGTTTTTCCCCCATATCGCAGAGAATAGACATTACTAAATGACAATGAAACAGTTTCTTAGCTTTGTATTCTATTCTCTTGTCTGAGTATACCATAATATATATATGTGTATATATATTATATATATATGTATATGTATATATATATGTATATTATATATATATGTATATGTATATATATGTATATAATATATATATGTATATATATTTCTAGATGAATGCAGATTGACTTAAATGACATATTTAAAGTTACCCTGCAAGAAAAAATGAGCTATATTGGGTGGATAGGTTTCAGAGTTCTTAAAAAAACCAAAAAATTCCAAAATATTAATACCATAAGGATTGATCTTCCATCTAAAGTGAGAACTAGGGTTGAATGTTTTCCTCACTCCCTATTTTCACTGAACACTGAAAGCTGCCAATCCCCTCAGGATGTGGGCCGATTCGCCCTGACCCTACAAAGTTAAGAATTGGCATTCCCAGGGCACCTGGGTGGCTCAGCCAGTTAAGTGTCTGACTCCAGCTCAGGTCATGATCTCATGGTTTGTGAGTTTGAGCCCCGTGTTGGGCTCTGTGCTGTCAGTTCAGAGCCTGGAGCCTGCTTCAGATTCTGTGTCTCATTTTCTCTCTGCTCCTCCCCCACTTGTGCTCTGCCTCTCTCTGTCTCTCAAAAATAAATAAATGTAAAAAAAAATTTTTAAAAAAGAAAAGAATTGGCATTCTTTAGGTGGACCCTCCCACCTGCTGGTCACTTGCCCAGGCACTGGCTGTTTTTAGAGATGCTAGTCTGGAGAGACATGGGTCTTAGCTCTTAATTGAGGGGACAAATGCCAACCTTTAGGTGTGACTCATGCCTAAGATAAGCAAAGGGAGACCAGGGGCATGCAGGTCTCCTTCATTAGCTGTTCTTTAAACAGTTGGTGAGAATGCTCCCCTTGCAGACTCAACAGCTGAGGAATTGTGCCAACTCAGCTTCTGTTTCTAAGGCTTCAGAGATAAGGACATCGTCTCACCCTGAGTGCTGGCATCTTCAGCCTTACTCCTGTGTGCTGTTTGCCCTCTCTCTGGACATAAGGGCCAGCTCATACTTGGTACCAAAAGCAAATTTTCAATTTCTGGGAGAAAAGGGAGGGTTTATTAAGTTGAGCAGAGTTGTTAACAAATGAAACAACATAGTATAATGAAAATTATACTATGTGTAGTTTTTTTATTTTTTATTTTATTTAATTAATTAATTAATTAATTGAAAAAAATTTTTCTTTAACATTGATTTATTTTTTGAGAGACAGAGACAGAGCATTAGCAGGGGAGGGGCAGAGAGAGAGGGAGTCACAGATTCCAAAGCAGGCTCCAGGCTCTGAGCTGTCAGCACAGAGCCTGACTCGGGACTTGAACTCACGAACCGTGAGATCATGACCTGAACCGAAGTCAGACGCTTAACCAACTGAGCCACCCAGGTGCCCCACTATGGGTAGTTTAAATAAGCCACACATATTTGTCTTCTTGTATTAGGCCCAGTGTTCTAGCTCTCTTACCACACTGCTCAGAATCCCCCACCCGGACAGTCTGGTCCGAGGCCTGTCTCAGGACGCACTGGGAGAAGAGTGGTCACTAACTGCTCACTACTTGCATCATCCCTAACAGAGATTCCAAGTGGATTCTGCCACAGCCCAATTCCCACAGCCCCCACAGGGTGCGGCACTGTCATTTAGACTCTTCTCCAAGGACACATTTGGACAGATGTGATCGCCTGTCGACTTGCTGGTGGAAGAGAGAAGGAATAGGAAATCCATTATTGGCTGGAGCTACAACTTGAACAGAATGAGATGGACAAAGAGAAGCAGGCAGGCAGAGAAGGCCCATATATTCTCCACTGACGGGACTCTCCCAGAAGAGCAAGTGGAAGCTCAAGGCCGGGCTTGCGTGGATTAAGGAGAGGGTTAGCATAAAGAGCAACTCCTCCTCAGTATCTTGAACAACAGGCCCCAGCCTGCCTTGTCTGTGGAGGCAGAGACGAACGGGTCTCCTTGGCAACGGAGGCACTTGCTCAGCAGGACTAGCAGGCAGGCGTCTGCAAGCCTGGAAGGAGAGCTACTGCGCCTGCCTTTCTTGTCAATGCTCACAAGGTCCAGACCTGCATCCTCCCCCTCCTCTTCATTGCCCTCATCTAACGCCTCCGGGCCATGCCCTGTCATTGAGAAAAATCCCCTCCACTCCAAAACCTGAGAGATTTCAACCCCTATGAAGACAGCCAGTGAGCAGTTTCGCTTCCCAATTCCTGAATCTCCTTTGCTGCATTGCACTTTGGTCCCCTGAAGTCCCCAGATCTTATCCTGGATCTGAACATCCTAGAAATGCCCCAACACAGAAATTCTAAACTCCAACTGTCCATGTGCAGGTCGCCTCCCGCCCTGTCTGCTTTTTCTACCTTCGTACCCACAGTATTTGTTCCCCCAAACTCTCTAATCCTTGACAGTTCCTTCCTTGCAGGTTAGCGGGACCCTCTCGGCCTCTCCTCTCCACCACTCGGCCCCTTTGCTCTAAATTACCGTCTTTCCAGGAAAAGCAACACCCGTGATCAGTGCTACCAGCTGCCCTTCTCTGGTGCTAAACTCTGACACTGCTCCAGCCTGTGCACAAGGGTACACAGTGACTATAGAATCGCTTGCGGTTTCCGCCCTCTGCCGAGCCCTGAGCACCGTTTATCAGCCTGTTTGTTTTTGACAAGCTTCTCCATCCCATCTTCTCAGCGGCTCTCAGTTGATGGCTTCACTTCTGCCTTTATCCACAAAACTGGCAGCAGCAGCAGCATGGTCGATGTCCTACCCCATTTCACCTGTGCACACTTCAGACTTGCTCTCCAGCTCTGCCCGCGTCTCAGTGGGCAAGGTCTCCCCCTCTCTCCACCAGCCCTGAGGACCTTGCCCCAGCTCCTACCTGCGCCCCCTGGAAGTGGCTTCATCCGTCTCTTCTTGTTTGTCTTTACTTTCAACATTCCCCTCTCCGCTGGCTCCTGCTCTTGTGCCTACAGACCTGCTCATGTTCCTCTCCGTCTAACATTCCTAACATGCTTGGACCCAGCATATACCCTCGGGGATTTGGTGAGCTGTGGCCCACAGGAAGCCTTCATTCCTGAATAAAATCTGCCTGGAATATAACCACGCTCATATGTTTATGTATTGTCTACAGCTGCTTTTGTGCTATGACAGCAGAGTAGTTAAGTTGTGATAGAGATCATACCGCCCATGGAAAAAAAAAAATCTGCTCTATGGCCCTTTACAGGAAGAATTGTTCACCCCTCCACATTCACCACCCTTTTCCTTCCTCACCACTCCTTAATCCACAGCCATTGTGATCTTATTTCTGTGCCTTACCATCTTCTTAATCTTTCCTTACTCGGGTCACTCAGATGACTCCTCATTTCCTACTTCTCCTAATTCAAAGGCAGGGGAGACATTTTCATTCTTCTTCTTCTTCTTTTTCTTCTTTTTTTAAGAGTTTATTTATATTGAGAGAGAAAAAGAGGGAGAACAAGCAAAGGAGGGTCAGAAAGAGAGAATCCCAAGCAGGCTCTGTGGAGTCAGGAGCCCAGAGCGTGGAGCGCAGAGCCTAATGAGGGGCTTGATCCAAAGACCATGAGATCATGACCTCTTGCAGAAAGCAAGAGTCGGAAGCTTAACCTACTGAGCCACCCACATACTCCTCTCATTCTTCATGCATTCCTCTGCCACACTGGACATTTGTCAATTATACCCTTCTTGAAATTCTACAGAAAGTTTCCAAATTCAAATGCCCAGAGGAGCTAGGCAGACCATGTCAATGAATGAAGAAGGCCTCACTGAGATATGAGTATGTGGGGACCTGGAGACCTGTCCCCATAGCAAAAGAGCAGCCCCATCCGCTATTGTGGGTCCCATAATAAAAAACTTTTCCAATGTTTCAAGGGAGGCTAGAAACACAGATTTTATGCAACATCTCTCAACTTTAAAATGTTGGCAACTATTTAAAAAAATATTATAAACCACGATGAACCAAAGAAAACAAAACTTTTGGCCAACTTGTCCTAAAAGCTATGGATTCCAAGTCTATGATGGAAGTTCCCTGGTTCTCTTGGAGAATCTCTGATTTTTGCTGCTAGAGTCAGCAAAGGATTTAGCTCTGTGAGATAAACTGCTTCTACCTTCCCAGGAGTTCATCCCCAGCCCATGGGGTTTTTTCTTGCTACACAGTCTCTCTAGGTGAAATCCCAAATTTATATCTTACTCTCTAACCTATGCCCCTGCTTCTGACTCTCATTTCCAGTACTTGCGGGACTTCTCCACCTGGAAATCCCACATCAAAATCCACATCAGCCCTCCACTATCCTCAACCCCTACCTTTTGCCAAACCAACACCTGTTTATAATTTAAGACTCTGTTTCCCCCCACCCCATGAAGAGTGCCCTCCCTTCTATCATTCCATGGAAGGATTGGGGTCCCTTTCTCTATGCCTTTATAATATTTTGATAACTACACTTTCTACAAAATATTATAATTATCTGTCTTTATGTGTCTCTTACCCTCCTAGAGTATGGCCTTTCAGTGGGCAGGGACTGTGTTTCATTATCTCTGTATTTCCAGCCTCTAACAGAGGGTAGGCATTTAATCATTTCCTTATAAATGTTCGGAAAATTAATATATGCACAAATAAATAAGAGAAAGATTCACTTAAAATTACATTGCCAAATTTTCGACGTCTACAGAACACTTTTTACTATGTTATTTTATTTTATGGTATCTTTGGTACATAATTAGCATGGCTGTTAACATTTTAGAATGTAATTTCCTCTTATGATTGTTAATAAGCATTTGTTTTCATGCTCCAGTAAAACTTTATTATGTCCAGCAATATAAAATGGCAAACCTTAATAAATGGAAGTCAATGAATAAAGTAGGATTTGCCAAATAAATATATCATTAAGGAAAGCAGAGTGAGAACACATATTTTCTAATAAGTGTGAGATATAGTAGGAGAATTTACTACTGTACAGAACAGAAAAAGTAGTTATTTGATCTTCAAATCTTGTGATATGGAATGATAGTTAACAATGAAACAAGTTTCTGGGGCGCCTGGGTGGTTCAGTTGGTTAAGCGTCGGACTTCGGCTCAGGTCATGATCTCAGGGTTTGTGAGTTAGAGCCTGACGTTGGGCTCTGTGCTGACAGCTCAGAGCCTGGAGCCTGCTTCGGATTCTGTGTCTCCCTCTCTCTCTGCCCCTCCCCTGCTCTCACTCTGTCTCTCTATCTCTGTCAAAAATAAATAAACATTAAATTAAAAAAAACAAACCAACAACAATGAAACAAGTTTCTCTCAAGAAAACAAGGGCAGTGATTCCAGCCTTCTGGAGGGACTTATAATGCCCTATCATGTATTTGATATTGTGGCATACTTTTAAGAATCCTGTGAGCTTTATTTCTGGGGTGAGGTTGTGGGAGAGAGCAGGGTGAAAATGTTGAATTAACATTAGTTTTATTTTTGTCCATGGTTAATTGCCTGGAACTCCCCTTCATTACCACTTGCAGATTAAACATTAAGATAAAGTTCTCTTTCCACCAATAGGTGGCAGTATTACTTTGGCACAAACAGTAACATTGACACACTATCATTTTTAAAAGACTTCCTAGATCTGTTGTATCTTTATTTCATTCCTAAACTCTAGGCCTTAGAGTGCCCAGTACGAATAACAATGGAATAAATATGGCACTAGCATGATATTTGTAGAAAGTTGAAGAAGGCTTACCAAAATCACCCCTTCATTCATAGCCTTGCTTTTGAAAGAAATGCACACTAATTTCTCTCCTCCCAAGAAGGCTTCTTTCCCATCAGGTAAACCTAGAGTGATGATTAAGACAGAAAAAACAGGTTCCATGTTGCAAGCAGTAAATTTGCTTCTCTGAGAACCTCCAGGTTGGGTTATATCCAATTCACTAATCTAGTCCCCAGCCTGGCAAGAATCTACTCTGAATATGTACTCACATAAGTCTCATTGATTGTTAGGATAGGACTGGAGTCAGACTCACCAATTTGTTGATTCTCTCTTAATTATTTTTAAATTTATGCACATATATATGCCCATGTAACCATCACACTGATAAGAGATTAGAACATTTCCAACATCTCAGAAGGTTCCCTAGGCCCTCTTAATTTTTTAGAATTGGGAAAACATTTTATTTCTCAACTAGTGTGTTTAGAACAAAAAGAAAGAAATATGTCATGTGACAGAAAAGTTGGGGAGAAGAATTGGCCTACTTTATACATTGGTCAGGGTCTCTGCGTAGGCTTGAATGGGAACTCTGTGACAGATGCTTGGTGGGGGGGGGGGTTGCTCAATGCAACAACGGGATGGAAGATCCCAAGTTATAGTGAGGAGGTAGGGCAACTGGAACTCTTGAGTATCAATGGTGGTTGATAAATAGGTACAATCACTGGGGACAACGGTTTGGTAGTATCTACATATGCATACCCTATGACCCCAAACTCTGCTCCCACGTACATATGCAACAAAAAATGCAAACGTACTTTCACCAAAAGACATTTACCAGAATGTTCCAAGAGCAAATGGCGGTAGAATGCATCAGTGTTCGTGATCATGCTACAGTCACACAATGTAACACCATAGAACTAAGATATGTAAACCATCCACAAATACATAGAACAATATGGGTGAATCTCGCCAACATAATAGCAGGGGAAAGAAGCCAGATACAAAAAGTACATATGTTATGATTCCACTTTTATGAAGCTCAGTATTAATGTATCTTCTGAAGTATGGATTGCAGTTACCCCGGGGTAGGAGTAAGGTTGGGAGAAACATGCTGGTAATATTCTGATTCTTGGTTACACAGTGTGTTTCGTTTGTGAAACTTTTTCAGCCTGTACATTTATATATATATATATATATATATATATTTTTTTTTTTTTTTTTTTTGAGAGAGAGAGAGAGAGAGGGGTGGGAAGAGAGTCTTAAGCAGGCTCCATGCCCAGTGCAGAACTCTTTGCAGGGCTCTATCTCACAACCGTAAGAGCATGACCTGAGCTGAAATCAAGAGTCGGAGGCTTGGGGGCGCCTGGGTGGCACAGTCGGTTAAGTGTCCGACTTCAGCCAGGTCACCATCTCGCGGTCAGTGAGTTCGAGCCCCGCGTCAGGCTCTGGGCTGATGGCTCAGAACCTGGAGCCTGTTTCCGATTCTGTGTCTCCCTCTCTCTCTGACCCTCCCCTGTTCATGCTCTGTCTCTCTCTGTCCCAAAAATAAATAAACGTTGAAAAAAAATAAAAAAAAAAAGAGTCGTAGGCTTAACCGACTGAGTCACCCAGGTGTCCCTTTATATTTACAGGTAAGTATGCTAAGTGTGAAAGGAAGTAGATACAAATTATACGTCAATTAAAGTTTTAAAAATTAAACTTTTTAAATTATAAATTATATATAATAAGTAATAAAGTAAATAATAATAAATATAATATAATAAATAAGTTATATATAATAAATTACACTCTAGCCAAGTATAGATAAAAGTCACTGCTACATGGAATGACAGCACAAGTGGATGAAGGAACTCGCATTTCAGTTAGACCCTCATAGATGGGCCAGCCTCCCTAGGTGGAGGTGGAGAATGGGCATTCTATAAACAAGCGGTGTATAGAAAAGCAAAGGCGTAGAAGGTGGGTAGAGTAAGGAACATTCGGAAAAAGACAAAATTGACCAAAGAATAAGGTTCATATGAAAAAGAAGCAGGAGAAAGATCTCAAAACTAGACTTAAAGAGTCTAAAGAATTCAGTCTTTATTTATTGGGCAACCTGGAACTAGTGAAGTCTTTGTTTTATTTTAAGTGAGAAGCAAATGATCAAATCTCTACTTTGGGAAGAATGATGTGCAGGACGCAGTGGAGGAAGGAGCCTACAGATTGGGGGGGGGGGGGGGTCACGTACAAGTGTATAAACCTCCATAATCTGGCCCCTGCCCTCCCACCCCTTCAACCCAGTCCTCACCTAGACCCACCCAGCTACAAGCCAGTCATCTAACCACTTGCAGGTCGTCGACCAAACCAAGCCCTCCTGGCTTGGGACATGAGGCTCCACGCCCTGGGAAGACCCTTTCTCTGCTCCCTCATTAGGCTTAGACTTAGGCTCTTAGGCTGGAAAAGAGCCTTCTCCCTTCCAGCAGCATACCAAGAAGCTTTTTCACAAAATCAAAGTCTAAAAGTTCAAAACTTGTCTTCAGAACCAAAGAGTATGTACATAAACCAAATAAGGAACATAGGATGCAAGCAGTTTCTATGCTTAAATCACCTGCAAATTCTGAAGGGAAAAAAAAATCTATTGATTTTTAACATATTAATTGATAACAGCCAAGCTTCAATCAGTAGTTTCTTAGCACTTCTGAGTCTTATTATTCCCAGTAGTGTAACTGGGGTCTTGATAACCACAGAAACTGGTAGTAATGTCCATAATATAAATCACCAGGGATCACCCCAGAATATAACTGCAGCCCAATTTTGTTTCGGTGTACAACGTGCTGTGACTCCCCCTTGCCACACTATCAACCAGAAAAATGCACCTTGCTTATTGGCAAGAAATTAGAAATTGGGTATTGAGTCACTGGATTTACCCGAATGGGTTCAAATTGTGAAATGTTTGAAGAAAATGTATAAGGGCAAGAGAAAATCATCTGGACATTTGCCAAGGTTCAAAAGGAAATAGGAAAACTTAAGTAATTCATATCCTGTACACATACTAAGCAAAACACACCATTAAGCATTAAGGGCAGTCCTTCACAAATGCAAATATTGGCTGCAGAGACACACATGCCAGGCAGAGGAAAATGTGAGGCCCAGATATGTGTGTGAGTGTGTGTGTGTGTGTGGGGGGGGTTCAGTTCCAGGACCCAATCCTGGTCAAGAGGAAGAATGGAAGCCAGCTGATGCCTCTTGGAACAGGACAGGCAGCAGTGAGCTGCTGGCTGAATGAAATGAAGGGGCAGGAAGGGAATTGTTCATCTTAGGAAAAGGTCTTAACTGAAGATCAGGACATTAAAAGCTTTAAAAGATTCACGCCCAGCCCCTATCCTTAGATTCCATCTGTCTAGGTAGGGTCCCAGGTATGGGGATTTTCCAGGTGATTCTAAGGTGTAGCAAAGATCAAGAACCACTGCGAAAGCAGGAAGGCAAGAGACTCACACCTGTGGGATGAGTTCAGGTTCCAGTACTTCCTTGATGAGAGCTCATTCTCTGTTACTCACTCACCCCGTCCCTTTCCACCCACTCCACCTCACCTCACCTCACCCACACTCACCCTACAACCACCAGCTGGGTTTTGACCTCTCTCAAGTCAGGTCCCTGGAAGTTTCCATCTTTCTCTCCCTAACCCCCAACCCTCATCCAGCACAGCTTTCTCAATCAATCACCAAGTTCTGTCTTTTTCTGCATCTTGATTCTCAAATCTGCGCTTTCTTCTCTTCCCCATCTCTTTAGTTTCTACCTTATTCTGGGCATTGTTTGTTCAACAAGTGCCTACTACTCTTTAGGTGTAGGAATTTACACTATTTTGGTGAGTGAAGCATTGCCCCTGCCCTGAAAGTTTTACAGTACAATGGAGGAGAAAAACCATAAACAAGTACGTGAACACATTAATTTAAGATTATAAATGTAAGTAGTGAGGAGGAAACAAGCAGGATGTGGTGGAGAATAGGGGAGGAAGAGGGAATCTGATTAGACAGGGAGGGCAGGGAGGCCTTCCAGGAGTCACCTAATTTCCTTCTAAACTCACAGCATCACACATAATCCCTTTCTCATTCTCTTCCAATCCACCTCCTGAACAACCACTAGAAGGATTTTTGTAAAAGTCCAGTCACTTTCATAGGGCTCCCCAGCCTCTTGAGACCTGGCTCCCAGCCACCAACCCAGGATCACATGCCCCTGGGGCTCCGACTGCTTCAGGCCACCAGCATATACACCACTGCCCTGCCTACAATGCCCTTTTCAGGTCCTCTGTCTGGCTTATTCTTATTTGACTTTCAGAACACATCTTATGCTGCCTCCTATGAGAAGCCTCATTGGACCTTCCCTAGTTTGAGGGGCACTGTCACTTTTCTAGGGTTCCAGGGCATTCCATATTTACACAAAGGACAGCTCTTGCCGTTCTGTGATGTGACTACAATTTTCCTGGTCTGCTCCTCTTCTAACTTGGAGCATCTTCAGGACAGAGTCTGTATCTTGTTCCTCTCAGTTTTTCATGCCTGGCACAGCGCTGGGCACATTAAGGCACAGCAAAATTGAATGTATGCCTGGAAGGCCCTTTGAATACTTTTAGCCTTTTAGCTGATCCTGGTAGGTCTTAGAGGAAAATAGGGTGACCGACTGTCCCAGTTTGCTTTACAAGTACCAAAGCCAGGAGTCAAAGCCATCTTCTATCAACAAAGGCCCTTGTGTCTTTCCCATAATGATGTCACAATTTCTCTACATTGTTTTAAAAGTCACTGACACTATCTAAATCACATAGCTAATTAATACATGGTCACATTATAAAACTTTGAAAAATACACGTAAATGAAAAGAAAAAAAAGTCACTCAAATGTCATCTCTAACCGCAATCACTATTAACCTCATGCTCGGTAACATTTTCCCACACAAAGCATCATAAACAAACATGTCCAGATTGTGATCAGGCTTATAGGTGTGTGTGCACAGGCACTGTTCTCTCCTACACAGTTTCAAGGCCATGACTGCCTTTTTTTTACTCAAAAGAGAATATTCCTCCGAACAGTTCAAAAACTGTGGTTCAAAAACAGTTGCTGGTTGGTTGCTTTTTTTTTTTTTTTTTAACATTTCAACAGTCGCTTAGAACAGGACATGTTGCTTTTTGACCATGGGTTCTATGCCTTTCTTATATCCTCAGATTTTTCGAGGTCCAAGCCACTGCTGTCTTTCTATCTGGGGTTCTCCATCCTGCTCCAGTGACAGCGGGGTGCACTGCAACCTGCTGCTCCCCAATCATCCTGCGACTTCACTTCCCTGCTCCCTGTGCCCCACACCCCCCTCTCTTAGATCACTTTCTCTTATTGGTGAAATCCATCCTCAAGTAATTTTTTAAAAAAACTTGGAAAGAAAAATTCTAATCTTTAAATATTTGAAAATCACCCCTTCCCCCACCCTTTCACCAACTTCATTAATAGTTTGGCTGAGCACAGCAAGCTAGATCTAAAATTATTTCCCCCAGAATTTTGAAAGCCTCCATATTTTTCTTAGCATCTCATGATGCTAAGTTTGATGCAATTAATAGTAGTTGTCCTTGTAAATCTTCTGTTTTCTGTCTCTTTCTCTCTTAGATTTTAAGGTGTGGGAGTTGTGTTTATGTGTGTAACTGCTGGGTGAAAGGAAATGTATGTTTTATTGAGACAGGCAGAATCATGCTCCCCACACCCTCAAAGATTCTATGCTCTAATCCTCAGAACCTATGAATCTGTTCTTTCCCATAGCGAAAGACAGTTGGCATACATGATCAAATTTACCGACTTGGAGGTGGGGAGATTATTCTGGATTATCTGGGTGGACCCAACCTAATCATGTGAGTTTTCAAAAGCTCTCTTTTCTGACTGGATCAGAGCTGACACAAGATAAGGAAGAGATGTGAAGTATGAGAGAGATTTGAGCTGTCACTGCTGGCTTTGAAGATGGAAGAAGGGGACCCTGAGCCAAAGATTGCAGGTGGACTCTAGGAACTGGGTCTGCCCCCAGCTGACAGCCAGCGAGAAAATGAGGAGCTCAGATTTAACATCTGCAAGGAACTGAATCTGCCAACAAGGGGAATAAGCTAGAAACAGATTGTCCCCTAGAGTCTCCAGAAAGGGACACAGCCCTGATGAGGCCTTGATTTTAATCAAGACCCATACTAGACCATGACCTTCAGAATTTAAGTTAATAAATGTGTGTGTGTGTGTATGTGTGTGTATTTTAAATATGTATTGTTGAAAGCCACTGAAGTTTGTGGTAATTTGTTACAGCAGCAAAAGAAAACCAATACATTTATATTTTGATAAATGCTGCCAAAATTTCATCCCAAAAGGCTGGATTTACTTATATATATACCAATAGTTGTTGAGCAAACTTTCTCAAAACCTTCACTAACATGGGATATTTTTAATAACTTAATTTTTCGAAGCTGATCCTAAAAAATATTTCATTTTGTTTTCATCAGCCGTCTTCTAATTTTTTAAACAAGGTCAAGCACCTTTTATGTATTTGTTAAACATGTTTTGCTTTGTTTGAAATTATACTTTTTTATCCCTCGATTTCTAACATTTCAAATAGTTATGACCATGTGTATAAAAATGTATCCTGTTAGATATTTGCTAGGTCCTTTTAATTTAATAATTTGGGTGTCCTTTCTGTTCTAGAAGCTACATTGCATATTAAACCATGTGCAGAATCTTCTAGCTTCCTAATTCAAAGTATCCTGGTCTTTATCTTATCATATCGCTGCCCAGAATGAAGGACTACATGTCTTACCTTTCCTTTGCAACTACGTTTGACAGAAGAGATGTAAGTAGAATTATGGGAGAGCTGCTTAAAAATAGTTGCCACAGCTTGGAAGAATTTTTCTTTCTTTTACTTTCTCTTTCTTTCTTTCTTTCTTTCTTTCTTTCTTTCTTTCTTTCTTTCTTTCTTTCTCCTTTTGGCTTTGCTCCTTTTTTAGACTGGATTCAGACAAAATGGCTGCAGTTCCAGCAGCCATCCTGGACTATAACATGGCCTTGACAATGGAAACCATTTATTAGACAGAATTGGAAGGTAACACCCTGGTTACTTTCCTGGTGAGTCACCAAAGTCACCAAACCAATTCAGAAATACCTACTTGTTTTATGTGAATGAGAGACTTCTGTCTTGTCAATCTCTGATTCTTCTATTACTTCCTATTATATAATGCAGCTAAATCTGACCTTAATACAGAATCCCAGCATTGATCTGTTATGTCTTTTATCTCTTATATTCCCCATCTCTCTCTTTCTGTTCTATTTTCTAGGTGAGTTTCTTGACTTCATCTTTAAATCTTACTATTTTTTTTTAATTTCTCCAATTACAGTTTTATTTTCCAAGAGTTATTTTTCTTCTTCACAGCACACACTTTTGTTTTATATATGCCATAGCTTTTACATCTCAGAAGCTACCAATTGGAAAGTATCTCCTATTTTGAAGTATACTTCTGGTCTCTGAATTCTTTTTCTTTCTTTCTTTCTTTCTTTCTTTCTTTCTTTCTTTCTTTCTTTCTTTCTTTCTTTCTTTCTTTCTTTCTTTCTTTCTTTCTCTTTCTTTTCTTTCCTTTCCCCCTTCCTTCTCTCCCTTCTTCCTTTCTTCCCTTCTTTCTTCTGTTAATTTATCTTGAGTTTTCCTTTTCATATTGGAGAATTTCATCTGATATCTATTAATTCTTGGTTGCTGTTCACATTAAGAATGAGGCAATAATGAGACAAATTAACATCATATGCCTCCTGATAAGATACACTCAGAAAAACACCTACTTCTGTGGTATTCTGCCAAAAATGTATAACCTGAATTTAATCACAAGGAAACAGTAGACAAACCTAAACTCACTGATATTCTACAATATAATTGAAGAGTAGTCTTAAATGTCAATATCATGAAACACAAATAGTGTTTGGTGATTGGTTCCCATTAAAAAAGATAAGAAGAGACTTGGCAACTGAATGCAACATGATCTGGAAATTTCTCTTGCTAAAAAGAATATGTTAAAAAATAACTGGCAAAATATGAATAAGATCTACAATTAGATAATTATATTATATCAATGTTAATTTTCTGATTTTTGATAATTTTTCTTTGTGTAAGAGCATGTTTAAAAAAATATATACACTTAAGTATTTAAGTATAATGAGGCATCATGTCTACAACTGACTCTCAAATGGTTCAGCAAAAAATAAAATACACACACACACATACACACACACACACCTGTTTGTTAAGAAAGAGAAAAGGATAAAATAAATATGTTAAAATGTTAGTATTACAGGAATTTAGGCATAGTGTATATGGAAATTCTTTGCACTTCTCCAACTTTTCTATAAATCTAAAAATATGCCAAAATAAGAATAAAATAAGATTGTGCCAAAATAAGGGGAAAAAAAGTTTTTTTAAAAAAGAGAATATGGTGTTTTCACTCATATGTGGAATTTGAGGAACTTAACAGAAGACCATGGGGAAAGAGAGGTAAAAATAAGTTACAAACAGAGAGGGAGGCAAACCATAAGAGACTCTTAAATAGAGAGAACAAACTGAGGGTTGATGGGGGTGGGGGGGGAACAGGAAAAATGGGTGTTGGGCATTGAGGAGGGCATTTGTTGGAATGGGCTCTGGGTGTTGTATGTAAGTGATGAATCACGGGAATCTATTCCCAAAGCCAAGACTACACCATATACACTATATGTTAGCTAACTTGACTATAAATTATTTTAAAAATTAATTAATTAATTAATTAATTAATTAAAAGAACAAACAAAAATCAAAAAGAGAATATGGCAGTAGAAAGACCCTCTGGGAACTGCATGCACATGGGCTGGTTGATGGTAGGCTTCAATAGAGTTCAGGCAGGCATGAAGCCAGCTATAACCCTGGGAACCTTCATATGCCAGAATAAGGAGGCATTTACCCTGGGAGTGTTTTCTGTAGTCATCTGCTCAAGTTCTTCCTAGGCAGTTTCTTAAGATTATTTAAACTTTCCGATTTTTGACCAGGGCTAAAGGGCTGTCTGCAAATTCTTTCAGTCCATTGTCTCAGGCCCATCCCCTATTGTACTGTATTGTATTTGCTACGTCAAAATCTAGGGCCTGCCTGGGGCTCAGTCAGCTGGAGGGGAGTTCTTGGCTACGACTTCCTCCACTCTTGCTTCATCAAACAAAACTCATTAATCTGTTTTGTATCTTCCAGAAATTTGTTGAAATCTTTTGTCTACCAATAAACCTTCTTACTCCCTCTTACTCCTTTGTGTTATTTTGTTTTCATTTTTTATATATTTTTATTCCTGAGCATACACTTCCTCAGCCATCTTAAGCTAGAATCCTTTAGACAATTTAATGTTAATTTTAATCTGTAATTTATTACTCAAGGAACACATTCTTTTCCTACTTTTATTTTTTTTGGCATATCTGACAATCCTTCAGCTTTCTAATATTCCATGTTATCATAAGCTTTCTCAGCTTACTATAGCTCATACTGAATTTTTAGACCTTTGTACTTTTTTGCCATACTATTTATTTGGTCACTTAGTGAAGTTATATTATTTATTTTCATAGGTATTATCTTCTATAGCTTCGCTTTATAAATTTGGGCTTGTTAAGGCCACCCTCAATTTATTCCTTTCTTTATACTTTATCTGAAGTAAGAATATGCCCAGAAGAATAGGGTAGCCCAGCACATCACATACTACCTTTCCTCCTCCCAGCCTTGGCTGATTAAACCAGGTATCTCCCCCAAATGGGCAGCCAACCCATTGATTGATCAGAGACCTTTGATTGGTGTGGCTTGACTAGAACAGATACCTAGACTAATCAGATTCCCTCCATTATGAGTTCAAATTATAAAATACAGAGATTGTTGCTGGTCAGTGGTGGGCATTGAAATGGCAAAGTCATGTCAACTTAGTGGTTGAGGCAGCCATTTGGAAGATGATGGGTAAACAAATGAAACTTATCTTCAGAGAGATGAAAATGATATAAATGTGGAAAAGAGGCTGAGATTGAGAAAGAATTTATCTTGGTTCTGAAGAGCTGTCTGATTTGTGTGAGGCCCAATTGCACAGAATCTGTGAAATATCTGTAACAGTGAAACAAAATTTCCTTCCTAATAATGAAGGTAATTTGAATGGGTATTTATTTCTTGCAGCCAAAAAATAAAAAAGCCTTAACTTTATTATCTTCATTTCCTGGGGTTTGTTTCTTAAAACACAAAGAACTATCTATTAACAAAGCTATGCATAAAAATATACATCTATATCAATCAGTACACAAATTAAAATGTCATAAGAATTAGGAGGGTTTTTTTTTAATCCTCTGATAGAATGTAGGGTCTTTTTCCCCAATCCTTGACTCTTTAGTCAATTTAATCTAATCGCACCACTAGAGTAAAAATTTCTTGGGGGCGATTTCAGTTTTGTTGTTTCAAAAGTCAAGGACTAGACTTGAATTTTCCATTGTGAACTCTCCTATAAGATTTCCTGCCAAAAACACATTAAGGAAACCTAATGCTTCCACTGCTCCCTTCGTTTGTCCTTCATCTTTCTCCAGAAGTCTTAAGAAAAAGACTCAATGACTTCAATGTGTTTCCATATTTGCTACTGTGAATTCATGTCTTACTCCAGTACTATCCTCTCTCTGCATCTTGATCTTTGAAGCTAGAATTTCTCCTTGGTTTTATATCAAATGGATCAGATATATCATGGGTTTTGGAATGAATATAGAGAGTTATAAGAATATCCAGCCAGAAAAAAACTATTTAACTATACTTGAGTCCTAATTTTAAAAGAGTTATAAAAGAATTCTACAACAGTCTTTTTTTCCCACATTCTGCTCTCATTTTTTTCTTAATTTATTCTAAATATTTGAGTGGCAAACAGTTGATTTTATGATATTACTGATGAACTATAAGCATAAAGACAAAAGAAAAACAAGCATACGTGGAATAAGTGAATCAGTCACAATAAATCATTAGGCTTTTTTTCTCTTTTACTTTCTTTCTTTCTTTCTTTCTTTCTTTCTTTCTTTCTTTCTTTTTTTTTGGGGGGGTGGGGGGTTTGGAATATGTTCAACAGTGAATCCTCCAGCTTTGCTTTGCTTTTTCAGGATTACTTTGGCTCTTTGGGGTCTTTTGTGATTCCATACAAATTTTAGGATTGTTTGTTCTACCTGTGTAAAAAATGCTGGTGTAAAAAAATATTTTTTTATTATTAAATATAATTTATTGTCAAATTGGTTTCCATAAAATACCCAGTGCTCATCCCAACAGGTACCTTCCTCAATGCCCATCACCCACTTTCCCCTCTCCCCCACCCCCCATCAACCCTCTACAATAGTCTTCTAAAGTGAGCTCCTGAATTCAGGGACCATGTTCTTTAATCTCTTCTACATTCCCTCCAAAAAAAAAAAAAAAAGATTCAGAACTATGTAACTTTCAGCTATCCAATTAATGTAGTTGAATTGAATCATTTCAATTACCAGAAGAAAATTTTATTAAACTTTAGTGCCAAGTTTCAAAATGAAAATACATTTAAAACAAACTTAGGAAATAATATTAAAATTTTTAAATTGCAAAAGTCAGCAGTTCAGAGTAATGTTCCAAAATAAGCACTGCCCATCTTTGGTGACTAAGCAGTTTATTTTGGCCAGTGCAGAAGTTTGTCTTGGGTGGAATCATAACGATCCATGCCATTGCCGTTCTCTTCCAGGCCACTTAGAGATTTGCTTCTATTCAGCTATCTGATTGCTAGAACTAAAAAAAAAAAAAAAAAAAAAAAAAAAATGCTTCATACCATCTTCAAACAATTTTTTTCCACTTTAGTTTGTTCATAAAAGAAAATTCTGAAAAAGAATGACGAAATTGGAAAAATAAATTATCCAGAGTTCCACCATCCAAACAGATTTGCTCTTAATACATTATTCTAGTTACTTTCTACTCATAGACCAAAGAAATATATGTTAATCACTTTTTGCATAGGATAATAAGCTAATCTGCATGGCACGCTGAGGAATTTATGATCTAAATTGTAATGTACCATTTATCCATGAATTCTCCAAGATTTACTCTTGTGCTCTAGGTCAAAGTTGCCCTGCTGGAGGAAATGCTTTGGCCCCAGTGACAGTATATTCAGGTTCATGAGCTCTGAGAAAGGAGAAGGAAGCATTCAAAAACACTTCTTCTCAAACTTGACCATGCATAGGAATCATTTGTTGATCATTAAAATGTAGAGTCACTCAGCATTTATAACAAGCTCCCAGGTGATGCAGGAGTTTCCTAGGGCACAAACACAGTTTTAGTAGCAAAATCCTAGTAAAACTGGAACATAAGAGAATTTGATAGAAGAAATCTTTGCCTTCACACATCTATCTACCATTAAGCTATTGCTACATCTCTGACCCATTTCTGGGAAGACATGGGACTATTTCTCATACTTGGAAAGTTTCCCACAGGCTGAGGGTGGAGTAGGACTTATTTATTGCAATAACAAGTGAAAATATTGAGCAACTATACTGAGTCTGTCCTCTGCATGGGAGGCCATGCAGAATTCACAAAGTTTCTGTGAAGTTTGTGGCAATATCTATGACATCTCGACATAGGGGCTCCTAGGAAAAGGGTACCTTCCCCATCCCACTTGCAGTTGAATGTGGTCATGTTACCAACTTCCAGCCAATGGGATCTAAGCAGAAATATATATGCAAGCCATGTTTTGAGGGTGACAATTACATTAAATTATTTTATTTGTCCTAGTTAGGATAAACTGCAACCCAGGTGCTGTCAGCTAGAAGTTTAACTGAAAGTGTACACCCTGATATTCCAGTCAAAAAACCCATATCCTACAAGGGAGTACTCTAAGTGTTTCTGTCATCAATATCTGGATCAACACCAGACTCACTGCTAATGTTCACAGTGAATTTCAGAAATGGGGTTTTAAGGGTGAAATTAGCAGTCTGCCAACTAGTATAATGAATGTGAAAAAGGAACTCTCACTGGTTAACTTAAAGATATGTATGACATAACATTGACTAAAATCTTCTAGAAACACTTCCCACTCGTAGATGAATAGAGTAAGAGAATCCAGTGAGGCCTGCCGCCCATACTTTTAGGAATGGTACCTGAGGCTTGATCTCTAATGACCCTGGGTCAAGCCTTTGGTTTTGGGCTACCTGGGGTATTCCTGTTTTGGGAATGTTGTCATGCTTGCCTTGATTGGATTTTTTACTCCAGGTAAGACTGGAGGTTGGAAGAGATTGGAATTGAGACCTCACTGAATTGAAAGAGCAGATACTATATTCTTATGCTTGCTTACAAATAAATGTTTTATTAATAAATATTCACTTTTGTGGCAGAATCTGTTCTGAGACTTGATTAGCACCTAGGAACAAGGTTGGAGAAGTACTTTGAATCTATTGTTCTCTACCAAAAAACCCTACGAATTGTGTGGGACCTCATTGGCTTGTGTCAGCTCACAATAAAGAGAAAGAGGGATAGAAAGAACTGGATTTCCTGAAATCCATGGAGCAAACATAGAACTCTGGACCTTTCTCCTCCAGATGTGTTTTCATGTCAGAGAGAAATAGATGTCCAAACTGTGTCAAACATTATTATCTTATATTTTTTGTTACTCACAGCAGAATCTATCCTGATAGTCCCGTATGCCCCCGTCACCATCCCAGGAAAAAACATTCCACGAACAGCTTTTGAGATTTCACCTCCCTCTCCTCATTCTTATTCTCTTCTGTATTTAGGATTCTTTTCACTGCCACCCTCTTTCCTCTACTTTCAGATACTTTGGAATCCCCTTCAATCCCTTCTAATCAGAAATATCTGCTCTCCCAAGGAAGGCTCATCTATGACATTGCTGCCTCGATGGGGACTTAATCATCCCCCCCTTACTATTTCAAGGAAGAAAGTTTATAACTTAACTATGTTCTAATGACAGATATATCACAAGTCAGGCATTTTACCCTTAGACTTCACATCTTAGCATAGATAATTTTAAAAATAAAAATGATCAATGGTTCAGGATCAAATATAACCCAAAGCCTATATAACATGGTATGGAACTTCTGGCCATTTTGTATTTATTTTCTTCATCTCATCTTTTGCATTCATTTCACAGATTTTTTTTAAAGTGGTTTTTCAAGATTACAAACACCTCAAGACTATATAATGTTCAAGATTACATAACATGGCCTTGACAGTTAGTATACCTTTCAGGCTTATTATCGTTCTTTATCCTTCTCTTCATGCTTCCTTTCCCACTTCTTCAATAACACAGAAAATGGAACTAAAAAAAAGGCTTCACATTCCTAAGACCTCTCTTTTTGCACAGCAGAGTACCATAATTTGGATTTTTGGAGATTTCCTCTTTATGCAAAGTGCAGTCCATAAAGAAAGCAGTAGAGTGTAATGATTTAGCAGATGTTCTAGAGTCAGTCTGAGTTCAAATCCTGCCATTAGCTATGTGCCCTTAGGCAGGTAACTTTATTACTCTGGGCCTTAGTTTCCTCATCTAAAACATGTAAATAATAATAATGCCTCCCTCCCAGGATTGTTGTAAGGACTAAAGAAGATAATCAATGTAAAGAATTCAGTATAGTGTTTGCCATGCAGTAAACATTTAATAGCATTCATTTATTCAACAAATAATTATTCAATATGTGCTATAAATAAAGTACTGCTTAACATTGTAGGGAATTAGAAACTGAGGCGGACAGTGTTTCTTCCCTTAAGAAATTTATAGTCCAGTGGGAGAAATAAAAGAACAAAGTGTATGACTACAATAGAAATGGATAATGCTAACATATTCAGATAAATTATTTATTGCACTATATTAAAGATAGTTGCAAATTCATTGTTATTCTTGATCTGGAGTCCAATTCCTTCCCTTTGAATCTAGGTTGGCCTTTGGAACTTACTTCACTAACCATGTAACAGAAGTGATGTTCCAGGACTTTCACCCAGGTCTGCTGTAGAACATTTGCTCTGAGGGAAGCCAGCCATCACACAAGAAGTCCACGTATGTGGAATCATCATGCTGTAAGGAAGTCCAAGATATCTATATGGCAAATCTGCACAGAAAGAGCACTAGACCTGACTGTTCCAGCCATCCCAGCCCAGGAATCAAAGTGAATAAACTGTCCTCGCAGCATCTTGGCACCTCCAGGAAATGCAATGTGGAGAAGAACTGAGAACCCAAATAACAGCCGAGATTGAGTCCTCAGATAAGTCGAGCCATCCCAGCCAACTAACTCAGTAGGACTTTAGATAAGCCATGTAAACCATCCTTACTACAGGTTACTTATTTCAAATGGGGTTATGATAGCTGTCTTTCTTATGTCTTGATGTATACTGGAATAAAGAAAATAGTATATGCAGAAAAGAGTTAGCAGAGTAGACCTGAGACTGCTAGTCTTTGAAAGGTTTACTTGCAAAAGTGGCCCTTGGCTGGCATCGGGGAACATGGCTGTGAAACAGTTCCCTACACTGACATAAAACTTTCCCTAAATGACAAGGTGGCTCCCTATGGCTAGACTGCTTCTACAAACAGTCTGGCTTATGCTGAACATGTGCTTTCCTTCTAGGAGTCTGGGATTTGGGTATGTGATGAGCAAAGGGTGCCTATGTGACCACCTTTGATAAAAACCTTGAGCACCAAGTCACTAATGAGCTGCCCCAGTAGACAACACTTTGCATGTGTTATCACTGCTCATTGCTGAAGGAATTAAGCCACCCCACTGAGAGAGGCTCTTCCAACCTGGAAGCTGATATTTCCCCCAACTTCACCTGATGCATCTTTTCCTTTTTTGATTTCACTTTGTATGTTTTCACTGGTAATAAATTTTAACCATGAGCACAAACAGATGCTAAGTTCTGTGAGACCCTTTCTATCAAACCACTGGACCTGGGGGGTGATCTTGGGGACCCTCGATGTACAACATTTAAAAAATTGTGAAGGATCTTAGAGAGTTCTTCAACTTTTTTTTTCTTAAAAGGAGGTCCCTCTTAATTTTCTCACGTTCTTGCTCTCACCCCTCCTTCCCAGAATATGCATATTGAACTTCCTTGTCACCTAAAGCCAAGTGGCATGGGGACATCAAGACACTATTGGAGATTACACTTAGTTCTTCAGGACTTGAGCAGCTGTGTAACTGCCATCCGGCAAACATATATAACATATATAACAAGCAATCACGCCTGCATTTTATTCTTTACCCAATTGTGTTTGCCTTGTGGGTATAGTATAGGAGCTTTTACTTTACTGGGCTAAAGATATTGAAATTCTTTTTTAAATATTTACCATAAGACCAAACTGGCGATAGGAAGTATTTTCTTTGCAATTAGGTAGCAAGACTTCATAAATGCATGGCTAGCCAAAAAAGAACTGGCACCACAGCATCAGCAAGAGTTCACATCCACCTCATAACCTGTGCAGCACATCCTGCCATACAGCATATCCATCTCACACTGTGTAATATGCATGACTTACTTTCAGATGGTTTTCCTGATAAACTTTGTGATTTTACTTTGACAGGGCTGAATATCATTTCTTTAATCTCAGAGAATGACAAGAGCTTACCTACTATGGCAAGCAAAGTCCTTGGATTTGGCTCTAGAAATCAACTGAGCACAGTATATTTTAGGAATTCACGCAATAAGCCAGTAACTGAATATTGTGTGCTAAGCACTTTAAATCATGCTGTGGACACAAGACTGAGACTTAGGAGACCAAGTCCTAACCCAATCTGTGTTCTAAAGGTACGATTTTTTTTTTTTAATTTTTTTTCAACATTTATTTATTTTTGGGACAGAGAGAGACAGAGCATGAACGGGGGAGGGGCAGAGAGAGAGGGAGACACAGAATCGGAAACAAGCTCCAGGCTCTGAGCCATCAGCCCAGAGCCTGACGCGAGGCTCGAACTCACGGACCGCGAGATCGTGACCTGGCTGAAGTCGGACGCTTAACTGACTGTGCCACCCAGGCGCCCCTAAAGGTACGATTTTGATAAATAATTTATCCTTAGTGGATCTCTATCACATCAGCTGTAAAAGGAGAGCGTTCACATGAACCATTTTTTTTTTTTAATTTTTTTTCAACGTTTATTTATTTTTGGGACAGAGAGAGACAGAGCATGAACGGGGGAGGGGCAGAGAGAGAGGGAGACACAGAATCAGAAACAGGCTCCAGGCTCTGAGCCATCAGCCCAGAGCCTGACGCGGGGCTCTAACTCACGGACCGCAAGATCGTGACCTGGCTGAAGTCGGACGCTCAACCGACTGCGCCACCCAGGCGCCCCTGAACCATTTTTTTCAATCTCAAACATTCTATGATTCAACGGTAATATAAAGTATGGGAAGATAAGTGCCAAATAAGAGGGTACACGGTTATTTTGTAGGAGGGAGAGGTTCTTGGGGGTGAGAATGAGAAAATTTAATTGGCCAGAAAAGAAAGAGAAGGGCACTTCTTTCAGAGGAAGGAGCTTAGATAAAGGTGTGGAGACAGAAACATTTCAATATAAAGATAATAATAGCTAACCATTGTTGAGTATTTACTAAGGTAATATGTATTACCTTATTTAACTTGTGTAGCAATCCTAGGTATTGTTATTATTTCTGTTTTACAGAAGAGAAAACTGAAGCACAGAAAGATTCAGAATTTTCACAAGGTCACGTAGTGAATGGTAGAATCCAGATGTGAAGCAATCTGATACTCTAGAGAATAATTCTAATTGTCATTACGGCAGTCATGTGTGAAAGTCAGCAATAAAACTCTTCTCCCAAGCACTGTAGTTTAGATACAATTGACTGGAAAACCAGCATAAACAGGAAACAACAGGCCATCATCAAGAAGAATCATGATGGTTACCTTTCATGGAGTGCCATGTGTGTGCTTTTCATTTATTAGCTCTAACCTTTGCAGATGTTTTTTGTTTTTATTTTTGTTTTAAATTACCATTTTACAGTTAAGAAATTTGAGCCCAGCAAGTTCAACTTGTTAGGTCAAGAACTGTTAGGTGGGAGAGTTGGGATCCAACCCTGCGTTTGTCTGGCTTCATAGTATTCTACTATGCCGTGCTGGATACTTGGTAAGAAAAAACTAAAAAACACAACTATTTGTAAATATTAAAAACAGCTGTTTCCTACTGCATGCTTTTATTTACATGACATTCTAGAACAGAGAAAAGTAGTCTATAGAGACAGAAAGCAGATCAGTGGTTGCTTGGACAAAGGGGAATGAGGGGGCTGACTAAAAAGAAATACAAAGGAAATTGTTTTGAAAGATGGAAAAATTTTATGTTTTGATTATGGGGTTGACTATGTTTGCACTATATTTGTCAAAATTCATTGAACTGTATGCTTAAAATAGGTGCGGTTTATTACATGCAAATTATACTTCAATAAAGTTGATTTTTTAAAAATCCAACTGAATCCAGTATTTGGTCCTCTAGCTAGAAGCTGGAGCCACTGGCATTGTATGTCTTTTCATAGGCCTGGAGCATCATGGTGGATGTGAAATACCACCTCTTAGCAACCATTCTGAATTCTTCTGTGGTTTCTTCTTATACTGCAAAGGCTCAAAAGCTCCAAAGCACATTTCTCTGACTCTTTCACAGCTAATGTTCAGATTGTGAGTTAAATACACTCAAGAGACTTGAAAAGAAGGGGCGAGATCAGGGCCACCTGCCTGTCATTTGTTGCTCCTGGCAAGTAAGACCATGCAGACATTGGAGTTCTTTTGCAACCACATCCCAAATGTTCACTGTCTAGCTCCATGAGGGTTAGAAGTTAGTGACTGCAAGGGTGACAGTGTTTTCACGATCCTCAGATTGCAATGACAGCAGTGTCTGCAAGATTCAAAAGTTTCCCCCAAAGACTCTTGACTGTATTCACTTACGACTGTGGCAGGGGCAAGAGCTCCCCTAGGAAACCAGATGAATAGTTATCTCCTGGGAGTTATTTCTGGCTGCTCCTCCAGCTTGCCAATGATTCTGCAAGCACCTAACTGCTTGTATTAAATCTCTTTTCTGCTTAAAATTTGCTGGAATGGTTTCTATTCCCCTGGAACTACACATTGACATCGCTATGAAAGATGGTGTGGGTTTCTTCAGTCATAATGGAAACTAAAATAATTAGCAGCAGCATCAGAGTAACAGCAACTTTTTCTGAGTACTTTCTCTCAGAACTCATGGGGGTCCACGCAGAGGATGGTTTTATTCTTTTCTCTATCCGACTCAAACTCTGTGGGTAGATTCATCCACTCCTCCATGAATGAAATTAAAGTCTAACTTTTTCAGTCACTCTCAGATCATAAAAATCCTCCAATTCATTGCAGTCCTCCAAATCAACTCATTTCAGTCCTTGAAATGTCCAGTCTAGGGCCATTAGCATATAACCCAATGCCTCATCTAGTTTAAAGCTTATTTATGCCCTCAGCTTGAGCTTCCTTTGGGCTGGAAGGCCTGTCATTTTGGGGGAGAGAATACGGTTGGTTTCTGCTCCATTTCTGTGTAAAATATTTCTTCCCCATGTCCCTTCCCCTAACTAGGCTGCTTCAGGATCTTCTGTGGTTGGAATGTGGTCGGGAAGAGGTAAAACTAGTCCCTAAAAAAGTCTCTAAACTGGTCTGAATATAATCTGGCATTTGAGCCCTTTGGGTATGGCAGATTTCCAACGCCGCTACTTTCTCTGCTGGCTTGCTGACATTGCTTCCTCCAAGAAATCCCACCGCAGCCTTCCAGCCTCCGACCCGCATCTTTCCAGACTGCACAGTAATGAGTCCTCCTCAGTTTCTGTATATGATGGTATACTCCAACTTCTTTTTGCTGAGGTCCAGTTTGGCACAAAGCCTTCTTGGGCAGCCTTTTCAAACTCCATCCTGCCAGCCCACCGGGCCCACGAGAAAACTCCCCAGCTTGTTGCTCTGCTCTCAGTGAGGAGGATCTGGGCCCCTGCAGCCACCAGGCAGGCAACATTACCCAGAGCCTTCCACATTTAATTTCCCAAGGCACAAGTCAAACATCAGTTCCTACTTCCCCTCAAGCTCGGAAGGGTCCTTGTCACCTGACTTGAGGTGAGAGGGAACCACTCCTCTCCCCTCCCACATGAGGAGTAGGAGAACAACTCTCAAAACCAAACCAAACCAAACCAAACCAAAACAGAATTCTCTTGTCAGCCGTGGCTCCATTATCAGTAGAAGATGGGTGATTGCATATGCCAGCCCAAGTTGTTTCATACTGTATGAGTATGTCTCACATAGGTGGTTTAGCAACTCAGTTTAGAATGTGGAGGTACTTTGTAATTGTTTACTTCGTTTTTGGTCTTGAAGCCATGAAACTTCGGTCTTTAAGGCCAAAATTGAGACAAAATGTTATTTAATTATCACAACAATCCTAAAAAGTAATGATTAATGCTCCCATTTTAGAGACAAAGAAACTGAGGTTCAAACGGCAGAAAATGAGATTCCAACACAAATAAGTATGTCTTTAAGGCTTTTGCTGTTAACCACTATGATTATATGTTTGACAACGCAAACACTGATAACTGTTTTGGGTTAGATTATGTCCCCCCAGATTCATTTTTTTTAAATGTTTATTTTATTTTTGACCGTGGGGGGAGGGGCAGAGACAGAGGGGGCAGAGGATCTGAAACTCTGATCCTGAAGCTCAGGCTCCACGCTGAGAGCAGCAAGCTGGATGTGGGGCTTGAACTCACAAACCTTGAGATCATGACCTGAGTCGAAGTGGGACACTCGACCAACTGAGCCACCCAAGCACCACCACCCCCAATTTAAATATAGAGAAGTCTTAACTTCTGGTACCTCGAAATGTGACCTTATTTGGACATAGGGTTGTTGGAGGTGTAATTCATTCAAAGAGGTCATATTGGAGTAGGGTAGGCCTCTACTCCAAAATGACGGGCGTGAAAAGGAGAAAATCTGGATACAAACACGCACACAGGGAGAAAGCCATGTTTAGATGAATTAAGCTCCCATAAGCCAAGGGACTACAAGGAGCTAGGAGAGAGGCCTAGAACAATCCTTCTCTGGTGCCTTCAAAGGGAACATGGCCTTGCTAATACCTTGATCATGGATTATGAGCCACCAGGCTGTGCAGCAATAAATTTCTGTTTTTCAAGCCATTCAATTTGTGGTACTTTGGGTTTAAAAAAAATTTTTTTTTAATGTTTATTTATTTATTTTATTTTTTTTTAATTTTTTTTTCAACATTTATTTATTTTTGGGACAGAGAGAGACAGAGCATGAACGGGGAAGGGGCAGAGAGAGAGAGAGAGACACAGAATCGGAAACAGGCTCCAGGCTCTGAGCCATCAGCCCAGAGCCTGACGCGGGGCTCGAACTCCCTGACCGCGAGATCGTGACCTGGCTGAAGTCGGACGCTTAACCGACTGCGCCACCCAGGCGCCCCTAATGTTTATTTATTTTTGAGTGAGAGAGAGAGAGAGACAGAGACAGAGAGCATGAGTGGGGGAGGGGCAGAGAGAGAGGGAGACACAGAATCCGAAGCAGGCTCCAGTCTCTGAGCTGTCAGCACAGAGCCAGATGCAGGGCTCCAACCCATGAGCGGTGAGATCATGACCTGGGCCGAAGTCGGACACTCAGCTGACTGAGCCACCTAAGTACCCCTTTGTGGTCCTTTGTTACAGCAGTCCTAGAAAACTAATAAAAGAACTATATGACAGTCATGGAAGTATTGAAATTCTAGTTGAAATAAGCACTGTATGAGAAAATCACACTGCTAAGAGAAGAAAAGGTATTGGAGGAGCCAGAACGGGGCCTGGTATTTGCTCATCTTGGATGACAGAAAATTGGATTGGTCATTAGGAGCCTTTGAACAGGTTATTAAGTAGAAAGCTTCCAAACAAATTTCACTTCCCTAAGAACGGGGAAGGATTACAATATTTACCTTGAAAAATTTTAAGAAAACAAATCGCAAGCCAGAATTTTGCATAATTGTTTCTGGGAAAGCCTGAAGAAATTTGAAAGTGGGGCAGCAGGAAGTTTTACCTGTACTAACTGAATGCACAGAACAGGGAGCAAGTAAAAGGGCAACACAGTATAAGCTTATATTTAATATTTCATGTTCATGATGGTTTTGAGAATAGGAGTGCTAAGATACTAGAATACCTTAATAAAATTTGTGTAGACATTGATAGGACCTCCAAACATATAAACAATTGTAAAGATTTTCAAATTGTAATTCGTGCAGAATGTGAAGACACATTTGCATATCCTAAACAACACACACACACACACACACACACACACACACACACACACACACACACACTCTATTGTTTTAGAGACTTTAGGTTTTAGATTTTAATTTCCAAAAGTGTGGGTGCAAGTAGCATAGGTATGCAATGAAATATTAATTAAAATATCTCAAATATCAATGGCTTTTCACAATAAAATTTTTTTTTCCTCACTCACATTGCAGTCTGGTGTGGATCGGGTGGCTCTCTGCAGCTTGTAGCTATGCCATCTGGAATGCCTGGCCTATGCTGAAGGGAAGGGGAAGGATAGAAAAGGCACATGAGCTCTTAAATGCCTTGGTCCAGAAGAGAAACACACCATTTCTGCTTGCAGATCATTGGCCAGAACAGGTCACATGGCTCAACCTAACTGTAACTGAGGCTGTGTAATGTAGAACACCTGGAATATTTTGGGAACACTAATTATCTCTGCATTAAAACTATACAGGGAGTCAGTGTATAAAATGCACTGACCCCAAAAGTGAGATGTTTGTTAGATGATAAATCCAATGAGAAACTAATCTCATTAATCTTAATGAGGGGTACTTCCTATCTATATGCAAATTACTATGGCCTGGTTTGACTGCTCAGATTTAGTGGTGCTCAAGAGCCCCTCATTACTTCTGAGAGTCCCCAGAGGGGTGCCATACATGGGACCCCTCCCCCACCCCAAACTAAACTGCTCCACATATGAAACAAAAAGGAAGCAGGGGGTTTGGGAGCAATCTGTGAATGGGAGACAGCAGTGAGAGTTGGAAGAAAAGGGAAAAGATTGAAGAGGAGGTCTAAGCAGAGGGATGGAGGCCCAGGCAGATGGAGGCTGGAAGGAAGCCTGGAGGAAAGGGTGACTAGTGTACATCCCCCATGTCAGGATAATGATGCCTAATATTCAAGTTTAAATCATTTTCAATTCTTTCCTGAGCTGTAGTCCTGTCTGTTGGCCCAAATAATACTAAAAGACTGCTCTCCCAGAGAAGGAGCCTGGCCTTCAGGATTAAGGAGGGTTGGAATAACTATGGAGACCTTGGTCCCAATTTGCTAGTGCAAACCCACTATCTGGATCCATATTTTACAAAAACTCACTTCTTAGACCCTGTGCCCTGATTTTGTTTTTCAAAAAATACTGTCACTGTGGAAATCATCCCTGCAGGAAAATGGAAAAGAGGATTTTTCTGGGCAGGGGTAAGGCCCCACAGAGAGCAGACGACAGCACAGATTTGGAAGCGGGTCCAGGCAGCATATTTTCATAGCTTTTGCCAGCAATGTTCAACAAGGGAAAGAAAAAAAAAAGCTTTCTATATTTGCATTGAATTGTATTTGCATAAGTAAATCCTAGAGGGATACCAAAAAAAGTTAATGAAATAGATACTGGGGGTGGGAAAAGGGGGGAAATAGGGCAGACAGGCACAGGGGTAGGAGTGAGAATTTTCACTATGCACCCTTCTATATAATTTGATTTTTAAACCATGTGAATATATTATCTATTCAAAACTGTAAACACAACTGGGGGGGGGGGGGAGTCTTCCAACCACCACAGCCTGTGTCCAAGCTGCTTTGAGAGAACAAAAGAATTGAAGCAGAATCTATCAAGAGTAAAGCAGTGTAGAAGTAGCCACAGGAAGAATGACCCTGTCAGCACAAGCAGGAAATGGGAGTGAGAGATAACTAAGGAAGCTGGGAGCCTCTGACTCAACTCCTCAGTCCTTAAAGCTCCAGAGATATTTGGGGGGGGGCAGGACCCAAGGAAGAGGACGGTGATGGTGGGCTTTCCCTACAATGTGGAATGCAAGGTAGATACTATCAATCTGAATATAAGAGGAAAGGGTGGCCCAAGAAGGGGAAGACTTGGGGACATCCAGGTGGCAGACATTTGGATTATACCAGCATGACATTCAAGGCTCTTGACAATTTGACCTGATCCTTTCTGAGTCTCACTTCTTTACTGAAGCACTTCTCTCATTAAGGACCAGTCCAGGCTAAGTGTTAGTGTTTTATTCATCTAGGATTGAATAAAAAAATTAAGACTCTCAGAGTCTGGTTGATAAAAACAACAAGGTGTTACACCGATGCTCTTCTGGGAAAGTGCACAGTTTCAGTGGGGCCACAAGTGAGGAGTGGACAGCTGTGCCTGGAGGAGACCAGGTAATGAGGCTTCATAGTCAAGGCAAACCTTGAGTTAAGTCCTGGAGGGTGAATGGTATGTCGGGGGTGGGGAAGGCAAGGAGGGTGTCCCTGGCATAGCACTCTGTGCATAAGCTTGGAGGGATGACACAAGAAGAGGTTTCAAATCTGTGCTGTGCAAGGAACTCCACATGGCAAAAAGGTAAATAAAGAAGGTGCAGAGAGATACAGCTAGAGAAGCAAAAGAGGCTTTGCATGCCATGGACTTTATCCTAATGACAGCAAGGTGTTAATAAGGGTGAACCAAAGACCCCACAGACATCTGATAGCACCGACTTCAGTAGTGAGAGCTGACTGGATCCACTGGAGTGATGTGAGGCCAGAAGCTGGTGAGATGCATCAGAAGATCACCACCATAGAAAGAAGCAAATTGGAGAAAGCAGGAAAAGAGGCATTTACCTCCTACCTGACCATTCTGCAGTGACCATGCCCCTGTGAGGCCTTGAGCAAGTTACTTAACATCTCTGAAGTGTAGCTTTGTCATGTGCCAAACTACCTGCCATACAGGGTTACCATGGGAGTTAAATAAAATAAAACAACATATGTAAAGTACCTGACACATATAAAGTACTTGATTAATGGTAAAAATTATTATTCCCCAACACACCATTAGCCAAAGACCTCAATACCCTCACTTCTGGGAAGCCATGGTGCATTGTGGGTGTTTCAGTTACCTATTGCCGCATAGATAAATTACCCCGAAACATAGTGGCTTAAAATAACCACCATGAATCTGTAGTTGTCTGGGTGGTTCTGTTAGTCTTACTGGGGCTCCCTCATAGGGCTGCATTCAGCTGGTGGCTAGGCTATGCTAGAAAGTCTAAGGTGGTGGCTTTACCCACAAGCCTGAGGCTTTGGCAGAAATGACTGGAAGGCTGGGACTTAACTTTCTCCACATGGTCTCTCATTATTCCATTATCTAATCCAAGCTTTATATATAGTGGCTGACTTCCAAGACAGTGAAAATGGAAGCTGCAAACCTTCTTATGTTCCAGTGATTTATTGCTATGAAACAAACCATCCCCAAACAACCCAACCATTTATTTGATTTATTTGCTTATGATTCTGCAACTTGGGCAGATTGGAAATTTAACTCTGCTCTACATGGTATTGGCTGGGGCAGCTCAAAAAAAGCTACAAGATACAGGGTGCCAGCCTTCACTCACATGACTGACACCCAGCTGAGGTGACTGAAATGGTGGCAGACTGGGTGGGCTTCTCTCTCCACTCCCTGTCTCTTCAACCAGTAATCTAGCCTCAGCTTCCTTACATGGAAGCCACATCCCAAGAAATCTGCAAGGCCTCATAGGGTCAGCGTGCCCAAGTCATGCCACATCATTTTCACCACATTCTATTGGTCCAAGCCAGGTACGTGACTAGTCCAAATTCAAGGTAAAAGAAGTAGATTCCACTTCTTAGTTGGAAGACTGGAAAAGTAATATTGCAAAAAGGTGAAAGGAATGGGAGGGATTGGCCCTCTGGAAATGATCTACTTGAGTCAGAAAGGACTGGTGTGGGAGGGAGATCCTTATTCCAGCACTCATTAACCATTTTCTCTCAAATTTAGTGAACTGAGATGACCACCCAATATCTGGATTGACTTTTTAAATATGGCATATCCCCCCTTGTGAGTACACTCTGTCATGATCCACCACTAGATGTGAACACGGGAAGGGAAAGACTCTATGGTAATCATCCCTCTACCTTCAGAATTTAGCACCATGCCTGGCACTTTGTAACAGGGAACAGTGCTCAGTAAGTATGTGTGTTGAACTAATCAATATAAGTAATAAATAAGTAAATAAGTAAATAAACAAGCAACCAACCACTGATACTAGCTTTTTATCAGGCACTTCTCGTATACCAAGAACTGTTCCAACCACTTCACATGTATTGATGATTTATTTAAATATTAAAACCATATGGAATAGGCACTATTATCCACTGCTTTCAGGTCAGGAATCTGAGGCTCAAAAAGCTACCTAATTCACCCAAGGTTACACAGCTAGTGTGTGGTGGCTCCGGATCTGGATCCACTTGACCTGGCTCCAGAGCCTGGCTCTAAACCACCAGGCTCTGCTGTCTTCGTAAAAGTGTAAACACTTGGAATGAAGTGTTTGAAGACAGGACTGAAAACTGAAGAAATAATGGACTTGGAAAGGGATCATTACCCGAGGCATGAAGCACTGTAGAAGCATTATAGCATGCTGGTGAACAGTAGAGAGTCTTGAGTCAGGCAGATAATCGATTTCAAGGGCAGCTCCACCAAGTACTACTCTATTACTTTGGGTGGGATACTCTCCAAGTCTGTTTTCTCATTTGAAAAAGAAGTCTAAGAATAATACCTATCTCATAGGACGGTGGTGAGACTCCAAGGACGTAGGGAAAGTACAGTCCTTACCTCAGTGTTCCTACATAATGAAGGCTCCGTGAATATTCCCATAGACAGGAACAGGGAAATGAAATGGTAAGGGAATGCTTAAAAGAAAAAAAAAAAAATTAGGGTCAGATGCAGAGTATAAACTCTCTTCCCCCAAATTTTTTTCTTAGACTTATTCTTAATACAAAGAAATGTAAGAAGTTGAAAAAGGAAAAAGAATTAAAAGTCTTCATTAGAAAGTCAAGAGAAGTATGAGCATTAAAAATGTCATTCTTTGAATCAAGAATGCTATGTTGACCTTATCAAGAAAGTTTCTAAAGGGCTATTATAAGCCAAAAGAAAAGGCTAGGTAAAACAGTAAAGCATTATAAATCTCAAGAGTCCAGAGGACTACCAAAGGAGCAAAACCCAAAAATTATTCATCTCTATAAGGAAAAGAAGGAAAACTCCAGCATGCTAAAAAGCTAACACCATTTTTCAGAATTAAGTTTCAAGAATACTATAAAGAAAATCAATATGTAAATGCCAAGTGATGAAAAGTTTACAACCTATTGACACAGGTTTTATTAAAAGAAGATCATGCTAGCTTAGTTGAATAAGTCTGTGATTGCTATCTGATGAAAGAAAGTCATGGACACGGTCACTGGGGTTGTCTAAATAATTTTTTGAGGGCACATCAATGAAGCCTTTATTCAAAAATTAGCAGACAACTGCTATAGAAATAGAAAATGATGCATCTTACATTTCACTGGCACGGATGACAGTTGAGAAAAACCTCCAACCCACTGTGGCTTGCCCTTCTTTGCCCTTCCTTGCTGCCCTCCAGGAGGGCAGTGGGAAGAAGAATCTAACTGACAACGGTGGTGGGGGGGGGAGGCGGTGGGTGGAAACTTCTGGAGGCTACTCCTTCCTTGTTTTTATCACACACAACGACCACCACAAAGGGGTTGTTTTTCAGGCAGAAACTAGACATATTTTTGAATCAATTTATAAATACAAATTGAGGTAGAAGATTATAGAACTGCCTCAGATCTTTCATAAGAAGATTTTCATAAAAGCATTGGCTCTGTAAGGCTCTGGAAGACTAGAGACTTTACAAGGTGTACAGTTTTTCTTTTTTCCTTCACATATTCATTATGCAGCTCCATTGACTATAAATGAGGCAGCACTATAAGCACTTTTTGGAAAAGAGGCAGAAAAGACAGTATTTATTTTAGGTATAAAAGCATAAGACTATTTTAGAAAGAGAAAATAAAATAATATACAAGTCTGCTTGACTTTCATGGACTAAAACAACGGGATTCCCTCAGTCATTTATTCAGCAAATATTTGTCAAATACAGAATATGTGCCAGGCACTGTTCTACACTGGGGAGACAGTAATAAACAAGACAAAGTTTCCACTCTCTTGGGCATTCTGAGAGAGTAAACAGACAATAAACAAAGAGACATATAAAAAGTGATTAGGGGTGCCTGTCTGGGTCAGTGGGAAGAACATGCGACTCTCGACCTCAGGGCTCATGAGTTCGAGCCCCATGGTGGGTATACAGATTACTAAAAACAAATAAATAAACTTAAAAAAAACTTTTTAAGAAAGTGATTGAGTTCTAGGAAGACAGATAATTCAGGGGGAAAAACAGGAGCGAAGAGGTTATGAACCTTTTTAGGTTTTGTCCTCTCCCTTTCAAAAGTCTAACCCCAGACCAAGATCCTGGCATATTGTAATCTTTGTTGAATGACTACCAGAGCCATCAGCCATCCCTGGTGAGCAAAAGTCCCCAGGGTATTTGCTGATGAGCATGCTAGAGTCACCTGGGAGGAGCCCCATGACAGGTCACAGGGACCAGGGGGGTTGAAGAACCTACAAAGGAGACATAAAACTTCTGGGGTCTTTTTCATGCAGTTCCTGCCTGATGAAGACATCCTTCTACCTCCATAAGTGACCCCAAGAACACAGAGCAGGGCAGGCTTCCTCATCTGGCCACCACATGGGGCTTGAAGCACCATTTCTTTCATTGTGCACAAATCCTGACACTTCCTGGGCCTCAGCTAATCCCCAGAAAACCCCACCCCCTCTCCTTTAGACTCTTAGCCATAAAAGACCTCCTATTTCTCTAAGAACAGAATTACACTACTTTTGAGAAAGGGTCCAGAACTTAGAAAAGCCGGTTTATCCTTCCTGAGAAGTAAAAGAGGCCAGAATTTGGAAGCGTTGAAGGACAAAGAGTTTCTTTTGCTGTCTCCCAACAGTGTGAGTGTGAGTATGTCTGAGTGACTGCCCCTCTCTTCTTGAGTGGCTCGCCACCTTGCTAATTCTATTATTTGAACATGGGGGAAATTGAAATGGTGCTGGAAGTCATAGTGATATAATTCAATCAGCATTTTTCATATAAACAAAAACGAGAGATTTGGTTTTCGACCAAGGGCCTAACAGGAAGACCGTGTTTATTTTAATCAATTATAAGTTATAGAGCTATGTCATAGGAATGTATACACCTAAAGAGAAATTTATAATAGTAAATCTAATATGTTGGTTTCTTGAACTTTTGTGTTAAAGGCTATAACATAAATGGCCTTTTTACCAATTAATCAACTGTTTTAATTTTTAAAAATAGATACTATTATTAAAATGCTCATTGCACTACAACATATTTTTAATTGATGTTTCTTCTGAGAGAAATATGGAGACAGAAGTATCACATTTATTATTATTAACAAGAAAACTATAGGCTCAAAATGGCTTCACTTAGGTTAAGGCCCCGAGTCAGTAAACAGGGCTTAATACCTAATCTAATTGCAATTTCAACCTCTCCCAGAAGGATGAGTCTTATCCAGGTCAGTCAGGAATTTTCTGATAAGCACCAATGAGGCAATCTGTCTGGGCTTTCTCCATCCCTTCTGCCCAAAGGAACATGAGGTAATCTGCATAATAAGCTCCCTTGTCCTTCCCTCTAAAGGAAGGTGATCTAGCCTGAAACAATCCTCTCTTTTCTTTTGCTTATAACTTTCTTGCTCCACCCTCCTTCCTATGAAAACCTTACATTTTGTAGAACTCCTCTGAGAACCCCTCTGCCTGCTAGATGGGATGCTGCCCGATTCATGAATTGTTTAATAAAGCCAATTACATCTTCAAATTTACTCAGTTGAATTTTGTTTTTTAACATTGTAAAGGACAAAATGAGTCGACTGAATTGTCACACTCAGCAAAGGTGGAACTTGGCCAACCAAGAAACAAGGGCATTTCCATGTTCAGGAACCAATACAACTTAATTAAAGATAATCGAACAAGCTAATGGTTATGTTAAGTAATAAATAAATCAGAAAGTGAGTCAAGGTCAAGTGCATAGAAACAAATGGTTCCAAGAAAAGCAATCGCATAAGGAGGAATACAAAATGAGATAACAGGCTCACCTATGTAATAGTAATATATTATTAGCTTGAAAACGATCATCTCTGCTTTTCAAATATTGTAGTAAAGCAAATTTGAACTCACTATTATTCGTAACTCTGTTGCAACTTCTGAACTGCAATAGTGAAAGAGAAAGAAGAAAACAAAGGTGTAAATCTAAACTCAAGCAAATTTAAATCTATAAAATATAGGTGGAAACTAACATTTGAGGGTATCTACTTTATATCAGACATAGCAATTATACTATTTCATCCTCAAAACTGAGGAGGGCACTAACATTGGTCAGTAACTTCTTGATTTTACATATGCTAAAATGGTCCACAGAGAGGTCTTGTAATTGATCTAAACAATAAAACTCACAAATAGTGGTACAGGGATTTGAACCCAGGTCTGCCTAATTCCAAAACCCTTGTTTGTCCTGCTCCATGGACCCAGCCTCTTTTCTGATCCCAATTAAATAGGTCCTGGTAAGTGAGATGTAAGCAAGAGTTCTGGGAACCTGGGTGTGGAGTAGAACAGGACTGAACTTTGGGCTGCAGAGCCAAGAGCCAAAGGATATCAGATAATAACAACAACGATAATGATAATAATATACCAGACACTGAGCCAGAATAAAGAGCCTAGAAGACAGCCCAAAAATCTATCAAAAGATACCAACCAGTGTTTCAAGAGGTACTGGACTCTTGTTGGACATTCTGCCTTTCAAAACAACCCCTGGGAAAAAAAGGAAATCTTTAATACGTAGAGGTGTGGGATGGTGTAGAAGGAAAAGCCACCATTACCTGTAGGATTAGACAGTGACACAACCCAGATAACCACAGAAAGTCATGGATGGGAGAGAATTGGGGCCTTGACATCTCTCATATGAGATAACAGTAGTGGTAATAATAAGAATACCAACAACAAAAAATAAAAACAACAACAACAAACAACAACAGCAACAACCAAAAGAATAATAAAAAAAAAAAAGAATACCAACAACAGTAGCTAACATAATAGAGGGGCAGGCCCAAGTGAGGGTTACAGAACCTTCCTATCCATTGTATTGGGCATTATAAGCAAAGCATCCAGACCTACAAGCATTTTAAGGGGCTGCAAAATGGTTTGATGCCTGAAAAAGAAAAGAAAGTATTGGGCCTACAATACAAAAGAAGAAAAAAATGAAAAATATTGAATTAACTATCTAAAGGTGAGGTCAAGTCAAGCAGTCAATTGCTGCTAAACCTTCATTTGGTTCTATGGGAATATCTCTGGTGAGAAATGGCTGCCTTTTAATATGTTTGGCATGATATGGGGTGGAATTAACAAAGGAAGAGGGTCTGAGTGGTGCTCCTGTAACCCCGCCTCCAAGATGCCAGCTGGGGCTGCTCTCTGTACTTCTCCAGACTTCTTCAGCCCTAGGCCATATACAAGAGGCCTCTTTCTTCCCCAGAGGCACATCTGATTATGGCATCTCCATAAGAGGCCTGATTGAAATGGCCAAACATAATTACCTCCAGTTTATTACTCATAGCTACTTTCCCCTCAGCATATAGCTATTGTCTTGCTTCCTCTCTTTTTCCCTACCCAAGGAAAAAAAAATCTCACTGACTCCAGGTTTCAGGAGGACCTAAGGAACTGTAACTAATCACCCTGGCAAGTTTAAGATTTATGTCAACCAAATATAAAGGGAGAATATAAATTAAGTTACACTACTGATAAATGACACTGGATGAACAATACTCAGGAAAATAAAATACAAGGTAAACATTAGAATTTATATTTCTATCGATATAAGATCCATTTTAAAGTATTTAAAAGACTTTTCCTGTGTTTACCTCTATATTTATTGATGATGAAAGATGATTATGATATGACTGATACACCATGAAAAAAACTATAAAACAATATGATCTTTTGATTCTAGTTTTGTTTTAGACACCATTGTACATTTGTTAAAAAGAATGAAAAAGTCTAAAAAAGGGAAGACAAAAATGTTTGTATCTGATAACAGTTTTTTTCTGGGTGTTGGGATTATAAGTAAGGATTTTTTTCTAATTTTTCTATAAGAAACATATTGTTGCTATAAACTTTAAGTTAATGAAAGGAAAAGTTATGGCCTAGTCTTCAAGAAACATTTTACTATGGGATGCAGACAAGAGGATTAATTCACATTGGGGGAAAAATGAATAATGCTACTTAAAGGTTTATATTTTGTCAGCAAATGAGTTTCTAAAGAGAAATTCAGTAAGCTTCAGAAAACTCTGGTTCCGTTTCTGGGCTCGTCTATGGGCTATCTGTGCATCTTGGGCAAAACACTCTGAGACAGTTTATTCATCTTCATCTAAAATTTCCTGAGAACTAACATTCTCTGACTTCATATTTCTACCTCTCAGGTAACTAGCAATATGGATGCCTCTTTCCTTTTCCCTACCAGGTATATCCTGAAATTAATAAACTTATTCCTTAAACCATGTATCTATACATCTATCCATTTGTTCAACTAACATTATTGGCAACTACATGCTCCTGAAATTTAGCTGAAGCATCTCTTATGATTTCTTGATTGCTTGCATCTTATTTTCTAGGTAGATCTTCCAGGGAAAAATATTCCATGAGTTCTTGCATGTTCACAACTGTTTGTTTTTGTGTACTTTATACTTAAAAGCAAATTTGCATGTGTATAAAATCACCATTTCATGTTTTCTTTCCTTGAGTATCTTGAATACGCTGCTCTATTATCTTATACTGTTGGATAAATCTGATGAAAATGTGATTTTTTTTCTTTATATATAACTTTGTCTTTATACCTGGATCTCCAGAGAGTGTTTTTTTTATTGTCTAGTTTTACAAGACTATGTCTTAGTGTTTACAATTCTGGATTCATTCTCCAAGATTAATGGAGTGATCTTTCAATATAGATGTTCAATTTTTTTTAAGAAAACATTCTTGTATTATGGAATTTTGCATTTGTCTTGTTCTATTACTTTCATTTACTTCCTTCAACATATATTACACTTATGTTGGATCTTCTTTCCTATCTTCTATTAGCTCTCATTTTTCTCTTGAATTCTTTCTTTCTCTCTTTCCCTTTCTTTCTCTTTTTCCTCCTTTGTAAACTATATTTCTCAATTTCTATTTCCGACAATGGTGGATTAGTTTGTCTTGGAACAATGTGATGGTATTTGAAGAATCCTCACTCAGGCAATGAGGATTTATGGGAACTTGCTCCAGAAAATAAAGGAATCTGAGAATAGCAGTTGAATAGATGAGAATTTGAGCAAAACTTTTCACAGATTTAAGGGGCTTAGAGAAAATTAAAGTTCAGAGCCATGCAGTAAAAAGGGGGAACCTATAGATTTCAATTGGACCAAAAAAGGACACATTTTGTAAGTAAGGGTAAGCTGGAAAGACAACAGCCCTCACAGTGACTTGAGCCCAGTTCTGAATCCTATCAATTCCCAATTGATGGTTAGTTGCCTCATTTCTCAGTTTCCTAATTATAATGTATGCTGTTCTTTTATAATTTTTGTTTTCTTAAGTTCTTTCAGATAATTCTATTATTTAGTTTTCATCTGGTGTTTGTTGTATATTTTCTAGAATATATTAATTACCCACTATTTCATCATTTAGCCCATTTTAAAAAATAACAGTAAATTTAGTGCTTGACAATATCATTTTCTGTTGTTCAAGTATAAACAAATCTAAGTGTTCCATGTCTTTAGAAAGTGATTCCCTTGCAGGGAACGGAGATGCACTAGGGTAGTTTTCCTACCTTCACGGCTTGAGAGCTTTTTCCTCTATTGTTATTACAAAGAATATAGGTAGGTAGGTAAAGATACAAATAAAGATATTAATAGCCTCTCTGCGTAGTCATACCCACTTCTGAGATCTGCCATCTTTGGAATCCTACCTTCCCCCAAAGTGTTTGAGCCTTTTCTTCCATTTGCCCTAAGAGTTCCTGTCTTGCTCAGTTTGAATTCTCTTCACAGGAGTATTTTCCTTAGGACAGGAATTTTGTTAGATATTTTCTGAGTTCTTTGAGCATTTAAGCCACAGCAGTACCTTCTGATCTCTCCATAGTGCCTGAGTGTGTAGCTGTGCTCTTACTATTCCATGGGCACCCATAACTGGAACCTGGAATCTTCTCCTTTTCACTGTTATTCTCACAATATTCAACTTGCTGAAAATTCCATTCCACAAGGGACTCTCTCTCCTTTGGAGTATATCTTGGCAATTGCTGTACAGGTTTTCATTTACTATCTGAAACTATGAAAGCTTTCATAAACCAAAATGACATAAAGTGAGGAAGTAATTAGCATCGCTTATCTGGAAAACTTTTTAGAGTTTCCAGACCCCAAAAAATAACCTCTCTTAGGCTTTTCTGATACCTTTAAGGCACATCTTGCTAATGAATGCACAAAATAATTTGAGATAAAGCACAGATGCTCATGGATACAATTCAAAGCTATGGCAGCTTGATACTGAGGTACTAAGTATAGTTCCCTGGGAAGGAGCTTGGGGGTACCACTCTCACTGCTCTGGGTTCTCACTTTATCTATAAACACTGATTGCTATTTTTGCTTTTCACTTTTTTTTTTCATAAAAGATTTTCATAAAAAGAAAATCCTAAATAGATAAATACTTAAAAAAAAAAATAAAAACAAACTATGCATCATGAACTTGCCCTGACCTGAAGTCAAGATGGGCTTGTTTTTAAATCATGATACTATCAATCAAGCAAACATAGTCACTGATCCTTCTTTATTGCAGTGTTTTGCCTGGCTTCTAAGATTATAGTTACTTCCTAAGTAGTTTCTCCTCAACTTTGTTAAGTGTTTATTTAGCTTCCCTAGAAGTATTCTTTTGAAATATAATCAGCCTCTATCTCAGAGTTGTCCATATTCTGACACTGCTTTCATTTTCCTCACCAACTTCTCTTCAGATATGGCTTCCTTCATTACTAACCTCAGATAGAGTATGTACATATACATTCTGAACAACTTATTGAACAATTTATTCAACCAATGGGATTCTTCTTCCTTTAAAATCAGACTTTCATTTAAAAATTTCCTTATGCTACAATTGCTGTATTTTTTCCTCCTAGGCATGTTTCAAATTGTTCTTTATATTTCAGGAGCTTCAGTCAGAATGCCTCTTTTAATGTTCAGAGGACTTACTAAATCAAAAATGGTTTCCTCAAGTTAATATTGTATTAACTTGGCAGTAATTCTTTCCAAATGAAAATTGGCACATTCAAGCCCGTTACCCTCACACTGCTAGAACTGCCATATTCCTCTGATGAATAGAGGAAAATTACTATATTTCTCTGCAGTTTTGTAGACTCCCTCTATTCTTCAGAATTTATTTAAATGCCCCCTTCCTTTTCTCTAGAGAAATGAAATGAAATGGGGAATAGGAATGGGGCGAGTGGCCTCAAGCCGCCAAGGAACCACTGCAGGGGTTCTGTAGTTGACTGGTTTAATTCAATCAACACTCTAACCTTCCATGAATATGTCCGATGCCCTAAGTTTTGTGTTGAACAGAAAAGATAAGTAAGAAATTAACCTCCAAGGGGGTATTAGAGTTAGATGTGGGTTAGGATCCTTATCTATATCTACTAACAGTTGACTTTAGTTAGCTATTTGATTTCTCTGAGCCTCAATTTCCTTATCTCAGTGTAAATCTACATGATACAGCTGTTGTGAAAATTTAACATATGTATAAAATCTTATATTATACATCCTTTATGTATTATACACACACACATATATTTGTATATTATGTGTACACATACATAATTTTTATAGCTGCTGTGTCAGGTAGGAATTTTATATATAGTTATGTATGTGGGAGGCAGCACTCCATAAACGTTTGTTCTTTTTGGAGAATGTTACAATCTACTTGTAGTTTGATAACATTTCTTCCCCTTTTACCTCTCCCACACAAAACATAGCCTGTTGATTTTCTTAACAAAATGAATTAAAATTGATTAAGTTTTACGAGGTTTTAAGATTCCTCCGATCTCAAATTGTGTAACATTTGTGAAATGTATAGAAATGACCAGGAAGATTCTTGATCTGAAGTCAAAATCTTAAGGGGTTCAGGGGGTTTTTGAACTGTCTGAAATTGCATGCAAAATTGCCTAAGTCCATGACTTAGGCATTTTTGGAAGGAGGCAGTTCATTGCTATCACCAGATTTTTAATGGGACTGAGAAACAAACAATATGTCAAGAATCATAAGGGAGTTATAAAATCACAGCTGGGACTCGCAGTAGATGTATATACTTCAGGAGTCAGACACTGCCTATGCAATTTCCTTTTATAATGCTTAGCAAAGAGCCGGAAAGAGTTAAGAACTTAAACTTTTCTCTTAATGACAGTAATAATGACATGCCTTTCTCTACTAGGAAAGACAGATATAAAAACAAGAATTGAAAAATAAAAAGGAAGAGACTGAAAGCAGACAGACCAAACACCGAGGGCAGTGAAAGACCTGGAAGCAAAGAAAAGGAAGAAAAAAACAATCCCTCCAACAGGGAGGGATTTCCCACCCCCAACAGGAAAACAGAAGAAGAGGGAAGGGGGAGGAGGAAGAGGAAAGAAATAGATGGGAAGAGAAATAGAAATGCAAAGCAGAAAGTGATCTTTTTGTCAGACTGTGGTTAGTCTGTTCCCTTCCCTACTGCCCCCTCCCCTCCACCAATAATCTCTCCAAGCCTCCCTAGAGATCCAGTAGAAAAAGAAGGCTCACAGATTGAATGAAGGTGCATGGAATTATAATTTTAGTTCAGTTTGATCATAATGCCTTTTACAAGCCACCGTTTTACCTGAATTTTCTTTATCTGCAACATCTAGATAGTTAATGTTAGAAAACTAGAAAAAGTTCCCTGTCTCCATGTGAGCTGTATACCCAAAATTCATTTTAAGGTGATTCAATTCGAAGTATGCATTTTTCAACAGAAACAGTGTTAAAACATTATCAAAACAGTTTACAAAATGTATTTAACATACAGCAGAAGAAAAGGGAATTGGCCTTTTAGTCATCAGCTGGGTAAACTGGAGTATAACATCTTATTTCGGTTCTCACACTCTAGGGAGCTTTGTATTCACCCATGTTGCTAAATTGGGGGGATATGTCTGCACTTAAAAGATAAAAGGCAGTAACACTATAAAAGGCAATTGGTACATGAGAAGCAAAACTAGCTAAATGTCCTGATCCCTCTTCTTTCCTTCAGCTCCTTCCTGCCCCACATGTGTGTCTTTCTTGCCCCCGTTATCTTTCTACATTTTATACTGGGCACAAATTCCGCTCTCCTCATAGGACTGGAGTTCTGATTCTCCTGAACTCGGGAATTTTCTTTCTTTTTGTTTTTAAATGTTTATTTATTTTGAGAGAGAGAGAGAAAAAGAGAGAGAGAATGTGGGCGTGCGTGCACTAGCAGGGGAAAGGCAGAGAAGGAGAGGGGGAGAGGGAGAGAGGGAGAGGGAGAAAATCCCAAGCAGGCTCTGTGCTGGCTGCGCACAGCCTGACATGGGGGTGGGGGTGGGGGGGTGGTGCTCAAACTCACAAACCAACCAAGAGATCTTCATCTGAGTCAAAATCAAGAGTTTGCCACTTAACCGGTTGAGCCACCCGGCGCCCCTGGAAGTTTCTATTGTTTCTGTATATCACCCTCACCTTTCATTTAGATATTCCAGGCTTCAACCAGAAAGTGTTACTTCCTTACTCAGCTTCCACCTTCCACCCTCATCTCCAAGCCCCTGGCATTTTCTTCCATCATTTATATCCTTGACAGAAGTCCAGTGTACAAGCGAGTAAGTAATGTTACCTTGATTGACAATGTTCTAGTACTTATATTAAATGGTTGAAGTAGGGTAGGGAGAGAGACAAAAATGCTACCCTGTTTTCTATGAGAAAGTTTAAGATCAGACTCCTTTTCTTAGGCAGAAAGTAAAAAGATGGATGTAGAGAGAGATATTTAGAAAAGGAGGAAAATAAAGATGGTCTTATGTGTCTCCTAGCCTGGATCCACTCAGTAAGAGAAGACAAGTCCAACTCAAAGTAGAGGTAAGGCTTGACTCTAAAGAGGTTCTAGAGGATGGCCATATATGCAACGCATTCCAGAGACAAAAGATTAAATAGAGGGTGCGAGCCTAAGGACATGGCCAAAGATGTGAGGTAGCTGCAGGAATTGTATCAGAGAAACCAGTTCCTGAGAGAACAGTGTTAACAGGTGACAGAGGGAGAGCTAAATTCTTCCCTTCAGTTTGGGCAGAACTGCCTCTGTGTATAAATACACTAATCAGCAGAAGAAATTAGTATTGAGAGAAAAATAATGAGCCATAATATACAATCAATTTAAATAGAGTTGAAGGAACAGTAAGGCTAGGGCTAAACACAGGAAAGCCACTTCTATTTCTACAATAATTTAATCATTACTGACTACTTCTACACTGACAGGTATTTTGTACAGACAATGGTATAACAGATTGAGAGTCTGAATTATTTGCAAGTAGACTATTAGTCAAGAAGACTTAGAACTAGAATTCTATTGACATGCAGCCACCCTCAACAGACGGAGATTCAAATTCCCAGAAATAGTTGCTTCGATTTTTGGAGGGTCATCCTAATCCATAGACTCATGAGGCTCTAACCACTGGGGGAAAAAAAAAGACTCAGATCACTTATCTCAACTTCTTTTCTTTAGAGATAATTGCTACCCCCTCCCTTTTTTTAAAGTTTATTTATTTATTTTGAGAGAGACAGAGACAGCACAAGCAGGGGAGGAACAGAGAGAGGGAGAGGGAAAGAATTCCAAGCAGGCTTTGAGCTGCCAACTGCGGAGCCTGATGTGGGGCTCAAACCCATAAGCCCTGAGACCATAGCCTGAGCCGAAACCAAGAGTCAGACACTCAACCAGCTGAGCCACTCAGGTGCCCCTAGAGATAATTGACCCTTGGATGAAGATCATTTATGTGCATTTCAGTATAGAAATCTGTACAGTAAATATCTTTGTTTTCCAATTAATATTTGCTACTAGGGGACTAAAAATGTGGCAATAAATTGAAATATTTGTTGAAAACATATTTCCTTTAAAAGTTTTTAGCCAATCCACTTATGTCATTATTATACTTGTTCATTAAAATAGCTACCATTTATTGAATACTTGAATATGGTAGGCCCTGTGTGAACATCCTCTCATTCAACTAACCCAATCACTATGAAAGATAGGCATCATTACCTCTCTTTTATAGGTGAGAATCATGAGGCTCAAAAAATAGCTAGTAAATAACAGAGCAAGGATGAGAACACATTTTGTCTAATATCTACTACTCTATCAGGTTGTGTCACCATGGAAACATTAGAAAAACACATCAGAAAAAAAAAAAGCAAAACTGTCTTTGTATGTGATCTTTCAAGTGTTTTATTATTTTTTTTTAATGTTTATTTATTTTTGAGAGAGAGAGAGAGAGACAGAGTGTGATCAGGGAAGGGCACAGAGAGAGGGAGACACAGAATCCAAAGCAGGCTCCAGGCTCTGAGCTGTTAGCACAGAGCCCCAAGCGGGGCTTGAACTCACGAACCCTGAGACCATGACCTGAGCTGAAGTCGGACGCTTAACTGACTGAGCCACCCAGGCACCCCCTCAAGTGTTCTTAAAATAGGTGCGCAAGTGAATATTTTACTGAGGTTTACCTTAAGGAAAATATGGTCATAAAGAGGGCTGACATGCTGCAAGTATTTCAAAATTCTATCTATAATTAAATATGAAAAATTTAAAAACCAGTAATTGTCCAAGTCAACATTGAACAGCATGGTGAAATGATTATGGGCTCATTTGTGGACAGAGAACAAGACCGACAGGTTGCACTGGGTCTATTTGTCTTCATTTCTCACGTGGAACGCTGATGTCAATGCAGGAACTAACTCTAGGTAGGCAGGAGTCACTCAAAATTGTATCACCTATTGACCTTAGACACTTAAAAAAGGAGCTTGGATTTCAAGGGGGTTGAGAAACAACTCTCCTCTTGCTTTAGGTTTTATCATGGATGGGGGGAGGGGGCTCCCCAGGTAATAGACTCTGAAATAGACATCAGCATGCATAAAGTCTATTAGGAACTGCTTTTGAGATCAATGTCTGTGAGAGAGAAGAGAAGGAAGCAGGACTGTGCAGAGGAAGAAGTTGTGTGGTCTTTCTATGGAAGACTGTATTCTTGCAATGGCCCTAGGGAATATTAAAGGTTGAGGGTGGGAGGCTGGGTTTCCACACCCTCACGTTGATCAGTCATTGCATGTGGGTGCCCTGAGAGGAGTCGTGACCTTGAGTTAAGGCAGGTGTTTGCACCTGAGGCAGTTTCCTGAGAGGGCTGGGGTTGGCTGCTGGCAGCACTTCCAATAGCTAGGGGAATAAATTTTTCAGTCCTGAAGGGGGATCAGAGCAAAGCAATTACAGCATCCACTCAGGTTTGCTGCCTTTGATCACATGTCCAGTATCACTTTTATTATTTAAAGTATCTGGGGTAAGTCATCATAAAATGTCCCAAGAATTCCCAAGCCTGGTGAAGATTAACCTTGCCTTTAGACTTGAGACCTTCAGTAAAAGGACAAAATGGTGTCAGTTAGTTAGAACTTAGGCTTGTGTTTTTCTGTGAGCAAGGCAAGAAATCCCGGTAGTCAGTGAGAGAAAACGGCCAGATAACTGAAAAACAGAAGGCAGGTTAGGAAGTAGCTCAGACCAGGTTGTGCCTATCTGTCTGTGTGAGAGGATGCTAATCCTTGTACAAGCAGATCTGGGACTATATAAAGCTCTTTCGTGGCTGGATTTAGCCCAAACATTGTAGTTTGCTGACACTTGATTTTTAAAATTAGCATTAGAAACCCAGGTACAGGAATCTGTTTGGTTTCATTTGCATTCAGTACCATAAGATCTGTGTGACCTTGGGCCATATCCTAAAGCTCCCTATGTCTCAATATCCTTATCTATTAGGTGGGTATAATAATAGTGCTGGCCTTACAGGGTTTAGAATAGTAGAGGATCCAAGTTAAACATCCAGCAGGTAGTCTGGCACTTATCAGGTATTCAGTAAGCAATTTTTGGAACTGTTATGGTTGTTATATTTGTTCTCATACTGAGCTAACTGAATATTTTCTGTCAAAGCCACTATTAGCCCAAATTTTGGAGGCAACAGAATAAGAGAATAGTTTGAGTTGTCAAAATTGTAAAGCAAAAAAAAAAAAAATTGTAAAGCAATAATCAAGAAAAAGGTTGTATCAAGATTCTTTATACTATTCTTTCAACTTTCCTGTAAAATCTGAAATTATGTTAAAAAAACAAACAAACAACCCAAAGCTCTTTGACTTACCCTGCTGGGATTGTTTGAGATAGAAACATGCATCTGGGAGCCTTGACACTGCTTGGCTTTATGTAATTATACCTTTTTAATTTAGCCCTTAATTTTTCTGAAAACAATCACTCTATTTCAGCTATGGTATGAGAATAAGAAAAATAACGTGTGTCCATATTTGGATTAGAGAGAAAAGGGGAACAACGTGTCCATGGAGTCCTGATAAGATACAAGCAGGGAAAATTGCAGTGAGAAGTCTCCTATAATGAGGTGAAAATTCGGGAAGAAAGACTCCAGAAAGACACATACTGCTATATTTGTTCTCATTTCCTTCTGGAGATATTTCTTTCTTGGAGAAAATGGATATTTATAAGCACTGACTGTATGCCAGGAACAGTAGTAGGTGTTTCACATGTTTTCTCACTAATAACAATCTTGTGGGGGAGAAATACTATTGCCATTTTACAGTGAGAAAAACTGAGGGTCAAAGAGAATAATTAGGTTTCCCAGGACCACACAGTAAGCAAGGGTGTAGCATGGGTTTAGGGTCAGAAACAGTTGGGGTTAAATGTCCATCAGCAAGTGAACGGATATGTAAATTGTGGTATATCCTTATAATGGAGCACGACTCAGCAATAACAAGGAATGAACTATTGAACAAATCAACATGGTTTAGTTTCAAAGTAATTGTACTGAATGAAAAAAGCCAGATAAAACACACATTGTGTTCTTCCTATAAATTCTATTTATAGAATTCTAGCAACTGAAAACGAATCTATAGTGCAGGTCAGGTCAATGGTTGCTTAGAGATGAGGTGGAGTGGGAAGTGGCAGGAGAACATCTGGGAAACCAGTTTCTTAATCAGTTGATAACACCTCAGAGGGTTGGTGTGAAGATGAAAAGAAACTAATGACTGAAGTGTTTACTATAGTGCCTAATATGACAGCAAGCATCAGAAATTATATAAATCCTAAACCCTGAGTTCTTCCTTCTTAGAGCTTTCTCCACTTCAAGTAGTAATGCTAGTCATGGTTACTTTTATTTATAGCTATACTTCAAACACATTGATCTTAAGCCGAAACACAAGATCTTTCCGTGAAACTAAGCCATGACAAATTTTATGATTTGAGTTCAGGGACACCATCTCCTGCTGGGGGACCAGGCCAGAATCTTCTACATAAAAGCTGTTTTGTCTTAGAGCTGACAGTTTGTCCAACTTGTTGCCATTGTGCCCTTTGGCTCCAGAATTTTTCTTTAGTTCCTTTTCATAATTCTTTTTCTTTACTGATATTCTAATTTTGTTCATACATTGTTTTCCTCATTTCCTTTAGTTCTTTGTCCATTTTTTCCTATTAGTTCTTGGAGCATATTTAAGACAGCTGTTTTAAAATCTTTGTCTAGTAATTCCTCACAGATGGTTTTGTTCCTTTGAATTTGCTATACTTTGCTCGTATGTCTTGCAATGTTTTCGGTTAGACTAAACATTTGACTATTATAATGCAGTAACTAGAAGTCAGGTTCTTCCCCTTTCACAAGGTTCACTATGTTTTTGGTTGTTGAAGGCTGTAGCAGCCAGTTGATTTAAATACCCTTCCCAAACTATTATTGTAGACTGTATTCCTTGCCATTGTGGTCACTGAAGTCTCTGTTCCTTGGCTTATGTTCAGCTACTGTTGTAACAGAAATATCCTTGAATGCTTTGCAAATTGAATCTGAGCCAGGGCCCTCCATCAACTTACCAGATTTCACTGTACCAAGGGATCAGCCCAAGATGAAAGCATAGGGTCTTCTCGGGTGAATTCAGAGTATGTCTTGCCCTGAGCGTGCACATGGCTTTCTAAATCCACTCCCCCACCCCCCAACCCCTTCATATACATAGTTGCTTTTGAGCATCCTAATTTCCCAAAGAAACTTTACCTAGTTTTTGCCTTGGGCAGTCTGTTGTACGTTTCAACTGTAATCTCTGTCTCCAGTGTCTGATGATTGTTAATTCAGTGTCCAGTGTTTTCAAGCTTTTTCACCTGAGTTCTGAGTTAGGCAAAACAGGGCAGAATACTTTGCATCAGAGGCTGTCCCACATTAGTCTGCTCAGGATGCCATAACAAAATACCACAGCCTCGATGGCCTAGACACCAGAAATGTATTTCTCACAGTTCTGGAGTATATAAAGTCCAAAATCAAAGTACCAGCCAATTCACTTTCTGGTGAGGATTCTTTCTGGTTTGCAGATAGCTGCCTTCTGTGTCCTCACATGATAGAGAGAATGAGCTCTGGTGTCTTTTCTTATAAGGGCACTAGCTTTACTGGATGAGGGTCTCACCCTCATGGCCTCATTTAACTTTTATCACTTCTTTACAAGCCCTACAATCACACTGAGGGTTAAGGCCCGAACATATGAATTTTGGGACATACAATTCTGAACAAGGTCAGTTTGCTCCCTTCAGAACCAGGGAAACAGTGGCACACTGGGAACACGGGTAGCTGCTATTTTTTTTAGTGCTACACGTTAAGACTCTGCCTCTTTATGATTTCCGTGGCATTATGACTGCTGCCTTAAGACTATTGCCCCTTTAAAAGTATTGATATTGTAAGACTGTCCTCATACAGGGGAAAGAGTAGGGGAAAGACAAAATGACCACAAACTCTTCCTACTGTTTTGAGGTGAATTTTTCTTGATACAGTGCTCACTGAAACTTTAAAAAAAATTCATTTTTCATGTTTATTTATTATTTTTGAGAGACAGAGCATGAGAGGGAAAGGGGCAGAGACAGAGAGGGAGACACAGAATCTGAAGCATGGTCCAGGCTCTGAGCTGTCAGCACAGAGCCCAACGTGGGGCTTGAACCCACAAGCTGTGAGATGATGACCTGAGCTGAAGTCGGAGGCTGAACCAACTGAGCCACCCGGGTGGCCCTACAGTGCTCACTGAAACTTTTAACTGTTTTCTAGAGTTCTCACAAGATTGGGTCTGACCATTTCTGCTTATTTTTTGATGTTTCTGTGGGAGAGTGAGATTTTGGAACTTCCTACTCTGCCATTATGTTCTTCTTATGCAAAACACTGTAATTTTTGCATTTTTTCATAAGCCTTATGCTATTCTTCAGACCAAAGTTTTCACAATGCTTTTCACTTCTTATTAATGAAAAGAACTATTAAGATCTCTCTTAACCAAAATGAGATTTATCAGAAATGTATTTTAAAGAATGGAAAAAATATCCATTTAAACTAACAACAAGAAACAAAGTATAATTTAATAGAAGAATACAGTGTAGGGATCCACAGAACTCCAGAGCAGTCAGGCCACTTGCAGTATGATGGCCAGAGGAAATCTGCACAAAGGTAGAAAGTGACTGTCTCCCCTTTCACTCCCTCTCTTCCCAGAGAAGATCAGGTAACCACAGATCAGGGTTACTACCCTTTTCAGATAGTCTGCTTCATTTCTCTCTCTCTCTCCAGAGTAGATTTCCCTTATCTTGGATTTACATGTCTGGGTTACAAGTCCCTCTCTGGATTATAGTTTTAGTGTTCGACAGACAGAAACGAAGACTTCTCTCCCAATTCCAAATTCTCAAAACAGAGAATCTGACTGATTCAGATTCCTCTGAGGATCAAAGTCTATCCAATCAGCTATGACCAGAATAGAGGAAGTGTCCTCTCATATAAACAGGACTATGGGGATTCAAGCTGTAGATGAGAATTGGAGCAAAAAAGATGAGGAAGAGGGTCCTTCTCAATGGATGAGCAGAAACCCAACAAAGTATCTATCACAATCCATTTTTAGATTTGTACACATTTAAATACAACTTAAAAGAAATGAGAACAAAAGTGTGCCACAATATGCAGCTAAAATGTGTAAGACATTAGTTCTTTTCAATAAAAGAAGTAGTATACACACTTATAATTTACTGCTTAGGGATTTTAAACTAAAGCTAGCTTCACCTATTCCATTTACAACAAATGTGTCCTGCTTTTGTTGAACCACGAGGGAAAACAATTAAGGAATATTCTGATTCTTATCCCAGGGAACTTGAGGAACACAGGGTAAGTAATCCCAGAGAGCCTAATCTCATAAATTGAGAATCTTTCCCTAGATGACACAAGTTACTCAGTGCAACAGTGGCAGTCTCTGCTTTCAAACTAATATGCTGTGAGTTATGCTGAGTCCTCTTCCCATGAGGTTAAAAGTATTTCCTAAACTTTCTTTTTTCTCTTTATCACCTCCTCTGCTCCATTCTTCACCTTTATCCCCTTTACGTGTCAATCAATTTAGAAAATAACTCTAACGTTGTAGCTGTCTCAAAATCTTGGCAGATTTTGTGAAGATGTAGCTGTGAGAAATAAAAACTGTTTGGAAATGCTCTTTTAGTTTCCATAGGATGAAAATACATTATCCTGGCAGGTATTTTCTTTCCTTTCCTTTTCTTTCTTTCTTTTTTTTTTAAGATTTATTTTATTTTTTTTTTTAGTTTATTTACTTATTTTGAGAGAGAGAGAGAGCAAGCAGGGTAGGAGCAGAGAAAGGGGGTAGAGAGTGAATCCCAAGCAGGCTCTGCACTGTTGGCCCAGAGCCCAATGAGGGGCTCAGACTCACAAATTATGAGCTCATGACCTGAGCGGAAATCAAGAGTCGGGTGCTTAACCAACTGAGCCTCCCAAGTGCCCCCCCCCCCACCTAGGTAGTTTCAATATGAAACAAGAAGCCCTGTTGAAAAGCACACTCTCACCAGAAAAGACAGCTCTGTCCTTTTTTTTCTAGAGTTCTCCTTCCTATTCAAGTTAATAAAGATGGTAAGTAGCAGGGGTCATCCACAACTACAAATAACCTGATGTCTAGTTAAGCCGGTAGTTTCAACTGATTTAGAGTCATACTGAAGACCAGAAAGGAAGAAAGAATAATACAACAAAACATCCGGAATTTAAATAATTCATCCACTACATAACGAGGACTTGAATCTTACACTAAAGCTCTATCTTACTCATCTCACATATTTACCTCTGGGGTCATCCACACCACCAAACTGTGCATTGTCAACAACTGCATAACCTCTGATGTTCCACTGTATAAAGACTTTCCTGTGTGCCCAAGTCTTCCTCACTGAAAGAGCAAGATGTATATTCTATCATTTATTTTCTTGCTGTTGGGTGCAATTTTGCTCTAGGATAAATTCTTAGACTCAGACCAAATTATTGGTTAAATGTATGTTTATTACTAAGTATGCTTAACTACCACTGTTACCACAAAGAGGGGCACACACCCAACTGCAATTACAAATTAATTCATGAAAAGAAAAAGGAGGCAGTCATAATTATGTATTCTTTTTAAAGTGCAATAAATTTTCAACAGGCTAATAAAATGAGATCTGACATATAATAACCTACCATCCCGCCACACTCTTAAATCTTACTGCTTACTATGAATGATGCTAATATTTTATAAATGTACACAGTAAAATCAGTAATAAGTTATCACCTCTTGAAAGAAAAGTCTTCATGGTGTACACACCTAAAATATTTAATGCTTAATTGCTTAAAAATAAAATAGGATAGACCTCATGAGCCTAATGTAATTAAAAGAATGTCAATGCTTTTCAATTACACTGTCACATATAATGTGATTAATCACCCTTTGAGGCATGTTGGGATTATTTTCCCCAATTCATGGATAGGGAAATTGAGATTTAGAGAGTTTAGGTGACTTGCCATGGGCCTCTCAGCTAATCAGTGATAAAACTGGGAGCACTATCCAAGTCTCAAGGGTTCCACTGCTCTATTCACCACATGTTTCCTCCAGGGTTATCGATGTTTATATTGCAATAAGATTCACAAGTGATTTCTCTATGATCATGTCCAAAAACCTTATATAATACAGGTGTCAGGGATGAAAGATAATACCAGCATTTTATGTATCCCTTTAAAGTGAAAAAGATATATTCTTCTTCATCAAATTGCTTATTCATTCAAACAACAAATCATTAAACACCTATGTATGTGTCAGCCATTGTGCTAGGCTCTATTATACCCAGCTATATTAGTTATCTTTGCTCTATAACAATTTATCCCCAAATTTAATGGCTTAAAACAACAAACATATATTATCCTATAGTTTCTGTGGGCCAGGAATTTGGGAGCAGCTTAACTGAGTGGTTCTGGCTCAGGATGTCTCCTAAGGTCAGTAAAGATGTTGATGAAGGATGTAGTCATCTGAAGGCTTGACTAGGGTTGGAGCATGTGCTTCCAAGTTCACTTACATGGCTATCCTCAGGAGTCCTTGGTTCCTCAGTGGCTGTTGGCCAGAAACCTTAATTACTCATAATGTGGGCCTCTCTAAAGTTGCCTAAGAGTCTTGTGACTTGACAACCATCTTTCCCCAGCAAGCAATCCCAGAGAGAGAAGAAGCAAAAAGCTGGCATATGCTTTAAGATCTTCTCTAAGAAGTCTCACTACATCATTTCTACATTCTATTCATGAGAACAAGTCACTAAACACAGTCCAATCTCAAGGTGAGAGGAATTAAGTTCCACCTTTTTTTTTTTTAATTTTTTTTAACGTTTATTTATTTTTGGGACAGAGAGAGAGCATGAACGGGGTAGGGGCAGAGAGAGAGGGAGACACAGAATCAGAAGCAGGCTCCAGGCTCTGAGCCATCAGCCCAGAGCCCGACGCGGGGCTCGAACTCACGGACTGCGAGATCGTGACCTGAGCCTAAGTCGGAGGCTTAACCGACTAAGCCACCCAGGCACCCCAAGTTCCACCTTTTGAAGGAAGAAGCATCAAAGAACTTGTGGACATATTTTAAAGCCACTATATCAGTGAATATAATTTAATTTACAGAAGTTAATCTAATTATTACAAAATGATTTGTTAACCTCATTATAACATGTAGATATTTAAAGGAAACAGTGTATTAAGAGTGGCTTCTTTATAGTTGTTGTTTATTTGTTCCCATTTTGTGTCCTTATTTTTATTTCACCCTGTTAAAAAATTCTACATACAGTGCCAAATAAATTATGACTTGTCCTATCATGTTGTATCAATTTGGAATTGTATTCAGTACTTATAACAGAAAACCCAAACAACAAAACCTTAAATAGGAGGGATTTATTTTCCCTCACATAACAACATATCTAGAAATGGTCAGTCTAGAGCTAATAAGCTCACCCTCCAAAGCAATCACAACCCTGGTACCTCTGACTTCCTACACTATTAATACTGTGTGGGGCTTTGGTTATTATGGTTGAAATATGGATGCTCCACCTCCAGCATCATGTCACTGTTCCAGGTAAGACAACAAAAATAGGTACAGGTCCAATGGCTAAAAGGACATTTCTTCCATAAACTTTGGGCCTCTCCTAGCAATATCAATTTGCATTTTAGTGAAAGGTCACATGGCCCGTCATGGCTTATAGAAATCTGGAGAAGTAAATACTTTTAATTAGACACACTGTCACCCTGAAAAAAAATCAGAGTTCTGCTAGTAAGGAAGAAAGTATTTTGGTTTAAACAACTAGCAGTGTCTACCACCCTGCTCCAAGGAGCCTCAACACACATTATCCTGCTCCAACGAGCTTTGACACACATTATTGAAACACCACACCAGATAAACAAACATACTGTCCAAGATTTATCTGTTTCAAATGGGAGAATCTAGTCATTGTGAGTCTCATATATAAAGCATATTTTTCAAAGTAACCACAATTTTCTTTTTTCTAGTTGATAACATTGAAGAATTGGCTGACATTAATGTCACTACTAGGAATCTGTCCAAGGAGATAATTATACAGTTGTGCAAAGGTACGTGCAAAAGGAAGTTCATCAGAGTTATTCATAATATCAAAAATTTGGGTGAAAAAAACAAAATATCAATAGAATACTGGTTAGATAAATGATAGTACATGCAATTAACAGGCAACGCAACTTTTAAAAATGATGTTAATCATGATATATTGTTCAGTGAAAAAAGAACTGTATAAGATCCAGTTTATGAAATATTGTATTTTTATGTCTTTATGTGTTTTTCTTTATATCTGGAAGAATGTAACACACATTTTTAAAACTGCTTATCTGTGGGTTTTTTTTTTATTTGTTTGAATAACTATAATATGGTTTTCATACAAATAACAGCTATTTTCAAAAATACCCAATAGGATGGGAAGGGCTGACTTGATCTAGTTTTTGTCATATCAATATTACTTCCTGCCAGTAATTTTCTTAGACATGCAATGGCTGAACTTATCTTTTTGGAATGGTTTCTTATCTTTGCTCAATGGAAAAAGCAAAGTTATTTCTTACTCATTAAAAATTTCAGTACAATTAAATATTTTTTTCAATAAAATTAAAATTAGGTAAGGTATCTTGAGTTTTTGTTTTGCTTTCTGTTTGGAACACTGCGACCTCTGGAAGGGTCTCCTTTTCCTGTTTCACAGTAGTTGTGGAAAGGAAGGGGGTAAGGCTGGGCAATTAACCATACACAGGTTGCGAAAGAGAGAAGAGAATACAGGTAAGGGTGGAAGGGAAAGAAGTCTGGACAGATGGGTGGGGAAAAGAGTACTAACCTGAACATCAGGATACTTGCACCTCTAAAATGGTCTATCAGTTTTTCTGACCTCAGTTTTTCTCATCTGAAAAATAAAAGGTTTAAATAAGAATCACTAGATGTGCTTCAATTCTTTTGTAAGATCTCTTTGGATCTATTAATGGCATATCATGGCAAACTCCAGTAGAGCTGAATCTAAACAAATCAAAGGAAAAAGAACAAGAACTTACATACATTGCTCCGTATTTCTCCCAGGCATGTTAAGTAACTTGCCAGGGTTGCACAGCAAATAGGAGGAACCAAGATTGCAGCCCAGAGCCTACACTCCTAAAGGCTATACTGAAAGGCACTTAGTATAAGTGCCTGAGGACTGAGGAAGGCGTTTAAAGGAAGCTGGATAGCTTTCTTACCCTCAAGCTAAGGCCTTGTAGACAGAGGATGGTTAAAGCCAAGACCTTATCCCCACCTCCTGACTGCTGTGGGGGTTGTCTCAGTGGCTCACAGGCTCCTCCCTCTAATCCAAAAACAGCTTTCTGATTCAAAGTCCTTTGGCCAACGAAAAGAAAGATGAGTTTTACAAAGCGCTAAGGAAGCGCTTCCTGTTATTGCCTGGCAGCACTGAAGTAATGACAGAACCAAACCGCGTGTGCTACAGAAGGCTTTGTGGTACCACTATGTTTTCAACCCTTCCGGGTTCACACATCTGGTTACCCAGCACCCGTTTGCATATCTCATCTTGCCGTATTTCCTTTCATTAAGGACAGAGAGATACTGACTACAGAGAGTACGGGGTGGGTGGGTGAGTGGGGGACAAGAGAAAAAAGAACGGGAAGCAGGCTAGAGGCCAAAAGACTTCTGCAGGGTTAAAGCCTGTCCCTCACACAGAGGTCCCTCAGGTACCTCCAGCTTCAGTCCCTGCAGTTTCACTGCTTAGTCTCGCTCAAGGTCCGGAAGCTAGTGCAAAACCAGCACCGGGACCAGGAAGGAGAAGCCCAGCAGCGAGGAGCCGCAAGTGGGCAGCGACTACTGCTCATAGAAGACCCGACTTCCCAGACCCCTTCGCAGAAGGGCGGGGCGTGAGCTTGGCGGCCAATCTCTGCGTCCGCACGTCGCCATAACCCCGCCCCACCCTGCCCCCTCTCGCTCCGCCCTTCCCTGGGGCTGGTGCGGCGGCAGAGACGTCAGCGCTAGGAGACCCCTGGGTGGCGGCTGCGCCGTCGGCGGGCCGCGGCCTGGACGCGCTGCGGGGAGGGGCGGAGCGAGCGGGCGGGAGCGCGAGCTGGGTCCGCCTCGGCAGCCGCCGCCGCTGCCGCCGCCGCCGCCGCCGCCAGGGAATAATCTGGGCGGCAGCGGGCGGCCCCCGCTAGCGGCCAGGAGCCACTTCTGCCGGTGCCGGGAGGAGCTAAGGTTGCCGGTCTCCTGTCGTCCCCCTCTCCGCCCCCCAGGAGGGGCGAGAGGGAGCCGCGGCTGATGTCAGGTACGGCCGGCGGAGGCGCCCTCAGGCTGCGGGTCCAAGGTCTCGGCTCCCTTCGTCCTCCCAGCTCGGAGTGTGCTTTTGGGGGAACGTGGAGGGTGGAACCAAACCCGGGCGCAGCCAAACAGGTGTCTCGGGGTCGCCGCCGGGGCTGGGGACTTGGAGCTGCTGAGGGAGGCGCGGGGCACTTCCTCCTCCCGGCGCCACTGTGAACTGCCATTGGGGCAGCCTGCCCACCGGGCCGCTATTTTGTCGACGAGTAGCCTCCTCTTGGCGGTGGGTTCTTCCTTTCTGCCCTCTGGTGCCCCTCACCTCCTCTTCGCGCGCTGCCCGCCGTCGGGCGGCGGCAGTGAGACTCGAGCTGCGTCTCGGTCGCGGCGGGATCACTTAGCGGTCCTGCCCGCCGGGCGGTCCCCGCCCCGCCCCCCTCCTCCGACCTGTGGGTCCGGCCGGACTCGGGGCTCAGGTGTGGCCACCTTCATCGAGAGCCGCCGGGCTGCCGGGCAGCGCGAGTGCCGGGCGAGCGAGCGTCTTCCCCAAGTGCCGGGGGGACTTCCTCGGGGCTTTCTTGGATCATCAGGTTTGTGGCTGATTTATTTTTTAAAATTTCACTGCCTCTGGCAAAGTGAGCTAGCCAGGTGTGTTTGGCTCACTTGCACGGTAGAGAAGGAGGCAAAGAGTTTATTTCTCCACCCCCGGCACCCCCTCGCGAGTGTGTGAGTAGTAGGTGCTGACAAGTTGGCCATACGCCTTCGAATTTGGATAAATTATATACTCTTAAAACAAGAATGTAATTTGGGAGTGGGGATTTATTCTTCCCTAGCTCTTACTCTCCTCTTACTATTTTTTTAAATAATAAACAAGAAGGCACCACATGCTCTGGAAAAGTTGATTGGATTTATATCTAGTTTTCTAAATTCGTTATAGATATTGTAGTATATCTTTTTAACGCTTTTCGGGTTGGAAACTATTACGCTAACCATGACTTGACTTCAGTATGAATTAAAAAGTTAGTTATAAAGGTAGAACTTTAACACGTTAAAGTGAATAATTAGGCCAAAGTGACCTGGACAGAAATATGCTCATTTACTAAAAGTTAAGCAGAGAATATAGATAGCTTGGCCTGGGTGCCAGGAACAAGTGTTGTGCACAAGTTCAACTTGTTTAATTCTGGTGTAGGTTTAGACAGTGGGAACTTGAATTTTTAGGAGATATTTAAACAACTTTCCATACCCTTATCAGATAAATGTCAAGTGAGCCTTATGCACATGATGCTGTGTGTTCTGAGTATTGAATATAGTAAACTATACTTATTTTGTTTTCCACTAGCTAGTATATATTGATGTGCAATTTAAGTGAATATAAAGTTTTAAGTTACCAAACAGTTAACTCTTTTCACCATATGTTAAGTAAAACAGTGATTTAGTAAGGAAAGTATGACTCATTTAAAATCTTCGTAGGAAAGGAGCATGGTTTTTAAGTACTGGTGGAGAACTATTAAAAATCTCTCTCAAATATGTCTGTAATTTGTGTTTTTCTGTATCTTCTTATTTAGGCCTCAGCCTTTAAACAATATTTTGTGGTTAATATTCATAGATAGGATAGATACAGTTTTTCTTAAATATGCTTTTTTTTTGGTATAGATTATACTAGTCTGTATTTCTGAGTAAATTTAATATCCAGAAATTCTTAGAATTTTATCACAAACTTGTTTAGTGGTACATATAATGAATTTTCACCCAGTCATAGAAATACAAAAGTGTGTCATTTAGGCATATGCTGTTTACTATTTGTATATTGATTTTTGCTCCCTAAGATAAAAATTACATTTTACAGCTTATAGATTTTGTAAACCATGGTAATTTAAAATAGAGCCTTTGTGTGATGAAATTATTGATTGGAATTCTTGTGACATTGTAGCTGTAAACAAATGTTAAATGGAAAAGGGACAACTTGGTGAAATTCATTTCACATTCATTTAAAATTTTAAGCTTCCTAATACAACCATATTACTTTTAGAACATTTGTTGAGATTTGAATAAAGACGCTAGTGTACAAACTATAATAAGGTGGGAAGAAAAGTATGACAAAATTTTTTTGCTCCAAATTCATTACGATTAAGGTCATTCTTTTAAAAGAAGGAAGGAAGAGAAGAAAGAAAAGGAATATTGTTCTACAAAAAAGAAGTTAGCATTTTATCTTAAAATCTAAATGTATATCGGGGCGCCTGGGTGGCTTGGTCGGTTAAGTGTCCGACTTCGGCTCAGGTCATGATCTCACGGTCTGTGAGTTCGAGCCCCGCGTCGGGCTCTGTGCTGACAGCTCAGAGCCTGGAGCCTGTTTCAGATTCTGTGTCTCCCTCTCTCTCTGCTTCTCCCCTGTTCATGCTCTGTCTCTGTCTCAAAAATAAAATAAAACGTTAAAAAAAAATTTTTTTTTTAAATCTAAATGTGTATCTAATGTGTACTTAAATTTTCACTTTGCAACTAATTCGAATGGCCAAGGAGAAAATACATACCAAAATCTATAATGTGTGAATAAAAGAAGTGTCCCTTGGAGAAAAATATATAAAGAAGTTGATATTTGTTAAATAGAGATGCCTGTAAGAAAGTAGGAGAAACCAAAAAATCTGAATAATTTATCTAGAACCTGTAGTATGAGCTGCCTTGCACATTGAAGGCACATATTAAAGGCAGGAAAAAGCAATATTAGGTTGGCGAGATTCTGAAATGGGAAACCTGGTTAGTTTACAACTAAAGCTATGCACGAAAACATTTGAACTGGTGGAAATTAGATACAGCCAAATTTGAAATTATATATGGTTTGGTGTAGTAATTTGCATTCTTGGTCCTTGTATTATTTTCCTAGGGGTGCCATAACAAAGTATGGCAAATTGAGTGATTTAAAACAATAGAAATTCATCATCTCAGTTCTTCAGGCTAGAAGTCTGAAATCAAATGTTGGCAGAGCCATGGTCTCTAGATTGTAGGGGAGAATCTGTTCATGTCTCTGAGCTTCTTCTGTCACTGGCAGTCCTTCGTATTCCTTGACTTGCCACTATATCACTCCCCTCCATTCCTTCTGTGTCTGTATCTCTTCATATGGCATTCTCCTTTTTTTTTTATAAGGATACCGGTCATATTGGGTTAGGGTCCACCTTGATGACTTCATCTTAACTTGATTACATCTGCAAAGACCCCATTTCCAAATAGGTCACATTTATCTTTTACAGTGTTCAATAAATTTTTAGCACCATAGGGCAGACCAAATCAGAGGGTGTGGTGAGAACAGAGTAGGGACATCTAAATTTACTTATTTATCATTTACTTATCTCACTACTGACTCAGAACCAGGTTGTAGAGGGAAAACAAACAGACAAAAATCTCTGTCCTGGAGGAGCTTATATTCTAAAATGTTGGTTCTCAAAATGTCCCTGGATCTGCAGCATCAGCATCATCTGGGAACTTGTTAACAATGCAGATTTTCAGGCTCAACGCCCCCCCCTCCCGCCCCCACCAGACCTCTTGATTCAGAAACTGTTTTAAAAAGACTTTCGGATGATTCTGATGCAGACTCAGATTTGAGAATCAATGAACAAGATGGAGAAAAGAGACAATAAACAAGGTAAGTAAAATGTGTAATATATTAGACGTTAGTAGGTGCTGTGGGTAAGAATAGGGAAAACTCCCTGAGAAGTAAAGGTCTGAAGGAGTTGGGGAGTGAGCCATGTGACTATGTAGATGAGTTGTGTTCCCAACAGAACAGCAGGGGCAGAGACCCTCATGTGTTTGAGGAACAGCAAGGAGTCCAGAGAGAACACAGCAAGGGAAATAGTAGGTTGAGTTTATGAAATTTGTTTGTTTGTTTTTGAACTGTAGAAACCAAATACTAGGAGGAGATATCAGAGAAAGAAGAGTGAGGATAGGATGGCAGACCGTTCAGGTTCATCTTACTGGTTTTGGCTTTGTCTCTGAGTGAGACTGAGAAGACCCTGAAGGATTTTGAGCAAATGACTAATGTCTTTTTAAAGGGATCACACTGGTGAAATGGACTGGTAAAAATGGATTGAAGAAAGAAGGCTGTAAAGGGAAAAGTTGATTAGGATCCAGTATACTAGTCGAGAGAGAAAGAGGGAGGGTGAGGAGAAGGAAGAAAAGGAATGGTAGGGTGGTAGGACTAGGGTGGTAGCAGTGAAGAGGTTAGAAGAGAGGTACAAGATGAAAAACATACAGGACTGTAGTGAAAAATAAGGTTTTTTTCTGCCTAGTTACTTCAGTCACTGAGTTGCCTGCCTCAAAGTTAACTGATGTTACAACTAGTCTTTATATATTCTTCTTTAGATATTTTATATATATATGATAAACAGGTTTTAACAGGTTAGTAGAGTGGTTCTTAACTGGAGCTGATTTTGTTGCTTGGGACAGTTGGCAATGTCTGGAGACCTTTTTAGTTGTCCCAACCATGGGGAGTGCTACTAGTGTCTGGTGAGTGAAGGCCACAGATACTTCTAAACATCTTACAGTGAACAGGACAGCCACCACAAGAGAGAATTATCCAGCTCAAGGTGTCAGTTGTGTCAATAAAAAACACCAGCTTGATGGGACTTAGGTTGAGGCACAGATAGTGAAGGGAAGACAGTATTGTGTAGACAGAGGAGACAATAGGAATAGAGGAGCCCACTGCATTGGGATGTTTAGTGAACTGTATAGGTAGTTCAGGATTACTGAAGAATAAATTATAAGGCATGGGGTATTGAAATATGAGCCTGGAAATCTGGACAGAGTCTAGATCAAGGAGAGCCTATATATATAATGTAAATTAAAGATGCTTAGTTTTTTTCTTATAGGCAGTGGGGCTCCATGGAGAATTCATGGAGTGACTTGGTCAGCTTTTCATTTTAGATAGATCATTCTGGGGGCACGTAGGTGGTTCTGTAGACCTGATTTCCGCTCAGGTCATGGGTTCCATGTTTCTTTGTCTCTGTCCCTTGTGCTGTGCACTCTCAAAAAAATATAAAAATAAATCTTTATCTTACACAGTTTTAATGACTGAAGTTGTGTTATGGGAGAAAATAGTTTTTTTTTTGTTTTTTTTTTTTTTTATTTATTTTTGGGACAGAGAGAGACCGAGCATGAACGGGGGAGGGGCAGAGAGAGAGGGAGACGCAGAATCGGAAACAGGCTCTAGGCTCCGAGCCATCAGCCCAGACAGAGCCTGACGCGGGGCTCGAACTCACGGACCGTGAGATCGTGACCTGGCTGAAGTCGGACGCTTAACCAACTGCGCCACCCAGGCGCCCCTGGGAGAAAATAGTTTTGAAAGGGTGAAGTGGACATCATCTCTTTGTTGTAAAGTAAAAGATGCACATACGTATAAGCTGATATAGACATTACCCTTTTTGCAAGATACACAGAGAGATGGGAAAGAAAATGTACTCTTTTTTGTGTAGACATTTTTTATCTATGGTTTTAGTTTGGGTTTTTACATTTGTTTTCTTTACATTTCTCTTATTTAAAAAGTAGCCACTACACATTACTGGCAAAAAAAATCATAATCTGCCAAATGTGCAAAGATTTTCCTTAGCACATGTAGATCATTGTTTTTGACAGCTGCAGAGTATTCTGTGGTATGGATGTACCTTGTTTGTTTATTTAACTAGTTCCTTATCAACAAGCAAACATCTTACAGCAATGGCTGCCATGAACATTTTTGCAGACGACTTTGTTTTTGTCCATAAGAGAAATTAAAAAAAAAAAATTTTAAGCTTATTGATTTATTTTGAGAAAGAGAGTGCAAGTGGGGGAGAGGCAGAGAGAGAAAGGGAGAGAAAGAATCCTAATCGGGCTCTGCACTGTCAGTGCAGAGCCCAGTGGCAGGGCTGGAACTCACGAACTGTGAGATCATGACCTGAGCCAAAGTTGGATGCTTAACCAACTGAGCCACCAAGGCGCCCCCATAAGAGAAATTTCTGATGATGAAATGGTGGGCCAGGTCATACTCATTTAAACATTTTAAAATATATTGCCAAATTGTCCTTCCAAAAGACGGTAAATATGTGTATTGTGAGAAAGAATGCAGGAGTGCCAGTTTTCTCTACCATGTCATTACTGTGTGTTACTAAACATTTTTACCAGTATGATAGGTTAAAATACTATCTCTGCATTTGATTTAGTTTTCTTTAATGTGAATTTTTTTTTTTTTTTCTTAGAGAGAGAGAGAGAGCCAGGGGGTCGGGAGTGGTGGTGAGAGGAAGGGGGAGAGGGAGAGAATCTCAAGCAGGTTCCACGCTCAGCGTAGAGCCTGATGCAGGGCTTGATCCCATGATACTGTGATCATGACTTGAACCGAAATCAAGAGTTGGATGCTCAACCTACCGAGTCACCCAGGTATTCCTCTTTAATGTGGAATTTGAATATCCTCGACCATTGTATTTTCTTCTCTGCAAATCCTTTGTTTTCTTTATTTGTTATTTTATTTTATTTTTTAATTTTTTAAATGTTTATTTTTGAGAGAGACAGAGACAGTGAGAGTGGGGGAGGGGCAGCGAGAGAGGGAGACACAGAATCTGAAGCAGGCTGCAGGCTCTGAGCTGTCAGCACAGAGCCTATGTAGGACTCGAACTCACGAACTATGAGATCATCACCTGAGCAGAAGTTGGACGCTCACCCAGCTGAGCCACCCAGGTGCCTGTTTTAACTTTATCTGTTTTTATATTAACCTTTTGTCTTTTTTGTTATGATACTTCTTGGCAATTTTGCTGTACAGTTTTTTTTTTCAACATTTTATATAGGAACATGTCTTTGAACCAGCAGTTTCATTGCCAGAAATTTAATCAATGAATAATTTCACTTTTCCTATAGTCATAGCTTCTGAGTTTTGAGAAGATCTCAATTCATGGTACAAAAATGATAAAGTGGGGTGCCTTGGGTGATTCAGTCGGTTAAATGTCTGACTTTGGCTCAGGTCATGATCTCATGGCTTGTGTGTTTGAGCCCTGCTTTGGGCTCTGTGCTGACAGCTGAGAGCCTGGAACCTGCTTCAGATTCTGTGTCTCCCTCTCTCTCCACCCCTCCCCCCCACAAAAATAAACAATAAAGGAAGTTTTTAAAAAATGTAAATGATTTTTTCTTCTAGTTTTGTTTTAATTTCATTTTTTTAGAATATTGAAATTTTAGAAACATTTGGAATTTGAAAGAAAGTAGGTATTCAGCTGGCTGCTTTTTATCTTTTTCCTGAAAGATTATTTCAGTATCATTACTTGACTAAGCCATCTTTTTCTTGATTTAAAATAGTATGTATATTATGTATTAAATTTCCATACAGAGTTGTTTTTTTTTTTTTTTGTTTTGTTTTTTTTAAATAAACCCTTTATTTTGATCCGGTAAAGACCACCAGGGTTATATATCTTTAGGCTGACAAAGGTTAATTAACTTGCATCTGTGAGGGAGACCACACACCAGAAGAACTGTCAGCATTTTACTAAATAAAGAAGGGATAGGGTTATTATAGGATTTTGGACAAGGGTGGAGTTTAGACAAAATTTAAATGAAGCAATATTTGATAAGTTTGAAGTACAGCAAGGCTGTGATGTCAGGGGGTTAATTAACATCAGGCTGGGCTGAGAAGCAAACTTAAAGTCCTATTTCCTTAGAGACTACACAGTTAAGATAAATGTGGAATGTTGTGTCTGGGATACCCTATCTGAAATTCTGAGTTGGAAATTAAGCCTGTTGCTGTTTGATTAATGATCTAGCATCCATACAAGAATGGGATGTTCCAGTCTCACTCATATACTTTCAGATAGCTTAGTTCTGACAGTGTGGTTGTAAAGAAAAGAAGTCTCTCAGCACTGTCTGTAGTACTAATTAATAGCATTAAAAATTTTTTTTCTTTACAGATTCATAGATAAATTGATATGTCTGTTCAGCATGAATATCAAATTGTTTTAATTACTATATAACTGTTTATTGTAGGTAATATATTTTACTCTCCATACTGCCATGTTCCTTTCAGGAACTTCCCAGTTATACTCACATATTTATTTTTCAAACATTAAGAATAACTTTCTACCACAAAAGTCTTGTATTTTAAGTGACTCCATTAAGCTTAGTCTGACCCCACACCCCTTTCCAGAATTTCCCCGGTATATTTTCATGCTTATTTTTACAAAGCTTTTAAATGTTTCTTACCGAGTTATTTAACTTTTTTAAATCATCTTGTATTTTAGTTTGGATGATGTTACATACATAGATTAATTTGGAGAAAATCGGCATTGTTATCATTGATTCTTGTTTTTCCAATGTTTTATTGTGATAAAATACGCATACAATTTAACATTTTAACCATTTTTAAGTGTACGTTTCAGTGGTGTTAAGTACATTGATATTGTTGTGCAACCATTACTACCATCTATCTCCAGAACTCTTTTCATCTTGCAAAACTGAAATTCTATACCCATTAAACAAGAACTTTCCATTCCCCCCAGTCTCTGGCAACCACCATTCTTCTTTCTATTTCTCTGGTTTTAATTGAGTGTCTCCTGTAAATAGAATTATATAGTATTTGTCTTTTTGTGGCTGGCTTATGTCATTCAGCATAATGTCAAAAGTTCGTCCATGTTATAACATGCGTCAAAATTTCCTTTCTTTTAAGGACTGAATAATATTCCGTTGTATGCACATAACACATTTTGCTTATCCATTTATCCATCGATGGACATTTGGATTACTTCCACATTTAAGCTATTGTGAATAATGCTGCTATAAACACAGGTATACAGATATCTCTTTGAGACTCTGCTCCCAGTGCTTTGGGTCATAAACCCAGCAGTGGAAGTACTGGATCCTGTGGTAATTCTAACTTTTTAATTTTTTGTGTAACTATCATACTGTTTTCCATAGTGGGTGTACATTTTACCTTACAGTGCACACGTGTTTGCATTTCTCCACATCCTCACCAACACTTGTTATTTTAATAGTGGCTGTCCTATTGTATCTCATTGTAGTATCTCATTGTAGTTTTGTTGGCATTTTCCTGATGATCAGTGACGTTGAGCATCTTTTTCATCCTCAACATGCTCATGCTTATCTGCCATTTATGTGTCTTGTTTGGAGAAATGTCTGTTCAAGTCCTTTGCCCATTTTGTTGGTTTTGTTGTTATGTTTTAGGAGTTCTCTAATGTATTCTGGATATTAATCCCCCATCAGATAGATGACTTAGAGATATTTCTTCCATTCTGTGGGTTGCCTTTTTACATTGTTGATAATGTCTTTTTTTTTTTTTAAGTTTTTATTGATTTATTTTGAGAGACAGGTAGACTACCAGGGGTATATATCATCAGGCTGACAAGGGTGACAAACTGTGAGACGGTGACCTGAGCCGAAGTCAGATGCTCAACTGACTGAGCCACCCAGGTGCCCCTGTTGATAGTGTCTTTTGATACACAGTATTTTAAAACTTTCATGAAGGCCAGTTTGACTACTTGTCTTTTGTTGCATGTGCCTTTGATGTCCTATCCAAGAAATTGTTCCCAATTCCAGTATCATTTTTTTCTTCTAAGAGTTTTATAGTTTTAGGTCTTATGTTTAGGTCGTTTATCTATTTTGAGTTGATTTTTGTATATGGTGTTAGGTAAGGGTCTGGTTTCATTCCTGTTTTCTGAGCACCTTTTTTGAAAGACTGCCCTCTGTTCTTGTATGGACTTGGTCCATTTGTTGAAAATCTTTTAACCATAAATGCAAGGGTTTATTTCTGGGCTCTCTATTTTATTCCATTGGTCTATATGTCTTATCTTTATGCCAGTGCCACTATTTTGATTATTGTAGCTTGAGTTTGCAAAAAAATATTTATGTTCTCATGGAACAGTAACAAACAGGTATTCTCACTTTTGATTTTCTGAATCTGAAATTGTGGGAATATTTTTAAAAATAGAATTATAGCTTGAAACAATACAATTTGATTTTAACTTGGTTGTGAACTGTTATATAATTTTTGGAATGTTTATTGTTTCTTATCCTTACATGCTTTTTCAGGATTCATAAAATTCCACGGTCCTTTCTAGCCATGCTCAAAATACGTCAGGGTCATTAGGTGACAGCTGTGTGTTAATTTTCTATTTCTATAATCTTAATAAATTAGTACTAGAAAATGCTTTTAGTGTCTCTGTCTCAGAATTAATATGTAATTCTATTATAGTTAATTTGAGTTTAGATACGTCAAAGGAAAGAATATAGTTCATATTATATGTCTGTTTTATGCCTTTAGGTTTCAAATGATGGATCCATATATGATTTTTTTATTTAGTAAATTAGATGGTATATAGATCTCTGTTTGCAGAAATCATTTCACCTGTATTCCTCCCTTCAGTAAGACAAACATGCAAACATTCGAATGCCTTTTGTAAGCCAGAGAGTGTGTTGGTGCTAGAGATGTAGAGATAAGAACCTATCCATTTTTCTTAAGGACCTCTTAGTCTAGTGGGAAAGAAATGCACAATCTATTATGCAGTATGATATATACATAGTAGGAGGTGTGAATAAAGGAGCAAGGAGACATTTGAGGGAAAGCAGTTAATTTGACCATGGGCATTAGGGAAAAGTGATCACGGAAAGTACCAAAACTAAGAAACCTTGAAAGAATTTGGCATCTATCCAGTAGACAAAATCGAGGAAGGCACACCATGCAAAAAGAATAGAATGGCTTAAGTCATCCATATGAAAGGTCATGGCAAACGGGAGAATGGCTGACTGCTCTTTTCAGATAAGGGAGTATGAGAAATAAGAGAGCAGGAAGATAAACTAGAGCCAGTCTTCTGTACCAGGTAAGAAGTATGGACTTCATCCTGTGACATTGGAAAATACATGTTTTTTAAACAAGACTGCTGTGTGAAGCCTCTATGAAGTTGTTGGTTAAGAGAAGTTAAAAGACCTGAGCATGGAGAAAAATGATCAAGACCTGGAGAGAGAAAAGTGTCTTTTTGGAGTAAAATAGATGTGGAGATATAATCAGATTTGGGGGTTTGGGAGAAGAATAAAGACGTGGATGCTTTGCTCCCTTATTTCAAGCCAGCTAATGTTTATTGCACTATCATCTTGTGGGAAGCATCATAGTTGGTAACTCTGAGAGGAAAGATACTATTTTGTGCCTTCTGGTAGTTTACATTCTGTGAACAGGAGAAAATATATCCTTAGCTCCTAGGACAGTATTTGACACATTAAAAGGTACTCAGTCATTAACACTTTTCAAAGATTACATAAAACCTCACAATCAAATTAAAGTTGTATAAATCTCAAGCGGTAATTCTATTTTTAAAAAATGTTTTCTCCAATCCCAGGTTCAGATGATTAAAAGGTGAGAATGTTGGGGCGCCTGGGTGGCGCAGTCGGTTAAGCGTCCGACTTCAGCCAGGTCACAATCTCGCAGTCCGTGAGTTCGAGCCCCGCGTCGGGCTCTGGGCTGATGGCTCAGAGCCTGGAGCCTGTTTCCGATTCTGTGTCTCCCTCTCTCTCTGCCCCTCCCCCGTTCATGCTCTGTCTCTCTCTCTGTCCCAAAAATAAATAAACGTTGAAAAAAAAAATTAAAAAAAAAAAAAAGGTGAGAATGTCTTTTACTGTTCAAGGAGTTCTGCATTCTTTGTATCCTCAGTCGTTTCTATAATACCCAAGGTTAGTGCTGTGTTACACTCTTTATATAAAAATGAAGACAAGGAGAAGGGGAAAGAGTGCCATACAGATTTCCTTTCACTGATGATCCTTAGTGGCTAACACTCAGACTGGAATTTCCAAGTCTGGGTATACCTACCAGTAACCTATCAGTAAAGAAAATGAACCTAAACTAGAGGGAAAGAGCACTGAACTAAAGGGGGAAAGGAAAAGGTTTGCCTTCTCGGCCTTAAACAGTACTGTTTGTATCAAAGAGGGAGGCTGAATATAGCACGGTCCATTTTGGGTTCTGTTCACCCAGAAATCAAAACTCTCAAGCGTCCATCCTATTTTTCATGATTCAGCAAGCTACCACCCACCATTCAATATTTTTTGGAGAAAAAAATTTTTTTTATCAGAATAATGTAGCAGTTCTCAAAGTGTGGTCCAGGGAAAGTGAGATCTCTTAGACCCTTTCAGGAAGACTATAAAATAAAAAATTATGATACTAATATCAATATTTGCTTTTTTAATTCACTCTTTCTCGCATAAATGTATAGTCAGATTTTTAAGAAGCTACATGTTATATGCTATTGCAAAAAATTAAATGCAGAAGGAGGTATGGAATTCTAGATCCAGTGGTCTTCTATTAAACCAGATACTGAGATTTGTAAAAATTTAAAGCAATGCCACTCTTCTCTTTCATTTTTTTATAAAATAAGATATTTACCATAAAATGTTATTTATGCTAACAGGTAGTGCGTTTGCCATTATTACTTATGAATAAATGAATATTTAAAAACTTTTTAGGTTTTAATTTCTAATAAAAATCTAATCAGTGAGGGGCGCCTGGGTGGCGCAGTCGGTTAAGCGCCCGACTTCAGCCAGGTCACGATCTCGCGGTCCATGAGTTCGAGCCCCGCGTCGGGCTCTGGGCTGATGGCTCAGAGCCTGGAGCCTGTTTCTGATTCTGTGTCTCCCTCTCTCTCTGCTCCTCCCCCGTTCATGCTCTGTCTCTCTCTGTCCCAAAAATAAATAAATGTTGAAAAAAAAAAAAAAATCTAATCAGTGAATATAACCCATAAAAACAAAAGCTATTTGAGGTCCTCACTAATTAAGTATTTAAAGGGATACAAGAGTATAATTTTAGATAGCTGCTTAAGTAATGCATACTCATTAAACTCAACTTGGAAACATGTGGGAAAAAAATCTTAGTTGCCCCTACTCCTAACACTGATATTAGAAGTTAGAATTAAAATTAGAAATGAGAAATTATTAACATTTTGGCATATTTTTCTAGTCTTTTTTTTAAGGATTTTTTTTAAAGCACAGAGTTGGAATAACATTGTATGTAAAACTCTGCATGCTTTTTTTCACTTGTGTTCTGTGTTTCCATGTTAATCTTTAAAAAACATTTTAGTGATTGTAAAGCGTTGTATTTAGTTAATGTACTTTATATAATTTTTCCTTTTATTCTAACTTTTGACCATGAATCTTTCTTTCATTTAGCAAACACTTGAGAGTTTATGTGCAGGCACTGTTCATAAGTGCTTTTTTATATTTTGTTAAGATGATTGCCTTAGATTAAAAGTTGAGTCAGTGAGCTACACTTTGAAGGCAAAGAGGGAATATACTAAAGAAAATCTTAACTTGTCTTTTGAGTGTTTTATATTATCAGGTCACATGGCAAATTCTCAAATGTATTAGGTATTTACACAACTCTTTTAGCCTGCATAGTATTGTGGAAAGACTAAGTGAATGAATTTAAAGAAGAGTCTCCTTTGCATTGAGTAGTTAACTATTTTTATTTGCTAGATCATATTTTAGGGCAGTGTTATTTTTAATTTGTGATTCAGATGTACAAGTGACTGACTGTGCATATTTTCCCAGGTTCCAGACCTGCATCTTTTGACAGCTTGCTCAACATTTCTGAATCAGTGCCCTGCTGGCACTTTACGATAGATACAATATGGTACACCAAATATTGATCTGACCAAAGTCTGTCATATTTTTAAAATATCTCTACTCATTACTCATACTTGTTGGATAGTTTAGGTATAAAATTCTAGGTTGGAAATGATTTCTCCTCAGAATTTTGAAGGATTTTCTCCATTGCTTTCTAGCTTTCAGTGTTGCTGTTTGAAAGTCCAAACCATTTCATTGTTGTTTCTTTGCCTCTTTCTCTGAAAGCTTACAGAATAGTTTGACCAAATTGCTCTGAAATTACATGATACTATATCTTTTTTGGGTCTGTTTTTATTCAGAGTGCTAGCTATCATTGGATCCTTTCAGTCTGGAAACTTCCTTGAAATATTTAATTGTTGATACCTTCCCTTCTTTTTTATCTGCCCTTCTAAATTGATCTTATCAATTTTCTCTCTTGTTTTCCATCACTTTATCTTTTTGTTTGCTCACATTTGGGGTGATTTCCTTAACTTTATCTTATGCCGGTTCTATTCAGTAGGTTTTTTTATTTTCTTATATTTTAATTTATTGGGTTTCTTTTTGTCCTCATATTTTTTTAAGCTACTGTCTTATTCTTATTTCAGAAATAGAATGCCATGACATTTTTTCTCTTAGGATATCAGTGATTGGGGTTTTTTTTAGTTTTAATCTTACCATCCAAGTTGTTTTAAATTTGACTTTGTTGGTGTTTTTCTTTCATATTAAAGGCATTCCTTAAAATATCTGGTGATTCTTAAGTGGTTATTCATATTTTAGAGTAGATACTAAAAAGCTAATTAAAATATCTCTATATACATTTTTGGGGCTATACGGTATTCACTGTACAATGATTGGATTGGAATGATAGATTGCTGAACCTATTGGGGATTCCATAGAGCAAATTAAACCAAATGATTTTTAACTTTCCCAGTCCTAAAGTTCCTAGAGCAGATGATGCTAATGCTTTGTCTAAGGGCCCATGTCTTCTTCCTGTTCACAGGGTCCTGATGTATTTTCATTCTCATTATCTGTCTTCTAAGGTTTTTGTTGCAGGGCTGCCCTCACACTGCCAGGGCCTGCTTTGCCAATGTATAAGCTATGGAAGTGTCTGGGAAATTTATTTCCTAAAGAGAGCCCTTAACCAGTGATTAATTGGTTATAACTCAGGTGTGGCTTGCATTGCCTCCAGAACTGCCCTATGGGACTGAGCTAAAATCACCTTCCATGGGATTTTGCATGACCTCCTTCCCTTCCCTGTCCTATTTCCTTGTGTTTTTCCATGGAATAATTTCTCATAAACCTCTTCTCATGGTTCCTTTTCTGAAGACCCAGCTTCCGATGGGTTAATGTTTGGGCTTCATTCCCTTTGATAATGTGTTGTTTTGCAGTGAGATTAGACTGATGTTTTTTTTTTTTAAGGCAATCTTTATTTTGGACTGTCTTTGTCAGATATTTATATATCAAACTTTTACATAAAAGAAGAATTGGTTAAGTTCTGCTTAACTTTTGGAATGATTCATGTAGTACAGGCATACCTCAGAGATACTGTGAGTTCAGTTCCAGACCACTGCAATAAAGCGAATACCACAATGAAACAAGTCAGTTGAATTTTTGGTTCTCTGTGCATATAAAAGTTATGTTTACATTATAGTCTGTTAAGGGTGCAGTATCATATGTCTCAAAATGTACATACCTTAATTTACCTTATTGAAATATACTTTATTACTAAATGTTAATCATCATCTGAGCTTTCAGCGAGTCATAATCTTTTTGCTGGTGGAGGATGTTGCCTCCCTGTTGATAGCTGCTGACTGATCAGGGTGGTGGTTGCTAAAGATCGGGGTGGCTGTGGCAATTCTTAAAATAAACGATGAAGTTTGCCACATGCGTTGAATCTTCCTTCATGAATGATTTGTCTGTAGCATAGATACTATTTGATAGCACTTTACCACAGTACAACTTCTTTCAAAGTGGGAGTCAGTCCTCTCAAATCCTGCCAATGCTTTATCAACTAAGTTTATGTAATATTCTAAATCCTTTGTTGCCATGTCAACAATCTTTACAGGAGTAGATTCCATCTCAAGAAATGTTTTTCTTTGCTCATCCTCAAGAAGCAACTCCTCATCCATTCAAGTTTTTTCATGAGATTGCAGCAATTCAATTGCATCTTCAGGCTTCATTTTTAATTCTATTTATCATGCTGTTTCTAACATATCATCAGGTACTTACTCCTTATTTTTATTTTGAGAGAGATAGAGAGAGAGCACATACAGAAGTGGGAGAGGGACAGAGAGAAAGGGAAAGAGAGAGAATCCCGAGCAGGCTCTGCACCGTCATTGCAGAGCCAGATGCGGGGCTTGAACTCATGAACTACGAGATCATGACCTGAGCTGGAGTCAGACACTTAACTGATTGAACCACCCAGATACCCCTCCTTTGAAATCTTGAACCCTTCAAATTCATTCCCGAGGGCTGGAAACAGCTTCTTCCAAACTCCCGTACATGTTGATATTTTGACTTCTTCCCATGAACCATGAATGTTCTTAATGCCCTATAAAATATTGACTCCTTTTCAGAAGGTTTTTTATTTATTATACCCAGCTCTATCAGAGGAATCACTATGTATGGCAGCTATAGCCTTAGAAAATGTATTTCTTAAATAATAAGACTGGAAAGTCGAAAATTACTCTTTGATCTATAGGCCGCAGAATAGATGTTGTATTAGGAGACATGAAAACAACTTTAATCTTGTCCATCTCTACTAGAGCTCAGAGTAACCAAGTATGTTGTCAATGAGCAAAATATTTTGAAAGGAAATCTTTTGTTTTTTTGAGCAGTTGGTCTTAACAGTAGGCTCAAAATGTATTTTTTAATTATTTTTTTAATGTTTATTTTTGAGAGAGAGAGAGTGCAGATAGGGGAGGTGCAGAGTGAGAGGGAGACACAGAATCGGAAGTAGGCTCCATGCTCTGAGCCATCAGCACAGAGCCCAACACGGGCTCAAACTCACAGAACACAAGATCATGACCTGAGCTGGAGTCGGACGTTTAACGGACTGAGCCATGCAGGCACCCCAGGCTCAAAATTTAAATAAACAATGTTGTAAACCGATACGATGTTACCCAGGCTTTGTTCTATTTCTAGAGCACAGGCAGAATAGATGGAGCATAATTCTTAAGGGGCTCAAGCATTTTCAGAATGTTAAATGAGCATTGGCTTCAACTTAAAGTTACCAGCTGCATTAGCTGCTAACGAGAGAGTCATCCTGTCCTGTGATGCTTTGAAGCTGAGTCCAGTCTGGTTCTCAAAGTCCTGGATGGCATCTTCTTCCAACAGAAGACCATTTTGTTTTCATTGAAAATCTGTTGTTTGGTGGAGCTATTTTCATTAATTATCTTAAATGGATTTCCCTGGATAACTCAGCTTCTACATCAGCACTTGCTGCTTCACTTTATACTGTTATCTTACAGAGATGGCTTCTTTCCCTTTAACCTCATGAACCAACCTCTGCCACCTTCAAACTTTTCTTGTGCAGTTCCTCATTTCTCTCAGCCTTCATAAAATTGAATGGAGTTAGGGCCTTGCTCTAGGTTAGGCTTTGGCTTAAGGGAATGTTGTGGCTAGTTTGATATTCTATCTAGACCACTGAAGCATTCTCCATATCAGCAATAACTAAGCCAGCTATTTAGCTTGCTCATCACTCATGAGTTCACTAGAGTAACACTTTTTTCTGTAAGAACTTTTCCTTTGCATTCACAACCTAGCTTTTTGGCACAAGAAGCCTAACTTTGGGCCTATCTTGGCTTTCAACACACCTTCCTCACTAAGCTTGATCATTTCTAACTTTTAAAGTGAGAGATGGGCGCCTGGGTGGCGCAGCTGGTTAAGCGTCCGACTTCAGCCAGGTCACGATCTCGCGGTCCGTGAGTTCGAGCCCCGCGTCAGGCTCTGGGCTGATGGCTCAGAGCCTGGAGCCTGTTTCCGATTCTGTGTCTCCCTCTCTCTCTGCCCCTCCCCCGTTCATGCTCTGTCTCTCTCTGTCCCAAAAATAAATAAACGTTGAAAAAAAAATTATTAAAGTGAGAGATATGTGACTCTTCCTTTCACTTGAACATGAAGAAACCATTTTAGGCTTACTAATTGGCCTAATTTCAATATTGTTGTGTTTCAGGGAATAGAGAGGTCTTAGGGGGAGAGAAAGAGGAATGACCAGTTAGTGGAGCAGTCAGAACACACACATTTATCAATTAAGTTCACCGTCTTATATGGGTACAGTTCATGGCACCCCAAAACAATTAGAACAGTAACATCAAAGATCACTGATCAGAAATCACTATAACAAATATAATAATGAAAAAGTTTGAAATATTGTGACAACTGCCAAATTGTGATGCAGAGGCATGAAGTGACATGCTGTTGGAAAAATAACACCAATAGACATGCTGGCCAAAGTTACTACAAGTCTTTAATTTGTAAAAAAAATGTGTCTGCAAGGCACAATAAAGCAAAGTGCAGTAAAATGAGGTATGTCTGTATAAAAATTATGTTTTTTGAAAGATTTAAGTATTTTATCCAAGAAAAGCCTGGACCTCTTTGAAGTCTGGCTTTTTATTTCCTTTGTGGTTATTTGTCCATTTAGTTTTTATACCTTGAGTCAGTTTTGATAATTTACATTCTTAGAGAAATGTGTTTCATTTAAGTTTTCATGTTTAATAGCTATTTATTATATAAAATGTTCTCGTGTGCGTGTGTGTGTGTGTGTGTGTGTGTGTGTGTGTGTGTGTTTTAATTTTATCTGTGAATGTGGATATAGTTTAAATCCTGATTGGACCAAACCAAGTGTAAAAAAGACATTTGTGAACTAATTGAGGCAATTTGATTATAGAAGACAGTTGTGGAAATTTGATTACATACTTGAGTTGGATGAGTCCAAAGAATTGTTAATTTTTTTAGGTGTTGATAATTTTGTTAGGCATTTGATAATGGCTTTTTGCTTTATTAGTTTTATCTGTTTTAAATTTTATTGATTTCTGTTATTATTTCACTCATTTTGCTTGCTTTAGGATTATTTTGTTTGTGATTCTTGAAGTGGGACCTGGCGTTAAATGATTTGAAACTTTTTCTCTCTTCTAATGTAAGCATTTAGTGCTTGCTATAAGTTTTCCTTAGCACTGCTTTAACTGTGTCCCTCTGTTTTTAAACTCTTTCATTGCTGCTTTTGTGTCCCTGTATAATTAACAATACTGTAAATTCCATGAAGGCAGAGAAAGATATTTTTGTTTCAGCTTTTCCCAGTATTTAGCACACTGCCATATAATTGTAAATGATTTTTGAACGTCAAGACTTGCATATAGTAATTCAGATTGACCGCTCAATTTAATAATCTGGAATTGTAAAGAAACAAAATTAGTAGAAATGTTCTCAAAATGTTACAAGAAAACTGTAAGAGAATATGCAAGTAAAATTTTATTCTCTGTAACAGAGGCTTTAATTTTTTTTTAGTGAAAAATGTATTGGAAGCAAGAAAGGGGTTAAGTCTCAGCAATAAGCCTTTTTGTTTAAGAATTCATATAAAGAAATATTTGAAATATTAGCAAGATTACTGTAGGAGAGCAGAAGCATGAAAATTTAGTCTGAAACCAGTTCCGATCTCTCAACTACTCTCTTAATATTTTCAGTCTTTCTTGGAGCCTATGGACTTTTCATTTTTTTGTATCTTTTTTACATCTCAAGATTTATGAGTAGAGCAAAAATGGTTTCTTCTAGAATCTGCTGGTAACAATCTTATCTTCCATTTAAAGATAATTTTAGAAAGAAAGGGGGAAGACTGGAAAGTTGATGGGTGACTATGCACACAAGTGTGGTATAAGTGGGAAAAAACTATTAACTTTAAGTGAAATGCGAGTTAGAATCCTAACTTACCATGTAGGCTGTGTGGTTTGGGTCAATTTCATTAATTTTTCTGAAACTCATTTTCCTCATTTGTAATATGGAGATACTACAATCAAGTTTTCCAGTTGTTGTGAGGATCAGAGAAAACATAAAAGTTTTAAACATATTTGCCTCATATAGTATATTTGTAAGCATTTATACAATGTTGTCATTATATAAGATTCATCTCAATTTTTTAAGGGAAGTCTTTTAGGGAAAATATCAAAAATCATTTTAATGTGGTTTGAAGAGACAACTACATGTTGAATATGTAAATATAGCAAATGAATACTATAAACTAGAAAAAATTATAAATAATAGAATGATAACCTTGGCAGAATATAGCATAAAGTACCAAAATTTAAAAACAACAAAAACACAGGGGCGCTTGGGTGGTTCATTCATTTAAACGTCCTACTCTTGGTTTTGGCTCTGGTCATGATCTGGTTTGTGGGATTGAGCACCACATCAGGCTCAGCAGTGGCAGCACGGGAACCTGCTTGGGACTTTCTCTCTCCCTCTCTCTCTCTGCCCCTTCCCCATTCGTGTCTTTCCCTCTCTCTAAAATAAAAATAAAGAATAAAAATAAAAACAAGGGACGCCTTGGTGGCTCAATCAGTTGAGCATCCGACTTTGGCTCAGGTCATGATCACACAGTCTGTGAGTTTAAGCCCCGCATCAGGCTCTGTGCTGACAGCTCGGAGGCTAGGGGCTGCTTCGGATTCTGTCTCCCTCTCTCTCTGCCCCTCCCCCGCTCATGCTCGCACGCGCTCTCTCTCTGTCAAAAATAAATAAACATTAAAAAAAAAATTTAAAAAATAAAAAAAAAAAAACCACCGAAAGCCTTGCCTTTTAGGGACTTTATTGTGAATTCCCTTGACTTTTTAAAATCCTGAAAATTAGAGGAAGACGTGATCTCATATAAAGGGTATTAAAGTCTTACTGAGAGGATATTAGTAACTGGTGGAATGATTACAAACCAAGCATAGGAGAAGAGGAGCATTTATCTACAAGGATTAAAGATTACTCTGCCCTCAGACTTTTCTGGCGTCGGTGTGAGGAGACTATGAACAATATTTACAAAGTTTGTACTTGATCAAGTTGTGCTTCTCTGCCCTCAGACTTTTCTGGCGTCGGTGTGAGGAGACTATGAACAATATTTACAAAGTTTGTACTTGATCAAGTTGTGCTTCTCTGCCCTCAGACTTTTCTGGCGTCGGTGTGAGGAGACTATGAACAATATTTACAAAGTTTGTACTTGATCAAGTTGTGCTTCATATATAAAGGCAGTAGTAGACAGTCTTAAGCCTGCAAGAATTTAGAATATAGCACCAATGAGCACTATTACCAAAATTACTTGCTGAAACCCAGCCAAAAAACATGACATTAATGAAGAACTCACATATAAAGGAGCTGTAATAAAAGGACTATTAATGAGCATGGAATCCAATTTAATACATATCCAAGATTAAGCAGTCATGGGAATTACTGTATAATTTATAGAATGTAAACTATGCAAAATTTTACAGAATAAAAATAGTTCACAAAAATTGAGTGTTTGGGGGAGTATATATAGGCTGATTTCCACATTTCTCACAGCAAGAAATTACTAGGTACTATCTAAAATTGAAATATGTAGTTTTCAAAAAGGGCCTCCAATTGCTTTATATTTTTCATAGTCTTTTTCTTATCTTTAGAAGAGTCATAAGTTTTAGCTCTTTCAAAGTTCATTTAGAGTCATTTAATTTCCCTTTTTTCCCCCAGTAAATTCAAGTAAATCTAACTTCATAGGTTAAATTTTTAAAATAGCGTGATTCACAGTTCTAGTTCTGTAAACCTATGGTAAAATGGTTAAGAATCTGAATTCTTTTTTTTTTTTTTTTTTAATGTTTGTTTGTTTGAAGAGAAACAGTGCAAGCCAGAGAGGAGAGAGAGAGAATCCCAAGCAGGCTCTATGCTCAGTACAGTGTCTGACACAGGACTTGATCTCACGAGCCTGGGATCATGACTTGAGCCAAAATCAAGAGTCGGACACTTATCCAACTGAGCCACCCAGGTGCCCCAAGAATCTGAATTCTTGATAGACATTGTTAGTGTGAATGTGAAGATTACTAACCTTCTTTCTGAGTTTATCTGTAAAATGGGAATGACAGTCCCTTGTTTATGGTTTACAGTTAACTTGTCTAAATCTCTCGGTACAGGGCTCAACTGTTAGCTGTAGTTCTCTCCTCTTCATTCTCTGTTACTTATAAAGATGTTATTCCTATCTGTAGTGATATTACCAAATGTTAATGATAGCTGTTTCTGAGTGATGGGATTTGAGGTGATTTCTTTCTTTTTCAATGTAGTTCTGTACTTACTGTTCTATATTGCTTGACTTATTTTTTACAATGAATAACACAAAGCTGTCCCTTAAAAAATAAAGTAAAAATATAAGTTTTACTTGTCCCAGCACTTCTTTTGCATCTGAAATCTTCATTGTTGAGCCTGATAATCTGTATTTTTAAAATGTTCCTCAAGTGATTTTGATGATGTATCAGGTTTAGAAAGCAGTTGACATTGGGAACTTCCCTGCACTTAATTTTAATTAACATATTATAGGCTCCTATAATGTGCAACTTAGTTGTGTAGTGTCTTCCAATCTGGTCTCCTTCCATACTCTTTGTTAAGAATCTAAAGAGGGAGGGGGAATGGGCTAAATAAGGAGCCTTAAGGAATCTACTTCTGAGGTCCTTGTTGCACTATATGCTAACTAACTTGGATGTAAATTTAGAAATTAATTAATTAAATTTAAAAAATGAAATGAAAAAAACAAAAAAGAAAAGAATCTGAAGAGTTGAGGGTGCAGATTTTTGCCAAAAATCGGAGTAGGGCTTGGGGTACATTGTACCTATATGAGGTGGCTATTTTATCGCAGGAACAGGAAAATAAAATGGGCGTAAACGGAAATTTAGTCATAAGGCAGGAGTCTTTGAAATTGGAAGGGGATGGGATAAGAACAACAGGGGTGAGCCAACACGTTTTGGCTGATAATGAGCTGGAGGAAGATGGGGGAGAGGATGGCAGCCATCCAACAGCATCACAAAATATTTTTTAATTAAAAACAAATTTTTTAACATCCAGAAGTCAATTTTCCCTCTACTCACCCCAGAACAGGTATGTTGCTAAAAAGTGCCACCTCAGCTGAGAAAACCCTATCCATAAATATGTCACTAGTTTTCTACAAACAGTAAACCATCCCTGCTGCAAAAGTAGAGTTGTTCTGAAGCTCAGTGTCATGTGGAAAATAGTGGGGTAGCAGGTTAGTATTCATAGTTACTGGAGCTAGATGAGCACTTAATTAACTTCATATATCTGCTCTGATGATGGAAGAAATGGATTTTCTTTGGTCCTGCAGTCCTTTCCCCTTCTCAGTCACAGTGCTTTCTGTCTAAAGTGGTACTGAACACCACTGTGACTGTTGCTTTCTCCTCTAATACCAGGAGTAGTAAGACTACAGCAGTGCAAAATTCAATTGGGCTGTGTCCTTCTGAGACTGTGAAGTGATTATATCTAGTATATAGTGAGGAAAGTCACAACCAGTACAAAAACAAAATCAAAACCAGTGTGCTAGAAGGCAAAGTGTCAGAGAATTAGAAGATGTGGTGTAAATTGCTTACAGTGTGGCTCCTAAATGATTCAGTGTCTGCTAATGTTACCTTAATAGCTTTCCTTCAGGTTTATTGCTTCAGTCTTACTCTGACAATCTTTTTATATTTACCATAAAAAATATATAGGATACCTTTCATTCACTTCTCTTGGCTTTGTGTTTGCAGTTCATGGTACTTTCAAATTACTTTGTTGGTAAAGTCTTGATAATGTATGCTCTTACTAAAGGGAGATTTCGAGATTCTTGAGTAGTTCTCTTTGGCTCCCCCCCCCCCCTTGTATAATGACTCAGCAGTTCTGTACATTAGTGCTCATCACAGTAAATGCACTCTTAATCCCTTTATCAATTTACCCATCCCCTACCCACCTCCTCTCTGCCAACCACCAGTTTTGTGTATTTAAGACTGGTTTTTATCTCTTTTTCTCTCTGCTTGTTTTGTTTCTTAAATTATACATATGCGTGAAATGATATGGTATTTGTCTTTCCTGACTTCATTTAGCGTTATACCCTCTAGATCCACCCATGTTATTGCAGATGGAAAGATCTCATTCTTTTTTATGGCTGAGGAATATTCCAGTGTGTGTGTGTGTGTGTGTGTGTGTGTGTGTGTGTGTGTGTGTGTGTGTGTATCACCCATCTTCTTTATCCATTCATCTATGGATGGACACTTGGATTGTTTTTATATCTTGGGTATTATAAATAATGCTGCAGTAAGCATAGGGGTGCATATATCTTTTTGTATTAGTGTTTTTTTAATTTTCTTTGGATAAATATCCAGTACTGAAATTACTGAATCATACGGTAATTCTATTTTTAAATTCCTTGAGGAATCTCCATACTGTTTTCCACAGTGGCTGTATCAACAGTGTACAAGGCTTCCTTTTTCTTCACATCTTTGCCAAAACTTGTGTTTCTGGCCATTCTGACAGGTGTGAGGTGATATTTCATTGTAGTTTTGATTTGCATTTCCCTGATGATTAGTGATATTTAGCATCTTTTCATGTGTCTATTGGCTATTTGTATGTCTTCTTTGGAAAAATATCTGTTCAGGTCCTCTGCCTGTTTTTAATCAGATTACTCGGGATGTTTTGGTGTTGAGTTATAAGTTGTTTCTGTATTTCAGATAGTAACCCTTTATCGGATATATCATTTGCAAATAATCTTGAGGTTTTTAGAATTTCAAAAGAATCATTTAAACCAAGAGGGATATTTTCCCTGGGATTGTGGATTATACCTTTTGGGTGTAAGGATTTCACTAAAGACCAATCTAAATGGGGAAAAGAGGACAATAGCAAGAAAGAATTTGAGACTCCCTCTCAGGAAAAATAGCAACAAGATTGGATAAACTTATTTCTGCTTTTCCTCTGGGAAATTGGGTAGGGAAGTTGAGTGGGACATATATACTCTTCATCCAGGAAGGTCTACCTTTCTGAATTTAAGAATGCAGTTAAGGTAGAACAAAGGAAGTAAGTAAACAAGTGCCTGCCAGATGAACATAAGGGAAGGGAAGCACAAATAATATAAAACAGGGAGAGAGACAAAACATAAGAGACACTTAAATATGGAGAACAAACAGAGGGTTGCTGGAGGGGTTGTGGGAGGGGGATGGGCTAAATGGGTAAAGGGCATTAAGGAATCTACTCTTGAAATCATTGTTGCACTATATGCTCACTAATTTGGATGTAAATTAAAATAAAATTAAAAAATAAACACAATAAAATAAACAAACAAGTGCCTGCCAGTTTCATATGGGTAATTTACATCTCAAGGATTAGTGAACAACTTTGCTCACACTGTCTTTCCTTTATCTTCTGCTTTCCCCTTGGAATCATCCTTCTCAAATTTGAATTATTATTCTAGAGAGGACCTGTAATATGAGACATAAGATAAGCATGGTATAGCTCCATGGCTTGACAATTTTACTTATAGATTTGAGTGTGAATACTTTTGTGTTGAATATATGTATATTAAATATGTATTAAAAGGAATAAAGTAAAAGGTTATTTGAGCTATTTTTTATATAAGTTTTTTACTAAAGTAAATGTTAATATAGAAGAATGTGTAAATTTTTTTTTATAATGTTTTTTATTTATTTCTGAGACAGAGACAGAGCATGAGTAGGGGAGGGGCAGAGAGAGAGAGGGAGACACACAATCCCAAGCAGGCTCCAGGCCCTGAGCTGTCAGCACAGAGCCCGATGTGGGGCTCGAACTCACAAACTGCTAGATCATGACCAGAGCCGAAGTCGGACGCCTAACTGACTGAGCCACCCAGGCGCCCCAATATAGAAAAATGTGTAAATCAAAAATGTACAGCTTGGTGAATATCTCAAAGATAACTATGTAGCTACTACTTTTATTTTGATATTAGCACACTTTCTTTTTGTAAGTGTTTGAATGATACATCTTTTTCCATCCTTTTGCTCTTTCTGAATATATTTAATGTGTGTCTCTTATAAGCAGCATATAGATGGGTTTATTTTCTTTCTCTAGTCTGGCTGGCTATCTTTATCTTTTAATTAGAGTTTTCAGTCTTTTTACATTAATGTCATTGGTGATATATTTACATTAAAATCAGTCATAATACTATTTTTTTCTGTTTATTTCATCTGTTCTTTATCCACTTCTCTTTTTTCCTTATATTTGATTATTACTTTATATTTCAGTTTTTCTGTTTTAGTTATGTATTTTTTTTTAATGATTATACTAGTAATTACTTTATACATCCGTAGTCTTTTAAAATCTAACATTAATACTTCTACTACTTCTGGACAACAATAGGATTTTAGAACACAATCTCTGTGTCCTCCCCACAATTTTTATACAAGTTTTACCATTTGTTTCAATAATAGTAATATTTGTGAGATATTATGTTGTGTCATATTATATATATTTTTTTATATAATATCTATAATGTATACCACGTAATATGAACTACCAAAAGAGAAAAAAAAGATAAATTTAACTATTTCGACAGCAAAGAAGAAGAGTGTGGCAAGCAGGCTTGGGTTCACAAAGGATTCTAGTTGGGAGGAACAGGAAATTCTATGTGCAAATACTGACCTATTTACCCATGTTCCACTCTAACAATGATTCTCTAAGCTACTACTCATCTATTTTATTGAATTGTCCATAATGTGTGTTTTAGCAGCAAATAAAGAGATAAAAGTTAAATATTCTTAGAAATGTTCTCCTATATGGAAGGAATTAATTTTCCCATATGGCTAAAAGTTAATCAAGTTTTTTCCTCATAGTATGTATGCTTTATAATTTATAACATCTTGCTAATTTTTTTCTTACAGAAATAAACTTTCGGGAAATGGCCTCTAAATCTTGGCTGAATTTTTTAACCTTCCTTTGTGGATCTGCAATTGGATTTGTTTTATGTTCTCAGTTATTTAGTATTTTACTGGGAGAACAGGGTGATACCCAGCCTAATATTCTTCATAATGATCCTCATGCTAGGCATTCAGATGATAATGGACAGAATCATCTAGAAGGACAGATGAACTTCAATGCAGATTCTAGCCAACATAAAGGTATGGTTTGCTTTATTAAGGAGTAAACACAAATAGTAGTTTTCAGTCTGTGTAAGTGTTGTGAGACTTGGAAAAGGCAATTTATTTGAATTTTGTTACATACAATATCTTTTGATAAAAGTGAGCTTAATTCCTGATATTTAATGACAATTCTTGGTTTGCCTCAGCAGAAGGAAGTTGCTAAAACCCAGATTTATTTAGGGAGTACAGTATTAATTTTGAATTCATTTTTAAGTAGAGATAGTTCAGAAACTGTAATTTGGGGAAAGGCAGAACTTTCAGATTAGATTTGTTTTTGAAAATATTCATTTAGCCTAATTTTGTTATCATGGTTTCTATCTGTGTCTTTCGTTTTTGCTATTATCTGATTTTAGTCTTAGTTTTTACTTAGTCTTGTCTTATAGAAATTAAAGAGATATATATAAATCTCAATTTATATATATTTTTTCAATTTATATTTTTATCAGTAGCTAAAATAACTAATCTTTTCACCTTTTAAGAGGCATAAAAACTTAAGAGGAGGAAAGAACTAAGGATGTGTTATAATGACTTCATTTTCTCCTGGTCACCTGCTTCTAACAGGATGTTCTCAATTGTGTCCTCTGGTGCCCCTTTAAGTGTTGGTTTTCCCCACGTTTCTGTCCTTTGGCTGTTTCTTTTCTTGTGTGATATCATCAATTCCTATAATTTTAGTTCCCATCTATTCTTTACTGTCTTTGTCTTAGCCCAGTTCCTAACACTGAAAAGACATTAACAGAATTCAAAGATCTCTGCAAGTGTGATTTATTTGACAAAAAAGAATACAGCAGCTTGAAAACAATTGGAATCCTGGGATGCAGAGGGTCCCCCAGTTAAGAATTATTTCTTGTATCTTTTTGGCAATAAGATATTTCTTTCCTACCTCTCAGGCAGAAGCTGAGGGATGAAATACCACATCCTGGTTGAGTTATTATGAACTAGCAAGCACATGTATACTGTTACAAATTATGTCATATTGTGTAAATGTTTATACAACTCTGATTCAGCTCTGAGTAGGTGCTCTGTGTTCTTATCATAGAGCAGTTAATCACCATCATAGAGCAATGAGCATTGCTCCAGATTGTCGAAGGATCAGTTGGAGCCATGCCTTTTCTACTAGTAGGCTGTATCAGGTCACTGCAGGCACATATATTAGGTACCTACTTGTCCTGCTCGATGGTCCACATCTGTCTAAGCTAGAAACTATGAAGTCATGGTAGATGTCTTCTTTCACTTACCAATCAATCCCATTTTCCGTAAGTTCTAACATTCTACTTCTTTACCATTTTTCAGATTTCTTCTCTCCATTCATTTCTCCTAGTACAGACCTTCAGTTGTACCCAGATACCTACATCAACCAAACTTCACTCTACCTCTTGTCTTTTCTTATGGTGAGCTTCTACTCATTTAAAGACCTATTTTCTGCATCATCTGTTTCCTGATTTTGCTTTATCTCCCCTTCTTCTCTGTTCTGGCCAAGTTCCCATTCCACTATTCTATAGGATTTATCAGCCACAGCTGTCTTATTCCTCAGCACATTGAACAGAGCTCTGTACAGAGCTCTACTATAGCATCGCTGTTAGTGTGTGTCACATACTGGCTTGCATGCCAAGGTCTCCTGCCAGATTGTGAATTTTCTGTAGTAGGCCGTATGTCTTACTCATCTTTTCATCTCCTGTGCGAGCACATGCCTACAACAAAGTAATTAATAAATGAATAACTAAAAAATGAGAAAGAATATTTCTACCAAATCCCAGCAGTGAGGAGAAGGTTGTCTTGCTCAAAGTGAAACATTAGAAAGTCCTGCATCTACCAGTTTCCCTGTTCATCCAGTATTTTGTTTATCTATAGCCAGGAGTTTGGGACCCTCAAGTCCCAATGAAATATGAATGCTGTCTGAAAATAGGGTGATTTTGTTTGTTTTTGAATTGTGAATTATCGATATTCAGAGGGACAAGAGAATATTTTCAATGCATGCCCAATCTTGCCCAATGTTGTATTCCCTCTCAATTAGTTAAGTAGAAATTTATGCCTCCAGTTGTTAATTTTTCACAGGACTGAGCTTTTGTAACTCACTGGTTGGCCTTACCTTTAAGGACATGCTTCCTCAGGATTCTGCCTGTATTATTACCACAAAAAACTATGGTTTTGCAGGTCCATGCTGGTCCACAACCACATAAGTATTGAAATTGGGATTAAATAGTTGGAAGCTTTCATGGTAATTTAACAGAGTAGTTTTTGTCTAAACTATAAGAATTAGTACTTACACTTTGCAATATCTTTTTTAGTTTTTTTTTCTACTAATTCATTTTTTAGCATGTTTATGAAAGTATAGGTCTTTAACTATTCAAATAAAAATTGATCCTTCACCAAGCACTGGTATAGAATCTTAAAATTAGAGTCTTACTTTAAACCATTAATACTCAGAATGTGGTCCTGGCCTGACAGTGTGAATTATCTGTTACCAGTCTGCATCCAGATAAGGAGTTTGTATCAGGATGTAACTCAGTTAAGCTCGCTTTTTAGTTAGGTGGACTTTTTGTGGGGTATAGCAGGACTTCCTTGATGAAAGAAGTAATGTGTTGCTTTATATTCTGGCATAAGCTCCCTATTTCTTTACAAAGGAGTACTTTGAAAAACATTGCTCTAGATAGTCTTGGAAATACTACTGATACTCTATTCTGTTTCTGACTGATGAATTTGCATTTTGGAATGAAATATGGTACTATGAGAAGTAATCTCAACTCTCTATTAACCCTGTTTCTTCAAACTGAGATGGTCATGAAAGCCTTTTTTAAAGTCACGTCAGGGTACTTGTATAAATTCCTAACAGTGAACTCTTGTGGACTCCAAAATGAACTGCTACTTCAGTAGCATGTCTTTCCTGTCTTTTAGAAGCTTATTCAGAGCAGTGAGAAATTCCTTCAGTGTTCTGTTGTGAACCAGTAGAAGCTTTCTTTGTAAAATGAAGTGAAAAACAGAGACTAAGACTGTGCTTTATATGTATACAAGTCTCTGAGAGAACTTGGAGATTAAAGTGCAGATTCAGATTCAGTAGATCTGGGGTGGGGCCTGAGATTCTGCATTTCTAACTCCCAGATGATGCTAATGCTGTTTGGTCAATAAACCACAGTTCAAATAGTAAGAATCTAAGTCATAGTGGCAGTTCTTATTAACGCCAATGAATCTCCTGGACAAGACTGACATGATACCAATAAATCAGAATGTCAATTCATATTAGGTTGAGTTTTGCTTTCTTTCAGCTAAATTACTAATGCTAGAAAGGTAAATAGAAGGGGGCCTTTGAAATTGCGTAAGAAAACGTTTTCTTCAATATAATTTATTTGCATTTTTACACCTATGTAGCTATAACTCTAAAAATTTTTTGTTTAATAGATGAGAACACAGACATCGCTGAAAACCTCTATCAGAAGGTTAAAATTCTTTGCTGGGTTATGACAGGGCCTCAAAATCTAGAGAAAAAGGCCAAACACGTCAAAGCTACATGGGCCCAGCGTTGTAATAAAGTGTTGTTTATGAGTTCAGAAGAAAATAAAGACTTCCCTGCTGTGGGACTAAAAACCAGAGAAGGCAGAGATCAACTATACTGGAAAACAATTAAAGCTTTTCAGTATGTTCATGATCATTATTTAGAAGATGCTGATTGGTTTATGAAAGCAGATGATGATACATATGTTATACTAGATAATTTGAGATGGCTTCTCTCAAAATACAACCCTGAAGAACCCATTTACTTTGGCAGAAGATTTAAGCCCTATGTAAAGCAGGGCTACATGAGTGGAGGAGCAGGATATGTACTGAGCAAAGAAGCCTTGAAAAGATTTGTTGATGCATTTAAAACAGACAAATGTACACATAGTTCCTCCATTGAAGACTTAGCACTGGGGAGATGCATGGAAATTATAAATGTAGAAGCGGGAGATTCCAGAGATACCACTGGAAAAGAAACTTTTCATCCCTTTGTGCCAGAACACCACTTAATCAAGGGGTATCTACCTAGAACCTTTTGGTACTGGAATTACAACTATTATCCTCCTGTAGAGGTAAGTTTAGAAATTTTATTACTGTATAAATACTTAGACTGACTTTTATTTACTTAAAAAAAAAAAAAAACCTAGCAAATAATGTGTTTCTTTGGTACCAATAACTAAGAATCTCCGTTACTCTTTTTATATAGAGTGGCGACGTATAATAAAATAGCTGAGAATATGAATGCCAGCAATAGTAATTCAATAAATATTGGTGCTATTATATGTCAGGGACTAAAAATATAGCGGTAAATATGGTCAAGTTCCAGTTCTCGTGAACCTTATAACATAACAGTGTATTATGAATCTTACATTCTGGATGCAGAGACATACAATAAACAGGCAGACTAGTAAAGATAAAATATGATATTAGGTAGTGATAAGTGCCCTGAAGTAAAGTAAAGCCAGGTAAGGGGATAGAGAGTGACCCAGAGTGTCATGGGGTATGCTAGTTTGGGTGATTATGAGAGGTGTCTCTAAGGGGTGACTTTTGAAAAGAAATCTGAGGGAGGTTAGAGAGCAGGCTGTGTGAAGATCTGGGTAAAGAGCCTTCAAGGTTTCAGGAATGGTGCATGAAAAGACTTTTGAGGTTCAGAAAGACCTAGGTTGAAATCTTCTCCCACTTAATAGTTGAATGACTTTGGATGGACAGAATTTTCCCAAGTTCTGAGCCTGAGTTGCCTCATTTGGAAAATGGACCTGATCTACCTGTCTCACTCAATTGTAATTACAGTGTATGCCTGTCACACAGTAAGCACTTAATAAGCCTTAGCTCTCATTTGGCATCTTAGAGAATTTTATTTAAAATACATTATTTTATTAGATATCTCAGATGTACAGCTAAATGTTTGAGAAGAATTAATATTTTGTACCCACTAACTAGCTTTACCAAATATTAATCTTTTGCCACATTTGCTTCCTTTTTTAGAACAAAAAAGGATATAGATACAGTTGAGGCCTGTGTACCCTCCCTAGTCCAGTTTTCTTATCTCCTTCCTCAGTGTTAACCACTATCATGAATTTAATGTTTGTCATTACCATGCATGGTTGTATCTTTTTTCCTACATATTTATGTATCCATAAATAATATATAGTATTGTTTTGTAGGTTTTTAAACAAATGGAATTATTCCATAAAAATCCTTGAACATTTGCTCTTTTCATACAACATTAAAATTCATCAACATTAATACCTGTATGTGCTTCATTAATTTAGGCTGCTGTGTAATCTAAGGTATGGAGTATGTGGTAATTAATCCATTCGCCTGCTGGTAAACATTTAGAAATTTGTTTCCACGTTTTCACTGTTAGGAACATTGCAGCAGTGAATGACTGAAGGAGACCAGGAATCACAAACCTAGCCATTTTTTCGGTTCATATCTGTTATTGATTAATAATGCATGTAGGTAAGTCATTAGTACTCTCTGGCCCTAAGATACAAATAATACACCTCATGCTAGCATTCTCAGCTTCACAAGCCAGTTTTTTCAAATCATTATCTAGGACAGTGGTTCTCAACTGTGGGCTTTTTTGCCTCCCAGAGGACATTTGGCAAAGTCTGGAGACATTTTTTGTTGTTAGTTGGGAGGCTGCACTGGCATCTAGTGGGTAGAAACCCACAAGATTGTAAACCCACTAGATGCTAAACATCTCACAATGCATAGGACAGCTCCCCACAATAAAGAATTATCTGGTGTAAAATGTCAGTAACACAGAGGTTAAGAAATCTTGACCTAGAACAACTGAACCAGTCTTTGGGTAATCAGCTTTGAAAACTTAGAAGCAAATCACTACTGCTTCCGATGTCAACCACCAGTCTGTTCTTGGTACTTAATAGCTATTCCTTACAGTAACAATAACTATTCCTTACAGTAACACTAGCTATTCCTTACAGTAATTCTGCATTTAATAGGTGACAAAACTGAGACTCCAGAAAGTCAAGTAATCTGTCCTTCCTGATAGTCTAGGCAATACTGCAAACCACTCTGATTCTAAAACTTGTAATTTCCATCATGAGCTCCCCTCCATGATTAATGGGATATGTGCCCCAAAGGGAAGAGCTGAGGAATGTTAAAATAAACACTCTGTTGTTGGGATGAAATTCCACTTTAATAAACAAACAGTTTAAAGTTTGATTCTGGGGTGCCTGGGTGGCTCAGTCAGTTAAGCTTCTGACTTCGGCTTAGATCATGATCTCACAGTTTGTGGGTTCAAGCCCGACATTGGATTCTGTGCTGTCAGTACAGAGCCCACTTAAGATCGTCTGTCCCCCTCTCTGTCTGCCCCTCCCCCACTTGTTCTCTTTCTCTCTCTCTCAAAATAAACTTAAGAAAATAAATTATTTTTTAAAAAGTTCATTTCTATGTATTGAGGCTGTTTGAAACCTTATGCTAGCACTTTATTGCTATTTTAGATGCAGCAATTTCCTAGACTATAAAACAGATGTATTCCCGGTCTGCTTTTTGATAGTCTATTTTTATTTTGTTCTAGTGAGTGCTTGCGTGCTTTTTTGATGTAAACTTTTCTTAGCATAATCTGACCATTCCAAGATTACTTGATCTCTTCCCTTCTTCTGTCCTCCTTCCCATCCAAACTTAAAAACATTACAAATGCATATAACAAAAACACCTAAATGCATATAAGATTTTACTAAGAGTGTCTCATATTGGTTACACATACAGTAACAGTAAAGGGACGTCCTAATTGTTATATGTTGTAACCAGTAAAATATCCTTCTTTCCCTTTAAGAGTGCTACCCACAATTCCCACCTACAAATAGGGTATACCTAACAATATACTTTATATGAACAAAATAAATATTTCTATGATACATCTTTTATTTAAATTGTAGTTGTTTTTAAAATGGATGCAAAATTTATGTTTTCTATAAAAATTTATTCAGTTACGTAAAAGACTTGGAAGTACCAAAATTGACCCAACTTCCTAGTCGTGCCTCTTCTCTCCCAGGAAGTTACATACACACAATGTGAAATCAAACTTCTGTTATTACTCACCCATGGTTTAACAAATTTTCTTCTCCCTAAGTGAATTACGATTTTCAAAGTTAACCTAAATCTCATACATATACTTTTTCTTTGTAGTAATCACTAGAAACACATTGTGGAAAATTTTTATTTTAGTAAGTCAGTGTGTGAGATATTACAGTTGATCAAAGAGTTACGTTCTTAAGTTGGTTGTTTAGAACGTGTTCTTCACGCAATTCCCTTCTCCCACCACCTTCTCACTTCCCTAGAAGTAAGTTCCTCGGACTAAAGTCTGTTTCCTAGAAATCGCCTTCACCAGAGAATGTGTAATCAGTCTTAATATAGTGGATTTAAAAAATGTGTAAACAGACACACACACACACACACACACACACACATGTATATATCCCTGTGTGTGAAATTGCCTTTTTTGTAGGTCAGAAATGATCAAATAACAATTTATTCTCTTCTTCAGTTCTATTTGCATTAAGTGTATCATCTGAAACTTACTGATACATGGTTAAGGTAGAGAGCTCCTGATTTTTCCAAGTTGTTAACTGATTGTTCCCATACCATTTTTTAAAAACATTTTTTAATGTTTATTTATTTTTGAAAGAGAGAGAAAGTGTGAGTGGGGGAGGGGCAGAGAGAGAGAGAGGGAGACACAGAATCTGAACCAGGCTCTAGGCTCTGAGCTATCAGCACAGAACCGGATGCGGGGCTCAAACTCACAGACTGCTAGATCATGACCTGAGCCAAAGTCGGATGCTTAACCGACTGGCCCACCCAGGTGCCCCTTTTCCAGTACCATTTTTTAACTGTCTTATTTTCATTGCTGATTTAAGATATCTCCTGTGTTGTATACTGTAGTGTTACTTACAGTAGAATTGGTGTCTGGTATTTCAGTTCTGTTCCACTGTCCTATTTGGTTTTGCCTAAGCACCATATTGTTTTGAACCTTGTAACTTTACAGATTTTGAAGTTATTAATCTAAGATTGTATATCCCTGTGCTTTATATATCTCTCAGATTGTTTTGGTAATACTGTGCCTTTATCCTTATGCATTAATTTATTCATTTAGGGACAATGGATGTCTTTGCCTGGGATTTAAAATTTTATTTTCGGTCCTTTAGTAAAGCTTTATATTTTCTCCAGATTTTATTTCTTCTTAAGTATCTCCCTATGTTTTTAATTTTAAATGTTTATTTCTTTAGAGAGTGAGCAGGGGGGAGGGGTAGAGAGAGAGAGAGAACTCCAAGCAAGCTCCGCACTGTCAGCACAGAGCCCAACTAAGGGCTTGAGTTCATGAACCATGAGATCATGACCTGAGCCAGTATCAACAGTTGGACACTTAACCAACTGAGCTGCCCAGGAGCCCTCTCCCTTTGTTTTTAATGTTTTTGTTACTACTCTACCTGGGCTCTTCTTAAAAACTTTTTGAATGGTATATATGAAAGCTGTTATTTCTTGAAAGTATCTTTAAAGTCTGGCTTTGTTCTGGATTTTCTATTTCTGATGATTTTTTACTTGATTCTCTTGAATTTTGGTAGGGACCATAATTATATGCAAAGAACTATTTTGTTTCTAATAGTTATAGCTGTTTTCTTTTATCACCTTATTGCTTATAAATCTTAATAACAGTATCCTGGCCATCTAGCAAAAAAACAATAATGCAATAGAGTAAAACATAATTAATGCAGTAAATATTATCAAAAATATTATTGCAGTATTTCAGGGTCACATAAAATTGCTGTCAGAAAGCATCAGCAATTTAAAATTAATTGCTATTAATTTAGTCTTTTAGTTTAATATGCACTGGCCAGTATAGTAGTCACTAGCCAGGTATGACTGTTGAGTATTTGAAATATGGCTAGTCCAAATTGAGATGTGCTGTCAGTATAATAAAATTCCTACCTGATTTCAAGGACTCAGCACAAATAAAAGAATGATTTAATAATTTTAAAATATTGATTGCATATTGAAAAAAGAATAATATGGATTTATTCAGTTAAAATATATTCAAATTAATTTCACTTTTTTACTTTTTTTTAATTAAAAACTTTTAATTTTAGAGAGCATGTAAGGGAGAGGTGCGGGGGAGGGGAGTGGGGAGAATCTTAAGCAGGCTTCAAATTCTGCGCAGAGCCCGGCGTGGGGCTCAATCCCACAACCCTGGGATCATGACCTGAGCCAAAATCAAGAGTTGGATGCTCAACTGACTGAGCCACCCAGGCACCCCTCACTTTTTTACTTTTTAAATATGGCTACCAGATTTTAAACTGCATTATGTGGTTCACATACATCTATTGGGCAGAGATGGTTTGATGATCACAAGTTCACTTACCTACTTACTTTTCAGATTTGTTCCTATCCTTACATTGCCTTCAAGGTGTAAGAAGTAGGCACCAAACAATTTTCCAGTGTCTATGTGATTGTCCAGAAACCTCACATATCCCGTGTTTGTTTCAAAGGAAAGTTCAGAGAGAAGGCCAGAGAAAATATAGTGGACAATTCCTTGATAATTTTTACTGCATTGTAAGCATGCAGTAAGTGAATTCAAACATGAATTATTAAATGTTCAGTATGAATCTTCACTGAGAACTTGCCAGAATATCTTACTTCTTGGTCCTTGCAAAGACATTAGAGTGTGAGCTGGGTGAAACATTCTGTAGATACCAGTTTTAACCCCAAAATAACCTTATGACTGTTTAGTTCTGGGGTCAGTTTTGTGTTTTTTTCTGTGTTATGTTCTTGCTTTTTTTTTTTTTCCTGTTTCTTTGTTGTATTTTTTTTATTATTGTCATGTTTTTATCTTTTTTAAACCTGTTCTCATACCAACTCTGTTAGGAATCAATCGGAGTTATATGTCTGAGCAAATGTTTATGATCTACTTACTAGGACCACCTAAATGTGATTATTCTATCAATAATGTCAACATTTATTGAGCATTTACTACAAGCTAAGCTGGTCCCAAGCATTTTACAAACATTATCTCCTTTAAGTAACTATCTTTTGCAGATGAAGAAATTGAAGCTTATAGAGAGATTAATTAACTTGCCCAAGGTCATACACCAATAGGCAGAATTTGACACTAGTAGACAAAATTTGGATTCAAACTTAGATTTGACTCAGCACTTCCTCTTAAATACTGTACTGTTTGGGTTGATGTGCAGATGAAGTATTAAGTTGCAGACACATAATGGGCAAGGCTTTGTAGTCACTGAAATTCTCCAAAGATGTTTTTCTGAGGTTGAGCCAAGCAAAAATTCATAGTGAGAACATTATGAAGAAAAAACAAAACTCAGAAATAGAGCTTCATTCTTTATAGAGCTGCCTCTTTCATTTGAGGAAGTCTTAAGATTCTTTTCTGCAAAAGCACTATAGATTCTAAGAGAATATTATTTCAGTTAGACATATTTTAGCAGTTTTCATGTTTAGTTTTAAATCATTAAGAACTCTAAAAATTCTTGGTTTCTTCTACAGGTCTAATAAATTGGATGTCTCTGCTTTACCTTTCTAGCTTTAATGCTTGGATTCTGTTAAAATTAATATTTCCTCAATGAATATGTTAATATTGTATATTAACTGTGTACTGTTTAGTAATAATGCCTGTTTCCATTACTTTTTTAGGGTCCTGGTTGCTGTTCTGATCTTGCAGTTTCTTTTCACTATGTTGATCCTACAACTATGTATGAGTTAGAATACCTCGTTTATCATCTTCGTCCGTATGGTTATTTATATAGATATCAACCTGCCTTACCTGAGAATATACTAAAAGAAAGAAGTCGAGCATACAAAAATGAAGATCCAAAAGTAAAATGAGAACTCTTGAAAGAAAAACATAAATGAAGAGGTAAACTGTCTAGCATTGCACTGAAGAACTTCTGCATATCTGATACAGAACACTGGAGTCCCAGTGAGGAATTCTTTTGAAGTGAACATTCCATATTAGAAATCTTTCATACAAATGACTGTAAACTGAAGCTTTAAGTGAGCTGTGAAATCTGTTAAAATGTGTTTTGATACAGTAATATATATATATGAAAAAACTTGTGTTTTTAAAATGGTGGCCAGGCAGAAGGACTAGAAACAAGATTTTTGTTGTCTGTTCTCGACCACATGTATTATTTTCACTGAGAAACTAGAACGTTTAAATTTTCTAAAACTATACTGCACATATTAGTAAAACACACACGATGCTAAAGGTCTGCCTTAAAGAAAAGTTTAGAAGGAAATATTGTTGCTTAATGTTATTTATAAACTCAAGACATGAGTTTATATTTGCAGCATGATATAAATGAACCAACCCCCCCAACACACACACACACACACACACACACACGCAGTTTTTGTCTAATGAAAAATTTCCTGTGATTATAATTGGCAGTATTTCTTCCAGACGAGGTAAAGTAAGAATGGCACTTGTCCTAAAGTGCACTAATAAAACCACATTTTGAAATTATATGGGCCTTGACTGTATTATATACTTGGTTCTAATTAGTAGTTTATGTTTTACTGAGTCCCTGTTGTCTCTTTTCTAAATATGTTTATTCTTGAATACAATTTTAATTATTAATATTTATTTACTCAAAGCATTAATAGCATTCTATAAATATGCATTTTAAAATATTTTGTTCCCAAATTTACCCATTGTTAATCATGGGTAACTAATAAATAGTAAATTTAATGCTATTTGAGGATGCTTTTCTTAGATAAGTGCCACTCTCAGGAATTACTAAGTGACATTTTTAATTGATTATTTAAAACTCATTCCAGCTATGTAATTATAGTTCCTTTCATTATCATCCTGTTGAGAGATGAAAATTTGTTTGTGCCTTTCATAACTTGTTTAAAGAAGAGTTTAGACATTCATTTTTAGGCTCTGAGGTGGCTTTTGGTTACACTGGCAAAATAATTTGAATGTAATATTTTGACCAGAGTTAATTAAAAACATTAGAAAAACAGAGTGCTTAAACAAACTGAAATATGTCAGATACTAAAAGACCAAATACTTAATTCATGAATAACAGCCTGAATTTTGATGCAGACTTAATATTTTGGGATTTTTTTTTAATTTATTTTTTTTTTGCCAATGGATAATTCTAACAGCAGAATACACATTTAATACTGTCTTCAAAAATACATTCATAAATTTTCATTCTAACTTTAGTGACTATTTAAAGAATTTCTGGAAGGAAAGAAAAGTATATCATAACAGAATATTTTGCAGACTATAAGATTATCTTAAATGTTGCAAATTTCACATGGCTGTCATGCCATTGACTCTGCTGCTTAGCTAAAGAGTTTATATTTATTGTGCCAAAACATGTCAAAATCATCTCTTTGGATGGTATTTGAGAGGATGTTCATCTTAGTAGCAACTAGTGGTTATTATGGATTACTCTGTCCACAGAGTGAAAATTCACACCAGTTTTTACTTTAAATTGTTTTTTGTGGTTTTCACAGCAATATCATCTGCCAAAATTTCAAGTCATTCATTCTGTTGTCTAAACAACTCTTCACGTTGGTATGGATATGAATTTATTTGCAGTCCATATATGTTACTTTCTAAAAACCTTAACATTTACTCATGCGAAATTAACATTGTGATGAATCCTGGGGTCTAGTCAGACCTCCTGGGTTTAAATTCCTGCTCTATCACTTCCTAGTTTTGTAACATTAAACAATTTACTTCATTTCTCTGTGCCTCAATTTCCTCATCCTTAAATTAGGGACAGTAATACTACCTACCTCACAGGATTTTTATGAGGATTAAATGAGTGAATATATGTACAACTTTTAGAACGCTTGTCTGGCCCAGACTATGGAGCAATAAGTATAAGGTTTTATTATTATTCTGTTACCTTAGAGTGTAAATATTTGTTCTAAATGAATGAAAAATCTGCTTTAATCAAATATATTGAAATATTTCATACATTTCTTGTAACAAGTAATAGCTAGTTTTATCTAATGCCTATTGTATGCCATATAGTATGCTTAGATATTCTGTGTATATTAGTGTTAATCTTCACAAATTGATTGTTCTTCCTGTATTATAGATGAGAAAACTGAGGCTCAGAAAATTAAAGTAACTTTTCCACTGTCACTAAGCTAGCAAGTAACAGAGCTAGGACTTATGCTCAAAGCCTGTGTGTTCATCATGCCATATCAGCCTTGAGGTTAGTCATTTAACATTATTTCCATTTTTACTTATTAACATGAGTGATCTGATACATCAGCCAGTAATAGATTAACCAGCCCAGTTGTCAGAGTGGCTTTCAAATTGTGGTCTTACACTCTTCTTGCCTGGGAGCTTGTTAAAATGCAGATTTCCAAACCCCAATCCCAGAAATTCTGATTCTAGCATGGGGCCCATTAATATGCATTATTGCCATATTCTCTTGGTCACTGGTTCTCAAAGTGTTGGCCCTAGGTAGCAGTATTTGCATCATCTGGGAACTTGGAAATTCAGCCCCTCTGGGCCCACCCCAGACCTAAATCAGAAACTCCAGAGGTGGAGGCTAGCAGCTGTGTAAAGCCCTCCAAATGAGTTTTATTCATGCTAGTTTGGGAACCAAGACCTTGATAATTCTGATGCAAATAATGATTGGAATGCGCTGCAGATTTATTGCCCCAGAAGTAGGGTATCTTTCAAAGATTTAGATAAAGCATGTTTTAAATTGGTGTGGTCCCAGATCACACCATATAAAACGTAAGAGACTTTAAAGATAATTTAAAGGGTCCTTGGATCATTCATTTTGACAAAATTCTTTAGCTTCTTCAGACTGACCAATATCAGGGCCCACAAGAAAATATGTAATTCTCCAAGTTTAGTAATTTCACAATGGGGGCAGGAAGAGTTTAATAAGTACTAGTAAATACATACTAGTTCATTAAATAAGCATATCTAAGTGAGTGTCCTCACTTGTTAGTAAAAATTTTTTTCCAGTTGTTAGTAAAAGCTTTTAAATGGAAGTGGCAAAATGCTATTTTATAATATGCAGAATGTTTTTTCTGCTAATTCATACTATCAAAATTTCATCACTTTTAAGAATCCATTTGACTGTCCTATATGACCTAATACAGCAAAAATTCTCCCAAGTATTTGACAGAGCACATAAAACCAGATTTCATAATGATGACTTACTATCTTTTAAATTAAGATCATTTGGATAAATGGTTGTAGTGTGGTCTCAAAACATAAGGCTTTTGCTATCTTTATGTTTTCCAACAACAGTATACTTATATTTTCAAGTGGGAAGTTCATAGATGATACAAAGCAGATTTGTTTTCAAATATTTTAAATTTCAGAAAGAGGAATTTTTGTTACTGTAAGAAAATTCAAAATAAATGGCCAGTTTTTAGTATTTTTTGAAATACAGTAATTGCATTTGAGCATTAAATTTGTTAACTGGTTATTTTCATAATTGTCTCTTGAGATTAATTTTTCACTTCCGGGAACCTATCAAACTATTTATATTACCAGATTGAGGCTTGAAAAACAAAATGCTTCACTTTATTGATTAGATCAAGTCTATCCTTTTATTCTTCCTTTAAATTTTTAGCTCATTATACTATTCTGTCTTTGACAATTTCTTCTTTGTATTTGTTGCTCTTTATTTCCTTTATAACTAATTTCCATTTTCTAACTACTCTTAATGCTGCCTTTGCAAGGTTAATTTGGCTGTAATTAGTGATTAGAATTTGTATCACTTATTAATAACTTTATACCTGTTAACTTCAGATTTCCCTATGAGATTGGAAGTTAAAAAAATCCAAGAATAATGCCTACTGGCTCTCAGGATATTTGCCCTACCTAAAGTCTACAGTTCGACATTCTAGATACACAATTATTAAATAAAGTTATGTGGATTCCATTCCCTCTACTCCCTTTTCTCAAAAACAAACCAAAAAACTCTGATTTATTGTAGGCCTGACAGAAACATTCTTAAGAAATCTGGGGGACAACCTGTGGTTTATTTTATGCTAAATGTAACCTCTCGATTTAAAAATATGACTTATGTTTATACATTGGAGTTGAAATAGCAATTTTAACACAGATTAGAGTAAGAAATTTTACAAATTGTCTCTAGAAAAACCATTTCTAAAACTAGTTTCAGAGGTAAATAGTGCTCTATTTCACCTCCATTTACCTCTGTAGTTTTTAGTTTTTATCAATTCATTTTAAATAACTTTGCAGGGCCCTACAAATTAATAATCCATAGAAAGTATATGTTAGAGGGAAACTAATCTAACTGCTAAGCAGTGTGTTATATTACACAGTGAATATTTGTGTTTTGGAATTTAAAAATTATGTAAGGTGATAGTGTCATGAATGGCTTAAAAACGTGTGGTGACTTGCTTATTTTAAGTGATCCACTAACAAGTCAGAAAAATGTATTTTTAAATATGTTTTTTAAAGTGCCTTTTGAACATTTTTAAACAATGGATTTAAACAACCACATAAAATAAATTACCATGTTTAAAGCTGTTTTATCTGATTATTTTTAACTGATATAAGAGTTGTGGGAGAGACTAAGGGGTAGTTTTGGGGTTATTTTACCAAAAATATGAATTCGTTTATTTTTTTTGAATAATTTATTTTTTAATTTATATTCAAGTTAGCATATAGTACAACAATGATTTCAGGAGTAGATTCCTTAATGCCCCTTACCCATTTAGCCCATCCCCCCTCCCACAACCCCTCCAGCAACCCTCTGTTTGTTTTGCATATTTAAGAGTCTCTTATGTTTTGTCCCCCTCCCTGTTTTTATATTATTTTTGCTTCTCTTCCCTTATGTTCATCTGTTTTGTATCCTAAAGTCCTCATAGGACTGAAGTCATGATTTTTATCTTTCTCTGACTAATTTTACTTAGCATAATAACCCTCCAGTTGCATCCATGTACTTGCATATGGCAAGATTTCATTCTTTTTGATTGCCGAGTTATACTCCATTGTATATATATGCTAAATCTTCTTTATCCATTCATCCATCGATGAACATTTGGGCTCTTTCCATACTTTGGCTATTATAGATAGTGCTGCTATAAACATTGGGGTGCATGTGCCCCTCAAAACAGCACACCTGTATCCCTTGGATAAATACCTAGTAGTGCAATTGCTGGGTTGTAGGGTAGTTCTATTTTTCATTTTTTGAGGAACTTCCATACTCTTTCCCAGAGTGGCTGCACCAGTTTGCATTCCCACAAAAATATTAATTTAAATTATTTTTCCATCAAAATTCTTTAATTTGCATAGGCTTATGTAATTTTTACTGCAGTATATATTTGTCTTTAAAGCTACAAAATACTCCACCTCTGATTTTGAATAATAACCTTAAAAAAAGTAGAGGGGTACCTGGGTGGCTCAGCTGGTTAAGCGTCTGACTTCGGCTCAGTTCATGATCTCGTGTTTGAGCTCCACATCAGGCGCTGTGCTGACAGCTCACAGCCTGGAGCCCGCTTCGGATTCTGTGTCTCCCTCTCTCTCTGCCCTTCCCCAGCTCACACTCTGTCTGTCTCTCTGTCTGTCTGTCTCTCTCTCTCTCTCTCTCTCTCTCTCTCTCTCTCTCAGAAATAAACATTAAAAATATTTTTTTTTTAATTAGAAACACTCTATTACCCAGGTAAGTGTGTGTGGGGGACAGGGGAGTACTTTTCTATCTCTTGGTGTATTTTGATCTGTCGTGTACACTGAGGAATTCATTTATTCAGGTAATTATTTATTCAAATAATTATGCCTGGCATCTACTGGAAAAACAGTGGTGAGCAATATGAATGGATTCCTAGTCTCATATGTCTATAGGCAAACAAGTTAATAGATGAATGAACAAGATATTTCAGAGAATGGTATTAATCAAAGAAAATAGTGATTTGATAGAGCAATTTTCTGGGTTAGGGTCTCAAGGGGGTCAATAAAGAATTCTGAGGAGGTAATATTTGAGCTGAGATCTGAAAAACATTTTGTATACTTGTTATATTTATTAGGTTCTTTGCCCCTACTATGTAAAAAATTAATAATTTTTTCACCTTTGCTTAATTACACTTTGGGTATAGGAAAAGGCTTGGTGAAATGCAGTCAATAGACCAAAGACTTTGTGGTTTTAAGCATATTTTATCCAGAGCTCAGGTCTATTTGTTGATATTAAATCAGTCTAGTACTTTTACAATATGAATAAAAATTTACCTACCTCTTCCTTAAACAGATGATTGCAGATGTTCATAAGGCCCTTGAGTCTAGCCTATCTACCTCAATTTTCAGTAACTTGCCACCCAGTATGTTCCTTATTAGTGCACACCGTTATTTGGATTCACCAACTTTAGAAAACCTGAGGAAATAAACATCGCTTCATATTGCTTTAGTAGTGGAGTTGTACAATTTAATATATTCAGTTGCCCCATGTTTTCTAATTAATTGTATTCAGTTGTATTGCTAATTGATAAGTCACTCAAGAAGAATTTTATTTACCTAAATACATACAGATTTACTACTACCTATTTTAAGTTTTCCAAAGGTGTAGTCCTGGAAAAGATACAGAATTATTGCTTAATTTATCTTCTTCTTACTGAAGGGAGGTGAAGGTAACTGTGCTTAGAATAATAGGACATAAAAGTTATTTAATGTTTATGAAAAGTAATTTTTACAAACCTATTTGCCTGGTTACAGAAGCAGGAAAAAAGGGAAATAATTGAATCACATATTTTCTTAATCTTAAACAGGTAGCCACCTATTTCTGAGATCTTTAAGTAATCATGGTATTTGGTGGTTTTTCCCATCTGAAAGTCTCATAATCTTTACCAGGTTAGATCTTCTCTCATTGTCTTACTGTCTTTAACCCTCTTAGACCACTAAATCTTCAAATTTACCCATAGGAAAACTGGTGTTCCAAGGTCGAATGACTCAGAACAGTTGAAGCAGAACTGAGTGGTGAAACTGAACCTGAGTCTGAAGTTCTAAAACACATGAAGATCCAGTCTTCTTTATAATATACTGACTTAGAAAGTAGATGAAAAACTGCTGGGTGCAGTTAAGTAATTTAAGATCAACAAAGACCTCATTTAGGGCTAATTGATTACCTCATAATAATGTAAATTAGTGCTTATTAAAGAATATTAATAGAATTTTTGCTATACGTTAAATAGTAGAAATTTATCTTATTAATTCTGTAATCTTTTTTTAATTTTTTTAATTTTTAGAGAGAGGGAGCACATGCGTGAGCAGGGGAGAGGAGCAGAGGGGAAAGAGAGAGAATCGTAAGCAGGCTCCAGGCTCAGTACAGAGCCTGATGCAGGGCTCAATCTCCTGACTATGAGATCATGACCTGAGCCGAAATCAAGAATCAGACACTTAACCGACTGAGCTACTTAGGTGCCACACTAATTCAGTAGTCTTTACAAATGCTAAACTTACAGCATATTTCCTGAATTTATTCTTTGACTGTAGATCACCGCATAGAATTATTTGAAACTCACTTGTCAGGATGTCTTTAAAAGGGATTTCTTTTTTCTCCTTTGCACCCAAACTTCCTGTCACTACTAAAACTGAAATACATGACAAAAGTAGAAGCTGTGAAAACGCAAAGCATTTACCGGAAAGCACAGTTATTTACATCAGTGAGATTATTTTTTTTTTTCAACGTTTATTTATTTTTGGGACAGAGAGAGACAGAGCATGAACGGGGGAGGGGCAGAGAGAGAGAGGGAGACACAGAATCGGAAACAGGCTCCAGGCTCTGAGCCATCAGCCCAGAACCTGACGCGGGGCTCGAACTCACGGACCGCGAGATTGTGACCTGGCTGAAGTCGGATGCTCAACCGACTGCGCCACCCAGGCGCCCCAGTGAGATTATTTTTTTTAAAGAAGTTAAAGTAGGTTGATTTCCTTTGACACCATTTTTCTTCAGACTTCCACCTTATGTGACAGGATGGTAGTGGTTGCCTCCCTAAATTATTGTACTTTTTACACCTAAGAATTAAAAATTAGCCTCACTCCATGGCATATCATGTTAAACTCAAGAGTTGTTTTGTTTACTTACTCTTTCACCTCTCCCACAGGTGATTCTCCAAGCTTCTGTATACACAGTCAACAAATATTTGATTTACTTTGTTAGCTTTAATACATGTCACAATCACACCCGGGAGGCCCAGGTGTGGCAATACAGACATCAAGTCTCCTAATAGCCTAATTCTAAACCAGTCAGGGCACACTGTCTTTCATATGAGAAAGAATGACAGAAACAATCTGACAAGTAACAATGGGGCTTCTAGAGCCAAGGGTGGCTGTGGTTAAATTAAATCTTCACTGTTCCTGATACTTCAGAGCTGTCTTTTAGGAATACTTGCCCTCCCCCATTAACAAAACAGGGAACAAAACTCCTCTAGGGACCCCACTCTTCATTTAGTTCAACAGTTTGGATAGAAAAGGGAGATGTGCTTTGAGGCCACACAAGTACAGTGACCCCATTTTCCACCTCATGCATTGCACACAGGAAAAGATATTCTGATTCACCACTTTTTTTCTTCTTTAGTAGTTTAGTCTTGAGTCAAGGTAACTAAAGAATAATTTTACTTATGTATTGTGATCCCACAGTTTCCTTACCACTGAATAAAATTTAGCTATACATTTGCACTCTCTGCTAAACGTGTAAGATGGGAGAAGGGTTACCATTAGAGAAATGGAAAAGACCAGCCGCCTTCTACATACCACCAGTCAGGTCTTTGGCAGACCTCCCACTTTTTACTACTTTAACAGAATAAGCACAATACCTTCCAGTGACAAGAGGACAATCAGGCTCCTATCAATCACTGTGAAGGGAGGACTGGCCAGGCTGAGGGCAGCTTGAGCTAGGCTTTTGCCTTGAGAGGAGAAGCAGCTTCCGAGTGTTGTGTAGGTCAGGCCTTTGCCCTAGGCTTGTTGTTTTCAGTCTCTCAGTACCCCTGCCCTTTCCTTTTACTCTTCAAGTCCAATTCTTACCTTCATATGAATGACTTTTTACGCCCAGATACTTTGCTGGTCCTAGGGTTGCAGAGAGGAAAAGATAAAGTCTTGGCCCTGGGAATTCAGTGTTTAGGGAAGACTCCTTCAACTTAACTATAACAGAGCCAATGATAGTCTTCAAATATGTCAAACCAAAACAGGCAGTGAAGGCTGAGGGCTTAAAGAGCAAAACTCAAAGACAAGACACGCCTGTTCACTAAGATAAAGCTCTACCTGGTGCACTGTCCAAGGCAAATAAGGCTGCCTTTTGGAAGCTAATAAGCTTTTTATGAGATTAGAATTTGAAGAAGGTCACCCAGTAACTTCTGTAATGAAAAATTTTCTTGGTAGTATTTGCCCACTGTTAAGCCCATCTATTGAGTTCTTGGTTTCATTTATCAAATGTTTCAATTCTAGAATTTCTATTTGGTTATTTTGTATCATTTCCAGGCCTCTGTAAACATATTAAGTATAGACATTATAGAATCCATGTCTCCTACCCCCATTATCTGGACCACAACCTCCCCACCATGGGTCTATTTCTATTGTCACTTCTTTTGGTAATTCAGTTACATTTTCCTGTCTTATTATTTAAAAAAAAAAAAAAAATTTTTTTTTTTTTAATGTTTATTTCTCAGAGAGAGAGAGACCGAGCTTGAGTGGGGCAGGGGCAGAGGGAGGGAGACACAGAATCCAAAGCAGGCTCTAGGCTCTGAGCCGTCAGCACAGAGCCCAACGCGGGGCTCAGACTTGTGAACTGTGAGATCATGACTGGAGCCAAAGTCTAACGCTTAACCGACTGAGCCACCCAGGTGCCCTGTTGTCTTACTACTTTTGATTGAATACTATCTTTGGCCAGAACATTACACTTGGTAGTCTTTTGAATAGGACAAATGAATCTCACCTTATAGAAACTATAAAATCTATGCTATCCAGAGTCCTGCAGTGGCAGTAGTGTATATTTAACTGTCAACCCAAGAACCTCACTGACCTACTAGTCAAGTGGAGAAGTTATGCAGAGAGGTCAGCCAAGCATTGCCCTCAGAGAACCAAATGAGGGAGGAGCCCACTCTGATTCCTGTGATGTGTATAATATCCACATTGCACTGACTAGTATTCAACCTAATAAAAATCCCTTTGTTTTAGACGGGATCAAGGGTAAGCAAACCCGCATGGTCTTTAAAGGATAAACTTGTATTTAGTGCCTTAGCAGTCATACTTCAGTGAGGGCTCCATGAACTCAAATTTACAGAACTGAGGGAGTTCTGAGGAGGTATCTTGCATTCCTTCAGCATTACTGAGTCATAGAAGCAAGCCATACACTCCACCATGCTTAGCAGACCTAAATTCATTAAAAGCTCCATTTGGAGAAACTTGCAAGTATTCATCTAGATAGTAGAGGCTAAGGGTTGGACTCTGCACTTGGGAACAGGTACTGCCTCAGCTCTAAAGGAGTTTCTAAAGTTAAACATATCCTTAGAAGTCTGCAGTTTCTCAAATTTTAAAGTCAAGTCTTTATATTTTAAGAAAAGACTCAAGGTCTGGGCTTTTCTTTCTGGAGTTGGAACCTTGATATTATATCCCTAAGAATTCCCTGAATAGTTCAGGGACTCGGACGTCCTCACCAACAAATCAATGGTAGCGTGACAATACTGCACTTGGAATAAGGACAGACATTTCGAAGATAATAACTTTGACTTTGTTAGCGCCACATGCCTAATATCATTTCAGTCTGATAGAGTAGGTTGGTATTACTCCTGTTCACCAATTCACCTGTCACTACCTGGTCTTGATCGTAAAGTGGGGAAATACATTGAGAGCAAAAAATAAAATCAGTTCAATTTTATGAGCATTCCATTAAATGACTTCCAAGAGACAATCTTACATGAAGAGATGTTAAGAATAAAAACAGAATTAGGGAAAGGTTGAATTACATATTTAGCTGAAAATTAGATGATGTTTTAGATTCACAGAGAGCAAGAATTATGTCTCATTTATCTTTTTATCTTACACAGAGATTTGCAGAGTAGGTCATTCATAAATATTTGTTTAACTAAAAGGATCTCAGACTGTGACTTCATTACTTAAACCTTATATCATAGCATATCTATGTGCCTTGGTCACAATCCAAGGGGTTTGGGCTAGATTTATCTTTGAAGACTCTTCTAGCCCAAAGCTAATCGACCTGTTGTGCCACCTTTCCTTACATTTTAATGTGTCCAGGAATCACCTAGTGTGCTACTTACAGTGCAGAATTCTAGGCCAAGTAGAATTGGCCCCAAGGAGTTGGGGCCCCAGGAATCTGAATATTTATTTATTTTTCTTTTTTATTTGAGAGAGCACAGTAGAGAAGGGCAGAGAGAGAATCTTAAGCAGGCTCCACATTTAGCACAGAGCTGAAGTGGGTCTTGATCCCATGATGCTAGGATCATGACCTTAGCTGAAATCAAGAGTTGGACACTCAACTAACTGAGCCAATGAGGTGCCCCAATCTGAATTTTTAAAATCAGTCCAGACAATTCCAATGCAAGCAATGTGGAACCTCACTTTAGAAGCATTGAATTGTATACTGACTTGCTTCCAGTGTTTGCTTGACATGTAGCAATTTTGTTATTTATCACTGTAAAGAATATACAGTGTTTTTTAACCTGGGATAATTACCTCTAAAAATGTACGTATTACATTTTTAAAAATCTTTTGAAGCCAAACTTTTACCCAAGATGAATAGCACAGGAAACCAGAATCTTTCACACGTCTTACCCACAGATAGCCTTCTGATTTCCAACTATACTTAAGAGCACGTTGTGCCCTCTTTAGTGTTGGGTTAAGAAGTACTCTTTTCAAATTATCCCAATTTCCACAAAACCAAGGGTATCAGAAGATGTAGAAAATGTCTATAGAATTATCTACTTTGGGGCATAAAATAGATACTTACATACATGAATCTGACATATGTCTTAACATCCAGACTGATTCTACTTTGTCCTATTCTTAGATACTATCCATTATTCTCTCTAGCTTAGCATCAGCATGTCAGTTCCAGCCAAATTAACACTTTACAAGATCCAGACTGGAGGTCAGTGAGTCGAGGCTCTTGTTACTCTAAAAAGTCTATCCGTGTTCTAAGGAGTAGTGCTTCCATCAGGACTGCCACTTAAGGCTGTGTTCCCACCTGCCATTGCTGGCCACTCTACAGAACAATTAAGAGATGAATTTGGGAGGGAATAATTTCCTGGAGTCATTTTTCGAAAGATGATGGAACATTCTTGTATGTTGTTAATGTTTGAAATGGCTCCATTATTTTCCAAGTGCCGTATCCTGGATAGGTAACTATGGCTAACAATCTACCCCTTGTCTTGACTGCACCCAAATCATGTCTAGTGCATCAGGGGAAGGAAATGAATTCGGTACACTTCTTGCCTCTCTGAATTTTTCACTATTCCATCATTAGCTTTTATAACTCTTTTTGGCAGACTAAATTGAGACTTGAGAAAAGAAATGTTGAAGCTCGTGATGAAAAATTTTTAAATCCAATACGTTTTTTTCTTTGTTTTTTCTGGTCATATTTTAAACTGCTAGATCACTTGCCCATTCTTTCTTTCTCAAGCTAAACAGAGAAACACACACACCTGATGCGTGTACACAGGCACAAAGACACAGACACATCCGCATCCTCAGGTTGATGGGACTTGTTAGAATCTGTTGCCAGCCTGAGACAAGCTTGCAGGAAAGTGGTTGGGAAGTGGCCTTGGGAATCACGCCTGTGGGGAAGTAGAGGGAACAGCTTTGTGCAGAGGGGGGTGTTGAACTGCAAGGCAGCCCTTACAGAGGCCTACACCAGTCTCTCAGGGCAACTCTAGAACTGGAATGGCTCTTCAGTCTTGTCCTGCTTAGGGCAAAGCTGTCTGACCTTCATACACCAATATATACCCATCATTGGATGAGGACTGCCCAGGGAGGGGCATGATCTTGCACAAGGTCATTCTTTTCATCAGGGTCATTCCCTGAGAGGAACATGGCTGAGAGCCGTCAGCTGCCAATGTCCCCAGCAGTTGGGGAATGGATGCATCAGACTTGAAGGAAGGACTGGACCACACCCCATAGTGTCCACTACAGAACCACAGTAAAAATGTGGACATGAAACCTCACCTATGGCTGCTGTCTTTGGGCCTTTAGTTTTTGTTTTGTTTTGGCTTTTCAAGATTATCCAGACTTTCCCAGTGTCTCCACTCTTTATGCTTTGATTTTCAGTACTTTTAAGTTTTCTCAAGGTAAAGATTAAAAATCAGGCTAAAACAATACTTACGTAAGACTTCTAAAAAATGCTCTGGGTAACTACTAGGTAGTAGGATATGCTCCAAAACAGGAATTTTCTGAACCAATTTGGGCTTCAGAGAAAAGTCGGTTGAGTTTAGGAGGCAGGGAAGTTGGGGTCTGCCTGTGCTGTGTGATTGGAACGGTCATGAAATATCTCAGCAGCTCTGAAATCGTTTCCATTTACAACTATCTGTGAACCTCCATGGTGCTTACCTGTCAGTGTCCTTCACTTGGCCCTTGGAATGAATTGTCTCCTCTTGTTATCTCTTTGTGTCTAATTGGAATTCCCAGGCTTGACTGCCCAATGCCTCCAACCCTTTGAGGTCAGGCCAGGCTACTGATTCTCCGTGTCCATGACCAGGGAGGGCATACATGTGAAGGTAACACTCCTATCCTGGTTTTTGCCTATATGCGAAGTAAGTTATGCCTAATATGGGAAATAATTTATACCTAATAAGCCTTCAATTATAAAACGTGGCAGGTACTAACACCTCACCTGGAGATTGCTAAATACTGGCTGATAACAAGATTGAAGGATGGGTAAGAGCCATTGGGATAAAGGGGTGCTTGAAATAGGGAAGTGGATGGGCAGATATGGTAGGCAGTATTTCTAAAGTTCCCTCTCCCCAAAGGTGTCCCATCCTAATTCCCCAGAATGCATGAATATGAGGAAATATCACTTCCATGATTCTGTTAATATAAAGCACAGTTTACATTAAAATAAAGGGATCATCCTGCATTATCCAGATGGGCCCCATAGAATCACAGAAGCCTTTAAAAATGGAGAGCTCTTTCCAACTGGAGTAGAAAAGGAAGTCAGATTTGAAGCATGGAAGAACTTGATACACTCTTGTTGCTTTGAAGATAAAGGGGACCATGTGAGAAAAAAATGAGAGTTGCTTCTAAAAGCAGAGAGAAAACCCCAGCTGACATCCAGCAAGAAAATGGGGCCTCAAGCCTACAGTTGCAAGGGACTGAATTGTGCCATCAACCTCACTGAGCTTGGAAGAATATTCATTACCCAAGCCTCCAGCTTGGTAGGCTGGGTAGGAACCCTTGGTAGGCTTGGTAGGAACCCAGCCCAGGCAACTCTCTAATCTCATCCTGAGACCCTGAGCATGGGACCCAGCCTAGCGTGTCCAGACTTCTTAACGTACAGAACTGTGAGATAAATTAAGTTGGTGTTTTAAGCTGCTAAGTTTGTGGTATTTGGTTTTTGCAGCAGTAGAGAACTAGTGCAGTAGCCAAGATTAATAAGTCTACTCACTATTTTGAAAAGCACTGTTGCTGTGGGGAAAACTAGAGGTTTTTTTTTGTTTTTTTGTTTTTGTTTTTTTTTAAGATTCTACACATAAGTGATACCATACAGCATATTTCTTTGTCTGGTTTGTTTCACTTAGCATAATGCCCTCCAGGTTTGTCCATGTTGTTGCAAGTGGCAAGGTGTTCTTTATTTTAATGACTAAATAATATTCCTATATATAATTATATATATTTACCCCTCTATATATTCCTACATATATGGATTTCAATATATATATTCCTATATTGTGTGTATATGTACATAATATTGTATATGTATGTATATAATATGTATATGACATTTTCTCTATCCATTCATCTGTTGACAGACACTGTGGTTGTTTCCATGTCTTGGCTATTGTGAATAGTGCTGCAATGAACATGAGTGTTTAGGTATCTCTTCAAGATGGTGATTTCAGTTCCTTTGCATACATACACGGATGGGAATGCTAGATCAAATGATAGTTTAATTTTTAATTTTTTGACGAGATGCCACATTATTTCCTTAATATCTGTACTATTTTACACTCTCCCTCAGGGGAGAGAGAGAGAGGGAGAGAGAGAACTATGCTAAATATGATGATGATGATGTGGGTGAGGTGATGGATGTGTTAATTATCTTGACCTTGGTAATCATTCTACAAGGCATATGTGTATCAAATCATCACATTGTACCCTTTAAATATGATTATATTTATCAAGTATTCCTCAATAAAGTTATAAATAAAAAAAAAATTGTAGAAAAAGAAAGAAAAAGGAAACCAGAATCTTCCTCCAGAACCAGTCTAGCAGAAGAGGAGGAGGGTAGACTAAGATCCAGAACTTAATGTGCTGGCTTGAGCTTCGACTTTATATATACCAACCCATTTATTTCTAATACTTATCCTATGTGGCAGATACTGTTATATCCTAATATTATCACCATGAGCTGCCAACTGCTGTTCAGAGAAATTTACTGATAAGTCCACTGAATTCTTAATCCAAGCTGCACACCGGAATCACCTAATGAGCTTTAGAAAAAAAAAAAAAAAAATCCAGATGTTCAGGCCTTACCCCTGACCCACTCAATCAGTTAAGTCCAGGTCTCTGACATTTTTTAAAGCCTCCTTGGATGCTTCTGATATAACCCATTGGTTTAAAGTGTGGTCTGTGGAATCTCCTCAGGGCCAGGGCAGACACTAGTGGTTGTCTCCTGACAGCTATTCCCTACTTCTCCGTTTACAACAGAACCCCAATTATGTTCAGGGAGCAGTATGCCTAGCCTGAGGTTGTTGTCTCAATTTGACACTCCGTGTTTCACTTTCCCAAATACCTTCCCATCTCTTTGTAGCTAGAGGCAACCTGTAACAGTCTGACCAAAAACATCTCAGGAGACTGCCAGGAATGGAGAATTTCTATGAAAGGTTTTGCTTCTAAAAAAAAAAGATGAAGGTGCACAAGGGGAGCTGTCTGGTACCATTCCTTGGGCATGGTAGTGAGACGATGTGCTCCTGGGAGCAGCAGTCATCTGTGCATCTAAGCCTTAGATCTGAGACCTCTAAGGTAAAAAGCTAACATGCTGAGAAGTGAGGACAGAAAGAAAGCCTGAGGCTCTGATGACATCACTGAGCTGCACCAACCCTGGAGCAGTTATTAGGAGACTTGTTACTATGTGAGATAGTTAGATTATTGAGTATTTTGTTACTTTCAGTTAAAAGCATTTCTAACTACACACAGGACTGATTTAGAATGCAAATCAGAATTTCTGGTAATAGGGTCTAGAGTACTTGCATTTTGAACAACCACCCAATTCTTTGTGCACTGACATCTAAATACACTGATCTAGGATCACCCATCCAGAAAATGATGAAGCTACTTCTAACTGGCCCATGTTTTTTTCCACTTTACTGTGCTGCAAAGGAATGGAAAGACATCTATATTCCTTGCGTGTTACTACAGTCCTCATGGGAAAGTTGGTATTCTGTATATCAGAAAATAATAAGTAAGGAAATAACTGGAGAAAACATGTCCACAAGTTTTTATTTAAAAAAAAAAAAAAAGGTCTCGGGGCACCTGGGTGGTTCAGTCGATTCCTACTTCAGCTCAGGTCATGATCTCACAGTAAGTTCGAGCCTCCCGTTGAACTCTGTGCTAACAGCATGGAGTCTGGAGCCTGCTTCGGATTCTGCATTTCCCTTTCTCTCTCTGCCCTTCCTCTGCTCACACTCTGTCTCTCTTTCTCTCAAAAATGAACAAACTTCAAAAAAATCTTTAAAAGTCTGTAAAACCCATATTTGCATATAAACCAGGAAATACTGGGTATGTGGGGAGGGATGTAGAAGAGTGGGGAGAACCAAGACAAGGCTCACTTTCACGTTCATTATAAAGGACCTGCTGAAGGGTAGTAGCTGCCAGGGTCTCAGAAAATGTTCCCCATAATCAGGTTACATAACTTTTCGTAAATATGTTAACTCCACATATCAGGGTGCACCCTAATAATCTAGATATCTAGAGACAATCTCCTTGTCTAAAAAAGCTTCAGATCTCTCATTTTGAGTATTTTTGTATCTTCATCATGACCCTTAGAGTTGTCTCTAATATTTCCCATTTGGAAATGATTTCCTGCATAGGGAGTTCCATGTGAGCTCCTGAAGAGAGTAGCCATCTCCCTTTTGTTTGCTGTCGTATCCATAGTTTAAAGCACAATGCTTTGAACATAGTAGGAGGTATTCATCCAGCATCACCTGCAAGATCCCGAAAGACCCGGCAGGCAGATGACTTCTTAGGAACTGGTATTTTGTGAGGCACCTGGAACATGTCATTCGATCACTCTCTCAGATGGGGCCCAACACTCAGAAAATCTTAGCACTGTTCTAAAGGTCACAGAGCTAAGCAGCTGCAGAGCCAGCTATCTGAGTTTATTCCTGTGTCCTTTCTTCAGGTTCATTCCTCACAAAGCCCAAATCACTCTCCTTTAAAATCAATCTCAAATATATGTCTCCTGTGGAGATTACATAGAAGAGCAAGGTAACTATTCACCCTCAACAAATAGCATTCTGCCACTTAAAAGAACTGTACATTGTGGGTTTCTCTCAAATAATTACTCTCAAATAAATTTAATGTCCTTGATATAGACACACATAACTCTTATACCGTACATTATATAAAGCATAATGACTGGTATATGGAAATTTAGTATCCATTCACCATGTTAGTACATCAAAGCACAAGTCTTTAGCTTTTTTTTTTAAAGTTTATTTATTTATTCTGAGGGAGTGGGGAGAGAGAGAGGGAGACAGAGAATCCCAAGCAGGCTCTGCCCTGTCAGCACAGAGCCCTTCACAGGGCTCGAATTTATGAACCATGAGATCATGACCAGAGCCGAAACCACGAGTCGACGCTTAACCGACTGAGCCACCCAGGCACCCCTGAACTTTTAATTTTATTTGCAGTGAGTGAGACCCTAACTACCTAAAGCCATGAGATTAAACCATTTGTTTAATGAGTGAGCTTATTACTAAGTAGTGATCATGGGCCAACAAGGCATGAAGATTGAGCCATCAGGAAGTTTACGGAGAATTAAGGGAATAAAAACAGAAGGATGACATGAGACCTGTTTCTATACCAGATTAAAAGCATCCTTGTGTGTGTGTGTGCTCTTTAAATCCTAACTCTCAACAAGCCTGGATCTACACTGTTGGCTCAGCCAGGAAGAACAGCTTGAGGCACAGAACAGGCTTACTTGGATGGCTGGAGACCTTAGAAATGCTGAGAAAAACCTGAGAAATGCTGAGAACATAGAAAGAGACACTGGATGTATTCCAAATAAGAGTTCCTCAAACGGCATTAGCTTTTGTTGGACAAGTGTGAAAGTTTTGTTAAACATAAATCAACTGTTTTGATTCAGGAAAGAAGTTTATCTCTATGCCAGCAAGTCTTCTCAGGTCTGCATGTCTGTTATTTGGGCTTTTGGGTGTGCCTGTTGGCGTTTCCAGAGATATTTGTGTTGGTGATACTCTATTGCATGAATACTTTCTAGGTAAAAATATAACTCCTTAAGTACTAGGTATGCTAAAACATAAGCTTAATTGCTAAGGAACTTACCAACCCTAAAATACCTACATTTTACTTCAAGGATAGCATTTTGGTTAGAAATGTGACCCAAAGTCACTTAATTCATGAGGTCTGAGAGGCATGTATGTTCCAACATGCCTTTATTAAGTGATTTTTTAAAATATTTTCCCCTTTTGAAGAGTTAATACACATAAATGGTGCAAAAATCTAAAGGAAAAGAAAATACAGGAAAAATGGCACATCTCCCTTATCTTGCCTTGCTTTTAAAAATGATACGATGGGAAGAAGTACAGGGCAGTGGAAAGAACACACTCTTAAAAGGAGAATAAAACCGAATGGAGAGAGAATATTGAGTTAAAAAAAATTTTTTTAATGTTTATTTATTTTTGAGAGATAGAGTGTGAGCAGGGGAGGGGCAGGGAGAGAAAGGGAGACACAGAATCTGAAGCAGCTTCAGTCTCTGAGCTGTCAGCACAAAACCCAATGTGGGGCTCGAACCCACAAGATCATGACCTGAGCTGAAGTCGGTCGCTTAACCTACTGAGCCACCCAGGCGCCCTGAGAATATTTAGTGAGTTTTAATCCATAGTTTGGAAAAGAAATGGACAAAAGCGTAACTCAGTCTGCAGAGAAGACATTGCAGGCAAAAGTGAAAATAGATTCTATGTGTGACTTAATATCTAGTACTCGACACCAGGTGCCTGACATATTTCTTTGCTTACTCCACAATCACTTGCAAGTTATGTTTAATTGTCCCAATTTATTATTCTTATGAATCCCAGCTCTGCCTCTTTCCACTGGGGAATATTAAGTTTATGAAAAGTTTTGAACCTCACTTTCTTCATCTATAAAATAAGAATAAGCAATGTCATGAGCATGCGTGGAAGTTCCTTAGCACAGTGTCCTGGACATGTGAAAACTTAATAATTCTTTTACCATTATGATTAAGTTGTGTTCTTGAACCAATCAGATCTATGCTGGAAACAACAAATTATAGGGAATCCCACTCTAGTTTCTTACATTTTCATTCTGAAGATCTAACTCTAAGCTAAGCCATCTCAGCCCTCATCCTATGTGACTGGAGTTTTATTTCTCAGGAGGGAAAATGGGGTCCAAGAATCTTACTTGCCACTATAAATGATTATATTATGATATTTTGCTCAGTCAGTCTCCCTGAATCATGATCAAGTTACAAAGACATCTACCTATATTATCAAAAAAAAAAACAAAAAACAAAAAACAAAAAAAAAACAAGGAAGGAAGGAAATGAAAAAGAAAACCAAGGCTGGAGACATTGCAGTCCTAGACTTCAAACTCTATTACAAAGCTGTAATCATCAAGATAGTATGGTACTGGCACAAAAACAGACCCATAGATCAATGCAACAGAATAGAGAACCCAGAAATGAACCCACAAGTGTACGGTCAACTGATTTTTGACAAAGCAGGAATGAATATCCAATGGAATAAAGACAGTCTTTTCAGAAAATGATGTTGGGAAAACTGGACAGTGACATGCAGAAGAATGAACCTGGACCACTTTCTCACACCATACACAAAAATAAACTCAAAATGGATGAAAGACCTAAACATAAGACATGAAGCCATTAAAATCCTAGAGGAGAAAGCAGGCAAAACCTCCTTGACCTCAGCTACAGCAACTTCTTACTCAACATGTCTCTGGAGGCAAGGGAAATAAAGAAATGAGCAAAAGACATAAACAGACACTTTTCCAAAGAAGACATCCAGATGGCTAACAGGCACATGAGAAGATGCTCAACATCACTCATCATCAGGAAAATACAAATCAAAACCACAATGAGATACCACCTCACACCTGTCAGAATGATTAAAATTAACAACTCAGACAATAGCAGATGCTGGTGGAAATGCAAACTGGTCCAGCCACTCTGGAAAACAGTATGGAGGTTACTCAAAAAATGAAAAATAGAACTACCATACGACCCAGCAACCTTACTACTAGGTATTTACCCAAAGGATACAGGTGTGCTGTTTCAAAGGGACACATGCACCCCAGTGTTTATAGCAACACTATCAACAATAGCCAAAGTATGGAAAGAGCCCAAATGTCCATCAACCGATGAGTGGATAAAGAAGATGTGGTATATATATATATATATATATATATATACACACACACATATATATGATATATAAAATGGTATTATATATATATATGTGTGTGTGTATATGTGTATATATATGTATATATGTGTATATATGTGTGTATATATATGTATATATGTGTATATACATATATATATATATAATGGAATATTACTGGTGATCAAAAAGAATGAAATCTTGCCATTTGCAACAATGTGGTTGTTGTTGATTGTATTATGCTAAGCAAAATTAGAGAAAAGACAAATACCATACGACTTCATTCATATGTGGAATTTAAGATACAAAACAGATGGACATAAGGGAAGGGAAGCAAAAATAATATAAAAACAGGGTGGGGGACAAAATATAAGAGAATCTTAAATACAGAGACCAAACAGGGTTTCTGGAGGGGTGTTGGGTGGGGGGATGGGCTAAATGGGCAAGGGGCAGTAGGAAGACACTTTTTGGGATGAGCACTGGGTGTTACATGTAGGGGATGAATCACTGGATTCCTTTCCTAAATCATAATTGCACTATATGCTACTAATTGGATGTAAACTTTAATTAATTAATTAATTTTTTTTTTAAGTGGGGGAAAAAAGACCAAAAGGAAAGAAGGAAGGAAGGAAGGAAGGAAGGAAGGAAGGAAGGAAGGAAGGAAGATAAAATAGGCCCTCTGTCTCCACTTCTTATCTATGATCCCCTGATTTTATGATGGTATGAGCCTCATAGCTCCCCATGCTCTCCATTTTCTCAGGTAATATCAGTTATAAGGGTTTCTAGCTTTCTGTAAGGTGATTCACTACTTTTTTTTCTCAATAAACTGTTAACACATGACCACCCAGAGAGAGGAGAAAACTTTCCTAGGCTCTAGCTGTCTTCAAAGCCAGATGAAGGAGAAGCCAACTGGACACCTGACAGGGGCACCAGTCTATAAGGGGCACTGAAACATTTCTGAACATAATAAGATTAATAAAACCGTGTACACCAGAACTCACCTCAGGGGGAGTATGTATATAGGGGATACTTTGATAGACTGCTGAAAACAAGAGCTAAGGCCTCCAGGGGCATTGTGGAATAAACACCAGATGTTCACTGGATACCAAGTGTTGGTTCACTTAACTGAATGCTTACTGTTTTGCTCTTGGGGTATAAAGGACTGAGACCTGAGCTGGGTACTGCTCACCACCATCCCACCTCCTCTACCCTTTCTCCAAAAAGCTCAGCCTCACCTATAAAGCAGTGTTTAAAAATACTTGGAGATAAAATTTAACAGGGTAACCAGGTACTCATAGATCTTGATTTTTAAAATACTTCCAAATACCACTCAGGACGTCATATACAGAACCTATACTATGTCTTGTTGTTGGATGTTGCATTTCAATCCTCTACACTAGTGGTCATTTATTGGAGCTCTTCCCTTTCTGGAAGAGGGAGATTGCCTGATTTCACCATCAAGAACACAGATTTAGCCATCCCAGTGGGATTTGTCAACCCCACATCTTGCTAATGTCCAATTCACCAATGCACATAACTAAATCAAGCACAGCTCTCTGCTATTAATTAAAATATAAAAGCAAGATTGCCAGTAATAATGTGTGTGTTGGTGAGTTGACTCTATTATATAAAGCTGTTCTGTTGTGGCTTCATCTGTCTTGCCACGTTGAGGGGTATTTCTTGATGCACGTGTAGATAATGATGTGTCAGCAATATAGAAAAGTTTGCTTGAGTAGTTGGCCATTAACTCTTAATATGTTGATTGTGGTTTATTCCATAACAAAATTCCGTATCTTTGTTAGTTTTTTGCACCATGTTATAGAGACACAAAAAGAACCAGAACCACAAATCTCATTCAACTTTACTTGTTCACTGGAGAGGGATGGAACGCGACAACTGCAATGTGTATTGTGTACCTTGCTATTTCAGACATTGAAATTGAACCTTTTTTGAACCCTTTTTTTTTTTAATGTGGGAAGATACACTTCATCATTGTGCATGTATAAGGGAGTGATTTGATCATAGCAAAACCTTGAGGACCCAGTGAGTCTGTGTGACTTGAGAAGCTTTGGATACAGACATCCTATTAAGTATCAAATTCATATGCCAAGGAAAATGAGCTCCTGTAATGGATAAATTTCTGTGCATTGGAAATGTTTTTAGAAAGAAGTATTAAAAGGAGATGTACCAAAGAAACTTCAGCATGTTCCCTTGTTCAGTGATAAGATTTGTTTTAAAATTTACATGGATATCTGGAAGTAAGTTATAGAAAATGGAAAAGCTATCCTCCCTCTTCAAGTGGATATTAGTTTGACAAGCCATGTGATAATAATGGCTGTAGTCAGCTGTTGGTATTTTTGCGGTGTGTAAGAGAGTTTAAATGAATTCTTCTTTTGTGTACCTCATCAGTTAACTATGAAAGGAATCAATGTGTTCAGTCTCATCTAAGATTTCTTTTTGAATTATAAACCAACCCTTCATGTGTGTGGATCATTTTGCACTGATAGTACCCCCTGCTATGCTTGGTAAAATGTCAAGCTTTTCTGCCTATATACAGAAAGAAATAGCCATTTGTATAGTACACTGTTATCTAGTTGCTGCAAGATATTTGTTTACAAAAACAAAAAATGCCCAGTCTTATTATAGTAACAAAGTCTCCACTGGGAGATAAAAACCAAATCTTTGCTTCTTCCATGATTTTTGCTAAGAAATTGGTAGCTGGCACATCATCTCTCTCTATGTAGAAGGAGGTGACTTCCAATGGCAGCATGTTTATTTTGTAATAGGGTAAAATTTTGGAAATCAGTAATGTATTTCTTTCTCTTGTCTCACTGAGAGGGCGACCTTCACCTAGTTGTGCTGAATGCCCATCTAACTGAAGGGGGGGTACAGTGGTGGAGATTGGGATTTATAGTAAGAAAGAATGCAAAAAACATTATTTTATATTATTCAGATTCTGGCGTAAGAAATAAGATGATGCAGAAAAATTTAAAAAGTACTTCCAAGTCAGGCTATTGCCTTGTGAGAAGATTTTTGCAAATACTCTTATTTCTCCTCTTTAACATCTCACAGTTCCAGCCTGGGTGATCCAGCTTATGTGGGCTAGAGAAGAAACTTTTGCTACCTGACAGCAAAGTTCCAAGAACTGCTGCTACATGGAAGAAGATACATCAGAAAATTAAAGACAACCCACACATTTTTCTTCCCAGGGTGGAAAGAGGGAAGTAGGATGAAGAAGGAAGACTAAGAAAACAAAGTACAGGAATGATGTATGTCCCCTCCCACCCCAGCTAGATGAGTGAGGAAAACTGAGAGGTAGAGGGGGCAGAGGGATTCTTGCCCCATCTTGTCACTTGGGACTCTGAGAGGGATTGCCTTGCAGGCTGTTCTCTGTTCAAACTGGAGAGAACCCACATCCTTTGGCTTTGCAGAAGGTCAAGAGGAGGCTATGGTTTCCCCAAGTGGCCTTGCCTCTCATGTGGTATGTATATAGGATCCTGCAATTGCTGAGCCTGGGGTGGAGAGAGACCCAGTGGTTGTTGCTGTAATGGGGGTGGAGTGTTCTGTAGAGAGGGTTACAGAGTAAATCACCAGACCAGGGACTCAGAAGTGTCTGTAGCCCCTGAGAGACCAAAGTGGGGCTGAGTCTGTCAAGAGAAGATCGGATGACAGAGTGGCCATAGATCCCTCAGATAAGCTCTAACCATGTGAAGACCTTGGGGACTGCTCTAAAGGTTCCTAACCATTGGCATTGAAGAAGAGGTCCAGAAGTATATGAAAAATTGAAAACTTGTGTGGGGAATGGAGAGGAGCATGCTGATGATGCCAAACCAGCCCCCATAGGGACTTTGGGGCACTCTAGCTGTTCAGTAGCCACAGAACTGAGCCACAAGTATCAGCTGGGCAAGAACCAACCAGGAGAAGTAGGTCCATCACCCCAAAGACTACTGTCCCAGGAATCATGAAAACCACACCCATATATGCAGAAGCCATTTTGGAGAGAAATTGGTGGGGGACATGTGATAAAAGAGATCACAGAGGCTCTTCATTTTTTTGCCTTTTTCCCCTAAGCATTATTTGAAGGGATTGTTTCCTCTACAGATGTTGGTGAGGATGTGAAGAAATGGGAACCCTCTTGCACTGTTGGTGGGAATGCAAAATGGTGCAGCTACTCTGGAAAACAGTGTGGAGTTTCCTCAAAAACTTAAAAGTAAAACTAGCCTATGACCCAGCAATAGCACTACTAGGAATTTACCCAAGGGATACAGGAGTGCTAATGCACACGGGCACATGTACCCCAATGTTTATAGCAGCGCTTTCAACAATAGCCAAATTATGGAAAGAGCCTAAATGTCCATCAACTGATGAATGGATAAAGAAGATGTGTATATATAAACAATGGAATGCTACTTGGCAATGAGAAAGAATGGAATCATGCCATTTGCAGCAACATGGATGGAACTGGAAGGTAATATGCTGAGTGAAATAAGTCAATCAGAGTAGGACCGATATCATATGTTTTCACTCATATGTGGATCTTAAGAAACTTAACAGAAGGCCATGGGGGAAGGGAAGGGGAAAAAATACTTACAGAGAGGGAGGGAGACAAACCACAAGAGATTTTTAAATACAGAGAACAAACTGAGGGTTGATGGGGGTTGGGGAAGAGGGGAAAATGGGTGATGGGCATTTGAGGAGGGCACTTGTTGGGATGAGCACTGGGTGTTGTATGTAAGCCAATTTGACAAAAATTACATTCATAAAAATTTAAAAGAAATAAATAAAGTGATTGTTTGAAAGATTTTAGCATAAAAAAAATGAAGGGATTGTTTCCTTTATTCATTTGAACTAAGATTTCACCCAGATAGGGCCAAAAGTTAATGATTTTTCTCCCCACTACCAGAAGTCAGGGGGGAAGCCCACAGTATTTATGGATAAAAATAAAGGAACAAATCTCTATTGTAACATAAGTTAAATCTGCAACTCTGTTATATTTGTTTTTGAAAGCCATGAGAAATATGTTAATTTACACCAAATTAATACTTTATTTGACAATTTATCTTTTTGAAGTTTATTTATTTATTTTGAGAGAGAGCTGGGGAGGGGTGGAGGGAGAAGGAGAGAGAGAGAGAATACCAAGCAGGCTTCCTGATGTCAGCACAGAGCCTGACATGGAGCTCAATCTCATGAACCATGAGATCATCACCTGAGCCAAAACCAAGAGTTGGACATTTAACCAACGGAGCCACCCACATGCCTCTTGACAATTTAAAAAATAGAAAGTTTATCCTTCACATAGCATATACAGCAACTGTACTCAAGCATGAAAATGAGCATAGTTAATCCCTCTAAATAGTGATCTAATAAGAACACGGTGTAGACAAGAAGAAATTATAGTAAAACCTTGGATTGCAAGTAAATTGTTCCGTGACTGTTCTGCAAGACAAACAAACATTTCTTATAAATTTGAACTTGATAAACAAGTGATGTCTTCCAATATGAGTAGTACATGACACCGAATGTCACATGATCACAGCTGAGCCAATGGTTCTTCTCTCTCTCACTTCAATCTCTCACGGGATTGTGGATGATCATCTCCCATGCTCAGATGCTCCACCACAGGCCACAGTGTTTGGCAGAAATCAGTGATTTTTCAGAACATTGGAAGGTGCCCACAACTGGCACTAATGTATTTTTTGTCAGTTAAAAGCACCTATGGACAGTCCTTTGCTTTTTCATACAAGAGTAAGCTTAGGAATGCTTTGCTTCATTCTAGGTCAGGCTGCCTGCAGATATAGACCCTTTCGTCTGCTGCCTTATTGCCAGTTACATTAAGTACAATATATGACAAGAGTGTATTAATACTGTACTGTCGTCAACATCCGTGAAAGCATATACAATGGCTTCCATGCAGAAAAAGATTCCATTGAGCCAACAGATAGCAGTGATTCTGTTATGATAGTGAAAGTCATCCTACACAATAACCCTACTCTTGTCTCCCTCACACCAGCCATGGAGGTTTTCAAAGATAAGTGCAGGTTAATTTGTTTATTTTTCTTTACATTTTATATTGTCTTTATTATTTTGTATTATTACAGTAATTATTTTCATATGAATGTTTTTGGGTTATGGAACGAATCATCTGAGTTTTCATTATTTCTTATGGGGAAATTCGCTTTGATATACAAGTGCTTTGGATTACAAGCATGTTTCCGGAACGAATTATGCTCACAAACCAAGGTTTTACTCTATTTTCTTTTATAAGGAAATTTCTAGTTGAGACAAAGAATGTTGAAATGACTTTCCTTTTCTTGAACAAACAGTTTTAGAAAATGAAGAAATGACTATAACAACTAATGTGACAACATATTTGCAACAATTGAGTAACTTTTTTTCATGGGTTTTTTCCATTGAATATTTTGTGTAGAAAAAAGGAAAACAAAAAAAAACAAGGATATTTGGGGCCATTTAAGAAAAAAAGACCTCAATTCCATCAATGATAATCCTCTATATAAAAGATAAAAGATAATCTTATTGAATTATGACCCAATAAATATATTTTAGCAAAAAAAGGGGGGGATGCTTGGGTGGCACATTCGGTTGAACATCCAACTCTTGATTTCAACTCAGGTCATGATCCCAAGGGCGAGGGACTGAGCCCCACATTGGGCTCCACACTGAGTGCGTAGCCTCTTAAGATTCTCTCTCTCTTCCTCTTCTGCCCTTCCCTACTCACGCACATGCACACGCTTTCTCTAAATAAATAAATAAATAAATAAATAAATAAGGCTTGAGAATTTCTGGTGAATTTGATTAGCACATCCTACAACTGTCAAGAACAGCAGTAGAGATTATGTGACTTTTCTATTTGTATATATCAAAAAAAGGTCTTGTGTGAATCCAATTAATGCTATCTTGAACAAAGATAGTACATGTCTATCTAACAAAGATAGTACATGCCTATCATGTCACAGTGTGACATGAAGCCTTCTTGAGCACATCCTTCTTAAGTACATCCTCAGGGCATAGCATCCTTGATCTGGCCTGGAGATATAGATATATGACTATGAGGCACACCTATTCTCAAACAATCTCCTCCTGGATGGTCTCCTAGCATGTACTCCTCAGTCTGTAGGACTATAAAAGCAGGTCTTACCCAAGGTGGAGTTGTGGAAATCTACTTGTTTTGCGGCCACCCAAGACATGCTTCTGTACGTAAGTCACCTTAATAAGCCATTTCTTATCAAGCTGGACTTGTTGCCTTTTTTTCAGTCTTATGACTCCTTCAGCCTTTGGAGGTCATTTTGCATATGCCTTTCTTTCATAGAAGTCTAGAACTGATAATGACACAAATATAGATATTTTTTAAAATTTGGTTATTTTTAAGTAAAATATCTTTGGTTTTTAAATATCTTTGAACAAAAGTTGTCAGAGAATATATTGTTTTTATAGGGCCATAGTTTTAATGTATTCTTATTAAATTAGGACTATAATGAACACTAATTATATTTTATTCTGTAGTTCTAATGATCTAAAATGCATTAGCCTCTTTCAGAGGTTTGTAATACATGGTATAAGAACATGATTTGAGAACAAAAGGATGCCACTTGCCATCAAGTTAAGGACCAGGGTTCAATCTCCAAACTGTCAGTGCAGGTTTCCAGAGATCTGGTACACTTATATTCCAACCACAGCAACTCATGGCAAAGCCAGTGCCCTGATCTAAATGTAACTGAAACCTAATGAAGGCATCCACTTGCTTTTCATTGTAAACCATGTCTTACATGATTTGATACAATATAATGCTTGTTAAGGAGCAACTTGAAAAACTGAGCATTACATAATCACTCTTATTGATATACAACAAATGCAATAACTGTCTAAATTGTGAGAGTACACATTGAATATAAAATCATTTTAAGTAGTCATTCTTATCACAAGCTATTAGATCTTGAAAGCTCAACACGTCTGAGCTTTTACTGAGTATTATGTATCTAATGTATTAGCCCCGTGTCTTTTCACCCTCAGGCCATTGTTTTCCCAGTTGGCACTCCCTGTACATCCACCTGCCTAGGGCAGCTCCTCCCCCTTCCTCAGTGGCAGTGGAACTTGTGTGAAAGTGGTAGAACCTGCACCTGACGTCCTGCCTATCTCTTTCCTTTCTCGTCCAGCTATTGTATCTTCTCATGTTCCAATGGAGCACCAGATCCATTTTCAAGGTCTCTACCGTGAGAAGATGCAGAGAGTGTGGAAAATCCTCACAGGGATAGTATTTTTGTAAAGCATACGCCGGTTAAAGTTGTGCAATTAGGACTATCTGGATTCAAACTCGGTTTTGCTGCCAGAAAGTTTGCAGACAACTACAGCCTGCCAAGTTTTCCTATTTTTTCTGTATAAGGTTTTAAGTTCTTCCCCATCAAGCTACTTTCTTGAGGAACCTCAGTCTGCATGGTGAAGATCTATTGTGTGATAGTCCTCTAGGACTTTGAGCTCAGGGATAAACACACCCCAGTGGTCATTCTCCAAGCTCAGGTTCTATTCTCCTTGCAGCTTTTGGAATTTGGGTGTAACCTCTCAGAAAGGAAGCTGTTAGCTGAATAAGAAACAAACACCTCCAACAATGCTATTCACCCTGAGGGTTCCTTAAACTCTTTGTTGCCCAGACAGATTCTAATGATATATACCCAAGGTGAGTTATAGAGAATTAATTATAGACTCCTGAGAATTTAGAAGTGGGATGGCAGCACAGTTGTTCTGATCTCTGAATCATGCTGTTGCATAGATTCAACCTATCTTAGGTAAACTTAGTGTTTGCTTTTGATAATGCAGCAAGTATGAACATAGGACACATTTCTAAGTGACTTTAGGAAATTTGAGTATGTATTTGTTAACACTAATATGTAGTAAAAAGATTATGCCTTCTAAAATTTGGGCAACAAATTGAAAAAGTGGTATTTCTGTTCTTTGAATAAAAAGTGAATGCATTTAATATAGAGAGAGAGAGAGAAAGAGACAGAGACAGAGAGAGAACATGCAGGTAGGTAAAATAAATTTATCAGAAGTAAAAAATAATCAATTCTATTTAAACTACCTGTTTCAGAATTATATTATTAGCTTCTTATTTAGAAATGTATTAAGTCAACTTATGTACTATTTATTACATCAGAACGACCAACACCCTTGTTACCTAGTTTGAAAGAAACAAAATGGATCAGACGTCAGTTCCACCTTAAATAAAGTCGTTTCCTTCCATTTTAATAGTTGAAATATTAAGAAAAAACGGACCTGATGGTGATGTGATCCCATAAGCAGGAGATAAATGTGTTCCAAATGGCAGTGTAGTTCCAAGGAGACCTTCAGGTTTTTATTCCAATACTTCATTACACAGAAAGTGTGTTTGATCAGGCAAGACCTTCAAATCTGAACTCCTCTGTGGTCAAGGGAATGCTAATGACTATCTGACAGCTTGTCACAGACATTGGATTTTTTTCCCCCTATCATCCCCAGCCAGTTTTCCTTCTGTCTGGCAGCTAATGTGGTGCAGACTGCCAGCAGGCACCATACCCACTATCTTGGGAGGAGTCTGTTTCCAGCAGCCTTCTTTTACTGTCATCTCTATATTGTATCTTTATTCCAGGTCATTCTAGAATTTATAGGCATGCTGGTATGATTTTAATTTTCATTTGTTTGTTATATTACTTTACGTGACTCCTTTTTCTACTCCACGAATCTATGTCTGATCTCTCCATAACATCAAAGTGCCTGGAAGGTCTGATTCTCTTTGACACAGAGAAGCTCACCAGAGGCCATACCTCTGGTTTAGTTTATGACCCTTTAGGACATGGTTTTCTCTACAGACCAGCAAATGGCCAAATTATGGAGTGGAGAAGAGAAGGAAGAGAGTGGGAAGAAGTGAGACCTGAGACAAGTCACAATACCTGCCCCTAATGCGAAATCTTTGCCTCTCAGAAGTTATCATTTGCTAGACAGCCCCACACAGAGCTAGCCATCAACCAACATCAACCACTTGCATTTACCTGGAGTAAAATTACCTTGTATGCAAATAGTAATGATTCTTATAATGACATACAATGCCTAAACAGCATCATCATATGGTAATAGCAAATTAGAGGTGTGATAGGGAAGTGATTTACAAATACCCCAACTCAGGGTGCACCCTCAAGCTTATCCAGTTGCTCCAAGGCATGAACAGGGAGGCTGGAGGCTTTCATTTCCACTGCACCCTCCTTGTGGTGTCTAGGCCCAAGTCTCAGAGAGCTGGTTATCCTGTTTTTTAAAAAGGGGATTTGTCCACAAGAATAGTTCCAATAGAGCTGAGTGACGTCTTAGGGCATCACCCCTATTGGGGCCTGCAGCTGTAGTATGGGAGGGAGGAGGGAGACTCTTGTCTCTCAGCACAGGCACCTGTGGTGGGCACCAGAGTGGTGAGTGAGCTGGGTGTCATCTATTGGTCCCTTGTGACAGCTGGCAGAGAAATGTACACACAAGTAAACACTGAGAGGTATGCATACAAAAGGTGAGGGCTTGTAGCAAAACAAGGGCTCAACAGGAGGCATGGTTGAGCCAGGAATTCCATCAAACTAGAAAGCAGGGAAGGAAACCTCAGGCCTCAGTTCTTGGTTAAATCCTAAAAACAACTCATTGTGCTTCTGTTGCAGTCAATGCATAAGAATGAATGGGGCAGAAAGTGAGACCATGAGTAAGAATGAGAATAGTGTGGCTGAGACTGAGTGTACAGGGAGTCAAAAATGAGTGGCTTGTTACACCACTGGTTCCATGTTGGCAGAATATGTGGATGGGAAGCCAAGGACATGCAAACATGTAAAATGGTGATTACTTGTGTCAAGGGCACTGGAATGATCAGTGCTACCAGGATACTGGCTTTTTACTCTTTGAAGTAACCCACAATATGAATTTCTTGACTTGTTCGCTGCTGTCTCCCCGGCTCCAGGAACAGCCTGGCACATAGCAGGTGTGCAATAAATATTTGTTGAGTGCATGATTAATTAAACTGGCTGGTATTCCTTCTCAGTCTCATTAGTGGAGAGATGAGGAGCCAGCCAGTCTGCAAAACCTTTCTGGATTTAGAAGCAATGAGAAGCCATGCATTCCACGAAAAGCAGAGAATCACTCTTGTGTTTCTCCTATTCTCTGTCCCCAACACTACTTTCTTCCCCCCTCACCTGCAAAGGATCTTTTCTGTCCATGTTGAGTCCCAACACCATCCCTCAACATGATTTCTCCCACCCCACCCAACACTGTTGTACCACATGATTGGGCATCACCCTGAGCAGGAGCTTTTCTCAGCACCATTAAGTTTGCTGGTAACTGGAGGCAAGTCTTCCCATTACATTTATATCTTCCCATTTATATCTAGGAAAAAGCCTAGATATAAAGCAGAGACATGGGCTAGAAGTAGATGAAGCCTTTCTGGAAGACACTTTATGTCTCCCTGAATTTCATCCATTATTAAACCATGAATCCTACAGATTTAATGTCTTGGCTTGCTGCACAACTATATTTAGCAACACTTCAGGATAGCACAGAGTGACTTCCTGCAGGAATACTCAGCTTTTTCCCTGGATAGATGTAGCCTTGACACATCATCTGGTGTTGTAAGTTCTTAACTGTACTTGTACAGGTCTCCTTTATTCCCCCTTACTGGGGACCCCAGCTGCTAGCTGCTACCTGCTAGCTATTTTCAACCTCTTTGAAAATAGGCAGTGATAAATAAGATAATTTGCTAAAGATAACTTTATCAAAAAGAAGTATTAGCAAATACAGAGAATCTCCAGTATATATTCCTTTGGCTTCCTGAGGTCCCTTAATCAATATGGAATTCTTTAAAAATATGGAGACATTTTGATAACATCACAATCAGGATTCTATTAAGTCACTAAGATCCACCAGACTGTAAATTATTTTAGCTATTCCCCTCTCCCCAAGTCCCAGACCTCACCCAGAGCCCAACATGGTGACTAGTTCTGGTACTGGCCAGATTAATGAAAGCACTCATTAATCAATATGACAGGAAGAATTTGAATAATTCCTATTTCCCTCAGTCTAATAAGAAGGATACAGCCCAAGGATACAGTGCATGTGTGACTTTGATAGAATTTGTGAATTCTCTCAAACATTTGGAAATCTGTGATTTTGTTTCCCAGACACAGAGTATATTAAGGTTTAGCATAGAATTTTTTGCATAGTTAGGTACTTCGGGGCATTTTGTTTAGTAACCAGTTTGATGTCCTTTTTTCTCTGCTTTCATTATAGTATCCATGAATCCTATTAATTAAAAAAATAATCTTTTAAAAGAAAGCAAAGGAGGGGTGCCTGGGTGGCTCAGTTGGTTAAGCCTCTGACTTCAGTTCAGGTCATGATTTCATGGTTCGTGAGTTCAAGCCCTGTGTCAGGCTTTGTGCTGACAGCTAAGAGCCTGGAGCCTACTTCAGATTCTGTGTCTGCCTCTATCTTTCTCTCAAAAAAAAAAAATTAAAAAATATATGCATATTAAAAGAAAGCAAAGGAAATAAGTCACCCCTGTGGTGAGGCAGGATGGTGATACAAATGGAGGGGATGAGGGATTACCAGATACCACTAGATATGTTTTGATTTGCAGAAGGGCTCTCTCACATATGAGTATCCTCCACTGCTGTCACTTCAGTGTGGGCAGAAGATAGAGCAATATGCAGATGGAAAATTCAGAGTTGAATGTGCCAGAGGAAGAAAAGATACATTTGGATGTTGCTGTTTTCATTTTTGAGTGATGATCCTTTGGTGCTTTACATGGTCCCATCCCACTTTGGCAGGAGCTGTGGTTGAGGACTTGCCCTAATTACAAGATTCTGTGCTATTGAAGCTGTGTTTATGCCTTGAACAACTGCTCAGAATATCGCTGTAATTGCATGTCTGCCTTTCAGACTTCTTCAAAAATGGGAGCATGACTTATACATTTGGAAAAGGTTAAAATAAGTGCTTAGGTCTAAAGGAAAAAATAAAAAGGGCTAAAAACTTGCTAGTATTTCACTATAGTTCTGTTTTAAGGTTGTCTTTATTGCAGTAGCAATACTTGGAATTTATAAAATTCTGTAATGTTTTAACCCTTGTTGTGCATACTCTCATCCCTGGAAAGATGACGTGGGCTTGATATTAATCTTTACAACAATTTGCAGTGAAGAAAATAGAAGTGACTTGTCTGGATCTCTGTCTTCTCTCTATGTCCCTGGTCACTCTCGGAACTTTTCTGTCACTGGGGTTCCATCACCTCTTACATGTGGGTGGAAGATGGACAAATCATTTTCTGCAACCCAGACATCTCTGTAGAGCTCTTGCCCCACACATCCTCCTGGCCATTGTCCACAGACATCCTCCAGGTACCCTAAAAAGAGTGTTTGAAAACTGAACTCATCCTCTTAACTCTGATCTTGTCCTGCATTTCCATATGAATTGACAATTGCCTCAAAACAAAAAGTCTAATGAAACAATAGCTGAAACAAACATTATAACAAACATATGTTGGTTTGACTAAATATTTCCAGGACTATTCAAGACCATATCTCAGTACCACTATTTATCAGCAATAGCCCCACTATTTATTAAGTACCCATGAGCTATGTAGCCTTAACTTTTCCAAGCTTCAGTTTCCTTCCAATGTATAGTGGAGGACAACACTTTACAGCAAAATTTCCAGTTGATGTTCTGAGACACTATGATATCCCAAATGTAGAAATAATAAAATGTAGGGATAAATAATTTTCCCTTTACTCTTCAAGGTTCTTGGCTGATACCTCCCAGTGATAAAAGACAGATTAACAGAAGGAAAAACACAATTTTAATTAAGTGCATAATTTTAATTAAAATGAATTATCCAGTTAATTACATTAATTTTAAATAATTTAAATTTTAAGTTAATTAATTAATTAATTATGGAGCCCCACAAAAATATGAAACTCAAAAGGCTTTGAGGTTAGGAACAAGGTTGGTGTTCTGGGGCTTCAAAGCCAGGAAAAGCAATTCAAAGAAGGCAAGAAGAAATACAGATAAACAAATGTTGCCCTGCCATGCGGATAAGTCTCCCAGGTGAAAAAATGATCTCTAGCAATAGCCCTCTTCCTGTTATGGACACCCTTTCTAACATAAATTTCCCTTATAAGAGGGTAACTTCTGCTGCTAGAGTTTCTCCTGTGTCTGCAATTTCTCAAAATTATAAGGTCAAAATAATCCTTATGCCAAAAAGGCATCTTTTGGGGTAGCACCTTCTGCTTCCCTTCACAAATGGATTACAAGGATGCCAAGACATTGGCTGGAGCCCCTGGGCTGCTCACCTTTAGCTTTGGGCAGCCTTACCGTTCACCCTAGTGTATTGCAACAATTACCATTTTGTATATGGGTCATGACCTGAGAAAGATCATATGTAAAAAGCCAACATAAGAACTGCAGTATAGGAGGCATTAAAATGCATGTTACTTACTATTTTATAAATGGGTGACTTTGTCTCAAAGGAAAATAATAATATCTCATATTTAGGAAGCATTTGCTATGCTTCAGGTACTTTATGTACCATATGTTATCTCCTCTAAACTTCACAATGATTTTATGAACTAAATAGTATTACCCATAAAGAAGCAAAGCTCAGAGAAGTTTATTAACTTGCTTAATATCTTACAGTCAGTGAATGGTTAACCCAGGAGTTGTCATGTCAAAGTCCAATTTCTTAACATGGAGTAATTACCCTCTTACTGGGGGGGGGGGGGGGGGGGGAGGGGGAACATTCTGCAAAGTCCAATACTACTAGTGAATGAGAAACTGGTCTTTATACATATAGGAAAGTCTAAAAAGTGTGACTGATGGTATGCCAGAGACCCACAGGGCTTTATTTCTATTGTCAAATAAATACAGTGCAAATACCTATCAGAAGTAACACTTTGGATACTAGTGGTAAATAGTCTTTGGTATGAGGTAATTTTTCATATTTGGGGGGGAAGAAAGGTAAGTAACTTCAGCTCTGGGACCCCATGAGGAAAGCAGTTTGGTGTTCTTATGAGAAATGAGCAGAGTGGGGGAAGACGGAAAGAGGAAATGTAGTACTCTAGTGCTGTTTCACTATTTTTCCAAGCACAGAGAGAATTCTCATTTTAGATAGAATGGGACAAGGGAGATGTGAGCACTTTATAAATGTGTAGTCAGAGTAGTTACCATTTCATTCCATCCCTTTCAGCATCCTCACTGCCTGATACAGACTAACTGGCAGTTTTGTAAGAAACGACAGAGAACATTCTAGCTAAAAGACAATATACTAAAAAAGGATGGGGAGCCTTGCACAGCCTCAAAGTGCTAAGAGCAAAATAAAATATAATCATCAAGTTAATGATGAGGACTTTTCTTGAATTACCACACAGTGTGAGCAATTCCATCCAATTAACAGTTGCTTTGGATATAGAGTGACTAAGTCAGCCAGCTTCTGGTTTTCCAGTAGGTAGAAAACATATTACCATGGCAGATGTTTCACAAGCTATCAGTGGCTTGATTTTCAATAGACAGATTCCTTTCCTTTGCAGTTAATTCAGTGTAATCCGTTCTAGTGCAACAAATACTTAGTGAATACCTACCATGTATAAGGCAATTGATAAGTCTAAGAAGAAGAACAATATGTGTACATATATTATAATAATCTATGGTAGAATAAGTGAGTGAAGACATCTGGTCCAGGTGGAAAAGCTTTGTTTTGCCTTTGAGGTGACACTGGAAGATAAGCATGATTCCAAAGACTGAGACAGGGAAAGGGATTTCTAAGAATAGGAAATACTGCCTATTAAAATACAAGGCATTGGAAAAAACAAACAAACACAGAAACAAAACACAACAAAATACAAGGCATTGGATTATAATGGAGAAAAACATTTTTCTTTTTCCTCTACCCACCTCAGGTTCATTACCTGGGGCTCTACAAACTGAACTGATAAAAGACAGATTAACAAGACAAAGGCAAACAATTGTATTAATTTGTGCATCACACATACACACAGCGGTACTCAGTGATGAATAACTCAAAGCGGTGGTTAGAACTTAAGCTTATATAGCATCTTAACAAAGAACAACTAGTTTGGGGAGAAGTAACAAGACGAAGGAAAGGAACTTTGAGCTTCTAGAGATGGCAAATTATGGGAAGGCAAATATATGAAGAAACTAATGGAATTTAAGAATTGTTTTACAGAGTTTGTATTGTATTGATTGATTCCTCTGGTGCCATTTCTAGGCTATTAAGAGTCTAGTCTTGTCTCCAATGATTAAGAATCATCCTTCCTTTTCTAAGAGAAAGGGGAAGGGCAAAGAGTTAGTTCTTACGTTTGCTTTTTTCCAGCTGCCTTCAGCAAAAATAATCTTATGTCAGAATGGCATATTTTGGGGTGACACACTCTGAATCCCATCAGGGAAGACAGAACTAATTAAAATATGATATCAAAATTGACTCCATATATTTTTTTTACAAATGACCACTAGAAAATTTCAACTTACATATGTGGCTTATATTATTTTTCTATAAGATAGTGCAGAACCAAATTCTGGCACACTTGAACATCAGAAAAAGTGTTTGAAAGGTGTTTCTCCCTCAGCATGAGGTTTCAGCAATGTGAGGTGACTATGACATCATTGACAAGGTAGGGCAAATGCTGCTATCTTGATGATATCATGCAGAAAATAAGAGTTGGAGGAGGGCTGGAAAACAGTGGTTTGAAGTTTTATTCATAATAGAAAATGACAAAGGTGCTAATATTGCTGCTGTAGTAGTAAAAGGAGAGGCAGTAATTCTCAAGAGAAACCGGAGGTAATTCAGTACTGGATGTACTCTGTTTCTATTATATAGAAAATACTTTATCAGGTAAATTTCTGTAGGAAAAACATCTGTTACTACTAGTCTAAATCTCTCTAGACTGTAACTTCCATTTCCCCCTTGAAACGATAGTTTTTAATGGAATTGTTAAAAACTGAAGGTTGCTTAGGAACCCAGTTACTGAGTTTTTACACCGTGTGAAATTTACCTTAAGTCCTTCAGCATAGGTAGTGTGATGTGTAGGTGTCTGTTTAAATTAGTTTTAATCTATACACAAGGAGATGTTTGTTAACACCTGAACTACTCTAATCACAAATCCATACTTGAAAAGTGGATAGCACTTGAAAGATGCTGTACTCTGGAGGACATTTCTGCAAGACCTTCAAAAACTGCTGTCTGAATCTGCACGTAAGAGGATTTAAAGGCTAGCATAATAGTGAAATGAAAGATGTGGCACCTGAGGAACCTGGCTGCCTAGCACCTTGGGGGAAAACTTCTAGATTTAGGATTCTGTCCTGCATTCCTTCTCTTAACAGAAGATTCTCTTATCTGACCTAATCAGAAAGTTAGCTGATCTTCAGTCAGAATGTGTTGTCATTTTTCCTAGGAATCAGCCTTTCAGGCAAAGCGTTCGCTGGAGTTCTTAGATGATCAGGGAGCTAGAATCTCACCAAACTTCCAGAGCAAGAAGTCTGAGTGTTTGTGAGTCAATTTGTAATACATATTTGCACATGTGTCTCGGTCTGAGATTTATCTTCACGAGAGGTTATGGGAAGACCAGTAGCTAAGTGACCATACATCCTGGTTTGCCCAGGAGAGTCCCAGTTTACACTTTCTATCCAGACTTGATTATTAATAACACCATCTTTCACTCTTAAAAATGCCTGAGTTTGAATGATAAATTATATAGTTACTCTTCTGTGGTGGCTTAAAAATATGTCCACAGATTCTTTGCTATTTCCCCCCAAGACGTGGAACCTAATTTCCCACCTCTTGACTATGGGCTAGATTGGTGACTGGCTTCTAAGAAATGACAAAAGGCAGAAGCCATGGTGTGTTGACTGCAGTGTAGATCTAAAGGCACTTACTCCTTGCTCTCTTTTGGATCACTCACTCTGGGGAAAGCTAGCTTCCATGTTGTGAGCATTTTGTAAACAATGAACCTGAGATTCTGGTAAAGCAGGTGGCTAAATTCCCACTGCTACATAGGTGGTGGTGGAGCCAACTTTCAAACTGTGTTTGTCTGACTCCAAACCCACACTCTTGGAAAAAACAGAAGTATACTCTACTGCTTTGCAAAAAAAGAATCCAGAAAAATGATATAACAGAAATTTTGGTAAAAGGCAATAAGTAAATCCAGAAAGACTGTCTGAAAGAGATAGTAAACCCAAGGTTTTACATGCTGCTCTTGCCACATTTTTATTTTTCAGAGCACATAATACATTCACATGGTTCAAAAGACATGAATTGTGTTTCAGTGAAATACCTCTCTCACCTCTGTTCCCAGCCATCTAGTGCCTCTTCCTAAAGACAACCAACATAACTAGTTTCCTGCATATCTTTCCAGAAATACTATATGCTTGTACAAGGCCATATATACATATACATTTACCACCACCATTCTTTTACACAAATGATAGCATAGCATAGATACTATTTGGCATTTTATTTTATTTTATTTTATTTTATTTTATTTTATTTTATTTTATTCTATTCTATATTTTTTTCTTTTTTTACCTAACAATGAATTGGGGATGTCATTAAGTATTGGCATATTGAAAAATACTGTCTCTATAGCTGCACTATATTCTAGTGAATTGTGTAACAGGATTTATTGTAATGAATACTCTTTTGGTAATCATTTTTGTTATTTTCAATCCTTTCATTCATATATATATATATATATATATATATATATATATATATATATATATAAAATGCCTCAATTAATACCTGTGTCCTCCGGTCATTCCTAGATGGAGGTTCCTAGCACCATAACCCACCTCATTGCCCTGACTTGCAGAAGGGTCAGATGCTCTAACTTACTCACCAGTTCAAAGTTAAAACTGTGATGGGTACTGGGGTGCCTGGTGGCTCACCTGGTTGAGCACCTGACTCTTGATTTTGGCTCAGGTCATGACCTCCCAGTTGTGGGATCAAGCCCCTCATTGGTGCTGAGCATGGAGCCTGTTTAAGATTCTCTCTCTCTCTCTCTCTCTCTCTCTCTCTCTCTCAAATAAAATAAATAAAAATGTGATGGGTAGTGAAAATTTTGTTTCCTTTTCTATTACTCTGGGTGTGAGATAGGAGTAAAAGACCAGAATTTGTTTTTATTCTCTTAAATAAATATCTGTGGAGATATTTGTCCTCTAACCCACCATAGCAGAAAAAAGCTAAGGAAAGGATTTAAACTTGGTAGGCTTACTAGTTTGGGTATTCAACATATATTCTTTTGTCCGTGCACCAAGGATATAGTGGATGCTTTTTTATATAAATACCTTTAAGTCTTTTCCTCAAACGTCCCTCTTCCTCCCTGTCTTCTTTCTGCCCACCCGCTTCCTCCTCCTCCTTTAGATGTCCAATTGTCCAGGCCAGAAAGCCAGGATTCACCCCTGCTTCTGCCGCCTTTCTCACCCCTGCACTGTGGTGCAATGGTCAGAAGAGCCGGAAATGATCACATGCTCATTCTTGGTTGCCAAGACAGTGTGCCAACCGGGCCATCTCCTTCTCGGTAGAAGAGGCTGCCCTCACACCGCCTGCTCAAGGGGGCAGGCCCCTTCTCCTAGCTCCTGACCACTCCCTGCAGCTTCCCATGGGCCCAAGGTTTCCCATGAGGGACAGCTGACATTCCCAGACAAGTTCTGCAAACAATAGCCTCCAGCAATGTATTTCCCCATCACCCTGTAGCAGGCTGTTTCCTCACATCGGCCCAATACAAAGGATAGGCATTGATGGGGTTCAGGACTCACTACCCCAAAATATGACACCTTGACATATTGTGTATTTTAAACCAAAGGAGTTTGAGAAAATGGCAGAAGCAGGAAGGTCATTCTGACCTCCCCTATCCTCCCTTTACCCCAGAAGCAGCATCAAACCCTCTTGTGGGAGGTGCCCACCCAATACCTGGAGGAAAGGAACATCCTTATCTCTGAAGAACAAGGGACTTTGAGAAGTATCCTAACACACAGGCCATGCTAAGTTTCTCCATGTTAACTACACTTACCTCACTCATCCATCTACCATATTTCTTCACGACTGCCTACTCTTCATCAAACCTAGAATAAAAATCCTCAGGTCTAGTTGTTTCTTTGGGTCTTCAGTTTCTTTTTTTTTTTTTTTTTTTTAATTTTTTAAAATGTTTATTTATTTTTGAGAGAGAGAGAGAGGCAGAGCATGAGTGGGGGAGGGGCAGAGAGAGAGGGAGACACAGAATGTGAAGCAGGCTTCAGGCTCTGAGCTGTCAGCACAGAGCCTGACACAGGGCTTAAACTCATGAACCATGAGATCATGACCTGAGACAAGTCAGATATTTAACCGACTGAGCCACCCAAGAACCCCAGGTCTTCAGTTTCTTATGAAGGCTTCTGTGTTAATAAAACTTAGATAAATTTGTGTGCTTTTTTCCCATTAATCTGTCTTTGTCAGTTTAACTATCAGATCCAACCAGAGACCCAGCATCATTGAGGAAAACATCTCTGCCCCCTGCTGCAACCAGGGGCAATTCTCTCCATCACATGCGGAATAGAGCACTCTGCCTACAACTTCTCCCTGTGGGGTGATAACAGAATGGAAGCTTCCTCCCCTTCCCTTGATGATGCATGATAGTAATTCTCCCCCCACCTCCCAGTAACACCTCTCGCCTAACCCATGCCATGTGGCATTGTGGAATTTATCCTGAACCCTGACATGAGATAAGAGGTAACCACGGAGAGACCCATCTTGTATGATAGGTGACCAATCAGTCCCCGGATCCTCTTAATCCCATAGTAGCTGGTTTATTGAATGAGCTGGACTTGGTAGGTATAAGCAGAGTGCAACATTTTTCCTTCTCACCTGTCCCCACCCCCCAACCTACCCTGTGAATCCATTCTAGGCCAGCTCTGGATGAAATCTCAGGCAAGTTCTGTCATCTTTCTGGTGACTATCACATAATAAACGTCCAGCCTGACTGACCCAGCTGCAGGGCTAGGGAGACACAATGGACGTTGCTGTCTCCACTCACCCTCCCACCCCTCCCCCCACCCCCACAGTGGGAAAAGACTTTCAAGCAACCCCATACCTTCCAACAGAGAATAGAAGGTGATAGACTGATCCAAGAGCAGCATCCTACCAAAGTCCCAGGGGTACTAAGAATAATACAAGGATGAGAAGCAGCTTCCTAGACTGGATAAAACCAAGCACCACAGACTAGATCATGTCAACATGAGTGATTAATCAGAATAAGTCAAAGGGCATACAGCTGAATGTTAATCAAACCACTTCCTTCTGGTAATAGATATTAAGTGGGAAGCATTTCCACTTGGGTTCTGAAGCATACCAAAGTGAGAAGGATAAAGAAGCCTTCCTATATGTAGTATACGCCTCTCAGGAAACATTCAGAATGAAAAGGCTCATGTAAGACTAGCAAAATGCATCTATTCTAGAATGTTTTAAACCCTTGCCAAGGATAACAGGGAGGCTACCAACTGTGACTGATCAATTCACCTAATCACAGGTTATCAAAGTGTGGTGTTCCCACCTAAGAGTTTTAGGAAGTTGCTTTGGTATTTCAAGCCAAAAAATTGAGTTCCAAATAGCCACATTCAGCTTTGGATAAACTACATTATTTAGCCTAGGCTCTCTTGTTTTTAAGTTTTAAAAGTTTAGGGGAACCTGGGTGGCTCAGTCTGTTAAGTGGCTGGCTCTTGATAATGGCTCAGGTCATAATCTCACAGTTTGTGCGATCGAGCCCTGCATCAGGCTCTGCACTGACAGTGCAGAGCCTGTTTGGGATTCTCTCTTTCAGTCTCTGTACCCTTCCCCCACTTGTGAGCACTCTCTCTCTCAAAATAGATATTTAAAAAATATTTTTTAAGTTTAAAAATAAAATACTTCGCAGATTAAGTGGCCAATAAAATTGAAGTTGGAGTTACTTTAATGCTCTTTTTTCCCCAATAGGAATACGCACTGCAAGCAGTAGCTTAAAGGCATTCACAGGGACATTGTCTTTAGGCTCACAGAACATGCTGACTTCGTAGAAGGGCTTCTATTCAACCAGAGAAATCTCCACAAGAGGATTTTTAAAAATTTAACTAGTCAAGCATAACCCCCCAAACTTCTTTGCCATGGTAGTTGGCACAAAGAAAGATACGTAGAGATGTATAATAATAATAAAAAAAAATCCTGACTTTAAATAGCCATACAAGGTTCCTGATTCCTTATAGGTAGTTAACCAAAAGTTAACTTTCTTGCAGTGATAGCAAGTTCTTATCTTGTTTGTTCTCTGAATGATTACACACAGAAAACAAGCAACAACAACAATAACACTGCTTAATAGAAATCTTGAAAATTTTGTAATTTTGGTCTAGCTTCTAAAAAGTCCCAGAGGAAAAGGGAGTAGCATTTCTTCTGCTTTTGGATTTTTCTAGAAACTCAGACTAGTGCCTAATTTGGTAAGTAAACAAGCGGTTTGGTCAGTTTTGTTAGTGGTAGAAACTATAGATTACCAAAACCAAAAAAAATATTACAGTTCAGATGCACTCCTATCTACTTTTTGGGTTAAAGCTCTACACGATTCATGTTATATGTTAAGTGACTGAGTAAAATATGTTATTAAAATTGTCACATTTTTCAGAGCACCTCAGTTATCACCATTAGATGAAATGGCCACCAGAATCCCCCATTCTAACTGCATGTCAATTGCGAAGTAAACATCGCAAAAAGAGACATATGCTCTTTACTCTAGGTTAACGTCAAGAGACAAACAACCTTTAGGTTCAACGTAAATAAACAACTTGATGCTTCCTGCTCTTTGCTTGGGATTCACTGGACTCTTCATGGGAATCTCACAGAAAATTCACAATATTGTCCCATTAGACTGTATCCGTAGCAGGTCAAAACTCATGCTTGTGTGTTTAGGTGTATGTAGAGTACTCGCATCTCTTAGTGACAGTTATTTACTGTAATGGAGGGAAAGGGCAATATCGCTGTGTATGAGCCCTTGACAGATCCTATAGGGACCCCCAACCTCCTGTCACATATTCTTCCTACCCCATGTATCTGTCCACATGGCTAACATTTAGTATGTGTATTTTTTACTTTAGGTACATTTAGCTGATTACTTTAGGTACTTTAGGTACATTTAGCTGATTACTTTAGGTAATCAGCTTGTCTTATTTAGATTGTATACATCCTTATATCTGGCCTTCTCATAACTACTGTATGAGCAATAAGAATCCAGTAAGAAATATTGCCTTAAGAAAAATACCATGCTGAGAAGGGTGACCTACATCCTGCATTAGTGGATAGTCACTCTATTTATAGGATCTTTAAAACAACTACATTTTTAATGAACTCAGGTGAATAAAGACACAACTAAAAACTGTCTAAGAAGAAAGAAAAAGAAAGTCCAATCCAGGGTAATAGTGAAACTCAAAGTCCCTACCAGTTTAAACCTTTCCCCTTGCCTGCGTCAGGTCTCAGGTCTCTACTCGATGCTGTGAAATGTGCTGGAGAGGTTAATTTCACTTTAAGATTCTTCTTGAGTGTTTGTTCTACCTCCTTCCCACCACTTGCACCGTTTTGGGTACCTCTGGGGATAAAGCACCCGAAGATTGGCAATTGGAGGAAATAGGCACAAAACGTTTAACTTGAGAGGTGCAGCTGCAATCTCTGGAGGTGTCCCCGGGGCATGATAAAAAACTGGAGCCAACCCTATCTCACTGGCACTCCCTGAGGGTTTCCAAGATCCCCTATCGCAGGTAATACCTTTTCCGGGTGTCTGTTTGGGTGAGTCCCCACTCAGCTCCAGGTTCCCAGAGAGAGGTTCATTCAGTTATTGGAATCACTCCTCAGGCCTCAGTCTCCCACCAGGTGGCCTCTTTGGACAGGGGTTCTTCTCAAAGTGACTCCATCCGGCTGCCTCCCCGTGTGCCTGGCCACTGGACACCCTGAGTCATTCTCACCCTGCCACACTGAGAGTGCTGGCCGTTCACGGGCAACTTCCCCTTTTCCTGTGCTGCTGCCAGGCAAGGCAGAGTTGGGACAGTCAGGCAACAAAGTTCAAGCTCTCCAAACGTGGTTTTCTCTAAGCTCTTCTCATTAGCTTCGAGTTGGAAATACCCTCTCCACCCACCACCACACCCTGTTCTAAGGAACACGATACTTTTCAGCAAGAAAATCCTCCCAGGAGGCTCTCCAACCTCCCAGTGACCCTCACCTTCTCTTTTATAGTCTGGAGGTGGCAATGCTGGTTAAACCGTTTCGCAATGTCTTCACCGGCTGTGTGTGGGCAATCCATTACCTTTCTTTGGAACGAGGAGGTACTTGGCACTTCCTGTTTTGTCCTCCACAATCAGAGCCTCTGCCAGGTTTCAAGGTGAAAAGAAGAGTCCATTTTAACACACTGCTGCAGTTTACATTCTCCATTTTCAGATGCCATTGTTAGTAATTCCGTCTATGTAGTGAGCGTTTTAAGTGACTGGGGAGAGAAGAGCAGCACTGTGCTCTGAGCGTGACTGACAAGGAGCTGTATCTCAGAGTCTAAGCGGGAAGAGTCTGTCTTTAAATACAGAAAACGCATATTTCTTACATCTCTCTACTTTGCCTCCATTCTCACTGCCCACCTTAGCTTTAGACCCCATTGTCTCTTGCCTGTGTGGGGGCTGATCTCTCCAAGCAGTAATCTGAGCGACAATGTGTATTCCTTCCTCTGCTCTCACCAAACTGTTTCTCACATGTCACTATATTTGTGTCCTAGGCCTACAGAAACAAATGACCACAGAGTTGGTGGCTGTAAACAACAGAACTTCATTGTCTCACAGTCTTAGAGGCCAGAGGCCGCAATCAAGATGTCCTCAGGTTTGGCTCCTTCTCGAGGCTCTGAGGAGAGCACCCCATGCCTCTCCCCTAGCTGCTATTGGCTCTGACAATTTTTGGCCTTCCGTGGCTGGTAGATGCATCATTCCAACCTCTGTTTCCATCTTCCCATGGCCTTCTCTGTGTGTCTCTGTCTTAAATCTCCTTCTTCTTGCTCTTATAAAGGCACCAGTCGTTGGATTTGGACCCACTATCGAAATCCAAAACTATCTCATTCTGAGATCCTTCCCTTAATTATGTCTGCAAAGGCCCTATTTCCAAATCAGATCACATTCACAGGTACTAGGGTTGGGACTTCAATGTGTCTTTCGGGCGGGGCCCCACTCAGCCGCCACCATCACAAAGGGCTTCCCCCACACGGCTTCCTCCTCTTTACTCAGCATTCACTGTCTGACCTCCAATGCTTCTGAAAGACTGAGGCACACACTGACCGACTGTTTTTCTTACACAGACTAGATGAATGAGAATGGGGACTGGAGAACGCGGAGTAGAGAAACCTCAACCCTGGAAGGTGGAGCCGGAGACAGGGTGCAGAGGCAGACTCAGCACGAACCAATGGCCACTGCAGAGTAAGCGGCCTCTATAGGCTGAGCCTCATCCGTGCCCGGAAACCCTGCCTGGTACACACACACACGCGCACACCACATGTAACACACACACCTCCCACGCTAATCCCTGCCGCCCCCAACACACACCACACACACACATGATGGAGTATGGGGCAAGCTGAGGGCAAAGGGCAGGCTAATAGCAGCCCCTCACCAGGTGGGACATATATGATATTCCTTGGACACTCCCGGCTACCCAAAAACAAGAAAGGACAAAAAAAAAAAAAAATGCTTAAACTGGTAAGAGTCTGAATCAGTTTACCAGAAAAAGTCAAATCAATGGCCCGTAACTCCCTACAGTCTTAATGTTAATGCTTTTGCTACAGGGAAAAACAACCTTAGCTTGACAATAGCTAGGCCTCCAGTTCAGTCTTTAGCATGCGAAAGTCTCTTTGGAAACTCCCTCTTGATTTTATCTCCCCGCCCCCCACCTCCATAAAATTGTCACCCCCCTCACAACCCCAGTGCAGCTCTTTCTGCCCACAGGTCCTGTCCCTGTGCCTTAATAAAATCACCTTTTTGCACCAAAGAATTTGCTTGGCTGTCATCTCCGAACTCCACGAACCCCCATCATCCCAAAACTTCATCATGCACATATCACAAAACCCACTGCTCATCAACCCTGGATTGGAGGTAGAGTTCTGGGACACTTATGGTGTAATGGTGACAAGAAGACAAAGCCTGGCTCCTTGGCCAAGGTGAAATTCACACTCTGTGTGCCTTAATAATTACCACAAGCCTTATCTTCCCTGATCTCCTGGCTCCCATTCATTCCACGCATTGTCCTTATAGCGATCTTCCTAAAGAGTCAAATCTGACCTTAATGTCACTCTGGTTTGAACCCATCAGAGGCTTCTTAGAGCCTTCTGAATGCAATCCTGTCAAGTTCTAACCACACAGACTACTCTCAGTTTCCTTAAATAGACTCCACGGGCCCACACCCCTGCACACGTGGTTCCTTCAGCCTGGGGTTTGCTGCCGTTTCCTTCACCCTTCAGCCACACCAAAGCCCTTATCTACTCATCGTGACCAGCTCTGCCCTTCAGGTGTTGAGGGAGCTGGGCAATTTGGATGAGCAGCACTGTGTGCCCAGATCGACCATCATCTTGCAAGTTGTTCCAAGGTGTCAGTCAGAGTCACGGTGCGCACACAGCCATGCCAGATCGCCCCTGTTCTGGGAAGCCCTCTCCACACCAAAGTGTGGTTTCCTGGCAGTTGCCATGTGCACACATGTGTGTGACATCCTGTGCACATTGCCACTGGCTCTTATCACGCCACTCTGAAGCTGTGTCCTTCGTGAGATTGTGGTCCCTTGAGAGCAGTGATCTGGACCTATTTGTCATTGTGCTCACAGTGCCTGTGACAAAGCCAGTATTTCTTTTGGTTTGATGCCTGGAAAGGGAGCAACAACCTCCCATCCACTTCCTTGTTTTCCACCAAGTAAGTAACAGTGGTGCCTCCATTTTCTGGGGGCTAGCAATGAGGAAGACTGGAGATGGTCCCTGCACCCTCAGCCCCTTGGACTCTAGCAGTGGAGGATGAGTCAGCGTATTGACCTCTGGTGGCCTTGATCCAGCCCAAGACACCATAGTCTAAAACCACAACTCTGGGTGATTGGTCCCTTAAGATAACTACAATGTGCTTTTTTTTTCCATTATAGAAATAGATACTAATTGTTTATCGTAGAGAAATAGGAAAACATAGAAAAGCCAGAAAGATTGCACATATCCCTGTTTAAACTTTTGGTGTACTTATCTCCACATTTAGAAAGGCAATTCTATTTTTGTTTGCTTAGATTTGCTACTTTAGGAAGGGTTATGAGAGATGATGTTATATTTGTCATTTCACATCTGGCTTTTTTGATGTAATGTCTTCACATAAACATTCCGACTTGAATATAAACTGTTGGTAAATATTTTGTGACTGACACCTAACTTTTTGTATCTCAAGGTTGCACTACCTCCTTTAATTTGCTGGCCCCTTCCCAAGAAAAAAGGCTGATACAAACAAAAGGTTCAGAGTATAATTTATCTCCCAGTATTTCCTGCTCAACCAGAAATTCAAGTACCAGAAATTGCAGTAATCTCTCTGATTCTCTAGTTCCTCAGTTGGTAAGTCTATTTCTTGATGTGGTTCTGAAGATTAAATGAGATCATCTGCAGCAGATTCCTTTACATTCCTGAAGATGGTCCGCCCTGAAATCCGGTAAGTTTCCCTTGCTCCCCTATAACCTCTGGGTATAAGAGTCACAGCCAGGTCAGTCCTGGGGGAGGCAGATCAGTAAATGAATGAGAGGCCGCCAAGATCTCCTACATCACATTCTCACTTGCCAGCTCAAAGCCTTGCTCAGAACTCCCTGGCTCATCAGAGCCACAGAACTGGAGCCACCTGACTTCCAAATTGGATTTCTCTTACCTGGTATGTAAATTTAAATGAAAATGAATTTATCAGTCATTCTGATATTCAGTTGAAAGCTTTATAAGGAAATTCTTAATAAGTATCTATTCTATTCTTTCTGGAATGACAAGTTATTTTGCACTTACACAGAATTTTTTGTTGGGGGTAGCAGAAAGCTGGGAACAAGTGGGTAGAGCATAGTATAATCCCAGAATAAACTGCTTCTTCTCTTTTCTCTCTCTCTCTCTCTCTCTCTCTCTCTCTCTCTCTCAGGCTCTGATCATTGTATTTCCACTAGTGATAGGAAATTATGCAATGGTCTGTTCTGCGCCAGCCGCAGGAGAGACTGGGTCTGGGGAATCCCAGGTTGAAAGTGAAAAGGGCAATTGACCAAGTCATTTCTGGCTTATTCCAGGCCCTGTGCCAGCTTCTCCGTTTGGGAGATTGATGGTCAAGGCAAACAGCAGGCAGCACATCCTAGCCTATTGCCCTGGGATTGGCCAGGAATCTAGGAATCCAGGATAGAAATAGAAAGGCAGCCATTGTGCCACTATTGTGCCTCCTGGGCAGGCCTGGGTTATCTTAGAAGACAAATAACTTGTTTCTGGTAGCCTGTGGGTAACTATTACTCTTCCAGAGAAGTGCTCAAGGAAAGCCTTCCTTTGCCTGGCCGCCAGCCCTCCCCCAACCCGCAGGAATCTGAAGCATCTGGAGGAACTGACCTTAGAAGGCCTTAGCACATCTCTCTGGGCTTGTTTTCTTACCACTAAAAAGAAGATTAGCCTTGGACTCTTTTACCTTAACTCTTATAGTTTCATGGAACAAATTGTTAAAATGGCTACCTTAAGAACAGGGGGTGGTTAATATGCAGCCAGAGAGGTTCTGGAGTTAAAAGTCAAGAATGCAGGTCAACTTCAGGGCCACGTTGACCACCCTGGGAGTGCCACTTCCATCCCTGTGGTGGCTCCAGGCTCCTCTCTCTCCTTCCAGCTTCCTTGGCTTTCACCCAGCTTTTCTGCTCCCAGATAACTCCTGCTTGCACATGGCTTTCAGTTATCTTGGCCCTGATTTCAGCTCACCACATCGTTTTGCTGTGAACTCCACTACCTGCTGGTTAGTTCCATGTGTCTTTTCATTCATAGTCCCAAGGCAAGGACTTTGATTGACTCGTGTTTGGGGATTGAACTGTGTCCCCCAAAAGGATATACTCAGGTCCTAACCCCAGTACTTGTGAGTGTCACCTTATTTGGAAATAGGATCTTTGCAGATATAATCAAGTTAAGAGGTCATACTGATTATGGTGGGCCCTAAATCCAGTATGACTGGGGTCCTTACAAGAACAGGTCATATTTGGACACAGGAAAAAAAGGCAGACAGGGGGAACACCATGTGACAACAGAGGCAGGGACCAGAGTGATGCATCTAGAAGCCAAAGGAACAAGGGTTGTTAGCAACCATCAGAAAATTACAAGAGGCAAGGGAGGAATCTTCCCTACAGCCTTTGGAGTTTGATTTCAGACATCCAGCATCAGAACAGCAAGAGAATAACCACCTATTATTTTAAGAAACTGAGTTTATGGTAAGTTGTTAAAGAAGCCGTAGGATATGAATACATTCAGCCTATCTTTTGGTGCCAGGCCAACCTCTGAATGTGGCCACCTCAGATGGGATGGGATGCTCAGTCTTTGCCCAATCAACCATGGCCAAGAGAGTCAGGATGATGTCATCCAATTGTGGCTATGTAGGCACCAAGGCTGTAGACTGAGCAGCATCCTGTAGAAGGAGGCCTGAGCCTGGATAGGTGTTTGCTGGTGTGACCTCTCCAACACCAACCAGGTGGCTTTTAAATTAACTCTGCTAGAAAGGACTTTAGAAAAAGTCACACACTGACCAGGCTAGTCCCACCCAAGGAATATTTTTGTTATTGTCTTTGTTTATCAGAGCAGTATTTTTTATATAAATTATTTTCCCACTTACATTTCCCAAGGGATAATTTCTTCAAACAGAAGGTATATTGATTCCTGTTGAGACCTGCTCTTATTCCTAGGTGAGCCCAGTGGCAGTGCTGCTCACACTGGCCAGCATCGAGGCAGAACTGTTCTAGGCTGACCTTGAAGGCATGTTTAGCTGGCATAGCCAGAGGTAGTTACTGTCTTAAGGAGAACTAATGGTCTTGCCCAGATAATTGAATAGCGCCAACAGTCATGTCAAGTGAGGTAGAGGAAAGAAAGAAGAAATGTCCATGGCCTAAGGGCTTGAAAGTTTGATGGATCCAGGTGACAAGAATGAGGAAGAAAGCAATTTAAAACCAAGACCATGAATGAGTGTGTGCAGGATTTTCTCTCTCCTGCCCAAACAGCATGTACTTCTAAGGTGGATGTGCTCTTAGCACAGAGTAGACAGACTAAGACTCTCCATTCCTAACAAGTGCTTTGTTGTGTGTGAAATTAATGTTTGCCTTAATGAATAAATCATTTTGACATGACTCTATATTTATGATGATAGCCCTGAATATTTGTTCAAAAAATTTGATTCATAATTTAGGAACATTATCAGATACTAAAATACTGACAGAGTTGACTAGAGCTTAGCTTTGCCACTTACCTAGATATGATCTGCTTTCTTGTGTGCTGTATATAACTTGTTTTCATGAATGTGAAAGTTATACCTATGCACTGCAGAGATTTAAGATGGAAACTTATTTTTAAATATTTTTTTAATGTTTTTTTAATTTATTTTTGAGAGAGACAGAGACAGAATGCGAGTGGGTTAGGGGCAGAGAGAGAGGGAGACACAGAATCTGAAGCAGGCTCCAGGCTCCGAGCTATCAGCACAGAGCCCGATGCGGGGCTCAAACCCATGAGTTGTGAGATCATGACCTGAGCTGAAGTTGGAAGCTCAATCGACTGAGCCACCCAGGCACCCCTGGAAACTTATTTTTAAAAATGTTTAAAGTCTGATGCTGGACGTGGTTTAGAAATGGTTCTTCCAATCAGATCTCTGCTTATGGTCAATCCCTGTTAATGCTTTTCTCTCTTCCCACTCCCTGAAACTCTAGTTTTGCTCAAACCTTAGTATGTCACCCCTCCAGGGAAGCACTATTTTTACTCATCCTACTTCCTCTGTTAAAACAACTCTTAGCAAAATCTGCCAACTTGTAGGAATATCTTACATTGTCTTTGCATACCTTTTATGAGGAGCCTTGGGAAAGATCCCCATTTAGAGTTGAAAACCCCTTGACCCTATTTTCGGCCATGCTTCCTTTTCTCTGGGAGATAGGTGGCATTAGCAGACTTTGATTATTGTCTCTGGTTCTTAAGGTAGAAGATCAGTGTAGCACCTGTTAGACATAATTGCATTTCTGCAAAAGACAGGAGATGTCAAGCTGCAAATTTCCTATTAAAACTCCCTCTTTGTTTAGAAATAGTCCTTGCTTGTTTTTAATGTTTTCATTAAAAAAAAAAAAGAATAAATGCTCTCTATATAATGCCTCATATAAGGCAAGGGATTTATATTATGGTGCTGGGGAAAATAATGAGAGGGTTGTAGCATCTTTTACTCCAACCTTTATTTCCAGTCACTTGCCTTGACAGAGGCATGGTGGACAACTGGAGCACATGGGGTTATGAAATTCCGTTGGCCTTGAGCCCCTTGTATGAGCCCACATGTAGGCTCCTGCCCATCAGTGTTCTGACTGTGATTTTGCCTCCAGGCTATAAACCTGAAGGTGGTGGTGATGGTAGGTGTTCTTTTCCTATGTGTTTCTACCACTGCACCCACGGTAGTCACCCTGTCCCCTCCACAGGCTTGGCACCCTATGCTAGTCAGCTCTTGGGATGGCTACAACTGTCTCCTCTGAGAGCTCCTGAGGTTATTGCCCCACCTGACCAATGAGTCCTTTTGATCAAGGTCCTTTCTTGTCTTCCATCAGTGTGGTAACACCATACTCTCCTGGGTTGATCAGGTAAGTGAAGGACATTTTTGTGTGAATGGGACTGCCCTTCCAGCTTTGCCCACAGGTCCTTCTCCTCTTCTCCTTGTTGGTGGTAGTGTATGGAAGGAAATGGTGAAGTGAACACTGAAAGAGATCATGTTCTAGAAATACAGTGAGCACAGCCTAATAAGTTCAAGAGAAGACATGGTTGGAGGACCTGTTGTTCTACATTTATGTTGTAAAATTACAAATGATAAACTTAACATGGCCAGAAAGTGAGTTATCATTCACATTTTCCCTCATACTCTGGGTGAGACTTGCATTTGTGGTTATCATCAACAAAGTATGATAACAACCTTTGAGAGAGCCATTTAAAAACAGTATTCATGGACAGCATGATGGATGATGCTACATTATGAATAATGATGCAAGCATCATTAAATCAGTGGTATCAGGGAAGTACAAAGGCAAGAATAGCTATATTGTTTCAATACCAAGAGGTTCTGAAGAGCCATAGCATTGTAAGAAATTGGCCAGGAATGGTGCATTTGACAGTAAAAAGCACAAAGAGATGGTTCCTGGATCTGAGCAGGGAGAGATATTACAAAGAATCTTCATGTGCACTGATTGGATAACAAATGGATAAATACTTCTCTACCATTATTCTAAATCTTCACTGATAGATTAATAATGATATGTTACATGGATGCATTAATTTTGTGAGACATTTTTCAATCCAATTGCTTATGTAGACAGACCTTGCAGAAAATGTCCCACACTCTACCTTTACCCTATCTTCACTCATCTTTCTTGGAAGAAAGAGGTGAAAAAGCTTCTTTGTAAGAATAAGTCTTTGGTCTATGCCCTTGATTTTATAACATGCTTTTAGTCTTCTTTATCTTTTTTGTATGTTCAGTCTCTCCCTCTTCATTGCTTCTTCTCCTCTACTATTTATACAATTGAGTTCTCCTTTTTCTTTTTTTTTTTTAATGTTTGTTTGTTTGTTTGTTTTGAGAGAGAGAGAGGGAGAGAGAGAATCCCAAGTCAGCTCCACACTGTCAGCCTAGAGCCCGATGCAGTGCTTGAACCCATGAACTGTGAGATCATGACCTGAATGGAAACCCAGCGTCTGACGCTTTACCGACTGAACCACTCAGGCACCCCTAAGTTCTCCTTTTTCTAGTGTAATGCTCTTTGACTTTTCTATACTAGTGAGCTTTATACCAATGCACTTTCTTTTCCTCATCATGCTTACTGAAAGGATAATTCACAGCCTCTTCACTCACCTGCAGTATTTTCTTGCCGTCTGTGTTCTGATCCTTTTATTGTTATTGTCCCTTTTTCCCTTTTCCCTCATTAGGCTCTGTTCATGTGTTTGTGTTTTTGATTTATCCACAAGTGAGTCAGCATATACCCTTCTTATGACTCAGATTTTCATTTCAGTTGCCCATAAGACAGCTCTTCCCTAAAGTCCTCATGGTCATTCAAACTGCACAAACTTAAAACGAAATCTGCCATTAAGCCCGTATCTTACTACTCCCATCTTCTTCCCTCACCCAAAATGCTACGTGCTGACTTTCTTGTTTTGATGGTGGTTATTGCTATTTTTTCCTCTTCCCTATTCCTGAGTTCCTGAATCCTCCTCCTCTGAGAGGTTGCTAATGTTTGTTTTAGCATTCATTCCCTCCGGCTTGGGAGAATGCAGTTGTTGTTTAACAAGTATTTTCACTCCTAGTCTTTTTTCTTCTTTTGTTCCATTCTTCACCAAGATAATTAGTCAATACATTGATCATACGTTAATAATTGTTCCTCTTGCTGCATTAGAAATAATTGAGATACAGAAGAAGTTTCCATTGAATGCTGATATACATCTCAAGGAGGATTCAATGAAAAGGAAAAAGAAAAAACCTTCTATATATTCCTCTGTAGTTCAAAATATCAAGGAGGTTGGAAGTTGAAGGGATTCAGGAAATCCTCAGGATAGAAGGAGAAACAGACAAAGGAATGAAAATAGAAGGGAAAAGTGGGTAAAATAAGAGATTAATCCTAGAGTTCACAAGATATGTCTAAGAAGCAAAAAGAATCGAGGAAACAGAGGGAGTGACACTTAACTGAGGAGGTGCAAATGCCCCCTGGAGGCGACCTGGATTTGGGACCATTGCTAGCAGCTCTCTGGAGTGGTGTCAGGCTTCACATGCTCCCTATGTGGAACATCTCTACACCAATCTAGTCACTTGGCAGATGTCCGTTTCTTTTTAATGTATGTCCATGGAAACATACAATCAGGTAGAGGCATTAGTCAACCATTAAGTCAGGAACCTCACTATCAGATAGTGAAAGATACTGAAGACAAATCTCAGACTAAACTGCTGGTAAAACCATCTCTGACCAAACAGACCCAAATTGTCCCACAACAGCTTGTTGGAATCTGAGAGAAGCCTCCCTTTCTTTGCCTTGAAGGGCACTGGCCAGCAATGTTAATGAAAGTATGAGCGATGTGACATTATGACACTGCAGAGTAAGAGGCTTTATAGGTGACCCGGATGGGGTGGGAGGTGGGGAGCAGCTGGGTAGAATCTTCTATTAGGGCCAAAGAGTTCAGTGCCACAAACTATGCCCCACTAGCATAGATGCCATAAAATCCCTAAGTGTTAGTAAATGTATATAGTGATGCTACCATCACAACTGAGTGTTAGAATATTTCCATCACCCTAAAAATTTCCCTCATGCTCATGTGCAGTCAGTCCCATTCTCACTCCCATCTGTTTTCCATCGCTATCATTTTGCCTTCTCTAGAAATTTCAAGTAAATGGAATCATTCACAATATGCAACGTTTGTGTCTGGCTTCTTTTACTTATTGTAATGTTTTTGATTTTCATCCATGTTGCCACAAGTCTGAGCAGTCTGTTCCTTTTTACTGCTGAGTGGTATTCCATGTCCATGCATGGATATACCACCATTTGATTATTTATTCACCAGATGCCCGGACATTTGATTGCTTCCAGTTTGGGGCTAATATGAATAATGTCATTATCAACATTCATGTACAAGTCTTTGTGTAGACATATGTTTTCATTTCCCTTGAGTCAATACGTAGGAATGAAATTACAGAGTCAAATAGTATGTCTATGTTTAACTTTTTAAGAGACTATCAGACTATTTTCCAAAGTGGCTCTTCAATTTTATATTCTAAACAGTTCCAATTTCTCCACGTCCTCACAATATTGAAAATTCTTTTTACTCTAGCAAATCTAAAAAGTGTGAAGTGATATCTCCTGATTTTAATTTGCATTTCCTAATGACTATTATCCATATGTCTACTTTTCTTGGTGAAATATCTTTTTTAATATTTTGTTAGTTTTTAAAGTTAGATCATCTTATTATACAACTATAAAATTCTTTATACTAGAAGCAAGTCCTCAATCAGACAAATGGTTTATAAATGGCTCTCCCAGGCTTGGCTGTCATTTCATTCTCTTAATGGTCTCCTTTAAAAAACAAGTTTTCCCTTTTAATGGAATTTAATTAATCAGTTTTTTTTTCTTTTATGGATCATGTTTTTAGTATCTAAGAAATCTAAGAAATCTTTGCCTATCCCAAGATCATGAAGGTTTTTCTCTCTTTTGTTCCAGGTTTGGCTAGATCTGGCTCTTACATTTAGGTCTATAATTCATAGTGAGTTAATTTTTATGCATAGTGTGTGGTAAAGGTCTTGGGTTTGGCTCTTTTTTGTTTTTGCATATGTATGTCCAACCATGCAGCACAGAGAGCTAAAAATATTATCTTTTCAACCTTGGCACCTTTATCAATTATTAAGTTATCATAAATGTGTGGGCTTATTTCTGAACTATTATATTTATTTAATCTACATGCCCATACTTATGCCAATACCACATTGCCTTGATTACTGTAGCTTTACATTAAGTTTGAAATTTTTTCTTTTTAAAAAATATATTTTGGCTATTCTAGGTCCTTTTCATTTGCACATATAATTTAGAATTGGCTTGTCAATTTATAAAAAAAACAAACAAACAGGGGTACCAGGGGTACCCAGGGGTACCTGGGTGTCTCAGTCAGTTAAGTGTCTGACTTCAGCTCAGGTCATGATCTTGTGGGTTCGAGTTCAAGCTCCACATCAGTCTCAGCTGTCAGTGAAGAGCCCACTTTGGATCTTCTGTCCCTCCCTCTCTTCCTCTCCCCTGCTTGCACTCTCTCTCTCTCTCTCTCTCTCTCAAAAGTAAATGAACATTAAAAATATCTTTAAAAAACAAACAGCAAACAAACAAACTTCGTTGGGATTATGACTGGGATTGTTTTGAATGTATAGATCAATTTGAGGAGAAATGCAATCCTCACAATATGGAGTCTTCTATTCCATAAGCATGGTGTATCTTTCCATTTATATAGATCTTTTAAAGTTTTTTCATCAATGCTATGTTTTCATTAGATAAGTCTTGCATTTCTTTTGTTAAATATTCCTAGGGATTTTATTCCTTTTGATGCCATTATGAATATGTTTATTTTCTTCATTTCATTTTCAGACTGTTGGTTGCTAGTAAATAGAAATACAATTGATTTTTGCACACTCATCTTGTAATCCTATGACAGTGCTAAGCTCACTTAATAGTTGTAACAGATTTTGTAGGTTCCTTGTGGTTTTCTACACAAAAGAGTGCATCATCTGCAAATATTTACAATTTATCTCTACTTTTCCAATCTGTGTGCTTTAACATGCCCCTTACATGATTTTTCTTGCCTTGTTGCACTGGCTAGAACCTCTAGTACAATAATAAATAGAAGTGGGGGGATGGACTAAATGGGTAAGGGGCATTAAAGAATCTATTCCTGAAATCATTGCTGTACCATATGCTAACTAACTTGAATTAAATTAGAAAATAAATAAATTATTAATAAAACTGTAAAAAAATAAATAGAAGTGATGTGCGAGCCAAGGTTCTCTAGAGAAGCGAAATCTATAGGATGTACGTATGGGTACATATAGAAAGAAGATATATAGGGCTGCCTGGGTGGCTCAGTCGGTTAAGCGTCTGACTTCGGCTCAGGTCACGATCTCGTGGTCCGCGAGTTCAAGCCCCGCGTCGGGCTCTGGGCTGATGGCTCAGAGCCTGGAGCTTGCTTCCGACTCTGTGTCTCCCTCTCTCTCTATCCCTCCCCCGTTCATGCTGTGTCTCTCTCTGTCTCAAAAATAAATAAACGTTAAAAAAAATTAAAAAAAAAAAGAAAGAAGATATATAGATAGCTGATATACAGATAAGAGAGATAGATGATATATATAGATGATGTAGATATAGAAAGATGATTTATTATGAAGAATTACTTCACATGACTATGGAGGCTGAGAAGTCCCATAATCCGCCATCTGCAAGGTGGAAACCCAGGAAAACCAGAAATGTAATTCCTGAGTCCACAGGCCTGAGGACTAGAGGAGCTGATGGTGTCAATCCAACTCCAGGGCAGGAGACTAAGGTCCCAGCTCAAGCAGGTAGGCAGGAAGTAAATGAATTCTCACATCCTCCACTTTTTGTTCTATTCAGGTCCCTAAAAGATAGATGATGCCCACCCACTTTGTTGGGGGGGATGTAATATACTTTACTGAGTCCACCAATTCAAATGCTAATTTCTTCTGGAAAGACCCTCGCAGACACACCCCAAAATAATGTTTAATCTTGGCACCTGTGACCCAGCCAAGTTGACATATAAAACCAACTACCACATATGGTTGAAGTGGATCTTTGTCTTCCTAATCTTAGGAAAAACCATTCGAACTTTCACATTAAGAATATCTTAGGTGTAGGTTTTTATAGAAGCCATTTGTATAAGTTTTCTATATAGGTTTCTTTCTATTACTGGTATGTTAAAAGTTTTTAATCACGAATGAGTATTGGAATTTATCAAGTGATTTTTCTGCTTCATTGGGATGGTCTCTTTCCCCCCTCTTTTCGTCTATTTATATAAGGTATTACATTAATTATTTTTTTGTGTCAAACCAACCTTACATTCTGGGATACATCTCATTTGTTTATGGTGCATAATTCTTTTTATAGTTTCCTGAATTTGTTTTGTTAATAATTTATCAAAGATTTTTGCATCTGTATTTGTGAGCCTAGTTTTCTTCTCTTGTGATGCTTTTAACCTGGCTTTGGTATCAGGCTAATACTGGCCTGAAAAAATGAATTGGGGAGTGTTCTGTCCTCCTCTACTTTCTAAGAATTTGTTGGTATTGGTATTATTTCTTCCTTAAATAGTTAATAGAATTCACCAGTATAGCCAAATGAGCTAGAGGCTTTAATTTGTGGAAAAAATTTTTATTGCTAATTTAACTGTTTTTTTTTTTTTTTTGCTTGTTATAGGTCTATTCAGATTTTCTGTTTCTTCTTGTGTCAGAGTGGATAATTTGTGTCTTTCTACAAATTGGTCCATGTCATCTAAGAGATGAGTTGCTGAACAGCTATGTTTAATAATTTGGCAGATTCTCTTAAAGAAGGGAGAGTTGAACTTCTGGAGATGATTTTATGTTGATAATGGGGTCCAGGAGTGGATTGGACATGGTGAATGGTCCTTTTCTTGGTGGGAAATAAAATTGTGACTTTAACAGTGGAGGAAGCTGAGGAGAGAGTCAGTCATTAGAAGGATATCCCTTGTGAAAGGCTGTATGTTCTCACACCCTAAGAGCAATACCTTGCATACAGTTTTAACTTTTCTTTTTTTGGACACTACTTCCTTACTGTTGTCCTCAGTCTTCAGCAAATATTTTGAAGTCTTCGTCTTTCTTTTAGCTGTATCTTGGAGAGCTACCAAAGGGGCATGAAGGAAAGTGGTGAAGAAGAAGAAAAAGAAGAAGAGAGAGGAGCATAAGAAGCATGCCACAGAAGCAGAACAGCAGAACCTGCAAGATATCAAGAGGTGACTCCCGAGTCCTGGTGCAGTGCCGTTTAGAGCACAGCAGAGGTGGCAAGCAGCAGCCAGAATCTGTGGACAATGTAAGCAATCCTCAGTGACTTCCAAAAATTCCTTTGGGAAGGAAACTCAGGAGGAAAAAAAAAAAAAAGAATAAATTAGAATATGTCCCAGTGACAAACAAATCAAAAATTTCAGTGGCTTAAGACCATAGAGTATTTTTACTCACACTACATTTTTTTTAAGTTTATTTATTTATTTTTCAGAGAGAAAGAGAGAGAGAGAGAGAGAGAGAGAGAGAGAGAGAGAGAGAGAGAGAGAGAACACTAGCAGGGGAGGGGAACAGAGAGAGGGAGACACAGAATCCGAAGCAGGCTCCAGACCTTGAGCTGTCAGCACAGAGCCCGACTCGGGTCTCAAACCCACCAACTGTGAGATCCATGACCTGAGCCAAAGTTGGACACTTAACTGACTGAGCCACCCAGCCACCCCAGTCACCCTCCATTTTCACTGTGAGTCAGCTGGAGGGCTCTAATTTAAGTCATCCTCCTCCGGGATCAAGGCTGGAAAAAAAAAAAGTAATTTCTAGAATCTAAGGGATGAAGATTCTAAGTCTCCAAGTTATGGGTACTTAAAAAAAAAAAGTGGCCCTATTTGTTAACCTCAGGCACGCCAAGACGGGGGCCACATTAGTTACACACCATTTTGCCAGTAATCACTGTCTACATTTCCCAGGACACCAGTGGAGTCAGGGTATTAGCTGCTCCTTCTAAATTAAAAGCAATCAGATAAAATCACATCACATAAAAGTGTTCTCTTTCCCAAGGTTAATAACTGCATTTTAAAGGACACATTAGCTATCCCAGAGACATTGCTTATTACAAAGAAATAAATGGTTAACTAGCAGAATTTCAAATAGCAATGATGGTAGATAGAGAATTTGTTTCTTTGGGGTGAAACTTTTGAACCCTTAGATCACACAAACAGATGATGCTATCACTTGCCTATTCATAAATAAGTCCCAGCCTGAGCTAATAATGTCAGCTAGTCAAGCGAGCTGAAGAGAGAATGTGAAAGAAGCATTTAAACTCCATTAACTGTGCACCTAGACAATCTACTCATGTCTAATTATTTTACTATTAAATGTCTGTGCATCCAACCAAAGAGAAAATTTCAAAGTAGATGAATTAGTGGAGTAATTCACAGACCTCAGAAGTAAAGAGGGATTATTTAAAATGGGTCTTCTTTACTTCTTACCATCCTGCTTGGAGCTTTATTTATAGTGAGATTGGCATCTAATTCCATCTTATATAAAATCCCATGCCAGTACACCATACTTCCTAGGGGATGTGCTTGATGTCACATTGTGAGGGGCACCTTACAGGTCAGAGTGATTTGAGCACTGAGTGAACAGAGCACAAGACCAAGAATTGGTTGGAAATATTTTGGTGAATCGACTGTTATTTTCTCCATACTTTTCTTCTTCTTCTTTTTTTTTTTAATCTTCTCCACCTCCATCTCTGCTCATAACAAGGTGTTATCATTTTCTCCAAGGAAGAAGGGTGGAGAAAGTCTGTGGTAGCTTAGAGACTTTTTGGGCTTGTTTTCTCTGAAGTTTTTTTTTCTTTTTTTTTTTTTTAATTAATTTATTTATTTATCTTGAGGTGGGAGAGGGTGGGGCAGAGAGAGCATCCCAAGCAGGCTCTGTGCTGTCAACTCAGAGCGTGATTTGGAGCTTGAACCCACAAATTGTGAGATCATGACCTGAGCAGATATCAAGAGTCTGATGCTTAACCAACAGAGCCAACCTGGCTCCCCTTCCTAGAAGCATTTTACCAGTTGAGGAGATTAGGGATTGAGGGGAGGGGGTAAGGCCATCATGGGGAGAGAGACAGAAGCTCCAAAAAGACTACTGTGGCCCAAGAGCAGAATGGAAGAAAAGGGCCAGGCTTGAATTTATTGTCAGATTAGCTTCGTGGGGACTCAATAAAAACTAAATTAATATACTTTTAAAACAGAGATGAGATTTCTCATATACTTAACTTTGTAAACTGAGGTTTATGTCAGCGTACAGGTATATTCTTCTCTAAATACAAACACAGGGCTTGAGGCTTTGGGAGTATAGTGGGTTTCTTACTAGAAAGATTTTTGATAGAGGTAGCAGAGAAAGCAGGTTACAATCAGAGAATTGCTTTCAAGGCTACTGACCAGTCAATGAAAAGAGCGGTTTCATTTTAGGGTTTTTCTGCCTCTGGAGTAGGGAGCAGCCCAGCTGCTGGCATGGGAAGGATGTGGGGGGAGGGGGTTGCTTCCCCCTCCCCAGAACGTACCTACCCCACTTCCTGACTGCAAATAAATAGTTAATACATTTTATTCTTGATTTCAAGCTTTTAAGAACTAGGTTTCAAAATAAAAATTATTAAAATTATTAAAAATATCTTCACCGCAGTGGGTAGGATTTCCCAATGTTCCATCTCCGAGGTTGCCTTGGGATGGGAGGAGGAGGATGCAGAGTGGGAGGCCTTCTCAGGCTTCCCTGACCTTCGCAGACCTCCTGTCTGTCCCTGAGGCTGGAGCCAGGGGCCAGGTGCAAGAGCACCTGGGTTCCAAACAGACCAGGTTTGGCTGCTGGCTGCTGACAAAATCCAGAGGCAGAGAGACAAGTGGTGTTGAAATGAGAAAGGAATTTATTTCAGTGAGGCCAGCACTAGAAAGACAGGACTAACATCCCAAAGACTGTCTCCAAAGTGACAAAAGTACTTCCACGTGTATATAAGGAAAATGTGGGGCAAAGGTGGGTGCGTCCGTGCAGGTAGGCAGTGAAGGTCAAATCCCTCGTTGTCTTGGAGTCAGTCACGGGTGGGGTCTTGCTGGTTTAAGGTAGTCCTTATTGCTTGAGGGGCTAGTTTCTGATCAGGGGATCTTACGCCTATTGGGTATTCCACCTGAGCCTAGAGACAAGCTAGAAAGAAGAACACAACCAGAAAGTTTGAGGCTAAAATAGAGGCAGCTAAAGTCCTCTTTCAAGGCTGATGTAAAGGTGAGTGTGTGAGAAAGAGGTCCGGCCTTACCTAGACCTCCCTGAGCTCTCACTTTCTAGAGGAAGGCTCTGACAGGGGTCTCCTTAGAAGAATCAAATTATAGTTGCTGGAGAGCTGGCTCCAGCCCTCTTCCCCATTTATGGAAGTCAAGGCCAATTAGTAGTAGAGAATAAGGTGGCAACTTTCTAGAGAAAGGGACAACCTTGCCCCAGGCAGAAGCATTCCTCCTTTCAGCCTAAAAGCAGAAGCCCTCTCCCCGACAGGCCTGGCGTGTGAGACAGCAGAGCCCCCCCTTCCTCATTCCCAGCCTCCCCTCAGCCTGTGCTGGAGGGGGAGGGGCAGGTCGAACTGGCCCTTGGACATTGAAGTTTTATAAATTAAGATTTTCATCACATAGGAGATGGAAATTTTATAAATGAACACGACCAAAATGTAAGAACTAGAATGAGATTAATTTAATGACTGAGAACTTGTGGAATTAGGTTGAGATATTGCCAAGTTAGCCTAACTATGAACATGTAGGGGTGGGTGACAAGGAAAGGGGAAGGTGATCAAGATGGTACAGTTCACAGCAGCTTTTGGAAAAATAAAAATTGTATTTTATTTATACACCAGTGAGTTGAGCTTGCTCATTAAAAAATAATTGTGTTTATTAGCAGTTTAATTACTTTTTTGTCCTTGGTCTATTTTTCTCTTGGGCTGTTCTCTTTATTTATTAAGTATTCCTTATATGCTAAGGAAATTCACATTTGGTTGTAGGTTGGACAAATATTTTTTTTCCCAGTTTGTGTTACACCTTTTAACAAAGTTTTTTCCTATTACATTTTTTACATAATTGTCATTATTTTCCTTTGTAGATTCTGGGGTTTGTTTCTTTCTAAGAACATTCCTCACCCTAAAATAATAGTAAAAAACAAGTCATTCATGATTTCTTCTAGTACTATCTTTTCACGTTCATAAATGCCACCTTGGAATTGTGAACTAACCTTTAAGAGAGAGCACTTGTTATTGCTTTAACAACAATGAATCTTTTGTGACTTTTTCTTCTGGCACTTTTCCACTCATGCTGGGGTATGAGAGGATTTTGGAGTGGTGGGGGTCCAGAGCCAACAGTCAAAAAAAGAATTCTCTCGAGACATCTTCGGTGCAAAAAGGTGATTTTATTAAAGCATGGGGACGGAAAGAGCTGTTGGCAGAAAGAACTGTGTTATAAGTGTGAAGGGTGACCATTTCTAGAGTTGAGGGAGATAAGTCAAGAGGAAGTTTCTAAAGGGATTTCATATGCTAAAGAAGATTCACAGAGGGCTCTGGGTGGCTCTTGATTTCACAGTCTATGAGTCCCACATCTGGTGAGCTAGTGCCCCACTTTTGGTGGGTTCGAGCCCTGCATTGGGTGAGCCCTGCTTCTCCCTCCCACTCTCCCACTCTTTCTCTCTCTACCCCTTGTGGGATTCTCCCTCTCTGCCCCTTGCTCACTTGTGCCCCCCACCAAGAGAAAAAGAAGACTCACAGATTATTGGAGGGCTAGCTATTGTCAAGCTAAGGTTGTTTTTCCCTCTAGCAAAGTATTAACATTATGATAGTATGGAGTTCTGGAGAAATGTTTTACTCTGTGATGAGGGACCATAAGGCAAGCTGAGGGCCAAGCACAAACTAGCACCACCCCCTTCACCTCCCCAGGTAGGATATGGGTGATATTCCTCAGGCACTTCTGGTTGCCCAAGAACAAAGGACAGAAAACAAATGGTTAAACTGATAAGAGTCTCAGTTTATAAATCTTTTAGTAATATTACAAGAAAAGGCCAATCTTATCAAATAGCCTAATCTCCAGGAACTCCCTACTGTCTTAATGATAATGCTTTGGTAGAGATTAAAACAACTTCAGTTTGACAATAGCTAGACCTCCAGTAATTGTGAGTCTTTAGCATATGAAAACCCCTTTAAGAAACTTCCTCTTGACTTTATCTCCCCCAACTCCATGTGTATAACCCAGTCACTCTTCACAACTCCAGTGCAGCTCTTTCTGCCCACAGGTCTTGTCCCCATGCTTTAATAAAATCACCTTTTTTGCACCAAAGACATCTTCAAGAATTCTTTCTTGGCCGTTGGCTCCAAACCCCACCATCCCTCCAAAGCTCCATCACTTTGTATTTGCCTCAAGTATTTGTCAGTGGGCTGCAGTTTATAAGGAGATTTAATTTTATCTGCCATTTCCTTCTTAGCTTTGTTCCCCATATCACTGTGGAGGGGAGGGTAATGTTGGGGCTCCAGGAAACTGGGTCCATAGGTTTCTGGAGATTAGGCTGTATGGGGAGACACAGAGAGTCATGACACAAAGGCTTTTCTTTCCAGGAAGCAGCTTTATTTGTGCCTGCACAGGCTCAGTGGGTTAAGACCCAAAAGGCTGAGCCCCCAGTGCAGGTTGCCTTTTATACAATTTTTGCTCCTTTGTCTCCCATATATGGTAACACACAGTCTGAACGGGTGGTCTATGTTACAGAGTCGTGAGAATGTGAGAACGTTAAGCACTCGCACTGAGCCAGGTTGCCTTCCCTTGTCTTGAGGTTTTCAGCACATTCCTTAGGGAGGGGCTGTACTATAAGGCTATTGATAAGATTGCCTTTTTCTTATAATTTACTAAGACATTTGTAAACTGATGGAGACTCACATCCTGCATGACTGTGATCTATCAGTTAAACATTTGTTTTCTTTCCTTTCCTTTGTTCTTGGGCAGCCAGGAGTGCTGAGGAATATGGCACATATCCTACCTGGGGCAGGGGGTGGTGGGGAGTGGTTGTGCTAGCTTGTGCTTGGCCCTCAGCCTGCCTTATGCTTCCTGATCAGGTATATTTTTCACTGTCATATAGGACCTGACTCACTGTGGTTCATTGACCTTTCTAGAACCTTAACCATCAGGCTAATTGCTCTTATTTCTCAGCTTGCCACACTAATACTCTGATTCTTATTCTATGTATGTACCCTTCTTACAATTACCCTAAATCTTTGTTCAAGAAGCAGCTTGGTCAGAAAGCCCATGGTGTCCTTATCCCTTCTGCTAGAGAGAGTTTGATGTTAGGAACCCAGTCAGTTCCTAAAATTCAAGAGTAGCAACAGCCTCTGTGGATTAAAACATAATCCTTTCTCATGTTTCTTGGGCTTAGACTTGCATTATATTTTCAATGCCATTTGAAAGATAAAGCAGCACCTTTACATTCTACTTTCCAGAATTTCCAGCACCTGCAGGATAGGGATTATATTGTTGAAAGCCAGCAGTGCCCTTTATAAGATGGAAGAAATTAGTATTAATGTAAATAGGGCACGTTATGTCTTTCACCAGAGGATTCCTATTATGTTATTTCCCACATGATCCACCTGTCTCTTTGGATTTCTGTGTAAGTTAAAGAATAATGCTCTAGGGGCACTTGGGTATTTCAGTTGGTTCAAGTGTCTGACTCTTGATATCATCTATCACAGTTGTAGGATCGAGCCCTACATCAGGCTCTGTGCTGACAGTGCAGAGCCTGCTTAAGATTCTCTCTCACTCTCCCTCTGCCCCTCCCCCCTCTCAAAATAAATAAACTTAAAAAAATAGAATAGTGTTCTAAAACCCTATATAAGTCTCCCTAAGAAAGACTCAAAAGCCATATTATGGTTAATGTCTCCTAAACAATTTTTTTCTGTTATGAATTCAATCATTCATTCAAGGAATCTTCATTAAATGCCTATGTCTTAGTCAGTTCAGGCTGTTATAACAAATTACCATAGTCTGGGTCACTCAAACAATAAACATTCATTTCTCATAGGTCTGGAGGCTAGGAGTCTAAGATCAGAGTGCTAACATGGTTGGGTCCTGGTGAGATCCTGCTTCCTGTTTCTTGTATCCTTGCATGGCAGCAAAAGTGTGAGAGACATCTCTGGATACCTTTTATAAGGGCACTAATCCCATTCATGAGAGCTCTACCCTTATAGTACCAAAGACACCACCTCCTAATACCATTACATTAAGCTTTTGGGCTTCACCATATGACCCTAGAGGGGTGAAGGACATAAATGTTCAGTTCATTACAACTTATTACATAACAAGGCATTAGAGATAGAGTAGTGTTGAACAAAACCAAGTCCTTGCTTTTATAGAGCATACATTCTCATGGAAAAGACAAGTAAGCAAGCAGGGAAGAAAGAAAGAAAGAAAGAAAGAAAAAGAAAGAAAGAAAGAAAGAAAGAAAGAAAGAAAGAAAGAGAAAAGAAAGAAAAAAGGAAAGAAAAGAAAAGAAAGAAAGAGAAAGAGAGAAAGAAAGAAAGCAAAAGAAGGAAAGAAAAGAAAGAGGAAGGAAGAAAAAAAAAAAAGACCAAGTAAGTAAATCAATGTGTACAAAATATATATAATATTAGGTAGTGATAGATGCCTTGGAAATAAAATGAGGAAGAGTAAGAGGATGAAGAATGACAAGAATCAGGCCAGCAGGGAACATCTGTCTGAAGGGACATATTGGCACAGAGAGCTGAATCAACTTTGGGAATGAACAATGTGGAGATCTGAGGGCAAAGCATTCTAGGAATAGGGAACAGCAGGTGCAAAGACTTTTCAGCAGGAATATGCTTGTTGTGTATAACAAACAACAGTCAGGACAAGTGTGGCTTGAGAAGTATTAGTGAGGGAAAAAATAGAGGTGCGGTTAGAAAGGATAATGAAGATCCTATAAGCCATTGGCTAGTATTGAGCAAAAGTACATAACCTGATTTACATTTTACTAGGCTGTTAAAAAGAAAACCACAGGTCCAAACTGTGTCTCTTAGGTTAGGCCACAAGTCAGTAAACCAAGACTTAATACCAAATCTAACTTCAGTTTCAACTTCCCAGGAATGTAACATTTAACCAGTCAACCTGGGAATTTCCTAGTCAGCACTAAGAAATTTCCTGCTAGACCCCTTCTGTCCCCCTTAGGAGGGCAACCTCACCTAGAATGATGGATTCATTGCTCATAATTTCCTTATTTCCACTCCACTTCTACCTTTAAAAACCTTTCCTGTTCCTGCATCTTGATGGAACTCGCCTCTACTTGCTAGGTGGGATGCTGCTCCAATCATGAATTGACCAATAAATCCAGTTAGGTCTTTAAAATGGACTTGGTTGAATTTATTATTTAACAAGACTCACTCTAGCTTCAGTGGGAAGAACTGACTATAGAAGATGAGGGGTATTATTCTGGGTTCTTCAAAGAAACAGAACCAACAGAATTTATTTAACCTTATTTATTCATTTATGTGTTTATTTATTATAAAGAATTGGCTCACACAGTTATGGAGGCTAAGAATCCTCCAGTCACAGGATGGAGAACCCCAAGTCAAAGTCCACAGTCCAGAGAAGACCAATGACCTGCTCAGTGGCAGTCAGAGAGAGCGAATTCTCCCTTGTTCAGCCTTTTTTGTTCTATTTGGGCCTCTAGTGGATTGGATGAGGCCCACCTCCATTGGGGAGAGAAATGTGCTGTATTCAGTCTATGATTTGAATATAAATCTCATCCAAAGACACCCTCACAGACATACCTAGAAGAATATTTAACCAATATCTGGGTCCCATGGCCCGGTCAAGAGGACACATCAAATTAACCATTACACAAGGAGGCCAGTTAAGAGACAACTGCATAGACCTGGCAGTGTCTTGGACCAGGAATGTAGCGCTGCACTTGGTGAGAAGTAGTCAGATTCCAGATGCACTTTGAAGGTCTGTCGTTGGGCAAGAGGGTGACCCTGAAGCTTCGGCATGTGTGTGTAAATGGTGTTGGTATTATAGAGAAGGAGAACACAGGAAGAAATCCATTTTGGGGGCTGAATACAAAATTTTGTTTTGTGTCTATTAGTATTGAGAGGACTACTAACTTCAAAGTGGAGATTTTAGGCCACCAGAGAGATAAAACTAGAAGGTCGAGGACAGGAATAGAGATTTAAAAAATGGGGAGTCTTTGGCATATAAAAAGTATATATAATCAGGGGCTGGATGAGACCTCCAGGGAGAAAACTAGATTGAGAAGCCGTCTAAGGCCTGAGCCCTGTTTTTTTCAGTAGCAGAGGTCAGGGAGAGAAAAGGACCCAGCCAAGGACGCTAAGAAGAAAAAGCCAGTGTCAGAGGAGGAAACCAGGACGCGATTTCCTGGAAACCAGAGGGAAAATAGGGGCTTCACAAGGAGGGAGCGATCAAGTATTTGAAAGACTACCAAGAGATTAAGTCAAATGTGGCCTGAACATTTCCCACTGGATTTGATTCTTTCCTCCACATTTCTTCCCATGTGATGGAAACGGATTGATCCCTAGTGGCACCTAAAGCCAACCCTCCCCATTCAGGGAGACTGCTAGTTGCCTCCTAAAGATGTTTTCCTCGTCCTTACTCACAGAACCCCAGTTTTATCCAAGATGATAATGTGTCTACCTTCTCTGAAGGTGGAAATAATCATATGGCACAGGACTGTCAATTAAGGGCAAACAGAAAGCATGGAATGGGACTTTTGGAAAGTCCTTGAAAGTGAACTAACTCCACTAGCTTGAGTGTCTGTTTCCCTTTGTTCCTCCCTTTCTTCCTGCCTGAAGCATGGCTATGATGGCTGGAAATCTGGTAGCTGTCCTGACAGCAAAAGGACAGTGATTACCCACTAAAGAAGGTGGATAGAGAAGCTGGACAGAACCCGGATTGCCCAATGACATAATGGAGCTTCCACGCTCATCTTGGACTAGTTACCTTTTGATTTTCTTTTTGTAGAAATATATATGTGTATACACACACACACGTATATATATACATATACGTGTATACATATATATGTATATATATATTTACCGTCTTGCACGTATTTCCTGTTGTTTGACAACTGAACTTAATCCTAAGTGATACACTAGTTGTGTAGTCTTCCTCACCTTGGCTGTCCCTGCCCAAGCAGCCCTGTCCTCCTACACAGTGGAAATGATGTGGGGCCGGAGGCACAGGCCACAGTTCTAGGACCATCTCTGCTAGTCTTACATAGTGGTGTGCCTTTGGTCAAATCACTTGAGTGATCTTCAAACCTCACTGTCCTCATCTGTAAAATGGGTGTGTTAGAAGAGCCAGTCCCTGCCCTTCCTTTATGACTTTATGTTTTTTTCTTCAGAATGAACTCTTTCCTAGTTATTATTAGTAAGCTGCTCTGGTTATGCTGCCTAAAGTAAGTATGAGTGCAGTCCATCTCTGGGACTAGATGGATTAGATCTTGAATTAGATCAAAGCTGTGGAAAAGAATCCATGGGCTACAAAAAATAAAATAAAACAAACACTTCCAGAGCTTTAGCTACTAAAATAGAAAGCTTCATGTATTTTACTGGCTTGAAAACCAAACCCAATAAAGCAAGAAAATCAAGAGCAAAAAACTTCAGGCATAAATGAAAACTAGGCGTGATGCATTTAAAGGGCTAGTGTGTATTACAAAGTGAAAACACCTGCGTGAAAAGGCTGGCTGGTTTGCGTGAGCACAGGCTTGCGGAGGACTGCAGTAAAGCCTCCTACAGGCGCTGGCAGAACCCCAGTGCCCCAGGAAGTAGGCAGGTTCCTGTAGGTCGACCTGGATGAGAGCTGGCTTGCTGCTCAAGACTGATGCTTCTTCAGGTCAGTGGGGCCGACTTTGGAAGCTACACAGAGAAAGAGAGTGGGGAGTGGGGGTGGGGCGAAGGAAAAGTGAGAAGCCCAAGAACAGGAGGGGTAAAGTGTTACCTCTTAAAAAGAGTGATTTTCAAAGTTGGTGAACAAACACTGACAGTTACACCTGAAGTGCCAGCCTACATTGTGCTGGTTCCAAGAGTTGTGTCCATCTGGGCTGAGTTGTTTGTTTGTTTCTTGGAAACTCTTCAAAGTAATTTGAGAGAGGAAAGAAGAGCCCCGGGCAAAACTGCTTAAGTCACTGGCAATGCTTATGTTTGTGTAATTCAGGACAGATTACAGTCTTTATCATATTCCATCTTCATAATGACCTTGTGAGGCAGGTTGGGCAGGTTGGGCAGGTTCAGGGCTGTTATCTGGCCCAGTCCTGTCATCCTTACCCTTGTGGAGGAGACTTGCTGGAGAAGTTAGATGAAGCTAAACTCTTACAGCTGGCCCACCACCTGCGAGGGGGTGTCGCAAGGGGGGCCCGGCAATCTGATCTGTAGCTGAACTGGCGCTGGGCTATGTTGGGCTTCGGTTGGACTCCATTCACCAGTTGCTTCAAATGTTTTGTTTGTGAAAGATGATTTTGTAGCATATTATATTGGGCTTGTCGTTAGGGTGGAGGTGGAGGTCTCTTGGGACTTTTTTTATCAGGTGCTCCACCTGGCTCTGCTTTAGTCACAGGCAGGATCAGGCGGCTCCCGGGATGGGGCAGCTCCAACCAGTGCTCTGTGCAGTTAATTGTAAGGAGCTGGTGACAACTTGTTGTGTTTCCCTTTTTCACATTTGGAAAAAGGAGGACTCGGGAGGCAACGTCTTAGTCGAAAGTCTTAGCCAGAGTAAAAAGCGTGACTGTGATGCTAATGGAAGGATTTCAGACAACGTGATGTCAATTAGATCTCAATTTAAAAAAAGAAAAAGACAATGTGGCAAGCAGATGGAATAAATATTTTGGGTCAGAGAGCACTTGCCAATCCCTTTATGTCACAGCACCTTGGAGCTTGTTCCATGTATGCTCAAAGGCTGTGTGTGACTGCCATGACCTCTTCTGGTACCTCAACCAGCTCAAGATAATAGGAACAAGGATGTCAAGTCAATGGTTGGGGGCGGTGGGGCGGGGTGGGGGGAGAGAGGAATGGCCACAGGGGATGAAGAATGAAGTGATGGTTCAGAATTCCTTGAACAGAGAATCCACCTGCTGGTCCAACCCCTCCCATCCTATCCTCCACCTCCTGAGAATTCTCCCATTCATCCATTCACTTATATAGATTTATCTGAGCACCTATCATGCACAAGACACTGTGTTACATTCTGGTGATACAGTGAGTGAGACTTGCAAGGCACGTGCCCTCAGAAGAGATCAGAGAAAGTAAACAGGGCTATCTGAGTGGCTCGGCTGGTTGAGTTTAGGGCTGTTGATTTCAGCTCAAGTCATGATCCCAGGGTCATCGTGGGATCAAACCCTGCATCAGGCTCCGTGCTGAGTGTGGGAGTTTGGTTGAGATTCTCTCTCCCTCCCCCGCTCCACACCCTCTCAAAAAAAAAAAAAAAAAAAAAAAAAAACAGAAAAAGAAAAAAAAAGGAAAAGAAAAGAAAGTAAACAAACATTGTGAGGAGGTAACAATGAGTCAGTGGGGGAGGGTGACAATAGAGGTCAGGGGAGACCACTGAGCCAGACCTGGGAGATGGAGACAAAACCAGCCACACGAGGATTTGGAGGGAGGACCTTCCCCTCAGGGGAACAACAGGAACAGAGGTTCTGAGATGGGAAAGAATCTTGTTTGTGGAGGGACAGAAGGGGTGCTAGTGTGGCTGGAGTACAGAGGAAGTGACCAGAAAGAGGTGTAGAAGACTCAGGTAGGCATGCAGGAGTCAGACTCTGCTGAGCCCTGTTGTGTAACTTGTGAGAACAGGGGTGGCCATGGGAGCATGCACCCTGGGCGACACGGGTTTGAACTGTACTGGTCCACTTACATGCAGATTTCTTTGCTAAACACAGTACAGTACTATAAATGTATTTTCTCTTCCTTATCATTTTCTTAATACTTTCTTTTCTCCAGCTTACTTCATTGTAAGAGATAGAGTATGTAATACATGTAACATATAAAATATGTGTTAATCGACTGTTTATGTTATCAGTAAGGCTTCTGGTCAGCAGTAAGCTATTAGTAGTTAAGTTTTGGGGGAACCAAAAGTCATACATGGAGTTTTGCCTGTGCGGGGGGTCAGTACCCCAACCCCCACACTGTTCAAGAGTCAACTATATTGTGCCTTGGAGCTGGGGGTTGGGGGAAGAGTGTCAAAGGATTGTGGGAGTCTGAGAAGTTCCTCCCAGCCTTCACAGGGCTGCAACAGCTGAGAGCTTGAGTGCTCAGGCAGGTGTGCACTGTTTTCATCCCCACCCAGAAATGGGTCCCCACTTCCTGTCAGTGCTGTTTGGTTTTCTTAGGAGCCATTGTGTCTCTTGGGCTGGGGGTACATGGCCACATTTTTATCATTGTTTACTAATCACCTAGCAACATCTGCAGCCATCTGTACACTCATATTTTCCCTCCTCGTGTCGTTGCCACTTGCTGTCCAGCTGCTGCAGAAACTATTCGTGGACATAGAGTGCTGGAAATTTTGCCTCAGGATTAGAGAAATTTCACTTGGCAGGAATGTCCAAGAATCAGGCCAGAGGGCATTTGAAGGTCATTACCAGCTGCCACGTAGCACATACCTTTCGGGGTTCTGCTGTTGCGTAGTCCGGTAGTCCTGCATCTGGTTCTTTGAGTGGCTCCAACCAAGCCGCCTTCTACTTTCTTGCTAACAACCAACACTCTGCAGTTAACTCGGCAGGTATCATGTTCTCCTCACTCATTCCCATCCTGTTCTCAGTCTGATCTAGTATAATTCTAACTGATCCTAGACTCTGTGGACCTGTTATCCTTAACAAGGACCATTTGTGAACGGTCTTTCCAGCTTTTGACACTCAGCTTTTCCTGATGACCTCTGACCTGGTTTGTCCTTTCACATCTCCGCTGTTACGGAAATGACAGGTGGCCCCTGCTGCTTCCCTGAGCCCCAGTTCTCCATGAGAAAGCCCTGGGAGCTGCCTGCATGTATCCTCTGCGCCCGTGAGTGACTCTAACCCCAGGAATCAGATTGGAAGTTGCTTTTGCCTTTTCTCACAGAAGTCTGAGTATGTCCGCTTGCAAACTGGACTCACAGCTGCCTCTGATATTCTAGAATTCCCAAGGCAGGCATGAAAATTAGATCTAAGCTGTGACCTTCATTTCACACATGTAAAAAAGAATGCGTGAGGACCCGTGGCTTGTGAAAGCAGACTCGTATCTTCACAATCGTTTTTCAAGTACCACTAATTGCCTTATACAATCAACTTCAACACAAAGCATTACTCAAACAGCTATTGAAATAGATGAGCAGATGGCACCACATCTGCATCACCAGCAGAACTTCTGTATCTTGAATGGTGAGGTTGCTGTTCTCCCTCTGGCTTTCTGGATATCCACGTCTCAGAAGCTCTGGGATCCAAGCACACAATGGGCTTCATGAATATCTGCCCTCCCTGGAGACCATCATCTAAACTACACCAGCCAGCCCCTCTGCTATATCTGAAAGAGTCTAAGTCCCATGATTAAAAAGAAACATCAAACGGTGCCTGGGTGGCTCAGTCAGTTAAGTATCTGACTCTTGATTTTGGCTCAGGTCATGATATCAAGCCTGGTTCATGAAATCAAGTCCCTTGTCTGGCTCTGCCCTGTCAGCATGGAACCTGCTTGGGATTCTCTCTCTCCTTCTTTCTGCCTCACTCCCACTCTCATGCATGCATGTATGTGTGCACGTGTGTGTGTGTGTGTGTGTGTGTGTGTGTGCTTTCTCTCTCAAAATAAATACGAAAAATAACTCAAAAAAAAAAAAAAGAAACATCAAGCAGAAGCAAGCATGACTGTTGCCCTTTACAAGGCTAGGAACCAAGTCGCCACATGCTAGATGGGGACAGAAGGGAAATTAAGACTCAGAGAGGCTAGTTCTTTCATATGGGATATAAGAGGAATCAGAGATTCCAAGGATGTAGTCTTTGGTTTGGTTTTGGTTTTTGGGTTTTGTTTGTTTTTTTGTTTTCCTCAGAAGGATTGAGGAATACTTGGGTTCACACTCTTATGATTAGAGGGGACATGAGGGAATTAGGACTAGAAAGGCATGTGAAATAAATAAAATGAAATTTTTAAGAATCCAGATCCATCAAAGAAACACAGATGTCCTTTGCCATGAGAAAGTGGGTAAAATATGTGTCAGTGTTCTGCCTGTGTGTGATGTTGTTGAACTAATGCTTTAGTGTGTTGGGAGTCTTTGCATTCCCTTCTCGTTTGGGTCACTGAGGTAACTGTGAGTGTCAGCATGGTGCACTGAGATAGTATGGAAAGGAAACTGGACTGCGGGCAAGGAAACCAGGATTCCACCACGTGAGGACAAAAGGCAGTGCAGACCTTTGTACAAGGGGCTGCCCTGGTGGAAGGCTAAGACCCAGGGGCTAGGTCAGTGATTTAATCAACACATTTAGTGCTGGAGTCACTTGAAGATTAGCCCCACTCGGAGATAAACACCAGTCATGAGTGTTAAACAGGGGACAAAACCTGGTCTGTTCCATGGTGACCCCTTGTTTCTTATAGAACATGCTTTCTCAGGGAATGTCCAGCCCATGTCCCCATAAAGCAGGTTTTGGGCCCCTCATTTTATATCCTGGTGGGAAATGTGAAATACTTATGGGGTCACCTTTGCCTGCCCTCACCAAATATGTTAATGCCTACTAAGGCCTCTGGGTTCCCTTCTGAGATACATCATTTTCCCTCTCTAACATTGGACCATTAGGCAAATTCCTAAGGGGTCTGGAGTTACTGCTGAATTAGGAGAGATTGTGTTGTGAAAATTACAGATGATATTTAGTCCTGATGTAAAGAGGAATTGGTGTTTTACAAATAACAGCGGTATTTGTAAACAGTATTTATAGCATCATGCATGGAAATGGGTATAAATCCTAACAAAACTTGCTCCAGACCCCTCTTAAGTTATAGTCCGCTTCTGGAGCACAGAGGACTGGGAAGGGCCTCTGTGGATCTCAACTGAAGTTGTGGGGAAAACAGGTAAAAGTTTGATTGTGGATTTAAACTTTGAAGATACTTGGGTAGAGAGCTCCTCCAACAGCTCAACTTAAACTGACACTTAAAGTGACACTTAAGTGACACTATTTCTAGTGTATTTTCTATGTACCTGGTGCAGAATAAAAGTTGAGTTTCTGTTACGGTAATTGGGCTGCCCAGAGTCAACTAAACCCATGGGTCTGTCTTGTAGCTGATCCACCCTTCTGGACATGTGTAATGTAAGAAAGAGAGGCCAGAGAGGCCGGAAATCACAGTTTCTTCAGTATCAGGCTCTGAGGCCTTATAAAACCACACATTGGACAGCACCCTGAGGCTGGACCAGCCTTTGGGAATGGGCTGTGTGCCAAGGACTCCTGGCAGGTCACGTAGGCCACTTCTAGACACCCTGAGCAACAACCTAGAGCAGTCCAACCAATAGAACACATTTCTTGGAGTTAGAAGTAGTAGGAGCTTTGAGTAGTAACTTTACTGTATAACTAGCTGAAGTAATTAGATAAGTGACTGAGAGCAAATCATTTCACCTCCAGGAACTGAGTTCTGGCATTTGTAAACTGAAGGCTGTGTCCTCAGTAATAGCTGCTACATGATAAACATCTATTAAGATTTATGATAAGGGGCACCTGACTCTTGATCTCACCCCAGGTCTTGATCTCAGGGTCCTGAGTTCAGGCCCCACACTGGGCTCCATGCTGGGTGTGGAGCCTCCTTAAAAAAAAAAAAAAGATTGATGATAAGAAACATGAACTTTATGTAAGTTAGGATGTAAGTCTTAAGAAGAAAAGTCGAGGGGCGCCTGGGTGGCGCAGTCGGTTAAGCGTCCGACTTCAGCCAGGTCACGATCTCGCGGTCTGTGAGTTCGAGCCCCACGTCGGGCTCTGGGCTGATGGCTCAGAGCCTGGAGCCTGTTTCCGATTCTGTGTCTCCCTCTCTCTCTGCCCCTCCCCCATTCATGCTCTGTCTCTCTCTGTCCCAAAAATAAATAAACGTTGGAAAAAAAAATTAAAAAAAAAAAAAAAAAGAAAAGTCTAGGCCTGGTTCCTTTAGAACTCCGAGTTCAAGTTTCTCAAGTGACTCAAGTCAGTCTTAGAGTTATAAACAAAATGTTTCACTGATACAGAAACCTTTTTGAATTTCCTTAATGACAAGCATTATACACACTTAACAAAAACCTCCAATTTTTTTTAAGTTGGAACAAAATTTGGTATTGGATGAAAAAGTTTACATTATATGAAAAGTTCTTAGGATAGCACCTGACATTCCCTAACAATGATAGTTTTATGGAATATTATTGTAATTGACTTACTGTCTACATGTGGGCTTAAACTCACTCCTTTGGTATGCAGGCTCAGTGGGAATATGATGTCTTTTCTTCTTTTTCAATCCCAACAACACCTAATTCAGTACTCTAAATATAGTCAGCATTCAATAAAAATTTAATTATTCGCTGAATCTAGGCTGTCAGGGGAAAAAAGGACATTGCTACTTGTTTGGACATGCCCCTCTGATTAAATGCCACTTTTGCCTTTCTAGCTAATCAGTCAGTTAACTAAGTGTGGTGCACATTTGACCTTCTCCCTAAGAGAGGGTCGTTGGCTGAAAATCAGATCCGGCATGATCATATTGGATGTAGTTTCATGTGTACTCCATGAAGGAGATTAAACGTCCGGGTGCCTCCCACATTTCCCCTTAGAGCTTGTTCTTACAGTCTCAACATCTCAAGAGTCACACCAACACATCCGTCGTCAGTTCCCAATCATGTTTGCAAAAGGTCACTGTTCATACTGTATTAGGGTCCTTCAGAAAAACAGAACCAATAGGATGTGTATACATAGAGAGACTTATTTTCAGGGATTGGCTCACTGATTGTGGGGGCTAGGAAACCCAAAACCTGCATGGCGGGCCAGGTGACTCGGAGAAGAGTTGTAGCTCAAGTCTGGAGGCAAATTCCTTCTTCCTTAGGGGACCTCAGTCTTTTCTTTTTAAGGTCTTCAACTAATTGGATGAGGCCCACCAACATTATAATGGAAAAGAATCTGCTTTCCTCAAAGTCTACTGATTTAATTCATTAAATATTAATCACATCTAAAACAATAGTTTCAGAGGAATCTTTGGTTAAGCGTCCTACTCCTGACTTCGGCTCTGGTCATGATCTTATGGTTTGTGAGTTTGAGCCCCACATCGGGCTCTGTGCTGACAGGGCTGAGCCTGCTTGGGATTCTCTGTCTCCTATCTCTCTGCCCCCCAACCCCCACCTCGTTGCTTGCTTCCGCTCGCGTTCTCTCTCTCTCTCTCAAAAATAAATAAACTTTTAAAATAAAATAAATAAAACAATACTTTCACAACAACATTTAGGTTGGTGTCTGACCCAGTACCTGGACAGCAAAGCGAAGCTACGCTGACACATAAATTAACCATCACACATATTAAAGCAGACAAAAGGATTTGGGCCCTTTGCTGTTACCTTTGGAAAGTTCACTAATTTCTTTCATTATTTAAAATTGTCCACAAATAACAAATAGTTCTTACATTGATGATTTTTTTTTTTTAATTTTAGAAGGGAAAATTTTTTTCCAGGTCTTTCGTTGCTTCCTCTCACCAAATCCTACTTCAAATTGTGTTTATAGCCTCCGTAATTTTTACACATGGGTGCTCGGGATGCACAGAAGAAAAAGCATGGTTTCCAACCCTCTTGCGCTGTAGTCTGAGAAGGGAAGAGTGTGCAAACTATTGCCAGGCTATGTGCTTGCTGTTCTGAGTTGCACAGGGACAACAGAGGAAATAGGTGTTTAATAAGTAAAATTTGCACGTTGACAGTGCCTGTATATACAAGTCTTACTAGGTTTCTCTATGTGGCACCGGGAACTTGCTTCCTCCCTGCATAATGGTTAGAGATTTGATGTCCTCTGCAGCTGAATGTGAGGGCATGTGCCCCAAACAGGGGTCGAAACGCATCGTTCATTCTCTGCTCCCTACACACACTCAGCTAAATAAATTTATTCTCCCAGTAAAGCTTGTTGTCTAAGGAGATGACATTACCTCCGTGGCAGTTTCTCTTCACTTCTGCTTGCAACTTGTCTTCTCATTCCCAGCTTCATGCTTATGAAGCCCCAGGTTTTTTTTTTTTTCCATTGTGTTAAAAAACACATAACATAAAATTTGCATCTTAACCTTTTCTAAGTGTACAGTCAGTGGTATTTCACATCCATGCCCGTAACTCTTTTTGTCTTGTAAATCTGAAACTCTGTACCAATAAACAACTCCCCAGTCTCCCCTCCCCCAACCCCATTATACTTTCTGTCTTTATGGTTCCGACCGCTAAGTGGAATAAAATAGTATTTGTCTTTTTGTGACTATAATTAAGCTCCACATTTTTAAATGGCCTGGAGAGCTACATGCGTAGTCGATGGAGCCATGTCTGGTGCTGGAGGAGACGATGTGTGGGAGTATGTCACCGAGACCAAGGCAAAATTTCCTTCCCCACAGTGCCACTGGGAGTTGATCATGCAGCTCTCGCACTGGAAGCTCAGAGCCAGCAGAGTGTTAAATAAGCCCAGAATTTAAGTGAGGCTTTATCCTGCAGCCACTGCTGAGAAGCCACTGACAACGGGAAGTGGATTCTAGAAACTAGCATGCTAGCCAACATACTAATGTAATCCTGGAATTACAAGCACCTGATGGGTTCTGTCTGGCAGGCCTCCCTCGACCTCATTGACATCAGTGGGAGGGAAAGGCAGAGGCTAAAGGGGCAGATGGGCTCATGGACAGAGACCAGAAATTTTCAGAGGTCTCCAGTTCTAGACCACAGACAGCACCTTTGGTTTTCTAGTCCTGTATTCTAGATCCCTTCAAAAGAGTGAAGAAAGCTATCATGAATTCCATCTCTGTTTTCATATTTTTCTTCGCTCTGAGACACAAGCCCCGTTAGTTGTCTGGGGCCAGCACACAAAGGTTAAGAAATCCTGCATCCTGCTCAAAGTGTGGGGGGTTCTGGGTATTAGATGGTGCCAGACATGTCTGTAATTGCTTTCTAAGCATTGGGGGGAGCGAACAGAACCCAAATTTCTCAGTCATTCTTGTCACATGCTTAAAATTCCAGTGTACTATTAGATCCTAAAATGGTTCAGAATGAGAATTCCAGGGAAAATGGAATTATTAAATAGAAGAGCCTGAGGCATATACCATTTAATAAAGCTGCAAAACAGTCTCAGACTTTACAAGTAGGGGCAAAAATGGTTAGTATAAGGCTTATGCTCTGGCTTTTTCATATGGTCTTCATATATTCTTTATACATTCTGCAATTAAATGTTTATTATTCTATTTAGATGACTTCTGCCCATTAACCATCGGTTTGAAATGTGACTCCAGGGCAAATCCTTTGTGCTTCTATTCCTCTGTTTTGTTCTCCCAGCTTTTCAGAGGAATTGCATTACCTCGAGTCTTTAAAAAATTACTGAAATTAAGAAATGTCAGTCCCTCCTATTCTATACTAGGCAAATAAATGCATGATCAGTTCCATTTTCTCCCCATGGGCACATCTCCTGGGAATCCTAATTAGGGAGATGCTTCAGGAGCATTGAATCAGAGCAAGAAGACTTAGTGGGATGATGCAGATGTCTGCTAGCATTTGTCTGTGGCAGCCTGGATGCACCTGTTCACAGCAGGGGTGAGTCTGGGCACCAGACAGAACTGTGGGCTCTTATGCCCCCACCCCTTCTACTGGGGCAGGCTGGGTGCCACCACATGCAGTTTTAAGGTAAATTTCGAATATTTTTATTCTGCAAATATCTTAAGCATTGTGAACAATGTCTTTAATTGAGGTACTTCTGCAGACATGGCCAGTAGGATTAAAGGTTGCTGTATAAATACTTCTCAGAGGTCTGCAATCAATTTTTCCTAAGTGCTTTTGATGCTGTTGCAAGAGGCAGCATTTCATCAGGCTGGAGGGAAATGCCACAGGGTTATCACATCAGGTAGGTCGAAACCATGGGAAGAAGACAAAGAAGTGGGAAATACTGAGATGGGAAACAGTTGAATGAGAAGAGGTAAGAAGGTGAGAGGCAGGAAAGGGAAGAACAAATATTCTGTAAGAGGACCTGTTTTTGTCGGAGGTATAAATTGCCTTTAGAAAACTGCTTCAGTGGGGCGTCTGAGTGGCTCATTTGCTTAAGTGTCTGACTCTTGATTTCAGCTAAGGTCATGATCTCAGCATCCTGGGATCAAGCTCTGCATTGGGCTTCACGCTGACAGCACAGAGCCTGCTTGGGATTCTATCTCCCCCTCTTTCTCTCAAAATAAATAAATCAACATTAAAAAAATTGCTTCAGGGATCATGGTTCCTCATAGCAACTTAGGCTATATGAGAATCTGAGCTGAAGGACAAACCGTGCATTCTAATCCTAGGTTGATCTAACAATAATGCCTTGGGCAAGTTGCTACCTTTCTCTGTATTTTTCATCCATAATCTCAAGATAACTTAGTACTTGCAAAGTGAAATGAAAATAGAGACATGACTAGCCATGGTGGTGTTCAGCCACACTCCTGGTTATTTTTTCTCAGCTGTGTCCTTCCTTCTCTGTTTATCTTTGCCATGAAGTATTGGCACCCACCTATTTAGTTTTCCTAGTGAGGCCCAGACTAGAGACAACCTCCAGAGCAAAGAAACAATAACCAACTAAACATCCAGAAATTGCCCAGAACATATAATGCCAGAAAACTCATCTATAAATTTCTTCAGGCTTAGGCATTATTGTCAAGGGACTAGGAAACAAATATCATCATTCAGCACTACGTGCTAGGTTATAATATATACAGGATCTCATTTGTGTTTTCTCCAAACTTGCTAGATAGGCATCACTGTCTCATTTTACAGATATAGAAACATTTCTGAGAGCTCAATTGTAATGAATGTTGGAATGGTTTTTCAAACCCACTTCTCAGACTTGAGCCTTCCATTAATTCCTAATACCAGTTACTAGTATGGGGGAGTATTCTTTGAAGCACTAATTCAGGGATGTTTAATACACGTATTATATGATTGACAGGGTGGACTGACTGAGTAATATGACCTAGGGCCTAAGGTTACTTCACCTTCCTATGCATATATTTCCTCATCTGTAAAATTAGGTTTTACTCACAATACCAAATAAAGCAACAGAACAAAGTAAAACATCTAGAAACACATCACACATGTCTGCTCACCTGATAACAAAGGGGTAGTGCAGTACAGTGGGGAAAAGAATCACTTCATTAAATGGGACTCAGTTAAGTGGGTAGAAATATGAAAAGAAAAAGTCTGGGTCTCTACTTCACACTATATCTCAAAGTCAATTTCAAGTGGATTAAAATTTTTAGAGTAATGGGAGAACATCTTTATTACCTTAAAAAGATTTCCTAAACAGAACAGGAAAAGTATTACAAACAGAAGGAAAAAAAGATAATACATAAGACTATAAGATTAAAAAATGTGGAAAGCGCTATTAAGAGAGAGAACAGGTGACCCACAGTATAGAAGAAAAACATTTTTGCAAAACATACCACTTGCTCAAATCCAAAATATAGGGGCACCTGGGTGGCTCAGTCGGTTAAGCAACTACCACTCTCAGTCAGGTCATGATCTCAGGATTCATGAGATCAAGCCCTGTGTTGGGCTCTGCACTGACACCTTGGAGCCTGCTTAGGATTCTCTCTCTCCCTCTCTCCCTGCCCCTCCCCACTTGCAAGCACTCTCTCTCTCTCTCTCTCAAATAAATAAAAATTTAAAAAATAGAGTATCTAAAAGTTAATTTGAAAAAGCAGATTGTTATGATGATTAAATAAATAAACAGGTTTAGAGAACAATCTGGCACATAATATGCATTCACTTCATATATGCTATTATTTTTACTATGAATCTGAATTTCTGCCTATTGCCAGCCTAAGGGTCTCCAGTTTTGGTTTGGAAAACATGGTAACTATAGTAATAAGGCTCCAGAAAGGCAAATCTATAGAATAGGATTCAAAATATGTGCTTTAGCAACATGGAGAGTAGCATTTATTTTTCCAATATTTCAGTTTTTACTTGTTGCTTTTTATTGCTGTGTGCTGACAGGAAAGGTATAAAGTGAGGAATAGTATTATAATCTAAATTCGGCTTGGGGCGCCTGGGTGGCGCAGTCGGTTAAGCGTCCGACTTCAGCCAGGCCACGATCTCACGGTCCGTGAGTTCGAGCCCCGCGTCGGGCTCTGGGCTGATGGCTCGGAGCCTGGAGCCTGTTTCCGATTCTGTGTCTCCCTCTCTCTCTGCCCCTCCCCCGTTCATGCTCCGTCTCTCTCTGTCCCAAAAAATAAATAAACGTTGAAAAAAAAAATTTAAATTCGGCTTAAGGAGCAAAGCATGTTCCTGCTCTACCATCCCTTCCCTGGGCATCACAAACATCTCACAGACCTCTCATTCCTGGAGTACCTCCAAGCTCCAGAGAGTCTCCCATCTAAGAATCTTGAGACACTCAGAGTGTCTCCCCTGAGTCCTCACGCTTAAGCCAGTCTGAAGGTCCAGAGGGACCAGAGTCTCCCCATTTACTTAGTATCTGATCTCTCCTGAGGCCCTGTGGAAGAATAGCCTGTCACCACATCTACCAAAGGGCTTTGAGGACTAATTCTCTCACAGTCTTCAAGTCCCAATAACCCATCCTCCTGTTATCAGTACCCTCCATCCCAAGTTGACCTAAGTGACGTCTCTTTTAATATGGAAGATCCCTTCAGAATCCTGGCCTCTTGAGTTCATGACCACTCTTTCTTCTTCAGCTACCCACTCTCCTTGCTTTGTCTTACACTTTGTCATAACCTGAAGTTATAAAATTCAGGCATGCTACTCATTAACCATAAAACCGTGTTCTTCCAATTCGTTCTCATCCATTCCCATGAAGTCTTTGACTTCAGCAAAGCCAACAGTCTTTGAATCTCTTCACTTACCAACTGTCACCACAGTTTCCAGGTGAATTTTGTCTCTCCCAAATTTGTATGTTGAAATTCTACCCCCAGCACCTCAATGTGGCTGTATTTGGAGATAGGGCTTTCAAAGAGGTAGAATGAGGTAAAATGAGGTCACAGCCCATATGGGATATGGTTGTGTCATATCCCATATGACTGGTGTCCTTCTCAGAAGAGGAGATTGGGACACAGACATGTGTCTGCACAGAGGAAAGACCATCTGAGGACACAGTGAGGAGGTGACCATGTGCAAGCCAAAGAGAGAGGCCTCAGAAGAAACCAAGTCTGCTGACACCTTGATCCCGGACTTCTAGCCTCCAATGCTGTGAGAAAATAAATTTCTTCATTTAAGGTTCCCAGGTAATAGTATTGTTATGGCAGCCCTAGCACACTAATACAGCTACCTTCCATTTTTTCTTCTCTCTCAGTCTGATTTGTATTTCATGAGCCATCTACCACTCTCTTACTACATCCTTACTCCATTGTCTTTCCAGTTCATTGGCCTAACAAAATTTCGACACTGGATGAATTTAATAGTCTGTCTCCTACCAGCCTGCACCTAGGCACCTTAATGTGGTTGGAGAAAATCACAACACCATGCTAATTGCTGAAACTTCAAAGCCATGGTCTTGATCTCAACCAGACCTACTATTTCTCTAGTTTCCCTTTTAGATCCATAGACATGCAGGCTTTCCACCTCTCCTCTCACTCCCGACAAATTATTTTGCCGTCTTCTCATTTGAAAGGATCCATTAGAGAAAATTCACTCAACCTTCTACCACCAAATCAATACATTTCTCTGTTGGCACCCATCTTTTCCTCTTTCCTTCATGTTGCAATGGAACTGGTATCTCTGGCTAATCCTTCCACTTGTGCTGTAGATCATATGCTCCCCATGTAACTCAGAAACTTCCTTCTTGGAATTATCTCTTCCCTTCATATATTTGACTTCTCCCTCTATATAGCTTTCCCAACATCATTTAAATATAATTAAGTCTGTTCCATTAAAAACAAAACAAATATAAAAACAAGCCTTCATCCCATGTGATAGATTGATTGCCAAAAAATGGCTTCAATTCTTTACCCCTACCAGTGGGTTTTGCAGTGGGATTTTGCAGCTCCTCCTATTAAGAGTTAAATCTCTTTCCCCACATCTTGAATCTTGGCTGACTTTGTGACTCACTTTGGATAGTGAGATGTGGCAGAATGGAATGCCAATTCATGACTAGGCCCCAAGAGATCTTGTAGGTTTGTGCTCTAACTTAGAACCCTCCCATCACCATGTAAGCTAGCATGCTGGATGATGAAACATGGTCCAGGTACCTCCCCCATCCCAGCCAACAGAAAACCAACTTTCTAAACTATAATTAAGACCATTCTAGATCAGCTAGCCCTCAACCGACCCCAGATGCATGAGTGGGTCCAGGCAGGCCCAGATCAGAAAAACCACTCAACTTACCCAAAGACATAAAAGTTGTAATAAATCCTTGTTTTAAGATACTCAGTTGTAGGGTTGTTTGTTACAGAGCAATAACTGATATAGCCTCTATCCCCTTTCAACTACCATCTAGGCTTTTTCCTCTGAATTCCCACCTAATTACTTGAAAGACTACACTACATTTCCTGTTTTTACTTCCTTCCCATTCTCTCGTTTAGGTACCTCAGTCTTGCTTCAGCCCAAACATTCACTCTTCTAAGGGTGTTCTTGCCAAGATCTCCATGACCATCCTGTCATTAAATGTAGTGGACACTTGATGTAAATCTTACCAAACTTCCTAATGGCATTTATCACCAGTAACTCTCCTTCTTTGGCTTTTCTGCTTAGACACCTCAGTTGTGACTCTCGAGCCTTTCCCTCTGGGGATCCTCAGCAGGCTTCTCTTTAATTTCCAACCCTCTAACATTGCTGTTACTTGGGAAGTGTGTCCTGGGCCTCTACTCTTTCCACTTTATAATCCTTCCTAGAGATGCCATGCATTCATTTTCTTTTGTACAACTATTACTTCTTTTATAATTTTATTTTTTTTTAATTTTTTAATGTTTATTTTTGGGACAGAGAGAGAGAGAGCACTTGAGCAAGGGAGGGGCAGAGAGAGAGGGAGACACAGAATCGGAAGTAGGCTCCAGCCTCTGAGCTGTCAACACACAGCCTAATATGGGGCTCAGACTCACAAACCGTGAGATCATGACCTGAGCTGAAGTTGGGTCCTTAACCAACTGAGTAACCCAGATGCCCCTATAATTTTACTTCTATTAAAAAATTGAAGATGTACATTATTTAATGACCACATGACAATCACCACACTGTTTTGTTCATCAAATTTAACTACATTATAGGTGGTTAAGAAATGGCACATATTAAATAAGAAAATACAAAAAAATTAAGTTTTTCTTGGCCTGTTGAAATTAGGTATATTTTTAATCTTGTAGATGGTTTCTATCACCTATATGTTTTCTTTCAGAATGTATGAAATAAGTGTTGTGTGGCAAAACCAGCTCCAATGTTCTACTAACCTCTCTAATATCCTGTTTCCACTTAGATTTTAGCCTTGTTATTGCTCAATATCTCATTAGCAGTCTGATGCTTTAAAGAAATTTCTTCTACTCTTTTCAACAATTTCCTTGTTCCCAGAAAGAGGATTGGTCTAACTAAAGTCGCCCTATCACCAGGAACAAAATTCTCTAGTTTTAAATAGGTTCAAAAATATTTTTTTGATTTTTTTAAAAAAGAATATATATTTACTAAAGAACTCTTCTAGGAAGATATAGATTCTTTCTAAAATGATGAGAATCTAGAGAATAAAAAAGCCCTCCCTGTTAAAGGCTATACAATGTTGTTTGAATTGACCAAAAAACCCCCCAAAAACCCACAGATTTCCCATTGTAGAAGTGGAAACTAAAGAAAGCATACAGAAAATACTGGAAACCTACTCAAGGCTTTTAATGCATTCATGACTATTTTATATTTTATGGCTCAGAAAACCAAAGTATATCATTCAATATCCTGTAGTAATTAATTTGGGAAGCTTTTCTCAAAATAAAATAATGGAAAACTCCTTCATTTTGGAAACTCATTTAAGCTTTATGTAAAACAGAATGACCAGCGGAAGGGTAGGATTTGTACTGGAAAACAGGTTTAAGAGAGATATTCATTAATTTGGAACTAACAGTTCTAGGAAAGTGCAGGTAACAAATATATCACAGAAAAACTTTCCACTTCTTTGTGCCGAAACTCTACTTACAAATCATTCGCCAGAGCATTTGCTATTGGAAATATAAATATTACTGTAGAGTTGAGTTTCAAAACTTCATTGTCTTGAAATAGTTTTTCTTTATGAAACAAACCAGATAAATCAGTTGAAAAAAAATTTTTTTTTATTTTTTTTAACGTTTATTTATTTTTGAGACAGAGAGAGACAGAGCATGAACGGGGGAGGGTCAGAGAGAGGGAGACACAGAATCCGAAACAGGCTCCAGGCTCTGAGCTGTCAGCACAGAGCCTGAAGCGGGGCTCGAACTCACAGACTGCGAGATCATGACTGAGCCGAAGTTGGCCGCCCAACTGACTGAGCCACCCAGGCGCCCCAGTTGAAAAATCTTTTAACAGAGTTGAACTAAGAAACTTGTCTACCGACTTCTACTTCTTATTCCATGTGGCTTTTCCCACAATGATGGATACTCATTAAAATGAATTGTACTAGTAACACCAACAAACAAAAATGTACATGGGCTTTCAATTAGCGTTTGGCTACACTGGCCAGTTGAAGGTAGTGACCACTCTCCTTCTTGACCCTGGTGCATAAGCCCCATTTAAAAATGCCTGTTTAGAAACCCATGGGGGAGGGGAAGGAAAAACAAAAAAGGAGGTTAGAGTGGGAGAGAGCCAAAGCATAAGAGACTCTTAAAAACTGAGAACAAACTGAGGGTTGATGGGGGGTGGGAGGGAGGGGAGGGTGGGTGATGGGTATTGAGGAGGGCACCTTTTGGGATGAGCACTGGGTGTTGTATGGAAACCAATTTGACAATAAACTTCATATATTGAAAAAAAATTAAAAAATAAAATAAATAAAAAAAACTAAAGAATTCTCAAAACAAAATAAAAATAAAAAAATAAAAATGCCTGTTTAGGGACACCTGGGTGGCTTGGTTGGTTAAGTGTCCAACTCCTGGTTTCAGCTCAGGTCACGATCTCACAGTTTGTGAGTTCAAGCCCCACGTTGGGCCCTGTGCTGACCGTGCAGAGCCTGCTTGGATTCTCTATCTCCCTTTCTCTCTGCCTCTCTCTCTCTTTCTCTCTCTCTCAAAATAAATAAATATATATTTTTAAATGCCTGTTTATAGTCTCCATTGGAACGATACATGTCCCTCTCTCAGTAAGTAAATTATTTCTTTGTCAGGTGGGTGGGATTAATAAGTACAAGCATCTAAATGCCCAGAACATAGATCATGCTTCTAATTCTAAGAGAATGGCTAATCTTTATTTTTTATTGCTATATTTCTAAATAGTCTTTGTCTCTTAGTGGTTCCAAGAAAGGTAGTACTACAAACTCTGACCTACTTAGTCCCTCTTTCTTCCTGTTACTCCCTTTTTATGCTAGCATTTCTGTGACAGCCTAGCCCAAACCACTGTAGAAATCCAAGTCTGCAGTCCCAGGTTACAGTTAGTTATTTCACTTGTGCCATTAGTAGATGCCACTAGGCAATATTATTTGGGGGTCAAACAAAAGGGGACCATTTTTTCTGAGCTGAGGAAGGCTTCATCAGAGATATAATATTAAAACTAAGTCTTACAGAATCTGTAGGAATCTGCCATGCAGAGAAGAGATAGAGGAAACAGAAAGTATGAAGACACAAAGGCAAAAATACCAAAAACAAACCTTACTTGTACATATGGGATTATTAAGCAGAATGCTTAGAGCATAAGGTAGGGAGGGGTTGATGGAGCAGCATGAAGCTGCATTGTGAAGGGGATTTTAAACCCTGCTGAGAAGGTTGGACCTCATCATGAAGGTAATGGGAAGTAGTGCTTTGAAAATAATCTGATTTATATCTTAGAATACTTCTGATGATTCTATGAAGTGCTAATTGACATGACAACTAAAACAAGTAAAGAGAGCACTTGAAGATGATAGAAGCTAGCATGTAGAGAAAGGGGGTAGATTTGAGAGAAATTTCTGAGGTCTGATTGGGAGGACTCAATGGTTTATGAAATATGAAAGGAAGGTAAGGAATTGAAAATAAATGGGCAAGATTGGCAACATGGCAATGCCATTAACAGAGATGGGGGCAACAGGAGTAAAGCTGGGGTTCAGAAGGACTTGGAGTTGTCACAGGAAATAAGCCAGCTCATTTATGGGCTAAGTGGTATAAAAGGAACCTCTGCATACCCTCCTCTGAACCCCCTAGTTTCTCTCCTTAAGAATAAAGGATATTAACTTGTTTGATCACACATCACCAAAGTAGCTACATTTACTTCTAGACAGGGACAATGTACATTAAAATGCCAAACACACAGGAATTTCTAGTCTCTGGAGAGTTCTCTCACTCAGGCTGTACTCATGTGCTCTCTCCACTCCAGACACTTTCACTCATGTACTCTCTCTCTCTCTCTCTCTTCAGAAAAGACACTTTAAAAATATTTAGCAACTTTATTGAGATATAATTGATATGCAATGAACTGCATCTATTTAAATTAAACAATTTGATAACTTTATACTCACTTATTTTCTGCTCTCTATTTCATTAGTTTCCATTCTTGTCTTTACTATTTCCTTTCTTCTACTTATTTTAGGTTTAATTTGCTCTTCCTTACTAGTTTCTTAGGATGGATGTTTAAGTCATTGATTTGAGATTCTTTTCTTCTTTTCTGGTAGTCATTTAGTGCTATAAATTTCCCCGTAAGTACTGCTTTTGTAGCAGGCCACACATTTTGATACATTGTATATTTATTTTCATTCAATTTGAAATACTTTGTAATTACTTTTTGGTTTCTTTTTTGGCCCTTGGATATAGACAGGTTTTATAGAGTTTGGAAATATTCTGAGATTTCTCAAAATACACTTTTGTTGTTGGTTTATAATTTAATTTCATTGCAATAAGAGAACATACTTTGTATGATCTGAGTTCTTTTAAATTTAATGGCACTTATTTTGTGGCCCAGAATATGGACTTTGCCTACTATTCTGGGAATCTTGAGGTTTTCCAGTCTGGCTGGTGTGACGGGCATTGTTTTCTGGCCCACTGTTAGCACCAGGCACCTGCTGCCTCAGGTCCTCCAGGCGGTTCAGTTTCCAGCTTTGGGTAGTTTCCTCATATGCGTTCATGCATCAGTTCTTAGCTGAATACTTAAGGGGAACCCTCCACAGATCTCCCAAGTTCCCACTCTGTGAACTTGTCTCTTTTTCAGCATTCTGTCTTCCTCCTCAGAATTCTAGTCCCCTTGGTCTTCCTGGACTCTCAGTTCATTCACTCAGCCCCGGGGAGTCTGTCAGTTTCTGCCTTCATTCTCCCTCTTTGCACCATGGCTTGGAAATGCTCTCAAATCAGTAAAGTGGGGCAATTGCAGGGCTTACTCCATTTTCTTTCCTGCTTATCCAGAATGATTGCTTTTCCTTGACTGATTTACAGTGTTCTGCAAACTATCATTTCCTATATTTTGTCTGGTTCGGGTTGTTTCAGGAATGAGGGTAAATCTGGTCCCTGTTACTTCATCTTGGTTGGAAGCAAAATTCTCCCTCTCCCTCCCTCCCTCCCTCCCTCTCTCCCTCTCTCTCTCTCTCTCTTTCTCTCTCTTTCTTCTTTCAAGAAGCTGCAACAGTAGGCATGTCAGAGCCTTTTCCCACAAGGGAAGAGACCCAGCCATCTCCTACAGACTTACTCATGTCAGCTGGGCCAGCAGCTACAGCTGTCCATACACCCAAGGCAAGCCTGGGAGGAGGGATTTGTATTTGTCAACTTTTACAGTGGTAACAAACAATCCAAAATCTAAGTAGCAGATGACCACAAACATCTATTTCTTGTTTACATGACATGAGGATTGTAGCCGTCTCTAGCTCAGCTGGGCTCAGCTAGCTTTGCCTGGTCCAGCTGGGCTTGCCTGGGCTCATTTCAGCTCTCTACATCTTCTTTTTCCAGAAATAAAGGTGAAGGCATGCTATTTTCTTGGTGAGGGTCCAGAGCAAGAGGCACAGGCCAAAGCACGTAGTACAGTCCTGGCATCCCTCATGTCTGTGCACATTCCATAGGCCAAAGCAAGTCAGTAGCTAAGCCCAAAGTCAAGTGTGTGGGAAAGTACACCCTACCCACAGGGATCATGGCAAAGACAGAGAAAGAATGAATAATTATGAACAATTACAATCTTCTATAGCATTGGAGGCTTACTCTCTCTTGCTGTATTTACTATGTGTTCTAGCACAATGGACCTCTTTACCTCTTTCATGATACCAAGCACATCACAGTATTTTACAGATTAATCTCAATTTGACATTTATGTGACTCTTCTCTCTCCTCCACTGGAAAATAAGCTTCATAAATGCAGAGATGTTTCCTGGTGAATGTAGGCAGTAAGTAACTGTTGAATGAATGAATGGATGAATGAATGAATGAATGTCTTTCTCTGCTTACTTCCCCAAGGCACTAAAAAATGTGCTAGGTGGCATTTGGTTAGAAACTGCGTAGGATTAACTAGGACCAAATGATGCTACATGGTCTAGCCATGCTTGCCAGACAGCTCAGCTCCGGCACTCAACTCCACTATAGAAAATGATGTAGACTTTTGCTTTCCTTTGGTGTTGTTCTCCATACATACTCCTGTGGACATGCAGAGCTGTAGTTGGAGCAACACTTCCCTCCAAAACAAAGAGAAATACAGATTAAAACAAAAGTGATGGGAATGCAAGCTGGTGCAGCCACTCTGGAAAACAGTATGGAGGTTCCTTGAAAAACTAAAAATAGAACTACCGTACGGCCCAGCAATTGCACTATTAGGCATTTATCCACGGGATACAGGTGTGCTGTTTTGAAAGGACACATGCACCCCCATGTTTATAGCAGCACTATCAACAATAGCCAAAGTATGGAAAGAGCCCAAATGTCCATCGATGGATGAATGGATAAAGAAGATGTGGTATATATATATATATATATATATATATATATATATATATATATATACACATACATATACATACAATGGAGTATTACTCGGCAATCAAAAAGAAATCTTGCCATTTGCAACTATGTGGATGGAACTGGAGGGTATTATGCTGAGTGAAATTAGTCAGAGAAAGACAAAAATCATATGACTTCACTCATATGAGAACTTTAAGAGACAAAACAGATGAACATAAGGGAAGGAAAACAAAAACAATATAAAAACAGGGAGGGGGACAAAACAGAAGAGACTCATAAATATGGAGAACAAACTGAGGGTTACGGGAGGGGGTGTGGGAGGGGGGATGGGCTAAATGGGTAAGGGGCACCAAGGAATGTACTCCTGAAATCATTGTTTCACTATATGCTAACAAATTTGGATGTAAATTTTAAAAAATAAGAAATAAAACAAGTTAAAATAAATAAATAAAATAAAATAATAAAAACATCCTTTGAAAAAAACTGAAAAGAATAAAAGTGAGATTCCATTTTTAACCATCAAATGAGAAAAAATAAAATAATTAATAACACTGCATGATGGTGAGAAGGTGAAAAAACAGGCACACTCCTATGCTGGAGGGATGTAAATTGGCACAGTCTTTAAGGAGGGCACTTTGACACGCCTATTGAAAGTACATTCTCTGTTGAATCACTACACTGCACACCTGAAACTAATATAACACTGTATGTTAACTATACTGGAATTAAAAGAAAAAACTTAAAGTGATTTTAAGAAGTACATTCTCTGTGTCTTTACAGTTTTCCATATAATTTTGCCCTATGAATATATTCGATAGATTCTATATGTCCTATTTTGCCTTATGAATATACTTACACAAAGACAGAGGTATACAAGAATATTCAATGAAATTTTGGTCGTCATAGCAAAAGATTGGGAACATTTAAAGGCCCAGCAAAGATGAATTGATTAAATAAAACAAGCAGCTGTGAAGCACTTAAACCTAGGGTAGCTCTTTATCTGCTGATACGAAATGCATTCCGTAATGGTAAATGAAGAAGGGAGAGAGGGAGGCCATCAGGGAGGCAGTGAGGAAGGGTATACTCCAAAGGGAAATAAATGGTGCGCTCATAAAGGAGCAAGTGTTTGACTATAGCTGAATTGAAAAACACGTGTAAGAACCCAGAGGGAAGTAAACTAGTAATGTAACTAGCAGAAATGTCCTGAAGGCCCTCAAATACTACACTGGAAGGTTTACTCTCTGTGTCTCAAAGATGGAGAAACCCTAAAGCATTTTAAGGAGGAGAATGTTTCAACGTTTTAAACAGCTGAAAACAAGCCCAAGCAGTGATTTATTCATAATAGAACCACTTTGAGAAAAACCCCAACCAAGTTGCAGATGCTGGCAAAACCATAGCATCCTTCCTTAAAATGTAGGAGAGGGAAATCTCTGAAATGATAAATTTAAGATGGCACCAACTAATATGCTAAGGAGAGAATAACTGGAAAATTCCATCAATTCTTAAAAATAATGTCAAGAAATCATGAGTATGGAGTTTAAGGGCAAATTTGAAGGATGGTAAAAATAAAATTGAACCTTCTGGTCAATTTCAGAGAGAAATAGGAAAAGAAGTCTTTAATTTTGCTGTCTTTACAATCCATAGTCCTACTTACTACTTAGAATTCTTGCTGCATAATTCCTATTTCTTTTTGCTTCCAAGACAGAAGGAAATTTTCCCATGTTTTCTATTGACATGGAAGCCATCTTAGATTTTTTTATATTTTACAGCAACATCATATTTAGAATGAGGGTGTGCTAGTTCACCCTTCGCTCATACACCAGTCACCAAGAACATTGTCCCAAGCTCGAAGACATGCTCAGCTTGTCAAAATGACAAAAGAGCCGTGGAAATAGGGGAAGCCACCAAAGCACCCAGAATGAAGGAGCACATATCAACTCTTTTAAAACAAGAACACAACCATCTGAAAGGCTCCACAAGGTCAGAGCAGGAGCTGTTGGAATGAAAGGAGACATCCAGGTCAAGTTGCATCCGTGAGAGTCAATGTTATCTAAAGAATGGGCTGCCTCAGAAGGAGATAATTGTCCGACCAGAAATGTTCACCCCATGACGACCCAGTCACTTAGAGTATTTGTCTGAAGGATATAAGCAACAGAGGAGACATAGGACTAGAAGACTCTAAGGATTGTTAGCAATTCTAAGAGCCTGATTAAAGCTGGGTTTAAAATTTCCCAGTGCTCAGAGTCTGATGTGACTTTAAATGAATTTGTTTAAATGAAGAATTTTTTCTAAGATATTAATTTATGTGAAATGATAATGAATGCTTTTAGAAAGATATGAGGACACAAATAATAAACAAAGAATTCAATATCAGAATCTATAAGGAACTCCAGGAATTAAATAAGGAAGGAAAAGACAAACAATCCAATAGAAAAATCTTCTCCAAATATCAACAGACATTTCACAGAAGCCTCAGCCCAGATGGTAAACAAACAAGGTTAGATGCCACCAGAGAAAGTCAAATTAAAACAAGATACCATTTTACACCCACTTTTAGCAAAACAGAGAAGTCTGACAATACTAAGTGTTGGCAAGATTATCAAACAGTGGAAACTTTTATACACAACTGGTGGGAATTTATAATGAATTGGTTCAAAACACTTTGGGGGAAAAATTGGTATAATATACTATTTTTGAATATTTATATGTCCTGGAACCCAACAACTCCATCATTATACCCAGTATATACCCTAGAAAAACACTGGTACCCATACACCCAAAACTACATAAGAGCATTTGTAGCAACACTGATGGAACAGGGGGAAAAATTAAATGGAAACAGTTTAATCATAGACAAAGCAATGGTTAAACATATTTTGTGATATATGCCCACAGATATGATGCAACTTTGAACGTAAATGGACATCTATGAATTATAATACAGTGACACACCAAGTTGCAAAGAATTACATATTACGAAACAAATGTTCCAAAGCTCAAAAAACCTAAATAATAAGTTACTTAGGAATACATTTAGATATGGTAAAACATATAGATTAATGATAATATTGAATGAAAACAGCAAGTTGCAGAAGACTAGAACATGACCCCATTTTTATAAAGCTCTAAAATAAGCAAGACTATGTATTGTGCAGAGCTACAAAAAAAATGATTTTACATGTAAAATTACCTATAAAAACCTGATAGAAAAGTGAAGTGGTAAACACAAAATTCAAGATGAGTTATCCCTGGCAGGGAACAAGGAGCTGGGATTGCAGAAGGGAACACAGGAAGCTTCAACAGAATTGATTATGTCTGGTTCATTGTCTGTATGATATGTTCACTGATGTTCATCTTGTTATAGTGTTTGGTAACTTACAAGTATATCGTATGTATTCTTTTGTGGTCTCAAATATTACATAATAAAAATGTAATTAAACCACACAAAATTGTTTTTGTTAAGATGGCTATTCTTCCAGCTTCCTCTTCCTGGACTGCCCTTTTTTGTATCTCCAAACTTGAATGAGGGTCACAGGCCTGAAAGAAGAAAAAAGTGTGTTGTAAGATGATATATAAAAATGCTGTCTAAGCACAGCTCAGAACTAATGATCTTCCCGGGCTGGATGTCGCAAAATTATTACAAAAGTGACAGAGCCAATTCTCTGTTACTCTGTTGGGTTGTATTTCAGTTTAGTGGCTCAGTTTTCAGAATAAGTCTTGCCTTTAAAATACCCTGTTCCAGAGCCGTTATGGTCTTCAGCGAGTCCCTGGCTATCAAGTGCTTTCTCATTCTGCCCCTGAAAACTGAGTGACTCATTTACATATTTTAAAGGAAGGGTGAAAAGAGTTTCTTTGTTTAAATTACAACTTTTGTCTTAAATATAGTTTTGTTTTTTTACCTTTGTTACCAAACATGTTAGAGGAGTGAGAAGTGACAATTGTTAATAAATTTGAGTTAAGTAGTTTTCTTTTTTTTTTTTTTAATTTTTTAACGTTTATTCACTTTTGAGAGACAGAGACAGAGCACAAGTGGGGGAGGGGAAGAGAGAGAGGGAGACACAGGATCTAAAGCAGACTCCAGGTTCTGAGCTGTTGGCACAGAGCCCGATGCAGGGCTCGAACTCATGAATCACAAGATCATGCCTGAGCCAAAGTCAGATGTTTAAGCAACTGAGCCACCCAGGCACCCCTGAATTTTCATTCAGATTGGTTTCTCAATCACTTTCAGGGCTAGGGAGGCAAAAATCTAACTACCCTCAGCACCTCACTCCTATCCCAGTACCTCTCATCTCCCATAATCACCATCTTGCTGCGTTTCCCCCAAGCAGGATGTCTTTCTGTTCTCGCCACATGCTATGCACAGACACACTCCCATCCCTTCTGATTCCCAGACTCAAATCTTTTCTACCACTTCCCTTTTGCTATAGACAGGGCTGTAAGGGGGTTGGGCACTGAGACCAGTGAGATGTACTGGGTGGGGGCTGGGGACGTTGGGAGGTTGGGCCAAGTGTTTAATCTGACATAATTCGTATCAGAACTACATTGCTGGCTGTGATGTAGTGATAGCCTGTGTCTTGAGGTTACACATCCCTGACTCAAATCCCCAGCTCTGCCACTTTTTAGCTGGGTAACCATCCAGGGGTCCCTGAACTTTTCAGAGCCTCAGTTTCTTTGCCTATAAAAGTAGTTAATACCTACATCCTAGGGGTGGTTGTAAGGACTCACCTATGCTTGTGAATTTTAAGTACTCAGTAGGTACTCAGGTGTGGTGTTTTATTTGTATTGGGTGAATGTGTTGAAATTATAGAAGCTCTTTCTAGGTGTGCAGACTACACTCGTTAGAGGTTGATTCACTTACTCATCCTTGAATGCAGATTTCTTGACACTCGTTTTCACTGTTGAATCTATTTCCTGAGCCATTACAGCCACTGAACCAAAAGCGGGCACAGGAGTTGACCTGTTTGTCATAATACCACCGAACTACATATTCGCCACAGTCTCCCGGCTTTAGGGGTTCCAAGCATCTAGGATCTAGAGTCAGAAAAGGATACCATGTTATTATAGGCTTTTTTCCCCCTGAAAAGATGAAAAGAGAAAGCTTTGTAAAGTTTATTCTCCATGCACAGAAACACATCAAGGAAGAAAATATGGTTCCAAGTTAAAGACGTGTTCCCTGATACCTAAAATATTTCCTCCAGCACCTGAAACTCCACTATTGGATACTCCTTTGATCTTCATGCAACCTCATTAAAAATGCATATTTCCCTGAAAACATAACACCGTGAGCCTTCATTGGCTAACACTCTTGCAGGGATTAGTTGGCAAGAGAAAAACAGGAGTTCTTCGTTTACTTTGGACTTGATCTAAAATCAGATTAACATTTGGAATAAAGAGGATCTCAGCCTTCTGTACACATTCCCTCTAGAAAGCGCCACTGTGATCCCATGTAATTGTGCCCACTAGAAAAGGAAAATCATTGAGGTGTCTGGGTGGTTTGGTCAGTTAAGTGCCCGCCTCTTGGTTCAGGCTCGGGTTATGATCTCATGGATTGTGGGATAGAGCGTCAGCACAGAGCCTGCTTGGGATTCTCTCTCTCCCTTTTTTTCTGCCCCTCCCCTGCTCTTGCACACACAGGCACCCTTTCTCCCTCTCTCTCAAGATAAATAAATGAAATGTAAAATGAAAATAATAAATAAAATAATAAAAATAACAAATGAAATAATAAATGAAAATAAAATAAGTTACCACAAAATAAATAAACAAAATGAAGGGCTCTCTTTATATCACAGATTTCTCTTAAGAAGAGTAGTTCTTGGGGCTCCTGGGTGGCTCAGTGGGTTAAGCATTCGACTTCAGCTCAGGTCATGATCTTACAGTGCATGAGTTTGAGCTCTGCATTGTGCTGTCTGCTGTCAACACAGAGCTCGCTTCCAGATCCTCTGTCTCCCTCTCTCTCTGCCCCTCCCCTTCTCTTTCTCTCTCTCTCTCAAAATAAATATTTTAAAAGTTTTTAAAATAAATAAAAAGAATAGTTCTTGACAATAAAATCATGACCTTTTAATGTCTATTTGCAAATAAGTCTCAGAAACACTTCCATTGTAAAGAGGAAAAAAAGACAAAGGAGAACTACATTAGGAAAGCCATTCATTAAATCTCTCTTTATTTCATGGTACTCCTTAGTGTCTTGATTAGTATTCCTTACTGAGGAAGTGATTCCAAGGTGAGAAAAACCACAAAAACCAAGTAGGTACTTACTGCCTGAGACTTGTGTTCTGTGAGACAGTTTATATGCCATAAGCTTCATTTCTCAATTGTAAAACAAGTCCTTTCTCCATCTCCCGTAATCATTTCCCCGGATATAGAGCATGTCTGTATTCCTTTATTTTCTAAAACTAACTTCCAAATCTCCTTCTCCTATGAAGACTCCTTAGACCGAATGGAATGGAGCAGACTTTCACTATCTCCACTGTTAAAAACAATAACTAAGTAATGTATACCGTGTAACTTGTCAAACCAATCTAAAGTTCTTTTGGGCAAAGATGTTGTCTCTCTTGCATGTTCTTCAGAAACGATGTATATAATGATTAATTTCTATAGATACTAACTCCACAGAAAATATGTTGATGAGTTGGAATCTAGGTTCTAACTTTTTTCTCTTCTATAATCTAGGAGTCAAAACCTCAAATGTCTACATGAGTCAAGGCCACATATAAGACAATAGGGAGTGGTAGGGGCCATGGCAAAATGAGAACACAATCATCTGTAAAGGCATTTAAATTTATTTATTTTTTTATGTGTATTTATTTTTTTAGAGAGAGAGTGAGCAAGCCAGGAAGGGGCAGAGAGAGAGAGAGAGAGAGAGAGAGAAATCCTAAGCAGGCTCCACACTGTCAGCACAGAGCCTGACATGGGGCTCAAACCCACGAGCTGGGAGATCATGACCTGACCTGAAACCAAGAGTCAGATGCTTAACTGAGCTGCCCAGGTACCCTTGTAAAAGCATTTAAATAAAACAAGCAGACAAACAAACAAAAAACAATAAACATGGGGCACCTGGGTGGTTCACTTGGTTAAGTGTCTGACTTTGGCTCAGTTTCATGATCTCACAGCTCGTGAGTTCAAGCCCTGCTCTGTGGTGACAGCTTGGAGCCTGGAGCGTGCTTTGGAATCTCTGTCTCTCTCTCTCTCTGCCCCTCCCCTGCTTGTGCGCGCGCTCTCTCTCTCTCTCTCAAAAATAAGTAAACATTAAAAAAACTCCTAAATCTCTAAAAAACTAAACATAAGAGCTTTAAAATTTTCTTATTGCACAAATTTGTCCTATGACCATTCTATTTTCTTATTCTACCTATAATAAAATGAAAAGTGTCTTTTGTCCTCCCTGAGTCAACACATGTTATTTCTGAATGAGATTTCAGAGACACACCCTTTCTGTGCCTTGACATTGTAGATGCAGCAGCTGGTTGGCAGGTATCTCTTACCTTGGTGCGCCAACTTTTCTGGCTTTAAGTTCAAAATGGGACTTGGAATTCTTGTTTCCAGACCCTCTGCCCCCTCCTCAGGGAGGCTGAGCAATGGCTCCTGGGTGGTAGCAGCCTCAGGTGAAGGAGTGGTAGTCAGGCCGTCAGCCCAGTTAGGCTCTTTCTCTTTGTCCTGGGCTCCAGAGACAGTGACCTACACACAAAAAAATTCACGTTTCTAGTTTGGGGAAATATTTCAGGAAAACCTCAGCATTGCTTCTTCTCCCCAACTCTCCAATATTATTTCAATAAAAGCTCAGGGAACGATGCCCCTCTTCTGTGTCATGCATCCCAGAGTACCTAAGTTATGGACTTCCCTTCTGCCAGGCACCGATGTCCCTGTGCTTGGCCTTCTGGAGAGATCCACATTCAGAGTATGAAAGGTATGGGCTTGGGAGAAGTTTATCTCCATTCTTTTCATACTCACTGTCATGAGGAGGGGAAATAACCACTAGTTTCTTTGATCTTGCCTTTTTAACGGACTTTTCCATTTCTTAACACTAGAGAAATTAACAATATATTCCAAAATATCTACAACAAACGCTCAAATGATTTTGGGATTGGGAATTGGGTGGCAGAGTACAATCATGCAGGTGAAATAAAAATAGTAGCAATTGCTTTTCGTCTCATCCTATTATCTGGACCCCAGCAAATGCCCAATGCTGCAGGATGCTCAGCTTCTAAGAAGTTCTAAAAATGTTTGTTAGTGAAGGAACAAAGGAACATAATGTCAAAAGCAAGTTTTCTGGACTCAAGTTTCCAAGTTCTGTCTGAATTTATGATATGTAATGAGACAAGGCAAAAAAGGTATTTTGTTTCGAAAAAAAAAGTCATGTCAGTTATTGTTGACAAGGTCAGTCTTTTATGGGACCAATTAAGTTCTTTTACTTCTTTTCCCTTGGACCCCAGCTACAGGGAATTGAGTCAATCATTTATCTTGGTCTTAGCACGGTATGGTCACTTATCCTTGCAAGGCACTCTTTTTGTTTTCTTTTTGTTTATTTATTTAAATAGGCAAATCGAACTAAGTAAAGTCATTTTTTGATGTTTTCTTACCTGTGTTTCCTATCATCCTGGGACCAGAGCCAGCTGTTATCATTAGCTGCTCTCTGCTGTCTAAACTATAGACACACACAAACATACACACACACACACACACACACACACAGAGAACACACACACACACACACACACACACACACGGAAGGACTAATCAGTTCTATTACTCATTGTGTACATTTTTACAATGATTAAAGTACTACCAGGTAAATCAAAGCAAACACTTCCATTGGGACTGATGTAGTCATCAGCCCAATATAAAGAGCACTCAATTCAAATACAATTATGGTATGTCACTAGCCCCAAAACACAACTTTTGGGACAAATGGAGATAAAACGATGGGTCACTTGGCCTTCCTCCTTCTTTGAGAATGGTCTTGTGTGTACAATATATCGATTTGAATGTGAAATTTTGTTGTCATCATTGAACTACAGAATTTTAAGGCTAAAGGAAAATTCTGTGAATACTTCATTTTCTATAGGGGAACCTAAAGCTCCAAACGAATAAAGAGCCTCCCCCAAATCATTGGTAAGCTGGTGATAAAATCTGAGAAATGCCTGTTTCAAGAAAGAAATCCTATGTTTTGGTTTTGTTTTGTTTGCACATATTTTGTTAAGGAAAAAAATAACTTAAAAGCTTGACTAAGGAGTAGTTTATCAAACGTAAAAAAAGCCAATAGGCAGTAGGCTACACTTCAGATCTACTATCTGTCAGGTGAGAAGTTTCCTTTGAAGAAGTGCACTGGGCAGCAGTTTTCTTAAAGGAACTAACTCGGCCTTTAAATCATTCCCTTGTTCAAGCCTTAGGGCCTCATAAGTTACTCTTTACCTCTTGTAAGTGTAGGAGTGTGTGTTTTCTTTCTCAGTCACAGCATCATTTGGGAATTTTGACTGCTAGAGCATTATACCTCAGGTTCTAGAGCAAATGGAATTAATATTTTTTCATCAGTGAGAATTATTTTCCCTTTTGGTTCCATGAGATTTCAGATTATTTAAACAAATGCATCATTATTATGGTTTGTCATTTTTATAATTTTCTTATTATAAAAACAAACACAGTCCTTGAAGGGAATTTAGAGAATCTGGACAAGCAACAAGAAGAAAATAAAAATCACAAGGGATTCCACCTCCCAGAAATAATCATAGATGATATTCAGGTGTATTTTTACCTCAATCTTTTTCCTCTGTGCATTTATTTTAACAAATAAAAAATATTGGAGTGTTAACAGGTTTTCTATGTTCCTTTTTTGAACTTACTATATTACTGTGGCCCTAAAATACCATTTAATTATATTACTTCCTTTAAATATACAATGACAATACCTTTTTAAACATTTAATTTATTTGCTTCTTTTTTTTTCTGTTGGAAACCACATGCTGATTGCTGGATCTAAGAACACACATATTTGAAGCTTATGAGACAGTCTTCTCCAGAAAAGTCTTATAATTTGCATTCTCACTAGTGTTTTTTCTTAAATGATCACCATTTCCTAGCTATTATGACTGAAAAAAGATGTAATTACTAGTTTGATAGGTGAAAAATTCTTCAACTGTTCTCCACAGCCCTGCCACACTGTGTCTCCTACACACACACACACACACACACACACACACGCGTGCACACACACGCTACCTCACCAGCCACTCCTCTCAGCCCACCTTGCTATGACCTTTCATTTCTTCCCTTTCATTCTGCCTCAGGCTCTCAAAGTCTGCCCTCTTAAGGGGCCCAGGAAAAGTTGGTCCCCAGCACCAAAACCTTTCCCAATAACCTAGTCAGTGCTAATGCTCCCCTTCCAGTACGTGCATAGTGCCTTCAAATGCTCCCTGCCTTGGCCCTGATATCTAGGAGTTAACCTTTAATCCTACATTATTTCCTATCCTTTCCTGTTTCACATGTGTAACTATCACCTCCCTGATAAGAGAAATTAAACCATGCCACATTTTCTTTCTTTCCTTCTTTCCTTCCTGTTTGTCTTCTTTTTAAAAATCTTTATTGCAGGGGCGCCTGGGTGGTGCAGTCGGTTAAGCGTCCGACTTCAGCCAGGTCACGATCTCGCGGTCCGTGAGTTCGAGCCCCGCGTCGGGCTCTGGGCTGATGGCTCAGAGCCTGGAGCCTGTTTCCGATTCTGTGTCTCCCTCTCTCTCTGCCCCTTCCCCGTTCATGCTCTGTCTCTCTCTGTCCCAAAAATAAATAAACGTTGAAAAAAAATTAAAAAAAAAAAATCTTTATTGCATAGAACAGCAAACAGCAAATAGTAGTCACTGGATAAATTCAGAGTGCATTGGAGGGAGAGAGAAGGAGAGAGGGGACTTTGGGTTAATTCCATTCCTTTAGGTTTTAATGTCATTGTTTTAAAATAAGAAAAGATTAGACCCTGACATCTCTCTCTCTAAAAGTGGTATTTAAGCAGTCCCAACCTTTACTGGCAGAATGCACACCCGATTCAGGGTAGTCATTGCCTTTGGAGGGAGGGGGAGGAGGAGGAGGAGGAGGAGGAGGAGGAGGAGGAGGAGGATCAGACTGACCACAAACAAGCAAGGACTTTAACTTTATCTGAAGCAAGAGTGAGTGAACAAATGGAAACCTGAGTCATGTCCTGGTGGCGGGCACTCAACTGCTTGTTTTATGCATTCTCTGATCTTTTATAAATCTTAAACCTAAAACAAAAGCCTATCACCTCAGCAGCCTTCCTTGGAGGAGACCAGTGGTCTTAGCTCCGAGCAGGGACTCCCCACAGAAAACAACACAGAAGAGGAGCTAGGGGCACGTGAGGGGGCAACACCTAGAGTCCAGGGCTACTTTGTGACGCTGGACAAGCACATGTGACAGTGTCAGTCTCTTTCAGCCTTAGAGCAGATCTTTAAGAGGAGAAAACAGATTTCATGCAACATCCTAGAAAGCAAACGTGAGAGCTAAAAGGAGAATTACTAGCCAGGGTGCCACACGATTCCAAAAGGTCATTTGGTTTGTGATTTCCAAACATTTGTCTTGTCATTCATTACCCCGAATCTTGCATATATTACAGACAGGCTCTTCAAATCTGAGCTCATGTCTTCTCTGGATGAATGTTAGTCATCATCTGCATTAGCCCATGTGTTTGGACTTTGCTTTTTCCAAAAGTGAGGATCCAAGTTTCTCTTGGTTGGTTGTGGGGACTCTGCTCCTGCCAGCTGGCTCCACAGCCAGCGCCTTCAAGGTGCCTGATTTCTTAGGCTTCTAACCTTAATTGACTCTTCCCAGGTGACCACACTTCTTTGCCAGGTCTCTCAGCACATATCTAAACTGATGCTCTTTATTTGCAGTAAAGGCTGCTGAGGACTGTTAGGAACACCTTAAGTTTGGGCTGTGTGCCTCCCCTGATGGTCTGCAGCTTTCCTAGAAGGTAGACTGCAGGATTTTATTCTGTTTAAAACCTCCTCTACATGAGTATAATGCCCTCCATTCTGCCGTTGCCCAGTAAATGTTTCAGACTCTTCTTTCTAATCATATTTTTTTTTAAAGGAAGAAGAGTCTAGCAACAATCCTTTACTTTGCAAATGAGGGAACAGAAACCTTAAGTAATAGGTGATTCACGCAGTGTCAGGCAGCTATCAGATTTTATTTCTAAGAGGTCATTCACTGTCAGATACACTGTAAATTTTTAAAGTCCTTTTAAAAAGACCACAACACACTAAATAGATGCATCCAGATCTCTGAAATAATAACATAGGAAAAAAAAACAACTACAGAGCTAAGGAAATAAACATTTAGTTTCAACATTGACAATACAAGCTAAGTTTCCTAACTTCTAGGTCCAGAATATTTCTTCTAGATCAGTCTGCAGTGTTTTTTTTTTTTTTTACCCCTTCATAAGATAGAAGCATCTTAATAAGTCTATTATTAGTAACGTATGGCACTTATACAGCAACTTCACTAAACAATACTAATATTGGTTGTTTCATAGGGTTTTATCAAGAATTTGAGTTTTTTGACCACCACAATGAGAGAATATTAATTTTATTTTATAAACAAATTATAATATTGATCAATATAACCATGTCTGTATATGTGGCTTAGTCAAGGACACTCACAAATAATTAGGTCTGATTTCAGGAAATCAACTTAATTTTCCTGTCGGTGGAGAAGCTAAACTAACACTAGTCTCGGTCTCAAGTTGTTTCTGAAAGTTTGAAAAGTCCACATGTTTTAAGAGCATTGATTATGAATAGACTATTTCATTTAATAATGTGTATAATATGATCAAGCAACTTGCAGAATTTTGCTTGAATTCTGTTAGGAGGAATTCAATACCCTATTAGGAGGATCCTATAGGAGAAGATATAGATATACCCAAGTGTTTATATTATTTTTCCTAATGTACTGTCATGGGGGCCTTAAACCAAGTTAAAATAGATGTCACTGTATTATGGACAGGTTTTTAAAGGAAATTCAGTCAAAATGGGATTATATCTAGGAGAAATAATTGATGATGTTATTTTTAAGAGTAAAAAAATAAATGACACTATCAGCAAGTAATGAGTAAACTGGAGAGGATGTGGAAAAGAGAGATAGGACAAGGGTTTTGAGACCATATTATTAACATAGAAAAGAAATGATGAGACCTCAATCTGAATGGATGAGGAGAAAAGAGTTGACAGCATGGATTGCGAGATGATAAGAACAGACCAAAGAAGACAATACCAGCAAGTATGGAGATAAAGTAAGATTACAGCTACCAGTGCATCCAGGTTTCCCATCAGGTGCCTGGCTGGCTGGTGGGACTATATCCCTAAGGAAGGCAATCTGGAGGAGCAGCATTGTGAACGTATTCCATGTTGGCTGACTGTGGAACACGCAGAGTAAGATCTGCACAGATAACAAAAAATGTAAACCTGGGGCCCAGGAGAAAGATCTGGACTGGGGAGGCAGATTTTGAGAGTTGTTAACATAGGTGGCTTTGGAACTCAGAAAGAGAAGGCTAAGAACAGATGTTAGAAAAGTTAAGAGTTTAACATTTAAGGAATAAACAGAGAACCCCCCAAAACAATTGAGAAAGGAAGTTCAGAAGGCTGGGGGGAGAACAAGGAGAAAGAAGACTCTCAAAATCAAAGAAAGGAGTGCCATGGTGTTTATGCAAATGAGAGAGTAAGTAAGAGGATGGCAGTAAGGATGTGGCAATTAGGAGATTGTTTCAGTGCCATATTGGAGGCAGTAGCCTGCCTTCAGAAATTTTTCCCAAATGAACAGAACTAAGGAAGTGGAGACAGAGAGGAAGGGAAGGAGAGTAAAGGGATATGTGTGTGTTTGACAGAGAGGCAGAGACAGCAGAGACTGGCCTGTGGAATAATTTTATTATAAAAAGATAGAGATAGGATATTAGCAAGAGGAACATGAACTAAGAGAGGGTTAGAGAATGTTTTAGATGTGAGAGTCTAAAACGTATTTACTAGCTGTAGGGAGGGAGTCAGAAATATTGGCAAGAAAGGAAATATTGACACAACAGTGAAGCAAGGTCCTAGTCTTGGAAGACGCAGAAGGGAATGGGCCTCAGAGCACAGGTAGGAGACTAAAAGGTATCACATTAGAATTGAGGATAGAACCTAGGGTCATATTTTAGGACAAAGGGACACATCCAATTCCAGTGTCAAGTCAAAACCTGCCAGAGCTCTAGTTCTTAAAGAAATTGCCAGTGGAGCCCATCTCAGGATGGAGTAAGAATGAATACACATTGCAGGGAAAGGAGGGTAAGAGATGGGAGAGCCAGCAAGAGTGAAAACGAGATGGACATGAGGGGAGTGATGAGGCAAGTGGGATGGGGACCGGGGACAGGGTCTCACTGAGAGGGTGGACAGTGAGAGGGCGGGACAGCCAGCCACCAGCCTGCTATGTTAGTTTGCCATTTACATCATTTACATCAATAGGTGTACATTTCCTCCATGGAAATGAGGGGCCTGCATCCTGGCGTTGGACTGCATCTCCTGATGAGAACAAAGGCGAGAAGACTCCCAACTTCCCACTTCCTCCTGGTACAGAGCTACCCAGAGGCACCCTTCCCACACTAGCTTGACTCCCCCTTCACTGGCTTGCTGGGGAAGCACCCTGCATAGGAATCCCACAGCCTCCTTTCCACCAAGAGGAATATATCTCTGCTGCCGGTTATCCAAGTTATTGGCAATCAGGGAACAAATTTTCATGGTACAGAAAGAAGCTTTAAGGAAAGGGTACACAGGGCTTCTTTCGTTTCTACTCTTTCAACTGGAAAAAAAAAGCTAGAATATTGTTATAAGAAACCAGCTCCAGTGAGTAAACAACCTGTGTGTTGACATTAGTTTATTAATGCATTTAGAATGACAAAAAGTGACTTCATGCAGGAAATTAATATGCTTATTTGCTTAATGAACCATTACTGGATATAATCAGTTGGTCTGACTACATAATGTGTCCTTGATTTTATTGCCCCACTCACATTTTTATCTTGGAAATCTTAACCTAACTGAATATGCCCAGAAAGAATAAAGGAACATGAGTGTCAACAATATTAGTCCCGTGAAAGATAAGGATTTTTTTAAAAACAGTATAATTGATGCCTTTCATTGAAGAAAAATTTGAGATTTCTTCTTTAGCCTAACATTTGGCATAGCATTCATTTGGTCAACAAGTATTTATTGGGCATCTATTGTATGAAAGATGAAGCACAGCTTTGAGTCATAAGTGGGACACAACATTTATTTAGACACAGATCATGTTCTCAAGGAAGTTCAATCCGTTAGGAGAGTTAAGGTATATGCATAAATAATTATTAACAATGTAAAATGTAATCAGCTCCAAAGAAAGAATCCATTATCCTGAGATCTCAAGAGAGGAACAGACTAGAATGGACGCCCATGTTTAGCTTCCCAAGACTGGCCTAAGAGAGCAACAGAGCAGGGGTTGCCGAAGTGTTATGAATTTAGTAGAACCTGGGAAATGCACCTGCTTTCTACATTTCCCAACCCACCTGTTCACAGATGTGTAGTGTGCCTCACGTTCACTCCACAAAAAGATGCAATGCTTAAAATGTAAGTCCTTCTTGGAGGTGGAAACCCATTGACTTAGAGTTGACACAAACGTATAAATAACTAGACTTTTCTCTAAGAACAGATTTTGATAGAAAGAAGAGAAGAAGGAAGGCCAGAAGTAAATGCTGTAAGGGGTAATGAGGCAACAGAGAAAAGAAATACAGACACAGTAACAGAAATAAGACTTCTGGGATCATTTGTTTTACAGGATTGCCTAGGGGTAGGCTTGGGAACAATCTGAGAATCGAAAGGTTTGGGCAGATTCACATTACATGTTTGGATTCTTGTAATTATACATTTATTTATTTATTTTTGTAATTATGCTTTAAGATAAAGGTGGGTGTGCATGCACAGGTATATAAGTATGTTTTTGTATTTATGTGTGTGTGTACATTATATATGCACATGACAGAGCTATGAATATAAATGCAGATATGTTTGTTCAGTCTAAAATCTATTAGGAACATTTATTGTTTAAAACTTCAATCTTGCCTTGGTGCTTCTGCAAAGAGAGCCAGGGTGAGAAGGTCTAGAGATAAGGGCTAGAGCTCAAGACCTTTGCAAGCTTCACTATCTTGCTCAGAGGCACCCTAGGAGAGCCTAGCTGAGCCTCAGTTTCCCTTTATGTGGTGCTTGGTGTTATAAATCCAAACCATTTTGGATGCACTTTTCTTATGCCCTCCCCTCCACAACTACTAGACTGCTTCATCTGTCATAATCTGTTAACATCATTTGTTTCTCAGGTCCCTCTAACTTCCTGGGTAGTGATAGCAGAGGCAGAGGGGCTTGCTGTCCCTCATTCTGTGTTGTAAGTGCCTTGGAGGTCCCTCAGGCACCTCCACTTTACCTGGAGCAAACTTAGCTCATTATTTTCCTCAAAATACCCCACCATGGGGCACCTGGGTAAGTCAGTTGGTTAAGCATCCACCTCTTAATTATTGGCTCAGGTCATGATCTCACAATTTGTGAGATTTGCCTCCTATAGCCTCCATCTCAGCAGATGGTGTTTCAGTTCACTCCAAATCCAAATTAGAAATCCAGCTGGTTAAGTTCCAATCCATCCAGTCACTAAATTCTACCCCAGAAATGACCTCTACTCTATGCCTGGTTTCATTCCGACCACCCTGCGTTAGTTCAGGGCCTCATTACCTCTCTTGTGGACCATCACAGGATCTCACAGCTCCACTCCAATCTCCTGTCCTCCTCCTCCTTCTACTTCTCCTTTGTGCTGCAACAGGGTTATTCCCCATGCAAACCAAACATGACCATACCCTCACTTTAGAAACTCCTCTGCTTTCTCCTGGCTGCCTGGCCTACAGATGAAGTTCAAGCTCCTTCACCTGCCACATGATGTGTGTAACGTCCAGCTGTAACACTCACCATTCTTCCACACACGTCTTAGGCTCCAGTTAGACTGAACCTGTCTTAATGCCTTAAAATGCCATGCCTTTTGGAATCCCCCTTTGCCCACATGTTCCCTCTGCTGGAAATACCCTTCCCCCTACCCTTTTCTTGAGAAACTCCTACTTATCCTTAAAACTCAGCTCAATGCCACTTCCTCTGTAAATTCTTCCTTTACTCTGAAATTAACTGCAACATCTTTTGTGCCTCACCCACAGCTCTGCTAAAGTTCTTAATAATTCTCGCATGTTCCATATTCCTGATAGGCCATGGACTTCTCTTGGGCAGAAACTGTGTCATAAGAGCCACCACCTCATACAGTGGTAAATGATCAATACGTACTATGGAATTCATTGATTACAAGGAGAGTTCAGGGTTTAAGTGCCACTTGCTGAATCAAACCTGAGTTTGCTCTCATATAGGAAATCTTCAGAAGATTGAGTAGGGAAGAGACAAAGTGGTAAGTCACACAAGCAGGCAAGGCCCCAGGAGCATTCTATGCTCAGGAAGAGATAAACTGTGTACTTTCTTGTCTGTAATTTACTTTTAAATGCTCAGTGAAGACCAGAATCGGCAAACCCCATGGGCCAAATCCAAGTTTTCATCTGTTTTTAGAAACAACTTTTATCTGAATGTAGCCACGTTGGTTCACTTAAGTATTGGCTATGGCTGCTTTTGCACTTCAAAGGCAGGGCTGAGTAATTGCAAAAGAGATCAAATGACATGCAGAACCAAAAATAAATAAGTAAATAATTTTACTATGTGGCCCTTTACAGAATTTGCTGACCCCTGATATAGACCATATGGTATAAATGTGTATGTGAATTTCAATCTGTAATCCAGGGGCACTCTATTGCTCTCACTGGAATTACTCATCTTGGAGTCAGTATTTAATCAAATAAAAATATATTAGAGACTTTTATACCCTTTTTTGAACAGAGTATAAAAATCCAGTGAGTCCTATAGTCTGTCCCCTTAGGAATGGCAACCTAGGCCATCTGAATGGTTCTGGGTCCAGCTAGTAATCTGGAGGTTTCTCAGAGCCTTAGTCCAACTAGATAGTTAATTGAATCCTGATGCTAGAATATTACTGCATTTGCTAATAATGAATATTTCATGTCCTTTCATTAAAGCACAGCACAGGGACTTCACTGAGCTCACAGAATAGGGGTATGACACCTGTGTGCCTCTTGCTAGGAGATGTCCATATGTGTGGTAGGGATCAGTCAGCCCTGCTTCAATTGTAACTTGGTGGGGAAGAGACCACAGCACTCCTTTACCAGTATTTATGGCAGGCTCTCTAATTTTCACCTAAAAGAACCTAACAGCTATTGCTCCTGACCTGATTGGCTGAGATCAGTGCCCAGAAGCTTGCTATGGGGATTGTCATATTTGTCTCAGCACATTCAGGGGGCAGTTCTTTCTCGCACATGTGATTGAGGAACTCTGAAACAGAGCATCCACCTTGTACCATAGAGATGCTTAGCCTCCCACCCCATCCCCACTCTGAGCACAGGAGGTGGAAGCTAAATGAGCAAGAGCAGGGCTTGGATCATGGAAAATGGTAGGTTGAGCATGTGCACACGTAGAAGAAACTTGCGAGGATGCAGAGTGGGGAGCATATACACAAAAGGATGAGGGGGACTTGTGACCTGTACGAAAGGATCCACAGAGCAAGGCAACTGGGTGATTAAAATAGTGTAGTGTTAATCTGTCCTAGTAGTGTGCACGATTTCTTTGGTGGTAGCTGGGGTACACTACAAAAAGATTACTTGTAGCACTCAATAAATAATTACTTATAAAATATGGAAACATTTTTAAAAATCATATTCATGTTCACAAGCCCCAGAGCTATTTCAGAACTAGATATATGAAGACAAAAGTACTACTATTTATAGTCAAGGACTTGAAAATACATATCCCTCCCTCAGTTGATTCTTGCCACTGCAGGGCAAGATGGTCTTTGATGTAAAGCAGAATACACAATTTTAAGCTAGGCACAAATTAGGCATGACAGTTACTCACGGACTCTGAAATTTCTTCCTGAGGCTCTGGAGTGGATCCACCAAGTTCTTCCTCTGATATCCCCAACCCAGGTTGAAGTAGTGGAGAACCCAAAACTTGAATGAGGTAGGAATCAAAATCCTCACACTTCTTTTTAAACACTTTTTGCTTCAGGGTGTCTTTTAAAAGAGAAGTATAAAAGGGGGGGAGAGTGGGAACAAAATATGTTTAAAGAGATCTTCCACACTTTGCTTAAAATAAAAAGACATTTTCACATCACTTGAAGTCAACTGCTCGGTGAACTAAGTTTTAAAGCATTTGGGCCTCACCTATAAGAGGCCATCTAAAATAATTCACTTTGGGGTGCCTGGGTGGCTCAGTCTGTTAAGCCCAACTCTTCATATTGGCTCAGGTTATGATCTCATGATTCGTGGGTTTGAGCCTCACATGGAGCTCTGTGCTGGCAGTGTGGAGCCTGCTGAGGATTCTCTCCCTCTCTCTCTAAATTTTTTTTTCATGTTTATTTATTTTTGAGACAGGGAGAGACAGAGCACAAGTGGGGGAGAGGCAGAGAGAGAGGGAGACACAGAATCCCAAGCAGGCTCCAGGCTCTGAGCTGTCAGCACAGAGCCCCATGCAGAGCTTGAACTTGCAAACCACGAGATCATGACCTGAGCTGAAGTCGAATGCTTAACCGACTGAGCCACCCAGGTGCCCCTCTCTCCCTCTCTCTTGCTACCCCTCCCCCATTTGCACTGTTTCTCTCAAAACAAATAAACTTTCAAAAATAATAAGATAAAATAATTCAATTTAATTTAATAACATACAACAACCTAAAGTACGCAAAAGAATGACTTAAATCCTTGCTATCCAAAGCATCAGTTAGCTGAGCTATTCTGTGGAAGGGGCAAGTTCTACCCATAAGAAGTATAATAGCCAGTCATCTCTGGTTTTAGGGATAGCAAAAGGCCAGCCAGTCCAAAAATATATCCCTTATTGGCTGGAATGAAGTCTAACTCCTTTGGTTAAGATGATAAAGTTCTTAATTATCAAAACATAATATGTCTGAAATGTGTCATATTTATGGACATTCTAACACATTAATAGCCCAGTGAGATTGACTATGTGAGATAAACCCACCAGTCACCCTGCAGTGTGTGTTAAGGAAATGAAACCCCAGGTTCGAAAGGCCTGGAGAAAGGGAGAAAGTGAAAGTAAGAAGGTTCTGAGTGAGGCATGCTATTCTTCTGGTGAGCTATGTTAGGACCCAGAGTAGGCCAGGAGCAGCATGAGGCAAAGAAAGTCTGTGTTGGGCCACGTCAGACCCCACTCCAACATGGGTGGAGAAGGAAAGAGGGAGCCAAACCTAAGACTGCAAACAGATTAAGGATATGTTTTACTTACTTCCTAAACTGGAATGAGTTATCAGTTTCCAAAGAATTGGAATATTGCTTGTGAAACAATACTGGCCCTACTGCAATTGTAGATGAGTTAGTGTCTTAGAATGACTCACTGGAAAATATCAGTTCATGTGAAAGAGTAAAGTAATAGAGGGAAGCCCATCAGAGTAGCATGATGAATATTCACAATGTTGTACTTTGAGATAAACTCCTGGGGCACATGGGTGGCTCAGTTGGTTAAGCATCCAACTCTTGATATTGGTTCAGTTCATGATCTCGTGGTTTTTGAGATCGAGCCCCACATCAGGCTCTGCACTGACAGCATGGAGCCTGCTAGGGATATATTCATTCATATTCTCTCTCTCTCTCTCTCTCTCTCTCTCTCTCTCTCTCTCTCTCTCTCTCTCCCACCCCATCTCTCAAATAAATAAACTTAAAAAAAAAGATAAACTCCTGATATCCACCTGTTTATTCTTCATTATCTTCATATTTTGTTAAGAGCAGAGAATAGGAAATAGAACAGAGACTAGAATAGAATAATCCCAGTTATTGTATTTCTCATCTCTTTAGATTACCATAACTTTTTTTCATTCCCTGTGTACTTCTTAATTCACTTTGCTTCCATGGTTATTTTCTGCCTTGCTATTGGCTTACTGCATCTCTTTTGCAATTAGGTAACTTTTTGAACATTACCTTAGAATATCCCCAATCCTACTCTTTCTTTTTAACCATATCCTCAACCATGATAGCTCAGTTAACAAACTCCAAGGCCAACTCAGCATTTATTCCAAATGAATAAAGACAAGAGATTATACTCTCTAAACTGGATTGATGCTAAATGTGTTTTACCTTCCGGAGTTTATGTGTTCAATTAAATGTTGGTGTAAGCCTCATTAGCCTCCTACTGATTTCCATTTTTGGTCAGAATAATCCAGTGATGTGGTACTTGGAGCAATAACATCAACTCCTTTCACCTGATACTGAGTCTTACCTTGCAGGGTAATGAAGTCATCAAACTGATAAACGTGCTCACTATCTGGGTCAGTAGCAATCAGATTCATTTCTTTGTGGAACATTTCGAAGTTGGGGTCATTTTTCTTCACTACCCCAATCACAAATATTTCCACATTCATGTCACTGGCTTTCTTCACCACCTCTGTCAGATTCTTTTCATCTCGGATATCTGTCTGCCCATCAGTGATGACCAAGGCCACCTTCTTTACACCTGGCCTTGCGGCTTCAAACATGTGGTTGGCTTCATGGAGTGCTGTGGCTGTGTAGGTGCCTTCCCCCAGATACTGCATGTTGTCCACAGCCAGCTTGAAGTCATCCTTGTTGGAGAACTGTGTCAAGTGGGCCACCTTCTCCACCTTATGGCTATAGTTAATTATGCCGATGCGGGCCGTAGCTAGGTCCAGAGCAACCTGGTCAGACAGAGTCTTCACAAGATTTTTGATGATCTGGAAGTTCTCCAGCCCCACGCTTTCAGAGCTGTCGATCACAAACAGCAGTTCTAGAGGAGTCTCTCTGCATTTGGGCCCACAACCTAAAAGATGCATGTTGAGGTAGAAACATTGCATGAATGAAAATAAAAACTTACTGATTGGTATGAGAGAGGGGCAGGGATGAACCAGAGACCTGGATTATTACTTTCCTTCTCTGTGAGTGTTAACATAGCTAACAACTGTCCCCCTCTGGTTTCTATATCTGACTTTAAAAAAAAATAGTATACTGCAAAAACAACCCCACAAACCCCCCCACCACCAAAACACCGTAGAAGATAAAATAACGAACAGCTATGTGCCAATTTCTCCAATTAAAAAAATACATTTTTAAAAGAGACGGCATCCCTGTGTATGCCTTCCTGATGACATTCTTCTCCCTCTTCCTAAGAGATCACCCTATCCTCAGTTTGCTCTTTATCCTTCCAGCATTTGTATTGAAACTGAATCTGAAAACTACTATTTTAGTCTTCAATCATATCCTTCTGTGAGATTTGCTATTTGCTCATTAGCATGAGCAGTGGGTAAAGTGATGGATTGAAAATGTTTAATCGTGGGGGAGGGATTAGGACCTGTAACTGTTCACAAGAATAGCTGTCCCCAGCTACTCAAGTTTATGTCTCGAGTCACTCACAGTGACCGCTAAGCTGGCTCAGTGAGGCCAACAGTGCATCCATACTATGAAACCTTTTAAGGAGAATGATCTCAGAATGCTGGTCAATAAACACCTTCTATTTAGGGTTTACCATTCAAAGCAATCGTTAGAGTCACCAGGAAATAAGAACTATCAGGGCTCCATTGGTTTATTCATATCCTCAGGTTGCCCAACAACCCTACCACAAAAAATCATGAGGAAACTTGGTGTTATATTTACAGGGCTTCTAAAACTCAGAAGCCACGTCTAAATTGGCCTGTCACCATACAGAGTCCCAAGTGGGTTCTTAAAGCCCAGAGGTCTTTTGGGGGACAAGCCAGTTCAGGGGTTCTCTGTAAGGAAAAACAAAGACGTTTCTGCCTCTGTCTGTTTGAAACATACAAGTTTCTCTTATCTTCATTAGTCTATTAATCTCTTGCCTTTTGGCTAATCTCTTTTCTTCCTCTTTCTGCTAATTCTATTTTAAGTCAATCATATTTAGCCATAGAAGCATTTAGATGGAGCTCTGAAGCAAGATGACCTCCTGACTCTGTCGGCCTGCCTCTGAAATGAAATGCGCTCTAGAAATAGTGCTTAAAACTCCACTCAGAGAGACTTCTTGCTTCAGGAAAAACACAGACAATATAATCACCAGCCAAGCTGGATTCAAATACCAGTTAGGCCCCTGTGGTTATATTTCTTTTGTTGTTTTTTCCTTCCCAAGCTCAGGTAAATGTCACTGATTACAAATGAGCTCTGTGCTCACAAAAGGCCTGGCTGCCCACAGACTCCAGGGCCAGTATCTTCACTCTTCTGAACCACCCTGGGAAGATGATTTCTTTTTTTAAATCAGGATTCCTATAGCCTCTCTCACTGCTTCTTGCCATTTCTCATTGACTTTTCAAAAGAGCTTCAAATGTTCCCATGAGCTGTATCATCCACATCTCCAGGTAACCACATTTATCTTGACCAACACAGAACATAGTAGGGTTGGTACTTTAAAGTGATGATTCTCTTCTTGACAGTCAAATCTTACCACATATCTCAAAAATAATTTTGATAATTTCTTCTTTCTGGAGGACAAAAGGAAAATGTATTAATTATATGACCATAATATTTCTTCCTATAGTCCTAAAAGCTATGTCTTACTACAGTCAGCATTGGTCTGTTTCCTTTTATTCTTTCACCAAAGGAAATAAATAGCACAGGGGTTAAAAGTTGGCCACAATATATCACAACTGAAATGCGTTTGCATTGTGAAATGTCATAGCTCAGATTTTCGCAGTTCAGATTGTGGCTTAGCATTTATCAGCTGTGTGACCTTGGACATAGATGATCTAACAGTATTTGTGTCTCAAGGCCGTGATGGAGATCGAATGAGGCTATGCACACAGAACTCCTAGGATAGGGTCTAGCGCCATAAGGTACCGCTTACAAGGTGCGGGCAATGCGTGCAATCAGTTACACAATTTAACCCACATGTGCTGAGCAACCAAGACAAGTACTGGGGCCAAAAGAGAATTCATTCTACACTGTATTCCCTCTTTCTTTTCTCTACCGCTGTCCAGTTTTGCAAGTCTCCTTCCCAGCTTTGACTTTGGCACTTCCATAAAGTGTCGCCACGTTCCTGAATGCCCCTGGTCCTGCAGCCATCAGCCCCAGCAGAAGAGCCTGGGATGAGGTGGGTAGTAGAAATAAAGCTGCCAATACTCTGCCCTGAGCAGCACGTTTACGAATAACTGGGATGACGCGACAGAAGGCAGAATTCTATATTTGCCGAAGACAGGAAGGTGACAGGAATGATTAACTTAATAGAAGCCCAGAAAATCTCAACAGGAAGGAGGCATGAACCTGATCTAAGAAGATAAAAATTTAACAGTTGCAAAAGTAAAGTTTTGAAGAAAAAAATCTATACTGACAGAATTGGGGTAAAGATGACATCGTTGGTGATGTGACTTAACAGAAACACGTATGGAAAATATTCAGGCAACTTTAATTTAATTGTATTTTTAATTTAAATTGAGTAAAAGCCAATAATTCCAGTGGCTATTTAAAAAGAACTCCCAGATACAATATTATAAAATTATATAAAATGAGGAAGTCATCAACATCACTGATATCTCTTTCGAGGGGGGTGGGGGCTTGTCATATTTTAGCACATTTAGAGAGGCATTTAATAAATCTGAAACTAGGACATATCTAGAAAAGGCAAATGTCTATATTTATATATTTATATTATGTATTTGGAAAGGGGAAATATATGTATTTATGTTCAATTTTTTACAAGTGGAGAAAATACTTGACACCTAGTTTATGATTATAGTTTTTCACTTAACATTATTGCATAATTAATTTCCCATATTATTAAGTATTCTGAAAAACTTGAGGGGCACCTGGGTGGCTCAGTCAGTTAAGCATCCGACTTCGGCTTAGGCCATGATCTCACAGTCTGTGGGTTTGAGCCCCGTGTCAGGCTCTGTGCTGACAGCTCAGAGCCTGAAGCCTGCTTCGGATTCTGTGTCTCCCTCTCTCTCTGCCCCTTCCCTGCTCCCACTCTGTCTGTCTCTCAAAAATGAATAAACATTTAAAAAAATTTAAAAAAATTGATTACTTAAGTCAGATGCACGACCATTTAAGGTTCTTGATTCATTCTGCCAAAGTGACATTCAGAAAAGTTGTAACAGACACCGCTAACAGCAGTCTATAAGAAAAACTGTTTTATTTTAGACACAAAATACTGGTTATTACTATTACATAATCTTTGCCATTTGATAGAACAAGAATTTGCAGTATTTTAAACTACACTTATGCAATTCTCAGTGAGGCTAAATTTTATTTCATAAGCATGTTTCCAAGTTGTATCCTCGTGTGCAAATTCTTTGCATATTTTTTGTCCATTGTTTTCTATTAAAATGTTTCTCTTTCACTGATTTATAAGAATAATTTATATATCAAAGTTGCATTCTAATGCTTTTCATTGTGCTTTTATGGCATAACTGGGTCTAAAATGCTTTAAGTACTCACATATATCAATCCTTTCCTCCTATTCTTTGCTTTTACGTGACTAAAATTGTTTTATTTTTTCTACTCAAATTGCCCAATGACTACTTTGGCTATTTTTGCCAATGATGAAGCCATCAAATTTATATCCATCAAAAGATTCATAGTACTTCTTATTAGAAGTAGACAAATAAGTACTTTTGTAAGTGCTATGCTATTGGGTTGGAGCCAAAGAACCACGTTGGTCTGCTGGGATTTCCAGGGGTGGGAGCATGAGGGTGGGGTTGTGGTCCAGGGAGGTAGATTGTGAGCAGGTTGGGGTAGGAAATGGTGGCAGGGTAGAGGGGTTGGGGGAGGAGGAGGTGGGGGAGGAACATTCCAGGCAGGGGGCAAAGTACACAAAGCACAGTGCATTACAGTACTTGAGTAAACTTAGGACTCAGGGTACATGGCAGAAAGGATGACAGGAAATGTGGAAGACAGATGAACTCTAGAAGGTCTGTATGTCATGTTGAAGGGTGTGAATTTTATCCTGGGCAGCTAGAAGACACATGGTCCCTAGGCAGAGAAGAGATCTGATCACATTTTACTTTAAAAAGGTGATCATGGCAGCCAGTGGAGGGGGTTGAGGTTCCTAAATAGTTCAGGGGAAAAAGTGACACCAGAAAGCAGCAGTGGCAGTGGATGGGTAGGAGGGGCTGGCCTGGAGGGACCTTTCAGAGGGAAAATGAAGGGGGTTGGTGAGTAATTGGAAGAAAGGGTGAGGAAAAGGAGTCTCAAAGGAAACAAATGGTGATGGCACACTCTCAGAGGTAGGGAAGAATGGACTAGGCAGGCTGGGAGCTAATGAAGATCACCGGGCTCAGCTTGGGCCTGGTTGGGTCTGATGCATCGAGGGGACATGTGGCTGGAGATGTTCAGTAGGCAGTGAGATGTAAGGTCTGGTGTTCAAGAGAGCAGTTCAAACTGGAGGCGGATTTAAGAAAAGCCAGTGTACAGCTGACTGTTGATGGCAGATGAGATTTCATGGAGCAGAGCCTTTCAGTCTTTTTTAAACTAGTGTATCCCCATACCCCCATTTGTTAAACATATTCTTTTCCATGTTTATAATCTAAAGACAATATTTTTTCACCCTCCATCCAACTTTACTATGATATTACATTAGCCTTTTCAAACTACAACCCCCCCCCCCATTCCCCTCCTTCCTTTCATGGCTATCCCTTCCTGAGAGTTTAAAGACCAGGAGAGAGAAGACTGAGGGCAGACACTGAGGAATGCGAATATGTAAGGGACAGGTAGAGAAATAGTCTTTCTGAAGCAATTTTTGGCATGAAGTATTAAAACATCGAACTCTGCCATTGGTATTTGCCTCTTAAAAGAGTAGTTTGCTAATCTGGATGAATCTACAACTGACAGCTGTTTGGGGATATATTTGGTCAGGGAGAGAGCGTGGGTGGGAAGAAGAAAGAGGCCTTCTAAGAGCAGCATTTGTGGGGGAGCAGACTAGATTTGGTACCAGACAAGCCATCTCTGGCTACAAGGGTTCTGCTACTTGTTAGCAAGGTGATTTCAGGCATATGGCTCAAACTTTCTATCTGACTTAGCATGTCTTTCATTGAAGTATAGATAACAGTACCTCACAGGGCTATCGTATGGATTAACATGGAGTCTTGGGCAAGAGAGGGTTGTGGCCTACAGTCTGTCCCCTTCTCATTGCACCCTCTCCCCACCAGTTCTGCACTGCATGGGGCCTGGGCCAGCATTCATGTAGTGAACACAGTCCTCAATTCTGAGCTCTGTCCAAATTCCCTGAAAACACTTTCCCCTTGCCCACCTTTTGGGTGGACCCATGCATACAGGTCAGTGCTGTCAGCTTTCCAAATGGGCCATTTAGGCAGGCAATTCTGGGATCCTGTGTGTCCAGAGTGTAATATGGGGGGGCGGGCATGAGCTTAGGGTGTTCACTCTTGTTGGCCCTGAGGACTCCTCACCCAGGAAAGGGTACAGCTGAAGAAGTACTAAAGGTCCAGAGTGGGCCCTCTAAGGAGCCCCCAGGCATCTTACCCAGTAAGGGTGGTACTGATGTGAAGGAGCCTACACAGTACCAGTCACATACTAGATTCGCACTTAATGAAAATTCTCTCTTCCTTCATTCATCCTTCCCTGCTAGGCCCTTTTCTAGAATCTAGAAAGCCAAATCAGCAGAATGACACCCCCATTTCTAAGATCTCTGCCTCTTGGTTAAAAATCTTCTGCTCAATGGGAATGCAAGCTGGTGCAGCCACTCTGGAGAACAGTATGGAGGTTCCTCAAAAAATTAATTTTAGAACTACCCAATGACCCAGCAATTGCACTACTAGGCACTCATCCATGGGATACAGGTGTGCTGTTTCGAAGGGACACATGCACCCCCATGTTTACAGCAGCACTATCAACAACAGCGAAAGTATGGAAAGAGACCAAATGTCCATCGATGGATGAATGGATAAAGAAGATGTGGCATATATATACAATGGAGTAATACTCGGCAATGAAAAAGAATGAAATCTCCAGTTCCATCCATTTGCAGCTATGTGGATGGAACTGGAGGGTATTATGCTAAGTAAAATTAGTCAGAGAAAGACAAGTATCCTATGACTTCACTCATATGAGGACTTTAAAAGACAAAACAGATGAACATAAGGGAAGGGAAACAAAAATAATATAAAAACAGGGAGGGGGACAAAACAGAAGAGACTCATAAATATGGAGAACAAACTGAGGGTTACGGGAGGGGTTGTGGGAGGGGGGGATGGGCTAAATGGGTAAGGGGCACTAAGGAATGTACTCCTGAAATCATTGTTTCACTATATGCTAACTAATTTGGATGTAAATTTTAAAAAATTAAAAATAAAATTAAAAAAAAAATTCTGCTCAGGAGATAAAAGCCTAACTTGGCCCCAGACATCACCATACATCATTTCGTCTGCTCAGGATCCACATATCTACTCCTATCATAGCATTTATCAAACTGCAGGTGAGCATCGTTTGCTTGTCTTTCTTTCTAATGGGCTGTGAGCTCCTTGAGTTCAGAGACAGAATCTTTTACTCTAGACAATTCCCCTGGCACCTACGTCAGAGCCTGACTCAGAATACATGCCCAATAAATGTCGGTGAAATGAGAGAAAAAATGAATGGATGAAGGAAGCCAGGCCCCTCCCCATGTTGGGATAGGAGGGAGGGTATAAACCAATGGGGAATGTTCCTCTGGGGATTTGACATACATTCTCCCTGCTACTCTGGGGGAGGCATTGATGTGCACACAGCTGTTTCATGCCCATAGGCATCTGGGGGTGTTTGACTTGTGGTGAGGAAGAGCAAAGAGGAAAAGGCAAACAGGCCATAAAGAAAGTATGTGTTCTGTTTGTCATATGCCCAGCTCTCATGTCTTACCATCACCTCCTAAACTCCCACCCCCCTACACCTGGATTCACTTAGCACAGCAAATAGGGTCACTGTCCTCAGACCATGACCCACTGAACAATCAAAAAGAGGAAAAAAAAAAGAGAGAGAAGGTTCTTGTTGTTTCTCCACTCTAGGAGATGTAGTGCCTTCCAATGAGAAAGGAAGAAAAAGACTTTGCCACAGAATTTCTAAAACTTTCCCACCCTGTGGGACGTTAATGAGTCAGCTTTTTATTTGCAATGATGCGGGGAGAATAAGGAAAAGTTTGTCGTTGCCTCACAATTTCTCTGGAATAAGTGAATCCGTACTTTAAAGTAGTCCCCATTTTGTGATGGCTGTTCTTGGAGTACTTCCTAAAGGAGCCAGTCAAGGAAACAGAACTCCCATTCCGGAACGTGAAGGATCACATAGATTAAAAGTTACCTGGTCGGGTGGCTTCTTTGAAACAGCTCACCTCCTTGTTACCATGTCTAGCAGGGGTCAGAGGGAAGTAGCAGCATATCCCCACGAGGCTGGGTAAGGGTTGCCTGGTGTTATTTCTCCCTCACGCTCAGATCAGTTACCTCATGCCCAGTCAACACTGGGCTTGTAGCAGTGATATCATTTAAAAAGCAACTGGAGCTCTGCGTCCAAAGAATTCATGCTTCTGAAGCTAAAACATGAATGTAATAATTTTGCAAATGTAAACCCTCAATTACCCTCTAGGATGGATACTCACAGTAAGTCCTGCGTCTCCCTTTGGTCCTTGTAACCCCTACTTAGTGGAAGAAGAGTAACAGTCAGTGTAGGTTGGAACAAGCTAATGTATAAAATTACACTAAGACTTTAAAAATCACTTCTTGCCTGTTTTCCTGGAGATCCGGGCTCCCCAATTTCACCTTTATCGCCTTTCTTTCCCATAGCGCCCCGTTCTCCATGCTCTCCCTTTGTAATATAGTGAAAAAATAAGTATAGAATGTAAATATTAAAGCCAAACTCTAAAATTTGGTTCATTTGCAAGCGGCATCTCTTAAAGACCTGTGGGGCTTGTTGATACAAATATACTACCGGAAAAAAATGGCAAGCATTATATTTATATCCCCCCCCCACCCCCCAGGTACCATAATCTAATTCATGATGAGCCGGGGGTCTCAAGGTGAGGAGATCTTGAGTTACTATCAGATCGGCTGGCTACCTTCGGGAAGTTCAACTATTATAGCATTCTAACCAGGGTTATCCAGTGTTTTCTATGTGGTATGTTGTAAGGATTTGTTCCTTTATCAGCTGGCTTTTAAGGATGAAAAAATGAGATTTTATGAAGTAAGCATGTTTATAGTTAGGAAAGGAAATGCATAACGAACTGCTTTCAAATGGATTGTTTCCTCTGAGAGCTGTCAGGATAAATGACCAGTAGAAGTGTTCTTCTAAAGTTTATGTTAAGCTGTTGAGATCCTAAACCTAAGCATTTCTCTAAGGCCCTGAAATGCTTACCTTCTGGCCAGGGAGGCCATGGCCTGTCATGCCTTTTGGCCCTGGAAAACCTTGAGGTCCTTGCTCGCCCTACACACAATATAAAGAAGGGATCATCCCATTAATTTCCCAAGATAACTCAGAAAATTCCTTGGGTCATATATACACTTGCAGTTTCAGAACAGCCTTATAACATTATCTAAATTGCAGGGGAGGGGTGCCTGGGTGGCTCAGTCAGTTAAGTGTCTGGCTCTTGATTTCGGCTCAAGTCATGATCTCCTTAGTGAGTTTGAGCCCAGTGCATCGGGCTCTGCACTGACAGTGCAGAGCCTGCTTGGGATTCTCTGTCTTCTTTGCTCTGCTCTCTGTCCCTCCCTCTCCCCTCTCAAAAATAAATAAATAAGCATTAAAAAACAAAACAAAACAAATTTGGAGGGGACTATGTATGTCAGATGGGCTCGATTCTTTGCTAGGAAAAATTTAACTTCTGAATCTGGGGTAGAAGTGAAGGAGCTGATTTATAGCATTTGCCCATTTCTGTGTTGTAATTACTCCCACCTTGGCCAATTTCAAACTATGAACATTATATCAATCAGTTCACACATAACAAGCAGCTGTTATTTCAGTTGTGATATTAATGGTGATTTTTATAAACTTCTCTACATTTTTCTATATTTTTTGATAGGCTAAAAGCATTTATTATCTTAATAATGGAGGAGATGAGGATATAACAGCATCTCTACCCAATGAATGTCAAACAGCTGTTTATATAATTACCATATACTGTTAGTTCCAGCCCTGATAATTTTTTACCATGAATCTATTTATCTAAATTTAGTACCTCCTTAATTCAGAAAATAAAAATGTATTCATTTCAAGGACTTTAACTGCCCCCTCCTGTACCTTAACATTATCTCCTGTCCCCTGCCCCCTGCTCCCTAAAGCACACAGATTTAAAGGGCTTTCATGATGTTGAGCATGAAACAGAATAACCCCTGTTCAGTATACAGTCATAGTTCTGATGCTGCTTAACTCTGAATCATTATTAGCAATGAGTCTGCGGCAAAGCTTTGTGGATTCTCCTGGTCAGGAGCTCCGGGGATTTCACTTGCTTACCTTGAATATCTTTCTCAAAGGTATACTGACTACACCTACTAGAACGGCTGGGATTCTTAATGAAAACCTCAGACTATGAAATGAGAATCAAGGATAGGGGTAGGAGTAAAATATGCATTTTGCCATGGCCTTCTAGGACTTGAGAGCCACTGCTCCAGAAGGCCAGATAACTTGCTTGGAGACCATTGTAACTTTGAGTATTGGCATTCCTCAGCCCCCCTTCCTAGCTCATTGGCTTTCAAGCTTTTTAAAATCAACAGAACCCTTTCTTTCAAGAAGTATTAATAATGAAATATTTCAGACATAAAATTTATACTGAAGAAGGCAAACACTCACTTATATACCACCATATTAAAAGATGAAATGGTGCAGATACCACTGATATACCCTGATGTACCCAATCCCATGCTCTTAACAAGAGGGGAAATCTTTTCTGAAACTGACATGCATCACTCATATCCATGTTTTTATGCTTTAACTACATATATATATTCTAAGACAATGGATAATATTTAACATTTTAAACTTCAAATAAGTGATATATTTATGCATTCAATTGTATTCTAAAACTTTTTAAAGCTTGGTTATTTATTTTGAGAGAGAGTGTGTGTGCTTGGGGAAGGAGCAGAGAGACAGAATCCCAAGTAGGCTCCACACTGTCAGTGCAGAGCCCGACTTGGGGCTCACATACACAAAGCATGAGATCATGACCTGAGCCAGAACCAAGAATGGGATGCTTAACCAGCCACTCAGGCACCCCACATCCAGTTTTTCTTTAAAAAGTTTTTTTAACGTTTATTTATTTTTTGAGAGAGAGAGACACACACAGTGTGAGCGGGGGAGGGGCAGAGACAGTGGGAGTCACAGAATCTGAAGCAGGCTCCAGGCCCTGAGCTGTCAGCACAGAGCCCGATGTGGGGCTTGAACTCATGAACCACTAGGTCATGACTTGAGCTGAAGTTGGATGCTCAACTGAGCCACCCAGGAGCCCCTCCAATTTTTATTTTAAATATCAATATTATCTGTTGGAAATTTGTCTGTGTACCTATACATAGTTCTAGTTTGTTAATTTTCTCTGCTGTACAGTACACCATTAAATAACTCGACTATAATTTATTCATTATCCTAGTGATGGATATGGTTGTTTCCAATATTTCCCAGTTACAAATAACACTTCAATAAATACGCTGTTATACATCTTTGCATACTTGTACATATCCCTAAAAGGGAACCTTTTCATTAAAACAAATCTTATATAGAGGGTACAAAATAAGATGAATATAATTGGAGACTCCTTTTGAAATGCACAACTTTTGTTGGACCCAAGACTTGGCTAAACTTCTAGGTCCTTTTCATCTCTGCCATGTATTTCTAAATGCAAGGCAGGTATGGGGTTACAGTTTTGCCTCCTCAATTCATCTCCAGAGGACTTAGACCAAGTTCCTTACAAAGGTCAGATTGCAGAGAACTCATTTGCTGAAGGTCTTTTTCATCTTGGTAACTGTTGAGCCAAGCACATTGCTATGGTAGAGTGGGCCCACAGTAAAGGCTTGTGCAGTATTGTGCGTGGATGTCTCAGGCCTGAGGACACCCACCCCAGAGGAAGGAGTGGTGCCTCTGTTCATTCTGTTGGTTGCTTCAGTGGTGATAGGAGACAGGCAGAGATCGCTGGTCTTCTATACTCCGTTCACATTCAAGAGAGAATAGTCTTTTCTCACCCAGGAAATATGGTGGTATTGAGAGCCCCAGAACCTTGGATAGGGATTGGTGCCACTTAAATAAGCCTGAGACAGTAAATCCGCATTCAGATTCCAAGCTGGAGATTCAAGCAGGAGAAAGGAGAGGAGAAAAATCTGTTCTGTTTCCGAAGATTGCACAGTTAACACAGGTATGAAGAGGAATAGACAGGAATATGTGGAACACAGACCAACCTCATTACACTTGCTGAAAAACGTGCTCTAAGAGTGGATGTGCAGCCTCATCTTGAATATAAAGGGTAGAAGGGTCTGTCTACATACAGACTGGGTGGCCAGCTCACAGAGTCATAGGCAGGGTGGTGGGAAGATGCCTGCCTGAGATTCTGCCATTCTCTGTTCTAATCAAAAAGAAAATAAGAACCAAAAGTTATATGAAGTGTATCATTTTAAGACAGGTGTGTCGGTAAGGGATACTTTGGCATAGATTAGTTTTCTCATATTTTTTTGTGGGCGTGAAGGAAGACATCTTTATTCGACCAGGCAACTGGTTGAAAGGTAGCTTGAAGGTGTCAGGAAGATGCTTGAGACCGCTGCGACCTGAGTTGGGGGGGAGGGGGTGGTCAGGAGGTTTCCTAGCCAGGTGGAAGGGGATTGAAGGCTCATGAGAGAACACTAGAAGATCTACAGTCGGCTTTGTCCCAGCCCTGAAGGACAGAAGAGCGCGGGAAACACAGCAGCTAGGACTGGGATATGATAGCAAATTATCACTGGGAATTGCAGTAGATGAAGCGGGTCCAGAAAGAACTTGACACCTTTCTGACAATTATTCAGAATAATTATGTCTTTTACAACTTTTTGGATCCTATGACAGCTAATATAGATGTCCAAAAGATGTTTATGACTAACTAGCTTCCTTTAAGAAATTACACAATTTCCTAGCAAACTTAAAAGCTACTGTGGCCTCACTGCCAAGCCCTGAGGGAAAAACCTCCAAGTAGCCTCTAATCACGTCAGGATCAGTTCCGTGGTCAGGAATTTATTTTGCATTACTTCACATTATAGATATTTTATATGTAATTGTTAACACTGTAGCTATTCCAGGCAGCTGGGTTTCCCTATAAAGAGGCCCCTTTTTTCCCCCTTTTAATTATCAGTTTACCTTCAAAATACTTGAAATCTTCCTATAACTTTCAGACTGTACTATCTGGCTAGCAGCAAGAAGACCTCTTAATTTGGCAGAGGTGAATGCTCTCCAGTCATCTGTGTTTTTCCTTACAAGTCTCAGGAAAATGATACACAATTATATCAGCCTGGATCAGATGCAACTACAGGAAAGAACCTGTCTATCTGCAGGTGTCATTAAATCCAAATTTCAAACCCAGTTTGTCAATTACCGTATCTCAGCCTTAGATTTTCATTGTTCAGATATTTAAGGTGCAGTAAGAAAAAAAAATCAAACTCACGGATGATCAAAAACTATAAAATGAACTTCTGGCTTCCTTTTAGGGAAATTTCTAGAAACTAGAAAAGGCTGCTTTCATTTTTAAATCCACAGTAAAAAAAAAATGCTAACTAATCTATGAAAGCACAACTTTTTCTCAGAGCATCATAGACCTGTGGTTGCAGCACAACCACCTAGCTCAAAATCTAAGGAAACAAAGGATCTCTAAGGAGAGACAGGACACAGGTAGTTACTTAGCTGCTGGAGACACCAGATGTCATACAAGCTGGTAAGAACTTAGTGAAAATTCTTAACCAATGGCTGAGTGTGGGCTAGTGTAAGAAGACAGGACCTCTGGGAGCTCCAGACGCAGGGGAATTTATACCCACTGTCTCATGAGCTCTTCGGGGACCTCACCAGTGCTCATGAGAGAGACTGGGGACATGGCGAGTCCCAAAGCTTCCCTAGTGGTGCAGGCCCAGGGGAAGGAAGCAGGTAACCCCTGTGAAAAGCACAAAGCCTCTTGTGGGACAAAAGTCTTAAGCTTCTGGGGGAAGTACAGCAAACGCTGTCACCTTTAGGGCATAGATGATCCATGGGAGCTGGAGGAAGGAAATAGAATAAAACTTGCAGGAATGGGTCCCAGATCTTTGGAGATGTCCTAACTACTTGGAAAGGGTCAGGAAACCCTCCTCATTAGAGACCTCTTATGCATTTGCTGTAACTTGTAAAACTGTACACTTAAAAGGTAAGTAATAAGATTATAAATACTCTTTTACTTAACAATAAGAAGAGTCTTTTAAAAAGTAAAAAGAATTAATAGAACACTTGGCAAAATGAATAGGGTCTATAGAGGAAATAGTGTAGCAATGATAATTTTTTGATGTTTATAATTTTACTGTGTTACGTAGGGGAATGTAGTAAATATTGATAAATTTTGAAGGCAGGGAGTACAAACTCAGTCAAGCAGGCCTTTGAATGAAAAGCAGCTTGAAGTAAGAAAGCAGTATTAGATTAAGATGTTGACTTAGTGGGTAAATGGCAGAGTTAGCAAGACATGGTAACCTGCCTGAATAGTCATCTAAGTATTTGGCCTGAAATCCAGGAACCATTCTGTATTGAAAGGGATTATTTTCTTAGGCTTTAAGGAAATGGCTAGTTCACTTTAGATGGAAAATAGTATTTCTCTGGTGGCCTACAGAGTACATATAATTGTACATGTAGACAGAAGGAGCTTATCTAGGGGCGCCTGGGTGGTTCAGTTGGTCAAACATCTGACTTTGGCTCAGGTCATGAGCTAACAGTTCATGGGTTTGAGCCCCATGTCAGGCTCTGTGCTGACAACTCAGAGCCTGGAGCCTGCTTCGGATTCTGTGTCCCTCTCTCACCCTGCCCCTCTCCCAGTCGTGCTCTGTCTCTCTCAAGAATAAATAGACATTAAAAATAAAAAAAAGAAGAAGAAGGAGCTTATCCAGGGACCCTCTAGAACAACCTAATGGTCTGGCATTTTGGTACCTCTCTCCTTCCACCTAAATTCCAAGCATAACATTCTTCTGTTACAACTAGCAACTGCCAATGATTTGTGTGTCTACATGCGAAGGACTGAGCCAGGTAATCAGAGAGCTAGACATATTCTTATTTAATCGCTATAATAACCTGGGGACAAGTATATAAGTACTAAAACTGAGGCTTTACAATTCTTCCCCATCACCTTGGATTGTATTTGATTTCACAGCAATGCTTTCTTTGAACAGTAAATCTCTCCAAAGGTGGTTCTCCCAAAGGTTCTGATTTTCTTTGCTCTCGGCACAGACTAGAAGCTAAGCAGTTTCTCCATCTCCAGCCTGAAAATCAAGAGCCTCCAGCTTCTTCAAATCCTTATCTTTGTGGAATTGAACTCCTTTAACTTAGTATCCCATCTTGATATGTTAACATTCCCTAACACGGGCTAAGACAGCCTAATGCTTGTCCCGCAAAGCAGCCCACTTGGTTGGGAATACAATCAGGGGTTACATTATTTGTGATCAGGCGAGCCTTCTGCTGGAGCATAGCCCAGGCTCACCTGGTACCTGGCCAGAATATCATCCTAATGGGCCTAAATGGAACAACATGGCTTCATTATACTTGATTTTCATTCAAATGGTGATTGAGTCCCATTGTGTCCCATGAGAGGCAGAGAAATGGTTTACTTTTTATAGATTCAGGGACTGATTGTGAATCTGTTCCTAAAAATGGTTTAAAACCTGCACCATCTGTTCCTCCCCTCCTCTCCATGGCCCGCAATTCAGGGTCTTTTTTTAATAATCTAAGAAGTGTCAGCCATGTACAGCAAGGGTTTTCAAAACAGCTCCAGTGGAAACTTCCATGAGTTGGACCAAAATGTTGCTGACGTTAATATTGATGGCTATATTCATTTCCTATTGTTGCTGTAATGAATCACCACAAATTTAGTGGCTGAAAACAACATAAATTTGTTCTCTTACTGTTCTGGAAATCAGAAGCACAAAGTCAGTTTCACTGGAAGGAAGTCAAGGTATCGGCAGGATTGGTTTCCCCTGGAGGCTCTGAGGAGAGCATCTGTTTCCTTGACCAAAAAGTTCTAGTGGTCACCTGTATTCTTTGGCTTGTGGTCCCTTCCTTCATCTTCCTCCACTCCATCCCTGTGTCCACCGTCACATCACCTCTTCTGTAGTCTCTTCTGCTTCTGCCCCCCTCTTATAAGGACACTCATGATCAGACTGAGGGCCCACCCAGACAATCCAGGATCACGTCCCCACCTCAAAATGCTCAACTTAATCATGTGTGCAAAGTTTCTTCTGCCATAGAAGGTAATATTCACAGACCCTCAGGATTAGAACATGAACGTCTTTAGGGGCCATTATCCAGCCTACCCCATTGGCTTTTTCCCTATTCATGCAAATACATGTATATGCAATTTAGTTTATACTCTAGGGGTGCTAAGGTAACATTTGAAATACCATAATCAGTGGGCCATACTTTAAAGACAGGTGCTTTAACACTCACTCTCTGAATTTGCTCCAGAGGGATAACGGAAACAATTTATCCTTGGGGAAATGAGAGGTATTCAAGACCCGTCATAGCTAGGAATGTTGTGCAGATACCTTACTCCTTGCACGAATGGGGTAAAAGAATCAGCCAAATGCTTTGGTAGGGCACCCTAATTCTAGAACTCATTCAAAACAGGTGCCTTCAACCCTCATCCCATAATGAAGAGTCCCTTTACTGATTTAAAAGGTTTAGTGGTCCAATCATGAGAATATGTTTGTATTTATCTTAGAGAAATCATTTTATGCAAAGTGCTTGTCAAAGTGCTTTAAAGAAAACCAGAAAATTGGAAATTGGACCAGGCTTCAGTGCATGTTTTTGTGCCTCCTTATTAATAAGTAGCAGAACATTGGGTAGAATTCTATCTGAAACTTGCTTTCATTAAAACACACAATCCGATAGCAAGGTAGTCTAGGAGGAAGCAAGTAACTCCTACCAACCTCTAATCTTCAGGGGCTACTGATAGTCATCAAAAAGATTCTGACAAATTTAAATGTCCAAATTGGCCTTGCTCAGCTCACAACACTCATAGCCAAATGTGCTCAATTTGGGCATATTTCCCGCCAATCCTTTCTCTTAAACTTTTAGTCCCTGCTTCCATTTTTCTGTTTATATCTGCCAGCAGATGTTAATAGAGTTGAACAATTAGCACATGAATATTCACAAATGATCTCAACAGTCGGGCCATCAAACTGGACTGTTTGATTGCTTTGTGGACATATGTGCTCCCGGTTATGATTTTCTATCTGACTGCAGAATTTGGTCCTATTTTCCAATAATAAAATTGTTCTTAGCATAAATGTCAGAATTGAATACATTGATAAGTCATAGTACAAAGACCTTCATGGCTTCAAGGGGCTTTGCCGGATCAACTCAATTGTGCACATTAACTTTGTCTGCCTAAGTAGCCTTCTGTAAAACCTGCCAAATTTCATGAAAATCTTGCATGGCATTTGGCTACACTTACTGCATAAATGATACATACAAGGAGACAAGGTCAGCTTTATGGCAGTTGCCTCTGCTAGAGACAGGAGACTCTGGAATGCTCCCCTTGCTGCCTACCTGCATAGCCCAGGCTCCTGGTTTCCCTCCTGCCATTGACAATTTGCATTTTACTTCTCCAGTATCTCTTTTGGTGCTCTCTGTGCCCTCAAGGTAGATGTCTGCCATGGTCCTTACTTTTGTTTTGCAATATTATCCACATGCCTGGCATTAGTAGTGACCCTACGAGGATAATCTCCACTTTTCTAATCCCCAGTCTCACCCCAGTCTCTCTGCTCTGGGCCTAACTTTATATCTGCTTTCCAGAACTTTCCACCTGCTAGCCATATCAGAACCAAATCCATCAAATACAGAAATTCTACTCGGCCAAGCCTGCTTTGTTTTCCGCCTTTCCCTCTTTGACCCCAGGCTTGGGGTTCTCTTCGTGTCCTGAGCTTCTGTGTCCTCTCTAAATACCCTCATTCCATCTGTGGGCCAGTCCTGGCCCACCAAACACATCCAAGGAGTTTTCCCTGACCCACTCTCGCCCCAGCCATGAGTAATACCCCACAGCATGCCACACCTCTCCTGTGGCACATGTCTAACGTGTTTGGGCATGCACATCTTTCTGTCCTACTTAAATTTCCAAAGTAGATTCTTCATCTTCTTTGTCTTTCTACCTTCTGAAATACCCATTTCAGGGCCCTGCATATCAAACTGAGCTAGATAGAGTGGATGTGGAGGCCTGCCACCTTGTTGGTAGAAGTTGTCTTGACACCATACACCCTAAACTCTGTTTTTATGTTCACAAATCCTCCACTCCCAACACACACACACACACACACACACACACACACACACACACACACAGGTAACGAGGTGCCTCTCTGGTTAATATAAGGCAAATTCCATGATAAGCTTTTGGGATCAATAGGGAAGAGAGATAACAAAAAAGATGTGTGGAAGTGCTGGCAGAGACTTCACGACGTGGGTGCTGAAGGAGGCACTTACAAGCACGTCATCTGGCCTGGAGTGTGGAGCTGTGTCCTGACCACTTTAGCAGTGCGGCCAGGGTGTGGGGACGGCAGGAGGTGCTGATCTGTATGGCCACAGCTGCTGCCACAGCAGCGGGACAGGGGGCCTCCTGCTGGAGGGCCTCCTAGCACAATGGTATAAGGGTCTAAGTCTGCTGAGCATAGAGATGCCATGAAATGTTGTATGCTTTTCAATTCTACTTCTCTTTTCCATGGCTCAGTTGTTTAGCAGACAAGAATGGATCCAGAAGTAGTGAAAAGGGCAAAGCCTCTTTTCCGCTGATTTAATACGAGGGCAGGCTGAATAATGGCCCCAAAGAAATGCAGGTCCTAATGCCCAGAACCTGTGAGTGTTATATAGAAAAAAAAGTTTTGGCAGATGTGATTAAGGATCTGAAGAGAGATTTTGATCTCTTACTCAAGAGATTATCCTGGATTATAGAGGTGGGTCTTCAACGCAGTCATAAATATCCTTACAGGGGTGCCTGGGTGGCTCAGTGGGTTAAGCGTCAAACTCTTGATTTAGGCTCAGGGCACGATCTCACAGTTCAGGAGCTGGAGCCCCGTGTGGGGCTCTGCGCTGACAGCATGGAGCCTGCTTGGGATTCTCTCTCTTTCCCTGTCTGCCCCTCCCCTTGCCTCTCTCTCTCTCTCTCTCTCTCAAAATAAATAAATGAACATTTAAAAATAAAATAAATAAATACCCTTATAAGAGGGAGGCAAAGGGAGACTTGACAGAAGAGAAGATCATGTGATAGAAACAGTGCAAAGCAGAGTCAGAAAAGATGCATATCACTGGCTTTGAAGACAGACAAAGGGGCCATGAGCCAAGGAATGAATGCAAGAGTGTGGCTCTAGACACTGGAAGAGCAAAGAAATAGATTATCGGCGAGACTCCCTGTCAACATTTGGTTTTTGCCCCGTTAAGTTTCATTTTAGACTTCTAGGCTCCAGAGCTGCAAAAGAGTAAGCTGGTGTTGTATTAAGCCACAAATGTGATAATTTGCTACAACAGCCAGAGGAAACTAACAGAGACACCGACGTTCTCATTTCTCCCACTTGTAGCAGATCAGACCACAACACATGGCATTTTGCATTAAATTACCAAAAAATAATTTGTCTCAGAAATCGTTTGTATTTCAAGTGTCACAAAGTGACAATTCTAATATTAAAATGAGGAGGCCGTGGGCAGCGCTTAGGGTGGCTCTGGGCTTTGTGGGAAAGTTTGAGAAGCTGTGCTTTTCAGTAGCTTTCTCCCTTCAGGAGAGGAAGCAATGTTGAAAAATAATATTTCACACACCAAAGGGAAGGTTGTTCAATATAGCACATCACTTTTGCAGGATAGTTGGAGACTGGCAGAAGAAGATTATGAGCTACTAAGGATAATGGTTCAGAATGAATAAATCCATCCCTTTTAAACCTGCCTGGTTCCGGGCGCATGGGTAGCTCAGTTGGTTGAGAGTCCGACTTTGACTCAGATCATGATCTTGGGGCTTGTGAGTTTGAGCCCCGTGTCAGGTTCTGTGCTGACAGCCTGGAGCCTGGAGCTTGCTTTGGATTCTGTGTCTCCCTCTCTCTGCCCCATCACCCCCTCGCTCGCTCTCTCTCTCTCTCTCTCTCTCTCTCTCTAACGATAAATAAACATAAAAAAAAATTTCAACGTGCCCTGCTTCAGATTCACCTCACCCATGGATTAAATTGTTACAATAGTTTAATGCATGCCTTTACTTCAGCTCATGTACATCTATACTAAACATTCTCAGTTGTGGGGCCAGAGAGAGAGATGCTAGCATGCAAGGGAGAGGATATTTCCAATGGCACAGCCCACCTCTTATCCCCACACCACCATCTAAAAAGGGAACAATGAGTACAGCTGAGGATGGAGTGTTCTGGATGTGGGAATGGTGTGGAGGCAGAGGAATGAGAAGCCCTGCCCCAAGCTGTCACATACTAAAACATTCAGCTGGCCAGGTCACTCCTGTCCTTAAAAAGGACAAGGTTTATACCCAAGACAAATAAAATCATGTATCTACACAAAGCTTACACATAGGGGTTCATAACAACATTATTTATGACAGCCAAAAAGTGGAAATAACCCAATGTTCATCAATGGACAAATGGACAACCAAATATGGTACATCTCTACAGTGGAATATTATTTGGCCACATAAATAAAGTTCTAGTACAACATGAATAACCTTTTTTTTTTCTAAGTTTCTATTTAACTTCCAGTTAGTTAACCTACAGTGTAGTATCAGTTTCAGGTGCACAGTTTAGTGATTCAACCCTTACAATACCCAGTGCTTATCAGGGCAAGTGCCCTCCTTAATCCCAATCAATATGGATGACCCTTGAAGACATGATGCTAAGTGAAAGAAACTAGCCACAAAAGACTACACACTGTGTGAGTCTGTTTATAAGAAATGTCCAGAATTGTCGAATCCATGGAGACAAAAAGTAGATTAGTGGTTGCCAGGGATGAGAGGTTGAGTGGGAAGGGAAAGGGGAGTGACTATTATGGGACAGAGGGTTTCTTTTGAGGATGATGGCAATGTCCTAAACTTAGGTTGTGTTGATAGTTGCACAAATCTGTGAAAATACGAAACTTCACTGACTTGTTTACTTTAAACAGGTGACGTGTATGGTATGTTAGTTATATCACCATAAAACTGAGTTTTTAAAATAAACAAACCCTTCCAGGGTTTTCTATCATCAGAGCAATGGCTCTTCAACTTTGGTATACATCAAAAATATCTGTAGAGTTGTGAAAACAAAGATTACTGGCCTCCACACTAAAAGTTACTGATTCATTATGTCTAGGTGGGGCTCAAGATCTTGGATTTTTTAAGTGTTTATTTATTTTTTGAGAGAAAGAGGGAGAATGCGTGCACGCACACAAGCAGGGGAGGGGCAGATAGACAGGGAGACAGAGGATCCTAATTGGACTCTGCACTGACATCAGAGAGCCCAATGCCAGGCTTGAACTCACAAACCATGAGGTCATGATCTGAGCCGAAGTCCGATGTTTAACTGAGCCACCCAGGCACCCCAAGAACTTGCATTTTTTTTAATATTTGTGTGTCTTGAGAGAGACAGAGTGAAAGAGAGAGAGCGTGTGCATGAGTGGGGGAGGGGCAGAGATAGAGGGAGAGACAGAATCCCAAGCAGGTTCTGTGCTGTCAGTACAGAGCCTGATGTGGGGTGTGGTCCCATGAACTGTGAAATCATGACCTGAGCCAAAATCAAGAGATGCTTAACCGACTGGTCTACCCAGGTGCCCCAAGAATCTGCATTTGTAACAGGTTCCTAAGTGAGGCTGATAGAGCTGGTAGGGAGCCCCTTTCGGAATCACTGACTGATAGGCTCCAGCCGAAGCTCTTTAGCTTGGCCCTAATGTCGCTTTACAGACTGGCCCTGCGTGTTTTACAAGTTTATTCCTCTAAAGTCTTCCTCTCATCTTAACCTTATCTCATAAAGATCTAGTTCTAGTTGGGATGAGCACTGGGTGCTGTATGGAAACCAATTTGACAATATATTTCATATTAAAAAAAAAAAAAGATCTAGTTCTAGTTCCCCACCAAGTTCTGGCCATCTATTACACACTGGGCATTGATTCATCCCTAGCATCTAGCCCAGGGCCTGGTGCATAGAAAATGTTAAATTGGGGCGCCTGGGTGGCGCAGTCGGTAAAGCGTCCGACTTCAGCCAGGTCACGATCTCGCACTCCGTGGGTTTGAGCCCCGCGTCGGGCTCTGGGCTGATGGCTCAGAGCCTGGAACCTGTTTCCGATTCTGTGTCTCCCTCTCTCTCTGCCCCTCCCCCATTCATGCTCTGTCTCTCTCTGTCCCAAAAATAAAAAATAAAAACGTTGAAAAAAAAAAAAAAAAGAAAATGTTAAATTAATGATTTAAAAAAATTTTTACATTTATTTATTTTTGAGGGACAGAGAGAGAGAGACAGAGCACAAGTGAGTGAGGGGCAGAGAGAGAGGGAGACACAGAATGCAAAGCAGGCTCCAGGCTCTGAGCTGTCAGCACAGAGCCTGACGTGGGGCATGAACTCACAAACTGTGAGATCATGACCTGAGCTGAAGTCAGATGCTTAACTGACTGAGTCACTCAGGTGCCCCATAAATGTTCAATTAATGTTTTTGAACCAGTGGTTGGTCCCAGACCACCCCAGCACCCTTCCATCTCACATGAACAGATAACTACCTCCTCCTAAAGTCAGTATTACCCCCTTATTGAAATCCCCTGGGATAGGGGCCATAAAGAAAAAGGAATAAGAAAGCAAAATAATACTCATGAGGTATAAACCTTAAAATTCTAAATATACCAAACTATATAAGCCATGCATCCTTGGGCATGTAGCCAAAGGGAAGATTCTAATTAGAGTTAACTAGCCTCAGTATTCACCAACTTTAGAAACACCAAGAGGAGGGGCGCCTGGGTGGCGCAGTCGGTTAAGCGTCCGACTTCAGCCAGGTCACGATCTCACAGTCCGTGGGTTCGAGCCCCGAGTCGGGCTCTGGGCTGATGGCTCAGAGCCTGGAGCCTGTTTCCAATTCTGTGTCTTCCTCTCTCTCTGCCCCTCCCCCGTTCATGCTCTGTCTCTCTCTGTCCCAAAAATAAAAAAAAAAAAAAAAAAAAAAAAAAAAACGTTGAAAAAAAGAAACACCAAGAGGAAATGCATGGTGAGAGTCCATTACATACTTAACATGAACAGAAAAGTACAGTAGGCAGCTTTATACATAAGCAGAAGGTAGCAACTCCAGCTGTCACAATGAATGTGTCTTGACTGTCACACTTTTAGGTGTGAAGGCTGGTAAAAATGATGTTTACTTTATTTCATCACCATATGACTCTGGGGAAAGGGAAACTGATTTAGGCTCTATGTGACATGTTTAATTATATCAAAAAGAAGGTATCGGGGGCGCCTGGGTGGCTTGGTCGGTTAAGCGTCCGACTTCGGCTCAGGTCATGATCTCATGGTCCGTGGGTTCAAGCCCCGCGTCGGGCTCTGTGCTGACAGCTCAGAGCCTGGAGCCTGTTTCAGATTCTGTGTCTCCCTCTCTCTCTGCCCCTCCCCTGTTCATGCTCTGTCTCTCTCTGTCTCAAAAATAAACGTTAAAAAAAATAATAAAAATAAAAAAAAGAAGATATCAATGTGACATTCAGCCAGGTCTCTCCTTAGGCCCAATGTATTTCCTGTCAGTAGGTTTGGTGACAACTGTTAATGTCACCAATGTGACACCAATGTTAATGCACCAATGTGTGGTGCACCAAGAACAGGCCAAAAGATGAATTGCTCCAACACTTTATCCCATGGTCTCCTTTGGCTGCACCAATGACACCCAATCCACCCACTATGCCAACACTCTTGCGGATCAGGCCCCGGCCATCCTGGAACTCAAATAGCTGCTCTCCCCATGTAGAAATTCTGGAGGCGGTGTTGACACTTGTGTTTGAGATGTGAATTATAGGACCTATGTCTCTGTACTGTCCTCCTAGTTGTTTTTTTTAAATTAATGTTTACTTATTTATTTTGAGAGAGAGAGAGCAGAGGAGGGGCAGAGAGATATGGAGAGAAGATCCCAAGCAGGCTCCTCACTGTCCGTGCAGAGCCTGATGTGGGGGCTCTATCTCACGAACCATGAAATCATTACCTGAGCCGAGGTCAAGAGCTGGATGCTTAACTGACTGAGCCACACGGGCATCCCTGTCCTCCTAGTTTTATTACCTGTCAAAAAGATTATAGCTCCTGAGAAACAGTGGCATTCTGTAGACTGATTTCCTCTACCAGGAATTAAAAGCACAAAAAGACCAATAACTAATTGTCCTCTCACAGCGTGTCTTTCACCAGAGGATTCACAATAGTAGCTCTTCTATGTGTCTCTGGATATGCTATGGGGATTAAAGAAGTAATATTTATAGACCCATGATTTTTTTTAAATTTATTAATGTTTATTTTATAGACAGAGAACAAGCAGGGGAGGGGCAGAGAGAGCCGGGGACAGAATCTGAAACAGGCTGCAGGCTCTGAGCTGTCAGCACAGAGCCTGATGTAGGGCTCGAACCCACAAACCATGAGATCATGACCTGAGCTGAAATCAGACACTTAACCGACTGAGCTACCCAGGCGCCCCTAGACCTATGAATTCTTTAAGTGAAGGTAGGCTTATTTCATTTACCATAAGGTTCTCCGGGTTGATTCATGTTGTTGCATATAGCAGAATTTCCTTCTTTTGGGGAGGCTGAATAATATTCTACTGTGTATACATGCCACATTTTCTTAATCCATTCATGCTTTGGTGGGCATTTAGGTTGTTTTCCTATCTTGGCTATTGTGAATAGTGCTACAGTGAACATAGGAGTGCTAAGTGAAATAAGCCAGTCACAGAAGGACAAATCCTGCATGACTGCACTAATCCGAGGTAACTAAAACAGTCAAGTCATAGAAGCAGATAGGATGGTAGTTACCAGGGGCTAAGAGGAGGAAATGAGATGTTGTTCAATGGATATAATGTCTCAGTTATGCAAGATGAGTAGGTTCTAGAGATGTGCTGTATAACATAGTGCTTATAGTTAACAGTGCTCTCCTGTACGCTTAAAAATGTGTTAGGTGGGTAAATCTCATGTTAAGTGTTCTTACCACAGTAAAAAAATGAAAACAATAGCTGAAAAGAATAAATTTGTTTTTTAGAAAATGGAAATGATAGGGGCACCCAGGTGGCTCAGCCGATTGAGGTCTGACTCTTAATGTTGGCTCAGGTCATAATCTCACAGTTTGTGAGTTCAAGCCCCACATTGGGCCATGCATTGTCAGTGTGGAGCCTGCTTGGGATTCTCTCCCTCCCCCTCTCTCTGTCCCTCCCCTGCTCATGCTTGTGTGATCTCTCTCTCTCTCTGTCTCAAAATAAATACATAAAAACTTTTCTAAAAAGTGGAAATGATAAAGGTATCCAAGAATATTTTTGAATAAAATGAAGAAAATTACATTAATGTTAAAAAGCTGGGAGAAAAAGTACAATAACACCTACTTCCTGTAGGCAGTTGTCAATCTCATTCATTTATATGCCCTCTTTTCCTTTCTCATTACTTCCAGCTTCGCGTGATAGGAACTATTCCCAATGATTCAGACTCCACTTTCAAAAAGGCAGAACTAACTCATCTGTGGAAACTTTGCTTTTGATTTTTGCCGGCAAAACTCCTCTAAACTGTCTTCATAAGCTGCTTACTGAGAAGCTGACAGTTGGCCGTGCTGTACCACAGAACACACAGTTGTGGTTGGCATCAATCAGGTCAAGAAACAGAACTGAAGCAACGTGAAAAGGTCCATAAAACCACAGTCCCCTATAAAAGCCTACTTTTCAAAAACTCTATTAACAAAGTTAACTCCGGTTTTAACTGCGTCATACTTCCTTCAAGGATAAAGCAAGAAAACATGTGGGTTAAAGTTTAACAGTAAGAGACAAATATACATATAATGAAAGTGTATTCACAGATTTTTATAAGCCTAGACTCATGATCACAGTGAAGTAGGAAACCACATCAACAAAGCGGCAGAAACAGACAAAGTCACAGGCAGACAGATTTCAGTTCAACATAAAGAAGGAAAGCCTACCAATTATAGCTATAGAATAAGCCTTTCAACATACAATGAAATGGAAATACTAGCACAAGTATGAGAAAATACAAGAATGTTCTCTGCAGCATTATATAAGGAAGGGAACTATATAAATAAATTATGTTACATTTGTGTAATGGAGTGCTACATAGCTGTTAAAAAGTATGGTCTTTATGTATTGATTTGCAGGGCCATCCATGCTCCATTAACTGAGGGTGGGGAGCACTTTGGGAAAATTACATATAAAATGATTTTAAAGGTTGTTGTGCTGTATGTGTGTTTACACATGTAGTCAAAGCTATGGTAGCTACCCATCAAACAACAAACAGTGGTAATCTGTATGGTAGGACTGAAGGGAAAAGTGGGAGACTTTCACAACGTTGCATGATTATGAGGTATTTAGATTTGACACAGTTTGCATTATTTTCATTTTAAAAAGTAACATAGTTTGGGGCGCCTGGATGGCTCATTTGGTTAAGTGTCCAACTCTTGGTTTTGGCTCAGGTCATGATCTCACAGTTCCTGAGATTGAGCCCCATGTGGACTCCACAGTAAGTGTGGAGACTGCTTGAAATTCTTTCCCTCCCTCTCTCTCTGCCCCTCTGCTGCTCACGTGCGTGCATGCATGTGCACACACACACTCTCTCAAAATAAATAAACATTAAAAAGTCCCAGAGCTGGGCACCTGAGTGGCTCAGCCTGTTGAACGGCTGACTCTTGATTTCAGTTCAGGTCACAATCCCAGAGTCATGGAATGGCGACCTGCACTGGGCTCCACACTGAGTGTGGCGCCTGCTTCAGATTCTCTCTCCCTCTCCCTCTGTCCCTCTCCCTGGGTGCGTGCTCTCTCTCTCTCTCTAAAATAAAAAATAAAAATAAATTTAAATTAAAAAAAATATTAAAAAGTAGCGAAGCTTCTTGAATTTGCTACCAGCCCATTGGGAAACATACGAGAGAGGGGCAAAGCTTTTACTCCCTGGAACATCCAAGCAGAGTGTGAATGGCCAGATGCCCTTTAGAATATTGTAGGATAGATTCTTGTGTTGGATGGGAAAGAAACGAGTAGAAGCACCTTCTAATTCAAAAAACCATAGGCATGCCTCTAGCATCTCCTTTCTCTTTGGCATCACGAATACTGCCCTGTTCACTAGATCTTTTCCATTAGCATACAGTACACACACATACATACATACATACATACATAATATATACACAGAATCTCTCCTATCTTACAAAAAAAAAACACTTCTTTAATCACACATATCACTCTATTACTCCTTCTCTATGACCTCATTTTCAAAAGTATTGCCGATGTGTCTGTCTTTATTTCTCACCAGTGTCTCTTTTTCATGCTTTTTATTTTAAAGTAATCCTAAACATACAGAAAAAATGCAATAATAGTACAAATATTTCCCACATTCCCTTCACCCCAATTCATCACTTGTTAAGATTTTCTCACGCTCTGTGTGTGTGTGTATTGTGTGTGTGCATACACATGACTTTTGTCAAGGTCACCAATGACTTCCATGTTGTCAAACCCAATGACCAATCTTCACCTTGCAGACAATAAGCAGCACTGAAACTAGATGACCACTCCCTCCTTGAAACACTTCTTCCGGTAACCACTTTCTCTTAATTCTCTGGCTACTACTCTGGCTACTAATCCACAGTCTCCTTTGTTGCGTCCTCTTCATCATACAAACTGTCAAGTGCTGGAGAGCCTAGGCCTTGTCCTTAGATCTCTTCTCTCTCTAAATTCACTCCCTACATGTCCTCATCCACTCCTTTTTTTTTTTTTCAAGTTTATTTATTTCGAAAGAGAGAGAAAGAGAGCATGAGCAGCGGAGGGGCAGAGGGAAAGGGAGAGGGAGAATCCCAAGCAGACTGCACTGACAACGTGGGGCTGGATGTGGGGCTTGAACTCATGAACCTTGAGATCATGATCTGAGCTGAAACCAAGAGCTGGACCTTAACTGACTGAGCCACCCAGGTGCCCCCTCCCATCCACTCTTACTTAAGACTTTAAATACCATCTCTAGATTGGTAAACCAAATTTATATCTCCTGTGTTGATCTCTCCACTGAACTCTAGATTTCTTTCTCCCCAAATCTGTTTAATAGGCCCAGTGGAGGTTTTAGCTTTACATGTCCAAATTTAAATTTCAGAGTATATGAATTGATTTCCTCCATACTTGGCCATCCCCATTTTACTATAGTCTCTCCCTCCCAGCTCAGAAAATGGCAACCCCATCCTTCCAGTTGTTCGTGTCAAAAATCTTAGTCATCCTTGATTCCTTTGTTTTCCAGCCCACACTCAACCCAGAATCCAAACACCCCTTCCCATTTCTATCATTACCACCTTTGGTTAAGCACCACCATCTCTCACCTGCACTTCGGCAATACCTTCCTATCTCAACTCTATGTCTTCATACTCCCACAGTCTATCTATCTGCCACATGCTGCTGGGACCATTCTTTGAAAGTATGATTTATATCAGGTTGCTCCTCTAGGCACATCCTCTTAATGGCTTCTCATCTCATTCATGATTCACTGCAGTCCCATCATCCTGTTACTGATGCTCCTTGACTATACCAGATCTGGATTCTTATTTCAAATCCCTAATTAAGAACCCCCCAAATTCCTTCTACCCACTGCCTGAGCTTCTACTCCACTTTTTAACCTGTAGCATGGAATGTCAAGGGCTAGGAATGCAGAGTGAAGGACAAAGGATGTGACCAAAAAGAAAGTGTTTTTGACAAATTAAGCAAAAACGGGTGGTAAAGAGAGTCTCCCAGTGGGAGATTTGTTGCCCTGAGGTCTCTGTTCCTTTCATTCAGACTTTAGAATATGCCATCAATACAGCTGGTTACTCTGGGGAACTGTTTGTTTTCCACATTGGCTGATATTATTAGGATTTACTTCCAGTTTATGATTTCATCAACAAAGGAAACAGTTAAACCTAAGAACATTTTGCTTTGGTGGTCAAGGCTGGTTGCAATGCCATTATCTCATGCGATGATAAGAAGTAAATCATAAATACACATATTCTATAGTTCAAAAGGAACAGGCTCATTTCCGTGTGTAAGGGAAGTCTTCTGGAAGAAGTGCTACCTAATATGAGCCCTGACAGGGATAAGAGTAAGCTTATTTCCCTGATGATTAGTAATGTCAAGCACCTTTTTATCTACCTGCTACTTGTTCGTATATGTTCTCTGGGAAAATGTCTATTCAGGACTTTTGCTTATTTTTTATTCCATTTTTTGTTTTTTTCTTTGCTATTTAATTGTATAAATTGTTTCTATATTTATGAATTAACCACTTATCAAATGTACGGTTTGAAAATTTTTTTTCAATGCTGCAGGATGTCTTTCCATCTTGTTGACCATTTCTTTTCCTCTGAAAATCAATACATTTTCAAACTTATTTTTTCATTGTTGTTTAGTCAATGGTAAATTTTTAAATTTAGTTTTTCATTTTAATTCCTGTATAGTTAACATATAGTGTTCTATTAATTTCAGATCTACAATATAGTAATTCAACAATTCTATACATTACTCAGTGCTCACCAGGGAAATGTAAATCAAAACTACAATAAGAGGGGCACCTGGGTGGCTCAGTTGGTTAAATGTCTGACTCTTGATTTCAGCCCAGGTCATGATCTCATGGTCATGAGATCAAGCCTCATGTTGGGTCCTGTGCTAAGAGTGGAGTCACCTTTGGATTCTCTCCCTCTCTCTCTGCCCCCGCCCCCGCCTCTAAATAAATAAAAAAAAAATTTTTAACTACAATAATGTGAGAAAATAGGTTCTTCTTACATAAATGGGTTAGAAAAAAACTTAGGGCAGAAAGCAACCACCACAGGGTGAAAATGCCCAAGGTTAGTTAGCAAGATATTGTAATGGAATCATGAGTAACTTGTTATATCACTTGCAGGTAATTACTTCCCATCTGACGCCAGTATCACAAACTCCAATTGCCCCCCACACACTTTGCTTCTTACACATGCAAGTTAATGATCACTGTCTGATTGTTTTTTCCATATTCACATGTATAAGATCTTGGTTTCTTCACGTGGGTAATATCTTGTGAGCTCAATAAATAGGGAGATGAAACCCCCGTTCTGGGTTCTTGTCTCCTCCTGGACATTAGCCTCTCTCGTGTTCAATTCTGTGTCTTCTCTCTTGCTGGACAAGAGAGAACTCCAGACTCATAGTCTGCGACACAATAAGATATCACCTAACACTTAGAATGGCTATCATAGGGGCACCTAGGTGGCTCAGTTGGTTAAACATCCAGCTTTGAGTTGGAGCCCTGCATATGGCTCTCTGCTGGCAGCATGGAGCGTGCTTCAGATCTTCTGTCCCCCTCTCTCTCTACCTCTCCATCACTCTCTTTCTCAAAAATAAATTAACATTTTTTTTAAAAAAAAGAAATAATAGCTATCATAAAAAGAGAAGAGATAACAAATCCTGGCAAGGATCTGAAGAAAAGGGAACCTTCATCTACTGTTGGTAGGATTGCAAATTAGTACAGCCACTGTGAAAAACAGTACAGAGCTTCCTTTAAAAAATTAAAAATAGAGGGTCCCCTGGATAGCTGTCAGTTAAGCGTCCAACTTCAACTCAGGTCATAATCTCATGGTTTGTGAGTTCGAGCCCTGTATCAGGCTCTCTGTTGCCAGCACGGAGCTCACTTTGGATCCTCTGTCTCTGTCTCTCTCTCTCTCTCTCTCTCTCTCTCTCTCTCTGTCCTTTCCCCACTCATGCTGTCTCTCTCTCTATCTCAAAAATAAATAAACATTAAAAAAAATTTTTTAATTAAAAATAGAACTACTACCTGATCCAGAAATTCCACTGCTGGGAACATACCCACAGAAAACAAAACAAAATGTCAGAAAGATATCTGTACCTTCAAGTTCATGTCAGCATTATTTTTAACAGCCAAGACATGAAACACCTGAATGTCCATCAACTGATAAATGAATAAAGAAGTAGTGTTATATATATATATATATGGGAATACTAATCAGCCATCAAAAAGGAAATTCTGCCATTTGCTACAACAGTGATGGATTTTGATGGCATTATGCTAAGTGAAATAAGTCAGAAAGAAAAAAACAAATACTATATTTTTTTATTTTATATGGAATCTTAAAAAAATAGAAGAAAAATGAAAAAAATATCATAGAAAAAGAGTGCAGATTTGTGGTTACCAGAGAAAGGGAGTGGAGGTAGGGGAGATTGAATAAATGCGGCCAAAAGGTACAAACTTCCAGTTATAAGAGAAAAAGGTACTGGGATGTAATGTACAACCTGATGATCATAGTTAATACATCTTTATGATATGTTTGAAAGGTATGAAGAGAATAAATCCTGAGTTCTCATCATAAGGAAAAATCTTTTATGTTTTTTTCATTTACTTTATTTTTTGTATCTATATGAGATGATGGATGATAACTTCAGTAACTGTGGCAATCATGTATGTAAGTAAAGTCATTGCACTATATACCTTTAACATAAAAAAAAGGTGAGCCTGTTTTATTTATTTATTTATTTATTTTTTCCCAACGTTTTTTATTTATTTTTGGGACAGAGAGAGACAGAGCATGAACGGGAGAGGGGCAGAGAGAGAGGGAGACAGAATCGGAAACAGGCTCCAGGCTCCGAGCCATCAGCCCAGAGCCTGACGCGGGGCTCGAACTCCCGGACTGTGAGATCGTGACCTGGCTGAAGTCGGACGCTTAACCGACTGCGCCACCCAGGCACCCCAAGGTGAGCCTGTTTAAATAAAGTCTGAAAGGGATCTCTCGAAGAAGAGGGAAAGCTTATTCAGGAGCACTGGGGCCAGGATACAGGGGAACTGACTTTCAGAGCTGAGGGGTTGATAAACTTAAAATTGGCTGGCTGCCCAGATCATATGGAGTTTTGCTAACTTTTTGAAGCTATCTTTTTGGGTACATGTTAAGAACTCTTTAGATTTATTTTCTTGATATATAAATATATGAAGATTTTTAAAAATTATTGAACAGATTTTGGATAGTGTATTTATATTTACCTCTTTACTATGGATAAGGGTTTTGTGTATTAAGAAATACATTCTAGGGGCACCTGGGTGGCTCAGTCACTTAAGCTTCTGACTTTGGCTCGGGTCATGATCTCACAGTCCATCAGTTCAAATCCTGCATCAGGCTCTGTGTTGACAGCTCAGAGCCTGGAGCTGCTTCAGATTCTGTGTCTCCCTCTGTGTCTCTGCCCTTCCCCCACTCATGCTCGCTCGCTCTCTCTCTCTCTCTCGCTCTCTCTCTCTCTCTCAAAAATAAATAAACATTAAAAAAAAAGAAGTACATTCTAGAATGTTTTCTAATGGCCAGTAGAAGACCGGCCACTCTTTTACTGGACTTTGGCAGGGAAGTCAGGTAACAGGTGGTACTTCTGTCACATATAGGTCCTAAACCTCATAATTTTACCTATAATGTTTTAGCATATGATTATTATAGATAGAGAAGAGAGGAAAGGAAGGGAGAAAGGCAGAAGGAAAGAGGAAAATCCCACCTTTGTTTTCTACAAAAGCATAATGAAAACATGTCTTTGGGGTTAGGATATTTTATTTTTGTACACAGTCCAGATATAAGATACAGTTCAGTATGTTTCAGTAGTTTAAAACCCAGTTGGTAGCTATGCAATCTGATTTATATGTCTGACATCAATTGTGCCAGAGCATCTCTTGTCACATGTTTCTACTATCAGATACAAGTAACTAGATATAAATCCTTTCTGAGGAAGTTAAATTTATGTGAACTAGATTGCAAAACCTAGATATTCAAATATCATTTGTAACTTCCTGGATTCCTAAATAGTCTCCTAGTTCAGTCTTGGTCCTGCTACAGTCTATTCTCAGCCCACTAGTCATAGTTATTCTTTTAAAAAGTAAGTCAGACCAAATCAAAGTGTTGGTTAAAAACCCAGAAACAGCTCCCCACTTCACTCTGAGTAGGAGCCAAGGCCCTTACAAGGGCCTATCTGGCTAGTCATGGACTGCCCCCGCCCTGACCCTCCTGCTGTTACCTTCCTGACCTCATCTCCAGCCACACAGTTCCCTTCTCTCTTCTTTTGAACCTGCCAGGCACCTTCCTGAGACCACAGGGCCCTTGCACAAGCTCTTCTCTCTGCCTGGGATGCTCTTCCATCAGAAATACAAGACTCCCTCCTTCAGATCTTTGCTCAGATGTTACCTTCTCATGATTTCATTCCACTTAAAACTTCATCACATCCCCTTACCCTGCTTTCCCTTTCTTTCCCATATCAGCTTTCATCTTCAAATATACCAGATAACTTACTTATTATGTTTATTGCCAATAGAATGCAATTTCCATGAGTCAAGCATCTTTGTTTCTTTGCTCATGATATACCCCTACCACCTATAACACAGCCTGGCATATTTAAATATGCTCAATAAATACTTTTTGAATGAATTGCCAAAATAAAATTTTGTATAACTAGCTGAGACTAAATATTGGAGGCAATATCCTTGATTTTGAGCAGAAAGAAGATCTGATTTTTAAAACTTACATATAAAGTTATTTCCCTTATATACAGAACAAAAACATATCCTATTTGAAGGACATATTAGTATTACTCATCTCAATCCTGGCAAAGTGTGTGTGTGTGTGTGTGTGTGTGTGTGTGTGTGTGTGTGTGTGCACTATTATTTAAGTATATATGTAGCAGAAAAACACAGCAAGTATGTTTACTTCATGAAATTATCATAGTAATGTAATTTAAGAAGAAAGGACAGATGGAGGTCTGTGGAAGATTTATTATTTCTAAAATTGGCATAATAATCACAATGGGAACTATTGACTCATCAGATTTCATTTTTCAATACCAACAGAAGCCAATAGGAGAATTTTCAGAAGGCTAGTATTCTAATAAATTAAAAATCTCTTCTCTCCTTGGAACTTTAAGAGCTACTATTTAAAGGCATAATTGCATATGCCAATAAATAGTCCTATAAAAAAGCTCACTGTCTCTACACTGATGAATAGGAATTGATAATGAATTATATTAGTATTCTTGAAATGTCATCTCTACAAATATGAACTCATAGGAAAAGCTGTCCATTTTTAAGGCTAAAACTTCTTGGTAAAAATTACTTCCTGGTAAAGTTGTGAAAATATAACTGGATGATACTGGGTGTCTCATTTGATTCTAACTTGGTTATGAACTTAAGAGGACCATGGGAAGTGTAATGATATTGCCATGGTTGTCTGGTCTGGTGACAGGTAATGATGGATTAAGTTTCCTCCTGCTTATCTCCTTAATCTATTAATGAGAGTCTTTAAAATAGGACCTAGGTCAATTACGAATTTATTAAATATATGCTCTGATTACCACTAGGCAGAATGCTTGAGTATACAAAAGAATCACCAGATATAACACCTCAGGCCCGTTCGTAACAAACACATATGTTTACATGGATAGGATTCACTGTGATCCTGTTGCACTGTGGTAATAGATAATTTGGTCACAAAGATCTACTTTCAAGAAAGCCAAATACAGCATTTCAAATAAACTTCTATCTGTTAGGCCAATCAAGTATACCAACCCGCAAGAGTAAGGTACTCCCACTATTAAACATTAGGATTTAAAAAGGAATTTATCATTTCACAAGTTTAGAGTTCTCTTAATAATGGAATTTAGTAGTTTATTGAATTAAAGTATATATAAATGAATCATTTTGTGGATCAATAATATGGTTACAGGTGGAACTTTACCACTATTTACTATATAACTTTCATATATCCATTCAATTATTCATTACTTTGTTCATTCATTAAACAAATATTTATTAAGTGTTTACTGTATGCCATACATTCTGCTGGGTACTGGGAATTTAGATATGGATGAAGAAACAAAGTCCCTGCTCTCAAAGAGTTGTTGTCTTGTTGTTGTTGTTGTTAACCAAAAGAAGACAGATAATAAACAGGAAAAAAAACCCAAATATTTTCGGATGGTGATAGTGCTACGAAAACAATAAAATGGGACAAAGCTACAGAATGATTGAGAATGGGATGATGAGAGTCTCCCAGAAATGATTAAAAAAAATACTAGTACACAAAATTAAAAATTCTAACAAATAAAGATTAAGACACATAAAAAAAGAACCTACAGCTAGATACATCATAGTGAAACTGCCTAACACCCAATAAGAAGAGAAACCATTAAAAGTCACAGAGACAAGGACAAATTATCATCTAAGGAATAGTTAGAATGATGGGTAACTTCTCAAGAACACGAGTGGGGACCAATTGATGAGAAAATCTTCCCTGCACTGAGAGGAAAAGCTGTGTGCCTAGAATTCTGTCCTCAGAAAAACATCTCTTAAGAAGAGATTAAGGAGAAATAAACGTAGTTTCAGGCAACCAAATGGAGAGTTTACTCTAGCGGCTCTCTACCAAGGAAATTCTGAAGAATCCACCTCAGGCAGAAGGACAGTGGTTCCAGTCTGAGAAGAAAGATGGATTAAAGAGGTAGAAAGGAGTACATATGCGGACAAGTCTGAATAAACAGTGATTAAGCAAAAATGACCTGAGGAATTGAAAATTAATTAAAACATGAAACAATAATGATAGGGTAGAGGTAAATAGAATTAAAGTATTCTAAGTTATTGTAGTACCCAAAAAGTTAATATGGGTATTTCATAAGGTAAATGTGAATATTTTTAAGAGTAAATATTGAAAAAGAGAAAAATGAGTAAACTCCAAACAAGTGAAAGGAAAATATAATAGTTAAAAAGGAGTAAACCTTAAAAGAGGGGGAAGAAAAGATTTTTAAAAAGGAACATAGAACAAGGGGGGACAAATAACCCAAAATTAGATGGTAGAAATAAAGTTCACTAATTATATTAAATGTTACTGAACTAAAAATGCTCCTGGCAAAAGACAAATGTTGCCAGACTGGACTTTTAAAAATCCAAATGCATGGCGGCACCTGGGTGGCTCAGTCGGTTGGTTAAGCATCTGACTTGATGTTGACTCAGGTCATGATCTCACGGTCTGTGAATTCAAGCCCCCCATCAGGCCCTGCAGAGAGAGTGGGGAGCCTGCTTGGGATTCTCTCTCTCCCTTTCTCTCTCTCTGTGCTCTTCCCCCCTCTCAAAATAAATTAAAAAACTTCAAAAAAAAATCCAAATATATATTGTCTAAAAGAAACATAAAATAAAAGGATACAAAAAGGTGGAAATAAAAGGATAAGAGTAGAACATCAGGAAAATTTAACCAAGAAACAGTAACTACATTAATTTCAGGTATTAGAGGCTTTAAAGTCAAAAGCATTACTACCCCTAGTATCCTAAAAAAGTCATCATAGCCAGTTTTCGATTCTTTCTTGTATTTCCTTTTCTCCTTTTCCCTCCTAATTCCCTCTCTCTGATTCAGGCAAGTGTTCTGCCTGTTTCTCTCCATTTCAATACTCCTTGCTCTTCTCGCTCAATTTCACTTTCCTAGGGCACAATGCACTCCCGTTGGGCCCATGATTCCCAGCTTTATGATGTGAGAAGCAGTTTTGAAGAATTGCTGATTTGAAGAATTTGCTGTAGGCTGAAAGAAAGATTATTCTGGGGCTGTTTTTATCGCCTTCAGTTTGAGCCACAAATACCCATAAACTCCATACTCATGGCTTTGTTAGAGCTTCTCTGATCTCAAACAGGTAATTTACCTCATTTCCTCTGACATCTTATATTTGAAATGAGAAGTCATATCTGCAACTAGATAAGCAAAGGTGCTGATAATAAGAATCCAATAACTGTAAAGTTCTTAAGGTGTTTGTAAGAGGTAAGAAAGTTTTGACTACAGACCAGTTGGCACTCACGGACCTGTCACAGAAGTTTGCAGTACAAAAGCATATGTCCTCAACCAGCCACACAGGAAGGGACTTGATAAGACTTTGAGTGTGGGGGGGGTATAGCGGTTATTATAGCCTCCCCCCACAGCTACACGTACCAGCCCAGAGTCTGCCATAATTCCTAGTCTTAGGCCTGGTCATTGATAACAAAAGTTCACTAAATCCAATCCTTGGCTTTTGACAGAACTGCACTCAGGGAAACAGAAGTGCTTTTTAATATTTCTCTCTCTCTCTCTAAGTTTTTATTTATTTTGAGAGAGACAGAGCACACTAGTGGAGGAAGGGCAGAAAGAGAGAGAGGGAGACAGAGTCCTAAGCAGGCTCCATACTGTCAGCATAGAGTCCAATGAGGGCCTCACACTCACGAGCCGTGAGAGCATGACCTGAGCTGAAGTCAGACGCTTACCCAACTGAGCCACCCAAGAGCCCCTTGAAGGGCCAACTTTTAATTTCAAGATGCAAATAAAAATTTTGCATAGCATTTACCTCTGAAAATCTCAAACTGATCATTTTCCTCTTTCTGACACCTACCTTGACTTGGTTACTATAATTCCTTCAGGGAGGAGGAAGAGCAGGGGTGAGTGACCTTGGTACATTACTTAGCATGTCTGTGTATCACCCATGGAATATGAAGAATGTAATATGGCCTTAGTTTCCTTCCTGAGCTCAATATCCCTGAAGAATAAAGTTGCCTCTTTCCCTGCTGAAAGAAGGGGAAAAATATATACTAGTAATTTACTTCTAACCAAGCATTGATGGGTGGGAAAAAAAATAAAATACCTTTTGTAAATTTTCAACAGTGCAATTCATGTGCTATAAAGATGGCAGCAGCAAAGAGTTAATTTATCCATGTCCTTCATTCAACTAGGTTTTATACGGACAATATCTGTTACAAGAATGAAAAGGAATTAAATATATAATATTTATGTCTTAATATATTAAATAGACATGAATGGATGGGTAGGAAGAGGAGGGGGTGGGGGAGGAGACACAAAGGGAGGAAGAAAAAAGTCAGAACAATTTAAAATGGCAGCATGCCAGGGTGCCTGGGTGGCTCAGTAGGTTGAGCGTCCAGCTTCAGCTCAGGTCATGATCTAATGGTTCGTGGGTTCAAGCCCCACATCGGGCTCTGTGCTGATAGCTCAAGCCTGGAGCCTACTTCGGATTCTGTGTCTCCCTCTCACTCTGCCTCTCTCCCACTCGTGCTCTTTCTCTGCCTCTCAAAAATAAAGAAACATAATTATAAAATTAAAAATAAATAAATAAATAAAATGGCAGCATGCTCACCATAATTAAAAATGAGGTACTATTAGAGTATAAGTACTTTTAGTATATAACTGCTCAAATGAAATCTTTCACATAACTTTCAAATATTTGGTGATAACAAATCTTTTTTTTTTTTTTTAATATTCAGCATTAGCACATGGCATTGAACATTGTCTTATCTTTATTACCAAGTCTTTAGTCTTTTGACTTCTCTTTGGGAATTGGGGAAACCATAGTAAAGCTTGGGGCAGGACACCATTATCTTTGGAAAAAGTGACTTAAAAATTAGTTTTCCCTTTGGGGTTCATGGCAGTGTGAGGAGTGTGATAGAAGTCAAGCGGACTTTTGAGACCGTCACTAGCCATTGCACAAGGCTGTATCCACAGTAAATAGAGAACAAATATAAACTGATAATGATGATTCAAGTGCACTAAATTAAGAGCCTAAAATCTCCATTCCAGTTCTGATCTGGGGAATAGACTATTTACATTGGAAATGTAATGATGAGATTGAGAAGGGAAAACAGCCTACCATATCTTCAGAGTCAGATTGAGAAATTAAAAAAAAAAAAAAGAAGCCATCCTTTTTCCTAACTGGCTTGAAGGAATGAAAACCACTTGGCACAGGAGGAAAATGAAAGCATGAAGCAGTGAGAAATGCAGATGGTCTCAGAGCCAGTGCCAGTTGATGAATGTAAGCTTTCCCTCACCTGTACAACCTATGTAGAGAATACTGTGAGTGCAGTGCTATTGGTTTGGGTTCATAACCCATGTAATTGTTTTTAATTTAGTTTAAAAAATAGTAAAAGGTATAAAGGTATAATACAGGTATAAAAGGATGCCTTCGATGTCCGAAAAACAGGTTTGTGGATTTTGATTACCAGGATCAACTTTCAGCCACAGCACGTCCCACCAGAAGCACTTTGGCAGGTGTAATCCCAAAATGCTGAACTATTTTAAGGTACCTGTCACGTGGTTCTGATGACTCCTTTCGATGTAGAGGAATCATTGTGGGAATTAGAAGATTGCAATATGGGAAAAGTATCAGAAGCTAATTCAAAGATGGTTTGTGGCATAAGCACACATATAATCTATGTTATGCTGTTAACTATATTCCTTATTGTTTCAGTTTAATTTTTAAGGTGTGTTCAGGTTGAATGCAGTGATTCTACTATTGCCAGGGCTGGTTTGTGTTTTAGTTTTGATGCTGCTCTTTGTAGTCACGAAGGACAAAGAAAAGTTTAGGTTGAAACACCAGAAAGTCATTGTATTAAAACATGTGTGCGCATATATTTCTCTCTTAATCGTATTAACAGTATCGTACACATGGTTACGAGTTTAGAAGACTAGGAAATCTTCCTAATGTCAATGCAGGACTCTTAACCGTCCTGCAGGCATTTGCAACTTGGTGTAAACCAAATCTACCCCTGACTTTTTCCCCCTTAAGTCAGTTTCAACAAATAAATCATTTCTATTTGACCCTTAAGTGGGGGTAATTTTGCATGCTGTAATAGGTCCACTCTAACCAAAAATCTAGTCAAATGGATTCTGGAAATGCTTTGAAACTGATCAGGTCATAGGTAGGAGCCAAAGAGAAGGCTGTGGGGCTCTCTGTGAGATGTCCACCACTCCATGTATGCTCCAAGTCTTTGAAGCTTTAGCCTTTCTGGTGAAAGGATCCCAGAAGGTGGCAAAAATACTTGCTGCAGTTAAAAGGGCTCTTTGAGTTTATAGAACCACCGTTACTTTAATGCAGGTGAAACAAACAAAAATCTACCTAAGAAATGACACTAACCCTAAACATTGAACGAAGAATCTTAGAATGCTCTGGGTCCTAACCTAAATTTCTAAATCAGAGGGCTTTGGAGGGTAAAGCCATTTTCTTTCTGACTGTTCTCCTGCTGGCCCTGAAAGCTGAGCTGACTCACCTACCACCACACCTATGCTGGTCTCAGATGCTATCAGTATCCTGAGTAATCCCCTAGGACACTGACCCTCTCCTCATTCCCCACACGAGCCCAATTGCTGGCTTCTCTTTATTCCTGTCTGGCTCTTCCTCTTCATGCCACGTCTGCCTCCCTCCTCTGATGTCATCTCTCTCTAGACTTTGAACCACAGCTGTGCTGCCAGGTTCCAGGTGGCTCTTGTCCTCTCACCCTGCCTTTGTCACAGATAGGAATGAGCATTTCCTGTTCCTCTCCTGGTCCCTCCAAACCTCAAGCCTCCTCCAGCTCTGTGGCTAATACTCGGCCTGTCTTCTCAAGACAAATTTCTAAATCATCCGCTGGTGCTCCTGATGCCGCGTGAAATAAGTAAGAAGATATCAAGGTTCTAAGGTTTTCTTTTCAAGTTAGGATAAAAGAATGATGAAGCCAAACTCAGTCTTTGTAAGCCCAGGTAACAGAGTCTCACACTATCAGGATAGCAACTAGCCGTTCTGGAAGTTGCCATGGAGACTACTCTTATGTTTGCTTCTGGAAGCAACAATATACTTCAGAACAACAAATCACTTTAAGTTTGCCATTCTTCCTAGAGATGGGTTAAATTATGTGTGACGTTAATGCTAGCTCTTCACCAAACCTGTGGTTCTTCTTCCTGGTCACATAGCTGTATTGCCTTTCCACAACACTAATTCCAGCCAGTAGAATGGGGGCAGAGGTGATGTATGTCAACACCTGCCCAAGACTTTGAAGAAGCAGGTGTGCCTCTTTCACACTGTCCCTATCTGCCTGCTGGGAATAAGTGGTAAAGAGGCCCAGCACATGGAGGAAGCATCAATGGCAGATGAGGTTCTCTCAAATTCTAAATGAAAGAAAATTGTCCACCAAAAAGGAACACCTACCTTGGGCTGTTATGTGAGCAAACATACTGTATGTGAGCTCTACTGTTTTTGAGCCGTTATTCCTTTTGGAATAATGGAGGCAGGCCCACACTAAGTCACACAACCAAGATTTTATGTTGTAGAGCATGAAATCATTTGAATGCCAGAATTCTGAGCCTTCATCCTGGAAAATAGAAAAGGGACTAGTGGAAAGAGAGGGAAGCAGGGAAGGAATAATAATGTGACTAACTATAAATATTTGTTGCCTATATAACTATGTGCCGAGTCCTGTGTTAAATGTGTTACACATACAGTCTCATTTAATTCCATCTCTTCTTTATGATATTTTAGGCAATTGTACTATTATTATCTCCATTATTCAGATATGAAAACTGAGGCCAGGTTGCAGGACTGAGGAAGCCATGATTCAAATCTGTTGACTCCACAGCCAACCTCTGATTGAGTACTCAGTACTGTGTCCTGGGCCCTTTGTGCAATTCTATCTTCACAATGCCTTGTAAAATAGGCTGTCTTATCTCCATTTTAAAGATGAAGAAACTGAGGTTCAAGGATTTATCCAAGTTTACACAACTAGCAAGATTCAGCCCAAGGTCTGTGTAGCTCTCTCTCAAGCTCATTTTCTTCCCATCATGCTTTGAGGTCAGACTATAGGTAGAGGGGGGAGATCATTTGGATGGAGTTTCCCTCCATTTCTGGGCTCCAGTTGTCTTAGAGGTTAATCCTTTAACTCTATAACCATGTGACCACTCCCATCATCACTATTTACCAGCTCCGGAGATATTGGGATTTCTGCCAGATAATGTTCACTAGATTCCCCTAGCATGTCACTGAGGCTATTTTTCACACTGACTGGGCCTAAATATCAGCCCTTCCTGTGTCACAGCCTAACTGCAGGGAGAGTTCCCTCAGCCAGGGTTGGATCAGTCATGCTCAGGCCTAAATGCAGAATGGAAGCCAATGCCATAGAAGCATATTTTTTTTAAATGAGTGAAGGGTTTATGTCCAGCAGGAATTATAGTAGATACCAGTCCACAAATCTACCTCAGAAACTCCTGAAATCAAGGAGGGCCACTAGGAATCTTATTTTTATAAATACCGATTGATTCTCTGAGAAAAAGCACTACAGGAATGTCAGAGCTGATCAGGACACTGGAACTGACTTCAACAAAGATGGAGAGAGGAAAACTGGCCCACACTCTCATTACATCCCTCCTGGACTCTAGGAGGTTGGATGGTTGACATATCATGGAATCCCTTAAGACCCCACCCCATTTCTCCTCCCTCCTGACTTAATCTGGAGGATTACCGGCACATATATAGTCCATATTTAGGGAAACGGTCAGTGTTCACAGTGGGACAAGATGGTGGAATAACATAAACTCCTGGTCTATGCCATGAACCTGAAAGACCAAAGCCAAGAAGCCACGCTCCCAGATTCACCCATTCAATCAATAGACATTTGTAGTTGAGAGAAAGCAATGAAGTCCCTGAAGGAGCCAGAGATTCTTTGCAATGCAGAGCCAGCTGAGTCACAGTGAGGACTGCAGAGAAACTGCAGGAGGCTGCCCGGGTGCCCACGGGGAGTGAGCCCATCAGGTTTTCATGTTTCCCAGGACCAAGGCTGCCGTGGCAACAGCCCTATATGGTCCCAGAGCTTCAGGAAAGGCAGGAAGAGAGGGTTACCAGAAGATCACACTCTTTCATATGGAAAATCAGGAGAATACATAGGGGTATGGGAAGGGGAGGACCCACATTCCTCATAGTCAGTGCACATCCAGTCTACAGATGGTAGACAGAGTGAGTCTTTGCTAATACCTCTCTGATCATGTCATCCTTCCCTGACTTTCAATTACTCTTAGGATGAAGACTAAACTCATTACTGTGCACTACTCTAAGCCCAATTTATTCCATGTACTGCCCTCCATACTCTCTGGAGTTCAGAGTGTGATTATTTTATAGCCTGTAAACTCTATGAGGACTAAATTCCTGTCTTTTCAGTCATCATTTTATATTGCACTTAACTTATTTGCCTGACACAGATGGTGTTCAATCAGTATTGGTTGGTTGGTTGGTTGGTTGGTTGGTTGGTTGATGAGTAACTGACTGAGACACAATATTTTGGCAACAGGGTCCTCTGGGTGGCTCAGTCAGTTAAATGTCTGATGCGGGATTTCGGCTCAAGTCATGATCTCATGGTTCCTGAGACTGAACCCCATGTAGGGCTCTGCCCTGATAGCACATAGCCAGCTTGGGATTCTCTCTCTCTCTCTCTCTCTCTCTCTCTCTCTCTCTCTCTCTCTGCCCCACCCCTTCACTCTCTCTTTTTCTCTCTTTCTCTCTCTTTCTCTCTCTCTCTCAAAACAAATAAATAAACTTAGAAAAATATTTTAGCAACAAAATTAGGTGGGTGTTGGAGCAAATACCTCTATGATTGTAACCCAATCCCTATTTTCCCTGTGGTTGGGACAGTATGAGAGACAGGCATAGATCATACCCCAATGTTAAATGTTACCAGCGACAAGGGCTTCCATCAAAGACTTACCAGCAGAAGTGAGGTTTACTAATTCAAATGGGTTTTTAGAAAGAGGTGGGAAATGGGTCAACAAATGAACATAAATGATATTTTACTCACCACATAGCCCTAAAATAACTTGGAGGAACACCAGTTCCCTCCCTTTTTTCCATGATGGTATAACCCAGGGTCAAGAAAATGAGGTGGCAGTCCTGAGTAAAATAGGCTTGCCCTGTTGCCAACAGGATGCCAGGCAATCCAATATGTCTAGAGAGGTTCTATGAGGCCACCTTGGTCAGGGTTCACTGCCAAGTAGTATCAGGCCACAGTCCTCAGAGTTTATCTCATTTCTGCTAGCCCTGGATATGTGACAGTTTTAATTTTGGTTCCTTCCCTATCGTGGTAGGCTTCACGGTATCACAGATTCACTCGAGATGGACTTTGAACATAGCATAACGTGGAGGGCATAATAAAAGACAAGTGGTGAGGAAGGCAGGGCACCTCAGTAGGGTTGGTGAGCACTACGTGCAACCCAGGCCACTCCTTGTTGAATAAGGAAGTATTTCCTGGATCATAAAAAAGAAAAACTGGCACCAGATTTAACACGGTGGCGATAAGGAACTAACAGCACATGTGAATGGAGCTCCTGTTGGCGGAAAGACCAGTGATCGAACGTGGGTTCGTTGCTTAAACAAACCCATGCAAAGGTCTCTATAGAGCGTTACTATCTTTTAACTGTAGAATTTTAAGATGAAGTATGAGAGCGATGTTGTTTACAAGGAAGCAGTTTTTTGTTGTATCTTCCAGTGCTAGTAAAATATCAGCAACATGTTAACTGTCAGGCCTTCCCTTGGATACTCAGCCCCACAGACGAGCAACTGTTATTGAAAAGACCTGACATGGAAGCCCCAGACATTGGGAGAGAGATAGAAAGATTTAACACAGATTCAGTGAGTTTTGCTTCTGACAAACCTCACTCTTCACACAGGAGTAGGCAGTTTATTTTCTCAACACTGGATTTCACAATTATTATCTTAAGCTCCCACTGTCTCCTACTTGCTAAGAAATTCTATTTGTTTTCTGTTTTTATTTTGTTGCCTTTTTTTTTTTTTGAGAGAGAGAGAGAGAGAGAGAGGGCACACAAGCAGGGAATGGGCAGAGGGAGAGGGAGAGAGAATCTTAAGCAGGCTCCACGCTCAGCACAGAGCCCGATGCAGGGCTCGATCCCACAACTCTGGCATCATAACCTGAGTGGAAACCAGGAGTTGGGTGTTTAACTGACTGAGCCACCCAGGCATCCCAAGAAACCCCATTTGAAAAACAGTTTGTTTTGAACGTTTCAATTTTTAAGAGTCAATACCAACTATGCAGGGGATGAATTACTCAGTTTCAAAGTTTAACTGTGGTAAAAACAATAGAAGTTTTTTGGGGAGAAACTACAATGTGAATGAGTAAAAAACAAAAATTAAAAATAATAAATGAACATAGGAGATGTAGAAAAGGAAATTGTTTGAAATTACATTGCGACCATTAGATGCCAAATTTTGTCTGCTGAGACATGGGGCACCCTGGGAGTTGCACCTTGCTGGATAGGCTTATTGCTGCTGAGACAGAAATACAGCAGAATATAGGTGGCTGTGGATTCCAATAACACAGACTCAGGGTTGAGAGCCATGGTTCTCACCCCAGATGCTCAGGAGAATCACCTGGGGGGCTTTTAAGCCCACAGTATTCAAGCACTACCCCGAGAGATTCAGATTTCATTCTTCTGGGGTAGGTTGTCAGTATTATTCATGAAGTTCCCCCAGGCAGTTCCACTGTGAGCTAAGACTAGGAAATCTTAGGCTAAGAATGGAAGATACAGTTGAGGAAGGTAAGAGAGAGAGAGAGAACACACAGCTGGGCATAAATTCTCCACTCAGCTCAGAGACCAACAAGAACAACAAACCTACTGTAACAGAAATTTCACCAAGCAATTGATGTAATGTCTAGTGTTCATGAAAACTAATGTACTTACACCATTTATACACTTCTGGATTGTGTCTCTAAAGTACTGGAGGTAATTTTACACGCTAAGCTTATATTAAATTCATTTCATTATAGTCATGTTTTTATATTATCCATAACCTCTTTTCTCATCGTTCTGGCGAATTGAGAGATGACTCTCGTGCAATCACATAGACTTACTTTAATTCCTTGTAATCCGTAGCCAGGGGGGCCAGGAGGGCCAGGCAGGCCTTTCTGCCCAATATTTCCCTGTTGGAAGATGAAGAGAAACCAAAGAGAAACATGAGGAGATTTAGGAAGAAACAATGTATCTCTGCTCTTGTCTTCCTTCTTCCTTCCTTCCTTCAGTCCCATCAGGGCCTGCGTCTATGTACCCCACAAGCTAGATCATATTTTTTATAAAGCAGTGTTTTTCCAAAAATTTTAAGCCACAGAATCCTTTGTGAAAATCTTACACATAATCCAAATGTAAGTAAAGAGGCAAGGCAGGGCTGCTTGACCGAAGAAGAGCGTTGTCCCAGTCACCTTGTCTGCTTGGGCTCCTCTGGTTGAACCTACCACCAACCCCTAGAACACCAGGGGTGTGAAGGCTGCTCACACATAATTCTGTGTAGCCTCCAATGTGTTGTTCCATTTCAATATGGAGTGCTATTCACCGGGCTTGCAGTGAAAGGTTCAGTGGGTCAGTATCAAACTTTTTTTTTTTTTATTTTATTTACACCCAAATTAGTTAGCATATAGTGAAACAATGATTTCAGGAGTAGATTCCTTAATGCCCCTTACCCATTTAGCCCATCCCCCCTCCCACAACCCCTCCCGTAACCCTCAGTTTGTTCTCCATATTTATGAGTCTCTTCTGTTTTGTCCCCCTCCCTGTTTTTATATTATTTTTGTTTCTCTTCCTTTATGTTCATCTGTTTTGTCTCTTAAAGCCCTCATATGAGTGAAGTCATATGATATTTGTCTTTCTCTGACTGATTTCACTTAGCATAACACCCTCCAGTTCCATCCACGTAGCAGCTAATGGCAAGATTTCATTCTTTTTGATTGCTGAGTGATACAGTATCGAACTTTTAAGAAAATCTGCAAATGAAGCATAAAGTGTAGCATTGCCCAGTGTGTGCATTCTGCAGCACAAGTTAACCCCACGCTTCTTGGGGAAAGTCTCCTGTGGTCAAATGAGATTGGAAAATGTTCTATCCCACGGTGTGTGCCTCTCCTTGGAGATCCCTAGTGCATACAGGCATACCTTGTTTTATCGTGCTTCGCTCTTGTGCTTCCCAGACACTGCATCTTTTACAGATTGAAGGCTTGTGGCAACCCTGTGTCAGGCAAGTCTATCCATGCCATTATTGCAATAGCATTTGCTAACTTCCTGTCTCTGTCACGTTTTGGTAATTCTCACAATATTTCAAACTTTTTCATTATTATTATATTTGTTATGGTGATCTCTGATCAGTGATCTTTTTTTTAAGTTGATTTTTTTTTATCTTGGGGGGCAGGGGGAAGAACAAGCTAGGGAGGGGCAGAGAGAGAATCCCAAGCAGGATCTGTGCCGTCTCCCACTTATTAAGAAATTCTATTTGTTTTCTGAGAGAGCACTCATGTGCATAAATGAGATGCAAAGAGAGAGGGAGAGAGAGCATGTGCATAAGCAAGGAGCAGAGAGAGAGAGGGAGAGAGAATCTTAAGCAGGCTCCACCCACAGTGCAGAGCCCAACACAGGGCTAAATCTCAGGACCATGAACTCATGACCTGAGCTGAAATCAAGAATCAGAGGCTTAACCGACTGAGCCATTGAGGTGCCCCTGATCAGTGATCTTTGGTGTTACTATCGTAATTCATGGGGGGGGGGGGACACGAACCACACCCGTATAAGACAGAGAACTTAATCTATAAACGTTGTATGTGTTCTGACTGCTCCAGCAATGGGGACATTCTCCTGTCTCTCTCCCTCTCCTCAGGCATCTCTATTCCCTGAGACACAAGAATATTAGGGGCTGATGCAGCTGGTGACCTGAAGTTGAAGCCAGTTATCATTTACCATTTTTAAAATCCTAGGGCTCTTAAGAATTATGCTAAATCCACTTGGCTTATGCTCTATAAGGAGAACAATAATGCCCGAATGACATCTGTTTGCAACACGGTTTACTGAATATTTCAAACCTACTGTTGAGGTTTACTGCTGAGGAAAAAAAAAAAAAAAAGAAAAAAGATCTCTTTCAAAATATTGACAGTGCTTGTGGTCACCCAAGAGCAACTGATGGAGACAGACAATGAAAGTCGTGTTGTGTTCATGCCTGCTAACACAACATCCATTCTGCAGCCCATGGATCAGGGAGTAATTTTGACTTTTAAGTCTTATTTAAGAAATACAGGGGTGCCTGGGTGGCTCAGTGAGTTAAGAGCCCGACTTCGGCTCAGGTCATGATCTTCCAGTGGATGGGTTCATGCCCACATCAGGCTCTGAGCCTGGAGCCTGCTTCAGATTCTGTGTCTCCATCTCTCTCTGCCCCTCCCCCACTCATGCATGTTCTCTCTTTCTCTCTCTCTCTCAAAAATAAATAAACATTAAAAAAAAAAAAAGAAGAAGAAAGACATTTTGTGGAGCACCTGAGTAGCTCAGTCAGTTAAGCATCTAACTTCAGCTCAGGTCATGGTCTCAGGATTCTTGAGTTTGAGGCCTGAGCCAGGCTCTGAGCTGACAATGCGGAGCTTTTTGGGATTCTCTCTCTCTCTCTCTCTCTTGCTGCATGTCCCCTGCTTGTGCTCTGTCTCTCTCTCAAAACAGATAAACATTAAAAAAAAAAAAAAGGAAATACATTTTGTTGTAGGAAATGTGAAGAATTACTGAAATGAAAACGAAGAATTTAGAATATTGCATAAACTTAGTTGATAAAGCAGCGGCAGCATTTGAGAAGACGACTCCAATTTTGGAAGAAGATCTATTCTGGGTAAAATGCTATCTAACGCGTGCTACAAAGAAATCGTTTGTGAAGGGAAAAGTCAATCAATGCGGCTAACTTCATTGTTGTCTTATTTTAAGAAATTGTCACAACCACCACAACCTGCAGCAACCCCCACCTTCATCAGCCAGTGACCTTTAACATGGAAGTAAGACCCTCTAGCAGCAAAATGATTACAACTCACTGAAAGCTCAGAGGATGGTTAGCATCTTTAGCCATAAAGCATTTTTAATTAAGGTATATTCATTGGGCTTTTTTAGACATAATGCTATTGCACCCTTAGTAGACTAGAAGATAATGGTTTTATATGCACTGGGAAGCCAAAAAATTCATTTGACTCTCTTTAGTGTGGTACTTGCTTTATTATGGTGGTCTGGAAATGAACCCTCAGTGTCTCCAAGGTATGCCTATATGAATATATTAAAGCCTCTAAAAAGTCCCACAATAGAGAGATTAGTTCGACTTTGCTTATTCCAGAAGTTCCCAAAGTAACATTTGATGGAATAAACTTTGAGCAAGGCTGGATGAACATAAGTTACGGTACAAGTCAGTCTTTTTTTCTTTCCACTATAGGCAAAAGCTTTATTTATTTATTTTCTGATTGTAAGAGGAACACCTGTTCACTTGAAGAAAATAACAAACAAAAACTAAAACTAAAAACAGAAATAAAGATAACAATGAAGAAGGAAAAATGGACCCCTCTTTCCACCACCCAGTGATAACAACTACTAACATCTTGGGTATGTCTTCATCCATATCAAGTGATCCATAAAGTTAAGAAATCGCCTACTGCCAGAATGAAGTTGATGGACAAAAAAGGATAAACTAAGAATCGTGGTAATTCTGGGATCCTCAGAAAAATCTTTGACTCCTAGAGCCTTTTCCCTTTCCTCTCTGATAATGGGGCTCTCATTCATTTCTGTGCATCTTGGTCATGAATATACATGTTTGAAATTTGCATGTGTAATGAGAGGCTCCCTGACGCCCGTTTTCCCTATGAACATGCCTGATACTTTTTTATTTTAGTTTTTGAACAAATCAAAGAATTTTTTGTTGGGCATGTGAATCAATGGTTAAAACAGGGCTTCTGAGCCTCTGAACTCTTGCCATTTTGAGCTGCCTAATTCTTTGTGATGGGTGCTATCTTGTGTACAGTATGATGTTTAGCAGCATCGTGGGCCCCCAGCTACTACCTGCCAGTAGCACCCCTTGCCTGGTTGTGACACCCAAAAATGATTCCAGACATTGCCAAATGTCTCCCGGGGGCAGACCAGGAAGGCAAGAACTCCCTCATTGAAAAACACTTGATTAAGAGAATGAAAGATGAATAATCACCAAAATGGACATGGAAAAAGAAAGAGGAATAGAAAACAGAGCAAAGGGATCCAGAGGCACTTTCTTTCATGTTCTATGGGGGCAATAAATCTGGACCCTTACACTGAGGCCCTGACAGAGTGGACTACGCACGTATGTCACAATAGATACATTAGCAGGTGTTCTGTTAAAAGGCCAGCAGAGGTGCCTCCAACCAAAGTGAAGATGTGCTTCTTAAGGAGAGCACAGCCTTTAAGAAACCTGGAAATATTTTGAGCATTTTGCAACCACTTCCTAATTTCTTTGGGGGAGATAAATGGCTTAATGAACTTATGATCTATTTTACTGAAAGCTCACACAATATGAGAAAGTGAGACTTTTCATCAGCAATCAAGAAAAAATAAGTCAACGCTAAAATAAACATTTACTATGAAGTTAATGTTCACTTGGTACCTGACCTTCACACAGAGCACAGAATTTAAGACTCACCTTTGGCCCCTGGGTTCCTATGCCCCGAGGCCCAGAGGGACCTGGGGGGCCTCTGACACCAGGCTCTCCCTGAAAAGACACAATGAATGACAAGTCACTGATTAAAGTGAAGCTTTATATGGTATATTTTATATAAAATGTCATATTTCATATTAACCATATTCCATATGAACTTTCATGTAAGAAAATAAATTTTAAAACCCAAACCCTTGAATTTGAGATATTAATTGGGGCCTTTTCTATCAGCTCACTTCCCTATACTTGACAAAGGGAATGTTATCGCCCTTTGTTTTCACTTCTTGTTGCCATTTATGCAATCTTCCAGCCAACTGATATGGGTACACTTCAAAGCAATCAAGTCAGTTAACTTGTGACAACATTCCTAGGTACTTTTTTTCAGAGCTCCCTTCTCTGGAATTGGAAGTGCCACCATTTTGAGTGGAGAGAGAAAGATGAGACGAGAATCAAAAGGAACCATTGAAAGGTAGAGCTCCAACCCGAACTAGTCCCTCCTGTTCTTTCATATAACAAAGATTATGCTACTTGGGGTACGGATGAACTTTGTGATACTTCTGCCCCAAGAGCAGTTGAGGCTCCAGGAAAATTCCTATAAAGTGTTTTCAGAGTCCCGGAAGTGTTTTAGAACAGGCAACTAGCCCAGAGAAAAGGTAGGGCTTGATTGGGGTAGGTCCGGCCCTGTGCCTAGACCCATGTGAGATGTGAATGGTAGGAAGAAGCAGAGAAATGAAAATCTCTTCATCAAACCACCTTCTATGTACCCAGCACTGTGCTGTGCACGTTCACATATGCTAAGTGATATAATTTAGTACTTGCGACAACTCTGCATCACAGTGATGACTAACTTACCTAACTTCTCTGAACCTCAGTAAATTCATCAGATACACAGAAAGTCATACTTACATTTCATGGGGAGACAGAGAAGTGAGATAAAGAATGTGAGTGTGTCTATCACAACGTCTAGCTGAGTAGGCACTTGGGAAATATTAACTCCTTATTGCAGCTTTTGTCTTTAAAAATTTTTTAAGTGTTTATTTATTTTTGAGAGAGAGACAGAGTGTGAATAGGGAAGGGACAGAGACAGAAGGAGACACAGAATCCGAAGCAGGCTCCAGGCTCTGAGCCGTCAGCACAGAGCCCAACGCGGGGACTCAAACCCACACACTGTGAGATCATGACCTGAGCTGAAGTCAGACGCTTAACCAACTGAGCCACCCAGGTACTCCTCATTGCAGCTTTTATTAAAGAGGAAACTAAAGTTAGCCCAAAGCTGCACAGCTCTGGAGAAGTAGGACTAGGAGGACAAGGAGAAGGAGGAACCCTCAGTTGCTGGTACAGCCACTTAGGAAAAGTTTGGTAGTTTCTTAAAAAGTTCAACATCAATTTACCATACGATCTAGTAATTTTACTCCTGCACCCAAGGGAAATGAAAACATATGTCCACACAAAGACTTACATATGAATGCTTTTAGCAGAATCGTTCATAATAGCTACAAACTAGAAACCCTCTAAATGCCCATCAACTGATAAATGGATAGACAAAGCGTGGTATATTCCACAGTAAAAAGGAATGGACTACGGCTGTATGCTACAACAGGGATGAGCCTCAAAAGCATTAATCTCAATAAAAGAAGCCAGATATATGAGACCACACATTGCTTGATTCCATTTGTATGAAATGTCCAGAGAAGGCGAATCTATAGAGATAGAAAGCAAATCCATAATTGCCTGGGACCAGGAATAGGAACTAGGACAGGATTAACTGTAAATGGGCATAAGGGATTTTATTGAGAGGAAGAAAGTGTTCTAAAACTGATTTATGGTGAGGCCATACAACTCGCTAAATGTACTTTAAAAATCATTGAAAAATACACTTGGAATGGGTGAGTTCTGTGGTATATAAAATATGCCTCAGTGAAATTATAAGGAAAAAAGGACAGAAACCAAAGCCAGGCTTTGAAGGTAAATCTCCCAAGCTCTTGTCCCAGGTCCGCTTTCATCCATGTTCTGTTAGGAGCTAAATACCTTATAGATTTCAACAGTGCAAAGATCATGGATTATAAGAAATGATGACATTGTTTATCTAGCAAAATAGCCCATCCTTATTTAAATTTACTCTCAATGTATAAATCCTAAAGTACTTCTAGAGAAAACAAGGCCTTAAAAGAATTAGAAAGCATTTAAGCTTTATTTTATTACTGACTTAATTCTTTCAATCTCTATTTTCATAATTACCTATTTTCCTTGTGCTTGCAGACCACTTTTATGATGTGGGTCTCCTGTTACCGTCTCTTCCACTTAGTTCTTAGCTGCTTTTGTGGTCACAGGTACTAATTCTCTAACACCTCTCTCCTTCTGCCTCCCAACTTTTGGGTCTTAATTGACCCCCAGATTCTCCCAGCTTAAATGATCTCTCTCTCCTGTCATCAAAAGCTCCAAGTAGAGAACATGAACATGTCCTATATCACATACATTTCTGCTGTCTCTCCTTTCCTAAGTATCTCTGATGTGCCTTTAGAGGCAGTATATGTAAGTTCGCTGGGGGAGGGTCTCCAGCTATACCTGACTCACACTCGCTGCATTTTGATACTCTCCGGCAAAACAGAACCCAGGTAAACATACTTCAGTAGATTTTACCCAAAATCATTCAACGTTTTATCAAAAATAATTGTCTTCTTTGCCTGGTTATTGTCAACTCCACCCCAGATACAATGGCTCCCTCTCTTGTGTTTCTATTCACCTCTCCCCTTCCACAGTGAGGTTGGAAAGCATATGGCTGCAACCTGCTATGCGATGGGGAGTACACAGCCCCACCTGGAAAGAATTCTGCTAAGAAAAACAGAACCTGTATTTGAGGAGGTCTCTAAATCTGAGGATGCAGAAACCAGAGGATGTTTCTGTACAACCAGAGGATGTAGAAACATGTCACACCATAAGAATAGCGTGGGGTGGTTCAGTCTGTTAAGCATCTGACTTCCGCTCAGGTTGTGATCTCGCAGTCAGTGAGTTCAAGCCCCGCATCCAGCTCTGTGTGGACAGCTCGAAGACTGGAGCCTGCTTCAGATTCTGTAACTCCCTCTCTGTCTGCTCCTCCCCAGCTCGCTCTCATGCATGCGCTCTCTCTCTCTCAAAAATAAACATTAAAAAAAAAATAGCGAGGATGAGACCCTCAAGGACACAGAACTCATCTACACAGAAAGCCCAAGGAAAAAACAAAGGATGACTAACCTTTGATTAAAAGAGACTTATGAAGCATCTCAATCATATGCAATGTGTGGACATCATTTGGATCCCAATTCAAACAAACCAACTGCAACAAATTTGTAAGACAAGCTGGTAAATTTGTTTTTTGGTTTTTTTTTTAATTTTTTTTAACGTTTATTTATTTTTGAGACAGAGAGAGACAGAGCATGAACGGGGGAGGGTCAGAGAGAGGGAGACACAGAATCTGAAACAGGCTCCAGGCTCTGAGCAGTCAGCACAGAGGCCGACGCAGGGCTCCAACTCACGGACCGTGAGATCATGACCTAAGCCGAAGTCGGCCACCTAACCGACTGAGCTACCCAGGCGCCCCTCAGGCTGGTAAATTTGAACACTGGATATTTGGTGATACTAAGAAATTATTAATATTGTTTAAGGTTTGTTAATGGTACTACAGTTACGTTTTTAAATTTTTTTAATGTTTATTTTTGAGAGAGAGAGAGAGAGAGGGAGAGAGAGAGAGAGACAGAACATGAGTGTGGGAGGGGCAGAGAGTGAGATGGAGACACAGAATCTGAAGCAGGCTCCAGACTCCAAGCTGTCAGTACAGAGCCTGAACTCACAAACGCGAGATCATGACCTGAGTCAAAGTCAGATGCTCAATCGACTGAGCTACCCAGGCGCCCCTACAGTTATGTTTTTAAAAACAGCTTTTAATTTGAGATACACATACTAAACCTTTATATGAGAGATGTGTGGGATAGGCTTCAAAGTAATGCAGCAGGAGAGGGGGAAGAAGATAATAGAAGATTGGCCACCTACTGATAGTTGTTGAAGTGCAACAGGCAAATGGGAGTTCATTTTACTAGCCTTTCTACTTCTATACGTGCTTGATAATTTTCAGAATAAAATGTTTTTAATAGTATTTTTAAAATCCATCAACAATATCTGATAACAATCTCACCAGTGAAGGGGAGGAAAGGTTACTGTGATGTTCACCTTTAATGAGAAGAAGAATACAAGATTTTAAAGACAAAAATATGGCAAAGGGTAAAAGCACACAAGTGGATTCAGTATCATTAGAACGTACAGGTCTTTGATGCATTCTTGGCATGTCCCCAATGTTATATAACTTTTAAAAATTAAGTATATGGAGGCAAGGTAGGAGATTTTTTTAACTGAGTAAATATTTCTTTTAAGAAAGAATTCAATACTCTGCAATTTAATTCGTGGTATTGTGTGTGTGTGTGTGTGTGTGTGTGTGTGTGTGTGTGTGTGTGTGTGATGGTTTTAGTTAAAACTTTCTTCTCATTTAGTATTAGTCTCTCTCTCTCTCTCTCTCTCTCTCTCTCTCTCTCTCTCTCTCACACACACACACACACACACAGAGCCCAGATGTGAAAGCAAGGGGAAAAACAGTTGAAATTTGTTGTGAGTGTACTTTAGGCCAGCTTTGTCCACGTTTATTATTGCTACTCATTCTCTCTCTTACTCGGCTCTCCCTAACTCTCATCATGTAGGAGTGCCTGCAGGCTGAGTGCCGACCTTGTGGGCACCTTGTTGCTCTTTCTACCCTTGAACCTTGGCCAGTGAACTCTGAAGGTGTGATTCCCATGTCACCTGTGGTGCTTCAGTGTTTCCCTCAAACAAGCTGTCCATCTTTACTCATATAACTGTTGACATATAGCTATGTTTTACGTATCAAAATAATCTTTTGTAACCTTTTGACCTAGGTAAATATAATCTGAGATATGCATCTGATATATAGATAGTCTTCAAACCAAGTCTTAACATCTTCTGCAGATGTTAGAGTTGGTCTGTAACATGGTATTAGGTAGGGTTGTTCCTTGGTGTTTCTGTACCATACTTTTCAAGAGGTGGGAATATCAGGCACTTAATGAATTATGTGAATCCACAGAGACAGAGTCTCTCTACTATGGTGGGGTCTTGAAAATGTATTATGTCTTTTGCTCCTTGGGCCATGTGTCCATATGAGGCCACAACAGTGGGTGAATGCATACAAGAAGACCATGGTCAAGACGGACTTCACCATTTGATAGCACCCCATCTGCCACAATGCAGCAAAAGTGGTACCTAAGAAGTACCACTTTCAGACATGACATTTTCAGACATGCAGTTTTATTGTCAGTGGATGGTGTGACAATCACAAATAAAAGGAATTACAACAGGGACTCGCACAGCTGGACATGCAGGATCTGAGAGTTATTAGAACCTGCAGAGGGAGCCCTTGCATTAGGAGATCATAAACAGGCAAATTCTGGAGTTGCCATTTTTAACTATATCCATCAATTTCATAAGACCACATAGCCTAAGCCCTATCCCTCCCCTTCCTCAACAAAACAAAACAAAACAAAAGAAAAAACAAAACAAAACAAATCAAAACTGTTTCGATTGCCCAGAGCTTCCCCTTGGCCCACAAAGAGAATTCTAGACTCAAGATACTCTTGCCATTTTCACAGGAAATGGCCAAGTTTAGAACTAACTACCTGCAGTACTTGTATATGTAATGTAACAATGATTCAGTGAAGGTTTTACCTGGACCATAACCTTGTAGAATGGTTGAAAATCATTCATTGATTAATATCACAACTTTCACTTTTTAAAAGAAAGAAAAAGGAACCAAACACATTATCGCATTCATTCTTTTTCTCATTTCTCTTTGCTCTGGTTAACATTAAAATTATCATAATTAATAATAAAATTAATAACAATTGGCATTTATTAAACTTATTAGGTGGCAAGTACTCTTCATTCATTATCCGATCCTATCAACATCAACTTACTTCATTTTATAGATTAAGGAAGCTGAGACTTTCAGAGAAGAATACACGATTTCCCCAAAACCACATGGCCAGCAGCAATTCAAACCCAGGCTTAACTCCAGAGCCCATCTCTCATCTTGGCGGTGGCTGGAGCTAGATGCAAAACGCTAGCTAATGTCTCCATAGACTTTCTTCCAACCGCCATTAAATGCAAAGACATGGCTCTGTAGCTGTGAAAGGCATTTCCTATACTCAGTTAATCACACTCTCTCAAGGAGAAGGAAGAAAGCATCCTCATTTCAAGATCCCTGACAGGCCCACACAACCTGTCCAGGTACCCAGCTGCCTAAGGCCTCCCTCTTCATTTCCCCGCCGTTGCCGTTGCTCGGTTTTGTGGCTTAACCCCAATTTTGTACTTAGTCTCATTCCAGATCTTCTGCTTACACAATTCTTATTTTCTCCGTGTATCCCTACTGCAATATACTTGATTTGGCAGAGTAACACATGCTGTGACTACTACTACTACTTTAGTGTGTTACAGTTTATTAAAACGTTTTATAGACATTATTCCACTAATTTCTTAAACCATAGTTGAGGAAATTAAATGACTTGCTGAGGTCTCACAGCTAGTAGATAACAGAGGTTTCGAGTGGAGCAGTGAAAAGGAAACAATCTATTATACCTTCTATGTTTTATAAGATTTAAATAAAATATTTGAGAAGACAGTGCTCTTAGAGACAAAAGGAGCCCAGTTAGACTGCCCCCCCTCCCCCACCCACATTTAGACAAGGCTTTAATCACTCACTGCCTCTCTCCTGGCTGTGCCACTTAGGTCCCTGTCACTCTTTGAGAGGATGGTGGAAGCAGGTTACAGTTGTTCTAAAAAGGATTTCATGCTTTTCTACTTGGGCACAATGAAAAGCAAACTGAATTCCCTATGAAAAGAATTCACTTCTTAAAAATTTTCCAAGGAACAGTACTCAAGATTCTCCTAAATGATGAAACCAGGAAATGATTGAGTTTTAAAATAAGGCACAAGTCTGGAGCACCTGGGTGGCTCAGTTGGTTGAGCGTCTGATTCAATTTTGGCTCAGGTCATGATCTCATGGTTTGGATCGTGAGATCGAGCCTTGAGTTAGGCTCTGCACTGACAGCGTGGAGACTGGTTGGCATTCTCTCTCTCTGCCCCTCCCCTGCTCGCTCGCTCTCTCTCTCTCTCTCTCTCTCTCTCAAAAAATAAATAAACTTTAAAAAATTAAGGCATAAGTCAAAGCGATGATTAGCAACTGCTTAATGTTTTTTCCTTTCTGGTTTTTAAATAAAATTAAGATATACCTACTAAGGCACCAACTACCACAAACACAAGCACCACTCTGGAACGGATTATCTAATGAGCATAGGTACTGGTTTAGTGACTGCAATACCTCTCTTGTGGTTGCCAGGATGTCAATGGAAATTTTAGAGGTCTTATTCTAAGTTTATGAATACACAGCCTGATACTGATAATGAGTATTGGTTATTGACTGTCCGTTGTCATAATACTCAGTCACTTCTCACTGACACCCTTTAATGTGAGAAGGGAGACAGCAACGATTACTGGCACAATTATCAGGGAGATGTGAAAATAATTAAGAAGGTGCTGGAGGGGCACCTGGGTAGCTCAGTCAGTTGGGCGTCCACCTTCAGCTCAGGTCACGATCTCACGGCTTGTGAGTTTGAGCCCCGCATTGGGCTCTGTGCTGACAGCTCAGAGCCTGGAGCCTGCTTCAGATTCTGTCTCCATCTCTCTCTCTGCCCCTCCCCTTCTGGTTCTTTCTCTCTCTCTCAAATATAAATAAACATTAAAAATTAAAAAAAAAAAAAAGAAGGTGCTGGAAAACAAGAACACAAATCATGATAACATTTCCTTTATCATATTTTCCTAGCTTTAAATTTCAAAATATTTAAGCTAATTTCAATTATTCCAGGTAATTTCTCTCCTAGAACTTTAATATTCACCCCAAAGCAGCAGTTTCTCAAAGTCCGTGATAATTTAAAAATTTGCTTTAGGATCCAGGGAGGATCTTTCTTTTCTCAAAATCAACTCATCAGAGATGAACAAATGATTCCCCTATGCCAAGAATCTCATTGGAGAGAGAGTCTTTCTCATTTAGCTGAATTAGAAACCTTGAAAATAAAAATACTGATATTGTCCCTAATGACAGACAGAAGAGAAGGCTCTCTTGCACTGATATTCAATGTAACTTCCCACTGGGGGCGCACTCCTCTAGTCTGCATGATTGCAAATAGAAATGTGTTGATGGGGAGTTGGTTGGCTTATGTTAAGAGGATTTAGCGTGTGTCTCCAAGGCGGAAGGGAAGGATGTATGTGCTGCTGGGGAGAGCCATGCAGAGCCAGGAAAACAGCAAGGAGAGACGAAAGCAACTCTGCAGGTCACAAGACAGGCCGGAATGCAGTTCTGATTTTGAAGAACATGCATGGAACTGAATTGGGGGATAACCTGGAAAGGTCACCTCGTCAAGTTTTCCTGGTCTTGAATGTGACCTCTTTTGAAATCTAAAGGTCGGATTGCTTGGCATTTCAACTTGCTATGGCTCTGGCTTTAATTAGTCCTGTTTTTGAGCCGATTGCCCTGCCTGTCACAATTTTGCAGTCATATTATGGGAGGTGGGTTTCTTCAGCTCCAACTTGGAGTTACAGACCCTTAATTTCACTGTCATTAAGCCTGCATCCAAGGCCAGCCCTCCTTGTCAGAGACTGTTCAAGCTGGAGTTTCTTGTCCAGTCCATACCCACCAAGAGAATCTGCAAATTCCTAATGCATCTCTGTGTGAATCGCTCCTCTGTTCTGCCACTGCTTGTTGGTGGTGTGCACATATGTGAGCCATTGCAGAGAACAGAGGGACAATTCAAATGCTGGGAACATTTTTAGAATAATGATACTCGGTGGAATTTCACAGAGACTTGCGTTTTAATTTATGACTCTGGGCCACTTTTGTCAAATAAAGCGTGTATTTACAATATTCAAACATTTAAATCTTTGGAAAAATGTTTAACTCTTTTGGGTTTGGGTTTATGCGTCCCTTTAATATTTACGTGATTTAAGTTTTGGTGATGGAAAAGCTAGGATGGAAAGAGAAACAATCCAACTACATACTAAATGGTGCTGAGATAACTGGAAGATAGACAGCTTTGAAGATTAAGCATCTGTAGGTCAGGGTGAGTCATTCTCTCTGCTCTGATTTCGTTCATTCATCCATATCCATAGTCTCTCCCTTACACATGAACACAACATAGTATCAAAACTGTTTGTATTGTAAAGGGGCAAGTTGTTCAACCTTTCCTGGTCTTGATTTCCTCACCTATAAAATAAGGGAATAGCTTAAAATGCCATGATATTCTGGAAATACTTAAGTAGTATATAATATATATTTATATGGTATACGGTAATAATAGCAACAGCAACCCAACATGTGTTCTCTGCCCACAGATTTTATTCCAACCACTTGATGATTAAGAGGTCCCTTGAACACCCTAAAAGGCAGGTTAGATTTCCTCTGTGCAAGGACTGGCCCAAGCTCACCTGCTCCAGAGCCTTAGGGAAGGCTTGACTTCCTCTCTGATGAGCTAGCACACTGAAGGGGGCTGGAAGGGCCAAGACAGGTGCATGGCAGAATGCACTTGCCCTTATAGAGCTCAAGAGAGCCACTCCTTGTATTTCTCTTCTAAGAGGCCAAGAATAAACTCTTACCCTCAGAGATGTCAGTGGATAAGCCTCTGGGTGAGCCTTTGCAGGTGAAAATACAGGATCAAAGAGTTATCTGGGCTTCTCAAAGGGAGAAGAGATTCGCATGATTGTCCCCAAATCACAAAGGGTCCTTCTCATCTAGGGGTCCAGGCAGCATTAAATAAGACCATGGAGCTGGCCTTCCCCATCAACAAACAAGTCAGTTTCCAGGGAACTGGGTGTTAGATGAGCATGTCCCGCTTACCAAGAAACCAAATTGTCAGTTCTTCCTGGCGTGTTTCAAAAGTAGGTTTTAAAACTGTATCTACCATCCGCTTGGAAGTGTAGTTTCTACGAGAATTGTAGAAATCTTTCAGAAGCGCTTGTCAAAATTTGGATGCAATTCAAGGTCACTGTATATAGAAGCACTATACCCACTGATGTCATATGGAATTCTTCCACTTGGAAAAAAGCCAGAGAGCACCACAAGGGTGCAAGATGTCAGGGACTGCTTTTGATATGTTTTGAAACATAGGAGCTTTGATTCTAATGTCTGTGTCATATGCTAAACACATGTGCCCTTACCTAAATATCACAAAAACCTACCATAAATTGTCAACCTTAATGGTTTCCTCATTTCAAAACACATTTGTTTTGTAAGTTAATGCGCTAAGGCCAATATTTTAAGGTGACTACACAGAGTTTAAATGAAAAACATATCAGATATATATGTCTATACAATTACATACACGTACACACACTCCCACATAATTACAATTTCTCTGTTATTTTAAGTCAGAAAGAAAGGCAAGGAATTTTGTACACATTTGAGACCAGTGCTTTTGCTACCATTGACACCTTTAGGTATTTTAAGGCTCTCATCCCCACTTTACCAAATCAGAAGGACAAAATTAGGTGAAATTAAACTTTTCCAAACATTTTTCTTTGTGTGTGTGTGTGTGTGTGTGTGTGTGTGTGTTCCCAAAAGTTTTCTTCAGAGGAAGAGGCCGTATAGAGACTTTATGGCCTCTACAAAGACGAGAGGTGATATTGAAAATTATTTGAAAGTTGGTGTTTGCTTTTAGAATTTCCTTTATTTTCAAGTTTATGATCCATGTTCTTTCATTCCAAGACCAGCTCATACTCCTAACATCTCCTTCTAGGGACAGAAATTTCCAGGATAACACATCTTCCTAGTATCCCCAGGAAGAGGCCAAAGAGAGGAAAAAAGGCAGCCTAGAGGGTGGTGGGGGACAGGGAAACAGAGGCAGGTCCTGCAAATATTCTTTCCTCGTCTCAGCTGGGAATGAGCTCTCAGCTTCTGCCTCCACTCAGCCTCCTGTGTGAGCTAACAGAGATAATGAGTGTCACTTAAGACACATCTCTGGCAACATGTTGGTTGTTTCAAAAAGTAAAATAGGCATGGGGTACCTGGGTGGCTCAGTCAGTTGAGTGTCTGACTCGTGGTTTCTGCTCAGGTTGTAATCTCATGGTTTGTGAGTTCGAGCCCCACATTGGGCTGTGGGCTGACAGTGCAGAGCCTGCTTGGGATTCTCTCTCTCTCTCCCTCTCTTTCTGCCCTTGCTGCTCTCTCTCTCTCTCTCTAAAAGTAAATAAATAAAAACTTTTTTAAAAAGAAGCAAAATAGGATAAAATTTTGAAGAAATACCCTTTTTCTTTATTTCCCCCCTAAAATGTTATGATAGCAAATACAAGGGACTTTTAGAGAAAAACAGTAGTATATGAAATCATTTTGTAAATCTTTTTTAAAATTTATTTTAATGTTTATTTTATTATTTTTGAGAGACAGAGAGACATAGAATCTGAAACAGGCTCCAGGTTCTGAGCTGTCAGCACAGAGCCCAATGCGGGGCTCAAACTCTCAAACTGTGAGCTCATGACCTGAGTCAAAGTCAGACATTTAACTGACTGAGTCAACCAGGTGCCCCAAAATCATTTAGTAAATCTTTTAGCCTGTATGTTAAATAAACTGACACAGTAGAATATTCACAAGAAACAGATTTTAAAATGTCCTATGTGTATAAGTGCCTGTCTTTATTATCATTGCTAAATATAAAGCAGTAGCATAATAGTATAATTTAATATAATATGATGTATACTTACATAAAATATAATAATGTGCTCAGTGGAAATGTAAATGATCATGTTTCCACTAGAATACAAATGCATTCCAGTAGATATTTAATATATTTTATTTCATGCCATATTTTAAATAAGTTTCTACTTTCCTAACTGAAGGAATATTTATGTAATAACAAAAGCTCTTACCAGTGCTTCACTCAGAGCAGAAAATAACAAGATTTATGTATTGAAATGTCATTCTATTTTTAAATTTTAACATTTGACAGATTACCATGCGTTAAGGAAACAAAGAATACTTCAATCCCCAAATTTAGTACGGTTATTGACACTGTCAAGGGGTGTTAGAGGATTGGATTCAGTTCTGAGTCAGACCAAGCCAGAACCTTGATCAAAGTATCTCAGCTGAGCTCAGCTGCACGTTTACATAGTACCTTCAGATGCAGTCTCTTCCTGGACTCTCATGGTTACCCTAACAGAGAAAGGGGGGAGCCAAGCTGTCCTTTAGAGATAATATTTAGTGCCATGGGTCTCCAATCATCTTTGGAGAAGGCAAAAGGGCATCTGCCTCACTGCACAGAAGCATCAGTAGGTGTTGTCACTCCCAAGTTCGACGGCAGAGACCAAAAACTCAAAATGAGAAGCTGACACGGAGCAATTACAACTTCTCTCACTAATGACCTGGGAGCATTTGAAAAGCTAAGTAGATATGCCTCCAAGGAAATATTTTTTCTTTAGGGTAATATCCTTCATTCATTTTCAACATTTTTTTTTTTTTTTTTTTTTTTGGGGACAGAGAGAGACAGAGCATGAACGGGGGAGGGGCAGAGAGAGAGGGAGACATAGAATCAAAGCAGGCTCCAGGCTCCGAGCCATCAGCCCAGAGCCTGACGCGGGGCTCGAACTCCCGGACCGCGAGATCGTGACCTGGCTGAAGTCGGACGCTTAACCGACTGCGCCACCCAGGCGCCCCTCCTTCATTCATTTTCAGTTCATTACATGTTTTTTGTTTTGTTTTTTTAAAGTTTATTTTTGAGAAAGAGAGAGAGAGAGCCAGAATATGAGTGGGGAGGGGAAGAGAGAGAGAGACACAGAATCTGAAGCAGGGTCTAGGCTTTGAGCTGTCAGCACAGAGCCCGATGCAGGGCTCGAAGTCATGAACCGTGAGAGCATGACCTGAGCTGAAGTCAGACGCCTGAGCTTGACCGACTGAGCCACCCAGGCACCCCTGCAGTTCATTACATGTTATAATGCTCCTTGTGTGTGGCACACCTACTTTCTGTGCCAGTAATTTGGCAGGGAATGAGACAAACAACCTGCCTTCAGGGAAACTTACACTTCCGTGGGATACACAGAACAGTAAATGAACACGATGGCTTCAAACGGTGATAAATGCTATGGAGGAAATATTCAAGGGGATGTGATAGTGATGGAGAAGGGGAGACAGGATTGTTCTTTGTTTAGGTGGTCAAGACCAGGTGAAGTGAGACTTGAGTGGAGGCCTTAAGAATGAGCCATCTTGGGGTGCCTGGGTGGCTCAGTCGGTTAAGCTTCTGACACTTGATTTCAGCTCAGGTCATAATCTCATGGTTGTGAGATTGAGCCCTGTGTCAGGCTGTGCACTGGGTGTGGAGACTGCCTAAGATTCTCCTTCTCCTTCTCTCTCTGCCCCTCCCCTGCTCTCTCTCTTTCTTTCTTTCTCTCTCTCAATAGATAGGTAAATAAATCAAGAAATTTAAAAAAGAGAGAGAGAGGAAATGAACCATCTTGACAGAGCCAGGAGCTAGAAGCAGGAATGAGCTGAAATAGGGCAGACCAGTGTGGCTGGCGGAAGGCAACAAGGAAGGAGGCAGAAGCTACCATCAGGTCATGAAGGGCCTCACAGGCCACAGAAAGCAGGAAGAGCTTGTTTTAAGTGCAGAGACAAGCCATCAGAGTGTTTTTTGAGAAGGAAAGGAATATGATCTTTTTCGTGGTTTTAATGACTTTTTAAAAAATGTTTTTATTTATTTTAGAGAGAGTGTGAGTTGGGGAGGGGCAGAGAGAGAGGGAGACAGGATCTGAAGCGGGCTCTGTGCTGACAGCAGTGAACCCAATGTAGGGTTCGAACTCAGGAAATGAGAGATCATGTCCTGAGCCCAAGTCACATGTTTAACCAACTGCATCACCTAGGCACCCCTGGTTCATGGTTTTAAAATACCACTCTGCCTGCTAGGTAACGGAAGGGCCAAGATGGAAGAGGCAAGGCCATTGAAGAGATTAACAGCCCAGGCAAGAGATGATGGTGGTCTGCCCTGGTGAAGCAGAAGGAGAAAAACAGCTAGAATCAAAAATATGTTTTGAAGAGAGAAGGCATCGGCACATGGGTAGTGGTGAAAACCATGGGACTGAATGAGTACACCCAGGGAAGAGATGTCTAAAGTAGGGAAGAGGGCTCTGGACCAAACTCTGACTTTCGTACGGAAAACAAAGCAGCAAAGGAACATGGGAGTTGATACCAGAGAAGCAGGAGATAATCCACAAAGTTAATCTACATGTTCAAATTAGTGTGAGTTCCCCAGAAAGTCCATAGGTGAAGATAAATAACTATAGATTCTTTAGACACCACTGGTCTTCTAGCATGTTTGGAAAAAAAAAAAAAAAAAAAACCTTTACCAAAGTCACTTACCTATAAATACATTTTTTTAGAAGCTTCTATGTTACTTACTTTAAAATCTTACCTTTGCTCCAGTGTCCCCCACTCCACGTAAACCCATTGGTCCAGGGGGTCCTGGTAGTCCCCGAGGTCCCTGAGATGACATAATAAAGGAGAGAGTGAGTGTACTCGTCATGTGCAGTGTTCATCAAAGAAGAAAGGAAGGAAGGTAGGGAGGAAGGAAAGAAGGAAGGGGGGAGGATGGAAGGAAGGAAGGAGGGAAGAGAGAGGAAATGAAGGAAATAACAGCGATGTCCACACTTACAGCCACACCAGGATAGCCATCACCTTTGAGTCCTGGAGCACCCACTGGTCCCCGAGGTCCTTGTGCACCCTGGGTAAATTCCAACACCAGGTCATAATGTTAGACTAAACTATGAAACACCTGGCAAAACTTAAGCACGATACCAACTCTATATGGCAAACATGCATTTGAAAATGCAGAGGAATGATCTGAAAAATTTTAGAAGGGAATTCTACCACAGATGGCAACTTGTTATAAGTCTCTCTTCATAAGTCTTACCCATTTGCATTTGGTGGGAAGCGTGGAGTGAATATAGGGAATATATGTGAACCATTACAAAGTCCTCTATAGGAAACACATTTCATAGGAATTAAAAATGGCCGATTGTTGATAGGTTAATTTTTAAATTTATACTTTTCTGCATCATAAATTGTGGAGAAGTATAAAAATGAGAAATTTTAATAAGCACAGTGTGAGAAGAGAAGGAAAGAATACATAGCTATATTTCAAGTGTAAAATTTTGAGTGTAAAGTAAGATAACTATGTGCTACCTATTGTTAAACTATATCCATTGTCCTCTTCAGTGGTGCCCAAATTACACAAGGAATAAATAAGCCAAAATGAAAATTAAATACAGATTAATTTTTTTAAAAAAACAAGTTGTAAACATATAGGATACAGAGTTTGTGTTGTGATTCATATCTCAAGACCGAGGAAGAAGTTCTATATATTGCTTTACATGATAACCTTTGGCATCAAAAACTTTTGGTAGCTACAATTGGCCTCCTCTATAGAGGAAAGTGTGATTACTGCCTTTTGAATGACAGGATTTTCGGGAAAGTGTAACTCTCCTTCGAATGGAAATCAAAGAAATTTCTGGCTCAAGTAAAATGGAGAGAGAGGAAGAAAAAAATGAGGAAAACTCTTAGAAGTTTCAGTAAATATAAACCTATTACATTGTATTTAAAATGTGTAATTTTTTTTGTATCACATTCCATTCTGTTGCTGTGATAACTCTTACAATGACCCTTTCAATGCATATCAACTATTTTGATTAAAAACTGTCCATATTCCTATGAGTTTTACATTAGAAAGAAACTAGTAATTGGCAGACCTTTGTTTCCCAAGATTGGAAAAAGTAGCAGGACTCTCAGTGCTTTCCTTATATGCAAGGATCTCAAATTCTGAGATCAAACTACCATTATCCCAAGCCAAATGCTGCCCACAATCCAACTCTCAAAAGCTGTTCCTAATTCTACTTCTATGAATGAATGATTGACTGGGGGGAAGAAAATTACATACTCTTTAAGTATAAAAAAGTTAAGTTTATTTTGAAAATCATGAATACAATAGCTGTTTTTTCCTATTAAATTGAGACTGGTTTTATGGGATTAACCTTCTTAAGAGTGATCTCTAGGAAACGTGTGGCCACTTGTAAGAACTTAATCTACTATTTATCATGAACAAAACCCTGGGATGATCTCTTCAAGTTATGTGACAGAGAGCAAAAACAAGTTCTGGAGAGGTGAATTTTGGCATATCCCCAGCTCTAAGGAACTAACTAGTCACTAGAAGCAATTTATTGTGTTAATCCAACCAAATAATGTTAAAGCGCCAAACATTACATAAAGACATGTTCCAAAACAATATATCCGTTTCTTTCCATGCCTACACAGGCCAATGACAGAAGAAAATAGTAACTGCTCCCTGGTTAAATTGAAAGGAAAAGAAAACTGGAATCAAGATTCATTTTCAGGTTTTATTTCTAAGTTTCAAGACTATAACAGATTATCAACAGCTGTTACTGTTTATCCTCTGGCACCCACATGGGGAGAAAAAAAATGTTAAAACATTTATAGTTTACAACTAAACATTTTTTTACCTAGAGATCCTTGTCCTGCTTCCTGCAAAATTTTCAACTAGCTTGTTACTTCTAATATTAATAGGAAATATCAGGGGGCAGGAATAGGGGCCCTGTTCTGTCTCAGATTTTTATTCTGGACTCCCCACAATATATTTCTAGAGAGAATTTTTGTCACTTGGCCTTTATGCGGTGGATTCAAGAAAATGTCCTGCAGAGCAATTCCCTTTGAAGCGTCTCTCGTTCAATAGAAATTAGGGCAGAAATATCAATCTGGTGTTTTGCAATGGGCTTTAGGGGAGGATCTGGAGCTCCCTGAAGTCATATACAAAACTGAATTATGTGCCAAAACTTCTATCAGACGTTTAACCTCTCAAAGGTTTAAAAAATAGCGCATTAGGGAAGAATGGCAGAAAGAGTATCATTAGAGACCAAGGGATTAGAAAAATCATGGAGTAAAGAAGCAAATAACTTTAACTACATCATTAGCAATGCCAATGGCGATCAGTAAAAAAACAGGAGGGGCTAATAAATCCAGGCTGCACATTTAATTGGAATTTATTTCTACTGTAAAGGACAGTATAAGTAGAGAGACGTAATTTTAAATCATGGAACTAGGAATATGCAGATTCAGGACGTTATCAAACAATATGAAAACTGCTACCCAATGTTCTTGATCAAAGCCCTATCTGCAGTATTAGCATTAGAAAATTTGGAATTTTCTCCTTGTGTCGTACAGAGCTTGGGTTCCCATGTACCTCAGTGTCTGGGGAGTAGGATGACCATCTTGTTCTGGTTTGCCCTGGACTTTTCTCTGTTTTAGCTTGAAAATCCCACATCCTGGGAACCTTCTGTGTCCTCAATAAACCAGAAGATTGCCTCTCTAGCAAGGACAACTGTTAAAGTGATTAAGAACAATGGAGTTCAGGATCTTCCCTTGACCTTTAAAAGGACCACTCCAACTTAATTGCAGTATATAATAGGTTTTGCATTATATTTCAAAAATGGTTCTTAGTTTTCTTTTTTGAAGTTTGAAAATCCCTGATGTTAGTACTTGAATCCTTGTATCCACAAGAGGCAATCTGATAGAACTAAAACCAGTTTCAAAACCACATAACAACATGCTACTGATTTAATGAAGTGCTGATTATGGAGCCCTGAAGCCTGTTCTCATAAACGGGGATGGGATGTGCTTGTGACATTTGGAATGTTAAATTTTGCTGCGATGCTGGGTTTTGTGTGAACAGGGAAAGGTGCCTTGTTGCCATGGAAAATAGATATGATTACTGAAAGCCGTCTTCTCCTATAATTATTTGCATTTTCATTTAAAATAACTGAAAGATGGAGAACGAAGCAGAGAAATTTAATTCAATAAAGCTTCCAAACATGAACTTTCAGTATCTCTTCTGCAAAACGCTGTCCAAAAAGTTCAAGTTTGGAAGATTTGTTGAGTTAAATTTCTCTGCTTTGTTTTCCACAGTGGTGGTTTGCAGAAGAGACACCTAGGCCATTCATATGTAAATGAAAGAAGCTAGAGGTCATATAATCTCTTGTACCACAGACATTACAACAGGAGTATTTTCAAACAACTATTGAGTCATCCAAAATTTCACCATAAGGGGCTATCATTCCTCCACATTTATGAAAAATAAATTATCTGATGGCTTGATTTTTAAAAACGAAAACAATGCACTGAGTTCTTCAACGTAGACAGTGAGTAGAACAGTCTCAACTATAAACTTACTGTGCATTAAATCCCCTTTCCCTTCTGTCTCGTAGAGGGAAGAAAGAACATGAATAAAGCCTACCTTTGGTCCTCGAATAGCAATTCCCGGTTCTCCTTTAAATCCAGGCATCCCGGGTCCTCCCCTGTCTCCCTGCATATTTCAAATAACATTCAGTTTCAGGCTTTAAGTAGCAGGAGAAGCCATAACAGCACGAAGCACAAAAGAGATGAACCAGTTTATAAAGGCTTTGATCTATCAGTCTCTGATCTTGAGGTAGTGGCTTCTTCTAATGTATTTGAGGGGGATTGCAAATCCTAAGCAAATAAAACCTGTTGGTAAAGGTTGGTAAAGATTATGACAGCTGTTTAGAGGAAGGCCACTAAAATAGGTGGCTACCTAGACTCAAATACTTGGACTGTAAGAATGGGAACCTCTGAAATCTGAGTAGATTTCTTTCCTGCCAGACTTTCTGATTATTAACCCTACCTGATTCTTCTGAATAAACACAGTACATTTTTACTTGCATTAGAGTTCCAGGATTTGGTGGAGGTAGATCATGATGAAGTGACAAGTTCAAGAGCAGAAGCTAGAAATCTGTTTTCTAATCTTAAATTTCCTGCTAGACCTTAGTTTGCTTAATTGTGAACTGTCAGAGTTGAACTAGATAATATCTTGGGGTTCTTCCAAAACTAAAATTCTAGTCCATTGGTATCATGAATTTTTTTCCCCACCCCACCTGCCAAAGATCCAAGTTTAAAATATGTATATATAAAAAATAAGTATTCTCAAGAATGCATACCTTTGGCCCAGGTGGTCCAGGAATTGATGCTCCGGGCATCCCAAAAGGGCCCATAATTCCTGGTTCACCCTAAAAAAAAGAGCAAAATACTTACTACATTGCAAGCAAAGAAATCATATATAGGAATTATATTAGGAAAAATAGAAATGTATTCCCAGCATTTTAAAATATTATGACCTATTTCCCAGACCAATGTGAAAATATTTGAGCATCTTTGTAAACCACTACTAAAGTTTTTAATGATTAAGATTTCCATGCCTTTAATAAATGCATTCAATTAACTTCTGAGTATTAGGAAATTTTTATCTCTTGTGTATTCTTTTATTTGCCAATAAAAATTATGCAATTCACGGTGCTTCCATTTTGTATTGTGTGCCAGGAAGCTCAGAGGGAACTATGTGTTCAATTACAAGAACTTTCTCCAGCATAAGTTCTTGGGTACACTTGGCAGGCAAATAATGTTCCTTTTAGTTTATAACTTTTTCCTTTGTTATTTTATTTTATTTTATGGCCCATGGTGTATCAGTCTTCTGTTGTATGCTATCTCACATCCCTTTTCAGAAGTAGGGAGTTTATGGTAAAAACAATGGAATTTTTAATAGAAAATTTCAAACATGTCTTTTATTTACTTATTTCTTTAATTTTTTTGGCATCTCAATATTGACTCTCAATAAAAACCCAAGCAATATCTCTGTCCCACCTGGTTCTAGACCAGGATTCTCAAATTTTAGTGTAGAGAAATCATAAGAGGAATTTGGTAAAATATAGTCAGGTCTCAGCCCCAGAAACTTTAATTCGGTAGCTCTAGGGGCTGGGCCCAGGAATATGAATTTTATGAGGCACTTCTGGTGGTTCTGATACAGGTACAAATACCTCACTTAAAAACACCATTGGGGAGCCAGTCAGTTAAGCATCCAACTCTTGATTCTGACTCAGGTCATGATCTTGTGGTTCGTGAGATCGAGTCCTGTGATAGGCTTTGTGCTGACAGCACGGAGCCTGCTTAGGATTCTCTTTCTCCCTCTTTCTCTGTCCCTCCCTGATGTGTGCAAGCCCTCCTCCTCCCCCAAATAAATAAATAAACCTTAAAAAAATTTTAGAACACTATGCAAAGTAATTGTCATTAAAAGAACATGACATGTTCAAAATGACCCATTTGGGATACTAGAAGAAGATATTAAAGCTTCATGATATATTTTTATCTCATCTTTTAGATTTTCAATTATTTATGTAAATATCATAACAATATGATAGTTTATGAATAAAACTTACAATTAAAAAATAAACGTATATTGAGGTGTGGTCGAATTCATTTTTGCTAGTAGGGATTTATAATCAATCAGTTTGGAAACTACTGATGTAGGATAGGTGTAGCAAACTGTGACCTTCAGGCCAAATCCTGCCTGCTGCCATGTTTTACACAGCCATTGGCTAAAAATGGTTTTCATATTTTGTTTTGTTTCTGTAAGTCGGCTCCACACCCAACATGAGAGTTGAGCTCATGACCTCGAGATCAGGAATCACATGTTCTATCAGGCATCCCAGTTTTCACATTTTCAAATGATTGTTATATAAGTGATTATGTAATATCCTCAATTTTGCCTCTTGGCCACAAGGCCTAAATTATTTACTACTTATACTTTTCCAAGAATTTTGCCTCCCCTTGCCTTAGAGATTGAGCTGTTTCCAATTGCATGAGCTGCCCACTTAGCCCCCGTGTTTCCTCCAAGAGGGGCTCCATCAATCAGATTCACCACTAAGACTCTTGCCCTTGACCACATTCATCTTCAGAGCTGAGACCCTCCCACTGTGCTGATTATCCTGTACGACCCACAGGCTGAGCACACCAGCCAACCAGGGCCCAGATCGTGCCAAGACATGCACACACCAGTCCTTAATTCCGAACCTATAAGGCAATGGCACATGACACAGTGAGGATTTTGGCAACAGACAACCACCCTGTTCAATCCTATGGCCAAGGATAAAACATCAACTCATTAAAATTCTCACTTAAACCAGAGTAAACAAGATTATGCTTCTAGATTTAATGTATTCTTTTAAAATAAGAAATTATACACATAGTATAGAATTCTCTTAAAGACTGTATTAAATTGTGATTATGCTTTAAAAAATAGCAATTCTTCATCAAAAAAGCTTTATTTCAAAATACAGAAAAAATACTTTGAATAAGAGTAAGATATAAGGAATAACCATTATTATTAATACTAATACAACATTTTCCCTACATGGTGGCATTTCTCATCAGGTGCTTCTTGAATTACCTGGAGCATAGAGCACTTATTTACAAAACACAGATGGCTAGGACCCACCCACCTATTAAGTCACGCTATCCAGGCATGGCACCAAGAAATACAATTTAAAAAAAAATTTTTTTTAACATTTATTCATTTTTGAGATTGAGAGAGGCAGAGCATGAGCAGGGAAGGAACAGAGAGAGAGACACAGAATCTGAAGCAGGCTCCAGGCTCTGAGCTGTCAGCACAGAGCTTGATGCGGGACTCGAACTCACAGACCATGAAATCATGACCTGAGCTGAAGTCGGACGCCCAACTGACTGAGCCACCCAGATGCCGCAAGAAATATGGATTTGTAACAAGCTCCCAGGTGACACTGATGGACATTGAAGCTCAATAACTGGTCTACAGAGAATGCTTTATTTTCTACCTGCTCGTATGTGGCTGATACCATTTTTTTTCCCTTTTAGTTGTTTTTTTTAATATCTGGTCCTTGAACATGCTCCTTGTCTCCTTACAAGTAGCATCTTCCTAGAAGCCTGAACTCTCTTAGGTTTGCAATTTCTGTTTCCTGACACATCCAAATGACCTCAATATTCTCTCCTGCTAAGTCAGGACACATACCTAATTGCCTGTCTCACAATTTCCTTTTCTTCATCCTCAGCACCCTGTCCTGGTCACTTTATCAGGACATATATCTCCTGCTTTCCATTTCACAGTATTGATTTTTTACTCTCTGAATAGCTCCACGTACTATGTGCCAGGAACAGTGCTAAGTGCTTTATTAACTCTTTCAATCTTCACAGCAATCTTAGAATAGGTACTATTTTTACTTTCTTTCTGTGATTGAAGTGACGGGCCCAGAAAGGTTCGGGGTGGGGGCAGGATGAAAATCCTACTCTACCGCATTCTAAAGCCCCACTCCTCATCATCACTGTGCTGCCTTAGTCTGGAATTGTGCTGTTGTTTAGCAAAAAAGGATGGTAGAGAATTGGTATCTCCTACAGTCATAACTTCATCCCAACTTCTGAATATTTGATGGTAAGTTGAAAGAATTGACAGACTGTCTCTAAGAATCATAAATGTTCCAGTGAAGATGACATAGTTTGTGGACTCTTTACTCCATCCTGTTTGGTCTGGAATAGTATGCTTATTCTAAAACCTTTTCATTTGGGAGTTTTGTTTTGTATTTGTTGAGTAGGAACCAGGGAATCCAATTTGCAGTGGAAATCTATTCTATTAAAACCAGACACAATTTCAATCTCCCGAGAGCACAAATGAGAATATAAGAAACATACCTTCGGCCCTTCAGGCCCTGGAAATCCCCTCTGTCCTTGATTTCCTTTGCTCCCTTTCTTCCCTTCATCACCCTGATGAAATAATTATAAAAAGACAGTTGTGTTAACAAACCATCCTCGCTCTTCTAACAACCCTACCAGGACCCTGTTATCAACCGACACTGATTTCCTAGCAATGTGTCCCAAGTCCTGCTGGGTGGCATGGGATTTGTCAATGTTCTTGAGCAGATAGGGTGACTTCAGAATTGTTCAGTCTTCACCATTTATTCAATGTGATTTAATATTTTTAACAATCTAAGCTCAGTATCTCTCTTTGGGGACTTCAGTTTGAATTCACAATTCTTTTCACCGTTGGTTTATTAACAGATGCTTCTGAGACATTCACAGTTTCAGAAAAGAGAGCTACCTATGCTTTTTCAGCTTTAATGCCACTTCAGTGTTGAAACGTAAAATGAGATGTTTTCCAATATAGAGAGCAAATTGGTGGTTGCCAGAAGGGAGTTGGGTGGAAGAATGGGTGAAATAGGTAAAGGGGATGAACAGTACACTTATCTTGAGCACTGAGAAATGTATAGAATTGTTGAATCATTATATTACACACCTGAAACTAACAAAACACTGTATGTTAATTATAGTTGAATGGAAAAAAATCTAATTTTCAAAAGAAGTGGAAACAAGGTAGTGAAGCATGAAATAGCTACACAAAATGTTACCACTGAAGGAAACCAGATTTTTCAAATCCAGCCCCATTTCTTCCTCAATGAGGAGTCTAGCTCTATCTCCCGAAGGAGACCAATAATTCTATTGGTAGAAAGATCCATGAGCATTCACCTGGAGCAGAGTTAGAAACTGCCTACTGGCTGTTCCTCAGCCTGGTTGTGTAACCTTATGCTTCTCTGAAAGAATTTTGTGACCTCCAACCAGAGAGCTCAGAGAATTACAAAGCGACCCTTAAACTAGGGCTCAGTTGCAAGGTATCATATCTAAATGTGTGCTCAGCTCAACAAAGGAATGAATTTGAGGGTTGCAGGTGAAACCATTTAATCATTTATCAGATAAATGATTATACCACAGTTTTCAAACCTAAGAGTGCATCAGAGTCACGTGACAAGAGTGCTTGTCACCCCACGTGGAGGGTTTGTGCTAAGCCCCACATCCACAGTTTCTGATTTAGTAGGTCTGCATTGAAACCCAAGAATTCACATTTCTGACACATTCCCAAGGTCATCAGCAATGCAGACACTCCGTTAAGAAGAGGTGAACTCCTATTACACCCACAGATTGTAATTAACTCCCCAAGGTCCGAACTAATAAAGAGCAGTGACACGGGTGATAAAAAATAACAGTTGAATGTTATTGTACCATGAACTTACTGTATCATTATCATTTGCCAATGGAGGCAAAATCTAACCCCAACTAGTTATTTTCTTCCATTCACTCCCACGTTTAATTTACTGACCTAAATAACCCAGAAGATAGCAATAGGAACCCAATTAAAGGTAATAAAGTGCCAACACTGAACAAAAGCATGCCTGGGCTGTGTGATATATTCCTACCACTCTTCTCCATCACCCTCCATAAACCACAAAACCCCTCAGAGCTACAAATCCTGAGCCCTCTTTTTCCAAAGCATTGTCCCTGCTCTATTGGTAGCATTCAACACCACCAATTGCTTTCCTCTTGAAACCCCCTCTCCTTGGTTTCCCTAACATGATAGCTATTCTGCTTATCTTCACACTATTGTGAATGTTCTTTTCCAGCTACACCACAAGGTGGGATTCAAACCTCAGCTCTCTTTCTCAGAGACATCATTCATTCTACAGCTTCAATGGTTAACTCCAAGGGTCTCTTTTCCGAAAGTATATTCTAGAAAACGTTTGTTTTCCTGAATGTTAATAGACCAGCATTTCTAAAAATGTTTTTGTATGATGTGAAAAAGGTATTCTCTGTCAACATTCACCCACAAAAAAGAGATCTCATAGTCTGATAAGTCAATAAATTAAACTGTTTGAAATTCTACAAATGAATTTAAATTTCAAATTCTTTTTTTTTTTAATTTTTTTTCAACGTTTTTTATTTATTTTTGGGACAGAGAGAGACAGAGCATGAACGGGGGAGGGGCAGAGAGAGAGGGAGGCACAGAATCGGAAACAGGCTCCAGGCTCTGAGCCATCAGCCCAGAGCCTGACGCGGGGCTCGAACTCACGGACCGTGAGATCGTGACCTGGCTGAAGTCGGACGCTTAACCGACTGCACCACCCAGGCGCCCCAAATTTCAAATTCTTACAATTAAGGTTAAGGACTCAATTTTAGCCAATATTTGCATAAAACATAGATTTCTTAGGTTTTCAATGACCATTTTAATACAATTATAAATAGAACGCTAATAATTATACAGATTTTATTTTTACTTTACTCATATGTAATTCTTCATAATCTTTATATGAACATTGATGACTATACAAAAACTGCAGGAACATCTGGCACCTTAGAATCTGTAGGTTATGTCACTCGTGGTCTTGTCGATGAATTTGGGTATTCTTATCTTGACCTATAAAGATGTTATTCAACCAGCATTTCTATAATGTGCAAAACAAACTTAGGCCAAGTTGTGAAAGTGCAACCTCCATTTAATAAGGTTGGGATTATGACTTATTTCTTATTGCTTTGTGTGAGATTCTATAAATTTTTGAAGAAAATACATGGACTTTCAAGTCTCAAGGATGTATTTCAAGGCTTCTTTTCTGTTTCTAAAATGTCAATGTGGGCATTTATTGAGAAAACATGTGTTGAACTCTTCCTATTGTCTGGGTCTTATGATAGATCTTAGGAAAACAAAAATGAATGATACATACTTGCTGTCTTTCAAAGTTTCCGACAAGCTAGATCCATAATTTTAAACCAGAAGTAAACGCATGTGACATAGCAGGAATACCAGTCTAACAATCGAATTTCTCCCCAGTTGTCTCCTCGGGCAATCTGCTTTCCTCAACACTTTGTCAATTCCATACCTTAGGGCCAGGTTGTCCTTTTCCAGGTGGTCCTTCTGGGCCTCTTGTTCCTGGAAGCCCTGCTTCTCCCTAGAGGAAATGACAATGATGCCTTAGCTGACTCTCCATGGACAGTTTGTGTAAGCCCACCTTGTCTCCTTTTCTGGTCAGTGGATTCTCTGCTGAGACCCTCCGAAATAAGACCTTCATTCTAGTCTTAAAATGGATTTGGAAATCTACCAACTTTAATAAATTAATATCAAGCTCTAGTTTAGCTCAGAGCCGCTGAAATATGAAAAAGTCCAATTTCTCAGCCAATTTTCAAAGACTATACTCACTTTCCTATGGCTCATCATTCACATGTGATGGTTTGGCTTAAAAAGAAAAAAAAAATGGAAAGACCTTCAGCCTTTCCATCTGCTATTTTTCTCTACTTATATTGAAAAATGAGTATTTCAAATGTCAATTCATAACACTTCAGAAAATCTTTACAATGGCCTTACTTCCAGAATGCATTTACAGCCTCTCATTTTGGAGGGGGAAAAAGTGTTTTTCTCTAAGGCTACACTCAGGTACTTTCTAGGAATCACAAAGGGACTAGATCACTGGAGGGTACCATGGTCGAAACACCAGAGAGAAAGCAGAGAGCATGAGACCCTGTTCACCCATTAAATTGGTGCTCTTCCTCTCTGAAATAAGTGGAAAAGGAAATTTATAATTATGAGATGTTTTAAAAAGACTAAGCTTGTCCTGGATGGTTTACTTTGAGTTCCTGCAGGACCAAGGTATCAGTGTGGTTCAATAGTTTTTACTCTAGTCACGGAAAAACATACTGTTGTTACCTTCTTTCCTGCAGCCCCATCCTCTCCTGGTACTCCTGGTTGTCCTGGGAGCCCTGTTGAGCCTGGCTCCCCCTGGTGGATGAGCAAAGATTTTATTTCCCAGAAATTCATATTTATCTATAAGTGTCATGTTTACCATAATTTAAATTCATATTTATGCACCACCATTTTGAGGTACTTACCAACTGTATATCTTACAATATTTGAAACAAATCTCTGAATGGGGAAATCTGAGTAGTAACCAGTAGTAATGAAATTATTTGACCTTGGGCAAGTTACTTCAACTTCTTGGATCTCAGTTTTGGATTATGTTGTTCTGGATTGAACTGTAAACTCAAAGAAGATATGTCAAAGTCCTGACCTCTGGTACCCGTGAATGTGACCTCATTTGGAAATTGGGTCTTTATAGATGTAACCAAGTTAAAATGAGATCATCAGGGTGGGCCCTAATTCAATATGACTTCTGTACTTAGAAGAAGAAGCAAACGCCATGTAAAGACAGACACATGGGAAGAACTCCATGTGATGACAGAGGCAGAGACAAGAGTGGTGCCACTGTGTGCCATGGAATGCCAAGGATTGGCAGCCAGCACCAGAAGCTGGGCAGAGGCAAAGAAGGATTCTTCCTTACAGGTTTCTGAGAAAGCATGACTCTGCAGACACTTTGATTTTCGACTTTGAACCTCGAGAATTGTGAGACAACAAATTTCTGTTGTGTTGAACCACAGTGTGTGATTCTTTGTATAGCAACCCTAAGAAGTTAACATGAAAGTGAAATTTCAGCTCTAATATTCAGTACTGCTACTTGCTTTCAAGTTAATTTGTATTTAAGAATACACTCTTTAAAGTGTTTAGAGATAACATGTGCTACCTTCAAACAGTGCCAGAGTGTTTATTGCATTCATTAACAGCAAAAATATTAAAAATAAGTGAAAGTCATTTCACCTAACTTAGCTAAAAAAAAAAAAAAACAAACTCGTGAAGATAAAAGCACAGTAAACCTGAAAATAAGTAGAAGGATATGGTAAGGATAAGAGCGGATAGTAATAAATTTGAAAGCCAAAAGTAAGAAAAGTAACAAAATTAAAGGGTATTACCTTTAAAAACTAATAAAATAAATAAGCCTCTACTAGCAGGAATTACTAATACTAAAAATAAAAGTCACAGTTAAACAGTATTAAGAGTTAAAAGGAAATATAACTATATACATATAATAAAAATTTTAGAAAAATTTTCATGACAATTTCAGACAAATGTATTGGAGAACATTAATAAATAATCTTTAAGAAAAATATAAATCACTTAAATGACATAGGAGAAACAGACGAGCTAAATGAACGAGAAGCATCAAAAAATTGAATCAGTAATGAAAATCTCTAACTTCTTTTCCTTCTAAGATCACAGGCTTCGTTGGCTTAACAGTCAAGCCTTATAAATTCTTTAATCTTTGAAGAACAGATATTCCCTATCTTATACAAATAGTTGGGAAAAACAGTAAAAGAAGGAAGTCTACCCAATTTATTTCACAAGGGTAATAAAACCTTAATTAAAGTCACACAATAATAGGATGAGTAAACTACATTGTAGACCAGACTACCTATGAATATAGATATAATGTAAATTTCCAGTCAAAATGCAGGATTAGGGGCCAGATTTAATTTCCTCCCTGACACAACTAAAAACCAGACAAAATATATAAAACAGTATCCTTCAAAACATTAGACACCAGTAATGAAGGATAATAATACCGGGGAGCAGGGAAACAAATTACGTAAACACTATACTTTCTCCAGTTTGCTGCCAGGGTAGTTACCAGGCCATGGTGTATGGAAGGAGAATCTGGAGAAAGTTCAGAAATCTCTCCAATTTCAGGAGACAAAGGTAGGAGTCTGGGTAAGCCAGGTATCAAAAATTCACAGACTAGATTACCTGATAGGAAGAAGGTACACAGAACAATGAAGCTCTGAGGAGTGTCCCCTCAAATATTCAAGTAAATACTGTTCAGCACAGTGTGACAAAACTACCTGACTCCCAGAAAACAACCAACTGAAAAGAGTATAAAGAACTGGCAGCAGACCAGAAACGGTGCCTGGTTCCAGTGGCAAAAAAGGAAATCTCACAATTCTGAGGGCATGTATTAGAGTTCTAGAAAATGTCTTGCTTCAGTAGTCGGGAAAAATGAACCCTAGACTAAATGCCGCCCCAGTCCTACCTAAGAAAGCTTAAAAGCAAGACCAAGAGGTTCAAGCTGTTTTAAAGTGACTTAAAAGAATCCAGGACAATGCATAGAAATACAGAGATATGTATAGGAATACAAAAACGTCTAGATCCCCAAAAGGTAAAATTTATGAAGTTTGGATCTAGCCAAAAATTATCAGGAATTCAAAGAAACTAGGAAAAAGATGACCAAAAAAAAAAAAAATGACACAGGTGATAGAATTGGTAGGTAAGTACACTGGAACAGTTATTATACTGCATTCTATATGTTCAAGAAACCAAAGGAAAGTTGAAATACATTAAATAGAGACAGGAAGGTAGAGAAAGATACAAATTGAACTTCTAGAGTTGAAAATTGCAAAGTAGGAGATGAAGAGATACACTGGATAAAATTCAAAGCAAATTAGACATCACAGAAAATCAATGAACTGAGAGACATAGCAATAAAAACTATCTTAAATGAAGCAGAGAGAATAGAGACTGAAAAGGAATGAGCAGAGCATCAGGAAAACAGCCAAATATAAGTAAAACGGAGATTCCTGGATGAAGACAGACAGTGGGAAATATTTTGAGAAACAATGGCCTAATGTTTCCAAATTTGATGAGATCGCTAACCTACAGATCCAAGAAAATCAATGAACTGCAAGCACAAGAAATATGAAGAAAACAAAACTAAGACACATTGTAATCACAGGGCTCAAAACTAGTGATACAGAGAAAACCTAAAAGGTAGCCAGAGAAGAGAGACATATAGAGAAACAAATGTGTAGATTCTAACAGATTTCTCATCAGAAACAATGCAAGTGAGAAGACAGTGGAACAACATCTTGAACATACAAAAAGAAACAAAACAAAAACAGCCATCAACCTAGAATGCCATACCCAGTGAAAATATGGACAAAATAAAGACTTTTTTGGAAACAAATGTGGCAGTTTCCTGAAAAGCTGAGTAGATACCTACCATATGACCTAGCCATTTCACTCCTAGGCATTTATCCAAGAAAAATGACAGCATATGTCTATACAAAGACATGTACATAAATGTTCATAACAGCTTTATGTAAACTATCCCAAATCTGGAAACAACCAAGCGCCCACCAACATGTGACTAGATGAACAAATTATGGTATGTCCATACAGTGGAATACTATTCAGCAATAAAAAGAACAATAAAAAAAGAGGCTGTTCATAGATGTTAAACATGGATCTCAAAGTAATTTTGCTGAGTAAAAGAGAAGACAGAAAAAAAAGCTTACACGATATATTATTCTATTAATATAATATTCGAGGAAATGCAGACTAATCTATAATGACAGAAAGCAGATCAATAGTTACCAGAGATTGCAAAGCAGATCAGTAGAAGTTAGGGAGGGATGGAGGGATGGAGGGATGGAGGGATGGTATTACAAAGGGACACATAATAATTTTGGGGGTGGGGGATGATGGATACTTGATTTGGTTTTGGTGATGGTTTCAAGAACATATACATATGTTTTATCAAAGTGTACACTTTAACCATGTGCCTTTATTGTATGTCAACTATGCAATAAATGGAATTGTTTAAAATGGATGAAAAAAATCCTGAATAAAAGATTAGTCGATTAAATTGCTATCATTAAAAAAGTTATACATCATGATCAGATGGGTTTATCTCAAGAATGCAGAATGGTTCAATACCTAAAAATTCTGGAAATGCAATATACTACTATTAACAGGTTAAAAGAGAAACATAAAACAATTATCTTAGTAGAGGCAGAATCTGATAAAATCCAATACTCATAATTAATAAGGAACTTTTGGTACATCTGAAACAGAAAGTAATTATCTTAACACAGTAGAGGTTGTCTATCAAAACCCTACAATAAATATCCCACTTAAAATTGAAATTTTAGGGGTGCCTGGATGGCTCAGTCAGTTGAGCATCTGACTTCAGCTCAAGTCATGATCTCGAGGTTCTTGGGTTCAAGCCCCCCACCAGGCTTTGTGCTGACAACTCGGAGTCTGGAGCCTTCTTCTGATTCTGCATCTCTCCCTCTCTCTCCCTCTCTCTCTCTGCCCCTCCCCCGCTTGTGCTCTGTCTCTCTCTCTCTCTTAAAAATAAACATTAAAAAAAATTTTTTAAGTGAAATTTTAGAAGCACTTCCTTTGAAGTCACTTCTTTTACACATTGCACTGGAGGTCCTGTCAGTGTATAATTTTTAAAAATGAATAGGAAAAAAGCTAAAAAGAAATAGGTAAAACAGTTTTTATTTTCAGACGATATGATTACGTACACAGGGAATAAAAAACGAAGACTTTGTAAACAATTAGAAACAATAAGAGGAAGGTGCCTAGGTGGCTCAGTCAGTTGAGCATCTGACTCTTGATTTCAGCTCAGGTCATGATCTCACAATTCGTGAGATGGAGCCCTGCATTGGGTTCTGTGCTGACAGTGTGAAGTCTGCTTGGGATTCTCTCTCTCCTTTCTCTCTGCCCCTTTCTCCACGCGCTCTTGCTCTCTCTCTCTCTCAGAATGAATAAATAAATAAACTTAAAAATAGAAATAAAAGATACTGTCAGGTGCCTGGATACAAAAATCAATACACCAAAAAACAAACAACGCCACCAACAAAATAATACTTTTCCTGTAGACCTGGAATAGCTAATTAGAAGATGTAGAAAAAGAAAACAATTCACAATTGCAAAACATTTCTCCAATGTACTTTTTAAAAAATGTGTATTTATTCTTGAGAGAGAGACAGAGTGTGAAGTGGGGAGGGCAGAGAGAGGGAGACACAGAATCCAAAGCAGGCTCCAGGCTCTAAGCTGTCTGCAGGGAGCGGAGCCCGAAGCAGGCCGAACCCACAAACTATGAGATCACAACCTGATCTGAAGTCCAACACTTACCCGACTGAGGCACCCAGGATCCCCTCCAATGTACCATTATAACTGAAAAACTACAAGATCTATATGGATAAAATGACAAATATTTTTCCCGGAAAATTAGTTTTACTCTGTGGTTTGAAAGACTCAGTATTTAAATTTTTTTCAATGTTTTATTTATTTTTGAGAGGAAGAGAGAGACAGAGAGCAAGCAGTGGAAGGGCAGAGAGAGAGGGAGACACAGAATCCACAGCAGGCTCCAGGCTCTGAGCTGCCAGCACAAAGACATGGGGCTCAAGCCCATGAACTGTTAGCTCATGACCTGAGCCAAAGTCAGATGTTTAACCAACTGAGCCACCCAGGCGTCCCTGAAAGAGTCAATATTTAATATGAAGGTTCAATGCAATGCTAGTCAGAGGCTCCAATGGGATATTTTGTCAAATTTGACAAGTCAATCCTGAAATGAGTATGTTAGATTCAGGAATAACCAGGAAAGAAATTGGGAGTATTTTCCCTGTTGATGATAAAACTTATAAATCGATCATAATCAAGACAGAGATGTAATAGCTCTGAGAGAGAAATAGACAAATGGGGCAGAATAGAGAACTCAGACACTGATCCTCACACATAGAGAGCTTGACGTATGACATAGGTGGAGTTACAAATCAGTGCAGCGAAGACAGACTGCTCAGTAACTGATGTGGGGATAGCTGGTTATCTGTATGGGGAAGAAAAAGATCACCACGTTGCCCCATATACAAAAAATAAACTGTAGTGGAATAAAGACTAAATACCTAAATTTTAAAAAACAAAAACACACCAAGTTTTAAGAAGAAAATACATGAGGATCTTTATGACTTTGGAGTCAAGAAATGTGTAATATTCAGAGAGCTGAGACCATAATGGGATAGAAATACACCAAAATTTAGGACTTCTGTATACTAAAAGGTACCCTGTAAAAAAGACAAGCCATAGCCCTGGAGGTGATGTCTGCAACCTAAACAACAAAGAATTAATATCCAGATACAGAAAGAGCTATTAATAAAAAAGGAACACCAAGCCTTTAAAAAAAATGAATATCTACAGGAATTTACAAAAGAGGAAAGCTGAAGGTCCATTAAGCACACAAAAACTGTTCAAACAGTTACCAGGGAATAGAAATTAAAACAATGAGATTTCTCATTCACACTTCCTGTTGGCCAGAAGGTAGAGAAAGGAGCGTTGTCATATATTGCTGGAAGGAGGGCAAATGGGCAGAGTACCCATCATCCATTTTGGACAGGATTTTCACAATGTCAGACGTGAAAACTTGCCTATACTCTATGATCTTCCAATTCTGCTCATAGTGTTTATCACCTACTAGTAAGAGAAACTTGCAGTCTGACTTACGCGAAAGGCAACTTGTAGAATGCTTATGGCAGCATTGTTGGCAAAGGCGAAAAATGAGAAGCAATTTAAATGTCAATCAATAGGAAAATGGATACATTTTAAATGAGATATTTTTATACAACAGACTACCATAGACAAAGAAAATGAGTAAATTAAAGGTATAGGAAAACAAATAAGACATGAGACTGAATACAGATATATGGCAGAATGATACATTATGTAAAGTTCAAGAACACACAAAAGATATATGTGGTTTATGTATAAAAACATGTGGGAAAATTATAAAAACTTTGAAAGAATGATAAATACCCAAGTCATGAAAATAACACATCAGGGGAGGGTGGGGAGGGGCCATGAGATTGAGGGGCACAACCAGAGGCCTCTACATATATCTGTAATTCTTCTTTTTTTTTTTTTATAAAACTCTATTTTAAAAAATTTTTTTAGTTTATTTATTTTGAGAGAGAGAGAGGGAGCGAGCACAAGCAGGGAGGGGCAGAGAGAAGGAGAGACAGAATCCCAAGCAGGCTCTGCACCATCAGTGAGATCATGTGAGATCATGACCTGAGCCAAGACCAAGAGTCAGATGCTTAACCAACTGTGCCAACCAGGTGGCTTCTTCTTAAAAATAATGCTTTTAATGCTTCTTCTTAAAAAATAGCTAGCATGAACAAGGCAAAATGTTAACACTGGATAAAGCTGGGTTGTGGAATACATGGGTGGGTTTGTTTGTTTGTTTTGCATTATTCTCTGTACTATTGAGTATGTTTGAAAGATTTCCTTTTCTGAAGTGAGAGAAGCTTAAGATTGTTCATCTAGTTAGTGGCAAAACTGGGATTTAGACAAGGAGTCTAACTGCTGAGCCTTACTATCCTACATTGCCTTTCTGAAATTGGCACATGAATGATGTAATATGTGTATATACAGATCCGTACACTACATAGATGTATGGTGATATATGTAAGTCGCACTTAGCACTTAGCATATTGGGTGGCACATCAAAACCATTCAACAAATGGCAGCTATTATAACCATTGATTTATATTAGTAATTGCTATTTACATTGGTATGTTTTGTAGCCTTTGTAATTGTATGTTTATGTATATGTAATGTGTATATTCTTCTAGACCCACATCTTACACATCCCAAATACTTATACAAACCGTGACCATGTCAGCAGAAACAATGATGGAGTTTAATCCTCAGTGTGGCTAGCCAGGTCCTATATGCCTTCAGGATTACTTCTAGAAATTGTGAAGGGCAAAGTAAGAATTCATTCATTTACTTAACAGCATTTATTGAGTACCTATCATGTCACCAAAACTGGGGATCCACTAACAAACAAGACGAAAAAAGAAACCAGGTCCCTGCCACAGGTGAGAAGCACTATTTAATAGTCTAGCGTAAAGCAAGCCAGATACGTGATTGTAAATTTTCTAGTAGCCACATTTACAAAATTAAAAGAAACAGGTGAAAATCATTCTACTAATGTATTTTACTTACTTTAATGGATCTGAAATTTCATCACTTGAATATGTAATCAACATGCAAATGTAATGACATAGTTCACATTCTTTGTGCCAAGCTTGGTAACCTAGTGTGTATTTCACACTTATCCCACATCCCACTACACACTCAACATGTTTCCAGCATTCAGTAACCATGTGTGGCCAGTGGCTGCAATGTTGACCAGGGTCTCTCGTGAGCGGATTAGTCAGATGAGAAGCAATTCAGAAAGCATGCAAGTTGAGGTAAGTGGTAAAAGCAAAGGAAACTGCAGGCTGAGACATGAAATAACTGGGTAGTAGGAGTGGGGTAGGCATACTTTAGGCTTAAGGAATGACTTTCTGAAGAAGTAGCTTTTGAGCTTGCACCTGAAACACAAGCCAGCGGCAAGCAAGATGAGGAATGTACCCTTTGCTGCAATCCTACCGTGCTAGGTGCCCTGTTTTACAATAGGACAGGCAAAAATGTTCTTAAAGAATCAATCTGTGCCAAAAGAGGGCCTCTGATGCTAATAAATATATGAATAAAAAAACGGCGGTTGTTAAAATAAACTAAGATTTTTGGTTCTTTTTAAATGATAAGAGTTACACTGAGCATCACTTTTCCGAACAAATATTCTCCTCTGGTGAAATAACAGATGACACATGCATGATCTGTATTGCATTTGGATATGAATGAAACTTCACATAATATGACATAATATGACATAAATTATCTAAGTGCTTCTGATTGGGATGGTCAGCTCACCTTTGGGCCTTGTACTCCAATTCCCACTGGCCCTCTAGGACCGGTAGCTCCTGTTTGGCCTACTTCTCCCTAGAGAGGAAAGAGTATTTGAAGAGTATATGACTACAACAGTAAAATAAAAATAATATATTCCTGCCTTAAGAGCTAAGTGCTCTCTTACAACAACACAATAAGATAAAACAGAGCTTTATGTCCTCAATTCATATATGTGTTTGAATATATATATATAGTAAATATATATTGATTATATTATTAATATCAATGCTCACAATATGTTGTAATGTAAAATATGAAAATATGTGAATATATTATGTTTTTAAGTATATGTTTCTATGTAATTCAAATATATATATGCATATATATATATATATATATGCCTAAAACCCCTTTAGGTAGATGGAGTTTTACCAAATTTGTATAATGGGCTGGCTTAAAATACAGGCTAGGTAGCATACTTAAAAGGTGGAGGGCACCTGGAATATAGGCAGTTACATTCCACATCAACTAAAATTGACACATGAGAAGCCCAAGTGACTGCTAATCAAGGGCAATATCGTGAACAGACAGAATGACCTGAGCTTCCAATGGTGAGCCCAGATCAAAAGTCTCAAGGACAGTAACTTTATGCCGTCAAGTGCTTCTCACACGGGAATCTCTAAGGAGTGTACTGGAAGGTAACTACTCTCAGAGGAGTATTTATTTAATGATCATTAGTGACCATTTGAAGCAACATTAAGTATAGCTAGTTAAATAATAAGTGCCATGCTTCTCCCTAAGGATAAATAATAGCTGTTAATTTAGGACATAATAAGATTCCCATGTTCACAGAAAAGTTTTATGTATTTCTGACTCCATATCTTTAATTAAATGTTTCAGGAGTTTGACCTATTGTGGGAGTGTTGGTCAGAATGAATTAGCAAGCCCACAGGTGGCCTCTACTGACAATCCTCCTTGAATTGCTAGAATAGGATCTCTTGAGAAAACGTAATAAAACAGTAAATTAAGATTGCATAAATAAATGTGTCTAAGAGCATAAAGAATACACATTACCTTATCTAAACCATCAGGAATATCCATAATGTTTTGCATTAAGTAGAAATCTGATGTTTAAGTTCATTTCATGTACTGCTTTCCCAATGCACTGGCTCCTGACCAGGAAACAGCAATAGACTATGGATGTACTAAATTCTGCTTTCATTTAGAAAGTTACCTTGGGGAAAGAAAGAAAGAAAGAAAGAAAGAAAGAAAGAAAGAAAGAAAGAAAGAAAGAAAGAAAGAAAGAAAGAAAGAAAGAAAGAAAGAAAGAAAGAAAGAAAGAAAGAAAGAAAGAAAGAAAGAAAGAAAGAAAGAAAGAAAAAAGAGAAAGAAAGAGAGAGAGAGAGAGAGAGAAAGAAAGAAAGGGAGAAAGGGAGAAAGGAAGGAAGGAAAGAAAAGAAAGAAAAAGAAAAGAAAGAAAGTTACCTTAGAACCAGGTAAGCCTTGTCCTGGGGGCCCTTGTGGACCAGGTGGACCCATAGGACCTTGGATTCCCTTTAAAATAAAATGTTTAAAAATAGTATTAGTGAAATTCAGAAATTTGGATAAAACTAGTTTCATATCCTCTAACATGAAATTTTAGTTCACATCACATAATACATTACTCATCCTCAATATTTGTTGAAAGGCATGGCAGAGGCTGCTAGTTGAACCATAATATGCATTCTCCCCTTTATCCATAGTAAAAGAATTTTAGCTGACCTGCATGGCTGCCTAGAATAATGACCATATTTCCCAGTCCCTTGTGGAGACAGGCTATGGCATATGGACTGGATTCTGGCCAATGGGATATGAATGGAAGTGATGTGTGCAATTTCTGATTCATGACAAAGGAGGAAGTATGCCTTCCCCTTCCATGTTCCCCTGCCCCAGTGGCTGAAGTGAAGACATACTGGTTATTGTGGATCCTGTGGGTGAGGAAAGTACCCTTGGAAGGGCAGACTCATAAGAATGAAGAAGACCAAACCCCTGAAGACCCTGATGAGCAGAGCCACCACACCAGCTTGGGGTTGCAAATAAGAGAAACAAAATTCCGTCTTGTGAGCTTATTTCACATCTCAGTCTCATGCAGGCAAACCTATATTCTAGTTGCATCAATGAAAATATATCAGGATATTAAGTTGAAGGTTTGGCCATAGGCTCTAAAAAGCAATAGCCTATAGACATCAAATTGAAGAATGTTCCAACACTAGACTCTCACTCACATTGTGGATATAAAAAGGGGAAAGAGACAGGATTTAATAAGTTCTTCTTTGGAGAAAGTAGTCTTACAAAGCATTTTCTTTGCAGAAAATGAGAGGGATTTGGGTTGCTTCCCTCTTTAGCCATTTCTAGAGAGGGAGCTTCAGTGAAACCACTTATTGACCTTGATTTTTGCTTTGGGGACACAAGGGACCTTTGTCTGCCTCATACCTGGGAGAGCTAAAATGGACTATGATGGTCAAGAGGGGCATGGGTGGGGTCGGTTGGGGGGGAGCAATCAGCCCATCCATCCAGGGTCTGTCAGCACAAAGGCCACACTAGTTTTTTTCTGTGGACCAGATGTACTCTAGATGAGAGACAGGGTTGGCCTGGAATTGTTTTGAATCCTGGCCAAGAGGACCTGGAGGAGCTGTGGAACTCCAACAGAGAGAGTCAGTATTAAATGAACCCCCAGAAAAGCAGAGGTTGACGGGGAGAAATGACTGGAGCAAGAGAGTTCTTCATCCATGTCCCGAAAGTGGCAGTCACAGGGGCAAGGCAGGAGCCCCACAAGGACACTTAGTATCAAACATCTGTCAAGACCAGAGGATCCGAAGCCATGTGACAACAGACCAGCCAGGAAAGAACCTCTGTGGCCTCCCCCCTCTACCCTCATCCTTGACTCAGCCTGGGAGGGATGAGAAGCACGATCCCTCCCACGGACCACAGGCTCTCCCTACAGCTCATACCAGATGAATGAAGATTAAAAGGAAAATTAACATATTGACTAGATAATTTGCATTACATAATTAAAACTGTGATTTACAACTTAGAGGTGACACAATAAGTTTTATTACCTAAAAGTGATAAGAAAAGACTGAGGCTTGTTGGTAATTTCTTCCAGAAAAAGAAAAAACTTTCCCCACTGGAAAATATTTAAGGGATGATGAGGAAAAAACTAAAATTTTATTTCACTTACACCTCACAAGCCATGCTTGTATAAATAATGGTTATAGATATATGATTGGTTTATTACAAATGGCATCCCCTTTTCTCCAGCTGGATGATACAACTGCTGTTTATTTTTTAATTATAAACACAATTCCCCTTTTCTCTGGTTAATGAAGATGAAGCAGCGTAAACAATTTAAGAAAGCTAAGGTTATTATAATAAGGAATTAAAATGTTATTATTAGAAGGAATCGTTTACAATAGTCTACAAGTAGCATGGTATGTGACAAGGAACCAAAAAATTCAAAGGGTTATGTGCACTTATGTGTATGTGGTTATTTGTATTTCACTCCAATTTGTAACAGAGTTGAAGTTGTCAAGCCTCCAAACATTTAATGAAAATCTGCCGGCCACTTGAGTCATATTATAAACGTGTTCCTGAAAACAAGAATTCCCTCCAAAACATGAGTGGGAAAATTCATTTCTATAAGAGAATTAGGGAGATCTAGCAACAATCATTCCATGGGTAAACATGTTCAATTAAGGATAAGAAGAAAAATGAATAACTGTATAAATGGAGGTTAAATGTAAGTAGGATTTAAATCATTTGTCTTAAAAGAGCAAATACACTCTTTTCTTATTTAAAGCAGTTTATAAATAACACATTCTATTCAATCTCCTACCGATAGGGGTCAGCTCCTAATAGACAGGTCTACCTTAAAAGTTATCTTCTCTTGGAAAAGGAGAGAAAGGGGTGAGAAAACAAAAGAAGTCAGAGATGTTTTTTAACCTGAAGCACAACAACATCCACCAAGATCCAGTAGTAAAGGCAATAGGAAGTTGCAGGTGGGAGATCCAGGGTTTACAGGGCATCTGGAAAGATTTGGCTTTTTTTTGGACCTAATTTTCAGGCCTATAGTGGTAACTCAGCACCAGGACCACAAGACTCAGGAAGCAACACGACTGCCCAGTCACATCCAGGACCAGAATGTAAGCCTGTATGAAATTGGCAAATAAACTACAAAGTGTGAGGCTGCTTGATGCTGTAGTCAAACCATAATCCTTATGTAATCAAAATATCCAGCTCTTAATTATTATCTAAATACTTATATACAGACTTATCTTGGCTTTTCCTGCATCTTAACCTTCCTAATGTATTACACTAGGATTTCTACAAAGAGAAAGGAAATGGAAAGAGGAGTTATATCCAGATTTGCTGTTGCTTGGATTGACAATAACAACAACAAAAATACTAATTAATTACTAGATGTTTAGAAATAAACCCAGAGTTAATGTCAACAATGAGATTTGGAATTATCCTTTTTTAATCCTCTTTTCCCATTGTCCTAGATAAGGGAAGCACTGTTCATTCTCTAGGCAATGGAATAATTCAAACCTTAATCATAAATCTTAATCAACAGATTGGCTACTTTCTATGCAGGGGGACATTCAGCATAAATTTGGATTTGTTCGTCACGTTGATTAAATGAGATTCTGTAGGTAGATAGCACTATTATATTATCTTTGTATTACTCAGATCTAACAAAATTGCCCATCTTTTCCAAAAGTTATGGTCAGAAGATTTGGGAAGCAGTTCCAGCCGTGAATGTAGAGACATCCTCAGAGTGCTTTCCTTTCTTCTGACCGAGGGAGGCCAAATGTTATTTATAAACCCTCTCTGTGATTTGCTTCTATTCAGGAACAGTACCCCTTAAATTAAGTGGTTACCTCTGATTCTGGTGCTGGTTTTAAGTTTAATGTTTTTTTTAAGATTGGTACATGGCTGGGGAGTAGGAAAGACTACTCTATTGGCATTGGGAGAAAGTGGGATCTAATCATTCACAAAGCCTCAAGGGGAAAATACACAAACCCACAGGTAAATAAACCACTGCTCCTAAGGAAAACTAAAAATATAAACTCAATCTGAAACTCTTATCCTGTTAATTAGACATGAAGGTTAAAAGTCACAGCTCCGGGGCACCTGGGTGGCGCAGTCGGTTAAGCGTCCGACTTCAGCCAGGTCACGATCTCTCGGTCCGTGAGTTCGAGCCCCGTGTCGGGCTCTGGGCTGATGGCTCAGAGCCTGGAGCCTGTTTCCGATTCTGTGTCTCCCTCTCTCTCTGCCCCTCCCCCGTTCATGCTCTGTCTCTCTCTGTCCCAAAAATAAATAAACGTTGAAAAAAAAATTAAAAAAAAAAAAAGTCACAGCTCCAAGAAGCACACATTTTATTTTTTAAGTCTTTGGAAGTTCTAGAAAATAAAATCTCATAGAACCATCTTTTCCTTCCCTACACTTACTTTTGGATGTACATCCCCTTATGCTTTGACTATCAAATATACTCAGAGGTGTTTGCAGGACTGGCTTTCAACGAACAGTAGGATTTGGCCAGAATGTTCCGTACTGAAAGGAAAGGGAGAAAGCTTGGATTACCTGTTCCCCTTGACTCCCAATTCCGGGGATGCCCATTGGCCCTTGGGGTCCCGCAGGTCCCAAATCCCCCTGTGTTGAAAATAAGAGAGAAATATAACAATAAACCTCATTCTTTCATACTTTGCTAATCTTGAATTATGCTGAATTGAAATCCATCTATAGCATAAAATGGTTCAACATAAAAAGTTAGAAAACTCTTTCTTTTAAACAGTTTATGGTTCAAGTTTGCCAAAGTAGTGAATGCTAGTTCCACTGTTTAGTCTAAATTGGTGACTATTTGTACCTGTTTGTATTTATCAGTCATTTTTCTCACAGGAACACAAAATTCCTAAATGGTTGTTATAATGACACAACTGCTTCCTGTTAGGATTATAACAAATATTTAAATGTATAATATTCATTGGGTACAAAAAAATCAGGATTTGAGAGAGAATTTGAAGAGAAATGTTTTAAAATTATCTAAATACCTTTCCCCTCCACATCTTATAAAAATATGCTTTAAAAATTAAGAAGTTATTTAAGGTAAATGCAACAGAACTGAAGAACCTCACCTTTCCTTTCTCTGAAATAAATTTGGGAAGCAAAGTGGGAGTTATCAGCAAGAAGAACACTATCATTAATTCTTTGTGTGTTTCAGCAGGTACCCGTGAGTGCCTATTATGTGCTAGGAATTATTCCAAACGCTGGGGAAGCAACAGTGACCTAAGCAGCCAAAAATCTCTGTTCTCATGGAGCTTACATTTTAGTGGGAAAAACAGAAGACAGTAAACAGGATAGATAAAATAAATAATATGTTAAAGAATGACAAGTGCTAAGCAGAAAGCTAAATCAGGGAAGGGGGGGACAGCTACAATTTTGCATAAAGTGGCCAGAGATGACCTCACCAGAGAGAGAAAATGAATCCAGTAGAAACATAGAAAAAAAGCATTCCAGGCAGAGTAAACATCCACTGCAAGGATGATGATGCCAGAACAGCCCAGAACAGCAAAGACACAATGTGTTGCATATTTTATCTTATTTTTTATTTTTATTTTTTTAAAGCAGGCTCCATGCCCAATGTAGGGCTTCAAGTCACAACCCCTGAGATCAAGAGTCGCATGCTCTATCAACTGAGCCAGCAGGCCCCCCAGATATTCAAATGTCAGTTGTATTTAGGCTATATCAAGGTCCATAAACTTTTCCTTACATGGTTGGATAGTAAATATTTTATTCTCAAGGACCGTAATAAGGTCTCTATCATAATTAATGAATGCTGCTTTGGTAGTGCAAAAGCAGCCCCAGCCAATACCTAAATGAACAGGTGTGCCTGTGTTCTAAAACACTTTATTTATAAGAACAAGCAGCCAGCCCTAGTTTGCCAATACCTGGGCTAAATAAGTATGTTTTTTATAAACAAATTTGTATCATCAATAGTAAATTAAACTAAACTCATAGAACCATAGTTCTGTTGTACTCAGTTCTCACTGCTCCAAAGGAAGAAAGAGCATCTTTACATATTTTTAGGAGCTAGAGTTACAACCAGGGCTGCATGATTCAAGCCAAGAACTGTGTTACAACTAAAATTGGTATAAGTCACTTTTTACCAGTATCTCTGCTGTTTAAATACAGGTATGTGGAAGAGACAGTTACCAGTAAATAAAAGAAATAAGTAATTCAAAACTGAAACACAAGACCCAAGATAATCATGGATCTAAGTCATTACTGTAATATATAAAATCTGATGGCATGCTTAGAAATTAACATACATGACTCCAAATTGATATGAATTCTGTTTTTTGCGCATTTCTTATATCCTCTCCCCCCTCTACAGCTTTCTGTGCCCTCTGGTCTGTTGGGCCTTATCAGCCCCCAGCAGCTTCTATCAGCAGCCTCAATACCACTTCTAATCTGGGGACAATCTGTAGCTATTTTAAAGAAGACAAGTGACTAGTGAGAAAGAGACAAGCAATGGCAGGTAGGCCATGGTGTTGTGTTGAACATAAACGGTTTTACAGGCTACCAGTATCAGATATGAACATTCTATGTAATGAACCAAGACAAAAGCAAGAGGGGTCTATAGCCATGTCTGAACACAGACAAAAACAAAAAAACAACATCCAAACAACCCATTCCTAGACAAATGATCAAACATCCCCCTATTTGAGCTAAAATGAATGGCTATTTCTTTACCAATTATAGCTAAACCTGACTCCATTTTTCCCACCTCCTAGATAAGACTCATTAAAACATCCAATCTTAAAATTACCTCACCTTAAAATTACCTGCAGCGTCCAATCCAAACCCAACCTGTACTTTCTTAGACACTCCCCAAGTCACCTAACACAAGCCCAAGTCCTATAAAGAAAACTTTCATCTTCTTACTGAGTAGTGATGGGTTCCCCATGGTATGTGGTCTCCCTCACTGCAATGAGTCTATAAAACCTAACTTTGTTCAACTATAGGTGAATCCCTGTTGGTCCTTGTAGGAGGGCACCAACGCTAGGTTTCTTAAATGAGTTCTCTTATTTTAGTCCCATTTTTTAAAGTTTATTTAACTTGAGAGAGAAAGCAAACATGAGCGGGGGGAGGGGCAGAAAGAGAGGGAAAGAATCCCAAGCCAGACACAGGGCTCAATCTCACAAACCATGAGATCATGACCTGAGGTGAAATCAAGAGTCGGATGCTTAACTGACCAAGTCACACAGGTGCCCCAGTAATATTTTTTTGAGTGAGCATCTAAGGATGGACATGCACTTTCTGTAATAGGTCAAGTAAATATGTTTTTAAAAACTATTTTCTTTACTAAGAAGGGGTCTGTTTTGCTCATGTTTGTCTACAAAGCTGGTTGGCTGAAGATAGTTTTACTGGAAGTCAAAACCCAAATAAATGAGCCATTACTGTAAATATAAATGATGGGATTTTCCAAATCATAATTCATCTCACATAACAATAAACCCTGCATATACTTGATTTATAATAACCTGGATCCCTGTGTGATATGGTTGTCAGGTTGAATACAGTTCATAAATGTACATGCATAAAGAACAATGAATAAAAATAATTACACTGTTGCATCTTTCCTATCGTATACTCCATATGCAGTACCTTGTCCCCTTTGATTGACAGGCCTTGTAATCCCTGTGGGCCAATTGGTCCTTCAGAGCCTTTTTCACCCTAAAAATATATATGGGAGGAATATCAGTATACTAATAAAAATCAGGATTTAAAAACAGTTGAAGCATCCAAAGCATCCAAATTCACTATTCACTGCAAATGGGTCATTCTAGCGGACCCCAAGATTTGTAACTTGCAAAATACACATAATTAGGTTTAATACTATTAAATAGGAAGGAATCTATCCAAACAGAACATGTACGCAGCATCACTAACCTTGGAAAAGAACTCCATTCCCAATATAATCAAAAATATCTAGAAATGGGGGGGCCTAATTAATCATATAGTACAACAAACTGAATCAATCCTCCACTCCCTCAACACTGATGCAGCTATAGGTCCATCACACGATGAACATTTGTCTCTCATATTAGAATATTAACTAACACTTGCTTGTACTGAATTACTTGTCATATGTTTTATATCATAATTTATAAACATCCATTGAAAATTTAGTTTGTGTGTGTGCGTGTATTTTTTTAATATAATTTATTGTCGAATCGGTTTCCTACAACACCCAGTGCTCATCCCAACAGGTGCCCTCCTCAATGCCCATCACCCACTTTCCCCTCCCCCTGACCCCCCCATCAACCCTCAGTTTGTTCTCTGTATTTAAGAGTCTGTTACGGTTTGCCTCCCTCCCTCTCTGTTTGTAACTATTTTTCCCTTTCCCCTCCCCCATGGTCTTCTGTAAAGTCTCTCAAGATCCACATAAGAGTGAAAACATATGGTATCTGTCTTTCTCTGACTGACTTATTTTACGTAGCAAAATACCATCAAGTTCCATCCGCGTTGCTGCAAATGGCAAGATTTCATTCTTTCTCATTGCCAAGTAGTATTCCATTGTATATATAAACCACATCTTCTTTATCCATTCATCAGTTGATGGGCATTTAGGCTCTTTCCATAATTTTGCTATTAGTTTTTAGGAGAATTCATAGAAAATCTTCTTGGGTAGACTTCTATAGTCATGTGACCTACGTGAATAGCTCTGGTCGTGATGACATACCAATGAAATCATGACATTCTGTGCTTTTGTATGAAAAATAAACCATATAATCAATTAGAAATAGCTTTTGTTTCATGAATTTGTTTAAGCCAAGGGTAAAATCAAAGAACACTTGCAAGAAACCTAGGAAACAATAAACCTTCAAGTCCCTCTAGATTCATAATTTATTCACTTAAGCTCTATATCAGTGCAAAGTAACCCCATGTAGCACATATAGACAACTCCCCTTGGTCCTGCTGGTTGGGGAATGAGGTATTCTGACTAATGGTTTCTTCCTATCATTACCACAGAGTATAATTATATACAATCAACCCTAAAATAACACTGAATATAATGTATTCTTTCTGGGATGAGATAGAGGGTAACACAGTGCTGTGGGTTATTGTGAGTGTATTATTATAACATACAGTTGAACCTGTCACTAAGACACACCCTGCAATATGCTTCTTGTATTTCAATTGTTCATTATTTATTTATTTATTCATTCATTCATTTAAAATGTTTTTATTTATTTATTTTGAGAGAGAGACAGAGACAGAGAGCATGTATACAGGGAAGGGGCAGAGAGAGAAAGAGAGAGAGAATCCCAAGCAGGCTCCACACTGTCAGCACAAAGTCTGATGTGGGGCTCAAAACCACGAACCATGAGATCATGACCTGAGCCAAAATCAAAAGTTGAACACTTAATCAACCAAGCCACTCAGGTGCCCCTCTTATTTATTTATTTATTTATTTATTTATTTATTTATTTATTTATTTATTTATCTATCTTAAAAACCGCCACAGATTGTAAAGAGAAATAACCCTGGATATTTGAATTTCCCAGGTTGTTTGGACTACACATAAACAGAAATTTTCTATATGCCAAAAAAAAAAATCAAGAAAGTATGTATTATAAAACTTCCTGAAATGTAGTGCTAAGTTGCTAACATCTGCCTTCTGAGAGTGATACTCTGATTAAGTCAGGGCATTAGTAATGTCCCTTTTATCCTACATATTATTTCCACTTATTGTGACAAATTAAAGTCTGTAAGTTAATGAGGGCCTCTTTTAAAATTCAAGCCAGCAGTCACAACTTAGTGTAAATTAGGTTTTAACTAATTGATTTCCCTCTAGTGGAGATTCAGGTTTCTCATAGACAATAGAATATGGATCATGGTGGAAAAGGCTAAGAATGAGATGCAATTCTAGAGCATGAGGTTATACTGAGAGGGTGAGATCTTAGCAATCTGACTGACTAAAGTGGAAATTCTTAGACACTTAAGAAAACAGCATGTGCAGGGCACAGGGTGGCTCAGTTGGTTAAGCATCCAACTCTTGATTTCGGCTCAGATCATGATCTCATGGTTAGTGGATTCAAGCCCACATTGGGCTTCATGCTGGCAATGCAGGGCCTGCTTGGGATTCTTTCTCTCTTTCTCTTTAAAAAATAAATAAACACAAGAAGAGAAAGAAAGAAAGAAAGAAAGAAAGAAAGAAAGAAAGAAAGAAAGAAAGAAAGAAAGAAAGAAAGAAAAGGAAGGAAGGAAAGAAAGAGAAAAGAAAGGAAAGGAAAGGAAAGGAAAGGAAAGGAAAGGAAAGGAAAGGAAAGGAAAGGAAAGAAAAGAAAAAAGAAAAGAAAAGAGCATGTGCTTCCCTGGGCGGTGCATGTGTGTATGCATGTGTGTTTGGGGAAAGACTTTAGAAAGAAGGAAAAAGAACCCCCAAATGTTCTCTTAGTTACTGAAATTTTGTTGATGCTGCCCAAAGTGTCTTGGAAAATCATTTCCTGTGTGGCCTTTGGTAGATTGTGGGTAAGTAGCCTCGACCAGAGGTCAGCAAATTAGAGCCCCCTGGCCAAATCCAGCTCACTGCTTACATTTTTTGGCAAATACAGCTTTACTGGAATACAGTCACGCTCACTCATTTATACGGAGCTGATGACTGTTTTCATGCTACAACAGCATAAGTTAAGTAGTTGCAACAGACACCATACTGCTCACAAAGCCTCAAATATTTATTATCTTTCCCTTTATGGAAAAAGTGTGTCAACCCCAGAGGGTTCCTCAAGGAACCAAGGTTCCCAGGGGAACTTGAGCACCAAGAATTATATATGGGAAGCAATAGAAGCATTTAAATTTTCAATTGCCAGGTAAAAGGTATGTTTTTCATAGTTTTTGCTCCTTATTATAACAAGGTAATTCCAGTGCCCTCCTCCCTGCCATATTTCCTTTCTTATTATGCTAATGACAATGTGATTACAAATTGGTTTATTAGTTTCTTATCTATGTTTCACAAAACAAAGCTGTGAATAAAGTTCTATGGTAGCTACGCTTGATAACTTCTGGGCATAACGATGCTATTTATCACTGCGGCTTTAATGACTATAGATTACTTTAAGAGAGTTTTCTCATTTCACATGCAATAATTATATGAAGTAGAAGTCTGTCAATTAGTTGTTTATAATTGCAAATTTCACCAGAGTTTCATGTTAAGGAAAAACTTACATCTTCCTTCATTTAATAGGGTGAAGGTGGTCAGGAAAATACTTGACTTCTGGTAATTGGCTAGGACCCATTTTTTTAAAGTTATAAATCATGACCTTGCAAGGCAAAGCATTTTTTTCATAGTACAGGAGGTGTTGTTACCTTTGGCCCTGGAAATCCTTCTCCTGGTAAGCCCCTCTCTCCTGGTGCTCCCTCAGGACCGCGGGGACCCTGTTTGGATAAGAGGGAATGAGGAACAGGAAAAGAGAAAGAAAGAGAGAATGGGAAGTGGGGAGAGAGATAGGAGGAAGAAGGAAGAGAGACAATGGTTATGTTTTAGTTCACATGGGCATGCAATGATATAGTCCTATTTATGTTATTAGTGAGAATCCTAGTAAATTCCATACTGATCAGCAGAATTGTAGAGTTGTGAAGAAGAATATTCCCATTGTATTACTCATTCCATTTGATTGGCATAAGATGTTCTATTCTGGTGTCCTCATATTAGAGGAAAATGGAAATTAAGTGATGCTTCGGAATAAGGATTAGGAAATAAGTCCTTTGAGGGAAGTCTAAAAATCTAGCCACTGTGTGGCCTGGAGAAGGTTGCTGAGTGATTAAGTAATTTAAAAACATCAGGGGAGCCCTGTGAAGAAATCACTGCACAGCTGCTTTAAAACATCGAATTCTGTTTACATGTGTTTTAATTTCTATCCTGACAAATTTGGATTCAAACTTGAATTCTTGAATTCTTTCGAGGACTGGTTGAGTCCACTGGGGGTTTATGTGCAAATAGGAATCTTGATAGAATCATGCAGGGGAAGCATGGTTTTTTATCTCAGTGATTCAAATTAAAAAGTCCATGTAACTATTGCTCAGAAAGGCAGTCAGACGGTGAAGAGTTCTCACGTAAGTAAAGAGAAACAACACACTCTCTGGCTTTGAAGTGGACCGGCAGGAAACAAACTGATTGAAAAAGAAAAGACAACAGCAAGATATTCAATTAAAGTGGAAATTTTAAAAGGCTACAAATTTTCCCTCTCTTTATTCTTGGCCAGAAGGCATAAAAGTAGAAAAGGAACTAACAACAAGAACCTTAGAAGCACAGATAGGAGCTTTTCCTTTAATGGATGTAAAAGAAAAATAATGAGGGCTTGCTTGCCAGAAAGCGAGCCTAGGACAGAACAAAGTCTACCGAGTTGGCCAGCAGCTCCAAAGCCAGCAAACGGCAGACACTGTGAATGATCTTCGGGCTCGATACACAGTAATCCGGGATAATTTAAGAGGTGCTTTCTACTGAGCCTGGGAGCAGAGCTAGGATTCAGCATTATGCTAATCAGTGACTGATCACAGTTATAGATTTATAAAAAAGAAAGCTAATTGTATCCTGTGTTCAAATTTTTTTTTGCCTTCCCCTATTACTGTATATTTTAAAAGACAGTCTTCTTCAGTATTTATGCATAACCAAGTTCATAAAGACTTTAATTAAAGAAAAAAGCTAACATTTAATTCAATTTAAATTGCTATGCTTATGGGAAACCTAGCTTTTAACAGTCCAAGACCTTAATCAAAGCACTAATATCCATGATAGCTTACTCTAACGTTAGAGTGATTAAATAGGGGAAAAATAAATATAAGCATGAAAACTAGATTGCAAATAAAAGAGTAAGTGCCTAGCTAATATCATATGCTTTAACCAAAAAAAAAAAAAAAAATTGACAAATGATTCCTCTCGCCCAATGATAAAACAAATGAAAATAACACAATTTACATTCAATGCAAAGAAGTCTTTTTCCAGTTCACTCAATTTTTTCCATTCATTCAGCAAATACTGACCAAATGCCTAGTAAGTGCCAGGCAGTGTGCTAAGTTCTGGGAACAACAGACCTGCTCCCTGGTCTCCTAGAGCTTACAGGCTTTCCTGACAATTATACTGTCATATGGACTGAGAGTCAAGTCCCAGCTCGGCTATGTGTTAGCAGTGCGAACTTCGACAAAGAATTTAACCTCTCTAAAGTTCAGCGTCCTCATCATGATGGTGGTAACAATAGTACCTACCCGAACCATGAGTATTAATATATGGGTTAGGTCAGAGAGACTTAAAACTCTTACATATTGAGCACTTAATAAACATCTGCCATCACTATCGAAATTATTTTATTTGAATCTTGTGATGGTGAAGAATGTCCTTTCAGGGCACTATGAATAAGTTAGCCTCGGGGTGAATGGTTTACAGTAAGCAATATAGAGAGAGGGCTGCTACATGGCATAAACACCCAACCCTCCTTTTATCTCTGCATTTCTAGAGTACACCAGCCAAGATGAGACTGAAAACATTGGAGGCTTTGATGAGCCATGTGTTCCAAGCTGCAGAGAACAGAGAACTAATACTTGTGAGTAATTCCTTAAAGGCATTTAAAACAACAGTGATCCAAAATTTAATTATTGCCAACCATCAGAGGAACAGTCTGTATTATCAGAGTATTCTCATATTTCACAGCAAAGCAGAATGAAAGGTGACTGCTTGGTTAAGAGAAAGAGCAGGTACTCGGGTAGATGAACTATACTTTACTACGACAGAACCCATGGATTATTTCTAAAAGACAGAAATGCTTCTATAAAAAACTCACAGTGTCCTTTTCAAAAGCCATGAAAATCAATTATAATTATGGCATACTTATTTGATTTCTCATGAATGCCTCTAATAAAAAAAATATAAGGACTGTTATTATCAGTTAACACAGTCTGATCAGTGAAATGCTTTATTTGAGACATTAATGAGGTAAAATGTGATCATCCATTATCTTATTACTTTTCTTAATATTCTCACTAGTGTAGATAATCAGTAAAAGTGGTTTTAATATACATTTCAAGCATTAAAAATAACTGTGCTAAATAATAATAAAAATTGCCCATAATATTCAAACAGTACTGTTTATATAATTTTTAACTTCAAAGTATTTATGGTTCTACTTTAGTGGGTATTTTTTACTAACAATGTTCTCAATATCCTTGTACAAAAAGAAAACAACAAACAAACAAACAAACAAAAACCTGACACCGTTTGAAATCATCCAGACAAAGAAACAAAGGTAAGAGACTTTCAGCAGAACCTTTCTCAGTCCCAAGGTAAGTCTTTATGTTACTTCTAAATAATTCAGAAACTCAGTGTTGGATTTTTATTATGACATTTGGTACAACATTTGCATACATTATTTGCGATCCTCCCCATCTTTGTAATGATTTCAGTTCCCACTTGAACTGCAGACTTCATAGTGTCTTTCTGATTTGTATAATTGTGGCTTAGAAAGCAAACAAACAAGAACTTCATGTTCCAGCAATATTGTGTAAACTCTCTAGCTATAAACAAAAAGGCAAGTAATACAATTTTTCTTTAAACTAAACTTTAAAGGCTGAAATCCAAAAATAAATAAGTGAGGGAAGTCACAGGGCTCCAAAACAAAAAGAGCTGAACGCTAGGGTAGTGCGCATAGAAACTGATGCTGTGGTTGTTCTGGGTGGAAACGTGTGGTCGTATGGTGGAAATAAGTCTAGAAAACCTAAGACAGAGAACCAGGAGCAAAGATTTTGGCTCACTCAAAGGAAAATGAGGAGAGTATTAGACCTGAGATCCCCACAGAAAGCTAGGACCTTCAAAGTTACTTACATATTGTCAATGAAAGGGCAGGGTTGAGAAAAAAAGCCATTTAGTCAACACAGCGATATGAAAGACAAGAATCTTGTCTACCCTCACTTAGGCTCTAATGGGCCTAAAAATTCCAAGCCTGCTCCAGTGCTGTGTATGGGGTTGTAGTTTTAACTGCCATCACATAGGTGATCCAGGAACACCTAGTCAAGACATTAGTATCAAGGATATCCGAGGAGTACCTAAGAAGTGTACATGCAAATTCCTTTCAAATACCCTCCACCCAGAACACTTAAGATTTTCACAGGTAAAGACCTGATGACCATGAATTCAGATGCCAGAGTACAAAACATATAAGAAAACAATTGGCAATGAATATAAGTGAGCCTGTATAACATAAATTTTCCCAAAAATGTCAAATAATAAAATTATAAAATAGAGACCAAAAAATGGTCTCTTTGAATGCTTAATGGTCTAATAATAGGAATATAAAATACAAGAAGAGAATATTACACTAAAAATATAAGTATAGTAAAACAATTATTAAAAAATGAATTCAAGGGATGCACAGATGGCTCAGTCAGTTAGGCGTCCGACTTTGGCTCAGGTCATGATCTCATGGTTCAAGGGTTCAAGCCCCATGTCGGGCTCTTTGCTGACAGCTCAGAGCCTGGGGCCTGCTTCAGATTCTGTGTCTCCCTCTCTCTGCCCCTCCCCTGCTTGTACTCTGTCTCTCTCTCAAAAATAAATAAACATTAAAAAAATTTTTTTAAATAAATAAAAAAATCAGTGTGTGGGTCTGTATCTGGGTTCTCTATTCTATTCCACTGATCATGTTTCTATGCTGTCAGAACTGCACAGTCTTGATTGCTGTAGTTATGTGAATAAATCTTAAACCCTTTCTTCAACTTTATTCTTCTTTTTGCAAATTGTTTTAATTATTCTAGCTCCTTTGCCTTTCCATACAGATTTTAAAATAATCTTGTCCATACCTTTAAAAAAATCTTACTGGGATTTTTTAAAAGGCTTGCATTAAACCTTATATCAATTTAAAGAGATTGACAGCTTTATGATGTCAAGTCTTCCAATCGATGAATATGGTATGTCTCTCAATTTATTAAATATTCTTTTATTTCTTTCATTAGTGTTTTGAAGTTTTCAGGATATAAAGCTTATACATGTTTTATTAAATTTATACCCAAGTATTTCTATTTTTAATGACTATGAATTCTATTGTATTTAAAATTTTTATTTCTATGTGTCTGTTACTAGAATATAAAAAGAAAGTTGATTTTGCCTGTTCTATCTAGAAGACTGGTTTGATTTTTTGTTTTTACAGTTCCACATCATATGGCATTTGCCCTTCTCTGTCTGACTTATTTCAATTAGTATAATGTCCTCAAAGTCAATCCATGTTGTTGCAAATGGCAAGACTTCATTCTTTTTTATGATTGAATAGTAATCCATTATATATATATATATCCAATAGTAATCCATCATATATATGTGGGTATACTCTATAAATATACCACAATTTCTTTATCCATTTATCCATTAATGAACACTTAGTTTGTTTCCCTATCTTGGTTATTATAAATAGCGATGAACATGGGATGCATATGTCTTTTCAATATATTAGTGACTTTATTTTCTTTGAATAAATACCCACAAGTGGAATGGCTGGATCATATGGTAATAGAATTTTTAATTTTTTGAGGAATCTCCATACTGTTTTTCACACTGGCTATACAAATTACATTTCCACCAATAGTGCATGAGGGTTCCCTTTTCTCCACATTCTCAACAATACCTGTTTTCTTGTACTTTTGATAATAGCCGTTGTAGCAGGTGTGAGGTGATATCTCATTTTGATTTTGATTTGCATTTCTCTGGTAACTAATGATGCTGAGCATCTTTTCATATACCTGTTGGCCATCTGTACGTCTTCTTTGGTAAAATGTCTGTTCGACTCTTCTGCCTGTTTTTTAATTGAATTTTTGTGTTATTGTTGAGTTGTATGAGTTCTTTACATATTTTTGATATTATCAGATATATGATTTGAAAATATTTTCTCCCATTCAGTAGATTGCCTATTTTGTTGGTGTTTTCCTTTGCTGTGCAGAAGCTTTTTAGTTTGATATAGTCCCAACTTGTTTATTTTTGCTTTTGTTCCTTTTACTGTTGGTATTAAATTCAAAACATTATTGCTAAGACCTGTGTCAAGGAGCTTACTGCTTATGTTTTCTTCCAAGAGTTTTATGATTTTAGGTCTTACATTCAAGACTCAAAGCCATTTGAGTTAATTTTTGTGTATGGTGGAGGATGGTGGTCCACTTTCATGCTTTTGCATGTGGCTGTCCCATTTCCCCAACACCATTTATTAAAGAGACTGTCCTTTCCCCATTGTATATTCTTGGCTCCTTTGTTGGAAATTAATTGGCCATATATGTATGAGTTTATTTCTAGTTTCTCTATTCCATTCCATTAGTCTGTGTGTCTGTTTTTATGCCAATACAATATTGTTTTGATTACTATAGCTTTGGAATATATTTAGAAATCAGAAAGTGTGATGCCTCCACCTTAGTTCTTCTTTCTCAAGATTGCTTTGGCTATTAGGATCATTTACGGTTCCATACAAATTTTAAGATTGTTCCATTTCCATGAAAAATGCCATTGGAATTTTGATAAGGATTGCATTGAGTCAATAGATTGTTTTGGGTAGTATGGACATTTTAACAATACTAATTCTCCCAATCCAATACAGTTGTTTTTATTTGTACCTCAGTGAGTTAGTTACTATTCTTTTCTGGGAGAATAATGATTACTTGAAAAGTTAAGAGAATTTCTATACTAGAATAGTCATGTTTTATTCATTTCTTCTCCAGATCTCTTGATAGAAACATTTTTTTTCTTCTGCAAAAATAGTAAACTTCAAAGCTACATAAGTTAGAAGCTGCAAATAACACAGATATCACCTGTCTACCTTCATCAATCCTACCCATAAATTAGCTTATGAACAAGGTCCTATTCTCAGTGATTTTTCATGGTTACAGGAAAGTCAGTTACAAAGTATAGACCTATGCCTAAATCCAGTTCTCCTATATCCTAGGAAATTTTGACACATGAGATCTCTTTCCTTCTTGGACAAGCTGATCAATCTTGTAAGAGATTATGGTAAGAGAAAGCCAGTCGTATATGTCACATGTGTATGCGTGTGGTTCTATCAAGTGGTATGAAAAATAACACTCATATCTGGTCCTTGCATATTTATTGTCTTTTGTTGTCCCAAAGATACAAGATGGCTTAATTTAACCGTTTAGTCTAACTACAAAAAGCAAATAAGAACTGTATTTGTCTTTTTTATTCCATCTAGAATTTCTTGATACTTACTGGCTGGCCTGGTTCACCAATGCCAATCGGTCCTGGAGCCCCTGTTCTTCCTTCCTGACCTCTTTCCCCCTAAGAGAAAGAAATAATCAAATGAAGGTTTGAGTTTTTAAATAAAGAATAAACATACCACAAGATACTCTGGAGATTTCAACAAAAATAATGGCAAAATAGTCAAACTTTTCACATTCATAAAGATAAAAAAAATTCTGGAGGAGGAAAAATGGTTTGAATTTAAGTGAACACTACTTTTAGCTTTCAGAAGCTATTGTGTAGTATTTGGCAGGATAGACTGTATTCGATTCATTTTTCGTTACGGAGATGACCAAGCAAACAATGCTTGTGCTGTTCCCTGCCCCCCTTGCCACCATCCTGGAATGTTACCCACTCTGTTCCATTTTACCTCTCTTTTCAATTCTATTTCACACTTGATCTCCTTCAGAATCCTTGTCCGATAACTCTGCCAATATAAACTCCACTTTCTCTAGAGTCTCAATATGCTTATTGTTTAAATACCATCCGTGGTGATACTTGACTTCATTAGAAGTGCACTGTTTTGTGCTGCTCTCTGTTTTATTCCTGCAACAAAGTCTTATTGTCCCAATGACATAGAAAAGCCATTTAAAATAAGCACTTATGCTCTGTGACATCCTACATGATGCAGAGCACTCCAGGGTGTTGGATGTTCCAGTACTTTTCTAGTTCCCTAAAAACCTTTCTATCAACACTTACTTGTTCAGTGTTGTGGTCCTTCTGGTTTCTGCCCTTCTATGCTTCTTTAGTGTGAGAAGATGATAGTTTATGTGTTAAGATGCTTCACATCCCAATAACAATTTTGCATGTTAATATTTACATTCCATGAAATTAATAGAACTTGATGTACATTGGCAATAAGGTGGGTATTTATTTGGAGACAATACAAATTTTTCATACCAATCAAATAAAAAATACATTGATTTTTCTTGTGGTAACTGCCCCTGCCTGGAGCACTGCAGTGTCCAAGAACCCAGATTGTAAGTACCTTCTGCAGGCAGCCTCTTTGTATCTAGAGGGTAAGGTTGAGTGGATTCAAATCATAGCTTCTCCAGCCCAACAATAAAATTAATACTCATAAATAGGGGAAAAGACAAGAATCTTTACCTTAATTCCTTGCTGTCCAATACCGGGGGCTCCTGGAGGACCATGAGGACCAGGGGGACCTGGTTCACCCTACAAGAAGAAACAGTTATATGTTAGGTCAACTCAACAGTATTTGTTGAACAGCTCTTAGAGCATAGTGCTGTGGTAGGAGTTTTGAGGGCAACAGTGAAATCTAGGACACAGTCACTGCCCTCAAAGTGTTTATAATCCAGCTGGAAGGACAACAAAGACTCAGGGTTGAATTAACCACTGAACACAGTAGTCACAATGTCTAGGGTCCATGAAAATGTTTCCATTTTAATGTTTAAAATCAGAATACAAATTTAAAAAAAAATAATGAATATATGACAATGAATTCATTCTGGATTAAATTTGTCTTTATCCCAATTCAGTTGTAATGTATAATTTTTAGCTTTTTTTTTTTTTAATGGAAGAAGAGGCCTGCAAAAGCAAACGTTTTCAGGATGCATGTTGCACTGCAGCCCTCACTTGTTGTTCAGCAAGTCTTTATTATATGCTTCTGACAGACACATTTGTCTCCTACCCAATGATCATCCCCTGCCCTCTTTCCTTCCCTGCTGTTGGAACTCTGATCTGTTCATGTCAATGGAAAGCTGTTCTTTATACTCAGGGTCACAGGATGAATAATAATTGATTTAATGCAAATCTACCATCTCCTGTTCCTTTGCCACTGGTTGGTTCTTTGGCTCAGTACCAACCAATGAGATGTGGTGACATTATTAGGTGCAAAGAGAAAAGATTTTGTCCCCGCCTCTTCTTTCCTACTTGGAGATGCGATAGGTATCTTGTAAATTTGAGGCAGCCAATCTCTTGGCTGAATGCCAACCATTGAAGAGGACCATGCAGAAAAACATTTTTAAGTGCCTGGCTCCTGGAAAACCTCATTGAACTTGATCAAACAAAACCTCATTGAGCTACCCACCTTCAAACCTTCTGTTTACTAGAAGTGGCTATTGATTACAATTTCTTTGTTTAATTTGTTTCTGTTTACAGAAATAACACACCTTCATTATAGGAAATTCGCCGCATATTGAAAGGCATACACACATAGAAAATTTTAACTTATCTGTCTATAGCTACAATTAATTTCTGGGGCATTTCCTTCTAGTTCTTTATGTACACACATACCTCTAATTTATGGGAAGGAAGATTTCTGAATACTGTTGTGTTTGAATTGATGAATACTTGCTATTTAAAATTTCATCCAACTTACAGATTTCTCTCTTCAACCTTGTATTAATTAACTGTAAAATGGGACAATAAGTTGAAACAATCCTTCTCCAGACTGAGGGAAACAAAAGAATTTTCACCAATGTTAAAGCCTCAATTTTCCCTGGAGGCTTGTGATTTTGAAGGGGACTCTTTAGTGACTAAAGCAATTTCTATTGATATGATAGAGGCCTTACTTTAAGGAAGTCTATGGACCTTAATCAATTGTAAAGGGGGGAAAGAAGAGACAGGAAGAATGGTCAGAGTCAAATCAGCCCCCCAAAAGATAAGCCCAAGCTCAAAATCATAACAAAGAAAACCTGTCTCAAAATCAGTTGATTGTGAGAGTTTATGATGCTTTGGCATTTAAGTGGCTTGCATCTAAAGGTATCTTCCTTCAGTTCATTCTTGTAATAAGTCAATCTGGCAGAAAAATAAACTTGCATTTTTCCCTTAAAATCAAAGTTTTACGTATTTTTCTATGCATATTAAATTTTCTGGAGCAGCCAGATAATTGCCATTCTTATTTTTCACATGTTCTTGGCCATGGAATTTCTCCATGTATAATATCAGACATAAAGGCTCTCCCAGATTTGAAGCTGTCTTCTTGATATCAAAGTTTGATTTAAGTACTAGAGAATATTCCGTTTCCTAATGTAGATTCAAAATTTTCATTTCAAAGAATCTTTTCCCTACAACTTCTTGTGCTACATACATCCTTATCCGTGTGAATGGGTGGCAGCTTCCGTCACTCAGCAAAGGAATAGCAAGCATTTACTATGTGGACAGTAATGAAGTAAATATAGAAAAGTTTAGGACATAGTCCCTAAACCCAAAGGACTAGTTTAAGAGGTAAAACACACCATTAAAATAATAATAACATAAGGCCTTAAGTTCCCTTTTTCTATTCATTCCCTGCCCCATTTATATTTGTTTGGTTCTAAAATGGATCAGAAGGCTTTTAAATATTATGTTATGCTATATTATTTTAATTATATTATATTATACTGTATTATATTCGTAGTATATATTATTATATTATATTATATATTATATTATATATATAATTATATAATATTATATATTATGTATCACTTTTCTGTATGTTTGATCTAAAATAAATAAGAGCACAGGTTGGTGAGAAGGTTTCCTCTAACTAGGGGCAAGGAATTGGTTCCATTGTTAACTTGAAATGTGTGTATCAGGAAAATCAATAGAAGAGCAACTATCTTACCCTGAAACCCATGAGTTTCCTTTAGCCTTGGTCAAGTACCCATAGCAACTGAGCAATTTCTCTATATTGCTTTTTTTAGGGAAGTTACAGGGATCTGAAGGTTATAAAGGAATCTCTTTCCCTTTCCTCAAGACAGCTCAGTAGCAACGTATTCTTCACATTTTAGTTGCGTGAATTTACTTTTCAGGAGCTCAGCACCTCTACATAGGCCTGCAGACCAGCATTGGCCTACAATTAATGTTTATCCCTTTCATACTTCTCCTTCCCCTTTCCTACAAAGTTTCCTGAGGTGGTAAAGAAAGTGGTCCTGATTGTAACATAGCATTGCTGGGTAAGAGAACAGGAAGAGAAGAATCATTGAGAATACTCACAATGATTTTCTGGAAATTCACCAAGGCAACATAGCCCTGGTAAGCCTCCAGGCTTGATTCCTTTTCTGCCATTATTTCTACCACAACCTTCACCAATAAGCACAAATACACAGAGAAAGGTTGAATGGCCTCAGTACTACTTGTTATTTCTCAATTTCACTTTCTTTGACCATCAGAGACATATACAAAGAAGATTGAGTTAAAGTGGATAGCCCTGGAGGTGGTCTGTTTCACATGACTTTCATATGAGTGTAAGCATGTGTACGGGCATTGAGGAGGCTGGGTAAAACACTTCGGTCTTTCTCAGAAATTAAGGATGCTAGGAGCACCTGGGTGGCCCAGTTGGTTAAGCATCTGACTCTGGCTCAGGTCACGATCTCGAGCCCCACACCATGATGGCTCAGAACCTGGAGCCTGTTTTGGATTCTGTCTCTCCCTCTCTTTCTGTCCCTCCCCTGCCTGCACTCTGTCTTTCTCTCTCTCTCTCTCAAAAATAAATAAACATTAAAAAAATTAAAAAAAAAAAAAGAAATTAAGGATGTCTGTGCTATGGCCCTCAACATCGAAGGAAGCCAATGTTTAATAAAACCTAGCATTTCTAAGCACTGCCCTGACACTTTATATACATTATGTCACTTAATCTTCTAACAATTTTAGGAAATGGGTATTTTTCCCTATTTTATGATTTAGGATATAATCACTACTTTTTAATCAATTTTTCAGTATGCATAGAATCACAGAAAAAAAACATGGCTTTTTTCATTCAGTCTAGTTGAATTCTGGCTCTATAATTTACTAACAGTTTGAGCTTTTGCAAGATCTCCATATGCAAAATGAGGATAATTATATCTACCTTGCAGAGTTGTTGAGAGGATTCAAGATATTATCTATAAAACATCTAAGTCATAACTAATTATATGATCACTATTTAATATGTGTAGATTCAATTCTTATTCATCAGACTTTCACTGAGTACCACCCTCATACTGAGTACCCAGTTACATAATTATAGACATAAATCAGATCACACCTGTACTTTGCAGACACTTACAATCTGGCTGGAGAGGCACATGAATATAAAAGAAAATATAAGCATGTGAATTAGCTATAATAAAGATATTAACAGAGGATGACAGACTCTGTGACACAAGTGTTTAATTCTGCCTTAAAGAATGAGAAAAGTTTCAAATAGTAGAGGAGATATTTTCTCTGAACCCAAAAAAAGTAGGAATCATATCTAATCTGGCATAAAAGAAGAGGAACAAAAGTTAAGGAAAAGGAAAGTGTTTGAGGCATAAAATGATGTGAAATGTTCTGGGGACAATAAACAGCTCTGTGGGCTCAAACGGACAGAAATAAGGCAACAATAGGGTCACTGTCTAGAGTAGAGCCATCCACTAGAAATATACAATGGGCCCCATATGTAATTTTATTTATTTTTTCACATATGTAATTTTAAATTTTCTAGTAGTCACCTTAAAAAATTAATAATAACAGCAGCACCTGTGTGGCGCAGCCAATTAAGCATCCTACTCTTGATTTCAGCTCAGGTCATGATTTCATGGTTCGTGAGATCAAACCCTGCATCAGACTCCATGCTGGGCATGGAGCCTGCTTAGGATTCTCTCCTCTCTCTCCCTCTCTCTGCCCCTCCCCCAGTCACATGCATGCACATGCTCTCTCTCTCTCTCTCAAAATAAATGAATAAACTTTTTAAAAAAAGTAATAACATAGTTTAGTTAATTCGATATATCTAAAATATCATTTCAGTATGTGATCAACATAAAAACCTTATCAATGATTTTATTTATTATTTTTAATACATGTCTTTGAAATCCTATGTATATTTAACAATTATAGCACATCTCCATTTAGACTAGCCATATTTCAAGGGCTCAATGGCCACATGTGACTACTGTATTGAACAGGGTGGGTTTAGTGACTAAGCAGGCCAGAAGCTTAGGTCAGAACCATGGAGAGTACCAACATACAAGTTGGGTGGGAATGGAAGAACATAGAAATGTCTTGTGGGGAGTTGAGGAAGGCAGTCTGAGAAAAAGAAATGGGAACTCACAAACGCAGTGTGATAGAAGTCAGGAAAGGGAATTTCAAAAGAAACCCATCATTTCCAAAGACAAACTCATACTCTTCCCCTCACAGACCTGATCACCTTCCAGCATTCTCTATCTGGGAACAGCACCACAATCCCTCCATGAGTCAAGCCAAACAAGGAGTCATTCTTGACATCTCTCACTCTTTTACCTACCACGTGTAATGTATTGCCAACTCTTTTCAATATGTCCTCTAAATCTCTCTCAAATCTATCTACCATTTTTAATCCCCTACCATGCCTCTGTAGTCTACTTCAAATTAATCTCACCTCTTGCACAGATTACAAAAAAGTCTTTAGTACCCTACACACATACATTGCTGCACATTTTAATTTATTCCCCTCCACCCCCACCATTACTGCCAGTCCAATCTTTTGATTTTTAATGTGAATTAAACCATTCAAGGCCTTTCCCTTTGCTCTTAGTGGAAAAACAAAGCTCCTTACAAGGCTTGCGAGCCCCTGCATGGTGTTGTCCCACAGTCTTTTCATTCCCATCTGTAACTAGTTGCTTCTTCACTCACCACCCTGGCAGCATTGGCCTTTGATCCGTTCTTTGTCCTTCCTTGCCAGGCCCCCTTCTGCCACGGGATCTTAGCATGTGCTACTCAGTCTATCTAGGATGTTCTTACCTCCCTTCTTCCCTATTTAATCCTTATTCATCCTTCAAATCTTATTTTAAGCAGCACAGCTTCAGAGAAGGCTTCTCTGATCAGGTGAAATCCCTATTCTAGCAGCACTGATTGCACCATTTTCTTCTTTTTCTGCGTATTCATTATAATTATAATGTTGCATTTAGTTAACATCTATCCCTAGACTGTGGGGTGGATGTCATGTGAGTTTGCTCAGTTTTGCATTGTCAATTGTTAACTAATGGATAACATTCACTCAACCATCCATGCAGCAAACATTTACTGAGCAGCAACTTGGAAGCAGGTGCTGTGCTAGCTGCTGGAGGTGACCAAAACAGGAAACCAAACAGGTCTGGGCTGGGGAAGCTGGAAATCTAGAAATACTCCCTTGGGGTTCCCTCTGGTTTACTTATGTTTCAACCAAGAGCAACTGTACATAAATTACAAAGTGATTTAAAGTACCTATTACACAGTTTCTCCTGAAAATTTATGCAGACACAATTAAACTTTTTTTTTTTCAGTCGAAATCACAATGAAATCCCAATAGACAGACTAAGGTTACACTGTATGGGAAGCTCAGCTAAAGAAACCCAACATGCCTTATTCCTGGCATCAGTTCTAGCCAGAGTCAACATCTTCCTTGCCCTAAGATAATAAATAATGAAATGTTGTTCAAAATTCTGAATTTTGGGGGGGACAGAAATTTACCTTTTCTTGAATAATTCAGTTATGAACAATTTAATCATACTTTAGGATCTTAACATGAGAACAACATTTTAGCAACTTCTTTTTTTATCATTTCCCAAATATGTGTAGCACCAACTTTAATATTTTAAGTCTTATGACAAATATTCTCATACTTTCCTAATGGAGGAAAATGATGCAGAATGGTTCAAGTACAGCCAAGATACAGTCTTATCTGAAACTCAGCACAGTGATGACTGCATACAAAGATTTGGGAGAAAAGCAAAAAAAAGGTCCTTTTTTGGGGAGAAAGAAAGAAAAGCAGGTGTTAGGAGGCAGAAAACTAACATTTATCAAATACTTGATAACTCAAGCTCTATTTTTAATACCTAATTTCTCTTATTTCAGAGAAGTGTTATAAGTGGTTTATTTTTAGAAAACATTTTAGGCCAGACTTGTTCTACATTAATAAGAGAGAGTTGTTAAAATACTTAACTGCTTAATTATTGTCAACACATATGGCACTTACTATGATTAAATCATATAGTCTTTAAAACGACTCTTTAGAAGTAGGTGCTATTATTAACCCAGGACATGAATGAGAAAACTGAGGCATGGGGAGGATAAGTACTTGCCAAAATAGTGGAGCTAATACAAAATAGGGCCTTGTTTGAACCCCAGAAGTCTGGTTTTAGAGCCAGTGCAAGACTGCCTCTTGAGACTTTTTGATTCTTTTCTTGAATTATTTCAAAAATCACTTGATTGCAGACTAAATTCATATCTTTGTTACAGGATGAAAAACACAAAAGTCAGATAGCTACAGTCTACCCATTGTGGAAGATCCATCATATGAAGACAGAGGATCTCTAAAATAAAATGCAAACCATGAGAAAATATACTTTTACAAGCCAATTCACATTTCATTTCAGGCATTTAAGTCTACCTGGGTCAGTGTTGTCACTAAGTGAGTGGTAAAGGTAACATAAATTATAATTGGCAGTCGTGTAATCACACAGTATAGGTCTACATATAAATCAGTTATTAACCAAATGCACTGAGTTAGAAACCATGATTATTTGAAATCTCCAACTGCAATCTTTTTTGAATATCATCTAGTTGGATAAGAGAAAAGACCACAGTCCCCATATTCCACTTATTCATGCTTTTCAAAAAAGAAAAAAAAAACCCATAATAACAAAAAAGTGGTGAAAATGTAATGAAAACTGTACCAGATTTTAGTAATTCAACTCATTTTCTCGATTGCTATTAGGTTAAACCGCATGAAATTGGTAATATTCAACCATGGTTAACCTACAAAAATGACATTCATATGATTCAATCTAATAGGAAAGTCATACTTCATCAAATATAATAAAATATAAAGAATTGTGTATCATTGTCCCTAAGAGGAAAGTCTGCTCAGCGGCCCATCAGTATAGCTTTAAAGAATCCCAGCTCTGGTGGACATTCTTTGGACTCTCCCAACACAAAATGACTCACTGGAAAATATTCACTGTGATCCCTACCCATGAATCTGAGAACAAGGACATTAGTTTATTAGAGAAGATGGGTTCATATGATCATATATGTTTCTTTAAAAACTTACACTTGGAGACTAGGTGCAGGAGAAATAAGGAGAGTTATTATTTGAAAGGTACAAAGTTTGTGTTAGGATGATGAAAAAGCTTTGGGCATGGGTGGTGGTGATGATTACACAACATTGTGAATGTATTTAGTACCGCCGAATTGTACACTCACAGATGGTTAAAATGATAAATATTATGCATATTTGATCACAATAAAAAAGGCTTACCCTTGGAATAAACTTCATACTCCCTGTTGCAAAGCTATTGCAACTTTCTTGGACTCGGGACAATCGTGTGATTGTTTTTTTAAATTCTGACATCCCTCAGAAGACACTGCAGTACCTGATTCTGTTCCACATTAGTGCCCAGCTTGCCTGGGAATTGTGGGTTAGACTCAGCACCTTTATATTGGCAGCATTTTGGGTTTGGGTTTCTTGATCCATCAGAGTCTTTACCTTGACAGTTTCTGTGCACATGCATGCACATGCACACGTGCGTGTGCACACACACACACACATACACAGTATACCCCTCCTGCTGAGAACCATATGCATCAGAGATTTGGGAATGAAAATCATCTGCTTGAAGCCATTGGCTGACATCCCACATGTTCTGGCAGCCTCTTCAAGTTGTCACTATCAGCTGTCTCATGTCAAATGAGTTAATAAGCTCATTTAGACTCCTGGTGGGCAGATGTGCATGTAGGTCAAAGCCCTTTTCGCAACAACAACTGCTGGATTACTAATGATTTTTTTTCCCTTTAATTAGGCCCAGGACAGAAATAGCATTTAAACTTTGACCCCTCTGAAGAAAAAATATTCACATAGTTTGGCAGGTTGGTTCCAATTCTTCATTAAACAGATATTTTTACTTACAATTGTAAAGGGATTCTTCCCTTTACAGTGCTTTACAAGCATCACAACCTTGTTCAAAGTTGTTAGCCTGCCAGGGGCACCTGGGTGGCTCAGTCCGTTGAGCATCTGACTTCAGCTCAGATCATGATCTCTTGGTTTGTGAGTTTGAGCCCTGTGTCAGCCTCTGTCCTGACAGCTCAGAGACTGGAGTCTGCTTTGGATTCTGTGTCTCCCTCTCTCTCCAACCCTCATTCTCTCACACTCTGTCTCTCTCTCTCTCAAAAATAAATAAATATTTTTAAAAATTAATAATAAAAGTTGTTAGCTTTCCAGGAGAACGAGAAGGCCCATTATTGGTTTTGGACAATTGGGAAAGCTGACATGTTCAAGTACCCTGACTTAAAATGCTTTACATGAAGCAAAAAATGTAGTCATTCCGTTAAAAGAGCCATGAACTTAAAAAACTTTTCTGTTTGAGTAATTACTCCATACCAGGATTGTTGATGTCTGTGTATGTTTCACCTGGTTTACGTCCTATAAAGTTTTAAGGAATTATATCCTACTTTAAATCATGATTTTTTACAGATGAAAGCAACATCATGATGTCAGAAGATTTTGTTAGGTTTTTAAATTGTGTGAGAGCTGAAATAAAAACTACATAAATGCTTGTTGGAGGAAGAAGTTTAAAATTCTTCACAGTTGTTCATACCTGTGGTGTTGAACTACTCCCGAACCATAAGTGAAATATTAGTTACGTTTAGTAGGTTGGCCTACAAAGCTAACGTTGAGTTGAGTAAAATATTTATTTATTTATTTATTTATTTTTTTAATTTTTTTTCAACGTTTATTTATTTTGGGGACAGAGAGAGACAGAGCATGAACGGGGGAGGGGCAGAGAGAGAGGGAGACACAGAATCGGAAACAGGCTCCAGACTCCGAGCCATCAGCCCAGAGCCCGACGCGGGGCTCGAACTCACGGACCGCGAGATCGTGACCTGGCTGAAGTCGGATGCTTAGCCGACTGCGCCACCCAGGCGCCCCCAGTAAAATATTTAAATAATGAACAAAACAAGAAAGTATTTTTAAATCTACTAAATCTTCATTAATGAGATTTCGGTTCCTGCAAAAATAGTTATAGAAAACATGAGACTTTAAGTTGTATATTTGAAACTGAAAAAAAAAAATTAAGTCCCAAGTCTTCTTGCCTCTCTTAGAAAAAAGTGGAAGTACACGAACACATTAGATTATTTAACACACAAGAAGCTTTTCATGGGCTTTGTCAACACTGTTCTGTTTCCCTTTATTATCCCAATATCTTCGAAGAATGGTCAGAATTCCTGGCTTTTGTACTCTTCTCCTTTGTCACCTCCCCAATATCTCTATTGAAACTGCTCCCTTAAAGATTTCCAAAAACCTCAAAGTTGACAAACTAAATAACTCTGTTGGACTCCTGCCTGTTTCACTTGTCTGCAGTTTAATACTGTCGACAACTCATTCCATTTAAATACTCATTCATCCATTCATTTAACAAATACTTCTTTGTTACATATAACTTTTTCTTTCATGTGATAGTGGTGCCCCTGACCCATTGTCACTACATCTTCTGCTTCGGGGTTTTTTTTTAAAGTGATGGACCTGCACACATTTGTCTAATTCTCCTGCCAGTGGTTCATATCTGAAAGAAGTCTAGCAATGTTTAAAGGTATAATGCATGGAAGCTAAAAGGAACTACTAGCTACCAAAAATATCTGCATGTACATTCCTGGTAGCTATTGCAAAGGTTGACATCCAGCCCTCTTTTCAAAATTGAACTCCTTTTGGGGGCTCCTGAGTGGCTCAGTCAATTAAATGCCTGACTCTTGGTTTAGGCTCAGGTCATGATCTCACGGTTCATGGGTTCGAGTCCATGTCAGGCTCTTCACTGACAGAGTGGTGCCTGCTTGGGTTTCTCTCCCCCTCCCTCTCTCTCTCTCTGCCCCTGCCCCACTTGCTCTCTCTCTCTCTCTTTCTCTCAAGTAAATAAACTTTAAAAACTAATTTGAAAAATTAAAAAAAAATTAAATCGACTTCTTTTCATTGAGCATTTTGAGGAAAACAGGATGTTGTGTAAAGATGTTTACTAGGTTTACAGTTTCAATTTTAGGATTTGTACATTTGACTCTTATTTACTTCTTCAAAAGATTACCAGCTACTTGAAAAACATGTACTGTCCTTGGAAGCGTCAAAAAAAATGAGGTGAAACCTTAACAGAGTTGGATAAGGAAGAGAAGGGTGTCCAAGAATCATGGTCTGGTGCAGAACCATGGAATGATCTAAGTGTTTGATCTGCCCTCAGTCCTCTTGAAACATAGGTTCCCTTTATTCGTTGATATGAGCTTCTTTGTTTATATTGAATGGATGGATGAATGTTTGATTCACTGGGGATTATTTACCCTCCCCATATCTATTTATTAAACTGGAAAAGACTGGTACTATTTCTCTGTGAGTTTTCATAACATCTCAGAAGTAAAAGTGGGTTAAGACAAAGTCTCGTATATAAAAGGACTTTGTGTTTCCTACACTTGAGTGTAGCACAAGAGGAAAAATCTTAGTGGAGAAAAACCCTGCAGGAAATAGATGAATGTCCTAGAGTAAAACAATGGAAGAGGTTAGGAGAAGGGAGATAATTCATCCATTAAGATAAATTAGTATATAATATAATCTCATGGTATTTTTCATTGTTTGAGGATTAATGTGTGATACTTTGATGTGGGAAAGTACATCAGGGATATTTTCTAGTGCTCTTTTGGCCTTAGCACTGAAGCTCTAGGACTAGGATATGTCAGCTTGTCACAAGCTATTTTCTGTTCATGCCACCGTGGGCAGTCATTCCTCCCAGGAGCACAAAGAGGGTCTTGGAAAGAGCCAATATACATGAAACTTGAGAAGGAAATACCCTTCAAAAATAACATCAGAAAGACATCAAGAAATGTCAAAAATTACCTAATGTGGGTTTGACACACCCAGCATTCTACTGTGTTTATTTGTATAAAACTGATTTTGTAATTTGTTCTCTGTGAATTGAAAGGCCTGCCAATCTTGAGCCATTTTTTTTCTAGTTATTAGAGGGCCCATTCTATGGACAGAAGGGATTGCAATCTAAGCCATCACAATAGCCATTTGATGTTGGTGTAGGGCTCTTGGGTACTCAATTTTTACTCAGAAAAAGCACAGCGCTCTCTCCGGAGCATAGCTCTCTCCAGAAAATAGCATTTTCCATTTGGTCCTAGGGATAAGGCTTCTCAGGAGCTTGTGTGATTATAATACTGATTTTGGAGACTGACAGGATGTTGTTCTTTTGAATGCCATTGCATGACCTCCATATATGGGGGAGGCTGAGGTGGCCTCAGAGCCACAGCTTCATTCTGAGAAACATCTGTTTTGTTTCAAAGGACAAGAATAGGAGCTACTTTACATGTGGAAATATTAATGACAGAAATGATTCATGAAACTGGGCCAGAATCACGTTTTTTCCTTGATTTATCACATGCTATTTTTTCCTTCTGTTCTTTGACCACCTTTCTGCAAACCACTTGATGAAGAACATCAACTACTAGAGCAATAAAATGGGACTATAGCTCATGACAGAGACCATTCATAAATTCAAAGATATATAGAGGCCCCATCTAGAAATTCATATGTAATCTTTGCAAATGTTACAAATCTGAGGGTTTTTATTTTAAGGTCCCCTAAGAGACAAAATATTTGAAAATGCACATCCCTGGTTTCTTTTTCCCATGTGATTACCTTCCTTCTCTTCCTAGATGCCTCAAAGGGTGGTATTATGTTACATGAATAATTAGAACTATATATCTGTTGGGGTGGCTGGTGGCTCAGTCAGTTAAGTGTCCAACTCTTGGCTTTGGCTCAGGTCATGATCTCACAGTTCATGAGTTCAAGTCCCACACTGGGCTCTGTACTCACAGTGTGGATCCTGCTTGGTATTCTCTCTCTCTCTCTCTCTCTCTCTCTCTCTCCCCCACACACACACACACACATGTTCTCTCTCTCAAAATAAATAAAGAACTATATATCTGTATGTAGTAAATATACACTAAGTGTTATTGATTATTTTTTTTAAACGTTTGTTTATTTTTGAGAGAGAGCGCACAAGTGGGAGAGGGTCAGAGAGCAAGGGAGACGCAAAATCTGAAGTAGGCTCCAGGCTCTGAGCTGTCAACACAGAGCCCGACAACGGGGCTCAAACTCACAGACCACGAGATCATGACCTGAGCTGAAGTCAGACGCTCAATCAACTGAGCCACCCAGGCACCCCTGTTATTGATTATTATAGAAGTTTCAAAATAAATAATCCTCCCAGTGCCCATTAGAAAATACAGAATTACTGGATTTTAGAGTTTTTCCTGCACAAATTGCAATAGCAATTTCTTAAAAACATTTTGTGATAAAATGGTAATAGATGAAAAGAAGTGTCATTATAAACATAACATTATTTCCAGATTGAGGAAAATATAGTATATTAAGTCTTTAAGATTTAGAAGTACATTCAGAGACACAAGATGAAATTATTCCCTGAAACCTGACTTTTAAGATAATACACAAATAAATGTATAAAATTTTTAAAAATTTAATGATCAATGCAACATGCATCTCTCCTTGACAGATCCAAAGAGAAGTAGAAATTAGTAATAGTCTTGAAGAAAGAGTTAAGAGACTCTTAAGAGTTAAGAGTTAAGAGACCACTAAATTTGTGACCATAAACCACAAGGAAAAAGAAAAACTCACTACTACCTCACTTGCCCCTAGCAATCCAGAACATTCTCTAGAAATTGACATCTTTTCAATTGGCAATGAACTTCGTGTATTCACCTGGCAGTGAATTTTGTGACTAAATCCCAGTGGTAATTTTATGTCACGTATCCTTTACCACAATTAAAAAAAAATTTTTTTAAAGAGAGGACCTTGGAAAACTCATGAAGTCCTCAAATACTTTTGGAAAAACTACTCCTTTTATGATGATGTGAAAGTCAAGCATGAAGTGTTATTACATCAGAGCATTACAAGCTCCCCTAAACACTCAACTGTATTTATTCTTTCTGAGAATTAATGCACTGGTGAAATTAAAAGCTATATTCTGTTTAAATAAATTTATGTTAAAAGAAAAACTGAGGGGCGCCTGGGTGGCGCAGTCGGTTAAGCGTCTGACTTCAGCCAGGTCACGATCTCGCGGTCCGTGAGTTCGAGCCCCGCGTCAGGCTCTGGGCTGATGGCTCAGAGCCTGGAGCCTGTTTCCGATTCTGTGTCTCCCTCTCTCTCTGCCCCTCCCCCGTTCATGCTCTGTCTCTCTCTGTCCCAAAAATAAATAAACGTTGGGAAAAAAAAAAAAGAATATTTAAAAAAAAAAAAAGAAAAACTGAAATCGTAATTCATGAGACATAAAGAGAAGTAAGTGAGCAAATGATGACACCTTTTTAGGGACTGCCACTAAGCATCTCCCAAAACTACATGCACTGTCCTCAGTCCTGCATGGGCACTCCCCAGAGCTGATGAGTCTGGCTGTGTCTCTGCCTCAGGCAAGCCATTTGATATCTGGACTTCACTTCTCATTTTCCAGAATGAAAACCTTGGGCTAGTATGATCTCCTAATATACCTGGTGGCTCAAACGTTCTGTAATTCTATCACTGTTGCAGACTCCAGCACTGATACCTGATTTGAAGCCTCTTTTTCCCAAGCATGAAAATGATCATCTTAGGTAACCAAAGAATCCTACAAATAAGGGTGGACTGTCAAAATGTTTTTTATTCTTGCTGCAGGATTTTATCTACTGCCAAAGCAATTTTATGAAAACTTCTACTCAGTATTCAAGAGATACATTTCTTTTCCCCAGAGAGAATTAATCATAGGCAAGGACTGGAAAAGGCAGTTTCCCCAGATGAAGCTTAAGCACACTCCCGCTGAGAAACTCATTCTATTTTAATTTGCCAATTAAAAGTGGCCTGGGAAATCACACATTGTTGTTATCTCATTAAAAATACTATACTTGTCACTCTCTTTCCTCTCTCTGGAAAAAGAACACTCAAGTAGCCCAGCTGCTCCCCACAGCTTAAATTTGATAGTACCCTTAAAAGATTGGCTTTATCTAGGGTCCATTGAGGATGGCACCTTCTGCTGTTATTACTGCCACGAATTCCACAGATCTCTAGTCACTGACACTATTTATTGGATATTTACTATATCCATGAAATTTACTAAGCATTGAGAAGTTTAAAAGGTACTAAAAAGCTTGTATTCAGCAAATTAATGGCCACTTTCATTGCAAAACAGAGCCTTGTATCAAGGTCTTTTAAAGATCCCAGCCGTAGCATCTTTTGGTTCTATTTGGCTCTTATTCGATCCCTCCCCATCTGTCTTGCTGATCCGTGGAATGCCATTACAAGCATGGTACTGATGGTTGAGATTACACCCCTGTAATAATTTTTAAAAGCTCAATCTTTGTTGGCATGACAGTCACAAATTTCCTACTCTTACAAACTATATATTGAGTTGACATCATGTATGGGGAAATAGAATGATTTGAATTGGTTATTTGTTACTACTTCTCAGTTTCTAGTGAACCATAAAATGACTATAGGGCAGGAGACAGATGGAAATACTGCAAAGATTTTGAATAATGGCTTGTATTTAATAATGCCCCTCTGAATAATGTAATAATAAATGATAAAGTCATGCCACTGACTTCCTGCATGTACTTGAACATGATTCTGTGTATATACCTGCAGGTTATTATGTATTGCCAAAGATATATCCTCAAGGAGTCCATTGACTTCTGCTTAATAAAAACATAAATTACTATAGCTCACCGGGGGAAAGGCAACTCTGCCTGTCTTTACTCAAAGGGTATGATTACCTTATTGCCTTGAAATCCCTTCGGGCCTGGATCCCCTGGAGGTCCACTAATGCCCTGCTCCGAGGTGAAAACCAACAATTAGTTCTCTATATAAAAGGCCAACCAAGAAGGAATTATTCATTAAGGTCTCTAGAGATACTAAATTTAGAAGTCAGACTAAATATCTCAGAGTTAAGTTAGGGTTAAATGTGACTGAGAAATGGAATGAGATAAAATTCCTCCTGTCAAATAGGCAGCTTCTAAAATAGTAAACTTAAGCTGAGAACAAACATTTATCAATGAGGTGTTTGCTTTCTAAGCCTGTTTCCAACCTTATCCCTGTGCTGGACACCCTTCTTAAAGAATTTTGAATGAGCAACTTTTTTAAATAGCTAAGGCATTTATAACTGGAAGTTGGAGCTTCCAATGACCCTGTGATAACCAGAGTTACTGCCCTGTGCTGACACAATTCCAGGCCAGAGCAAAGGAGTTGATGGTTAATTAGATGCTGTCTGGGAAATCTGGAGCCAAGTTACAATTTTCAGTAGACTTTCCGAAATACATAAATGAACTCTTCATATACATACATCCTCCCCGCCATGAAAACTTTAGACTGGGCAAGTCCCCAGACTGGGAAAAAACTGATCTAAATTATTTTCTGAAATACATGGAATATATCTAACTTAAATAAATGCCTTCAAAATCTTTTCCATGCTATTGAACATTAAGTATTTATAATGAGCATTCCATGTTTTTGCATATTAAGTACTGTATCTAAATTACACATAGTGTAATTAGATAAAATGCATAGTTCTTCCAACTATATTATACTAGCAAAGCAAAAATAGTTCCATCCTTCTTTTAACCGCTTTGACTTCACTCATCTTCCTAGACTCGAACTTTTAAACTTCTATCTCTCTACTAAGTAAGCTCACCTGCTGGTACCTATCTTTGGGGAGCCTGAATTAGCCTGAATTCAAAACCTTAGGGCAGTGATTTCCAAACTTTGTTGCACATTGAAATCACCTGGGGATCTTTAAAACTACTGATGCCTGGCTCCAATCCCTAGACATTCTAATTGAATTGGCAGAGGGAGCAAATGGGCAAACAGATTTTTAAAGCTTCCTAGGTGATTCTAATTCAGATGTAGATTTGGTTTAGCCTCCTTACCTGAAGTCCTCTGGGTCCCTTTGGTCCATACGGCCCTAAGGATCCCTGTGGAATAAAATTAATGGTAAGTTGCTCTAAGTATCCATCTTCAAAATGCAATGATTTTAGGTAGAGGAGAAAAGAATGTGTTCTCAGTGATGGTCAATCTTCCCACTTTATCCAAACAGCAAAGCAAACCGATACATTGTCAACAAAATGATCCTAAATAATAAGGCAATTTGAGGTCAGATTTTCCTTCAGTAAACTCCACGAAAACAGTTTTAGATGTAAGTCCTTCACCTGTATATTGAAATTTTGGTCAGAGCAAACAATTTATTCCTTACAATTCCTTAGAAAAAGTACAGTTGGTGGAATATTGTTTCTTTCCAACAAGGCAAAATCAGTTAAATTAACAATTTAGTGAGTTTCCACAATGTCTAGATCACTCTTTTGCCCATCTTCAAGACATGCAACTTGACAAAACACTGTTTATACTCAATACTCTCTAATAGAAGATATTTCAATATGTTCTATAACTAGGAAACCCTTTGAAATTTACTTTTATGAGAATATAGTACAGTCTAATCTCTCTTTTCTCAGATTTTCATTTTTCTGCTTAGCAAAATATAACCTGTTCACAATAGACACACGTTGGCAATTAAAAGAAAAAAGTAAAGAAACAGAAAAAAAAAAAATCACACAGAAGCAACTGCTATTAACATTTTAGGCATATAGAATATTTTTCTTCAAATAATTGATTCAAGTGTGTATATAATCTTGTGTCCTACTTATTTGGTCTTCCATTGTATCAAAAATATTTTCCCATGTAATTAAAAACTCTTAGTAAATGGAAAAATATTCAAGAATATGTATTATAATTTACTTATTTCCCTAGTTTTGGCATTTAAATTGTTTCTGATGATTATTATTTTAAATAATATTATAATGAATATCTTTGTTTATAAGTCATGTCCAACTTCTGAAAGATTCCTGAAGGTAATGTCCTGGAAGAGGATGACAGACACGGAGATGATGAACACATTCAAGGCTCTCTCGCTCTCTTTTGTGTCTCACACCAATACATGGGAAGAAAAAGCAAAGCTTCCCTCCATAGTTTGCTCAGATTTCCATTCTTACTACCTGAGTAGAGAAAGTGCATCTCCACCTTAACAGACACCCCCATGAATGCTGAGTATTGTCTATTATCCCAGTGTTTGCTAATTTGATAAGTGAAATAATATTTTAATGTGTTAATTTCACTTCTCTGATCGCTGATGTATTGGGTTTTTTTCACTTATTAGCCATTTATAGTTCCTCTCTTGTGTCTCTTCGTGTTCTTTATAGTCTGACTTAAGAACTTATATGAACTCTTCATGTCAAGGACGCTGTATTTCATTGACTCTAGACACGCATTTTTTTTTCAGATCTTTACATCTCTAATAGCAAGATACGTCTTATAATCAATTGCATCTTCTGTTTGTAATTGGCAGCACTTTTTCTTTCTTTTTGGCACAGAATATAATAGGGCATTTCACAACCCCTGGCATCTTAGTCAATGAAGTATGATGATTAGCTCTTTATCAACCGTTCTCATTTCAAACAGGTTTCAACAGTTACTGTTTAACTTTCATTTTGTTCTTCTCTGTCCCCTTCTGTATTTTCAAGTCTGTGTCCACCTCCCATTTTCAATTACCCTCCAGGCAGAATCCATTCATTACTACAGTTTTCATTTTGCCCAGAGATAATTATCAAGCCTACATTTTTTTTCAGATCCACCTGGCCTTTAACTCTACAGTACTTTAAAAGCTTTCACAAAAGTCTCAAGCTATTTAAAGTGCTTAGTTACATAGGCCAGTGTCATCATCTTATTCTCTGCTTTTCACCTTCCGCCTCATTTTTTCTCCTTGACTCTCTCCCATAATTAAAATACAGATATTGAATGAGTTGAGTATCTTGGTAGCATGCTGTTAATAGTTCTTCACTATAATGAAAACTATTTTTACTCTGTACATTTTTGGATGCTTTGTCATTAAGTTTCAAATGTACTGTCTGTATATTTCTGACCCATTTAATATTGTCTCCATTTTAAATACTTTATTCATATTTACTTTTTAACGAAAGGTTAATACCCACCCAATTGCCTGTGGCGTACTGCAGTTTCAAAATTTCAATCCCCTATCTATGCCTAGTTCTGCCACATTATTTATAACTATTTCATTAACTTATTCCATAGAGTTCTTCACTCTATTTTGGAAAGTGCTTGTTGTCAGTGTTTACATCTGGAAAACAATTCCAGATGCAAAGACCCAACTGGAGCTTAAACTGACTTTGCTGGTTAAATTATCCTTTTTTGCCATAAAATTCCATAGGCCTAGCCTCAAAGGTTAGGGGGCCACAAAGCACCGTCTTAAAGATCCATATGAAAGGTACGTGGAGGCTCCATTAAGTAAAGTTAGGTATAGTTTTGTTTTCTGCTTCATGTTTTACAGACGTGAAAATTGAGCCAGTAACTTTCCAACTCCAGGAGTGAGAGCAAGGTAATGCATCCCAGGAATTTCCTCTTAGGGAAACTCAGGCCAAAGGGATCCCAGCTGTTAGCATTTTAAAAACATGTTCCTTACTTTGTCACCTTTTATTCCTGGTTTTCCACATTCTCCATTTTCACCCTAAAAAATAAAGAAATGAAACAAATAAGAAGACCTTTGCAGTCGTTTGGGGTTAGGATGTTTTAAAAAGTTTTCTTATGACATAAGCACTCTGATGGGTTTTACACAATTTTATCCTCAATCCTGTGGGTTATTTGGGCATTACACTCTGAAAAATTTTATCCATGAGTCATCTTCCACTTGACAGAATCAAATCAGTGATACCACCTAGTAAGGTTTGACATTTTTGAAAGGGAGATGACATTTAAAGGAAAGAAAGTAAGGTTTACCGAGTAGCCACCATATGCTCTTTGTGATTTAAGTGAATCCCCATTACAGCTCAATGAGATCAGTTTTACAGTTGTATTTTATAGATGAGAAAACTTAAGTTCACCCAGATAACTTTCCTCAAATAAGCAGCTCTGATTCAGAGTCCCTATTTTTGCCACACTATACTCCACCCTGAGTACCAGCTTTGACCAATTAGTAGTGTTTGCCCAGAGAACTGTGAGAGAAAGGTCCTGAGACCACGTCATGGCTTGGTGGGGAAAGGAGCCAGGAAGAATTAGCAAGGTCTGCTGGGGACGGGCATGGTGGCAAGAATGCCATATATTTCCAACACACTCTACTGCCCTGCCTTTCCTGGCATATTAATGAAAAAAGAACTAACATTTAAATTGTGCTTTACAGTTTATGATTAATTTTATTTAGCAGACATTATCTCAGGTAAGCTGACATTAACTGTCTGACACAGGTATTATTAGCCCAATTTTACAGACTGAGAATTTGTGATTCAGAAGGTTAAGTACCTTGCTCTTGTAGAATGAGAATTGGGACCTCTGAATACTAATCCATTGTATCAGACTTCTAAGACTTTGCATAATTAGAACCAAAATGTATCAAAGGCAATTAGAAAAACAGCTAAAGTTAAAATTTTCAAGTGCTTTCATGCTTTTATCTGAGCCTCAAAGCAATTGATTTAATTTTTTTTTTTATATGAGCCTCAGAAATCAGACAACACAAAGAAATAAAAGGCACCCACATCGGCAAGGAGGAAGTCAAACTTACACTCTTTGCAGACGACGTGATACTCTGTGTGGAAAATCTAAAAAACTCCACCAAAAACTGTGAGAACTGATCCATGAATTCAGCGAAGTTGCAGGATATTAAATCAATGTATAGAAATCAGTTGCATTTCTATACACCAATAATGAAGCAGCAGAAAGAGAAATCAAGGAATCTGTCCCATGTACAATTGCACCAAAACCCATAAAATACTTAGGAATAAACCTAACCAAAGAGGTGAAAAATCTACACACTGAAAACTATAAAACACATTAAAAAGATTGCAGAAGACACAAAAAATGGAAAAGCATTCCATGCTCATGGATTGGAAGAACAAATATTGTTAAAATGTCAATGCTACCCAAAGCAATCTACATATGCAATGCAATCCCTCTCAAAATAACACCAGGATTCTTCACAGAGCTAGAATAAATAATCCTAAAATTTGTATGGAACCAGAAAAGACCCAAATAGCAAAAGCAATGCTGAAAAAGAAAACTGGGGCACCTGGGTGGCTTAGTCAGTTAAGTGTCTGACTTAGGCTCAGGTCATGATCTCACTGTTTGTGAGTTTGAGCCCTACTTCAGGCTCTGTGCTGATAGGTTGAAGCCTGGAGCCTGGAGCCTGATTCAGATTCTGTCTCTCTCTCTCTCTCTCTCTCTCTCTCTCTCTCTCTCTCTCTCTGCTCCTCCCCACCCTCTCTTTCAAAAATAAATAAACCTTAAAAATAAATTAGAACAAGAAAACCAAAGGTGGAGGCATCACAGTTCCAGACTTCATGCTGTATTACAAAGTTGTAATCATCAAGACAGTATGTTATGGCACAAAAACAGACACTCAGATCAATGGAACAGAATAAAGAACCCAGAAATGGACCTACAAATGTATGGCCAACTAATCTTTAACAAAGCAGGAAAGAATATCCAATGGAAAAAAAGACAGTTTCTTCAGCAAATGGTGTTGGGAAAACTGGACAATGACATGCAGAAGAATGAACCTGGACCACTTTCTTACACCATACACAAAAATAAACTCAAAATGGATTAAAGACCTAAATGTAAGACAGAAAGCCATTAAAATCCTTCAGGAGAAAACAAGCAAAAACTTCTTTGACCTTGGCCACAGCAACTTCTTACTTGACATGTCTTCAGAGGCAAGGGAAATAAGAGAAAAATGAATTATTGGGACCTCATCAAGATAAAAAATCTTCTGCATAGCAAAGGAAACAGTCAGTAAAACTAAAAGGCAACAGATGGAATGGGAGAAGATATTTGCAAACGACATATCAGATAAAGGGTTAGTATCCAAAATCTATAAAGAACTTATCAAACGCAACACCCAAAAAAAACAACTAACACCCAAAAAATGAGCAAAAAACATGAATAGACACTTTTCCAAAGAAGACATCCATATGGCTAACAGACACATGAAAAAAATACTCAACATCACTCAGCATCAGGGCTGATGTGGCAAATCAAAACCACAATGAAATTCCACCTCTGACACCTGTCAGAATGGCTAACATTAACAACTCAGGCAACAACAGATATTGGTGAGGTTATGGAGAAAGAGGAACGCTTTTGCACTGGAGGTAGGAATGGAAACTGGTGCAGCCACTCTGGAAAACAGTATGGAGGTTCCTCAAAAAATTAAAAATAGAACTACCCTATGACCCAGCAATTGCACTACTAGCTATTTATCCAAAGGATACACGAGTGCTGATTCGAAGGGGCACATGAACCCCAACGCTTATAGTAGCACTATTGACAATAGCCAAAGTAAGGAAAGAGCCCAAATGCCCACCAACTGATGAATGGATAAAGAAGATGTGTTATATATACAATGGAATATTACTCGGCAATCAAAAAGAATGAAAACTTGCCATTTGTAACAACGTGGATGGAAAAAGAGTGTATTACACTAAGTGAAATAAGTTAGAGAAAGATAAATACCATATAATTTCACTCATATGTGGAATTTAAGATACAAAACAGATGAACATAAGGGAAGGGAAGCAAAAATAATATAAAAACAGAGAGGGAAACAAATCATAAGAGACTCTTAAATACAGAGTACAGACTGAAGGTTGCTGGAGAGGAGGTGGGTAGGGGGATGGGTAAATGGGCAAGGGGCATTGAGGAGGACACTTGTTGGGATGAGCGCTGAGTGTTACATGTAAGTGATGAATCACTAAATTCTATTCCTGAAATTATTATTACACCATATGTTAACTAACCTGGATTTAAATTAAAAATAGAATAAAATCAAATAAAAATGTTTTATTTGAGCATAATTGACACACAGTGTTACATTAGTTTCAGGTGTACAACATAGTGATTCAACTTCTCTATACACTATGCAATGTTCACCGCAAGTGAAGCTACCATCTGTCACCATACGATGCTGTTACAATATCATTGACTCTAATCCTTAAAAGCTATTCATATATTTAAGATATGGCAACTCAACTGGAGAAGTTAAATGAAATACTTAAATGCACATGCTAGCCAGTGGCTCCTAGTCCAGTGCCCTCACCACTGCTTTATCATCCATGTGCTGTAAGCATGCTTCTCAAAATGCCACCTCACAGTGACATAAGAAACTTGCACTACAATGATCAGTGCCCTGCTTCCTTCATTAAAGAAGTCGTGCTGTGAAAAATGAATGTCAACTGAACTAAACAGTGTGTTTAGTGATATAGTGGGTTTATATTCTGGTGCAATCTTTATGTCATGACAAAATACCATCAAGCAGTTCACAGGTTGACGGCCAGCATACAGACCACACTTTGAATAGCTCCGCTCTAAGAAGGGAAATAACCATTGTAACCACCAATTATGGATCCAAAGTCCAAACCTTTACATTGCTGCTAATCCCCACAGCAGATTAGATTAGAGAGAGAGAGAGAGATCTCCATTCATAGATGAGGAAAAGGAGACTCCGAGGGATTAAATAGTTTGCCTGTGACCACAAGCTTGAGTCTGTTAGATTCCCAAGTCCATGGTCATCAGCCACTCAAAGCTGAACAAGGCATACCACCATGGTCTGCAAGATACTTTACACTAGCCTAGAGTACTACATGGGGTGTCGCTGGCATCAGAAGCAAGAAAGAGGGAGGTACAATTCCTAGATCCAGCTATGCCTCTGTTCAAAAGCAATCTGTTCTCTCTCCACATCATATTGTGAGTCAGACTGACCCAGGAAAAACTGAGCTTTCACTTAGAACAAGTTGAACATTTATTTCTGAATGCAAATGGAAACTCACTCTTGAAGAGTCAATTAGAAAGCAATTAATTTAATAATGTTGGATGGGAATAAAATGAGTCAACCACCAAAATATAAAACAGAAAAGTACCATAAATACACTCAAAATTCTTTTGGCCAGAATTCACATTCCATTTGTCCAGACAGATTTGTTAGCTATAGGTCCTGAGGAACAGCATTTGTTTTGGGGGCAGACTTCCATCAATGAAAATATTGTACTCCTGTTATTCGCCTTTGTAAAGGCGTTTTCTTTTTTGGTGGGCTCAGTAATCCCTGTGGAATGGCCACAATTACAATTTCACAGAGCAAGTGCTTCAGAAAGCTATGAACAGATTAGCTCTGTTCCCAGCCTCTGATTTCTGATGCTGCTGTTCCCGGTGAAATTCTGGTTTGAATGTCAATGGTTCAGGGTCACTCTACCCTGACAACTTGTATTTTCCAAATGAGAGCTCCACCAGTGATTCTATAATTTCCCAGAAGGTTAAAATGAGTCTTTTCATATATATAAATATATAAACACACACATATATACTATATTTGTAGTATACTATATGCTATATAATATATATATATAGTATATATACATAGCACTATATATATTATATAGTGTGTGTTTATGCGTGTGTGTGTGTGTGTGTGTGTGTATGTATATATATTTAGTGTTCATGAGTAGCTCATATTATAAATCAAGATGGGACACCTGTATAATTTTCTTCAACTATACATAGGACAATTTTATAATCATCAAATATTCTTAAATTTCCTATTTTATCATTTGTTCTCTGCCTCTTCATAACAGCACCTTGCATTTTATCGACCAGCAAACAGCTTATAAGACATTGTCACATCCATTATTCCATTTGCTTCTCCAACCACCCTGTAAATTAGAAGGCCTATATTAATCCAGCTCTATATGGATGAAGAAACAAACACTTAACATTTCTAATGACTGGGGACAGATTTATTTGCCTGTATGGAGACTCACCTCTAATATTTGCAGGGCCCAGGGCAAGACTGCAAGCAGAGGCCTATGTACCATGTATCTAAACAGCTGAAAGTTATAAATTAAGCTAATAACCAACCTAGTAATGTTCTAGCTTCCTTTTTTGACAAGTATCAATAAGAATAAAAATGAAAGAATTGTGGTATTCCTTGGAGGTCTAAGTGCTAGTACAACCCCATGCCCACAGCCTACAGACCAGCTCCTACTTGGCCTCTCCCCACCTTTGGTTCCTCCCAGGAGAGGAGGAACAAATGCACAAGAAGGTGCCCCAGGCAATACAATACAGTGAACCTCCCACCAGGGCCCCTTCCAGCCCCAAAACCAACTTACATTTTGTTTCCCCTCAGGCCTGGGGAAAAGATGGACAAAGGAAAGATGTTTGTATCTGCCTTCAAAGCAGGCTCAGGCCATTTTGCAGGGACTTCTGGGGTCTTGGTTACCTAAAGTGTGGTCCAGGTTTAAGGAGGCATAAGCCTCATGCCCTGTAGCTTCCTGGATCCTTCGGGGGTCAGAAGGCCATAGGAGACCCAGAGAAAGACCTCTTGCCCTAGGTCTGAGGGCTGTAGACAGGATGAACGAGGACACACTATATTTTCAGATAGAACATCTGGTGATAGAACTGTGACATTAATCTATGAATGAGCGCTTGAGGCACTTGGGTGGCTCAGTTGGTTAAGCATCTGACCTGGGCTCAGGTCATGATCTGAGTCACAGCTCCTGAGTTCCAGCCCTGCACCCGGCTCTGTGCTGACAGTTCAGAGGCTGGAACCTGCTTCAGATTCTGTGTCTTCTTCACTTTCTGCCCCTCCCCTGCTTGTTCTCTCTCTCTCTCTCTCTCTCTCTCTCTCTCTCTCTCTCTCTCTCTCTCAAAAATAAATAAATAAATATTTTTTAAAAATCTATGAATGAACCATGAACAACTGTCAACATGGTTCTTGAGCCTCCATCCACTTTGCTAACTTTCTAATTTGTAAAGAATCATAAAATAGTCTACCAGCCCATAACTTTTGTTGGTTTGTCAAATTTGTTCCCCTTGCAAGCTCCACCCAGATGTCTCACTGTATGAAGAGGTTCCTTATCGCCTAACCAGAATAAATCCTCTTGCTTCTACAAGAGGATTTGATGTCTAGGTTTTGGTGTCTAGCTTTCATAGGAAGTTAAGCATCAAGGTAGCAACCCAACTGAAGTATTGCCGCATCCATTTTTATTTGGAACTTTTAGTCTGTGCTACATGGCTGGTAAATAGGGGTCCTCGTGTTTGCAGAGCTGAGAGAGGCTGGATCCTAATCTCAGGCATCTTAGGATGCTTTTCACCCCTTCCAACACATCTCCGTACCTGAAGTTTATTATTATTTTATGTTTACAGACTTAAGAGTATACTTGGGAATTAGGGAACCTAGACTTAGGAAAATAAAGGAAAACAACTTTTATTAAATACATAAATACAGTTATGCTTCTGTTTTTCTCTCTGAAATCCTGGCCTATCTATTCATTGTTACCAACTTACCTTCTCACCTTTGTACCCAGGGATTCCCTAGTTACAAAAGAAAAAAAGAAAGAAAGAGTAAAACATATTAGAAGACATAGTTGGAGGAAGTATTTGATGTTTTTCATTTACAAAGTATAAAAAAACACATCTGTACAGTCAAGGAAAATAAGACCACACACAGAAATGTAAGCTATTTTACTTCTCTGGGGAGAAGAAAAGAACCCATTTTCCTCTTTATTACATTCTATTCTCAGTTCCACATATTTTTTTCAAACCCAATTTCTTACCCTTTGGCCCAAAGCTGAAGGAGAAACTATACACTGAAACTTATAAAAGGGACGACCTACAATGCTCCATTCAAAATTGTTATATTGACTTTTAAACTATGAACTATCATAGCTGAGAATGTTTCACAGAGACTGTTAGAGAAATTGGCTTTGAAAATGAGCTGAGATAATGGCCTTTACAATGTATGTAAATATTTATATCCATTACGGTCCTCCTTTCAAATTCAGTCTTGAATATGGAACATCAATGAAATGCATGGTTCCTTTATCAACCCTAATGAGACGGTGGCCTTTAAGGCACTATATTTTATCTCATGCTAACTATGGGGCTAACTCCTCTTCTGTGTCACTCCTGGGAATCCTGCACAACCTCCTCCATTGCGTCCCTGCCTGTGAGCCCTTGAAGTAATATGATTCTGAATATTAAGTGAACTAGGAAATTAACAACTTTAAGCAAGAGCAAGCTTTTTCCATATAGGACTTTATATCTTTCTCATACAACAATAGCTTTTAAGTATGAAAATAAAATTGTAAGATATATTTTAAGTGAGCCGGAGAAACCGATGGAGAGACAAGCTATTATCACAATTACATGTGTCAGATGACAAAATATTGTTTTGTATGACTTTTTTTTACAAAAGGCAAAAAAAAAGGAAAACTTCGGGAAGGAAATAACACTTCTCTCCAAATGAGTGGTCACTGGGAAATTGAAACTAAAAATAGAACTACGGTCAAAAGTATTGTTATGCTGCATTTTAGTTCTTCTTAGATATGTTTATTAGCATAAAGGGTTTAGGTTTTAGTATTGTGCTTAAAATTAAAGGCCACATTATAGATAGTTAAATTGGGGTACTTTATTAAAACAATTCATGTTTGCAGCAAAAACCTTACTTTTTTATATTATACTCTTTTTTCCCCTGTTTTTTTTTCTGAACTCTCTGGTCAATTTATTGTTTGATTGTTATCAGTTTCCTTCCTTCCCTCCTGCCTTCCTGCCTTCCTTTCTTTCTTCCTTCCTTGACATCTTAATTACTAGTTTGAAAGTATTCAAATTTAAGATATCCAAAACTGCACTCATTGGTCTGCCAAATTTGTTTCCTGTTTGTATTAGTGGTGCCATCATATTTCAAATCACACAGAATCAAAAGTTTATCTTTTCTCTTTACTTGCCCCTTACATTCCTTGAATCCAACCAGTTAAAATTCTCCAACAGCTGTCACTGCATTTAGTTTTAAGTCCATCCTTTCTACTGTCCACCCTCCCCCCCCCCCCCCCCCCCCCCCCCCCCCCGCTCCACCCCAGCCAGCAGGATCCTCTGTGACCCACTGCTACTTAGCTCCATAACCTGCCTACCACCACTCTTTGCCAAGTTCTGGCTTTCTTTCCATTTCTTCAGCCTACAAGCTTGTTCCCACGCAAGAGTCTTTGTACCTTCTGCTCTTTCTGCCTAGAACATCCTCATGACCTGGTTTTATTTATTTATTTATTTATTTAAATGTTTATTTATTCTTGAGAGAGAGACAGAGACAGAGACAGAGCATGCGTGGGGGAGGGGCAGAGGGAGAGGGAGACAGAATCCGAAGCAGGCTCCAGGCTCCAGGCTCCGAGCTGTCAGCACAGAGTCCGACGCAGGGCTCAAACACACAAACCGTGAGATCATGACCTAAGCCAAAGTTGGATGCTTAACCGACTGAGCCACCCAGGCACCTCACGTATGACCTGGTTTTATAGGTCAAGAACACATCTCATTGATGAAATCTCATTCATTTGTTGGCCTGTTGATTGCTCACCCTGCTAGCACACTGTATGAAACAGGAACTATCAATCTTGCTCACTGTATCCCCAGCACCTAAAGAAGGTCCCAGCATATACCAAGCGTTCAATACATATTTGTTGACTATATGAGTCAGTGTCAGTCCCCACAGCCTATCCCTCTTGCCTTCTATGGTTCTCACAATGTTCTCTTCTTCTCTATTCTGTCATCACTGTGGCCCCATTCCATCCAATTGAATGTGATTTAATTCCCTAATAGCCACAGTAAGAAAATGACAACAGGTGAAATTATTTTTTAATAATATATTTTACTGATCCCTCTAGGTCTGAAATACAAGGGTTTCCAACATTTGGCCAATATAAAAATTATTCATGAGATATTTTACATGTTCTTTGGCACTAAGTCATCCAAATTCATTGTGTATTTTACTCCTACAGCACACCTCAGTTCAGGCTAGCCGTGTTTCAGCTGCTCAGTAAGCACATATGGCTAGTGGCTTTCATCCTGCCTGGAGCAGCCCTAGCCAATGTCCCTGTTCTCAGACAGGCCGTAACAAAAAACCTTCTTCTAAGTACTCCTTCTTTCTGTTTATTCCCACTTCAATTTCCCCTTGAGAGTCATGCCAGATTAATCTTCCAAGTACACAGCTCTTGGGTTGCACCCTTCATTTGAAATCTCAATCTCTCACCTAGCAGAGCCCAGATCTACAGTCGCCTTGGAACATCCACTCTGCCCTTCAAGCTGTGTCTGCCGACATCCTCTTTAGGCACCTCCTCTCACCATTTTCCAACCCATAGCCTTCCATCAGGTCAATGCTCATGGCACTCTCCATCTGGAATGCTTGTCCCTTCCACCTTTCTGCTCTATCCTTTCCAGTCACAATCCTACTCTCCAGAAGTCATTCTATAAAACCCATCCCGATAGCTTCAATCTTCTCTGAAGGCCCATAATAATTTGTGCATTCAGTTTTTACAGTATTTTGACATTCTGCTTCATGGTGTAGCTATTTTTTTTCAAAAATTAAAGTATAGTTGACATACAATGTTGCATTAGATTCAGATGTACAACATACTGATTCAATTTCTCTATACGTTATGCTATGCTCATCACAAAGTGTAACTACAATCTGTCACCATACAATGTTCTTACATTACTGTTGACTATATTTCTTATATGGTACCTTTCATCCCTGTGACTTATTCATTCCATAACTGGAAGCCTATACTTCCTACTCCCATTCACCCATTTTGCTGCCCCCAGACTCCCTTTTGGCAACCAATATTGTAGCTATTTTAGATATTTTAATCTCTCCTATAGCAAACTTTTCAAAAAATATGAGTGCTTTGTCTTAATTTCTTTTCACATAATAATATGCTTTACATGTAGACAACACCTAAGAAATACTTCCTAAAAGAACAACACACATATCTGAATGAATTTCCATTGATTATCAATCTTTCTATTAGACTTACTCATAAAGTTTATTAAAGACACCAAGAGACCAGTTTTTAAAACCTCTGGGCCTGTCTCCTGGGCTTTTGCCAGGGGGACAGCCAGGAAGAGAAATGTGACATGGTCTTTTTTTATTCACTGTACACCTTCTCTGCGCTTTGCAACTTTACTACAACTCCCAGAAAAATGAAAAAGAAGAAATTTTCTGTAATTATTTCTCAGGCAATCTCTAACATCTTCTAATTTTAGAGATAATAAATCAACTAGAATGCTTTTTCTTTTGTCTGCAGATCAAATTTACAAAAGCATAGTTTAGACTATTAGTTCTGTGCTCCTAGAATTTTTAACGCATTCTTTATTGGAAAAAAACAAACAAACAGAGGTGTCTGGGTGGCTTAGTTGGTTAAATGTCTGAATCTTCATTTTGGCTCCAGTCATGATCTCATGGTTCGTGAGATTGAACCCCACGGCCAGCTCTGCATTGACAGTGTGGAACCTGCTTGGGATTCTCTCTCTCCCTCTTTCTCTTCCCTTCCCCCTCTCTCAAAAATAAATAAACATATTTAAAAAAACACAAGAAGCAAAGAAAAATATTTTCCTGAGTTGAGTCTTCCACAAAACCCACTTAGGTATCCAAGAATGTCATGTGCTTGACCACCCTGTGTCATCATCACTCCTGTTGAGCAGAACATTTTCTCCCCATATTTCCATTTCCAAGGCCATGTCTGTCTGACTGCCCATCTGTGCCATCAAGAGCACACGTATATGTAAGTCATTTTTGCACTTGTACTACAGGGGGCAAAATGATCATTTACAGAACCTTAGCATCCTAGATTACATTCTGGGGAAAGCATTCCACTTGCATACATACCCCTGGGCCTCTTTCTCCAGGCTCCCCTTTTTGAGCATCACCCTGTGGGGGAGAAAAAAAACTCAGTCAAAATTCCACAGCCCTACAGAGTGACTGATTGCTCAATAAAATGCTCGGAATAAAATTATTCCGAATTCCCAGATTAATAGGTTAACCCAGTGGGGAAAAATTTTTTGGCCTTCACCATTGACATTTTCACCATGGAGTCTAGGGCAGAAAATCGCTGTTCAGATAGCCTTTGCCCTTTGGAGCGAAGCCAGATGCATAGGGTGCAGACTCCAGATACATTTTCATAGCTTAGGCCTAGGTTTGCTTCTCAGTTTAACAACACAGCCCTTGTTCTCAAATGCAGCATTGTACCCAATCGGAGCCAGGCACTCTGGCTTTTCTCCAAGGGGCTTTGGAATGTTTTCCAAGATGTCCTTAAGAGTAATTGCTTGATTTCGGCAAGACTTAGGAAAATATATGATGTGGCACAAAATTACAAGCCAAATAAATGAAATGTAAACATAAATTTAAAACAGGTATTTAACAAAACAAAAAGAAGACACGATGGCATCATTTCGGACTCACATGATGAGGAGGTACAGTTGTGTGTGTTATAAAGCTGCTCGAGGATTCTTCACATTCCCTTTTTTTTTAAATTAATTTTTAAAATTTCATCCAAGTTAGTTAGCATATAGTGCTTTCAGGAGTGATTTCAGGAGTAGGTTTCTTAGTGCCCCTTACCCATTTAACCATCCACCCTCCCACACCCCCTCCAGTAACCCTCCGTTTGTTCTCCATATTAAAGAGTCTCTTATGTTTTTGTCCCACTCCCTGTTTTTATGTTATTTTTGCTTCCCTTCCCTTATCTTCATCTGTTCTGTGTCTTAAAGTCCTCATACGAGTGAAGTCATAGGATACTTGGCTTTCTCTGACGGACTAATTTCACTTAGCATAATACCCTCTAGTTCCATCCTCATAGTTGCAAATGGCAAGATTTCATTCTTTTGGTTGCCGAGTAATACCCTATTGCATATATATGCCACGTCTTCCTTATCCATTCATCCATCGGTGGACATTTGGGCTCTTTCCATTCTTTGGCTATTGTTGATAGTGCTGCTATAAACATTGGGGTGCATGTGCCCCTTTGAAACAGCACACCTGTAACCCTTGGATAAACACCTAGTAGTGCAATTGCCGGGTCATAGGGTAGTTCTGTTTTTAAATTTTTGAGGAACCCCCAGACTGTTTTCCAGAGTGGATGCACCAGTTTGCATTCCCACCAGCAGTGCAAAAGAGATCCTCTTTCTCCACATCCCCGCCAATATCTGTTGTTGCCTGAGTTGTTAATGTTAGCCATCTGACAGGTGTGAGGTGGTATCTCATGGTGGTTTTGATTTGTATTTCCCTGATGATGAGTGATGCTGAGCATTTTTTCATGTGTCAGGTGGCCATCTGGATATCTTCTTGGAGAAGTGTCTATTCATGTCTTTTGCCCATTTCTTCACTGGACTATTTGTTTTTTGGGTGTTGAGCTGGATAAGTTCTCTATAGATTTTGGATACTAACCCTTTATCTGATATGTCGTTTGTAAATATCTTCTCCCATTCCATTGGTTGCCTTTTAGTTTTGCTGATTGTTTCCTTTGCTGTGCAGAGGTCTTTTATTTTGATGAGGTTCCAATAGTTCATTTTTGCTTTTGCTTCCCTTGCCTCCAGAGACGTGTTGAGTAAGAAGTTGCTGTGGCCAAGGTCAGAGAGGTTTTTGCTTGCTTTCTCTTCAAGGATTTTGATGGCTTCCTGTCTTACATTTAGATCTTTCATCCGTTTAGAGTTTGTTTTTGTGTATGGTGTGAGAAAGTGGTCAAGTTCATTTTTCTACATGTCTCTGTCCAGTTTTCCCAGCACCACTTTCTGAAGAGACTGTCTTTATTCCATTGGATATTTTTTCTTGCTTTGTCAAAGATTAGTTGGCCACATGTTTGTGGGTCCATTTCTGGGTTCACTATTCTGTTCCATTGATCTGAGTGTCTCTTTTTGTGCCAGTACAATACTGTCTTGATGATTACAACTTTGTAATACAACTTGAAGTCCAGTATTGTGATGCCTCCTGCTTTTTTTTTTTTTCAAGAGTGCTTTGGCTATTCAGGGTCTTTTCTTGTTCCATACAAATTTTAGGATTGTTTGTTCTAGCTCAATGAAGAATCCTGGTGTTATTTTTTAGGCGTTGCATTGAATATGTGCATTGCTTTGGATAGTATTGACATTTTAGCAATATTTGTTCTTCCTATTGAGGAGCATGGAATATTTTTCCTTTGTGTGTGTGTGTGTGTGTGTGTGTGTGTGTGTGTGTGTATTCTTCAATTTCTTTCATAAGCTTTCTATAGTTTTCAGTGTGTAGATTTTTCACCTCTTTGGTTAGGTTTATTCCTAGATATTTTATGGTTTTTGGTGCAATTATAAATGGGATCAATTCCTTGATTTCTCTTTCTGTTGCTTCATTGTTGGTGTATAGCAATGCAACTGATTTCTCAACATTGATTTTATATCCTGCAACTTTGCTGAATTCATGAATCAGTTCTAGCAGTTTTTTGGTGGAATCTTTTAGGTTTTCCATATAGCATATCATGTCATCTGCGAAGAGTGAAAGTTTGACCTCCTCCTGGCTGATTTGGATGCCTTTTATTCTTTGTGTTGTCTGATTGCAGAGACTGATTTCCAATACTATGTTGAATAACAGTGGTGAGAGGAGACATCCCTGTCTTTTTCCTGACCTTAGGGGGAAAGCTCTCAGTTTTTACCCATTGAGGATGATATTAACGTTGGGTCTTTCATATATCGCTTTATGATCTTGAGGTATGATCCTTCTATCCTTCCTTTCTTCAAGGTTTTTACCAAGAAAGAATGCTGCATTTTGTCAAATGCTTTTTCTGCATCTGTTGAGAGGATCATGTGGTTCTTGTCCTTTCTTTTATTGACGTGATGAATCACATTGATTGTTTTGCAGTTATTGAACCAACCCTGCATCCCAGGTATAAATCCCACTTGGTTGTAGTGAATAATTTTTTTAATGTATTGTTGGATCCGGTTGGCTAATATCTTGTTGAGGATTTCACATTCCCTTTCTTTGACAAGGAAGTAATTGGCTTTCATGTATCTAAATACTTTAATGCATCTAACTTATTCTCTTTTTCATTACCTCCCTAAACATAGTTTCAGAAGTGCAGTTATTGGGTTAAATTCTGAGTATTTGAATACATCTTATGTAGTGCCTAATTGCTTTCCAAAATGTGCCAAGTTACCTTTGCAATGAACAAACCACCCATTGCTATCACTAGCTATTATTTTAATATCACTGTGGTAACTGCTATAAAAAAATTTTTTTAATCTGAAATACACAAAAAAGAACCCACCCCAAACTATGTGAACTAGAAAATTGCTCCCCTCTCCACACAAAAACAACCCAACAACCCTGGACTCCAAAGTTTCTAAAATGTGAATAATTAATATTGAAGAGTACCTCATTATCTCTTTTTAAGTATCATTCACTATACAGTGAAAATAAATATTCTTCTACTTCTTTATTTACTGATTTTATTTCCTTTCTTGAAAATTGTTGGTTCCTTTTACCAATTAATTATTAGTGGTTTGATATTTCCTTATCTGTTTTATAAAGTCTTTATATACTATAGAAATTAACCCAGTATCCATTGTATTTAAAGCAAATATTTCCCTGTTTTCCTCTTCATTTTAATTATTATTTTTCATTATATAGAATTTTGCCATAAATTTTCACGTAGTTATATCTCTCTCCTGTGACTCTTTTCATCACTCTTGAACTTGGAAGATCATCATCTGAAATATTATCTGATTTTTTAAAAATTAATCTAGAATATTTTTTTATGGGCTCACAAATAAAAGAACTAGGGAAATGCCTGAAGATGGACTGGGAGTAAGAGATACTTGTTTTTTCTATTATTATCATAGGTCGGTTATACATAAAATGGATCTATAAAAAACATAAGTGCCAATATCAATTTCATATGGGATATGTATTAGTAATTCATGGAACAATGTAAAAATTAATAGGGTCACCATTATGTAATTACCAATTTCTATTTGTTCAGTATCCCTACGTTTCCCAGATTTATTAACTAAAATGGTCATATATTACTTAGAATTTGTAAATGCAAGCTAACACAAACCAGACAATATGGGAAGTAAACATCCTGTAGTCTTCACAGAAATCATCATATTTCCAGCACTGATATATAGTACAGTTCTCTTTTGTTTTCTTCAGTTTTGTTCTTTAAATGAATCTAGAAAGAGATACATTCGTTTATAAAGAAAGCTGTTTATTTATTTACCGGGTTTCCTTTTGGTCCTCGTTCACCTTTGATACCTGGGTTTCCATGTGTACCCTGAAGGCAAAGGGAAAATGATTGCATTAAGCAGGCATTATATTCGTTTCTTACACATTACAATAATTTCTGATCAGCTCCATCTCATAAAATGAGGGAAGACTGTAAAAAAACTTAACCTACCAAGCAGAGATTTATCTGTATTCTCTCTTTTACTACAAACAAGGAAGACTGCACTGTCTTGAAGAGGTAGATTCTCTAGATTTGCTCAAAAGAGAACAATGTCTCTCCCTCCCTAATATCCAAGGGATAATCTCAAAGATGAGAGAAGAGGGGCAACCTGGGTAGCTCAGTCAGTTAAACGTCCTACTCTTGATGTCAGCTCAGGTCATGATCTCGCAGTTTATGAGATCAAGCCCCATATCGGGCTCTGTACTGGCAGCATGGAAACTTCTTGGGATTCTCTGTCTCCCTCTCTCACTAGCCCTGTCCTTCTCTCTCTCTTTCTCTCTCTCTCCAAATAAAGAAACTTAAAGAAGAAGAAGAAGAAGAAGAAGAAGAAGAAGAAGAAGAAGAAGAAAAGATGAGAGAACTGGCACAAAAAGAGACACTCAGATCAATGGAACAGAATAGTGAACCCAGAAATGGACCCACAAACATGTGGCCAACTAATCTTTGACAAAGCAAGAAAAAATATCCAGTGGAATAAAGACAGTCTCTTCAGAAAGTGGTGCTGGGAAAACTGGACAGAGACATGTAGAAAAATGAACTTGACCACTTTCTCACACCATACACAAAAACAAACTCTAAACGGATGAAAGATCTAAATGTAAGACAGGAAGCCATCAAAATCCTTGAAGAGAAAGCAAGCAAAAACCTCTCTGACCTTGGCCACAGCAACTTCTTACTCAACACGTCTCTGGAGGCAAGGGAAGCAAAAGCAAAAATGAACTATTGGAACCTCATCAAAATAAAAGACCTCTGCACAGCAAAGGAAACAATCAGCAAAACTAAAAGGCAACCAAAGGAATGGGAGAAGATATTTACAAACGACATATCAGATAAAGGGTTAGTATCCAAAATCTATAGAGAACTTATCCAGCTCAACACCCAAAAAACAAATAGTCCAGTGAAGAAATGGGCAAAAGACATGAATAGACACTTCTCCAAGAAGATATCCAGATGGCCACCTGACACATGAAAAAATGCTCAGCATCACTCATCATCAGGGAAATACAAATCAAAACCACCATGAGATACCACCTCACACCTGTCAGATGGCTAACATTAACAACTCAGGCAACAACAGATATTGGCGGGGATGTGGAGAAAGAGGATCTCTTTTGCACTGCTGGTGGGAATGCAAACTGGTGCATCCACTCTGGAAAACAGTCTGGGGGTTCCTCAAAAATTTAAAAACAGAACTACCCTATGACCCGGCAATTGCACTACTAGGTGTTTATCCAAGGGTTACAGGTGTGCTGTTTCAAAGGGGCACATGCACCCCAATGTTTATAGCAGCACTATCAACAATAGCCAAAGAATGGAAAGAGCCCAAATGTCCACCGATGGATGAATGGATAAGGAAGACGTGGCATATATATGCAATAGGGTATTACTCGGCAACCAAAAGAATGAAATCTTGCCATTTGCAACTATGAGGATGGAACTAGGGCTATTATGCTAAGTGAAATTAGTCAGTCAGAGAAAGCCAAGTATCCTATGACTTCACTCGTATGAGGACTTTAAGACACAGAACAGATGAAGATAAGGGAAGGGAAACAAAAATAACATAAAAACAGGGAGTGGGACAAAAACATAAGAGACTCTTTAATATGGAGAACAAACGGAGGGTTACTGGAGGGGGTGTGGGAGGGTGGATGGCTAAATGGGTAAGGGGCACTAAGGAATCTACTCCTGAAATCACTCCTGAAAGCACTATATGCTAACTAACTTGGATGTAAATTATCTAAAAAAATAATTAAATAAAAAGAAAAATAATAAAATTTTTAAAAAAGAAGAAGAAGAAAATATGAGAGAAGAGAGTGCTCCAATCCTGTTCCAGAAAGGCGTTTTGTTTTCCTATTCTCAACCGCCATAAAGCTGGCTTTTCTGAGAGTTTTTAGGGAGACTCAGTAAATGCTAAATGACATAGTTTTGTGTCTATCTCTATTAAAACATGGTATGTTACAGCATAGGGAATATAGTTAATGGTATTGTAATAGTGCTGTATAGTGACAGATGGTAGCTGCACTTGTGGTGAACACAGCATCATGTATAAACTTGTTGAATCACTGTGTTGAACACCTGAAGCTAATATAACATTGTGTGTCAACTCTACTTCCGTTAAAAAATGGTACATTAATCTCTAACAATATTGAGTGACTAAAATTGTCAGATTAGCTCAGCAACTAGTAAATTTTCTTTACAGTTCGTTCTAAAACATAATTGAATATCCCAAGTACACCTTCCCAGAAAACCTCTTGGTGTAATAAACATAAATGAAGACTTTATAAGAAGGGGAAGTTTAAACCTTTGCTTTGGCCAAAATCAGCTTCTACTGGCTGCCACATTATCCTATAACATAGCTAACTTACATTTTGGAGAAAAAAAATAAAGGACAGAACCTCCTGCTTTCTAATGCCTCAATTGATAGAATGGTTTGAAAAAATATAGTCTTTGGACCCAAGTCTCAAGAGAAAGTGTGCACAGTCTAAGCAATTCACAGTGCACATTCCGCTCCCTGCCCCCAAATACAAGCATTCCTTCAAAAACTGTATCAATGCATTTTTGTGAGATATGTCCACTGGGCTTATGACCTCAAAGGTTTGAAACAACATAAGTAAATGGAATACTGAATGAGCAGCATGGATGCATCAGAATGAAATGTATTAGAGAAATATATAGTATCTCTACCATTGTGGTGTTTTTTCAAGTCCCTTCCCAGTACCTAGATGGTACCTTCCAGATGTTAGGCCAGAATATAAAGGAAACAGTCCTTTTGGGATTATCTTATCAAGTATTGAATCATCATAGTAAATCCTGCCTTTAACCTTTAGTTGCCAAGTTCCATTTCACAGGATTCACTCTAATCCCCAAAGCTTCCTGACCAGCTTCCTCCCTGAGAGGCCCACACAGTGTTGCTCTTGGATACATGTGAAGTCACAGTTAGCTTCCAGAGAGATCCGTGTCACTTGTTCTTAGGTGGAGTGGGATAAAGCTTTCCCTAAAGCACCAAGGATTTGTATGACCTTTTTCTTTGTTTTCACTTCAGTGTTGAGAAATTCTGGCCCCAACTGTCACATCAGACGTGATCCTGAAATATCCTTTGTGAGAACAGCTTCATCATTTTAAACCCAATCTGCCCTCAGTTCAGTTCAGGTCAGGAAAATCCCAGGCCTGTTTGTAAGGACAGAGTGTATCCCTTTAGGAATAAAAGAAAAAAACAGCATTTCCGTGTTTGCTGCTATTTGCACACAACTGCTTTTCTTTCTCTTTCTTTCTTTCTTTCTTTCTTTCTTTCTTTCTTTCTTTCTTTCTTTTTTATTCTTGAGAGAGAAAGAGACAGAGCATGAGCGGGGAAAGAGCAGAGCAAAAGAGGGACACAGAATCCAAAGCAGGCTCCAGGCTGTCAGCACAGAGCCCAACACAGGGCTCCAACCCATGAACCGCGAGATCATGACCTGAGCCGAAGATGGACGCTTAACCGACTGAGCCACCCAGGCGCCCCACAACTTCTTTTCAACAGCATCAAACAGTCCTGCGATTTCAAGCGTCAGTAGAGCAATCGTGACTAGGGCTTCCTGACTTGACTGTAAGTTCAAAGTAGAAACATACAAAAAAAAAAAAAAAAAAAAGTGGAAACATACTCACAGGAGGCCCTGGATCGCCTGGATCCCCTTTCTCACATTCACAAATCTTGTGTTCACACTGAGTCAAGAATGAAATCCAATATTAACACATAATGAAATGCAGCATTTCAAATCTTATTCCCTTGAAGAAATTTTACCAAGCAAATTTATGGAGTTTTTGCTCTCCCTTTTCAAGTCTTCTAGGCTAACTCAGATCTGGTAAGAGCCAGCTAATAAAGTATTACTAAACATTGCCATGGTTAGATAAATTAGACCTCCCACCAAAAATATATGTATAACATCTAGTTGCCAGTTAAAAGGGAAAATAAACATTTTCAGTGGATTTTTGGAATTTCTTCCTTTTCTCTTCTATACAGTACATCAAAGCTCAATAACATACAAATATCAAATATTCCTTTAGTCAAAAAGGAAAACATGTGGCATACCATATTTTATCAATTCTAGGATGTACATTTCTCCTTATTTTAACATGTCTGAAATCAGAATGAGTCTTATTTGAATCAGGCCTGATCATAATGAAGGTGTTATTTTCTGCACATGTTCTTCAAAACTTACAGAATGAAATGGAAGAAAACTCCAGAGACACTACTGGAGCACACTCAAGAAATGCTGCATCACCAGTGTTTTTGATGGTGCACAGGGTGATATTGGGGGGAGGTGGGAGGAAGGGCATCAATGACTCAGAGACAAAAAGCCATGCAGAGGATTTAGACTCTGAATGCGAAGAACTTTTAGAAATAACCAATTTAGTTTGCTTCTACTTTCCCTTATACGTATGTACAAAAGTGATACAGGATTTAAAACTTTATGTCTAAATAAATCTAAAGGGACTCTTACCATAAGTATAAAATCAAGAATTGTAATTTATAAGAAGTTACTATATCACAGCTTAATTGGCAGGGTCCTTTCCTATCTCAGTGGTACACAAAACAATGGTGTCTCTGACCATTTGATGAAACATGGTGTTCTGCAGGGTCTGGTTGGCTCCTATTATCTGTACATTTCCTGATGTTTAATAAGCAGTTTATCAAACAAAATTCGCATGTTCCAAACTCTGTGTTAAGAAACACATATGCAGTATAGAAGTCCTCAGCAACATTGTGGTCTTCGATTGTGCTAAGCACTATCCAAACGATATTAGCCAGCTTCCTTTGCCACTTGGTATGGTTGCCACCAGCAAGAAGGGGAATGAACTTAAAGTCAATCCGTGGGCAGCAGCAGGAGACTCTGAGTGGTGTCTCTGGGCTAGGAATCTTGGCTAACACACCTCCCAAAGTGAAGGATCCCCATGAGTAGCTGGTATCAGAGACATGCTTAGAATAAAGGAAGTGTTACCAAAACAAGCAAAAACTATGCCATTTAGTGTGGGGGGGGGGGGGGGCACCTGGCTGGTTCAGTTGGTGGAATGTGTGACTCTTGATCTCAGAGTTGTGAGTCCAAGCCCTGCATTGGGTGTAGAGATTACCTAAAAATAAAATCTTTTAAAAAAATTATGCATTTTGGCTACCACTGATTTCTAAAGTTACTCTCTAAAATCATATTAAATATTTCTTACTTTTTCTAAATTTTCCAATCTGCAGTAGATAAAATCTGCAGCATAAAAGAAATCAGATGGCTGCCTCAAAATTGGATCATTTTAGAAAGAATTAAGCATTTTTGTTTAGACACTCTTTATCTTCTAATGTGAATTACAATGCTGATTTGATTATGCAAACTTTTAGAGTTAATTCATAGTAATCAAAGCATGTGGTGCTTACCTTCTTTTCAAATAAGATATCCTAGGAGGGAAAAAAGAATAAAACATTAACTCGCTTCATGGTTCTGCTTCCAGCTTCTTATTAGTCTTAATTATTCTCTATGGGATATGCAATTTTCAAGAAGAATAGCAATTCAGTCTTTTTAACCTTATAAAAGCAGTAGAGCCTCCCAGCCAACCTCCCAAGGAGCACTCTGAGCCATATCACAAGAGACAGGAAGGGCACTAACATTAAAAATTACTCTTTTTTGAGGAACTTTATCTTGTTACATCCTATGTTCTAGCTTTTGTTTTCTTAATCAGCTCTCTAATCTCCATAATTTGGCTACAAGCTTTTCACTTTTACTTGTAAAGACTTAGCCAGAATACATAATTGTATGTTTTCTCTACTTTTATTTTTCCATCCCTATACATACATGCATTTTTTCAAACATTAAAACATTAAGTTTAGCGTGATAATTTCATGAAATACCAACAAGCCTTTCAAGTCAATCAGGTCCAGACTCTCATTTTGCCTCAAGGAAACTTGAGTCTGCTGTGCTGTCACTTGCCCAATGTCATACACTTGGGTGGAGCTACCTAAACAAATTCAAGTGGTACTTTATACTTACCCACACAGTAATGAATGAGCTAGAATATTTTTCAAAACTCCTTTAAATTCACAATTTTAGAGAAATTCACAATCTAGTCTTTGTCTAACATCTTGACCTACTTCCGCTGAATGAGGTACTATCTGACAAGGGCACTAGGGCCACGTCCGAAGCCAAACATGGGAAAGAAATGAACCAATGCTTACAGATGAGAGAATTGTTTTCATAATGTAGAAATGATGTGTCAGATTGATGCCTTACAACTGGACCTGAAGGGTTAATTTCATATGATAAAATAGAAAATGGAAATAAAAAGCCCTAGAATATTTGTTGCAAGATATTAAAAATGAAGTGGGCACCTGGGTGGCTCAGTTGGTTAAGTGTCCAACTCTTGCTTCTGGCTCAGGTCATGATCTCATGGTTCGTGAATTTGAGCCCTAGATCAGGCTCTGCACTGTCAGTGGGATTCTCCCTCTCCCTCTCTCTCTGCCTCTTCCCAGCTCACATTCTTTCTCTCTCTCTCTCTCTCTCTCTCTCTCTCTCTCTCTCTCTCTCTCCTCTCTCTCTCAAAATAAATAAATAAACTTAAAAATAAAATGATAAGAAATGAAGAATGTAATGAGGAAGTTAAAGATAAGGCAGAGCTGTACCTTTATGGAGGACCCCACATCCTTTTAGTTTTATTTTTACTTTACCTTTATTTCCATACAAACTAATAATACAGAGAGAAGATGTAGCAAAATGCTTTAAGTAGTTCTAGGGATCTAATAGGAGGACAAAATTAGGCTGAGAATTAAGGATCATCTGGAGTTTTTACCCTGTGTCCACCATGAACTAGCTGTGTGGCTTTGGACAAGACACATAATTCTTCCAGGTCATTTTCCAAAAATACAAAAAATAAGAAATTTTGACCATGGGGTCTCAGGAGCTGTAAAACTCTGGCCACACACCCTATTTACAAAACTCAGAGTCTCACCAATGGCCTTTTGTCCCTTCCTTCCCCCTCACTCTCCACCCTCCTGATTTAAAATAGCCAGCCAGTATAAATTCAGGCTGAAAGCAGATGAAATGCTTGTATCTTTATGAACTAACAGGTCATGTGGAGAAATGGGAATTCAGATATACTGACAGTCTTGGTGTAATTTCCCCTCTCCAGAACATTTGGCTGTGCCTAGAAAACTGAAGATGTGCATACTTTATTTCTAGGTTGCCCAGGATGAGTCCTTGTTTCCACCTGTTACTCTGACATCCCTTCCAGACATATCTTAGAGAAATTCCTGAAGTACTTGTATATTTCAGCATTCATTATTTTCAGTAGTGAAAATTTGGAAATAATGAAAATATCCATCAGTATTAGAATGGGTCAATAACTGAAATATTATTCAGCAGTTAAAGTGAATCCATTGGGACTACATATTTCAACATAGAAAATTTCCCAAGGACAGGGAGTGATAAAGCAAGCTGCGGAGGGATTTATAGAATGTGATCCAAATTATGAAAATATTTTGAACACATGTGAGAAGTTTAGCTTTCCTGGGAAGGAGAGAGGGAAAGGAATTTGAAAATAGTTCAAGATATAATAAACAAGTAATAATTCAAGTCAAATTGTAATGTTTGAAAGCAACTACTGAAATAAAGAAAAATGCAAAGTTCTGTCACCTTACAACCTTTTTATAATAAGCAACACCCTTCTATTATCTAGCATCAGTTTTTAAGCTCATGAATTTAGCTGCCACTATGCCTGATGTATAGTTTTACACTTTTTTCAGCTCTTCCTTTGAGAATTTAATTTCTGCTGTGCCATGTTAACTCTTTTTTTTTTTTTAATTTTTTTCAACTTTTATTTATTTTTGGGACAGAGAGAGACAGAGCATGAACGGGGGAGGGGCAGAGAGAGAGGGAGACACAGAATCGGAAATAGGCTCCAGGCTCCGAGCCATCAGCCCAGAGCCTGACGCGGGGCTCAAACTCGCGGACCGCGAGATCGTGACCTGGCTGAAGTCGGACGCTTAACCGACTGCGCCACCCAGGCGCCCCCCATGTTAACTCTTTAAAAATATGTGCCATGAGGCTTAAAACCATAACAACATAACTAACTAATTTTGGAACTCATTTGATTTTGTGTTTGCTGGAATTTGTATTTCTATGGAAACAAAAGTAGACCAAAGACTACACAATAGATAAGACTGTTTCAAACAAAGAACAAAGCTCTATCCCTAAGGGCACTTATAGTCTATAAGCCCCAGTGACAGAAAACAGCACACAGCAAGCAGCGTGGGAAGGAGATCCCAGACTGGGTGGGGAGGTGGGAAACAAGACAGTTTCTGGAAATAGGTGGGTTTTCTGGATAATTTTCAAGAAGAATGCAAAGGACCAGCTCATTGATGGAATGCTCCTCTATATGTCAAAGTTTATGAGGAAAAAGTCATAAGGACTAGTGTGGGCAAGAAGACAAAGGAAGCAGTGAGGAGGGACATTTGAAAGAATGGACAAAAGGGCCCATGTGGACAGAGCTGGACACCTTGGGAAGTAGTGAGTGCCTTCACTTAGCAGAGACGCAGGTTATGTGGCATACAGCTGGGAGAACGTGGTCAAAGCCATAGGAAGGGCACGTTCAGTTAAGATCTAGGCAGATGAGGGTGCCTGGGTGGCTCAGTCGGTTGAAAGTCCAACTTTGGCACAGGTCATGATCTCACAGTTAGTGGGTTCGAGCTCTGCGTTGGGCTTTGTGCTGACAGCTCAGAGCCTGGAGTCTGCTTCAGATTCTGTGGTTCACTCTCTCTCTGCTCCTCCCCTGCTCATGCTCTGTGTTTCTTTCTCTCAAGAATAAATAAACATTACAAAAATTTAAAAAAATATCTATGCGGTTGCTCTAGTTTAAATGGAAGGGATAAATGGAGAAAAGCCCTCCCTGGAGCGAAAGAAGGTGCATTTTATTAATGGAGGCAGAGTTCTATGATGGCATATATGTGGAAGGAAAAGACTAGAATAGAACTGCCAATTTTGTGAATGAGTATGAGGTCAATGCTCTGAGAAGGGGACAGAGGACATGTGAGGAAGGTGGCAAAGGTATTGGCACGGTAGCAGATAGGATCAGAACAAAGAACTTAATAGGCGAGGATTACAAACTGTGACAAAAAAAATATCTACAGCTTAATATAATGGCAAAATAGCCACCATAACATCTTTTCTGAAAGACCAACTATATGTATGGGATATTGGGTTGGAATTGTTTCCTTGGTTTCAATACTGTTATGTAAATCATAATAAAATAGTATTAAAACATTTTACATATCCTCTTCAATGTGGAATCATCAGGTATCTCTCGGGTCATTCAGAGTTGAAATGTATTCATGGGGTTCTTACATGATACTTTCTACTAGAGGTACCAGGGAGTTGGTAATGATTCCTTGATTTGTCTTGCTTCCTGCAAAATCTGTTCATTGTGGGCACCCATGTCCATTAAATTCAACTGAAGTCTACTCCTCAGTAAAAAGAAATAAACTGCTGATATAAAAAACAACCCAGTCGATTTCCAGAATTGTCATGCTGGGTATAAAAACCTTGACAGAAAAAGAATACACACTGCATAAGCTTGTTTATATAAAAGCCTAGAAAATGTACACTAAACTCGAGTGACAAAAATCAGATCAGGAGCTAAGAGGCAAGGGAAGGATATTGTGCAAAGAGGCGTGAGGAAATTTGGGCGTGGCAGAATGTTCTGTATCTTAACTGTATTGGTGGTTTCGTGAATGTGTACATCTATCAAAACTCATAGAATTCTGTACTTTAAGTAGATGCAATTTTTTACTTAAATTATACCTAATTAACTTCTTTTAGAAAGTCAACTACATAATCATTTCAAAATGAAAAGCTTAAAAATTCAACAAAAAAAAATGTAATGGAAATAGATTAGATGAGGAATTTTTCCAATGGCCTGATCAAGAGTCAAGTTCTGCCTCCCACATAGTGGCAATTGGAAACGTTGAAACTTAGCATATTGTTCTTTGAGGGCCTAATAAGCACTTTGGTTGCTGGAAGTGTTTGGAAAGCTGCATCTCCTGAGAAGTGGCTTGTTCATAGAGCTTCCATCTGAACAAACAAGCTGAAATCACAGGATGCTAAGCAAGAGCGGGGTCATTGGGACACTTGATCATTTTCTGGTTTCCCCCAAAAATGGACAAATAGTCCTGTGTCAAGTCTACTGCCAAGATCCTGTGTTCTGAGTTGGGCAGGAGCTCTCAGCCAAGACAGTGTGTCTAGAAGGAGTATGAACCTCCTGAGCCTACACAACTGGCCAAAGAGATGCCTCCCCTGCAACTTCTATAGTCAGCAACTGGCAACTCATTATCTCTATTCAAGTGTTCTCTCCAGCACATGCTAGAATCTTCTATTTTGGGTTCAGTGGTAAGGACTGTTTACATTATGGCACAGACAGACCTAGGCAGTTAGCCAGGTACCCCTGCACATTTCCCTTTCATGCAAAAAAGATGCTCGGGGTAAGCACTCCCCCTAACTCCCCTGGGGACTGAAATCACCATCTCCAACCTGGGCTGAGCTCTCCCTATCTACCCCCAATGCCCAAGGAAAAGAGACCAGAAACAATAGCAGCTTTGGAGGAGGGATGTTGCTTAACTGTTTCAAGGCAGTTCTGATTGAGAAAATATTAAAACACAGTTTCTATTTTCCCCCTTCAAGATAACTTCATAGGGTTAACTGTGAAGACCTCAGGGCCTTTGCATGGCATTACATTTTCAACTATAAAATGAGGATAATATAGTACCTATATCATAATATTGTTGCAAAATAAAATAAATAAAATAATGAATAAAATAAAAGATGTAAGTAAAGTACTCAGAACAATGGCTAAGACAGAGAGCACTCAAGACATGATAACTATTATTTAGATAAAATAGTTAATGTCTCATGCTGAAAACAACAGTTATAAAAATAACTTACAAGTTATTATCTTAAAGTTAATATTTAAGAGAATTAACTTACAGAATAGTTATATAAATATAACGGAAAAATATAATATAAAAATATAAATATAATATAAAAATAAAATATAAATAGAATTTAAGTTATTAACTTATAAGAATAATTTTAGGAAAAAGATTGGGAGAAGGGACAAAAGGGCAAAACAATCTCTGAAACAAGGCTGAGGTTTTTTGCAACCTATAGAAAACAGCTATATGAAATGCCTAGTATAAGGGACACATGTGCCTTGCCCTCTTCTCAAGAAATCAAAGAAAATCAGTATTTGTAGGAAAATCGATTTTTAACACTTAACAAATCAACCACTTTTTCTCTAGGAGTTTTTTCTTGAGAAATACTCTGAAGAGGGATTTTATTTTGATTGCTTTGCCTTGTGTTTTCCCAAGCAGAAAGGAAAGGATCTCACACACAGCTGAGCAATCAGCAAAGAAAAGCATCGACATAGCTAATCAGACCAATCAAATGGCACTCATTGATATGTGGGAGAAACTGTTGGGTGACTGAAGGTTGCAGGTGATTTTACATTGGGTGGGCTTGCGAACACCTAAGAAACAAGGACATAATGAAAAAATTAGAAGTCTATGAACTTTGCTTGAGTAGCATAATATTGCTGTAGGTGACATATTGAGTCAAAACGTTTCTGCAGATGTTAAATGGGGAAAAAACCCAACTTAGTACAAATACTGCAGACCACAAGTTGACCACAAATTGAATATAAGTCAGCAGTGTTCGTGATCCCAGGATATATAAACAGGAGACTGAAGTGTATAACTGGAAAGTAATTCTTCCCAAATTCTCAGCATTGGCTAGCAATAAAGTTAGGAATGCAATTCCAGAGCAGGAACTCTGGTACTTTCCCAGTTTATCTGGTGTAAACTATCAAGGAAGTGGAGAGACTTCGGAAAGATTCTCTTAGCTATTTCCAAGGTGGATTCTTTTTCCTTTATCTTTCTGACCCAGTATCTATCCTCACAGAATTTATAATTAAGGTATCAATATTATGGTTGGAAATATATATATAAGACCCACTCCTCAAGTACCTACCAGGCGATCTTGAATTTTATCTTCAAGTGTGGGATCACTCAACAGTAGAATGGGCTCGCTGGATGATTCCCCAGATATCAAACGAAGTTTGGCTTCATTGACGACAGTGGAAAGTCCAATAGTGATAAACAATATTCCTGCAGTTCTGGCGTCTTCAGAAATACTCTTGACATCTGGATTCTTTGGATGGTCAATGCCATCAGTCATCAGCAAAGCCACTTTCACACCATCTTTACGCCCTTCTCTCTTAAGCAAACTAGTGGCATTGGAGATTGCATAATAGGAGAAGGTGCCTTGCCCAATGAAATTCATAGATTTGACCCTCTGTTTAAAAGTCTTCAGATCCTTCCAAGAAGAAAAAGGTGGATCAATTTGGACAGAGGTGCTAAACTGAAGTGCTGCCAGTTTGATATCATATTTCAAGGAGCGAACCGGGGTCAGTTGGAAAACCTTGTCACTCAAGCTAGCCACAAAATCTTTCTGTTTATCAAAGAGAACAATTTTAGAACTTTCAGAGCTGTCCACAATGAAGACCACATCTATGAAGCAAGTAGAGTCTGAAATAGAACAAACAGTTTAGGCAAAATATGTGTTCCTAATCAGGAAACCACTTTGCCTAAGGAAAGCCCTGAGGTGGTGGGATGTGTGTTGTTTTGGAGAGGAGAGGGGAGTGCAAAAGAGAGGTGCCTTGGAGATGGGGCTTAAGTTGTGAAGAACTACATCTCTTTCCAAATCTAGAAATTCTTTGCCTCTTAAAATCATGCAAATGAAAAGCAAACAAATAAAGTGCCATGTATATCGAGCATCTCCTCAAAGTAAAAGCTGCTTAGAAATCCAGCAAATATTGGGCAAAGCTGTCTAGACGTAAACAACACTCTGCCTAAATCTCAGGTTCTATGTCACATTCATGAGGCTTCATCTTGTTTGGATAGTTGGTTTGGGGATTTTTTTTTTTTTAGCTGTTTTGAAATCCAGGGAGAAAACAACTATACACATCACTTTAGCAATAAGGGGGAATCTTAAAAACAGAGAACCTGAGCTTGAATTCTAGCTCTGCATCTTACTAATTCATTTGTCTATGGCCTGAGATATGCCATTTAATCTCTCTGGGCCACCATTTCTTTATGAGAGTGGCACTTTCTGTCATTACTATTTTATAAAGCTACTGTGAGGCTCAAATGAGATAATGAATGTACAAGGGCTCTAAAACGTCTAAAGTTTTTATAAGTATCCTTTGTATGTATACAAGGTATATTATTATCACAACATAATTATATTAAAATAGAATATTACATATGGTTTTATATATGTATGGTTTGATAGTTATATCAAGTGTTATTCAGAAAAAATATTCAGGCTAAAACTAATCATTAAAAATATATTTTTTTTTACCCTGGAAGTTATTTTTCTTTGCAAGTAAATTGGACTTTGATCCTTTCTTTCTTTGTCCACGTATTGTTTGACTCATAAAAGCTGGCAAAAGCAGGAGATAGAAGACAAAATGTCTGTTCCACATCATGGCAGGTGGTGAAAGGTCATCTGTCTTGTAGCACCTTTAATAGAAAAATCAGTTATAAATACTTTGGTAAAATAAAATGTTTGCTATTTTTTAATTTCAAGCCAGCAGAATTGAAAACCAGCATGTGACAAGAGAAAAGCGTTTTCATTCATATATCCAGAAAAACATCTACACTGAGATTTTAGAAGATTTTAATTGAAATAAATCATGGCACCACAAGCCAACACTTATTACTGAATATTTCTATATAGTCAAAGAATTACAGCCAAGTAATCTGAATTTCCCATTTTATTATGAGAAGCAGAGAGTGGGAAAAGCCATTTGAGAACACTTCAGTCCCACTCTGTATGATGACCATGGTTCAAGCATAGGGTCTGTTTTGACATTTCCACATTCTTCAAGGTGATATCAGATTGCTACATGGTTGTTTCATTATAACTAATTCCTGATGATCTCAATATTTTCACAGGGTTGTAGAGAACCACCATCATCCCAGTCTTAATAATACATGCACAACTTTAGTGACTTCAAAAGGCTAGTCAAAAATGAAATTGCCCTTGTATTCCCATAGAATATCATTTCTCTTTTATGCTCTTGCTTGGAAACTTCATCTACAACAGAGTTCCAAGCTGGACTACAGCTGCATATCCAATGAATCAAAAGAGTATGAGAACAAAAATAGCAGATTTGCTCAGCAACATTGTTCTTCCAGTGAAGAACTGATGGACAGAAATAAGACTTGATATCAGAACCCACTTCCTCTGAACATTCCTGTGAAACTATTTTTCTGGGTCAATTAACAATGAAAACTCTAATCCTGTATTAAATCTTCAGCCATCTTCATCCCTCAATATGCCCAGCTATCCGCTGGATGACTTTTAAACCCACAGGCTTCCCTGGCAAGAGAAGACTCACATGTGGCTAGCTCAGTATACTGGAGAAGGAACAAAAAGGCTTTTTTGAAACAATGTTCTGCATGGTTTGGAAATGCTCTCCTTCTTAAACTATACTGACTTCAGAAGTTCTGGAAAAGGAAATCACATTTTCCTTCACTTTGCCTTCAGGGAATGGGAACCAGGAAATCATGAGCATGATTTTTCCAGGCTCAAATAGGGGGTGGAAATATATGCAAAGGTAGTGAGGAATGGAATGGATCACTGACTTCTTTCATATATGCCAGATAGAGAAACCCAAAAAGGAATCAAAGCTGTTGGGTTGAGGATGAACCAATGGATGGCTCCATGCCATAATCTGTTCCTCAAGTAATATCGCCTAGCAGGAAGTTTATTAAGCTGACTCTGTATCAGTCTGGCCAAGCTTCTCTTTGGCAAGTGCGTCAAGTGCAATTGGCCAGATGTCAACAGTTTTCAGATCAGGTATGTTAAGATGTGAAGACAGCTGAATGTTTAAAAAAGAAGAAGAACAAGAAGTTTCCTGAGGAAATAAAACACATAAAGGACATCCTTCCCTCAAGTAATCCCTTGTTAACCAAAGAGAAGAATGCAGAAGGAAGTACAAGTTTAACTGAAGACTAACGTAAAAATAAGGCTGTGTAGCAAAAAACAGCTGCTATTGCATTTTCAGGGGGGCAGGCCAGGGGAATAACACCACGTCCCTGGTGTGATATATGACCTTTCCTTTTCGTTGAGCCCATTATTATAAGAAGCGTCTCAGAAGTTATAGGAATAAGAGACTGAGGATTTAATTTCATTGAAAATAAGAGGATTTTACAAGCTACACGATCAATACAACTCTTCAAAAAAAATCTAAAGAAGATGATTCCCATGCAGGACCCTGAGCAGAAAACCACTTTCTTCTCATTTGTTGGCCTCATTTTGGGCTTTGGAAATGCTGTCTTTAAATAAAGACTTGTCTTCCCTAAAACTAAGCACTTACTCATACAGTTGTGTGTGTGTGTTTACTTGTTTGTTTGTTTGTTTTGGGTTTTGTTTTTTTTTGGGGGGGGGGTTGGTCATATAACCATGAATTCACACCTGAAGCTTTTTCTATACAATGGTCACCGTCACAACGTCTTCACTAGCAACAATCACAATCTCATATTTTATTACTATTTCCTCTGTTATTTTTTATCCAGCTCTCCCAAAGCAGTCTTGCTATTCCTCTCTCTTTACTGGTATTAGCCTGAGGATACCCTTATACGTTTGGTTTCTAGTTTCACAGCCTTTCTGAAATCTCTTTCTTTTTTATTAGTTTGGCATAGTAAGAGACACTCATTTCTTATCATTTTTGCCATGTTTTATTTTGCCTCAGTTTTCAATAATTCTTACCTTTTGCTCATTTAGACATCATATACAAGCAAAATAGGTTTCAGGGGGAAAATGCCATTAAACAAAAGAAATTTATAAATTCAGATAAAAGAATAAAAGATATAAATAAATAAAATAAAAGTTAAAAGAAATTAAGAAAAGGAAAGAAAGAAAGAAAGAAAGAAAGAAAGAAAGAAAGAAATGAAAGAAAGAAAAGAAATAAAAACCTCTGTGTTTACTATAAGTGGCATTTTATAAATGCAGAGACAACGATTATCTTTAACCAAATGCTATATATTTGCCTTTTTTGCCTAAAATTTATTTTGGGTAATTATCAGCATCAATAAATCCAAGAGACTTCATATGTTATGATGTTTTAAAACTAAAATTCTTTCAGCAGAGTTTACCAATTGTATTCACAGTGTTTGCATAGCATTTATTTCACATAAAGATAAAATTATCAAATGAGCACTTTATTCAAATTGCCAAACTAACCAAGGTATAAAACATTCTGTAATTAATACTGAGTTATAAAAATATGTTCCAAATTAAGAAAAAGAGGTCCCAAAAGATATTAACATCATTGCAATGCTATGTAGTAGCCTGTGAATTAAAAATCAATTTTCAAATAATTCTGACATAAATTTTAAATGTCTACATTTTAACAATTATTTCTACTTTTCTAATAATTAATTTAAAGTAGTGGCAGAGGATAGAAAATTTTTCTATCAGCTATTATTTTCAGCTTTCTTCACATAATAAGTATGCACACCTTTCAGTCTTCCACAGTGCCTAGGTGGTCTTCTCTGATTTCAAGTGATTAAAATAAAACAGTTATGTCTTACCTTATAAAGTTTGTCAAACTGGAATTAAAGACTGATTAAGCAAATGCCAACAGCAAGGACCATTGTTGGGGATGGAGTTAGCTATTTGATATTGTTCTGTTCTGTGGAAATAAAAATTATCTTTGCTTTTGGAACTTTTGCAATCTTTTATTTGTGTTTATTAGCCTAAGTTAAAGCAAGAGTGGTCAGGCATTTGGCCAGGGTGCAAGATCTGGGTGGGATCAGTAAGTAATTTAAAGGAACAGTGTCCTCTTGGAACAAGTCTATGTTCTCCAAACTGTTATAAAAAGAACTTGAGCAGATTTTCTACATTTTCGGCATTTATTGACAGTCTGCCTTTGTGTCTCAAACCATATCCTCCTTCTATTTCTACATTTCTTTGCCTGGGGTGTGCTCTTCGTGATACTAGTTCCTAACTGCTCTATGAGGGAGTGTAAATGACAACAGACTCAGATGCAAAACTGGTTTTTCAAGAGAGGCAATGGGTTGAAAATATTGAAGCTGAATGAAGAGTATAGAGAAGTTCCTTATTCTAGCCTTTTTATGTCTGTGATTTTTGAAATTTTTCATACTACCGTTGGTATAATATACAGTGAAAGAGTGATCTGAATTTAGTTCTGGTTTTGTCTCTAATCTGGGGACCTCAGTTTCCCATTTATGAAATGAGGGAGTGAATTTATTTATCAAGATCCTGCCAAAGTATAACACAAGAGCTAGGTTTACAGTGGTCATATTCTGAGCTCTCTGTTCCAGAAAGGTAGTCACTGAAGTGGCTCCGTTCTCTTTTTTCCTGTTTTCTACCTTCTGGTTACAACCCATATTAAGATGTTTATCAGTGCAAAACATACTGCCACGAAGCCACTCGACTCCTAGACAAGTAACAGACAGGCTTCTCAAGGAACTGCCTCACAGAGAGTAGCAAGATGATCAGAGATAGCAACACAAATCTTCATGTTATAATTACTTAAAAGTAGCCTTCTTAGGAAAGCATTTTGACATTTACAGATACACTTATTGTAACATAATAGCTTCTACTTCATGAACATTTTACCAGGTGTGAGGCACTGTGCTAAATGCTTCATTCACATTATGGCATTTAGCCCTCCCAAAGCATCACCACCGACGGTACAGTAAGTGTTGTAAGAATTCATTTTGCAGATGAGGATGTTGAGGCAGAGAATAGTGTGGTAAGACTTTCTCACTGTCATACTAATGCTAGAGGATGCCAGAACAGGATCTTAACTCAGATGTATCTGAACCCTGAGCCTCACTTACAACAACTAACGCATTATTAAATTACGTGTCTGGGTAAATGTTCATGTTTTCATGGTTTCTGCACCACAAAGCAGTTTTTGAGGAACCGAGGAAATTTTGTGAGGCTTTGGTAATAGAAAGACAGTGGGTAACTGTGCAGAAGTACAAGTGGAATTTCCCAGGAAGCAACCATGTATATACCTTAAATAACCTGTGGATGTTTGCCACACTTATCACTTTTGTGAGATGAGAATCGTGGGACAAGGAAGTGGCTTTTTTTCAGGCCAACTCCTTTTTTTCTGGGGTAAAGTACCAACTTGCGGAATAATAATAATACCTCTAAGAAGCAACCAGGCAACTCCTGGAGGGGAGAAATGGACTAAAGCCCTCCTGCTTCGGAACTGTTCTGACTGAAGTTGGTGACAGGTTGGAGTCCTGCCTGCTCATCGTTCTCCTTTCATCCCCCAAGGTCAAATAAGGTAACCCACACCCAGGGTTTGCCACCTTTCATTCCCAGGTGTGGCAATCAGCACTACATTGGTTGATTGGGTAGATGACTCTGAAGAAAATCTTCTGTCCATTTACATGAAAAGGCTAGTTACATAAGGCAATTGGTTTTACGTACGGAGAAGCAAAATGTCGTGGGTGAAGAATGCAGTGTTAATCCTAATGGGTGGTCTTCAATTAGTGTGCAATTGGACATACACAGTCCAAATAAGGGAACATGGAGAATGATGATGACTAGAAAAGACAACTTGGAGTCCATGACCTTCTGACAGTTGTTCTGTAGCAAAGACCTTTTTTTTTTAAATTTTCATTGTGCTTTTATTATTGCTTATAGGGGCGCTACCTCCTTTATACATCCACTAGACAACATCTACCTTAATATCTCTAATTTTTCTATTACAGTGCACAGTGCTGGCTGTAGCAAAGTCTTCATAGAAGAAAGAAGCACACTATTTTTACTATTATTACTGTAATGGCCTAGAATAAGCACTCAAGAAATATTTATTGAGTGATTACTCGAACTAATTTTTTCGTATTTATCAATCACTTGAGAACTGTGATACAATAGCTTGTTCTCTTCCAGAGCTTTACTAGACAAGGAATCTTTTTGCATCTTTTTCAAAAATGTTTAATACTCTACCACGGTAGAATCTATGTTGGCTTTATTTGTTTTGGTACCAGTGCCGAGATGTCCATTTCAGTAGTGATGGTATTTGGGGTCCTAGAAACATTTAAAAGGAATCAAAGTCTGGGATGACTTGTGTATATTGGAAGGTTTTATCTGCTTGAGGTTACAGAAATAATGAAAAGGCTAAGTAACATATCAGATCAAACTTGTGTTGAAGTTATACATCTGGACCAAGACCAAGCTATAGCATAATGTTTCACAATCTTCTCCCAATTTCCCTGACCTTTCACAGTGCTGATCTAGAGTAGAAAAGAACATTATCAACTGAGAATGGAGAAGCCAAAGACTTTTTTGCCCAATTTGGAGTTATCTGTAATCATTAGAGGTCCCCTTCTATTATTTTTCCGTATAAAATCTTGAGATAGTAGAGTTGGGTTTTTTTGTTTTTTGTTGTTGTTGTTGTTTTTGTTTTTGTTTTTGTTTTTGTTTGCCCCAAAGCTCTGGAGCTTCTGGGATTCACCATCTTTCTTGGCTCTAAGGGTATGACTTGAACATTCTCTCATGTCATTCATCCATAAATTAAAGGGACACCAAAATGGACTTGGTTCTGTTTATCAACTAAGGAAAGGATTAAAAATATTTAAAGACAACAAGGAAGTGAAAATTATCATTGGTAATAAAACATAGGCAATGTGTCATTGCTTCAGTATGGAGCAGTGTGTCTACAGCGCCCCTCCCCTCACCAAATGCTGATCGAGTTGACTCTTCTGCATTCTCTTTACTCACTTACAGTTTGTATTGTTTGTTCCCTGATATATCTGGATTGTTTGTCATTTGGTCTTCAGCTTGAGTAATCGTGTCACAAATGTAACACACAGTGCCCTAGACCACCGTGACAGCATAAATTCCCACTGTCCCAATCTCAACTGCTAAAATCTTTCTTTAAAATCTTCCTTCAATATTGATATTTCCTCTTTGCATTTATTCTTTACTACGATCAAATTAATTCATGCCAAAAAACCAGAGTGCTCTCTGGAAAAATTTAAAATTTTCCTGTCTGATAAATGTCTCAAAGTGCTTAGGTCTTGTGGTACCATAGGTTTGAATGTTAAGGTTTTTTTATTTTTGTTTTTAAAAATTATTCCCTTCAGTTAGTGGATAGGGCAGTATTAACTTTTTCATGCAGAGTCCACTAAAAAAGAAAGATCAGATCTATTTAAGCCTTGCCCAAACTCTTGTTTTAATGGAGAAAATATTTTCTATTTTTCATTTAGTTGATTTTACTTTCAGGTATTAGAAAGTATTATACTAGGATGCCTGGGTGGCTGTCAGTTAAGTGTCTGACTTCGGCTCAGATCATGATCTCGTGGTTCATGAGTTCAAGCCCTGCGTCAGGCTCTGTGCTGACAGCTCAGAGCCTGGAACCTGCTTTGGATTCTGTCTCTCTCGCTCTCTCTCGCTCTCTCAAAAATAAATAAACACTAAAATTTTTTTTTTAATGTTGTACTGTATTGCGGTGAATTATTTAATTTCCCACTAGATGGTATTGGAGCTTTTCTTGTATGAGGGGCAAAGAAGAGCATCAAATATCAGAACTGAAAGGAAACTTAGACACAACTTCTATTTGATTTTTCCATTTCACAGATGATAAACTAGAGGTAGGTGTTGTGACCCATCCAAAGGTCCTAGCATGAGTCAGTGAGGGAATAGAGTTTAGATCTTTGTGTGGTAGCTGGCCATCTTTCTTTAATCCTGAAGCCCTCAGGATTGCTTGGCCTTTGTACTGTCCAGGTTTGTGCCACAGCAGGAGAAAAAGGATGCTGGTCTATGGCCAACAATATATGTTTGAAAAATATGGATTTGCTTTAGGGGCCAATGGCTCAGGACAAATTATCATGAGCTAAATTCCTGCATGTAATGAGTCTCACATCTCACTATGTATGCCTGGACTATCAAAGGCAATGAACACCAGTCCTTGAAGAACTGTCTCTTCTGGGTTTGGGTAGGTTTGCCTGAGAAGCTGGGGATTATTACAAAGATTTCAGTGACCAACTGTGCATATTATTGATACCTAATCAAAATACATCCAGAAATATAAGAAGACATCATCATCTGTATGTGTAAGTTTCAGAAACTCAACACCCATCTGGATGTTGTGGTCAGTCCTTTTGGGATTTAATAAGAATATCCCCCAAAAGGAAGTTTGTAAAATAATTCAAATTTCTGGAACTAAAATGCTTTAAGAACATTAAGTAACATTATGCCACATTATACCAACCCATGACAACTCTGGTTTACAGAACATTGTCCCTATTTGAAGTAATAGAGTCAACTGTTTGCATTACATCTAAATTATGTAGTTTCTCCTATATAGTTTCTGTCCTTTTAAATTCTGCAATAAGAGTAGATTATTCATGGACAAAGTTTACAGCAAAAGAGACCTGAGGTGAGTTAATATTTTTACTATTTTAGGATATGAAAAATATTTTAATAAAATAACACTCTACACAAGTATAAGGTGTATATTATAGTCATTATTTATTATTTATATCCAGAACTATAGACTCTGAAATTACACATGTATAGTTTTTTTAGGGAGAAAGCTTTTTTACTTAAAAATTCAGAAGCCAGTACACTAAGTGTCAGGACTTAAATAATGAAGCGCTTTAAGTGCAAGGATTCTTTGATTTGAAGGTGTTCAGAGCAGATGGGCCAATGTGGAAAACAGATCACCAAGATTTGGGGATTTAGTGAGGCTTGAGAGGAATTTGCAGGGAGGGGAAAACTTAGTAACCAGAGAAGTGAGAAGAGAGTCTTTTGAGTAGATGAAGCACTATGATGAGCAATGGTAGGGAGATGGGGTTCCGCCCAGCAGGCCAAGGGATTGCTGTGGAAATTGGCAGCACACGTGTGTTCCTGGAGCAGCACAATTTCCAAGAACTGGCTACAGAGTGGGGACAAGCAGTCTGGGGAGCAGAAGCCAAGAAGGTGTTCCTGGCAAGTTGTCTAGCTGAGTGCTGCAAGTGTCAGCCCTGTTGAACCACCCTGGGAGGTTAGTACTATTTTATCATTCTCATTTTACAGATGGGGAAATTGAGGGACAAAGGCATTTTGCAACTAGCTCAAGATCACATATGCAATTTCTAGAGTCCAGAATTAAAAACCAGGTGTGAGAGTCCACACAGAAAATCACAATGCAATGCTTCCTCCTACTTCCACAATGTGGCCTCTTTTCTCCCTCTCCTTGTGCAGTTTGGTCTCTCAGACCTCAGGTCGATTTCTTGGCTGTTCAGAATGATTTGATAATTATCCATCTGTGTTCCAGGGATCAGGCAATCATAGGGTCCCTCTACTACTCTGCCATCTTAACTTCTCTCTTTATATAATTTTTAATGTAATTTTTACTTAATTATATATTTTCCATTATGTTAATTGACCAAATTCGGAAATGCCAAATACACAAATTAGGACTGACCCTGGGTCTTCAGGGACTATTGATTGAAAAAAGATATTTGGGCACCACCTTGTGGGGCTTTGTGGAAAGACACAGTGTGAGAGTCTGCTTGCCTACTATCATTAACAGATTAAAATTCTTAATTGCTTACGATGCTGAATGGGTAGAATGTAAATTGCTTTCTATAAAATTTTCTGGGTAAGGAAATAAGAGAGTAAGTCAAAGAGATGGCAAAATTACTTTTATGTATGAATCAAGAAACTAACATCTGATGAAATTCCAAACGTATTTATTTAACAAACATTAACTCACATACAGTTCCTAGTATATGTGAGGCATTGGGTAAAAAATAAATAAGACCTAGTCACTTCAGCTCAGTGAAAGAGATCAGGAAGTAAAAGGCAGTGGCAAATTTTACCAAAAAAATTTTTTTTAAGTAATCGAAAGACAAATGCTAGTTAATGATACCATGTTGATGTGTTTGGAAGCAAAATACACTGTTACCCACAACTTAGTCTGAAATGCATCAGATAAAAAGAAGATGGATAAAGCCATGTGTAGATGGATAGATATATGATGGAGCAAATATGTCCGTTATTGATCACATGTTAATCATGGAATCTAGATGGTGGGTAGTGAGTTTACTGTGTAATTCTGTCAACTTTTCTGTATGTTTGAAAATTTTCATTAAAAAATATTTAGTGAAAAAAAACAGGTAATGACAATACAGTACGATAATATCTATAAAAGAGACCTGAGAAGAAGGCACCCGGTCCACACTGTGACACAGAAGTTGGAAGTCCAGGGAGCAGAAGATAAATAGACATTTCTCTGATGCCATGTTAAAGGGTTTAGACTTTATCTTGAAAGCAACAAGGAGCCACTGAATAGTTTTAAGCAGAGGAGAGACATGATCACATTTTCATTTTAGGAAAGTCACTCTACTGGCTATGTGAAGAATTAATTGGAGGGAAGCAAACCTGGAGACTGAGAGACCTATAAGGAAACTTAGCAAAATACCAATGAAAGATAAGACTCTCAAATACCAGCAGCAGAGATGGAAAGAAGTGAACAATTCTGAGAAATACTTAGGAAACAGAACCAAAGAGCTTACTACCTAATTGGCTTAGGAAAGGAAAGGAAAGGAAAAAGCACAGCATCCAGTAGTTTGCTGAAGAGGATTTAGCAACTGGCTCTCTGAAAAAAAGTGTGTATACATATGTACACAAGTTTATGTAAGCTTATTATAAATGTTACTGATATAAGGAGTATATAGTGTATTTATAGGTGTTATTTACAAATAATAACAAGATATACAAATTTCTGCATTATGAATTCCATATAGCAAATTGATTCTCATAGAATGCTTTCATTTATTTTTGCCAAATTCTTGTATCCTTAGTTAACCTCTGGTTGCAATTGATGCCTGACTATAGTTCTAACAGGGATGTTGACTGATATTTCCATTTTCTTTAGCAAATATTCCCCTTCTTTCATTTTTCTATGGTACTTATGTTAGTGTATAACTGTTGGTATCTCTTTCCTCCCACTATTCACACCTCCCCGTAGGAGAAGGAGTTAGATTTATCCTGAATGATGGGCACGATAGTCTAACACACATTCGTCCAAGTTTCCTGTATCAACATCCATCATCACAAAATAATGTTCTAATAGCCTGAGCATTTGCCTAATTTATACACCATGTGTGAATGCTTCTAATGATACATAGTCCGTTCCTTTTACAGTATTACACATGTAATATAGAGGATCATACCCCATACTAGAAAAGTGTATTTTTCTCAAGACTTTTACTGCCCGACAACTGTCAGAATAACCACAATGCAAATGGCCCTTCCAGAGTCATGTAATGCATAACCTGCAGAACTATAGGTTTCAGCCCTGTGTAACAACACACTTTTCATGCAATTAGTATTTTGGTATAAAAAGTATAAATTTGTTTGCAATTTATTATATATTTTTTCAATTTTATTATTTTATTATTTATTTATTTATTTATTGAGAGAGAGAGACAGACAGACAGAGAGCGCATGTGGATGAGTGGGGTGAGGGGCAGAGAGAGAGAATCTCAAGCAGGCTCCAAACTTAGAGCAGAGACCAATGCAGATCTTGATCCTACAACCCTGGGATTATGACCTGAGCCAAAGTCATGAGTCAGATGCTCAACCGACTGAGCCACCCGGGTGCCCCTATTATATTTTATCATTTGTATTAACTTACTAAAAACTTGAAATTTTGGATGCATACTGTTTTTTTGCTCATTTGATTCCATTTGAGTATCACCAATCTGTTGAATATGCAGGACTCCATAGGATGCATTATAGAATAACTTTATTTTACTTCCCACCGTCCTTTTGTTTCTATTTTTGAGGCCAGGATATATATCATATATATATGATATATATATGATATATATCCTGATAACTGATATAGATATATAGATATATAGATATATAGATATATAGATATGATATATATTTTTTTTTCCCTTTTTGCCACTTGGATCACAGGTTGGTGCCCTAAGTCTTTGGGTCAGTCTTTTATATAAAAATCATTTCTTTCACATTTAATTATAAACACTATCTTCTTTCCATAATCAAAATATCTATTCCCATATAGTAGTCCAAACTCTGAGCTTGAAGATTCTCCTCTCCTCAGCTGGGATTCACTTCAAGCTGGAAGCCTGCAATAGGAAAAGGGGCATAGTCAACTCTCCCACTTCCCCACTTTGTGTCTGTCTGTCTTTCACACACTCACGAAGAGCAGGTAGACCAGCAGGAAAGAGCTACTTCACTGCCTTGCGGTGGTTTTGGAAGGTATTAAAGTGATCTCTTTCTCCACTGTGGAGTTCTCCCTCATTCTTTGGGAGACTGCGTCACTGGGGATCTCTCATCCCAAGTTCTTTTAAAGCCAGCTAGGTCTCTTCTGTGGGGGTGGGGGTGGGGGTGGAACTCCCCCTCCTCTCACCCAGCCTATTCCCAAAGGAACACCTCCAGTGTCTCTCAGCTGAGGTCACCTTACTCCCACCAGAAAGCCCTCTTATTGACTGGGTTATGCTGCCTCTCTTGCCCTTGTGGCCCTCATCCTGTCCACAGGGTACACTCAGGCATCGTTTATCCTGACAAACTCCAGGAATGAAAGTTCTTTCCAACAGATGCTCCTCTCACCTCTCAGCCTTCAGAACAACCAAGCTGGCCTTTAGAGTTTTCAGGCATGGCTCAGACAACAGACCATCATGTTCTCTACCTGTGTCTCTGTTCCAGCTTGCACAGATCAAGCCCTCCATGGACAACAGCACTCTCAGATCTCTCCTAGGGAATTAGGAGTAAGATTTTCTGGACATGAATTTCTTCAAAGAAATCTCTCTCAGATTCTTCAGTTTCAAGCCCCTTTCAGGAGGGTTTGGGGTCTTTAGTCTACAAAATCTATTCTAGCCCTGCACGGTGGTAGCGTCTCACTTTGGAATGTGGGAGTAATCATCACCTATTATTCTGTCCCAGTCTAGCGGGGCTTTAGCTAGTTACTAGAAATGACAAATTCATTTTTAACATCTTATTACTCAAACAAACATGTTGTATGAGCATGGATAAATCCTGAAACAGAAACAGAGAAATGAAAACAGTTGTGCATGGTGGGAATATATGAATTTCAAGACATTTCCTTCAATACTGTTTTCACAATAATATTTTTAAATTTTTGAGTTGGAATGGAAGCATTCATATAGTTGTGTAACTTTTCATCATGCATTCCTTTCATCATGATTTAATAAATAATGAGGGGAACAATGATGACTGTAACGTATCCCACCCTCAAGGAATTCATAAACTATATAAATATATTGCAATATAATAGGTAATAGCATTATTACAGTATATAATTGTGTGTGTGTGTGTGTGTGTGTGTGTGTGTGTGTGTGTGTGTGTGAAGAGTCAAAGGATCTAACCTAGGCATAGTAGACAAGGTGCTAAGGAGTTTGGGAAGATAGACATTACTTCCAGCTATGGGAGACTTCAAAGAGGAACTGAGTGATATATTTTGTGGGATGAATAGAATTTAATTTTTCTAATTCTTGGAGAAGGACATTCCAGGAAAAAAAAAGGAACAAAGGTGTATTCCTGGGCGGTGGATTGTGGAATTCCTCAGTTCTTGTCTTCTCAAAGAAAAGAATTTGGTGGAGAGACCCGATAGAGAGATAGAGAGTTAAAGTAGCAAAGGTCTTCTATGTAGCAGAAGTACACTCCAAAGACAGAGGAGAGGGCTGACCCAAAGGTAGGGGTGCAGCATGCTGAGTTTCTCATTGTGTTCTTTTATGGGGTTTATTTGGTCTCCTCCCTCTCATCTTATGATTATCACTCCATCTTGGGTCTGCCTTGGTTTCCTCCCCTCCAACCTTTCTGGTAAGTCTGTGTTAGTCATCTTCCCATGAGTGTAGGCGTAACCCATGTTGGGGGCCCAAACCGCATTGCACATGGTATTATAATGATATCATTACAGCCTCAGAATTACTAGTGCACATGGTCTTTCATAAGTGTGCATGCTCCAAAGTTGGGGAAGTCCCTGTAGCCAGTATCTTCTGCTTATCAGTCTGTGCTAGGCCAAAAAAGGGGTTGGTCTAAGGGAACTGGGCAGCCTCTTGGCAGAGATGGGGTAGTCCCTGGCATTTGTCCCTCTGTTATCTTCCTTTCTCCCCTTCTGCTCATGTGTATCTAACTGCTTACGCTAGCAGGCATGTTACAGGAAAAGTGCTATATAAAAATAATTAGGCACAATTCAGTAGGGCTAGAGCTACTAGCTCTAAGAGATCAAATGGGAAAAACATATTGGGCCAGAATGGGGACAACTTCATGGTGATAACATTCCTTTTAATATCCCAGAAGCTTTCATGCATGTTACATGGAGAGGAGTATCCACTATTATATGTAATTTGTTAACCTTTAAATCATTAGTACATATTTTACTTCATTTATACAACTAACATATTGAAAATACATGAATTTAATAAGCTAGATTTCCTCAAACTCGTAAACATTGCAAACTGAATACTTCTTCTCAAGTATACAGTAGCAGATATTTCTTTAATGTTTTTCACAATAAGAAAAAATACACCCCACTCTTCAATGACTATAAAACTGACTGATAACAAAAGTTACAAAAGGGTTAGACCTTAGGAAGTAGATTTTTTCATCATTTCTATTCTGATTCTAATTCTGATTCTCTTTATGCTTTTGGTTTCCTACCTCTTGCATTTCTTCCTGGGGTTGCAATTATACTTAATAAGAAAGTCAGGCTTAGCTTCTCAAATAAGCTGCTGATGGTCCAAGATTTTGAACATGAGAATCAAATTAATCATCCACTTAAATGTTTTATAGTCACTCATCATACATTACATCAGAAACATTCCAAATTATTGGCTTAGACCTATCAGATATGCTTTGGTTTTTCTGTGACCTGGTCTTTTGCTCAAAATTACACTGGTTTTGAATGCATCATCTTCATAATTAGATATATGTCTAACTTTCAGTGATGGTTCTGGGAATCTTTTTCTCATCTTACTACCAAGAGAAGTGTGCCTTTACGACTGCTTTGGGCTTTGTCTGGTTTAGGTAATTCTAAAATTAATTTGATCCATTGAAAACACAAATGTTCTTTCTCATCGACAGTTAAGACTTACAGTATTGATGTCTTAACTGTGGGCTGAGGCGTTTGGATGTTGGTCTGCAGGGAACATGAACCAATGAAGAGTTCCACATGAGAGAGTCACTTGAGATGTGCTTCAAGAAGATCAATCTAGCTACACAGAGGACAGGGTTTAAAGGAAAAAGGTAGGGACAGAGGCCAGTTGGGAGACTACTGTCTGGGTGAGCGGTAATTAAGACCAAAACTAGGGCAATGGCTGTGGGAGCAGAGAGACGAGCAGAATTTAGCCTAATCATCTGTTTCAAAAGCCCAAATGTGATTTTCTCAAATCCCATCCAAGGAGGGGAAGGGACCAGGCAGTGAGGTGGCCTGTGTTTCACTAGAATTAACAGTGCTGCTCTGATAGTATTTTGCTGGCTACTGCTTTCGTGCTTCCGTGCTCATCAGAAGGGACAAGCCAAGTTTCTTAGTTCTGTCTCCTGTAACAAATTACCATAGGTTGCATGGCTTACAAACAACAGAAATGTATTTCTCACAGTTCGGGAGGCTGGAAGTCTGAGATCAGAGTACCAGCGTGGTCAAGTTCTGATGAGGACCCTCTTCTAGATTTGAGTGCTGACTTCATTGTGTCCACACATGGCAGAAAAGGAGTGTGAGAGCTCTCTGGGGTCCCTTTTGTAAGGGCATTACTTCCATTCGTGAGGGCTCCGCTCTCATAACCTTATCTCACAAAGGCCCCATCTCCTATTGTCACCACATAGGTGTTAGGATTCCACTATATCGACTTTAGGGGGGACACACACATTCATTCCTTAATACCAAGTTACCCACAAATGAAACAGAGACCCTGTGAAGAATCAGTTAGCCAAGCAGGAAATGTTAGCACCACTCATGTTGCAGTAAATGTCCTAGAATGGCTTCAGTTCCTGAAGCACTTAGTATGCTGCTTAAACTTTATTATTTCTGCCTTAATCCCATGGGTACAGGATTATGATGTATCTGCCTATCATTATGGAATTTAGCATCTTAATTCCTCCAACTACATTCTTTAAAATAATATTCATTGGGTGTTTTTCTCATTAAAAAATCTTTACATTTTTATTTCAGAAAACATAGAAAAGTATATAATAAAGAAAATAATGATCACTTTTAAGCCTATCACACAGAGAAATCTACCAATGAAATGTTGGCATAACTCCTTCCAGCCTTCAAAAAATAAGGTTAGAATTATTATGTTTACTCCATTCGGTACTATTTTATTCCTATAATAGTACACCGTGAGTGTTTCCTCTGTCTTTAATGTTTTCCTAAAACAGGGTTTAACAGACTAATCCAAACTGCCACCTGTTTCTATAAATAATGTTTTCTTGTAACATAGCCACACCCCTTTGTTTATGTACTATCACAGCTATTTTTGCCCTGCAATGACAGAATGGAGTAGTTGTGATAGAGACAGAGTAACCTAAAAAGCTGAAAATATTTATTGTCTTGCCCTTTACAAAAAAAAAAAAATTGCCAAGTCCTGTTTTCAAAGATTATTTTAATAACACTTAGAATTAGGTTAAGTGGCTTTTCCATTTGATAAGTGCTTGGGCCAATAGTTAGAAGCACAATGCTGGGGCCATGTTGTCCGGGTTCATATCCTCGAGGACTCCACCACTTAAGAGATATCTTGGGGCAATTTATTTAACATTTCCATGCCTCCACTGTCTCATTTGGAACAGGGAAAAAAAATAACAGTATCATCCTCATTATGAGGAAGATGTGATAGAGTCCATGGTGCACCTCCTAGATGTCCTCCTTCAGTAATAAATGACTTAGTCCTTGGGCTGCTGGGAGAGTTGCCAGGAGATGTCCTTCAGCAGCCAGCTGTGTTTGGGGACTGTTTGCTGGAGAAAATTGCCTCATTCAAAGCCACACTTCCTTCAAGGGACAGGTCACATCAATGACATATCCACATCAGTGAGGTGGTATAAAGTCCTGAGTCCCTTGTCCCAATTCAAGACAACTCCTGAGGGCCAATCCAGTTTCAAAGTTTCTCATGGATTGGCTGAGGCTTTTGTTGGTATTGGATCACAGCTCAGCTTTTCCCTCTGCCTAGTCCTGCATCTTCTTTCTTCCTTCCATGGGTGCTGATCCCAACACTTCTTCACAAGTATCCTATGTCCTACTCCATCTTGAAATATGGTTCCAGAGCACCTAACCCGAGACAGTGGTAAATGAGTCTTGTGTTGTAGAGCATCTGGCACGTGGTATATGCCATATAGTTGTTTGTTATCAAAGAATTCTGGAAGAAAGTAAAAGGGAAGTACAAGATCAAGAAGTAAAAAATAGAATAATATAAAGTTTCCCACAATTAAAGAATAGCTTAGTCACAAAAATTTTAAATGAATGATTGTAAGAAACTCTAACATATTTGAATTTCATCAAATACATTTAAAGTGTGGTGTAACAATTTTATTTATAATTTAAGTATTAAAAATGTACTATAAATCATATCCTTGAAGCTATGTAAGTTTATTATGACATTGTTAGATATAACCCCCCAAAATATACAAATAAGTATACTGATTTACACACTGATTTGGGAGTATACTTGAATACTTTTTGAAGACCACTAGTTTAAGATCTCTCACATTGGGACACCTGGGTGGGTTTGTCGGTTGAGCCTCCGGCTCTTGATCAAGGCTCAAGTCATGATCTCACAGTTCAAGAGATGGAGGTGGCTGGGTGCTGACAGCACACAGCCTGCTTGAGGTCCTCTCAGGTACAGACTGATTTTGTGCATGTGCAAATAAAGGGAGCTGGGATTAGCCAGTCACAGACTCCACAGCATGTTCCAATAGTAACTGAATTCCTTCTAAGGGCAGCCGTAAATAAGAAGGAAATCTGAGGCACCTGGGTGGCTCACTCGGTTAAGCCTCCAACTTCGGCTCAGGTCTTGATCTCACAGTCCATGAGTTCAAGCCCCACATTGAGCTCTGTCCTGACAGCTCAGAGCCTGGAGCCTGCTTCAGATTCTGTGTCTCCTTCTCTCTCTGCCCCTCCCCCATTCATTCCCGTCTCTCTCTCTCTCTCTCTCAAAAATAAATAAATATTAAAAAAAAATTTTTTTAAAAAGAAGGAAATCAGCAGTTCTTCAGCTGTTGTCCTTTGTTGGTTTAAAACCACAACAAACAAATCCTATCCTGGATCGCCACACCATATGTAAAGGAACTTAGAAGGATATCTTGTTAATGACACAGAAGTTCAAATTAAAAAAGAAAACAAAAAACCATGAGACTGAACTATAGCAACTCTGGCATCCATTACAAAATGCACGTTTGATAGAAACAACTAGTGTAACCTCAGAGCAGTCTGTTAAGTTCTCTGACACATTATAATCTTCAAAAAATACAATGCACTCTCCCACTCAGTAAATATTTTTGAATGCATATTATATAGCAGGAGCTATAGGAAATCCAAAGTTCTACACTACTCACAAGGAAATGTCATCTGCCATTTTCCAGATGGCAGGAAGGGAGAAGAGGAAGTGAATGGCAAGAAGCTTCTCTCTTCCAAGGGACTCAGTCCAGTTTTACTAACAAGGAACACCGTTTGGTGAAAAAGGAGAATTGACTTCCAAGTAGAATGCGAAAAGTGTCACTTATTCCTACTGGGATTTTAGAGTGCAAGAAACTGGTGGCAACACACTTTCACAAAAGCTTAGATGGAAAAGGAAGGAGAGAAAAATATATTAGCTGGAGGAGAGTGTAGAGAAAGGTATTGTTTTAGGATGTATTCAACAAATTTTTATTGAGCACATGCCCTATGTTTTAGGCTCTAGAGATTAAGTAGAAAATAAAATAGATAGTGTCCCTGGGTATCAGGAAATAGGCTAAGCCACTATAACAAAACAGGTCTAAACAAACAGTAATTTTTAAGAGAACACAGTTTATTTTCTCTTGTGTAATGGTGCAGAAATCTATGGTTGATCCAAGGGAGGGGGTACCTCTGCTTTCCGAGTTAGGCTGGGACCTAGAGGAAGGGGACAGTTTTGTCTTCCTTAATACATGGCCTCCATTTCTATAGCATGTTTATTTTTTCCTATTTTCCAGACAGCTGGAAGGGAGAAAAGGAAGGTAGGTGTCAAGCAGCTTCTCTTTTAAGGGACATAATCCATTTCTACTTACATCGCTTTGGTCACAAATTTTTTTTTTTAGTGTTTATTATTCATTTTTGAGAGAGACAGAGTGTGAGGGGGAGAGAGGGACACAGAAGCCGAAGCACGCTCCAGGCTCCAAGCTGTCAGCACATGAGATCATGACCTGAGCTGAAGCTGGAGGACCAACCAACTGAGCCACCCAGGTGCCCCCACAGTTTTTGATATAACCACACTTAGCTGAAAGGGAGGCCAAGGAATTCTTCTCTTTAATTAGGTCACCGAGTGCCTTGCTAACATTTGTGTGGGGGGAGAGGTATAACAGAATGAAAACTGGTGATGTCGAGCATATATTCTGGAAGCAGAAGAGAACTATAGGCAAATAATGAGCTGTTTTGGTGGTGCGGTGACATGAAGGCCTGAGAGGAGTGAATTCAGGGGAAAACAGGAAAATATAGGATTAGAGAGAGCCAGTATGGCCTTCTCCTTTGAGGAGAAAAATGGGAGTGACTTGAACACATGTTGAAAGTAAAAAACAACAACAACAACAACAACAACAACAACAACAACAACAAAACAGTAGAAATAGGGACACACAGAAAAGAAGAAAATTGTCCCAGAAGAGGAGAAACATCTAGTCCCTCCTCTTCCTTTGTGTCAACTAGAAGAAGGAAAGAATGGGAGTGAATGATGATGTTGGGGGAAGGAGAGAGAAAATAGTAGAAGGCTGTGGGAAATTCCTACCAAATACCTTAAATTCTCTTTCTGAAGTAGGAAGCAACATCATCTCCTGACCATGAGGGGAGATGTTTTCCTTGGCTATGAATATGGTAGGAGCGGATAAGGAGGAGACTTGTATTGATCTGGTGTTTTGGGTCCAGGGCCTAAACCATTGAGAAGATTGGCAAGATAGTGTTTGAGGTGATGAATCTTGTGGTATCTCCCCACAGCAGTACAGTACTTTCTCCAGCCTCCACTTCTCCAACAGCAGGAATGAAAAGGAGCCTCAGACCACTTCAGGCAATGCTCCTCCCAAACTCATCCTCTTGCCAAAGCGATCTGCCTTGAAGATCATGGGGATTAAGCTCATTTTGCTATCTGTGCCAATCACTACCAGCCCCAAACCACCCATTTTTAAGCATGGTTGCCAGATATCTCAAGGAAGCCTGTGTCAGATTTGTGACCCTTGTGGCTGCACCATTCACTCAGTTATGGGAACCAGAAACCTAGAACCCTCTCTGTCCCTCACTCATCTTAGTCAACCCTCAAGCTCTGTTCATTCCATCTTCTAAATATTCCCCACACTTCTCTCCATTCCCACTCTCCATATCACTGGTAGTATGGATTACCATCATCTCTCGTGGGGATACTTACCCTATTCTTTCCTTTCTCCCGGAAAAAGCATCATACCATTTGCCTAGCTAAAAACATTCAATACTGCATCATTGTCTTTAGGACAAACCCACTACCGTGGTTTCCAAATGCCTTTCTGATACAGCATCTTAATCTCTCCCCACTTCCTCTGCTCATCCATCCATACTTGACTGCTTCCCCATTGAGATGCCATCCCTCCTCAACTTTCACTCTTCCTCTGCCCTAAAAGGCTCTTCTCTTCCAACCCCCTCCTCTCCGTTCCCTTCCCCATCTAATTCCCCCAGTCTCACCCTAGGGGTCCTCAAGGAAGCCTTCCTGACCTCCCTACACTAAGGAGGCGCCCCTTCGATGGAGCACGTATTAGCCTTACAAGGCATCCCTGTTTTCTTCCAGGACCACTTCTTTTTTGTTCACTTCAGTTCCCGAGCATTCCAGGACGGTGCTAGGTACACAAGGTCACTCAAGAGGTGTTTGTAGAATGAGTAAATTAATGAATAAATCTTGAACCAAACACCCTGGAGTTTCCACTACATGTATGGCCTGCATAAATTGTTAATGTAAATTTAACTGATCAAATGAGCTAAAGTGTGTGTAGTACTTGGGAAATTTCCTCTCTGCGAGTCGGTCCAGGTAAGCTTGCCCGCTTTACCTCTCGCAGGCCGCAGGGGCGGCGCCTCCGGGGGCGCAGGGGAGCGCTCGAGCGGAAGGCGGGGCCTCCTGGGCAGTGGCCCCGCCCCAAGGCGGGGCTATTCCGGGGCGACGAAGGGCGGGGCTCACGGGCGGGGAACTATCCTTCCGAGGCCGAAGCACGTCCGCGTGTGCCGGAGGCGCGGTGGTGGGGTCGTGGGTCCCAGCCGGGTGGCCTAGGTTACTGACCGCGCCGCCGCGGCCGCCATCTTGCCCGCGCCCGGACTCCCGCGGCGGGAGGGGCGGTGACCAAGCCGGAAGTGGCTGTGCGGTGGCCGCGCTGCCTCATCAGGTCAGTGAGCGCGGCTCGGGCCGCGCGTCTCAGCACCTCCGATGGAGGCCCGGGTAGTGGGCTCGGGAGTGCTGGCGGCCGCCGCGAGGGGCCCGGGAAAGCCCGGTTGAAAGGCCCGGGCGGGGGCGGACCCGGGGGCCATCTCGGAGCCGAGGCGCAGGGCGTCGCGTTCCGCGCTGCGGGATAACCGCGCCGGGCGGCCGGCAGGGCCTAGCTGGGAGCCTCGGAGCTGCAGGAGGCCTCGGGGCGCACTCGGACCTCGTCGGGGACGCTGGGGCCGCGCGCTGCACGGCGAGTTCTTGCGGAACCGCGTCCTCGCGTTGGACGGGCGGCTCAGCCAGGTGTCTAGAGCGTGGGAGTGGCCCTCAGATTCCTGATTTACCCGGAATAGCAAGAGCCTCGCTTTGGTTGTACTTTATTAAATACTTCCTAAAGGGCCTGTCACCCGGTTGGTTAGCTGTGTTCTGTGCTTGTATCAGTAGTGAAAATTCCGTAAGAGGATGAATAAAGCCTTTCACGTGTGCCACGAGCAGTGCTAAAATGATTTGCAGATGCCTGCATTACAGGCCCTTTGTATAACTATATTTTAAGGGAAATTTGTGTAGTGCATCTCCTTGAAGATGGTGAGGGTGAAAACTTCCTGAAACTGCTGCTGTTGTTATTTGTTACGGTAAGAAAAGTAGAAGACAACAAAAGGATGTGAGAGGGTAGTTGGATACTTTGTACACTTAGTATTGTGGATCCTCACTGTCCAGTAGCCACACAGAGTTGAGATGTGCTCTAAGTGTAAGATAAAATACCCATCGGATTTGCAGGACTTGACACCCCCCTCCCAAACAGACAAAAAAAGAATTGAATAGTTTTTTACTTTGATTGCATGTTGGAAAGGGATTTTTTTTTATATGTTGGGGAGAATAAAATATATTAATTTCATCTCTTTATACTTTTTCAGTGTGGCTACTAGAAACTTAAATCCTGTGGCTAACACTGTATTTCTGTCGGATAGTGCTGTTGCAGATGTTATGGTGAAGAATACAGGATCGGCATGGCTTTCCTGTGCTCAAAACCATTGAGGGGAAGTGAACGCTTGTAAAACTTGAAGGTGAAGATGTTAACATAAGCTGTAATTATTGCAGATTTCACCCCTTCCACTCCCACTTTTCAGTGTTTCCAACACTTGAAAACATTAACTTCAGGGTTGTGGAAGAAAATCATAGTGATACTAACAGCTGTGTGATATGAAGAACTCAGTTTGTCACAACTTTGTGACATGAAGGTAGGGTGTGTTCTATCTCTTACAGTCTTGGTGTATTAACAGACTTGTTAGTGTTTAGCCAGTGCGTTGCTGGAGGTCCCCTGACTCCAGGTTCAGTTCTCTTTGCTCTTCACCTTATTCCTAGTCATCTACGTTCATGAGCCAGGATCCATCTATACCATGTGTTGGATTGTAAAAAAAAAAAACATATTTCTTAAAAGGGTGCTTATGGATATATCTCTAGGTTGTTAATGCAACCTATGCAGTCACATATGACCCGTTGTTTAGAAGGGCTGGCACTTGGTTTAATGTTCTTTGTCACCACCTTGAAATTCTTAATAATTTTTCAGTTCGAGGGCCTTGTTATTTTCATTTTGCACTAGGCCCTGCAAATGATGTAGTTGATTTTTTTCTCATACAGTAATCTGGGATGGGAGTTGGGAGGTTTTGGACAAGAACCAAAACGCCTGGTCTTCACTTTACTCCAGTGTGAAATGAAAGGGGTTTGCCAGTCTAACTCTCAAGTTTTGTACAAAAATTACTGTAATCAGATTTTATGGATATGAAACATTTTATGGGTATAAACGTTGTACATGCATACTTACATCAGAAGAAATGCTGATGGTCCTCCCTTGAGAGTCATGCAAATCAGAGTTTTTTAAATTATAGTAACGCTTTCTATTTTGTGTGTTTCTTTTAATTTTTTTTTTTAATGTTTACTTATTTTTGAGAGAGACAGAGTGCGAGTGGGGGAGGGGCAGAGAGAGAGGGAGACACAGAATCCAAAGCAGGCTTCAGGCTCTGAGCTGTCAACATGGAGTCTGATGTGGGGCTGGAACTCATAAACTGCTAGTTCATGAACTGAGCCAAAGTTGGATGCTTAAGTAACTGAGCCACCCAGGCACCCTCTGTGTTTTTTAAGGTGGATTTTTCAGTTTGCCACCAAGTTTTCTTACAGATCATCCATGTAAAGAATATGATTATGGGATGGAAGCCCAGATTGAAAGTGTGCTTAATAGAAGCACACTTTGAAAGTCCTATTGATAAGATAGGAAGATAGGCTAGATCCCCAGATACCTCCAGTTAAGAGGTTTCCTCTGTCCGTACAGGCATGAGTGTGAACCCTTACTTGGTAGTATCTGTTCCTGCTTTCTGTTGTCTTACCTACGTCCTACTGCAGCTACGTCCTACTACATCCTAACTTCAGCTCTAGAACGCAGGCTTTATTAGACCTTTATTAGTCTGCTTGGGCTGCCGTAACAAAAGCCCCTAGACTAGATGGCTTAAACAACAGAAATTTATTTTCTTACAGTGCTCACAGGTTGGAGTCTGAAATCAGGGTGCCAGGTCTAGTTTTGGTGAGAGTTCTTTTCTTGGCTCACAGATAGCTGCCTTCTCACTGTGTCCTTCTTACTGTGTCCTCACTGTGTCTTCACATGGTAGGGAGAGAGCTCTATAGCTCTCTCTCTCTTCTTGTAAGGGCACCAGTTCTATCAGTTTAGCACTCTACCCTTATGACCTCATTTCACTCTGATCACCCCCCTTAAAGGCTCTCTCTAATACTATCATATTGGGGATTAGGGCTTCAGTATGAATTTGGGGGAGAGGGCACAATTTAGTCCATAGCAAGCAGAGAGTTTATCTGTCCCTGTTTACTACCATGTTAGCATTTAAAACAGTGTCTAGCACATACACTATGCCCAATAAATATTTATAGAATAAATGAAAGGTATTAGAATGCTCCTTTCTTAGGATCATTGTGGCTCACTGTGGGCTCTTGCCCATCATTGGAACCAGTTATGACAGTGGGCACTTTGCTCTTGCCTGGAGCCAGTCTCTACTAGGAAGAGTATAGGTAGAAACATGAGGAGATTGGTAAAACTTGGATATAACAGTGTGGGAAATGTCAGATGGAGCATTTAACAAATGCATTCATTTAACAGATAATTGTTAAGTATCTACTAAGTGCCTGGCACTGGTCTGGGTATCAGAGGTACAAATAGAAAGCAAAAGGTACTTTTCCTGCTCTTATGGAGCTTATAATTTAGTAGGAGAGACAGGGTGATTTAAAGGGAAGGAATACTATTCACTGAGAGTACATAACTAAGTAACCTGACAGACTAGGGAGGGGATAGAGGATGTTTGATGTCAACCATGATGGTTGAGAGATGCTCAAGCAGGTGTTAACTTGACCAAGAAGGGAGGAAAGAATGTTCTAACAAGAGGGAACGGCATTTGCAAGAGTGGTGATGGGGGGGTGATGAGGGGAGGGGACAAAGGGAGGTTATAATCTAGGAACTGAAAAGAAGACCGTGTCGCCAGAACACAGCAAGGAGGAAAATGGTGTGCCTTGAGGCCAAAGCAGTAGGTAGAGGCCAAAAGACTTAGGACTTTATAGGTTATATTGAAGATTTTGGAACTCTGTACTGAGAATAATTGGAAACCATTAGAGGGTTTTAAGCAGAGATTGTATAACCTGGTTAAGTTTGCATTTTAGAAAGGTCCCTGTGATATTACATAAAGATGAATTTCATAAAGGCCTGAGTATACAGATAAGTGAAAGAATTGCAGAATCAGCACCATAGGCCAGACATGTTGTATACCTTAATTTCTGTGGAAACTGTCCTTAAGCTGTGAAACTTGGCAGCCTGAGTGGAGGAGAGAAGAATAAGGGTTGATCAAGGTTAGGGGAAAACAAGCCTAAAGTGGCAAGGAAATGAAGAAATTGAGGGTCTGTCTAGTAAGAATATAATTGAAATGATTGATATTGAGCTTCAGAACCCGAAGAAAGGAAATAAGCCAGTATAAGTATTCTTAATGGATTTTCCATTTAAATTGTATGAGTCTGTTGAATTCTGGACTAATAGTTCCTGACTAAAAGTTTTACAAGATGAAAAAGTAAAGCAAGTATGTTTGAGCTGAATTTATTTAGTTTATCTATATTAGGAGTCTGTGCCAGGTTCTCTATCTGGTATAGGGGATGAATGAACGAACCATAGCTTTACCTTTTAAGAACTGACACTATAGGGGCACCTGGGTGGCTCAGTTGGTTAAGCATTGGACTCTTGGTTTCAGCTCAGGTCATGATCTCATGGTTTGTGAGTTGGAACCCCAGAGCTCTGCGCTAACAGCACGAAGCTTGCTTGGGATTCTCTGTCTCCCTCTCTCTGCTCCTCCCCCTCCAAGAATAAGTAAAAGTTAAAAACAAAACAAAACAAAACAAAACCTATTAAAAAAAAAACTGAGAACATGGTTGTGCAGATACCATTTGCCATAAAGTTACTAAATGTCTTTGTTCCTTTTTTTTTTAAATTTTTTTTAATGTTTATTCATTTTTGAAAGAGACAGAGCACAAGCAGGGGTGGGGTGGACCCAGAATCTGAAGGGGGACACAGAATCTGAAGCAGGCTCCAGGCTCTGAGCTGTCAGCACAGAGCCCGATGCGGGGCTCGAACTCATGAACCGGGAGATCATGACCTGAGCCAAAGTAAGATGCTCATCCGACTGAGCCACCCAGGCGCCCCATGTTCCTTTTTAATCCACACTATAGTCTCTAGCGAGAATTGGTTAAAAACAGACATTTACATTTTTGTTAAGTAGCTTTTGTTTTTAAAATAACATTTTAACATAGTTATTTTTAGTTTGTGCTTAAATGACTGTCATATTTATCTTTTCAAAATCCCAAGTCAATATTAATCAAAATGTATAGAATTGAAATCTGAAAGAGCCTTTAATGATCACTTAATTCAGTTTTTCTCAAATGCAGTGTGTACTGCTGGTTGTAAACAGGATGATTTTAGGTAAAACATAAGCATTTTTAAAAAATTCCAGTATAGTTAACATATTAAGCATTTTAATAGTTATACATTTCAATGTATATTAGAAAAATACATTTAGCATACCATGCCCATGATCCATGGATTTTATGATAGGTTAAAATAGATTTTCTGATTTTAAAAATAGTCAATGTAAATAAAAATATTAAATAAAAATAGATGGTATGTGAATGAAATTTGGCAACCAACTCTTTGGTTGTATAGACAAAAAAACAAAAGGACCCCCAGTCACAAAGGCCTTTCCCAGGCGTATAGCTAATATACGTCAGGGGTGGGAATAAAAGTCAGCTCTGCTCAATACATGCTGCTATTTATTCTGCCATATAGAGCTGCTTGTTATTGTTGAACCTTGAGAAGGAGACCTCTGTCTTTGTAGTGGCATTGTATTTTAAATCTTCATTGTCTATTATGCTGGCAACCTGTGGCTATTTATTAAAAATTAGTTAAAAGTAAATAAGATTTAAAAATTGTACTAGTCACATTTTTAGTGCTTGGTAGCCACATGTTGCTAGTAGCTACCCTATTGGACAGCAGTATAGCTAGAGAACATTTCTGTCACTGCGGAAAGTTCTGTTGGATAGTGTTGCTCTAAACTGTTGCTTAAGAACATGATTCATAATTCTTTAAAGTTTTACCCCCTTCAAAGGGATGATGCTTATTAATTTGCTCACCATGCTGAAGTTATATTAATTCTGAGGTTAATGACGTTAGTAGTCACAATGCAATTAAAATACTTGATCATGGGAAAAAAGGCCAAAATGTAGTTCTCAGAATCTTAGCACCTCATTTTATTGGGAGAAGTTCTTTTTCCTTATTTCTTCCTTCCTTCTTTCCTCCCCTTCCCCTTCCCTTCAAGCAGGGGAGAAGGGCAGGGGGACAGAGAGAATCCCAAGCAGGCTCCACACCCAGCACGGAGCCCAACATGGGGCTCAAGCCCACGATCCTGGGATCATGACCTGAGCCTAGATTAAGAGTCAGACACTCAACTGACTGAGTCACCCAGGCACCCTTCTTTTTCCCTCTTTAATTAATAAATATGGTCATGAATTCCTAGCAGTTGGAAGAAATATATTGAGAAACAGAGTACCTATATAGAGAATTTCCTGACTTTCCAAATAGCTTATTCATCTTAGATTTGTATTTTGTTAACATTTTAAAACTTTTTATTTTTAAACAGATTTTCAGTGAATGGACCTGACTGGACTACTTGAGCACATCACTAAACATGAGCGGTACCAAACCTGATATATTGTGGGCACCACACCAAGTTGATAGATTTGTTGTGTGTGACTCAGAACTGAGCCTATATCACGTGGAATCTACTGTGAATTCAGAACTCAAAGCTGGATCTTTACGTTTATCTGAAGACTCTGCAGCTACATTACTATCAATAAATTCAGATACACCATATATGAAATGTGTTGCCTGGTATCTCAATTATGATCCTGAATGCCTCCTAGCAGTTGGACAAGCAAATGGTCGAGTTGTACTTACAAGTCTTGGTCAGGATCATAACTCAAAATTCAAAGATTTGATAGGAAAAGAATTTGTCCCAAAACATGCCCGACAATGCAATACCCTTGCATGGAATCCATTGGATAGTAACTGGCTTGCTGCTGGGCTAGATAAACATAGAGCTGATTTTTCGGTGCTGATTTGGGATATTTGCAGCAAATATACACCTGACATAGTTCCCATGGAGAAAGTGAGACTTTCAGCAGGTGAAACTGAAACAACATTATTGGTAACAAAACCTCTTTATGAATTGGGACAGAATGATGCTTGTCTGTCTCTTTGTTGGCTTCCACGAGACCAGAAACTTCTCCTTGCTGGTATGCATCGTAACCTAGCCATATTTGATCTTCGGAATACGAGCCAAAAGATGTTTGTAAATACAAAAGCTGTTCAGGGGGTGACAGTAGACCCATACTTCCACGATCGTGTTGCTTCCTTCTATGAAGGTCAGGTTGCAATATGGGATCTAAGGAAATTTGAGAAGCCAGTTTTGACTTTGACTGAGCAGCCAAAGCCCTTAACAAAAGTAGCATGGTGTCCAACTAGGACTGGTCTGCTTGCCACTTTGACAAGGGATAGTAATATTATTAGATTATATGATATGCAGCACACACCCACTCCCATTGGAGATGAAACTGAGCCCACAATAATTGAAAGAAGTGTGCAACCTTGTGACAATTACATTGCTTCCTTTGCTTGGCATCCAACGAGTCAAAATCGAATGATAGTTGTAACTCCCAACCGAACAATGTCTGATTTCACTGTTTTTGAAAGGATATCTCTTGCCTGGAGCCCAATAACATCTTTAATGTGGGCTTGTGGCCGTCATTTGTATGAATGTGCAGAAGAAGAAAATGATAATTCTTTAGAAAAAGATATAGCAACGAAGATGCGCCTTCGGGCTTTATCCAGGTATGGACTTGATACAGAACAGGTGTGGAGAAACCATATTTTAGCTGGAAATGAAGATCCACAGCTCAAGTCACTCTGGTATACTCTGCACTATATCCTTTTCATTGTGAATTTCATGAGCTGAATCAGGTAGAAATGTTCTGAAAGTTTGCTGAAAAGTCAGCCTTTAAATTTTATTCCGAATGTTTTATATGCAAATACGAGTTACATAATGCTAAAATTACAGAGTAAAATTATTTAAAACTTGAGCTTGAAATACTGCTTTATAGATTGTAGAGAAAGAAGAAAAGTATATCTACGATAAAGTAGAACTATCACTGATGCCTATTATGAATTGGCTCCGTATCAAAATAAATTCAGCTCTGACATATTTTATTATACATCATCATTAGTATTTCCTATGCGTTTAAATACTTATGAAGCAGTATACAGAAGATATGGATCAGAAATCTCCAGGAAACAAAGGATCATTGGTTTATGCAGGAATTAAATCAATTGTAAAATCCTCTTTGGGTAAGAAAATTCAATTTTATTTTTTAAAGTTTTATAATTTTTGTACTCTATTTTCTACTTTTTCCTCATTAGTTACTTCAGAATAGTATGCATACATACTTTGTTTTTTATTTTTTGTTGGGGGGGGTTCTGATTAGATATTTTAGTTGAGTTAAATGCATAATTGTTTTTATATCCAGAATTCTTTTTGGAGGGAGTCTTGTTTCTTTGAAGTGATACTGTCTTTCTAAATCTATTCATTTATCCCATGTTATTTTTTGAAGATCCTGAGAGGTATTACATCCGATGACTTACAGGGTCATGGTGGTTGGTTTGGATTTTATCACAGTATTTTGCTTCTATAAAAACTAAATAAAAAGATGTATAGTTGAAGGAGTTCCCTTTTAATTCCGCTGTCCAAACACTTTGTCTTAGCTATCTATGGCAAGATCTAAGTAACTATGTCAGGAAGTGTGGCCTTGCCTGAAGGAGCCTTACCTGAAAGAATCCTTGATAATTAAATTAATGTATGAATTAATACAGGGTTGAAATTGATCAACTATTTAAGAATAAGATAAAGATGACAAAAGAGCCAAACTTATCTTTTCATTGAACCGTTGTTCTTACTGTTTTTATTGGAATTGAATTGTGCATTTTACTATGATACTTCCCCCGACCTAGTATTCAGTATCTAGCTTTTGATGGCAGTCAAATTTGGGCCACAAAGTCAGGCTGCTCGAAAAGTAGTTTATATTATTAGTCAAAGAGTGGCAGTTCAAATAATAAGTTCAACTTGGTCTTTAATAGGGTTTTCATAAATACTGTACAAATAATACCAAATAAAATATTATTTTTTAGTAAGAATAGGTTAAGCATTTCTGTTATATTATTAAAAAGAAGCTTAAAGGACTTTCACGTTACTTTGTTCCACATTGCTGAACATGCAATAGACTATTATCTGATCAGTTCCGTTTTGGTATTTTCTCACTAGCTTTCCACCAAAAAACTAACTTTAAATTTCTTTTTTTATTAAAAAAAATTTTTTTTAAATGTTTATTTTTTGAGAGGGAGATTGACAGAGTGTGAGCAGGGGAGGGGCAAAGAGAGAAGGAGACACAGAATCAGAAGGAGGCTGCAGGCTCTGAGCTGTCAGCACAGAGCCTGACATAGGACTTGAATCCACAAAATGTGAGATCATGACCTGAGCCCAAGTTGGACGTTCAACCGACTGAGCCACCCATGCACCCCAAAAGTAACTTTTATTATAAATAAATTTATTACCAGGTGCCCCAAAAGTAACTTTTATTATAAATAAATTTATTATTGGGGTGCTGGGGTGGCTCAGTCAGTTGGGCATCTGACTTCGGCTCAGGTCATGATCTCACAGTTAGTGGATTCGAGCCCTGCGTCAGGCTCTGTGCTGACAGCTCAGAGCCTGGAGCCTGCTTTCGATTCTGTGTCTGCTTCTCTCTCTGCCCCTCCCCACTTGTGCTCTGTCTCTCAAAAATAAATGTAAACAAATAAGTAAATTTATTATAAATAAAATGAGTCTACTTAGAAACTTCCATTTTTATTAATATAAATAAAAGGGCAGATAATACTATCATATCCCTGTAGATGAACCTGTGTACCATGGTTCATGACTTTAGAACTGCTGCTGCAAAGACTTAAACACCGAGTTTATAGAATTTTTAGTATTTTTGCCATATGGTAGGTGAGGGCACATTGCATTCTTAGTTATTCTGAGATTTATTGTTGTTGTTGTATTTTGACATATTTTAGGGAAAAAACTTACAAACTACCTCTGAGGAAAAGCAAGGGGAAAAATAGACCATCATTATATATTTCTGGTGAAGTAGAAACCGAATGTCTTGAATCAAAAATAGTCTTTACCCACATTAAAAAACTATATGGGAGAGAGTTCCTCATTGTTAGACTTTTAGCTTTTTCTTTGTTTTGGTTTTGATATTTTTGTTTTTACAGCCCCAAAGTAAAAAGTAGAGAAATAACTGTCAAAGATGGCACTCGTGGACTTCAGTTTTTTATCTGGCCGTACTCCTTTCTCTAATTGTATCCCTAATGATTCAACACATAGTAAGTCAACACACTGAACCTTCTTGCTCACAGTAATCTCATATACAAGTTTATTAGACCACACAGTGAAATTTTAACTTTGGTCACAAATAATAGATACTGAGTGCTCTATGAATTAGGCATCATGCTAACTGCTTTCCCCATGTTACTTTATGTCATTCTTAGAATTACAGTATGAGGTAAATTTGTTTATTCAGCAAATGCTTATTATTTGCTTGTTATATGCCAAGAATTGTCCTTGGAATAATAAAGGCATAACTGTCAACAAGATAAGTCTCTTCCTTTGTAGAGACTGAACGAAGTAGATATTACCCCTATTCCTGGGAAGTTTACATTCTAATTCAGAATATGGACAAGTACATAGGCAATTTAACATAAGGAAGAACAAACAGTTATGTATAGAAGAATGCTAGCCTGGCTGTTAAGGATTGGAGAGGGTTCCCTGGAGGAGGTAACAGCGAAGACAAGGTCTAGACATGGAGCAGCATATGCAGTTAACCCAGAGGAGAGGGACTGTAGCACATTTTAGTATTGCTGGAACAGAGTGTGAGAGAAAAAAAATGAGGAAAGAGTGCTGACTAGAAAGGTAAGCAGTGGGGCAGCTCAGGACTTAGAAATCATGGTAAGAATTTAGGGAGACTTACCCTGTAACAAGGGGAAGCAAGGAAAGATTTCAGAGTATTGACAAAATTAAATTTGTGTTTTAGAGCTGTTGCTATGTGTGGAATGAATTGGAAAGGATCAAACAGGAACCTCAGATAAAAGCTACAGTTATTAGGCAAGATATGAGGGTGTTCCTACCAAAGTTAGTGGCAGAGGAGTGAGAGAAATGTGGGTAAATTAGAGAGTGTGACAAAATTTAATGATTGAGTAAAGGAGACGGACGGGAAGGAAAAGTGAAAGCACACATATTTACCTTAGGAAACTAAGATAATACTGGTACTAGTTGATTAGATAGGAATAACCTAAGAGTGCATTTGAGAAGAAAAAGTTCATTTTAGAGAAAGTTGAATTTGAGATAGCTAGGTGGAGCTGTGCAGTGGGCAAGAAATTTAGGGTAGGTTGAAGAAGTAAAGTCATCCATTTTAAATAATTCTTCCAAGGAATTTGACCACATGAAGGAGGATAAAAAGGGATACAATAAAAGCAGCACAGCAGGTGAATCCAGAGTCATAGGAAGGTTTTTGTGTTGCTTTGTTTTTAACGTGGGATTGATTTAAGCAAGTTTAAATGCTAATGTGAGGAAACCCATGCAAAGAAGTGATGATGCAGAGAGAAGGGAGTGAAGAGCAAAATTCCTAGGAATATGAAGGAATAGGATCCAGAGCACAGGTGAAAGATTAGCTTTAGACAGGATGTACACTTTCTCCATACTGCCAGAGGGAAAGGGAAAGGTATGTAGGTTGTATAAGGTTGAATGACTGGAGGCTGATGAGTTTACCACGCAATGGCTCTCTTTTCTCAGTGTGGTAGGTTTGCTTGTTGAAAAGGAGCAGGAAGGTGGTAGAAGACCTGGAGAAAAGGAGCCAGGGTTGTTTTGAGAAACATGAGAGGATTGTGGGGCAATTGTTTTAATCAGAAGATAAAATAAAGGACAGTATGGTGAGAGAATTAAGGGTACTGGCAAGAGAATGATTCATTTGTTGGTTTTGGGGAGGGAAATGACTGGAGACTGGTAAGTAAAAATAAGAGGGGCCAAGAGATTGTAAGGTTGAAAAATTTAGAAGAGAGATTTCTGAAAGGCGATGAGGTTGTGGTAAGAAAGTGGCTCTTTTTTTTTTTTTTTTTTTTTTTTTCGTAACTTTCCTTTTAATGTTTATGAGAGAGAGAGAGAAAAAAAATGTGAGTCGGGGGGGGGGGGCAGAGAGAGAGGGAGACACAGAATCTGAAGCAGGTTCTGGGCTCTGAGCTGTCAGCATAGAGCCTGATGTGGAGCTTAAACTCACAAACTATGAGATCATGACCTGAGCTGAAGTCAGACACTTAACTGACTGAGCCACCCTGGCGCCCAAGAAAGTGGCTCTTTTGAAGGAGGATCATTTTGGATGTGTTCATTAAAGGAGTGGGTAAAATCTTGGAGGCGTGAACCACTGGATATGAGGAAGCAAAGAGACAGACTGATTTATTGGACAGACTGAGTGTTGAAGTCAACCAGGATGAGAAGGCATGCTCTAAGGGAATGTCTTGTAAGTCTTGTGGAGCAGTGTTCATAATGTTAATTATAATTTCTTCCTTTTAAGATGGCAGAAAATTGTGTAATAAATACTGGTCAGCCTTCTATCCAATATGATGAAAATATTTTTCATACTTAAAGGGTAAATTCTGATCTATAGAACTTGTCTATTCAGAATTATTTTAACAGACAGAATAGCTAGGACTTAATGTTTTTAACAAAATGTTCTTATAAACACTTGATACTTTTACTGCTTTGTTATACAGATGTATAAATGCAACAAATTACTATCTGCAAATAGCATAGTGTCTGATTGCTTGGTGTAGTATTTGAAACCAATTTTTTAAAAGTGTTTTTTTTTTCTTCCAAGATTTTATTTAAATTCAAGTTAGTTAACATATAGTGTAATATTGGCTTCAGGAGTACAGTTTAGTGATTCATCACTTACATATAGCACCAAGTGACCTCCTTAATGCCTATCACCCATTTAGCCCATCCCCCCCACTCATCTCCCCTCTAGCAATCCCTAATTGTTTTCTATAGTTAAGAGTCTCTTACAGTTTGCTTCCCTCTTGTTTTTTTGTTTGCATTTTTTTGAGAGCAAGAGAGAGCATACGTGTGAGCAGTGTAAGGGCAAAAGGAGAGAGAGAGAGAGAGAGAGAGAGAGAGAGAGAGAGAGAGAGAGAGAGAGAGAGAAAGAGAAAGAGAAAGAGAGAGAGAAAGAGAGAGAGAGAGAATATCTCAAGCAGGCTCCACAGCCAGCATGGACCTCAATGCAAGGTTGTATCTCATGACCCTGAGACCATGACCTGAGCCAAAATTAACAGTCAGATGCTCAACTGACTGAGCTGTCCAAGTGCCCTCTCCCTCTCTGTGTTTATCTTATTTTATTCTCCCTTCTCTTCCCCATGTTGATCTGTTTTGTTTCTTAAATTCCACATATGAGTGGAATCATACAGTATGTGTGTGTGTGTGTGTGTGTGTGTGTGTGTGTTTTCCATGTCTTCTTTACCCATTCATCAGTCGAAGGACTTTGGGTTCTTTCTATAATTTGGCTTGCTGTTGATGGTACTGCTATAAACATTGGGGTGCTTGTGCCTCTTCAGATCAGTATTTTTGTATCCTTTGGATAAATACCTACTAGTGCAATTGCTGAGTTGTAGGGTAGCTCTATCTTTAACTTTCTGAGGAACCTTCACACTGTTTTTTAGAGTGGCCGCACCAGTTTGCATTCCCACCAACAGTGTAAGGTGAATCCTTGCCAACATCTCTTGTTTCCTGGGTTTTTATTTTAGCCATTCTGACAGGTGTGAGGTGGTATCTCATTGTGGTTTTGATATGTATTTCTCTGATGGTGAGTGATGGTGAGCATCTTTTCATGTGTCTGTTAGCCATTTGTATGTCGTCTTTAGAGAAACATCTCTTCGTGTCTTCTGCCCATTTCTGGTTTTTTTCTTAAATTTTTTTTTAATGTTTATTTTTGAGAGAGAGAGAGAGAGACAGAGCATGAATGGGAGAAGGGCAGAGAGAGACGGAGACATAGAATCTGAACCAGGTTCCAGGCTCTGAGCTATTAGCACGGAGCCTGATGCGAGATCATGACCTGAGCTGAAGTCAGATGCTTACCCAACTGAGCCACCCAGGTGCCCCATCTTCTGCCTGTTTCTTAACTGTATTATTTATTTTTTGGATGTTGAGTTTGATAAGTTCTTTATAGAGTTTGGATACTAACCCTTAATCAGATATGTTAGTTCCATATATCTTCTCCCATTCCATAGGCTGCCTTTCAGTTTTGTTGAATGTTTCCTTCACTGTGCAGGTTTTTTTCTTGATGAAATTCACATAAGTCATGTTTGCTTTTGTTAACCTTGCCTCCAGAGATGTGTCTAGTAAGAAGTGCTATGGCTGAGGTCAAAGAGGTTGCTGCCTGTGTTCTTCTCTAGGATTTTGATGGTTTCCTGTCTCACATTTAGGTCTTTCATACATTTTGAGTTTATTTTTGTATATGGTGTAAGAAAGTGGTCCAGGTTCATTCTTCTGCGTGTTGCTGTCTAGTTTTCCCAACACCATTTCTTGAAGAGACTGTCTTTTCTCGATTGGGTATTCTTTCTACTTTGTTGAAGATGAATTGACTATATAGTTGTGGGTCCATTTCTGAGTGCTCTATTTTCTCCCATTGACCTTTGTGTCTGTTTTTGTGCCAGTACCATACTGTCTTGATGATTACAGCTTTGTAATATAGCTTGAAGTCTGGAATTGTGAGGCGTCTCGCTTTGCTTTTCTTTTTCTACATTACTTTGGCTATTTGGGGTCTTTTCTGGTTCCATACAAATTTTAGAATTGTTTGTTCTAGCTCTGTGAAGAATGCTGGCATTGTTTTGATAGGGATTGCATTGAATGTATAGATTGCTTTGGGTAGTATAAACATGTTAACAATATGTATGTATTTTATGTATAATTTATTGTCAAATTGTCTAATATACAGTGTGTAAAGTGTGCTCTTGGTTTTTGGGGTAGATTCCCATGGTTCATACAACACCCAGTGCTCATCCCAACAAGTGTCCTCCTCAATGCCCATCACCTATTTTCCCCTCTCCCCCACTCCCCTACGCCCCCACTCCCCTACTCCCCCATCAACTCTCAGATTGTTCTCTGTGTTTAAGAGTCTCTTATGGTTTGCCTCCCTTCCTATCTGTTTGTGACTATTTTTTTCCCCTTCCCTTCCCCCATGGTCTTCTGTTAAGTTTCTCAAGATCCACATATGAGTGAAAACATATGATAACTGTCTTTCTCTGACTTATTTCACTCAACATAACACCTTCCAGCTCTATCCACATTGCTGAAAGTGGCATGATTTCATTCTTTCTCGTTGCCAAGTAATAAACCACATCTTCTTTATCCATTCATCAGTTGATGGACATTAGGCTCTTTCTGTAATTTGACTGTTGTTGAAAGCACTGCTATAAACATTGGGGTACTTGTGCCCCTATCAGTGTGCACTCCTGTATCCTTTGGATAAATTCCTAGTATTGCTATTGCTGAGTTGTAGGGTAGTTCTGTTTTTAATTTTTGAGGAACCTCACACTGTTTTCCAGAGCGACTGCACTAGTTCTCATTCCCACCAACAGTGCAAGAGGGTTCCCATTTCTCCACATCCTCACCAACATCTGTTGTTTCCTGAGTTGTTAATTTTAGCCACTCTGACAGGTATGAGGTGGTTGTCAGTGTGGTTTTGATTTGTATTTCCCTGATGATGAGTGATATTGAGCATCTTTTCATGTGTCTGTTGGCCATCTGGATGTCTTTGGAAAAATGTCTGTTCATGTCTTCTGCCTATTTCTTCACTGGATTGTTTGTTTTTTGGGTGTTAAGTTCTTTATAGATTTTGGATACTAACCATTTATCCGATATGTCATTTGCAAATATCTGTTCTTCTAACCCATGAGCGTGTTTTTCTATTTCTTTGTATCATCTTCAATTTTTAAAAATATTGTTCTATAGTTTTTGGAGTACACATTTTTTACCTCTTTGATTAGGTTTGTTCCTAGGTATCTTGTGGGTTTTAGTGCAATTATAAATGGGATTGATTCCTTGATTTCTCTTTCTGCTGCTTTATTATTGGTGTATAGAAAGGCAACTGATTTCTGTATGTTGATTTTATATCCTGCGACTTTGCTGAATTCATGGATCAGTTCTAGGAATTTTTTGGTGAAGTCTTTTGAGTTTTCTACATAGAGTATCAGGTTGTCTGTGAAGAGTGAAAGTTTGACTTCTTTCTTGCCAATTTGGATGCCTTTTATTTCTTGTTGCCTGATTGCTGAAGCTAGGACTTTCAGTACCAGTGGTGAGAGCAGACATCCCTGTTGTGTTCCTGACCTGAGGGGAAAAGCTCTCAGTTTTCCTCCATTGAGGATAATATTAGTTATGGGTCTTTCGTTTATGTCCTTTACGATGTTGAGGTATGTTCCTTCTATCCTTACTTTCTTGAGGGTTTTTAACAAAAAAGGATGTGCTTTTTCTGCATCTGTTGAGGGAATCATATGGTTCTTATCCTTTCTTTTATTAATGTGGTATATCATGTTGATTGGTTTGTGGTTATTGAACCAGCCCTGCAGCACAGGAATAAATCCCACTTGATCATAGAAAATAATTCTTTTAATGTACTGTTGGATTTTATTTGCTAGTATCTTGTTGGAAATTTTTGCATCCGTGTTCATCATGGGTATTGGTCTGTAATTCTCGTTTTTAGTGGGGTCTTTGTATGGTTTTTGAATTGAGGTAATGTTGGCTTCATAGAATCAGTTTGGAAGTTTTCCTTCCTTTTTGTTTTTTTTTTGAATAGGCCGAAAAGAATAGGTATTAACTCTTCTTTAAATGTTTGGTAGAATTCCCCTGGAAAGCCATCTAGCCCTGGACCCTGGATTCAGTTTCTTTACTGGTTATGGGTTTGTTCAAATTTTCTATTTCTTCCTGTTTCAATTTTGGTAGTTTATATGTTTCTAGGAATTTATCCGTTTCTTCCATATTGCCCACTTTGTTGGCATATAATTTTTCATAATATTCTCTTATAATTGTTTGTATTTTTGCAGTGTTGTTTGTGATACCTCTTCTTTCATTTGTGATTATATTTATTTGGGTCCTTTTTTTAATTAAAAAAATTTTTTAATGTTTTTATTTATTTTTGAGAGAGAGACAGAGACAGAGTGTGAGCTGGGGAGGGGCAGAGGGAGAAGGAGACACAGAATCTGAAGCAGGCTCCAGGCTCTGAGCTGCCAGCACAGAGCCCGATGCAAGGCTCGAACTTGTGAACCACAAGATCATGACCTGGGCCGAAGTCAGACACTCAACCAACTGAGCCACCCAGGTGCTCTCTTTTTGATAAGTCTGGGTAGAGGGTTATTAGTTTTGTTAATTCTTCCAAAGATCCAGCTCCTAGTTTCATTGATCTATTTTGTTTTTTTTGTTGTTGTTGTTGTTTCTGTATCATGTGTTTTTGCTCTAATCTTTATTATTTCCCTCCTGCTGGTTCTGGGCTTTATTTGCTGTTCTTTTTCCAACTTCTTTAGGTGTAAGGTTAGGTTTGTATTTGAGACCTCCTTCTTGAGGAAGGGCTGTATTGTATTCCCTCTTATGTCACCTTTGCTGCCTCCCAAAGGTTTTGGACTATTGTGTTTTTATTTTCATTGGCTTCCGTGTATTTTTTAATTTCTTCTTTAATTTCCTGCTTAATCCATTCATTCTCTAGTAGGATGTTCTTTAACCTTCATATATTTGTGGTCTTTTCAAATTTCTTCTTGTGGTTGACTTTAAGTTTCATAGTGTTGTGGTCTGAAAATACGCACGGTATGATCTCAGTCTTTTTGTACTGGTTGAGGCCTGATTTATGACCCAGTATGTGATCAATTCTGGAGAACGTTCCATGTGCATTTTGCTGCTTTAGGGTGAAATGCTCCGAACGTATCTGTTAAGCCCATCTGGTCTAGTGTGTCATTCAAAGCCATTGTTTCCTTGTTGATTTTCTGCTTAGATAATCTCTCATTTTGGTAAGAGGAGTATAAAAGTCTCCTACTATTATTGTATTATTATCAATGAGTTTCTTTATGTTTGTTATTAAATGATTTGTATATTTGGCTGTTTCCAGTTTGGGGACATAAATATTTAAAATTTTTAGATCTTCTTGTTGGATAGGCGCCGTTATTATGATATAGTTCTCTTTTTCATCTTTTATTATATAGTCTTTGGTTTAAAATATAGTTTGTCTGATTTTTGTATGGCTACTCCAGCTTACTTTTGATGTCCATTAGCATGATAGATGGTTCTTCACCCCCTCACTTTCAGTCTGGAGGTGTCTTTGGGTCTAAAATGAATCTCTTGTAAGCAGCATATAAATGGGTCTTTTATATGTATGTGTGTATGTGTGTGTGTATACATACATACATACACATTTTGGTACCCTATGTCTTTTGATTGGAGCATTTAGTCCATTTACATTCAGAAGTAATTATTTATAGATATGAATTTAGTGCCATTTGTATTACCTGTAAAGTCACTGTTCCTGTATATTGTTCCTTTATCTTTGTTGTTTTTGGTCTCTCTTTCCCGCTCAAAGGGTCCTCTTTAAAAGTTCTTGCATAGCTGGTTTAGTGTTCACAAACTCTTTTAGTTGTTGCTTGTTTTGGAAACTATTTCTCCTTTCTGACTGACACCCTTGCTGTATATTCTCAGTTGATGGGGTGGCTGAGTGGCTCATTTGGTTAAGCATCTGATTCTTGATTGGTTGAGATCCTGATCTCATGGTTGTGAGATTGAGCCCCATGTTAGGCTCAGTGCTGACAGCATGGAGCCTGCTTGGGATTGTCTCTCTCCATCTCTCTCTCTCTCTCTCTCTCTCTCTCTCTCTCTCTCTGAAAATAAATAAACATTTCTGGAAAATGTGAAGTTAAAAAAAAAAAAATTCTTGGCTGCATTTTTTTCCTGACTAGCATGTTGAACATATGCCACTCTGTTCTGGCCTGCCAAGTTTCTGTGGACAGGTCTCCTGGCACTCTTATGTGTCTACCCTTGTAGGTTAAGGACCTTTTGTCCCTAGTTGCTTTCAGAATTCTCTCTTTTTTTGCAAATTTCACTATGATATGTCTTGGTATTGACCTGTTTTTTTGTTTTGTGTGTGTGTGTGTGTGTGTGTGTGTGTGTGTGTTTGACAGGAATTCAGCATGCCTCTTGGACTTGAAGAGTTTTCCTTCCCCAGATTAGGGAATTTCTCAGCTGTATTTATTCAAATAAATGTTCTGTCTTTTTTCCTACTCTTCTTCTGGGACTCCTATGATATGATATTATTGCACTTTATAGAATTGTTGCATTCCCTAGGTCTGTATTCGTGATCTAATAGTTTTCTTTCCTCCTTTTCAGCTTCATTATTTTCCATAGTTTTATCTTCTATATCACCTATTTGGTCCTCTGTTTCTTCCATCCTCATGATTACATCCAGTCAGTTTTGCATCTCAGTTATAGCATTTTTTATTTCAGCCTGAGTAGTTTTTAGGTCTTTGATTTTTGTAGCAAGTGTTTCTCTGGTGTCTTCTATGCTTTTTTCAAGCTCAGCTAGTATTCTTATGACTCTTGTTCTAAATTCTTGTTCAGATAAATTACTTATATCTGTTTTGAGCAAATCCTGGCTGTGGTTTCTTCTTGATTTTTGTTTGGGGGACAATTCTTCCATCTTGTCATTTTGTCTAGGTTCCTGTCTTTTGCATGTTATGAAAGCTTGTTATATTTCCTGGTCCTGAGAGTAATGGGTATATCAAGAAGGGGTCATACACTGTCCAGGGCCTGGCATTTCAGGAAGTGTTTCAGGTATATGCTGTATGTATGCACTGTGCTGTTGTGATATAGCTGCTTTTTCCCCCTGGTCAGTCCTTGGCAGAGTTCTTCCTTGCTTGTAGTGGGGAGTATTTGACCTTTAATTGGGTGTGCTTTGATCTATTAAAATAAGCCTACTGAAAAAAAAAAAGGCCTGATCAAAAAAAAGAGAAAAGAAATAAAACAAACAAAAAACTATAAGCCTGATTTCAAAGGAATAGAAAACAAAAAAGAAGAAAAAGAAAGAGAAGCCTGATCCAAAAAACAAGAAAAGGAAACAAAAAACGAAAAGCAAACAAATGAACAAAAAACTAAGCCTGATTTAAAAAAAAAAAAAAAAAAAAGTCGGGTCCTGTTTCCACCAGAATTGAAGCTGATGCTTTGGAGCACTCTATGATCAGTGGACTTGTGCACTTGGGGGTGGGGGAGGGGGGAGCTGTGTTGGTCCTTGGGGAAGAGGCCCACTGCACTGGCTCACAATCAGACCTGCCCTTCTAAAGATGTCCCTGCAGGGTGTAGGGGGGTGGGGTTTGGTGTAAACAGCTTCTGCCTTGACTGGGGGAGCTGTGTTATTTGCTGAAGTCAGACCCTGTTGATGGGTGGGGGAAGATGGCGCCACCCTGCTCTCTCCTCTATTCCTGGGTAGGAGAGCTGGCGCCCACCTCTGTTCTGGTAGTCCTCACAGACAAGCGAACAATTTCTCCTCCTGTGTCCCAGGCTTCTGTCAGATCCGTGCCCTCAACCCTTCTGTTCCCTGGGCCATAGACATGCTGGGCACCATAGCTTTCCAGTGTTATCGTTTGTTTGTTTTAATATTTCCCATTTATTTTTATATATTTTTTAAGTTTATTTATTTCTTTTGAGAGAGAAGAGAGAGGGAGAAGAGAGAGAGAGAGAGAGAGAATGTAAGTGAGGAGGGGCCGAGAGAGAGAGAGGGGAGAGAGAGAATCCCAAGCCAGCTCTGCACTGGCAGGCTGGAGCCCAGTGCAAGGCTCAAACCCACAAACCACAAGAGTATGACCTGGGCCAAAATCAAGAGTCAAACACTTAACCAACTGAGCAACCCAGGTGTCCCTTCAGTGTTTTCATCTTTGGTACAGGACTGAGATTCAAAACTCTGAATCTTAAAGGGCTCACCACAATGTGGACCTGCTCCCCTCTGAAGGAGAGGCTCGCCGTGCTGTGCCTTCTGTCCCAGTAAAGCAATTGCAGGGCCGTACAAGTGCCTGGAGTTTATGATGATGCACAGTGAAAAGCTGTGACCACTTTACCCACCACAGTGCACACCTCTGTCTCCTATTGAACATTCAAAGGCGCCAGCCTCAGCTTTTGTCCTTGGAGAAGCAATATGTCCTTGTCCAAATGCACTCCAGGAAAGGAACATTCTCTCCTAGTGCGACCCAGGGGATCCCCACATCGCACTGTCTATTCCGGGGCCTCCCCTCCGTCTCCCTAGGAGCACCACCACCCTCTTGGATCTACTGCAGCAAATGGCACAGACTGTCAAAAACCCAGAATTTCAGCTCCACTGTTTGCAAAAAGTTGGGATAGTCAGTTCCTCAAGATTCCCCCATCAGTGGTTTTGGGGGAGTGCTTTTCTTGTGCGAACCCAACACACTTCTTTCTCTCCCCTTCTCTTTCTCCTCTTCGCGAAAAAGGCTCCCACCCCTGTGCAGCACCATGGCTTTCCTGTCCCCCAGTTTGCCTCCCTGCACCAAGTACCTGCCACGTTCTATCAGATTATGCAGATTGTTCTCTTAATCCCCAGATCGATTTCCTGGGTGTTCATATGATTTGATGTTGATCTGTGTTTAAGGGACGAGATCCCCAAGCCTAGGGTCCCCTTACTACTTACTCCACCATCTTAATTCCTCCCTCACAAACTAAAAATGTTTTTTAATATTTAAGTGAACTTGTTTCTCTTGCGCCTGTCAATAAAACATCGATTCTATTTATATATATAGGTTAGTCTTAAATTTAAGGGATATAGTTTTGTTCTTTTAGTATTGAAAGACATGTGTAAATACATTTTAATTCTTTTTCAGAGATAAATTAAAATCATAAATTTTAAAATTTATATGTGTTAAAAAATGACTATATACTTAAAAATGCACAATAATATCACACTGCTTATTTGATAACCCTAATTACCAGTTGCATAGTTATCAAGCCATAAGAAGGCCAAAAGATCAGGCAAAACACATGACGCGGTATCCATGCACTTGACTTACAGGACATATTTCCACTTTGTAGTACTGAACTCTTTGGAGTTGTACGTATTCATCTTTATTCCATGGCACAATTTCTGTAAAATAAAAACTCTAAGAAACTCAAATATTATTAAACTGTGAGAATTTGTTTGAAAAATAAATTGCTGCTTTTTGTTCACCTGTTTAAAATAATCCTTTTTTGGGGGGTGCCTGGGTGGCTCAGTTCATTAAGCGTCTGACTTCGGCTCAAGGCATGATCTCACAGTTTGTGAGTTCAAGCCCACATTAGGCTCTGTGCTAACAGCTCAGAGCCTAGAGCCTGCCTGCCTCAAATTCTGAGTCTCCCTCTCTGTCTCTCTGCCTTTCCCCTGCTCACACTGTGTCTGTCTGTCTGTCTCTCTTTCTCTTTGTCAAAAATAAATAAACATTAAACAATTTTTAAATAGTCTTTTTTATGTTTGTTTATTTTTGAGAGAGAGAAGAGAGAGTGTGAGTTGGGGAGGGGCAGAGAGAGTGATGGAGACACAGAATCTGAAATAGGCACCTGGCTCTGAGCTGTCAGCACAAAGCCTGACTGGGCTCAAGCTTGGGAATGGTGAGATCATGACCTGAGGCAAAGTCAGATACTTAACCAACTCATGTGGTTGGTTACCCATGTGCCCCTAAAATAGTTTTTATTTATTTATTTTTTTAGAAAAAGTTTATTTTTATTTATTTTGAGAGAGACATAGCAAGCAAGGGAGGGGCAGAGAGAGAGGTAGACAAAATCCCAAGTAGGTTCTGCACTGTCTATGCAGAGCCTGATGCAGGGCTCGAACTCAGGAACCGTGAGATCATGACCTGAGCCGAAGTCAAGAGTTGGGTGCGTAACCGACTGAGCCACCCAGGTGCCCCTGAAATAGTCATTTTTACCTTTTAATATCCTCAGCATTCAATCCAAAATTTATAGGAGAGATACACAAATAAATACCAAATGGTACATCTACAGCTTATTCTTAAAATTTAATAGCTACATTTTATCTAAATGTAAATTTGTTATTCAGAAAAATGTTGTGTTTAGCTTTTTTTAAGTTTTTATTTATTTATTTTGAGAGAGAGCATGGGAAGAGCAGAGGCAGAGGGAGGGAGAGAGAGAATCCCCAAGCAGGCTCCGCACCCATCAGTGCAGAGTCTGACGTGTAGCTCAAATTCATGAACTGAGAGATCATGTCCCAAGCCAAACTCAAGAGTCGGATGCCTAAGTGACTGACCCACCCAGGTGTCCCTGTTGTATTTAATTTTTAACGTGTTTTAACCTTATTATTCAGAATTTTATAACAGTTCTTAAAAGTTCACTTTCATAAGCTAAAAGTGATTTTGTCATGACTAACTTTCTTCATGGTTGCAAATAGAGCAGCATTCTTCCTCTTTTCAATGGGCAGGTGGTTCTCTTAAGGGAAGAAAACTTTTCAGAAGTTTCCTCCTGACCCCTTGACTTAACGGCAACAGTTTTCAGCAGTAAGGTTAAAAATAAATAATTTCACGTGTAGATATTTAACTGTTTTTTTTAATTTCCAGATTTTACAAATAACTCATCTTGAAACTTTTTTATAAAGCAATGATATATAGCTTAAAATATGTCCTACCATGAATAATATTATGAGCTTTTGCCACGGCCTAATATCATATAATGAAGGAAGTTATTTAAAAGTGTGAATCAGGTTTGGAGAGTTTAGACTTTTGCTGTTATACTAATTTTACTCTTTACTCATGTATTTAGACATTCACTATATACTAATTTTACTCTACCCATGTATTTAGATTAAATGGACTTTAAGAAATAATGCTTTGCATTATTTATATATGTATTTGATTTGCAAATGGCAATTGATTCAGTTTTTAATATTTTCCCAATTTTGCTTGTGTTCATTTCTTTAATTCTTTTCTCAGAAGAGTATAAAGTCAACTTTGGACAGTATATTAGTTTTTATATTATGCAAATATCATCATTTCCATGGTCTAAAGTCTTGGCATGGCTTCACTGGGTCCTCTGCTCTTGGTTTCACAAGGCTAAAATGAAGATGTTAGCCAGGCTTTGGTCGTTTCTGGAGGTTGGAGTATTGTTCCAAGCTCATATGGTTATTGACAGAATTGTTTCCTTGAACTTGTAGGGCAGAATTGTCCTTGCTGGCTGTTGCCAGGGGCTGTCCTCAGCTCCTAGAGGCTACCCACGCTTCCTTAGCACACAGCCTTCTCACAACAAAGCAGCTTTTACTTCTAGTATAGCTGGAGAACCTCTCTCATTTTCTCTGGACTCTTTTGAAGGTATTAACGTGGTTAAGTCAGGCCCACACATGATAATTTCCCTTTCATTGACTCAGAGTCAACTAAGTAATGACCTTTTATTACATCTGCAAAATGCTTTCACTTGTACTATATTGTGTAATTGAGAAGCACGTCACAGATTTCACCTGTACACAAGGGGAGGGGATTATACAAGGGTATACTAGGGGGCAAGTATCATGGAGCCCAATTTACAATTCTGCCTACCACAGACAAATGGAATTATTTCTTAAAACCTATTGATCTAGTTATTTACAAAGGTATAATTATGTATTATGTGTAAGTATAAAAGTTATAATAAAAGATGTTTATAATGTTAAACATTCTTGCTGCCTAACTCATAACTGAGTTTATTCTGAAAATCCTTTTTGTTAAAATAACAGATAATTCTATAATGACAATTTTGATGGTACAACTTTCTAGAACATTTAAGGATTTGATATGCAATAGGAGTCAGGTTTTATTTCTATTTGTTTCACCTTTATTTAGTGCCATTAGGATCATCTGCCTTGATTACAATCTAATACTTGAAGATTTAGATTCCTTCTGAAAAGAGAATGAGAATATATAAAATCTTTTGATTTAGTGAAGGGGAAGAAACCTTCAAATAATTCCCATTCTGTTTTAGCTTTAGTATTTACTTCAAACTTTCAGAGTACTTTGGTATTTACAATCTCATTTTTTCATATATATGTATATAATTTTTTAATGTTTATTTTTGAGAGAGAGAGAGAGTCAGAGCATGAGTGGGGAAGAGACAGAGAGAGAGGGAGACACAGAATCTGAAACAGGCTCCAGGCTCTGAGCGGTCAGCACAGAGTCCAACGTGGGGCTCGAACCCACGAACCATGAAAATATGACCTGAGCCGAAGTCAGACACCTAACAACTGAGCCACCCAGGTGCCCCTGTATGTGTGTGTATATATATATATATATATATATATATATATATATATATATATATACCTGAGTGTGTGTGTGTGTATATATATATATATATATATATATACACACACACACACACACACACACACATACATACATACATACATACATACAAAGAGAGAAACTCGGAGAGGGAGTGTCAGTCTATTGGATTCTAAGCACTGGAGATAATCTTTCAAGTAGAAACAAGACACCTGCCCTTTTGAAGCATATATTCTAGTAGGAAAAGAGATAAGACTGAAAACTAATAAAATATGGGAGCTTACATTAGGTCTAAGGGAAATCGAAGAAACAGTGTTACATTAGATAATAGCAGGTGACACTCTTAGATTAGGTGGTCAGGGAAGCTTCTCTGAAGCAGCAGCTCACTCCATCAAGCATTAATTGTTCTTCCAGTAGCTCTTTTGGTATCTCAAGGAACTGTTGTAGGTAACAACATGTAATGTATGTTTTGTTTGTGGCATATTTTACATTTATGCTGTCATGAATTTGTGGTTAAGAAGTCAAATATCCAGGGGCACCTGGGTGGCTCATTTGTTAAGGGTTCCACTCTTGATTTCGGCTCAGGTCATGATTTCATGGTTCATGAGTTTGAGCCCTGTCAGGTTCTGCACTGACAGCACTGGAGCCTGCTTGGGATTCTCTCTCTCCCTCTCTTTCTGCTCCTTTCTGCGTTTGTGCTCTCTCTCTCTTTCTCTCAAAATAAGTTTAAAAAATACACTTAAAAAAGTCAAATATCCAGAGTGTAATATTGAAATATTTCTGTGTAAAATGGACTTACTTCCTAAATATATTTCAAAATATAGTAATAAAGCAACTAATATAAAAATACTTATCTTTTTTAGGAATGGTGGAAAGTAGCAGACATAATTGGAGCGGTTTGGATAAGCAAACTGATACTCAGAATTTAAATGAAGAGAGAATTTTAGCTCTACAGCTTTGCGGGTGGATAAAGAAAGGAACGGATGTAGATGTGGGGCCATTTTTGAACTCCCTTGTACAAGAAGGGGAATGGGAGAGAGCTGCTGCTGTGGCATTGTTCAACTTGGATATTCGACGAGCAATCCAAATCCTGAATGAAGGAGCATCTTCAGAAAAAGGTATTAGGTTATATTCTAAGATGACTGCAGTTCATAGAATCCTTTAAAGTAAAGATGCTTATAACTTTAAAATATTTAATCAGTATTTTTAGATAATTTTTTTGAAAGAGTAATGAGCACAGAACTGTATCTATGAAAGTAGATATCCCATCTCTTGTGTTTATGCTTTGGTTTATGTCTAAAAAAGAAAATGTGTCTTAAGTACCATTTTAATGATGTTACAGTAAATGCTCAAATGTCCCTTTTAATGTTTTTTTTTTTTCTTTTAAAGATGGTTCACATACATTTTTAAAAATGTATTGGAGATTGGGCTACTTCAGTTTGCAGGCATTCTTATGGCAAACATTTGTATTTTATACATCATCTTTGGGATGGTTATTGGTTGACTTTTAGGAAACTAAGTGACACTTTAGTTAGACTAATACAGATTCTTATAAAAATCATACTTTGATCTGCAAAAATGCTTCTACTGGAGTCTGGTGATTTAAACATAGTTTTATAGTAATAGTATAAATTGTATACTATTTATACTATACTATACTATACTATACTATACTATACTATACTATACTATACTATAAATATACTATTTATACTATACTATAGTATAAATAGTATAAATAGTATAGTAAAAAATAGTAATATTTTTTAAAAGGAAGAAACAGTGAAATGTAAAGTTTTTACTCTGACATTTTGCAAGAGAATACGTGGGCAAATAAATTTCAGTCTAGACATGCAGTTTTTTCCTTATCAGGAATATTTTAGTTGAAAGTAACTAAGATTATATATAGCTTTTGATTTTTAAAAAAAAAATTTTTTTTTCAATGTTTATTTATTTTTGGGACAGAGAGAGACAGAGCATGAACGGGGGAGGGGCAGAGAGAGAGGGAGACACAGAATCGGAAACAGGCTCCAGGCTCCGAGCCATCAGCCCAGAGCCCGACGCGGGGCTCGAACCCACGGACTGCGATATCGTGACCTGGCTGAAGTCGGACGCTTAACCAACTGCGCCACCCAGGCGCCCCTAGCTTTTGATTTTTAATACACCTAGCAAATTATTTCTGAATATTCAGAATGTGTAATTCTTATTTGATGGTCCATTTTGAAAACATTACATTTCTATTGTACCACAGAGAAAAACATGCAAATAATTGTAATGTATTTGCTTGCAGTAAAAAAAAAGTTTGAAAAACTAATGTTTTGCCCAGATTGGCCTCTTTTCCTTCACTTTTGCTCCAGTGTAAGTCTTCCCCATTTGGGAGAGCAATAGAAGATAATGTGGAGATGAAAAAAAGAATCGATATTTAAGCCATTTGTAATTATAATTTTCGTATAACCTGAGAGCTTGATGCCTCCCTATCATGTGTGCCTGGAGAATTTGGTGTTAGATTTAAACACCCATACTTTCAGTAGGGAAAGTATATTTCCTGTGATTTTAATAACTTGGTTAAGGACTAAAGAAAAGATTTTCTGAGTCAAATACTCCTTTCCACTTGGAAATAAATTGTTTTAAGCAGGATTCACAAAGATATTCTTTGGTTGTGAGGGTGGTTGTTTTAATCTCAAAAGACTTTAAATCTAATTTAATAGAGTAGGCAGAGGAAGCAAGCACAAAGTAACTTGGGGAAAGTGTTCATAGGAATGAAGAACAAGGCTATTTAAGAACATAAAGTGGGAAATGCTGTTTTATTTGGAAAAGAAAGAAAATGATCAGTCTCAAGGAACAGAATAAGAAAATTGCTATAATAAATGTAGAAAATATTCAAAAGTTAAAGGTGAATTTAGTTTTCTTTTCTGAAGCTGAACTTAGATGGCCAAGCAGTCATAGGGCTAACTGCCAGTTTAGCAGCTTATCCATGGCTGTATGAACTGCTAAAAACTGCAATTTAGAAGACTATTGATAACAAATGCTTTGTTGCAAATGTGTCTAAATACAATGTTACTCTGTTAATTTTGATAGTTAATTTTGCCCTAGAAAAATTAAAAGTATAATACTATAATAAGAATGCTAAAATAATGGCTTTCAGAACATATACTTAAGTATGTGCATTCTGTATTTAGGAATAGGAAAACAAAATTATTTTGAAAATTGTAGTCCTGAGGTACAGTAATGTTTATTATCAGTGTTCTGAAATATCTGTATGTAAGTGAACATGATAAGGCTGGCAATGATTCTGGTAGTATGGCTTCACTTCTCTTCATTTAGACCCTACACAATAACACGGTATAGGAACCTGCCTGGAATGAGAACTTGAAAATTTAATGATGTGTTTGTCCTGCACAGGGTTAGTAATATTGGCAACAGTTTTATAAGAATAGAAATTTTTGCTCGTGGTCCTTGCCAAATTTTCCAGTCTGGACCAAAACCCCTATTCTAGTGGGCTTATTTTTCTGTAGGTAAATGTTGTCTTCCAGTCTATTGGTTTATGGTTTAAGAACTGGAAGAGGAGATATTAAGCTTTTGATTACTTTGATTAGCTGACTGTTTTTAACATGCAGGCGATCTGAATCTCAATGTGGTAGCAATGGCTTTATCGGGTTACACAGATGAGAAAAACTCCCTTTGGAGAGAAATGTGCAGCACTCTACGACTACAGTTAAATAACCCATATCTCTGTGTCATGTTTGCATTTCTGACAAGTGAAACAGGATCTTATGATGGAGTGTTGGTAAGCTAATTTCTGTTTGACAAGGTTCCTTTTAAAATAAAAGTTTTTATCTAGCCTTGTTAAAATGTTCAAACGTCTGTTGCATGAAATATTGTTATATTTTGATGTATTTTGTATTAGTTAAAATAAGGTATCTTAAATACCTTTGGGCGGCTCTTGAATGTCATTCTACAGTTAAATACCTCATAACAAACTTGATTTTTTAAATAGTTTTAACAATATAATTTGCAGATATAGAGGGAATAGTATTTTATTCTTTAGCTTAAGAACAGCTCTAGAATTATACAACTATATAAATATAAATTTCATATTGAAGTGCATTTTTTAAAGTTTATTTATTTTGAGAGAGAGAGAGAGGGAGAAAATCTCAAGCAGGCTCTGCACTGTCAGCACGGAGCCCGGCACGGGCTCAAACCCATGAACCATGAGATTATGACCTGAGCTGAAGTCAAGAGTTGGATGCTTAATGGACTGAACCGCCCAGGCACCCAAAAATGCAAATTTTTAAAAGTGTGGGTTTTTGTTTTTAGTTAAGTAAACAAACACATGATCAATTATGATTAGAATAACCATGTAACTTATCTGAGTTAGTGTTTGCATTCTCAGACATACAGACAGTTTGGAAGATCTATGATCACATTACTTATACTGAACTGTTTCATTTTTTCATTATTTGGTCTTCTCTATCACTTTTTTCTCCTGCTTTACCCACATATGTATCTAACCATATCACCAAATAAGTTCTTTACACAAAGTGGGGACAGAAGAGTGAAATGAGATGTACTTATCAGTTTCAGTTATAGTGTTTTAAGCTTCACATTAGTACTATAACTTTTTTTTGCATTGTTGGATACTTTTCTACCACTGAGAAGAGCTTTCTAACATGGAACTTATTTCTGTGTTTGCTATTATAGCACTTCATATAAAAGACACATTGCTTGGATGATTGATTAAAGGGTCAGGCCCTAAGAATTTAAAAAAACATGTATTTTATTGAGGTATCTTAATGAAAAATTTAATAAATGTTGTTAATGTCCACTTTGGCAATTCCTTAGTTTATGGATTTTGTCCATTAACTCCTAATAAAAGAACTATTGAACTTTTCTAACCACTTCAAATTAATATCCAAGAGTGTTTTTTTTTTATTTGTTTTTACTGTAATTACTCTTTTTTGTTAAACAGAAGACTTTAAAATGTTGTATTTTGGAGAAATAATACTTTCAGGAAGTAGTAAAGTATGGTAAAGATAAGAAGAAGAAGTGGATTGTTCAATTTTATGTTTATTTTTGAGAGTGATAGAGACAGAGCATGAGTCGGGGAGGGGCAGAGAGAAAGGGAGACACAGAATCGGAAGCAGGCTCCCAGCTCTGAGCTGTCAGCACAGAGCCCGATGTAGGGCTCAAACTCACCAACTGTGACATCGTGACCTGAGCCAAAGTTAGATGCTTAACTGACGGAGCCATCCAGGTACCCCAGATTGTTCATATTTTAAATTGATAGAGAAGTATTGTTTAAATACTCAATTTCTGTATTTTAAATTAAGTGATCTATTACAAATACCCTTATTTTCTTATATCTAAATTTGGGTTATTAAGTAAGATATATCTTGCCTTAAGTAGAAACTTCATATTTCCAAACTCTTTTGAGAGTGTGCCTAATTATTCTTTATGTATTAATAATTATAATTAATGTGTCCTTTGTTAAAAATTGTTAAGTTGCAGTAATCTAATGAAAAGTGCTGAATTGGGAAATCGAACATAAAGTCCTTGCTCCAGCACAGTTACTTCAGCCAGTCAGTTTACTTTTGGGGTTTTCATTTTCTGAGCTGTAAAATGGGACAGATAATATTTATAATTCTTTTCCAATCAAAATTATACACATGCGCTGAATCTAAAGAGTTAAATCTAGTTTGCATGAGACATGTTCCATCTTAAATGCAGCACTGTATTTTATACTTGGAAGTGCACGTTAGGATAGGTATCAGTTGAAATGGTCTTATGTTTAAAGCAGGAAAACTCTCTCTCATAGGATGAAATCAATGGAAGTCACTTTTAAACTTTTATATTTAGCACAAAGTTAATTACCTTCCTACATTTATAGAAATTCAAAATAGTATTTTACAATATTGACAAGTCTACAAAAATTTAAGTATCACAGTACCCCTGAAATTTTTGCCACAAACCACCAATATAGCAGTATTTTACTATGGCCAAAAAAAAGTGTATCTATTTATTTATAAGGGTATGTTTAAAAGTTTCTACTTTGTATTTAGAAACATGTATTGATAGTCTTTTTAAATTCTGTATTGGTATATTCACTGGTAATTCACAGATTTCCTAGACTTGTTGATTAACTTAGCATCCCAGAAAAGATTTCCTCAGTTTCCCCCAGATGTATTTCTATAATGGAAGGATTACATGGCATCTTAAATTTGATAAACCATATTTTATTGCTTGCATTTTATGTTGGAATTATGTAAAACTGAACTGGAATATTTTTAACCTGAATTGGTCAGTATTTTAGACATAATTTTTTACTTTGCAAGAATAATAACCTTAGCATGGAGTTTCCTGAGGGCTACATGAAGAAAGACATCTTAGGGGCACCTGGGTGGCTCATTCAGATAAGTGTCTGACTCTTGACCTCAGCTCAGGTTATCATCTTATGGTTCGTGGGTTCGAACCCCGTGTCGGGCTTTGCGCTGATAGTGCAGAACTTGCTTGAGATTCTCTCTCTCCTCTCTCTCTGTTCACCCCCTCTGTCTTTCAAAATAAATAAATAAATAAACTTAAAAAAAAAAGGCATCTTAGGCAGTCAGTGGCTCTCCCAGTATATACTCAATAACTTACTAATACATTTGAAAATTAAATTGCATATTAGATATGTAAAATAGTCTGCAAAAATATAAAACTCATAGCACCTACAAGTAACTCCTTGCTCTTTCCTTTTCAGTATGAAAACAAAGTTGCTGTACGTGACAGAGTGGCATTTGCTTGTAAATTCCTTAGCGATAGTCAGGTAAAAACTGATACAATTCTATGTTTGAAGTTATTAATATTTACTCTTACTGCATTAGGAAATTAATCTTTTTGTATAGATATGTATATGTGACATTTATATATGAATTATTCTAAAAAAATAAACTAATAATTCTTTGTTGGGTCAAGATATTGTAAACCTGTGTATCATAACCAAAATTGCTTGTGTAAGAATGCTGACTTAATATTTTAGTTTATTTCTGCTTTTGGCCTATGGATAAAGATGTTAAACTCACCCCTTAGGGATGTCATAAGAGAATTCCTTCATTTCCTAATACAGTAAACAAGTATTAAATGCATATGCTATGTGTATAGTGAGAGAGAAATGCACAGAAACAATGAGTAACATAATGTGCTAAGTGCTACAATAATGAGAAAGTCCTGAGGGAAAACGGAGGAATCTTGGCTACAGGTTGGGGTGGGATGAGGCCAGGGAACACCTTACCAAGAGATGTTAATTTTGATAATCTTAAAGTTCCCTTTCAACTCCAATTCTGTTACAGCAAGAACTTGGCAGAATAATGAGGACAGTTCTCTTTAAGTTTAAAATAGTAAACTCTGTAGTTCTTTTGTAGAATAATTATTAAAACAATAAATGTCTTGCTGTTTTGAAAAAGTGTTTTAAATGATCATGGATTCTGCATTGTAGTTTATGATAGATGCAGACTTCTTAGAGATCATATCTAGATTTTTGCAAGGGCTTTGGTTTTAAAATGTTTTCCATAAATATAGCACTATTTTAAAAGTACAAGTTTTGAAGGTACAAAGTATATAGTGAAACATATTAATTCAGAAAAATCACTTTGAATTTTCCAGTTAAATAGGTATATTGAAAAGTTGACCAACGAAATGAAAGAGGCTGGAAATTTGGAAGGAATACTGCTTACAGGCCTTACTAAAGATGGAGTGGACTTAATGGAGAGTTATGTCGATAGAACTGGAGATGTCCAAACAGCGAGTTACTGCATGTTACAGGTTAGTGCAGTGTGGTGGCAGCTTAAAGAAAAATAGTGCTTAACCACCTTCCTCCGTCATCGAATGGTTATGCCTTTTGCTTGCTTAGGATCTTTAGGAGGCATTTCACTTTAGCCCAATCTCTTGATCTATAGAGGACTTCTTCGTGTCCCTCACCCTCCTGCTTTGGGTTATCCAGTTATTCCTTTCATTTTGGGAAGTTTCAGTGTTGAATTTATATAAAGTTCAAATGGGGCAGAGAAACCTCTCTCCAGTTTCTCCAGTTGACAGAATTATACCTTTTGTGAAAGAGATGGTCTTTCCCTGATCTGAACTGTAGTCTCCCTTGAAGTCCTGAAGGCAAGTTATATCACAACTCTCTTAACTCGTCATTTTCGCTCTTTGTTATCAATGGGCATGATTTGGAGTAACAAGTTCATCACTTTACTTTCAGTTTTTACTGTTAGTAGTTTACTGTTAGCTGTTAAAAACAGATTTCTGGCAAAGGTTTCCTTCTGCTTTACTTTTGATAGACATACCATGAAAATTTAGAGCATTTCCCTGAGATTTCCTATAGCTCTCCAACTCTTCTTACACTTTCATGGTGTCCTTTTTCCTGTCCCCATCCCTTCATACAATATGATAGCATGCTGTGTACTGGGCAAACGTAGTAGAATGCTCCCTTCCCCACCCCTACCATCTCAGGAACAAATACAGATACTGGCCCACAAACCACACTATAATATACTTACCAACATATCAGGCCACTGTCCATGGAAGACAAGGTGTCTTTCTGTAACATAATGCATAATTTTGTCTGACTGAAATGAGATTACATCTGTTAAATTACACTGGAGAAGTATGACTACCAAGTACAAATGAGTTGATAGCTTCTTAACAAGATTTATAAAATATAGTTAATATGCAGACAGTGTATAATAAAAGACAGTGGATCTTGCTTTTAGAAAATCCATTCTGATGTTTCCCCCATTTGTATTTATATGATCAAGGTTAAGTCTACCATCATGCTGTTTGTTCTCTATCTTATTTTTCCTTCTTCCTTTTGTTTTTCTGTCCCTTTCCTCCCTTCTTTTGATCTAATTGGAACATTTCGTTGTTTCACTTCACCCACTGGGTTTGTAACTATTAACCTGTCGTTATCTTTTTTATTTATTTATTTATTTTGAAGTAGTTGTTCTTGGTCTAACAAAAATGCATCCCTACCTCATCAGTTAACATTTTTACCCCCTCATACTTCACATTTCACACCTAACACATCATGTTTCCTACTTTTTCTCTTTTATCTCACACCTGACATTTCCACTTTTTATCTTCATACTTCACACTTTTCAGATGTTACAACAGTGTAATTCCATTTACACATCTCCTTCCTTTGTCCTATTATTTTACTTCTATATACCTTATAAACTTCAACTAACAGTGTTATTGTATTTGTTTTGAACAGTCACTTGTCTTTTATGTAAATTATGTGAAAAATGAAAACATGGACTTTTACATTTATTTATTTATTTATTTATTTATCATTCCTGGGACTGTTTACTTCCTCCAATAGACACAATTTTCACGTTGTATTATTTCTCTTTGGTCTTTCTCTCTAGCATTTCTTGTAGTACAGTTTCATGGATGACAGATCCTCTCAGCTTAATTTTAACTGAAAATGTCTATTTCACTCTTGCTTTGGTTCAGCACTTTAAAGGTGTTGTTTCATAGTTTTCTGGCCTCCATTGTTTATGAAGAAAAGTCAACCATTATTATTAATGTCTCCCCTGTGTAATGTTTCATTTTTCCTTGGGCTGCTTTTGGTTTTCAGCAGTTTACCCTTGATGTTTAGTTGTAGTTCTTTTTGTCCTGCTTGTGGTTTACTGATCTGCAAGTCAGTGTTTCTCATTCAATTGTGAAGTTCTTCAAATTGTTTAAATGCTGTGATTTGTTCATTGACTCTTAACGTCACCTGAGGAGAAGATTTTCAGCTCTTGTACTGTTTAGTTCTAGAGTCTTAATTTTTATATAGTTTACATTTTTCACTCAGATCCCTATCTGTACGCTGATTAAAACATTTTTCCTGGGGCATCTGAGTGGCTCCATCAGTTAAGTGCCTGGCTCTTTATTTTGACTCAGGTTATGATCTCACAGTTCTGAGATTGAGCCCTGCATTGGGCTCTGTGTTGAGTGAGGAGTCTGGTTGGGATTCTCTATCTCCTCTCTCTCTCTGCCCTTCCCCCACTCACGCACACTCATGTGCTCTCTCCTTCTCTCTCAAAATAAATAAACATTTAAAAAAAAAAACAAGAAAACACACAAAAAACAAAAACTCTACTTTTCCTTTAAGTCTTTGAACATATATTTAATGGTTGCATTTATGATTTTTCCTGCTAACTCTCTTAATGTGGGGTATTTTAGATTTGGTTTTTGTTGACTGCCTTTTTCCTTGCCTTTGAACTATACTTACCTGTTTATGTCTGGTGATTTTTCATTTGAATACTGGATGTTGTGTATAGTACATTATAGAGATCTGGGTTCTTTTACCTTTTCCTGAAGAATGTTGGTTAATGCTTTTGGAAGTTCAGTTACTAGCTGCTCACTTTGGTCTTAGATTTTCTTACTATGGATTTTTGGAAAGCCCGGGGTATTTCTCAAGCCTTTCCAGTCATAATCTCTGAACTGTTTACATTGCACATTTTGTTGGAGATTAAATTTAGATTTTTTGGGGCAGATCTAGAGAAGACTTATCAAATATGAATTGACCAAATTGGGGAAGCATGGGATATGAAGATTTATTTTTCTGTGAATTTTCTTTTTAAACTAGGGATTATACTCTACTTTAGCACTTAGTTTTGGCTAGTTGGTCATTATTAGGACTAGAGGAGATGTTTACTTTTTTAAGAAATGAAATTGTCAGCCAAGAGTTTTTCACATATTTTTTGCTGAATTTAACCCTGAATTTAATTGAAATTAATACCTAATTAATAGGTGAAAGGGTGAAAGATAAGCTTCTTCTGTTTTGATAGAATGTTAAAAGATAGATTATCTATTAGCTGTTACAGGTTTCTTCCCTTTTTCCATTAGTAAGATGCTAAGTTCTCTCTAACATTTTACTTTTCTATCTGGCTCCCTAAAACTGGGAAACCTGGGCTTCATTACTGATGCCCGTGGCGTCATTGGAGGCTGAGACTTTCTCTACTTTCTTCATCATGTGAACTTAAGGAAGATATCCTGGACAGGGCTAAAAGCATTCTGTGCAAACCCAAAATAAGCACAGGTGAAATATGAAATGTCACAGCTGCCAGGGAGAATACAGCTTTAGGAAGAGCCTTACTGGCAAGAAATTGAAGTTCGTAATGAGAAGAAATCTAAGTTTAAGGTAAAGAAACTGTTGCTTTTCACTGTGGCCTAGGGGCAAAAGAATGAAGAACATTTTTGGTTTGGGTTTTTTTTTGTGTGTGGGTTTTTTTTTTTTTATTATTTTGAAGGTAGTAAATGTATGTTTTGATTGAGGGCAAGAGAGAGAATAGACAGGTTTAACTTTCAGGTAAATAGGTATACAAAAAATAGCATCTGCATTCACAGTACACTGCTAGATCCAAAGGACAAGGCTCAGTATTATTTTATATGTGATGGAGCTATTTTGGTATGCTTTTAGATTAAACAGTAAACAGATTTTGTGAAGGCAGAGGTTTTAATTTTGGGGACAGAGTATTCACATCACTTTGTACTGTATTCAAGTAGGAAAGTGAATTGTTTCCTCTTGGATCCTTCAACTTAAGTAAGAGATACAGAATTATACTTTCCTGGCCAGGTATAATGATAATATATATAGTACATATTTATGTCATTAGTAGAGGCCAGCTTAAAGTAAATTAAAGAAGCTTCCGCCAATTATTTTGTCCGTATCCTCATTAGGAATCAGCTTTTGGCAAAAAGGGAGCCTATGTCATCTGTGCGACTCATACTCACATGTTACCGCAATTTTCTGACTTAGCCAGGAAGTTTTTAAACAATTGTGTTAATTCATGTTTTCATTTTAGGGTTCTCCTTTAGATGTTCTTAAAGATGAAAGAGTCCAGTACTGGATTGAGAATTATAGAAATTTATTAGATGCCTGGAGGTTTTGGCACAAACGAGCTGAGTTTGATATTCACAGGAGTAAGTTGGATCCCAGTTCCAAACCTTTAGCACAGGTAAGTACAGTATTTTGGAGAGAATCAAATTGTAACATGTACTTAATAACCCAGCCCAAAATAGAAGTGTTTACGGCATGTTATATTGGGTAAATTTAGAGTTCAATTTAATAAATTATTATTAGCTCATCCTTTTGCTTATATTAAGTTCCTATTGATATATGTGTAATAAGGCAGGATTTCCTTTTTTCTCTAACAGTATATACATATGTCTAATTAGACATGGACATTTTTTTCTTTTAGCATTAGTTTAAAAATCCTTAGCTCAGTTATCACATAAAGCATATTCCATGAGATCACTGTATCTAAATTCAGACATTAGATATCAGGTATATCCTCAATGTGAGCACTGGATGGTGCTATTTTCTTATTTTAGAAAGTTGAGAAATTAGTGATTATATTAAAACAACCAAAGTGTTGTAAAATAACATTGCATGGTAATATTTGTTACTAATCTGTGTCAGTGTTTAAGAGCTTAGGAATTTAACGTAATGGCAAAATGAACACTTTCTGTTGCTATTATTCTAAAATTCTAACTATTTGACATTTTAGGATCCTTAACTCCTTTTGTCTTAGGAAATGAGTGGTTTCTTTATAAGAAAATTTTGTTCAGGAGATCAAATCATTGAACTGTGGATCAGAAGTTAAAATGGGTTATTTTGTAATGTTCAAAGTGAATTCTAAAGTCTTTGTTATTTCTAAAATGTTATTATCTAATATTTCTAGGTTTTTCTACAGATACTAGTAGTATTAGGAGAAATATAACTAAACAGAGGTAACAGAAGAAGTATTCATATAACATAACTGCTAAGTGGAAATCTCAAATGGGAGCTGGTTAAACTTAGCAGATAACAAATTATTTTATAATATAAAATAAAGTTTAACAGTTATTTAAGAGTAATTTGTTAGGATCAAACTTTGAATTTATTTTATTTGTAAAATTTGCATGATATTTATCCCTCCTTTCGTTTTGTATAGGTGTTTGTGAGTTGCAATTTCTGTGGCAAGTCGATCTCCTACAGCTGTTCAACTGTGCCTCATCAGGGCAGAGGTTTTAGTCAGTACGGTGTCAGCGGTTCACCAACAAAATCTAAAGTCACAAGCTGCCCTGGCTGTCGAAAACCCCTTCCTCGATGTGCGCTTTGCCTCATTAATATGGGAACACCTGTTTCTAGCTGTCCTGGTATGACATAATTCTATAATTTTCTGAGCTGAAATTGTTCCTACGTAATTGATTTAATGTTGTAAATAGAAGACATACTAGATTGAGTTTATATTATTTCTAGGAGAAAGCCACTTTGCTGGCTTAAAGGTTTTGTATTTCCTGTAATTTATAAAGTCTATACATTAAAAGTAAAATCTGTATTCATGATATCACAAGTAATCTCACAAATGCTGGCCAATTTAAAGTTCATGAAAAGGGCTTAACTATTAAGTAGCCCTATAATTATACTATTTTTTTATCACTTTTCTAAGAGGAGTTCCCTCAAATTTTATGTTTAAAAGTCAGTCTGCCCTCATCTAGTAATAAGTACCTTGTATGCATAAAGAGCTTTTGATAGTCCCAAAGCACTTTTACATTCTATCTTACATAATCTTCAAAATCTACCTGTGAAATACATAGAGGAAGTGTTAGTCTAGAAGTCAGATCCCTTTACTTCCAGGTTTTGGTGCTGCTTCTGCTAGATTTGTCAGTTACCTAGTAAAAACATGTGTGGGGTTTTTTTTTTGTTTTTTTTTTTAAATTTTTTTTTTCAACATTTATTTATTTTTGGGACAGAGAGAGACAGAGCATGAACGGGGGAGGGGCAGAGAGAGAGGGAGACACAGAATCGGAAACAGGCTCCAGGCTCTGAGCCATCAGCCCAGAGCCCAACGCGGGGCTCGAACCCACGGACCGCGAGATCGTGACCTGGCTGAAGTCGGACGCTTAACCGACTGCGCCACCCAGGCGCCCGTAAAAACATGTGTTTTTTAATGGTTAGAAGTATTAGGATTATTGTTTACTGCTTATAGTAAACATATAGAAAAACTTTTTGAGAACAGTAGATAATTGAATATAATGTATCCAATGACTGGAAATATTCAAGCTGTTTATGTAACTTGAAAATTATACTATGGCAAAAACTTTAATTAAAAACATTTGAGTATTTAGCACGCTGGTATAATAAAGAACTGGATATGGTGACAGAATGCCTGTTTTATTCTCCCTCTGTGACAGTCTGACATTCAGTTACTCTAGCCCTCTTTCATGTAAGGTGTTAGACGGAGATCCTTTCTAGTTAAGAAATTTTATAATTCAGCTGTGCAATTGGTTCATGTAAATAGTTCATTTGTTACATTAACATTTGTGAAAGAGATGTGCTGGTATCATTGGCTGAGTAATTATTTTTCAAGTTTGATACCTTTTTTTTAAGCAAATAAAGGCAATACATAATATTTTCAAATTTACATATTAGTTTTGATTGAAATTTCAAATTTTGATTTTCATTTTATACATTGCATGCTGACCATTTTTATGGTTCTGATATGGTAAATATAAAATAGTTTGGACTAAAAATCTACAGTGAAAGAACAAGGAGGGAAAATATTGCATAAAGAAGTTCTATATGAACTGGGATACATAAAAATAGTTAAATTTAGGGGTGCCTGCGTGGCTCAGCCGGTGAAGTATCCGACTTGGGCTCAGGTCATGATCTCCTGGTCCGTGAGTTCAAGCCCCATGTCGGGTTCTGTGCTGACAGCTCAGAGCCTGGAGCCTGCTTCGGATTCTGTGTTCCCTCTCTGCCCCTCCCCACTCTGCCCCTCACGCTCTCTCTGCCCCTCACGCTCTGTCTCTCTCTGTCTCTCAAAAAATGAATAACATTAAAAAAAAATTTTTTTTTAAGTAAATTTAATACATCTTTCACAACATAGCTTCAGGAAGCCATAATGGCCTATTATTTTTTGCTAGATATTTGCTTTTCAATCTTTTTAATTTTTGAAATAGGTAAGAAAAGATAAAATCAATTTTCTAAAATTTGAAGGAAGCTCAAAACATTTCACCCTGTTATAGAGATTGTTAATTTAATGAATATTCTACCCTCGGGTTTATAAAATCTTAACATTTTTCCGTATTTGCGTCAGAAATTTTTTTTTTTTTGTATTTTGCTCCAGTAATATTTTTTTTTATATAATATATATTTGAACAGTTGAAGGCTGTATATGCTGAGTTGAATCAAAGATCCTTGTGGGGCTTATAGTGTACAATGAGCATGGATAAAATAAGAAATGATATGTTTACGAAAAGAAATACTGGTCCAGAATCCCTTATCTATCATTCCAGAATCTCTAAAAAGATCTGAAAATCCAAGTTTTGTAAATGAATTTACAGTAATCTCATATGGTAAACAAACCTGTTCAGAACTGGCAGAAGGCTGTTAAGGTCTTTGATTACAGGATGCTGCCTCTGACTTTCCTGGAGTTGTTACATAGTATTTGCTCACTATTTTCCAAAAATCCCAAGCATTCTGTATTCTGAAACACATTAGGATTTCTGAGTTAGATAAGGAATATTGTATAAAGAAAGTGTTATACTTCTGTTTGAAGGACATCTGGAAATTTTCAGAAAGAAGATGCCGTTTAAGGTGGTCGTTTAAAAAAGTTTGGGAGATTTAAATATGGGAAGATCTTAGAGAGGCCTTCCAGGTTGGAGACGAAGTGTAAAAAGCATAAACAAGGGTAAAGAGATTAGTGATTGTTAGTACAGAGAGTGTATGGGAACTAGCAGTTGCATCTGTATGACAAGAGCCTCAGAAGTAGATTAATAGGAAATAGTGTGGGGAACTTAGGGAAACCTGGTCTTTAAGTGATTGTTGTGCTAATTACAAAATACAATTGACCTTTGAACAACATGGGGGCAGGGGGTTAGTGGAACCAACCTCCAGACAGTCAAAAATCCAGGTATAACTTATGACTCCCCCAAAATTGAACAATTGGTAGCTTACTATTGACTGGAAACCTCACAGATAAGCTAAACCATTGATTAACATACAGTGTATGCTTTGTGTATTATATACTGTATAGCATATAATACTAGGGAAAATAAAATGTTAAGAAAATCATAAGGAAGAGAAAATATATTTACCATCCCGTAAAAAATCCACATGTAGGCAGATCCATATAGTTCAATCTCATGTTTTCCAAGGGTCAGCTATAATAAGCATATTCTTTTTTAGTATGTAAAATCAGAAGACTCTGAGTTCCAAAATAAGACAGGACCTAATAGAAATAAAATGCTAACTCAAGGTAGTTTAAAGATTGAGGTGTACACATCCCTCTGTTGCTTTGCCTACAGTTAGAGATACCATCCATCCATCATGCTTTGTGATCCAAGTGGCCAGGATTTCCATAAGCTTATTTAACGGAGGGTTGCATATCTTTACACTCAGTTGTGCTTTAAAGATTGGACTCTGTTGAAACTCAATAGAGTTTATAATTATAAACACAATTATTTATAAATGTTTATAATTTTATATTTATAACTGTAATGTTTAATTGTAAACATATTTAGCAGTATGAATTGTAACCGTTATTTAGTCAACAAATGTCTAATTAGCACTTATTCTTCTAAGTGCTGGGAATAGTACAGTGAACAAAACAGAAAAATCCCTGCCTTTATAGATGTTAATGTACAGATGTGATACCTTTTTTAAAATTAGGTTACATACTAGTTTCTCTCTTACTCTTCTTTTAGTAGTAGCAGTAGTAGTAGTAGTTAGTGACTATGTGAAACTCTAGTTTCCCTTGACTATTCTGTAACACTTATCTTTGTAATTCACTATGAATATTATAAAAGTTACGACTATTTGATCTTTTTTTAAGTATAGTTGACACACAACATTACTTAAGTTTCAGGTAGGTGTACAGTTTAGTGATGTGACAAGTTTATATGTTATACTATGTTCACCACAAGTGTATCTACCTGTTACATCACTATTACAGTATCACTGACTGTATTCCTACGTTCTTCCTTTTATTCTTGTAACTTAATCATTTCATTACTGGGAGCCTATATCTCCCTCCCCCCTTCCCATTTTGCCCAACCCTTTCCATCCCTCCCTCTGGCAACCATCAGGTTTATTCTCTGTATTTATATGTCTGATTCTGCCTTTTTTTCTAATTTTTTAAAAATTTATTTATTTTGAGAGAGTGAGAGCAGGAGAGGAACACACACACACACACACACACACACACACACACACACAGAGAGAGAGAGAGAGAGAGAGAGAGAGAGAGAATTGAGAATCCCTAGCAGGCTATACACGGTCAGCACAGAGCCTACATGGGGCTTGAACTCATGAAACTTGTGAGATCATGACCTGAGCTGAAATCCAGAGTCAGACACTTAACTGGTCCACCCAGGTGCCCTGATTCTGCTTTTTGTTTGTTTATTCATGTTTTTTAGATTCCATTTACAAGTGGAGTTGTATGATATTTGTCTTTCTCAGTCTGACTTGTTTCACTTAGCCTGATACCCTCTAGGTCTATCCATGTTGTCTCAAGTGGCACAATTTCATCCTTTTTTATGGTTTTGTAATATTCCATTGTATATGTACACCACACTTTGCTTATCCATTTGTCTATTGATGGACACTTAGGTTGCTTCCATGTCTTGGCTATTGTAAATAATCCTGCAATAAACATAGGAGTGCATGTATCTTTTTGAGTTAGTGTTTTCATTTTCTCTGGTAATAATTCCCAATACTGGAATTACTGGAATTACTGGATTTTTAATTTCTTGAGGAACCTCCATATTGCTTTGCACAGTGGCTGTTTCATTTGCATTCCCACCAACAGTGCATGAGGGTTCCCTTTTCTCTACATCCTCACCAGCACGTGTTATTTTTATATTTTTGTTGCTAGCCATTTTGAGAAGGGTCAGATTTCATTGTGGTTTTAACTTATATTTCCCTGATCTTTCCATGTGTCTGTGAGCCACCTCTATGTCTTCTTTGGAAAAACAACTGTTCAGGTTCTCTGCCTATTTTTTTAATAGGACTGTTTGTTTTCTGGCTCAGTTATAGAAGTTTCTTTTGTATTTTGGTTATTAACCCTTTATCAGATACATCATTTGCTAAAGCTATTTGATCTTTCAAAAGCCTTTTCACATGGTATTGAGGTAGATCTTAATATTTTCAGCTTCATCAAAGGAACATAAGGAATAAACTGTTCTGGATTCAGTCTGCTTTCTGCATCTTAGAAGTTACAAAAATAAAGTGAAAATCACTAATGAGCTATTACACAATATAAAATGGTTATCTTTAAAAGGTCTATATTAAAAAAAATAAAGGTCTGTGTTTTCTTTCTTTTTGTCTTCCTCTCCCCTTTCATTGTTAATCATTTTTATGAAGCTTTTAGGAAGAATTTCAGTGTATTTACATCTTAAATTCTTCAACCACCTGTACATCCTTTCACCTTTATATCATTAGCAAAAACAGATGGATATTTTAAAAAACTATTTGTAAGACTATCCCTTTGGTCATTAAAGTGTTACTAGCACAGCATCATATGTTAATAGCACAATTGCTCGATTAAACTTAATATTTTTACTTAATCATTTTTCCTATTGCCTCTAATCATATACAATCTTAAAATATTTTAATTTGATCTGTTTTAGAACAACAACAATAAAAATATTAAGGTGGCCAGGATTAATAGAATGAACATTTTTTGAGTACTAAAAGTTATGTAAATATGTGTGTGACGATATACATGTATAAACATGCATGTGTAATAAAACATTTTTCTTAAACTTTTTTGTGAACTGTAACAAAAATCGAACATCCCCGAGACCTCTAGCCTGCTTAAGATAACATTGTCTATACCAGTGCCTTTGGTCATTATTCCCTGCCTAGTCCTACCTCTTTCCTCTTCCCCAGAAGTAACTACTGCCATAAACTGTGTGTTACTTGGTTTCTTGCTTATCTGTATGTTCTATCACATGTTTGGTTTTGTCTGTATTTTAAATTCCATATGAATGAATCTTCAGGAATATATCCTTTGACTTACCTTTTTTTGCTCAACACTTTTTTTGGGGGGGGGGGTTCTTTCTTTTTTTTTTTTTAGTTTTAATTGTGCTAATGAATATAGCTGTAGTTTATTCACATTTCATTAATATTTGATATTCCATTCATGACTCTTAACACAGTTTTTCCATTCTATTATTGATGGATGCTTTGGTTGTTTCTAGATTTTTACTATTACAAACAATACTGTTAGGAACATTACTGCATATGACTCCTTTGTGCATGTACATAAGTTTCTCTATGTACCTAGAAATAGAATTGCTAATTAGTACTGTTTGCTAATGTTTTCCTTTGGATTTTTATGTCTGTTCAGGAGAGAGATTGTCCTATAATCTTCCTTTCATACATTATCTTGGTCTGCTGCTTTTAGCAAAGTTATACCAGCATCAGGAAGTACATTGAGAAATTTTCTCTCTTTTCCTGTTCTTTGGAAGAGTTTGTATAGATGAAAATTACCTGTTCCTTCAGGGTTTAGTAGAACTCACTTGTAAACTGGGCTTGGTATTTTCTCTGTGGGAAGATTTTAAACTGATTGCTTTTCTGAGGTTAATTCAGATTGCTTCTTAGTGGGTTTGGTAATTTATATTTTTCCTTTTTTTTGGACTATTAAAAATGTAAGGAAACTTTCGTTATTCAGTAGTTTTTCAGTCTAAACTGGGTCGTAGCATTAAAATAGCTATTTCAATATGATGTATGATTTGTATTTTAACATAGTTTTAGAAATAACTTTCAAGTTAAAGCTTTAAATAAAATTTTGTGATAATAGTTAATGAAGATGATTTTCTTTAACCCATAGGAGGATCCAAATCAGATGAAAAAGTAGACTTGAGCAAGGATAAAAAATTAGCTCAATTTAACAACTGGTTCACATGGTGTCACAATTGCAGGCATGGTGGACATGCTGGCCATATGCTTAGTTGGTTCAGGTAATCAGCACATTTCTTCTTTAATAGGCTTGGAGTTAGAGGTGATAGCGCAGATGGCCTTTTAAATAGTTCAGGTTTATGTAGCCGAAGGATAAATTTCTTTTTTGCTGTCATTGGAGTTAACAAAGGTGGTGTCAACATTTCTATCATTAGATATCCTATGTAATTTTAAACTATAAGATTAATACTTATATAAGAAATAGTTTAAATATTATGTATGGGTTAAATGTGTGAATTTACAGTTTTTACAGCTAACCTAATGTCCAATCTTAGTGTGTAATTGAAATTAGAAATTAAATGACAGAGTATATATCAAACTACCGCATCAGTTATCTTCTCAATAAACTTGTTATATAGTAAGTATGCATTCGATGCACTGGAGACTCAAGCCATGTTTAACTTCTGCTTTGAATAGTGCCAGTGGCCTTTTGTCCTCATTGCTGTAACTTTTATACCCAGTTTGTCGCATTGGCTTTAATTACAACTCTGAGCACATCCCTGTCAACTTCATAACTATAAGTAAGGTGTCTGTTGTATATTTAAAATGTAAAGCTATTCACTTTTTAGTAACTTTCTTCCCAGTTCAGCTTGTCAGTCATTTTTTGTTTAATTCTTTGGGTTTTAATTCCTGTATTTTTTCATATACCATTCTACATACAGATAGGTATATAGATAAGTGTATGTATGTATATGCTTAATTTAGATTTTTAATTTTTATTTGGCCTATTTTTTTTTAGGGACCATGCAGAGTGTCCCGTTTCTGCATGCACATGTAAATGTATGCAGTTGGATACAACAGGAAATCTGGTACCTGCAGAGACTGTCCAGCCATAACATGTTACCATCTAAAGAGAAACCTTCGAGTGTGGAGCTTTCTAATCGATGTCCTTCATAGCTCAAAAACGTACCTCAGAACAAGTCACTCGTGACTTTCCTGTAATGGGAAAATAAATCATTCTATCAAATCAGCAATTTGATGTTTGAGTGATTTTGATGTGCTTCACAGAGACAAACGCTGCTCAAGTGAACAGAGTGTGGGCATGAATTCTGTTCAGTAGGTTGAAAAAGTTCATTGTGGAAGAGTTTTATAGGGTTTGTCAAAATTATGAACACTTTGCAAGCAGAGTTTTTGGAATAACCAAGAACAGACTTTGAACCTGTATCTTCTATGCTGAGATTGGATCTGTATATCTTTTAAAATAGAATAAAGTGACCAATTTTTACCTGTAGAACTGGAGAGCCCTTACTCCACACTGGAGAATAAATTTCATCAAGGTATGGTTGGTATATATGTTTTAAAGAGTCCATTCCCTCGTACACTTTCATTTCAAGATAAGAAATCTTCTGGCTCAGATCATTATTGTCTTCCTAAGAAAAGCCAGAATTGAAAATGCATCTTACAACTTTTTCTCATCTGAAGAGAAAAATATGTACCATTTCAGGGGAACATGTTCTGAAATTTTCAGTTTTTCAGCCTTTTGTTTTCCAGTGTTCTCATTTGTCTTCAAAGATCCTCTCCATGTTAATTCATCATCTTATGCCCATGATCTGCAAACATTTTGCTGAACACAAAGTCTATGCAAGATTATTATATGTGACCAACCATTCAGCTTCACCTACTTCAGTATGTCCTACTGTCAAATCCCTCCTATTTTGGAATACCCGGTTTTTTCTAAGGTTGTGGAAAACAGAGTCACTTTGGAGATGATTATACTTTAAATGTAAGTTTCTAAAAGTATATTTGGGCAAATTCAGGAGCTTTATTTAAAAATTTTATTCTTTCCCTTTTCATAGCTAGATAGTTGGGAGAGAAATAGCAAAGGGTTTGTAGCATGCTTCTCTGTTATCTGACTTACGCAGAGTATTGAACTGAATTTCGTAGTTGAAGTTGTATTCATAGATAAAATAAGCATAAATCTTAATTATTATATAGATTTTGGAGAAAAATATCTTAAGCTAAAGAATTTTCAGAGCTTTCATGCAAGCAGTTTTACTTGGTAGAATTAATATATTTATTTTGAGGTGTGACCTAAATACTGAACAAAAGTGGATTCAATTTATTTTTTACTTTGAGATCTGATACAAAAGACCCTTTTTAGGGAAAATATTGTATATCTATTGCATATCTACTGTAAACATCTCACCTAGATGACAGTCTTCTTTTAAATTGAAAGAATATATATATATATTTTTTTCAAAGATTTCTATAAAGGGGACTTTTTCCAGTCTTCTTTTAAGTAAATCTTCCTGACTTTATTTTACTTAAATATAACCTTTATCTTTACCTTTAAAATTGCTTCAGTTGAAGTGTTCCTTTCAAATTTACTATGCCAAATCAGCTTTAAGTAATGTCAAACTATCGTAATACGTTTTCATTTCTCCTTAACTAAAGTTAAGATAGAATTACTGAATTTATATTTATAATAGGGTTATACCTAAAATATTTATAATTTTGGGAAGTACAGTATAATAAAACAAAATCTAGTATATAAATCTGCTTGTAATCATATAGGACGACATTTTTAAGATTCCTTATGCCTGTGTCAGTCTCCTGATATTTTCTCTGAAGCCCAAATATTCATATGTCTATTATATTTGTTTTGCATTTCAATGTATGTGGACCATGAAAATAGATACAAATTATTTTTCCATTTTTATTCTTAGTCACTGGTGTTTGGGATTATAAACTCAAGGTATTTTACCTAAACATGCTCAATAGAAGTGTTTAATAAAAATGTTTTTATTACTTTTTAAAAAATTGAATAAATTTGGGTTGAAGTCAGCATGTCTGATCTAGAATTTATCTTTGACTCCTTTACACATAATCCAGTAAAATAATATTCATACTTATTTTGATGGCAAACTTGATAACTAATCTTGGAAGTAACATTTCTTTAGGCTCTTTTTCAGTTTAGTATGCTTTCCAGGATGGTTATTCTGTAAAATGGTATATTTTAAAGGTACCTTTCCATTGTCAGTGGTAGGTATTAGAGTTAAAAGAAAAACGATTCTGAATGCAATTATATGGCCAAATTTAATTTCACCTATTCATTTGACTGCAAATATTAAAAAGGATGGGCTTTGAAACTTAGATTATAATCCTAGCCCCAGTATAGTGGCCAAATGACTTACCCTTTGTGAGCCTCAATTTCCTCCTATGTTAAAAAGTAAAGAAATACTTCATAGGGTGATTAGGAGTGTTAAGTGATGAAATAAACATGAAGTACTGTATCCCTGTCACATACTAAGTGCTCTGTTAAAGGTAGTGATTAATACTTATTGTTATTTTCATCTTTATTGGTTACTTGTCTTACTTTTTAATTGAATATGGTATAATTTAAATGAGGTATAATTTTACTCTTAAGTAAAAATTTCCCAAGAGCTTATTTTCTGAAATCTGGATAAATTATGACTTTTTTTTTGAGGTAGGACTTACCTACTTTTGTTTATACTGTATTTAGAATAATACTTTTTGCTTTTTGAGGAGATGAAATCCTTCAAACTACCATCTAGGAGTTTGATGTAATACAGGAGTGAACCCAAGGATTGAAATTAAGTTTTCGGTACCTCTGGACACACCTGACTGGTAATTCTTGAAAACTTGAGGTTTTTGTATTCATATTCAACTCTTAAATCCCGGTCTTTATTTGTCTAGGAGAACATATTTCTGTGTAATCCTTCCTTTTCTGCTGTTTCATTACACTTAATACTCATTTCAGTTAAAATGTTGGGGTGGGTAGTATTAATAAAACAGAAGTATACTGTGAGGTTTTTTTCTCCCTTGGGATAGATGTAATTAAAACAAGTTGGGGGAACTAATTAGTTGTATATGTCAGACATCTGTTCAGAGGCATCACAGAGGTAGGAGAGACGTGTTAGGTGTTAGTTCAGCATCCTCACTGTGTCCTTGAGATCCACATGGCCATGGCAGAGATGGGGCTACCCAGACATCTGATCTCCTCCTATCTGCTACTCTGACTCCTTCCATGACATCGTCTGCCTGTTTTCCCTCTTGCCTGAAAATTTTATAGGTTATTTGGCTGATATACAAAGCAGCATTTTACAAAAATACTTCTGTAAACTGTTAATTTTTCCTGAGTATGGAGACCGAAGGAAGGCTTCCCAAATATTTTTAAAGCTAATGTAATCCAGAGATCAAATAACATGGATTGCCAAAACAAAGAACTGATTTCACTTAGGAATATAACATGATAAATTCATAGTAAGTAAAGTGAACATCAAGTCCAACAGTGTATTAATAAGAATAATAGATACTGTTGGTACTTATTATGTGCCGTGTTCCATGCACGTTACCCTATTTGATCCACACAGTAGCCCTTTAAGGCAGGTGTACTATTACTGTTCCCATACTGTACATGAGGCAGTTGAGGTATAAGGACACGATGTCACTGTGGTAGGTTACACAGCTAGTAAATAGCAGAGCCACGATTGAGGTAGCAGCAATCTGACTTCCTAGTCCTTTTAATTATTATTTTATACTTCTATGTACTACTTTATGAACTGAACAAGAAAGGTTTTATTTAATATTAGTACATCAAAACACACCAAAAAATGTCAATAGCTCATTCAGTGCAAAAGGCATTTGATAAAATTCAAAAATTTATTTCCAATTTGTTTTTTAGATTTAGTTATTATCATGCAAAGGAACTGTTTTTCCTCCCTTGTTTCCCTTCTATTTTGCTGTCTCAAACAGCTGGCCTCATGCCTAGTGGAGAACTACTGAAATCCTTCCCATAAAACAAGGATCCTAATGTTACCACCAGTTTTGTACATAGCAGCACAGAAGAGGAAAGCACAGGAGGCACATCTTGTTTCTTTTCCAAGTCCTTAAAGTTTGGTGTGGCAAAAATGCCATAAATAGTTAAAAGGCAAGCAAACTGGTAAACTACAACATGCATGACAAATACCCTTAATTCATAAGGAGCATTCTCAAATTCATAAAAGACCCAACCAATAGATAATCTTGATCAAGAACTTGTATAGGCAAAATAAAATGGCCAGTAAATATACATAAATGTTGAATGAGAAACTAATACTAATTAAAACAATAGGATACTGCTCACCTGCCTGCATAGATTAAAAAGAATAATATGCATTTTCATGGATGTGGAAAAGGAATATTCTCCGATAACAGTTTGTGAGAGTATATATCAGTACAAGTGTTCTTGAGGACATTAGAGCAATATGAATCAAAAGCCTTAAGGTTCACACCCTTCAACATAGATATAGCGAATATATGGGAATATTTCTGAGTGATAGATAAGGGCACAAAGATGTATGTTTCTAGGAAGTGGTTCATAACAGTATTGTTTATAATAAAAAAAACAAAATAATAAAATTAAGAGTGAAGAAATTGTTATGTCCAGGGAATACTAACAAATTATTCAAATAGTATAGATACTGTTATTGACAAAGGAAGATTCATGAGGTATTAGCAAAGAGAAAGGCAAGTTACAGTATGTATAACATATAAGTATATTTGCATGGAACATGAATATTTACAAAAATTTTAACATTGGTCATTAAGAGTGGGATTTTAAGTGTCATTTTTTCTTCTTGCTTATCTGTCCTCTAGTTTTTCTATAATAATGATAAATGTACAAATAAATGAATGTGCATATCACACACTTTTATAAAAGTTACCCATGATATGGTATCTTACTATGATAATGAACAATCAAATATGGGGAATCATTCTGAGAATTATTCTGAGAATAACACCTTGCTGCAAGGTGTTAGGAAAATTAGTATTGAAAGCATTTTTTTAGATTTCATAATTTATGGTAATATATAGGAATAACATGAAGATGTGGATTTTTCTCTTAATCTTATCTCTCATCATATTTGGAAATAGTGCATTTTGCCCTCCATTTAGCACATTGGGAAATAGATCCACAAAATAATTCTGATTTCCCTGAGATTAGTGGTACGTAGTTAGTGACTTTCAGTATTTTCTCTTCTAGATCTTTCTCATGAGATTTCCTGACTCCTCTGTTTTGGCTGTAGGCCTATGGCAGGAAACCAGTCCTTTATGCCTTTTGTGTGCCTCCGTGTACCAGACACTGTTAAAGGTTATGATTTCAAAGGGTTGATGGGCACCATGGGTTGCCTTGGAGGAGCTGTGTGTCTAATGGGAAATGGTAGACATAAGCATAATTTTCTACAGACTCAAATCTATTCAGGTTAATATTGTTGCTGTGAAGTATCATTTTAGCATCTTATCTCTTACTACAGGCCAAAAAAAAAAAGGTCAATTTATTTTGTTTTCTAATTTGGACTTTCAAAAATGGTTTTCTAATTAGAAATAATTTAATGAAGTAGAGTTGGTCTATCCCATTTTTCAAAAATGTAGTTTTCGTACTGATCTATTAACAGTCCAGTGTTTTGAAGTGCTTTGCTAAAAACAACCTTAGGATTAAAGTTATAGACAAGAATAAAACAAGGATCCTGTTGTTGTGCTGATTCTGCACATAGCTGTGCAGAAGAGGAAAGTGGAAGGAACCACCCAGGTCCTGAAGTTTGGTGATGTATGTAAGTTATGTAATGTCAGAAGTCACAGCAACAATAGTAATTCAGTATATGTGGACTTTCATCATTCAATTTATGAAAAGCATGTTGCCTTAACATAATTTCATAACTGGAAATTCAGATGTAGGAATCTAATTAGGTGGGCTCTTAAAATATAAAGTCATAAAGATAAGGTAGTCTGGAGCATTTGAAGAAATTAATGTCTCAGAAACTTGAAATAGGCACTTGTGTAAGAATTCATGCAAACTCTCATAGTCTTACATTTTTTTATTTAGAGAATAGCTAAATTATTAGCTATTATTTACATAGCTCCATTTATATATGCAAACATATGTGTGGGGGCTGGTGGTGTGCACGGGTGTATTTGCAAGAAAGTCAAGTTTGAAATAGCAAATGTCAGAAATCAGGCTTAATTAGATTTATATCACATTGCAGCCACATATTTTGCTGATGATGGTTTAAGAAGTTGCACTATTAAACGTGGTGAAACTATCTTTTTAGTAGCAAGTAATTTGGTAACTATTTCATAGTAAACATTTGAATGGTGCAAAGTTCTTGTATTACATATAATTAGTTATGTCAAAAAATTATTTTCTTGGGATGCTTGGGTGGCTCAGTCGGTTAAGCGTCCAATTTCAGCTTAGGTCGTGATCTCACAGTTCGTGAGTTCAAACCTCGTGTCGGGGTCTGTGCTGATAGCTCAGAGCCTGGACCCTGCTTCGGATTCTCTGTCTCCCTCCCTCTCTGCCCCTCCTCTGCTCGTGCTCTGTCTCTCTCTCTTAAAAAATAAATAAACATTAAAAAAACTATTTTCTTTATCAAGGTGGAAATTTGTATTCTGTATTAAGCAGGCATACTTAATATTTGTTAGTTGAACAATGGGTATGTATCTTTATGATAAATAAAATGTTCCCAAAATAGATGAAGATGTATAATTAATGGAGCAAAACATTCAGCAGCTTGATGTGAGAGAAGTATCTCTTGCAAAAGTAATACATTTTCTCATCTTAAATCTTATCTTTCCCTTCCATTCTTCAAAAATGAATGTAAGATCAGTTGTGACTCTTAGAACAAATTGCCATTTTTTAAGATATATAGATTTCTGAAATACATGAAATTCCTGTTGGAAAAGTGAGTATGACTCAGTGAATGCTGAGAGACTGCTGGCTTCTAAAAAAGAATACTCCTCTAGGCAGGGAACATTATTTTCCACTGGAAGGATTAGACACAAATTGGAGATTTGTGGGGGGAGATCCTTGAGGTCATTTGCTACAACTGTTGTTTTGGTAACATCCTTCACCTAACTTAGTGAACAAATACTTTTTTAAGTCTATTTTATTGAATTCTGTTATCTCTGTTTCAGAAACTGTTCTGTCAGTTATAGAATATGTTCTTTCTGGGGACCTGAGAAATTAAAATCATGTATCATCCTTGCTGATAAAACACATCCTATGGGAAAAAAGTAGCCAAGAAGTTACTCAGTACCTCTCCTGGTTTCCCTCTTGTAATTCTTTGTTCTTTTAGAGTTCATTCCCAATGTGTGGAATTCTACAGATTTCTAAATAACTTCAAATATCTCATGCTAGATTTTGAGTGGTGTATATTTTCTCAAGCAGAGACATCTGAACGCAGTGAAAATGAATTCTCATAGAACAAAATTGCCAAGCATATGTGACAGAACTGTAGGGAAAAAGAGCATAACTTTAATCTTCAAAGAAGCTTAAAAATAGCTCCACTGTTATTATGCATGAGGCCTGACAATTGACATTTCTCATTTTGGCAGCATTCACCCACAGCCCCGTATCAGCAACTGAACACATTCATCTCTGGGATAAATGATTAATGAGCTGCCTATCATCTCCACTTCTTTTGTACCAAGTGGCAGAGGCTTCAGTTGATCATATTGCAGCCATCAGCATCATTATTGAAATTGATTCTGCCACTAGAAGGTTGTGCTTGGACAATCGATTAGCATTTAAGTAAAATAATTAAGTTACGGCATTAAAAATAACACAAAATCATCCCTTCTCAGTCACTCTGTCACACCTGGTAAGGTTGTTTGGTTTTGTTTTTGCTTGTAAGCTAGTATCATACAACTTTAGATTGAGGAAGGAAACATGGTAGGCATCAAAATTCAGTTCTTGTTTTGAGTCGAACCCACTAAGAGAATAAACCCATTCTCTTTATTAATCACTGTTGCATTGTGTGAAATGTAAACTTACAAAATTGTGTAACTTGTATGCAATGGTGAGCAATGATTTTGCCAAGTTACTGATGTTAGAGAAAAAGTAAAAGGGTAGAGTTAAGACATTTTTGAAAGGCCAGAATTAATCAGAAAGGAGAGAAGATGAAGGATATAGATTGACAAATGGTACTCTGATACAGTGAAATGAAACTTATTTTTCAGCAAGCAGATGTGAGAATGGGGAAAAAAAACATCATTTAGATGTTTTGGTGATGTCTGCATGTCTAAAACAGATGGCAGAGAGTGATGGTCAGCACAGGCCTACAGAAAAGTGATGGACTGCAGTTTGGGTGAAGTGTGATACACCCAAGGGAAAGGACTTGACACTGTAGGAGCTCAGTAAATGTTAGTGGGGTTTTAGTTACTCCTCTTTCCTCCTCATTTCTAGTCTTAGGCAAGACAACTCAATCTGGCTGCTGGAGAGGGGACCTACCTGTGTATTTCAGTGATAGGGAAAAATACCATGTGATAAAGATAATTTGATTGTACATCATGGTGTCCAAGACATAGTCTTTTTGTGCATGGAGTGATTTCTATAAAGATGCATGGTTAGACTGCCATTAGGTACCTTCTGGAATCAATTATTAGTGCCATCAGAACTGTTCATCATACAAGGGAATCCCAAGACTCGTTTCATATAATTGGAACATTATTCTCATGTAAAAACATCCTGAGGAGGGAGTTGAGTGGTGGTCAGATTGGTGGAGTGATGGATGTGAGGGTCTTCTGAATTTCATAAGACCAACTGTTTAATCTACCTCAAAATTAAGACAGCTACCTGAACTACATTATATTTGTCACCCAATCAAAACACATGCACATTTTCTTCAGAGTTAGGACTTGTTATACAAAGAAACAGAGCCATCACAGCTCTTTCTCATTCCAGCTCCTTCTGCTCTATACTTAAGATTCCAGATTTTAGAAGTTAGGCTGTTGGTGATGGTATTGTGAGTTTCAGTCTTTTTCTGGTTTGTGTGTATTTTAAGAAACTAGAAAAGGCTGCTTTGAGGACTAAGTAGAGGACATTTTTACCCAAAAATTGTTGGTGTAGATAACTGAGACCTGTATTTTGTTTTTTGTGTGTTTTTTTTTTAATTCAAGTTTAATTAACATACAGTGTTGTATTAGTTTCAGGTGTACAATATCGTGATTCAACACTTCTATACATTACTCAGTGCTCATAAGTGTACTCTTAATGTCCTTTATCTATTTCCCCCATCCCCCTACCCACCTCCTCTCTGTCAACTACCAGTTTATTCTCTGTATTTAAGAGTCTTTGTTTTGTCTCTTTTTTCTTTTTTTTTTCCTTAAATTCCACATACGACTGAAATCATATCCTATTTGTCTTTCTCTGCCTGACTTATTTCACTTATCATAATATCCTTTAGGTTCATCCATGTTGTGGAAATGGCAAGATTTCATTTTTTTTTATGACAATAATATTCTGGCGCGCGCGTGTGTGTGTGTGTGTGTGTGTGTGTACCACATCTTTATGCATTCATCTATCAATAAACACTTGGGTTCTTTCCAGATCTTGGCTATTGTAAATAACGCTGCAGTAAACATAAGGGTGCACATATCTTTTCAAATTACTGTTTTCATTTTCTTTAGGTAAATGCCTAGTGGTAGAATTACTAAAGCATATCGTAACTCTGTTTTTAATTTTTTGAGGAACCTGTTTTCCACAGTGGCTGCACCAATTTGCATTCCCACAAACAGTGTACAAGGGTTCCTTTTTCTCCACATCCTCGCTATTGTTATTTGTTGTGTTTCTTTATTTTAGTCATTCTGAAAGGTGCAAAGTGATATTGTTTTAATTTGCATTTTCCTGATGATTAGTGATGTTGAGCATCTTTTTATGTGTCCGCCATCTGTATGTGTCTTCTTTGGATAAATGTCTATTCAGGTCCTCTGCCCATTTTTAGTGTGATTTTTTTTTTTTTTTGGTGTTGTGTAAGTTCTTTATATATTTTGTATACTAACTCCTTATTGGATATATCATTTGCAAACATCTCCTATTCAGTAGGTTGCATTTTTGGTTTTTTGGTGATTTCCTTTGTGGTTCAAAAGCTTTTTATTTCAGTGTAGTCCCAATAGTTTAATTTTGCTTTTGTTTCCTTTGCCAGAGGAGACATATCTAGAAAACTGCTTTTAATGGCTGAAATCAAAGAAATTATAACTGATGTTTTCTTCTAAGACTTTTCTGGTTTCATGTCTCACATTTAGGTCTTTAATCCACTTTGCGTTTAATCTTGTGTATGGTGTAAGAAAGTGGTCCAGTTTCATTCTTTTGCAAGTAGCTGTCCAGTTTTCCCAACACATTTGTTGAAGAAATCATCTTTTTCCCATTGTATATTCTTGCCTCCTTTGTTGTAGATTAATTGACCATAAAAGCATGGGTTTATTTCTGGACTTTCTATTCTGTTCCATTGATCTATGTGTCTGTTTTTTGTGTCAGTACCAAACTGTTTTGATTACTACAGCTTTGAAGTAAATCTTGAAATCTGGGATTGTGATACCTCTAGCTTTGTTCTTCTTTTCCAAGAGTGCTTTGGCTATTTGGGGTCTTTTGTGCTTCCATATAAATTTTAGGATTATCTATTATACTTCTGTGAAAAATATTTTTGGTATTTTGAGAGGGATTGTATTAAACGTGGATTGCTTTGGGTAGTATGGACCTTTTAACAATATTGGTTCTTCCGATACATGAGTATGGAATGTTTTTCCATTTTTTTGTGTCGACTTCAGTGTCTTCCATCAATGTTCTGAATTTATCTGTTAGTTCCATCTGGTCCAGTGTGTCATTCAAAGTCCTTGTTTCCTTGTTGATTTTCTGTCTGGATGATCTATCTGTTGATGTAAGTGTGTGTTAATGTCCCCTACTATTATTGTGTTGCTGTTAATTTTTTCCTTTATGTCTGTTAATAGTTGCTTTATGTGTTTAGGTGTTCCCATGTTGCATGCATTAATATTTACAATTGTTATAACTTCTTCTTGGATTGGTCCCCTTATTATGTAGTGTCCTTCTTTGTCTTTTGTTACAGACTTTGTTTTAAAGTCTGTTTTGTCTGGGGCGCCTGAGTGGCTCAGTTGGTTAAGCAGCCAACTTCAGCTCAGGTCATGTTCTCATGGTTTGTGAGTTCAAGCCCTGCATTGGGCTATGTGCTGACACCTTGGAGCCTGGAGCCTGCTTCAGATTCTGTGTCTCCCTGGCTCTCTGCCCCTCCCCTGCTTGTGCTCGGTCTCTGTCTCTCAAAAAGTGAATAAAAACGTTAAAAAAAATAGTCTATTTTGTCCAATTTGAATTGCTACCCTAACTTTCTTTTCACTTCCATCTGCATGGTAAATATTTTCCTATCTCTTCATTCTCAGTCTGCATGTGTCTTTAAGTCTGAAGTGAGTCTCTTGTAGGCAGCACATAGATGGGATGAGACCTGTATTTTGAAAGTGGGCAGAATATGGTTAAAGTAAGAGGAAGGACTGCAGTGATATGAAAAAACAAACAAACAAACAAACAAACAAACAAAAAAAACCACATGGAAACAAGAGTTCCATAAGTGGACCGTTAACAAACTTACTTTTTATGTTAAAATTCTTCATTGACAAATAATTCTCTTCACTCACCATGAGATGAGCAGGTTAGGCCAAGTTGTGCTTGATCTGCTGTGAGTGAACAACCCCACCCTTCTTTAAGACCCTTGACACAGATTGCTATCAATCACCTGCTTTCCCTCCAAACCTTTTCCAGCATAGTAATATTCAAGGCAGCAGCTATCAGCCGGTCAACATTCATGTTTCCCATTTTTTGCCTCACCATTGATTTGGAAAATTACTTATAAACCAAAATCATGAATGGTTAGAACGGGGAGAAAACTACAGGGTCATTCAGGGAGGTGCTGGAACTAGCTCTCAGATCTCTTGAGTGAAGTCTAGTGTTTTTCTGTTTCATAGATGAACTAGACCAGATGAACTGTTCCTTGTTAGTACAATGTATATTATATGAGCTTTCAGTGATTTTTTTTTAAAGCTAAGTTTTGTTACAAAAATAATGCAGGCTCATGAAAAAAAATATCAAAAATTACAAAACGTACAATATGGAAGTAAATATCTCAGCCCTTTGCTCCATTATCCCTGTTATCTACATGCTGCCTTCCAAAATTCCAACTTTTACTTTCCAGAGGAAGCTGCTTTAAAGTTCCTATACACGTATGGAAATGTTCTTTACATAGACTGTATCTCTCTGTGTCTGTGTCAGTCGTTGCCTCTCTTCATGTGGATAAAATCATGCTATGTAAATTTTCCTTCAAATTACTTTTTTTAACCTAAAAATGTATTTTGCAGACTTTCCTTAGCCCATATATACCTACTTTTTTTTCTTTAGCTGAATGGTATGCAATTATATGGATATATCCTCCTTTCAATGGCAATTTGAGGTATTTCCAATTGCCGTTTTTACAAATAATGTTGCAGGGAACATCCGTGCTAGTATATCTTTGGGTATTTGTGGGTAAGCGTAACTGTCAGATACAATATAGAGCTTGAAATTATTGAGCCAAAAGTTATGTGCATTTTACATTTTGATAGCTATTATCAAATAGTGCTGTTATAAACCATTTTCCTCTAAATCATTGGTATAGAAAATGCTTATTTTCCCCCAACATCTTCAATAGCTGGCATTAAAAAAAATTCTAATTATGGCCATCTGGAAGGTAGAAATCTTAAAAATGTGTTAATTTATGTATGCTCCATTCTGAGTGAGGTGAGCACAGAGTTTGTCCACTGTTTATTTACAGTGCACTTATTGACATGCACTGCCTGCTCATTTCCATCCTCAAACTTATTGATCTTTACTTTTGAGCAAAAAATAATGTTGGAAAGCCCTGATTTCGATACAATTCTCTCCTTATTCATCTTTTCTAAAATTTCAAAATTACCTTTGATGCATTTCTCCATTTTCAGGATTTTAATATTTTTCCTCTACATTGGTCCACCCCATCTGCCCCCTCACCCAAAAGGGGAAAATAATAACCTTCTCCTTCCTTTTATCTTCTTCAATTGAGAATGGTCCAGCATTGATCACATTAAAGCAGTTGTTTAAACTAAATCCCTTTATCAAGGGATGCAGTCAGTATGTAACCATAGAGATCATATTTTGAAGTCAAATAGAGGTGGTGGTTTTGACTATCATCTAGTAGCTATACAACCTTAGCCAAATTAGGAAATACCTCCTACCCCAAAGAAGGGGATAAGGCTTATATGTTAAATAAAAAGGGGTGGGACTTATATGTTAAAATAAAGGGCAAACACAGCTCACACACACACACACACAAAAAAAAACCCTTCAAAAATGGTATCTATTGTTATTACTGTTAAGAAATTTGGAGAATATATTTTGGGTAATTTACTTAGTTCAAAATAAGAAACAATATATCTAGAGTGTTAATTCATGTTTAAGTGTTTGGTTGCAGTTAGGGTGAGGAGGACTACCAGTACTGTCAAAAGTCCCTGATGGTCTGGGTTCAGAGATAATTTTTGTTATAATGTTGCTTAGTATATTGTACTCCATTGTCTTGTTGCCACCTAGTGTGGGTTCTTCCTATTCATCTTGTGTCTCAGTGGTACCCACTGTAGGTCAAGTCATGTGTTTAGGGATAGGGATATATATAACGGGCCAAAGTGACCAAACTTGGCTGATTTGTTTAGAATGAATCGTACTGAAAATTTTACCTCCTGTTTACCTGAGGGCTATTCAGGAACACATTTCTACTGTGAAGACTTTTTCACTTAATTTTTGAATGGGGAATTTATTCACATGATTGAGGTAGTTTATTTCACCCTCATCCACTATCTTTTGAATTTTCTGCATCCTATTCCTACCCTTGTGGAGTTAGAAATATTTTAGAGAGGCAGACAAGAGATTGCAACAAAGTCTGACAGCACACTTAAGGTCTTCTCATTACTGGTGATTCTTGGTGGGGTTGTTGGGTTCTGGGAGGGAGGGCATTCCAGAATCCTGACTGAGAAGCTTCAGCCATGAAATTTTCATATATATCAGATTAAGACTTTAAAAGATTGACAAACAGTTAAAGGAATAAACTGCCATAGATGAAATAAAATGGTTCCTTGGTCTATTTATTGAAATCTCTATTGCAGTAATCATCCCTGTATGTGGCAGCCTCTAGAGGTTAGTTATATGAAAATGCTTCCTGAAGTAGTTTAAATTGGGTACTCTTGGCCTCTTCTTACCAAAATGCATGGGTGAAAACTAACATATGTGACACTTTCATCTGTGTACTTTAGCTAAGTAGAAATGAGCCATTTTCCAGGTTGTAATAACATATTGTATAAAATGGTAACATTATTACATTTATAATATATAAATGGAATTAATTGTATAATGTTATACCATATCATTGTGAAATGCATATTGTAATATGTTGTAATATATCCAAGCCCAATATGAGTAAAACTCTTATTTGCATGCCTGCATTCTTATGAATATTATGGAAATGAGTAAGTTCGTTTCTTAGTAACAAGTTTCCATAGCTCACAATCACTTAAATATGTGTATCTAAAGTTTCTCATCAGCGCTTTAGAAGTTTTCCCCTAAACAAAGCAATCTGTCTTTTTATTTTTCATGAAATCGTTTTTCTATTTTAGCGTACATTTCTTTTTCATTTTTAAGTCTGTAATCTTCGTTATATAAACTGCAGGCTATCTGAGTGAGGTAATCTACTCTACTCTCCCCTCTGCTGGAAGGGGGAATGTTTTCCTGTGCCACCATGTAATTTGCTTTGCAACAATTATTGCTATTTGTAACCAGATATAGTGATCACAGGACACATGTAGCTGTATTTAGAATCTGTTGAAAACAGGGAAGGCAGTATGACTGTTTCTAAATGTCATTGACTTAATGATTTTAATTCATTAAAAATTTTAAAGTTCAAATGCATCAATCCAAACCATTCATTTCTGAAATGTACTTCAGATAAATCCCTCCATGTTCTGATGTTGCAAATGGCTGTCAGTATATTATTTTATTTCCCCGAGTCCCTGCAGTTTCTTAGCCTCATTTCCAATGATATAGTTTATCAGATAACTTATCTTTAGTCCTATTTTTAAAACTACAGAAGCCAAATAGCATGTATTCTAGGCAATTTAGAGAGTCATACCGACAGGTATATGGTACATATGGTGTCTTATAATCCTTTCCAGGCTTTCTATCAAGGAATCCTAGATGTATATGTAACTGGTGTCTTTTACCAGTTGTACATGAAATTTACAAATGTTTCTTTGGCCTTCTTCTTCTTCTTCTTCTTTTTCTTTTTGTCTTGTTCTTCCTTTCAATGCTCAAAGAATCAACTGTAAATCAGGTTAAACAGGAAGCATTATTTTTGTTTAAGCTTTATAGTTTTTGAGTTCATATATACTGATAATGTGTATACTTTGTATTGCTTAAAAATGTTATTAAATTTGTATACCAAATACATTTAGGTTATAAGATAGATGATAAAGGAAGAAAAGCAACATAGAACATATTTTATTCATTTTGGAATGTTATTTTTAAGTTTTCCTTAAGAAGGTCTAGAGCAGGATATTAGTGCCAGTTTTAGCAGATTAATGTTCCTGTGACAAATGACAGCAATCAATTGTCTGACTGTCTTATTCTATTTCCACTGGTAACTCAAGTTCACATTTGGGGAAGTCATATTGTATGAATTTATGATGGGGAAACAGGGAAAGGATAGAAACCTTTGCATCTGTCTTAAATTCTTTTTTTAGAAACAAGTGGGATAGAAATAAATATCATATCTCATCTTGAGTTGTTTTCATGACTTAATCATACTGCTGAGGGTGAAGGAAATTGCTCAGTGGGTCAATTCCTCCAGGTCACCAGCTTCCAAAAGAAAAAAGAAGTCTACAAATTCCCCTGATTTTGAGGCAATGGTTTCTAATTCCTAGTTCCTCCCTTGGTCCGCAGTATGTTCATCTGGAAAACATTTAGTCATTTCTGAGGAGATTCCAAAAGGAGGGAGCCCCTGGTCCACTGTCTGCCTCTTATAAAAGGTCAAATACATGACTAAGGCATAACATTTCTGAGCCATATGAAAGAAATAACTGACTCAGTGGGACCCTGATCACTGAAAAAGAATAGTGTATCTCTTAAAAAGATGTATTCTCTCGTCAAGCCCAATGCTTGCATAATACTTAGTTTCTCAAAAGCTACACAAAATATTAAGATGTTTAAGTGAAATGAGACACTGATTTTGATTTTCTTAGGGTTATGCTAAATTTATTTGACACAATTTGGCTTTATATGATCATTGTGTATTAAGTGGAGTTAATGAAAATCAATACTAAGGTCTAAATAATATTTAGTTCTTAAATAAATACCTAAGCTAAGAATATTAAATGTCTTAGCTTTTGAATCAGTAATTATTCAACAGAAGAATTTCTCTTTGTTGATTATACTTCAAGATTTAGAGTGACAAGATACCAAGATCTTTAAATGAAACCATTCATTTAAGCCTATTCTTACTAAATAAACTTTACCTTACCATAACATTTTATGGTAAGAGATTCTTAGCCAAAATTATTTTCCTGGGTAATATTTCAAACTCCTGTGAAAAATGAATAGAATCTTTAAAATGGAGGGTAATTAAGTCACAGTGTCATCTATGGTATTGCCAAAACTATTACACTTACGGTTCATATATTTTCTTTTCAACTTACGGCACTCACTGTTGGAGAACTGTCTCAAAATTTTCTCAACTTTGCATCTTCAATAATGCATTATATAAAGTCCACAGCTATGGTTGTCCTTTAACTCCCCATCTACAGAAATAATTATGTAGAAAAAAAAATTTCTCATATGTGAAAGCCACTATTTTTTCAGTCCAAGTCTTTTTTTAAAAAAAGATGAGGAAATGCAACAGAACATAGCACTTTGCTTCTGGCATTTTGTAATACACAAAGAAGAACCAATGGCATGCTAATGACAAATTTAATCCTTGCAGTGAAGATGAATGTATTACACTATAAATTGTTCATCGTCTACACCTCTGGTCTTAATTAGCCATCTCAAACCCTATGCTGTAGGTCAGATTGGGGTCATAAAGACCATAGGTGGCTTCCCTCAAACCAACATCGCAATTAAAAAGTAACTTAAAGCATATGCTTTGTTATTACTCTGGATTTAGCATCATCTTTTTCAGATAACCTGTGGTATCAGATTATTAATCTTCTTTCAGCAGTAGATCAGAATCAAATTCCATGTGAATTATGTAAGGGAGGAAACTGAGTTGTAGTTTTACTAAATAGAACCTAAAGAATCATGGTGGATTTCTTTGAAACCTTAGACCAATTAAATATTAAATAGCTCTGAGTCAAGACACCGTTAAGATTATGCTGTGCTGTTATAGATTGACATTTCAGAGGACAGGGACATTATTTATGTGTATCTCTAGCCCAGGACTTGACACAAAATGTTTATTGAGTAACAATATATATATTAAATGAATGTCTTAAAAGACAATAATTCTATGAATTTAGTAATAATACTAGTTTATCACTCAAACCATTTAACTCACCCTATTAAGAGATGCTTTCTGAGTTGTTTTAATTTTGCCTTTCTCAGATGAGGAAAAAAAAGATCATTTGGAGAACATCTGTAAAATTATGACTGAAGACAATGATTTTATAGTTCATCACACTTCACATTAGATTATGTGTGATATATTCCTTTTAGAATTTTACGGAAAGGTTTGATTGTTCTAATGGATTTAAGGATATGAAAATTGTATGGCTTGTTGTTCCTTCCTTTTCTTAGGTTTCCTGGGCAGCTGGAGCTAAATTTAATGCCTACTTGTATTCCCTATTGAGTGCTTTCATACTTGTTATGTCCTTTTTTGATATTTTTCCCTTTTTACTTTCATAGCCTAAGTCTTCTTAGAAATAAGTGTGATACATGTTAGTGATGCCAGTGTTTTATCTTCAGTCCTTATCTTCACTTGTTCATTGAGCTTTGAACATTCTTGACGACTCTTTGAAGCTCTACTTCCTTGCCTTTCATGGTATTCTTTCAGTGAGTAAATATTGACTGCTTACTAAGTGTCAGGCATTGTTGGGGCCCTTTTCTTGACTCAGTCACTCTCCCACTGCTGTTCTGTAAGTGCACAGTCCCCCCCAGGTTGTATCACTTGTTTTGTGGTTCTCTCAATTGGTGCGCTGTTCTTTGATTTAGAAATGATACCTTACTTGGAACTCCCAGGGCAGATTAACTCAATTTTTGGATTTTAGGTAAAGTCATAGGATGCATCTGCCATATGTTATGTAACACCCTCTCACCCCGAAGGCAGCACCCTCTAACCAAACATATTAATATTTCTGCAGCGAAGCATACGAGTATTTACAGTAAGTGGAATAAAGACTACGAGGAACCTGACTAATTTTTTTAATGGGTTTTATTGCCAAATGAGTTTTGTCCCAAATCTAGGGAAAAGATTTGGGGTTTCAAACCATGTTGGATTTTGAAATTTCAGGTAAGAGGTGGGAAGATCCCTTAAACTCAACTTTAAATATTTTAGACTGTCTCGCAAATCTCTGATCCTACATTTCCAAGTAATCTTCTGGACATCGTCACTAAAAGATCCTATCAATCTCTTAATTTGTGTTAAACTTTTTGCCTGCTTGCCAACGGACCTCATCTGTGCTTCTTACTCTGTTTAATTCCTAGCATAATCACTGAGTCCTGCGGAATCCATTATAATATATTCTGAACTTCTTGTCTCTTGTCCTTTGTCACCTCACCTATTATGATTTCAGTCTTCATTGGCTGTCTCCTTGGCCTTGTTGACTCTCAGACCAGGCTGGATGGACTAATTTATTCATACACTATGTTAGGCATTATAAAATACCAGTAAAACAGTTTTGTTTTGTTTTGTTTTTTTCATCTATAAACACCTCTCCTTAGTGGGGAAGACTAGAGCACTGGTTCAATAAATGAGGGAACACTTGGCACAATGGATATTTTGCAACCATTATTTTTAAAAAGGTTGAGATAGCTCTGTATGTCAATTGCCAAGACGTATTATAGGAGAAATGCATGTTGCAGAACAGTATATTGAGGCCCTATACAGACAGTTACATAGTCAAAATTCTGGAAAGCTATCTATCAGTCCATAGCACTGTCTCTGGAGAGACACTAGGAACTTGACTTTCTGATTTTTGAAATGTTTAAATATATGTGCAGTAGTCCCTTCTTTATCCATGGCTTCACTTTTCTATAGTTTCAGTTACCTGCGGTCCAGAAGCAGATGACCCTCCTTCTGATATATCCTCAGGTCAATAGTAGCTCAAGGCTATGTCACAGTGTCTATGTTATTCACTTCATTTCGTCTCACCACATAAGCGTTTTATCATCTCACATCATCACAAGAAGGGTGAGTACAGTATAGTAGATATTTTGAGCGAGATGACATTCACATAACTTGTATTACAGTATATTCTAATTGTTCTAATTTATCATTAGCTATTATTAATCTCTTAATGTGCCTACTTTAGAAATTAAACTTTATCATAGGTATGTATGTATGTGTGTATAAGAAGGAACAGTAGAGTTAGGGATGATACTATCTGACACATCCACTGGAGGTCTTGGAAACATATTTCCCATGGATAAGATTGGGGAACTACTGTATGTGTACATGTATTTAATACATGTATTTACATTATATAAAATATATTAACACAATTAAGCATCATATAAATTATATATTAAATATATTTTTATAATAGATAAGCATAATAAATTTATCTGAAAATTAAAAAGGTTATCAGCAAGTTAAGTGTGATAAGAGGTATAAAGAAAGAAATATAACATGAGTAACTAACTCTGCTTGTCTGTTAGGGAAGCGTAGAGAGAATGTTTTCCTTTCTAGACATTGCATTCAGAGTAGATACCAAGTTCAGTGGCACCAGGTCTTAAAGGGTCTAGTGTGTTCCAGGAACAGCATATCGGTGCTGGATGGACAGTAGTTTCAAGGGAGAGTAGGTTTCAGAACTCAGGTGAGATGTGGTCAGATTGTGAAGGGCAGCTGTTAATTGGAAATGTGGACCTCGGGTCGTCAGTGGAGAGCCTCTGGAGACTGTTCATCTTTTTTTAAATATACGGTTTATTGTGGAGTAATTTTAGATTTACAGAGAAGTTGTGAGAGAGAGTTCTTGTCTAACACCTCACCCAGAGTCCTTCCCCCTTAGTGCTACCTTACATTACCATTGTACCTATGTCAAAACTAAGAAACCAACTGTGGTATATATTATATTAACTAAACTCCAGACTTTATTCAGATTTCACTGGTTTTTCCTTTGATGTCTTTTTCTGTTCCAGGAACCAATCCAGGCTTAGTCTTCTCTGCTGAGTTTCTCTTTTCTTGTTTATCATGACCTTGACAGTTTTGAAGGCTACTGATCAGTTTATAGAATGTTCTTCAATTTGGGTCTGATATTTTCTGAGGAATAGACTGGTGTTAAGCGTTTTTGAAAAAAATACCAGAGTTGTGAAGTGCCTTTTTAATCACATTATAGAGGGCATGTGATTTCTGCCATGTCATTACTGGTGATGTCAACCTTGATCACTTCGTTAAGGTAACATTGGCCATATTTCTCCACTGTAAACTTCCCAGGAGGTTTTCCCTTTTCTAAACTTATCTGGTTTGTGAACTTTATAGTATGATGATTATGACTGTGTTTAATGCAATTGGATTGGTTGGGAGACACAAAGAGCCAGGAAACTGGAAGGCCAGGTACACTTAGGGCTGTTGCAATAGTTCAAGTGAGAAATGACAATTGTCTGAACTTACAGGGGCAGTGGCAGTGAAAAGGACTGGAGATATTCAAGTTCTGGGCAATGGAGTGGCTTACGGTAGTTTTAAAGATAACAGAGCAAATCAAAACCACAATAAGATACCACTTCACAGCCATTAGGATGGCTATAATAAAAAAGTCAGATTATAGTAACTGTTGGTGAGGATGTGGGGAAATTAGAATTCTTAAACACTGCTGCTAGGAATGTAAAATGCTACAGCCGCTTTGCAGAAATTTGGCAGTTCCTCAGAAATTTAAGTATATTTACCATTTGATGCAGTAATTCCACTTATAGGTATATACCCAAAAGAAATAAAAAAATATGTATACACAGAAACTTATCCATGAATGCTCATGATAGCATTATTCATTATATTCAAATGGTAGAAACCACCCAAATTTCCAAATGATGAATGGATAAAAGGGGTATATCCATACAATAGTTTTGTTTTATTTGGTTCTGGTTCTCTGGAGAACCCAGATATAGGTACTCACAAATATAAAAGATGTAGGATTCTGATTGCCTTTAATAAATGAAAATCATTACACAGTTGGCCCAGAGTTGTACTTGGCAGTTTGAAGCCTGACCTTATAGCTATGAAATTCCAAGTTTGTGAATGAATACATGACTAAAAGAGTTAGAATGAAATGATCAACAGCATGTACCATTTCAGCTTTTATTAATAAAACAGAAAACTAAACTCAAGGCAACTGCATTTGACCTGACCACACATAACCAGAGAAGTGAGTCTTTACGAGGACTTAAAGGAGAACTGTCAATATACAGATAGGTTCTGTCAAAAGTGAGATATTGCAATATCTAAATACAGTTAGGTAAGTGAAATTAAAAAGAGAACAAATTAACTATTAAAAATCACAGAAATCTCATCCTCAGATATCAGGGGCTTCTTTTAACAGTCGTCAGCGTGTTCATCAAGATCAATCATACTCCACAACTCCCAAAGGAAAAAACTGAGGGAATTCCTGGGTAATTTTCACAGCTTCATTGTAAAGTCCAAGATCTAAAACAAAACGAAACAAAACAAAACAAAAACATTTTAGCAAACACAATCTACAATGGAAAGATGTAACATCATTTATTATCTAAAAGATTTCTACTTATTTCTCTTTTCTTTCCCTTTTGGAGGTCAACTTATTTTCACAATCTGTCTTCTAAAACAGATACAGATCATCATATTTATTTACCTGTGGCTCTAAAAAATAAGACACAGGGTATAGGCGACTATTCATCTTGATATCCAATGTACAGGCACAGTTCTTGCCTGGTTGTGTTTAAGGCATTATGCATTATTTAATGCTTTCAATCCGTATGTTAAAACAAAAAGCCTGATGACATTATTTTTGTTTGCCATGTTCTTTAAGTTTCTCTTCCCACAAATATTAATCTTTACTGAGTTTACTTAAGCATTGCTTAGTGGGGTTCCTGGGTGGCTCAGTCAGTTAAGCATCCAATTCTTGATTTTGGCTCAGGTCATAATCTCACGGTTCGTGGGTTCAAGCCCTGAATTGGGCTCTACGCTGTCCTGCTTGGGATTCTCTCTCACCCTCTCTTTCTCTGCCCCTTCCTCACTCACTTGCATGTGCGTGTGTGCACTCTCAAAATAAATAAACTTAAAAAAAAAAAAAGTGTGCCAAAATGTTCTCCTATTTTCCTTTGGGATGAGAAAATTCTATAGAAATTGAAAGATGGCAGGATTGAGACTGAAGACCAAGACATCTCCAATTAAGAATAAAATTGTTTTCCTCCTAATTACATGAAATTTCTAAATACTAGAATGCTTTATTTACCAAAAGGATGGTTATCTTCTTTAAACTGGACATAAGATGCACACAGAATGGTTGCTTTGGCTGTTACTCTTCCAACTACTTCCACAATTCCAGAGATTTCTTCATCAAGCTGACACAAAAGAACAAATTGTCAACTTGGGGTTTCAAGGTGATAACGTGGAAATAGTGCTACAGTTTACTCATCTTTCATTCTATGTAACATAATCATTTTAAAATTTACCAACATAAAAACTGAATTGTAATTTGTTAAAAATGTTTGAGTACTTAATGTCAGCATGTCATAATTCAATTACCTTTAGCAGTAGCTTCTGGTCCAAAGATCCAGTTAAATGTTCAAGTTGAAGACAAAATCACTTAAAGATACTGAGAATGTCCCGCTTTCTACAAGGAGTACTTGTTTAAAAGGACACACTGAAAGGAATTTTCTAGTTTCTATATCTTGTGCAGTGTGTCCTGTACACATTAACTAAACAGCACATGTATTCGTCTTCATAAAAAAACAAGAAAATTGAGTACAATAAACAAAACATAAAAACAGGGGTGCCTGGGTGGCACAGTGAGTAAAGCGACCACCTTCAGCTCAGGTCATGATATTGCGGTTCATGAGTTCTAGCCCTGCATCAGGCTCTGTGCTGACAGCTCAGAGCCTGGAGCCTGCTTTGGATTCTGTGTCTCCCTCTCTCTCTGCCCCTTCCCCACTCATGCCTTGTCTCTCTCTCTCTCTCTTTCTCTCTTTCCCCAAAATAAATAAACATTTAAAAAAGTTTTTTAAATGTAAGAACAGTAAGTGATAACTAAAAGTACATGTAAACAAAAATAGAAAATAGAATTTAAAAAATGTAAAACTCTTGAGAAAGGAAAAAATGACTTAAGAGATTTTTTTAATGTGATTTTATGGTCTTTGATAGGAATGGGAATTGTCACCCAGTGACACCCAGTGATACTTTAAAAATTAGAAAATCATGGAGCCCAAAGAATCATTGGTTAGAAACGTAAAGGTATCTATAATGTAAGAAGAGGACAAAAGTTTAACTTTAGAGCAGGGAGGTTTTATAAACTCATCAAGCTATTTTGTTTCAGATAAACAATACTTTTTAGTACAAATATACCCTGTATTTTTATTTGCTAAATCTGGTAACCCTGCACTAACCACAAATTAAATAGGGTCCATGCTTTATACATCCACTGCAAGACTCAGAAACATCAGCAAGATGAAGAATTAACTATAAGATACATAGAATTAATACTTAAACATACAGGCTCCATCAACTCAATGGTTCCATTTTTTCCTTCTCCATCTGAAAGAATAAACATTTTTCCAGTGGGATGAATCTAAAAAAGAAACACGAAATTAAAAAAAACAACAACAACCACATAAACAAAACCATTAAAATCTCATTAAAAATGTTAAAAGTTTGATAAAAGATCAGCAGATTGACCCAAACACTCTTGGAACGGTTTATTTGGTTCAAATTATAATCTTGTGTTACTGTATCTGGTGAAAGGACACATAGTTAAATTTGAATTTCAGATAAACAATACTTTTTAGTACAAATATATCCTGTATTTTTATTTGCTAAATCTGGTAACCCTGCACTAACAACAAATTAAATAGGGTCCATACTGTCTAAAAGTGAGATCTACTAGCACCCATGATTTAAATAGTATGTATCCCACCGGAGGGTCTATTTTAAAAATTAAGCATGATGCCTGCGCCTGGCTGGCTCGGTCCGTAGAGAGTGGCCACTCTTGATCTCAGGGTTGTGAGTTCCAGACCTACCTTGGGTGTATAGATTACTTAAAATCTTAAACCAAAAAATTAAGCATGATTAAGTAAAGCGAGAACTGTTTGTTAGAAGTATTAGAACTACTGTTAGATGTAAAGAGTGAAGTCAGATCTGGTTTGAATGCCAGCTTTGCTACTTGCTGTGGCAGTGAGCGTTTTAACCATACATCACTCCTACCCAGTTTCCCTACCTGTGAAGTCGTAACACCACCTATTTCACGGAGAGGATGTGGGGGTGAAATGAACTACTAAGCCTTTCTAGTAGTTTTCTTTTCCTCAGCTTTCTCGGTTCACTGATTGGGAAGCTTTGGGTCTGCTTTTCATCAGTAGGATGAAAGCTCTGTATGTACTCTTAACACTGGAGTAAGAAAACATACTGATACAGGATCTGGAAGGGACATAGATGTGCTGTAAAACATTGGAAGAATGTTTTATGGCGATGTGACCTAAATGAGAAAACGAGGATTGAGAAGAGACAAAATTGCATGAGAAGGAAACTAGAAAAATAGAGAAGTCAAGACTAGCTAAATTAAGACATCAGAAGGTAGATGTGTGAGTCAGGTCTATAATTTTCTTTATGTAAATACAAAAAGAACCAGAGTGGAGGGAGCTAGAATTAGAACGGAGCGCATACTAAAAGGTCGCGATCCCGCGCCATGAATGTGGCGCCAAAATGGGGCTGCAGTAGCTAAAAGCGTGCCAACAGTCGCCTTGTGCAAAATGAAGCAATCGGGAGCGTAGTAATTTTCTAAGGCCTGTCTTCCTTCACCCTCCCTCACCACCCAGAGGCTGCCACCCGGGCGGTCACGGGGTCCTTCCTCTCGGCTACCAAGCGGGGAGCCGAGGGCGGCGAGCGCGCGCACCTTTTCCAGCCTCCCTACGAAGCAGACCGGCTGGTCGATGAACCGAGCCAGCATGCTGGCGTTGATGCGCGACCTGGGCAACTCCATGACGTCCACCATGATTGCGGTGCGAGACCTACGGCCGGCGGGAAACAGACGACAGAAATTGTGAGCCCCGCGGCGTCTATGGGACGCCGGCACCAATCAGCGGAGACCAACACTCTCACTCCACCAATCAAACGCGCAGAAATCTCGATCAAACTCGAGCTGTACAGTAGAGGGACCGAGCACGGAAGGCTGCTTCCGGAAATGGGGATCGGCTGCTTAGTGACGCGCAGCGTCCCGGAAGTTGCCCGGGTCCTCCGCAGAGTGGGCAGTGGAGGCGGGGCTTGGGTGGGGAGGGGCTTGAGGCTCCCTACCGCGATCTCGGGCCTCCCTGCCGGATTTGACCCCGGAAGCAGGGTGTTGGGCTCCGGTGCGGTAGCGACGGGGGACTGCGGCGCTAGCCTCAGGTACCTCTTCTCGCGGGAGGCGCCGCAACCTTAGTGTTTCTCTTTCTCCCCTATCGACGGATGCAGATGAGAGAGGCGGGACTCGGTGCTTGCCCCGCCGCGGCGTTCTTGGTGCTGCGCATAGACCGTTCGCGTTTCCCCGCCTCCCCTCTTCCCGGTTCTGCGTGGGAAGCGCGGGATTCTTTGCTGAAATGGAGGGATCGGGTGTTTTTGACACCTGCCCTCCTGGAGACGGGAAGTGGGGTCTCCAGTGATCTTACATTGTTTTTGTCAGGCTCTTGCTGCTAGGTGCTGACGGTCGGTGATTTAACCGCTTAAGCTGCGTCACTTACCATTCGGTTTCCCACCTGTTAGAAGAAGGGTTGACCTAATACTCGACTCTTTCTAGCCCTTGCAACCTGGCCACAGTAAGGAAGTGCGAGTTTTCTCGCCTCCTGCGTGTTAGCAACAAATTGATGCTTTTCAGAATGGGTGGGGGTAAGGATCACTGAGCTAGGAGAGGAGACGAATTTAAATATGTTAGATCCTGAGCAGGTGCGCTTCTCCCTGAGACATAGTTTACTTATCACGAAGTGAAAGGGTTAGATAATATGAATGTTTTGCAAGATCCCAGCTAAGTTTTGTCCATGTGATTCACGGACTCAACTCCCCGGCAATCTTCCCCCCCACATTGCCCTCTACGCACCAGGACGTTGGAGGCTTCGAAGATAAAATGTTTGTTTCAACGAGATTCGGGGGTGGGGGGTTCTTAAAACCTTAGCTGGTTCATGTGAATGTTGATTTCAGAGCTTTATCTCCTGGGATTGGTATTGCCTTGCCAGGGATATTCTAGAATGAGCGCTCATAAAAATACCTGCCAACGCTACTGCGGAAATGGGGGGGGGGAGGGAACAACAACTTTTTTTTTATTGGAGTATTATCACTTTTTGGAAACTGAGTCCATGAATTTGCTTAAAGATCCTGAGTTGTCACCATTCAAATTCAGGCACTAGACGGAGACTCCTAATTTAGTCTCCTAGTTGCCTTAAGCAAAGAAGATTCTTTTTGAGATTTCATGTGGCAGTTTAAGATAGATGTGCCATAATTAACTGATACCCTCCCTCAGTGTTTATTTAGCTGAATATATTTGTCTTTTAATTTAGCTGTCACGAAAACAAATTTAAAGGATTTCTTTAGCCAGATGCAGGGTGCATGTGAGTTAGTGTATACAAGAATGGTGGTTGTACTGGCTCAAGTGCATAAAGTTTATATTTTTGTGCAAAACCTTGACTTATTTTGCACACTGTTGTTTTGGGAAACAAGTTGATGTGCGTTATAAAGGGTAAGGTAGGCATGAATATCTTTAATAGCAGTTTTTATTTAAAAAAATTTTTTTTTAAACGTTTATTTATTTTTGAGACAGAGAGAGACAGAGCATGAACGGGGGAGGGTCAGAGAGAGGGAGACACAGAATCTGAAACAGGCTCCAGGCTCTGAGCTGTCAGCACAGAGCCTGACGCTCGAACTCACCGACCGCGAGATCATGACCTGAGCCCAAGTCGGCCGCTCAACCCACTGAGCCACCCAGGCGCCCCTAATAGCAGTTTTTTAAAAAAGCAGCCCTTAATGTACCAGATGCTAATATCATTGTTTTATTATAATTAAAAGACCACTTTCACATACCAATGGCCTTTAAAAAAACAACAGAAAGATGAACAAGAAAATAATTTAAAACATATTTTTGGATATTTTTGGAGTCATTTAAATGTATTGTGTAATACATAATGCACAGAGAAGAGTATATATGGCTGTTATGCATAGTTTCCAGAGAAATTAAATGAACTCATTCAGCTGAAGAAATGGAATTTAGCCAATTAGTAGTTTGTGCTTCCTCAGTTATATTCCCCTCTAGAGGAGCCACAAATAAACACTATCTTGAAATTTGTGTTCAGCACTCTAAGCTTTTCTATATAGTTTATCACACATGTTGGCATTCTTACATGGTATGTTTGATTTTGCTGGTTTTGACCTTTCTATAAATGGAATCATAGGATATATATCCTTTGACTTGTTTATTTTGGTTGTTTTTGAGATTAATCCATGTTGACATATGTAGGTGAGTTCATTCTTTTCATTCAGCTGTTTTGCTGTGTTACTGACATTTTGATTGCATATGGGGCTGCTATGCATGCATATTTTTGTACCTATTAGTTGGTATACTTGTGCAGAGGTATATCAGTAGAACTTAGGATGTGTGTCTCCACCTTTACTAGTAAAACCAAATACAGTTGACCCTTGAACAACACAGGTTTGAATTGCATAGGTCCACTTGTTTCCAATTTTTTTTTATAAATATAGTACAGTACTGTAAATGTATTTATTCAAGATTTTCTTAATAATACTTTCTTTTTTAGAGGAGCCTGAGTGGCTCAGTCGGTTAAGCATCCAACTTTGACCCAGGTCATTATCTCACGGTTGGTGGGTTCCAGCCCCTCATCAGTCTCTGTGCTGACAGCTCAGAGCCTGGAACCTGCTTTGAATTCTGTGTCTCCCTCTCTCTCTGCCCCTGCCTAGCTTAAGCTCTGTCTCTCTCTCTCTCAAAAATAAATAAACACTAAAAATTAAAAAAAAAAACAAACCCTTTCTTTTTTGGGGGGGGGTGCCTGGCTGGCTTAGTTGGGTAAGCATCTGACTTCAGCTCAGGTCATGATCTCATGGTGAGTTTGTGAGTTCCAGCCCTTCATGGGGCTCTATGCTCACAGCTTGGAGCCTGGAGCCAGCCTCGGATTCTGTGTCTCCCTCTTCTCTCTGCCTGTCTCCTGCTTGCACTCTCTCTCTCTCAAAAATAAATAAACATTAAAAAAGTTTTTTTAATTAATATTTTCTTTTTTGTAGTATATTGGAAGAATACCGTATATAATACATATAACATATAAAATATGTTTTAATCAGTTGTTTATGGCTTCTGGTAAGGCTTCCTGTCAATAGTAGACTATTAGTAGTTAAGTTTTGGAGGGAGTCAAAAATTATATTCATTTTTCCACCACTGTAGGGGTGGGTAGTGTGTGCACCCCATCCCCACATTGTTCAAAGGTCAACTATACTGAACTCCAACTAGTCATACCAATTTATTGTTTTATCAGAAGTATAGGAGAATTTCAGTTGATGCACATTTTTGGCAACTCTGAAAGTTTTTTACCCCTAATCTGATGGAGATAAAATAGTTTCTTGTGGTCATAATTTGCTCTCCCTGATTACTAATAAGATTGAACAGCTTTTCAAATATTTTTTGGACATTTGTGTGTGTCAGTGTTTTGTTCTTTTATGCTGATTTTTAATTTTTTTTAGTGCTTATTTTTGAGACAGAGAAAGAGTGCACACGCATGCACACATGAGCAGGGGAGAGGCTGAGAGAGAGAGGAAGACACAGAACCCCAAGCAGGCTCCAGGCTCTGAGCTGTCAGTGCAGAGCCCAGTGAAGGGTTTGAGTTGAGCCTTGAGATCAGGACCTGAGCCCAAGTCGGATGCTTAATGGACTGAACTACCCAGGTGCCCCCATTCTTACTAATTTTTGGGAGCTTTCTGTATTAGTGTGGATAGCAATACGGCGTTTCCAAGTTTTTGACTTATCAACTTTTTTCTTTCTTTCCTTTTTTCCCCCTTTCTTTTATTGGAAGGAACTCTTTTAATATATTTAAATTGTTTCCCCCTTTTGTTTAATATAGTTGAAAAAGTCAATTAAAAATTCTCATTTAAGAATCTTTTCTTAAAACAAGCTCTTAAAGATATTATATATTTAAAAGCATAGTTTGTCTTTCATATTTAAAAATAATCCATCATTTAGAATTGAGTTATGTATATTGTCAGATAGGTATCCAATTTCTTTTGTTTTTGTATTTTTTTTCAGTAGGCTCCATGCCCAGTGTGGAGACCAATCCAGGGCTTGAACTCACTACCCTGAGATCAAGAGTGGGATGCTTTGGGGAGCCTGGGTGGCTTAGTAGGTTAAGCATCCCACTCTTGTTTTCAGCACAGATCATGATCTCACAGGTTCATGAGTTTGAGCCCTATGTTGGGCCGTGTACTGGCAGTGCAGAGCCTGCTTGGGATTCTCTCTGCCTCTCCCCTGCTCATTTGTGTGCTTTCTCTCTCTTTCTCTCTAAATAGATTAAAAAAAAGGGGGGGGGGATGTTTAACCGACTGAGCTACCCCTTGTTGTGAGTTTTTTGTTTTCATTTCAGTCCCAGCATCATTTATTGACTACATCACCATCAACAACAAACCTTCAGCATCACCTAGGTTTTCCTATATGTGTGGGTCTATTCCTGAGCTTTGGTTCTGTTCTGTTGGTCTGTTTCTCCCTGTACTAGCGGTACCAGGCTCCTCAATACTCTGGCCCTGTATTAATTTTTGATGTCTGGGGGGCAAGTTTTTCTATCTTGTGTTATTCAGGAATGTCTTCATAATTCTCGCCTCTTTGCGGCTGTCTACGAATTTAGCTTGTTGAGTTCCATGAAAGATCATATTGAGATTTGACCACGATTGCATGGACTCTTTGGATTGATTTCAGGAGAAGTAACATATAAGGACAACTTTTACTTTTTTTGACCTACTTTGGTCTTATTAACATCTTTCCAAAAAGTTTCATCATTTTCTATAGAAAAGTTTTGATTTTTAGATTAGATTTATTTCTAGCTACCTTGTTTTGGTTGCTATCATGAATGGTATATATATTTTTACTTTTAATTTTAATTTATTTTGAGAGCTAGAATCCCAAGCTTGTAGCTGGAGGTTCAGTTTTCCTATCTTTTGTTCATTTACATTGATTGTGGTTATTGATATTTTTGGATTCATTTTTATAGTCATTTTGTGCATCCTGTGTTCTGCTTTTTTGTTGTTTATTTTTTCCCCTCTCTTGCCTTCTTTTGAATTGACCTTTCAAGTTTTTTTCCTTAATTTCATTTTATTCATTTGTATTACTTAGTAGTTTGTTTGTTTTATTTTAATTAGGCTCTATGCCCAGTACAGAGCCCAACATGGCTCTGATGAACCATGATGAACTCATGATGCTGAGATCAAGATCTGAGCTGAGATCAAGAATCAGATGCTTAACTGACTGAGCCACCCATACACCCCTCCTGTCTATTAGTTTAAATGTTATGTATCGTTTTTACAATTTTTGTGGTCACCCTTTAACATGCATATTGAACTTAAAAGTCTAAAGTTACTGTACTCTGTGTCACGACAAGAGCCTGAATCTCTATTTACCTTTCTCCCTATTTTTATGCTGCTGTCTAGGGTTTTAGTTCTTTTTTTTTTTTTAATTTTTTAACGTTTATTTATTGTTGAGAGACAGAGAGAGCATGAGCATGGGAAGGGCAGAGAGAGGAGGAGACACAGGCTCCAGGCTCTGAGCTGTCAGCACAGAGCCCAATGCGGGGCTCGAACTCACAAACCACGAGATCATGACCTGAGCCAAAGTTGGACACTTAACTAACTGAGCCACCCAGGCACCCCTAGTTCTATCTTGATTTCTTGTAACCCCACAAATTTAGCATTATTATTGCTTTATGCAGTTGGTACCGACTTAGAATTATGTACTTATTATATTTACATCTCATATTTACATATTTACATGTCAACCTTTTCTTTGGTATCATTTCCCCTCTTTTTGAGGTTCTTTTAGTGAGAATCTTTGATAATAAACTCCATGGGTATATATTTTTCTGAATATGTTTATTTTATCCTTGTTCTCAAAGGATGGGTTTACCCCTCTTTCTGTGGTGTAGAATTCTAAATGGACAGTTCCTGTCTTTCAAAACTACCTTGATACTACTTTGCTCTTATAATACTTACTTTTCTTTGAAACTGTGATTATGTTGTAAGTTTTCATGTCTCTATCTGCTTGATCCTCAGTTTGTCTTTGGTGTTCTGCAGTTTTACTGTATAATATATCCTGATGTGGATTTCTCTCATTTAGTTTGCTGGAAGATACATTGTGCTTCGTGAATCTGATAATTCTTCTTTTGTTAGCATCGGGACATTTTCAACCATCATCCCTTTGAATAGTGCCTCTATCTTATTATCTAACTTCTTCTAGAACTCTGATTAGAAATAAGACGTTCTTGTGTGTTCTTGACCTCTGTCTTATAATTCATCGGTTTTGATTCTTTGAATTCTGGATAATTTCTTTCATATCTTTCAGTTTACTAATTCTTTATGAAGTTGTGACTTATTTGCTCTATCTCATTTCAATACTATTTTTTATTTGCTTGTTTCTGGAAACCTTTTTTGTTTTTTTTTGTTTTTTGTTTTTTTGTTTTTTTGTTTTTTTATCAACTCCTAGATCTTAGGAGTTGATATTCTCTTGTCATAGTTTCTGGTCTCCTTTATTTCTTCAAATATTACAGGATATAAAGTATATCTATTTATAATCTATTTTTGACACCCACAGTCCTAATGGGTCTCATTCTGTAGAGTTTTTTGATTCTGTTGACTTACCCTTGCTGTGGCTTGTTTTTTCATTTGTATAGTCATTTTTGATCATGAATTCATATTTCTTGGAAGTTTTGGGTGATTTCTTTGAGATTTAGTCAGAGGGTGTGTTTCTTCAGAGAAGATTCGTGTTTTCTACCTCCCAAGGTGTTTGAGCCCCAGACTTTGTCCTTGTCCCTATGGGGCACAGATCATTAAAACCCAGACTTTTAGCCATTAGAACTCAGCAGTGGCCATAGGGAAAACATTAGCTTCAGTACTTGCATATACTCCTGCGGATTTGTAGACCCATGTCCTTTCTGGTTTCTAATGGGGTTTCTTTATTCTTTTGTTAGCTTGGGCATACATAAAACCTATTTATATTTAAGACATTACCATAAATACTCTTCATCCTTTCACACGATCAGTCAGTCAAAAACAAATTTAAGCTGTTTTACAATGGTCATTCAGTGGCTAGGATTTCAGAAGATATAAAAGTGGCAGAGAGTATAGTAATGAATTCTGGCTCCATTGTCCTTCTTGGTCAGAGCCCTGTGATTGTGCACTGATGGGAATTTGAGTCAGACTTTGACATATGGTTGACAGAGCTGTTGCCAGGTTTTGTCTTCTTTATGTGCATTTTGATGAAAACTTGGGAAGGAGGTAAAACAGCCAGCCTTTTACCTCCTTGGGAGTCTGAAGCAAGTCTTCAGACAGATAGCAATACCTCTTGACTAGACTGTTAGCGACTTGTTAACTACTTGCTGTGCTAGTGCTGTTTTTACCCAGGTCTCAGCACCATGCTTCGTACCCACCTGCACAGAGGAGGTGGTAGAGAAGCAGGCCAGAAGGCAGCAAATAGCCTGGGGACTCCCTTGAATTTGGAGAAAGGGCCTTGTCTGGTTTTGTTTCTCTAGGGCATAACACTGTGCCTGGCTGGTATGTTGGTTGAATGAATTAAAAAGTGAACAAGTGAACAAATGACTAGATTTTAGCAGTTTATTTAGTTAGTTTTTTAAGTGGGCTTCATGCCCATCACAGGGCTTGAACTCATGAACCTGAGATCAAGAGTCTCATGCTCTACCGACTGAGGCAGGCAAGTAACCCCATAGCAGTGTGCTTTTATTTGGAGAGTAGGTAGAGACTTTTGATGATACATTTAGGTTGTTTTGAAAGTCAAATGACCCCTTCCACTATGTGAGGGGACAGGGGGAGACAGCTGTGTATGGACCAGGCAGCAAGTTCTCACCAGACAGTGAATCTGCTGACATCTTGATCTTGAACTTCAAAGTCTCCAGAATTATAAAATATAAATCTGTTGTTTATGAGTTAAAAAAAAAAAAGAAAAGAAAAGAAAAAAAAGTCAAATAATGGAGATTTTTATAGGCAATTTTGGGAGTGAGTCCTTTTGGAAGCTGAATGTGATGGTTCCTGTTATGTGTTAAATGTATTTAAGTGAGCAGCTAGAGCAATTTGAAGACTTGCACTGAATGTGTTATTATTCTTATTTCTATTCATTCTAGGTTTCTCTGTGCTGTAGAGAGTTGTAAAGAGGTGTGACCGTACATCATTCTCCCTTAGGACTGCATTCTCCCATAGAACATTGTTTAAATATGCCCCAAGACATTTGTTTTATGTGAACAGATGCTTTTTGATAGAGTTGTCTGGAGTCTTTTTCAGGATTTTTTTTATTTCAGAGTAGCAACATTGAATGCAGCGGGTAGAAATTAGTATTGTATTCGTTGGAATCTGTGTTATTTAAAGCAAAACTTAAATGGTTTTGGGATGCCTGGCTAGTTCAGTTGGCAGAGCATGTGACTCTTAATCTTGATGCTATGAGTTTGAACCCCACGTCAGGGGTAGAGTTTATTTAAAACAATTTTATTTTACTTAATAAAAAAAAAACTTAAATGGCTTTTTGGTGGCATTTAGGTAGAATTATGTTTGTAGCTTTTCTAAAACATAAAAACATATCATTGTGTCATTACTTTACAGTCAGGGTGGCATTAAAATTTGACTCTAAATTACCTTCTTGGTGAATGAATGAGACCCAAATGATATAAATCATAAGCAAAATTTGGTTGCAAGCTCTTAAAAGGCAACAGCTTTATCTTCTAAATTTCTATATCTCTTCACACTATTTAGCATCTTTCTTTATTTTTTTTTATTTTAATTTGTTTTATTTTTTATCTTTTTTTTAACTTACATCCAAATTAGCATATAGTGCAACAATGATTTCGGGAGTAGATTCCTTAGTGCCCTTACCCATTTAGCCCATCCCCCCTCCCAGGACCCCTCCTGTAACCCTCAGTTTGTTCTCCATATTTATGAGTGTCTTCTGTTTTGTCCCCCTTCCTGTTTTTATATTATTTTTGTTTCCCTTCCTTTATGTTCATCTGTTTTGTCTCTTAAAGTCCTTATATGAGTGAATTCATATGATCTTTGTCTTTCTCTGACTAATTTCACTTAGCATAATACCCTTGAGTTCCTTCCACGTATTTGTAAATGGCAAGATTTCATTCTTTTTAATTGCCAAGTAATACTCCATTGTATGTATATACCACATCCATTCATCCATCGATGGACATTTGGGCTCTTTCCATACTTTGGCTATTGTTGATAGTGCTGCTATAAACATGGGGGTGCATGTGTCCCTTCGAAACAGCACACCTGTATCCCTTGGATAAATGCTTAGTAGTGCAATTGCTGGGTCGCAGGGTAGTTCTATTTTTGGATTTTTGAGGAACCTCCATACTGTTTTCCAGAGTGGCTGCACCAGCTTGCATTCCCATAGCATCTTTCTGTAGAAAAAAAAAAAAAATCTATGGTTTTCACATGTACTGCATTAAAAAGGGATTTTTTTTTTTTTTAAGAAGGTAAAACCTCTTGAAATTAAGATATCTGCTGACTGGAGTGCATCACATATTAGGTGATCGCACCCATCCCTAGAGGAACAATTTACAGGTTACAACGAGGAATTATCCCAATGCTTAGAGTGAAGAGATGGAGAAACCCTGGTTTAATGTAATGGGAGATTTTACTTTCCTAAATTAGTAGAATCAGGGGAGTCATTACTATGCTGTTCTGTTTTTTTATTTTGTTTTATAAATAAGGGGCAGTAAAGGAAGAAAACAGTTAATTCTTACCACTATCAGGATACCAGTCTTGATCCCGAAAATAAAAGGACAGCTAATTAAAAGGAAAACAAACCAACGAAAATCCCCGAATCCAACAACAACAACAACAACAAAACTACACAAAGCTTCCCTGACGATTCTAACAGAGACTTTGGGGGTCATGTTTATTTACAAAGTAATGGAGGAGAGTAAAATTGCATCAGGTCCATTTTACCCTTGGTGAAACCATCTGTATGCAATGATGGAAAAAGGATCTGAGAAGAAAGGTTCTATCCTAAAATTTTCTTGGGCCAACTGTGACTTTCCAAGATGACTTTATCATACGCTTGAAAAACGGTTCTGCTGGGGCGCCTGGGTGGCGCAGTCGGTTAAGCGTCCGACTTCAGCCAGGTCACGATCTCGCGGTCCGTGAGTTCGAGCCCCGCGTCAGGCTCTGGGCTAATGGCTCGGAGCCTGGAGGCTGTTTCCGATTCTGTGTCTCCCTCTCTCTCTGCCCCTTGCCCGTTCATGCTCTGTCTCTCTCTGTCCCAAAAATAAATAAACGTTGAAAAAAAAAAAAAGAAAAAAAAAAAAGAAAAACGGTTCTGCTAGAGAAAATTCCAGAAAATTAGTAATTCCGGATTATATAATGCTTCCATGATAGCGGGATCTTATTATTATGGCAACAGCTCTGAGCGGTATGTGTCTTCCATACTCGTGAAAAGCTGGCAGTTGAGATTATCAGCTGCAGCCTCTGTGGCAAATAAAGCCAGCCGTTAAAAGTCATCAAGTTGTGGTGATCAACTGGAAACACCCCCCGACCCAGATCCAGGAAAAAAACTACAAAATGAAGAAAAAAAGTGCCAGCCTGGGCCCTGTTGGAATCTGCACTGTGAAGTCCTCTGGAGCTGCTTTCCACTCTTCCAGAATCCTGCCTTGCCCGATGCTATATAATTATCAATTCGTAGCTTGAGATCTTCCAACTTTATAAGTATTTTAGGTATTCTGTTTTGGTTAAAAATCATACCTGTTTAATTTATCAATTTGCTAAAAGCAACGATAGGATCATGTTAGGGAAGTGAGTTTTATTAAATCCTATATCTTCAATTTTTAACAGCTATTAGATAACGCACATGATGTCACTTTCCGGTTAGGTAACAAGTGAAAAGGTTCAAAGTGTTATATTAGAGGGCAGACAGTCTTCACAGTGAGGTCACCACCACAAGTCTGTATTCATCTGGGTACGTCGTAAAAGCTGCGCCGGTGTGTGCTGAGGGCATCTGTGAGCTACTCCAGACCAGCAGAAATGGAATGAAAATACTATTACAAGAAGAAAAAAGAACAATGTAAAATTTCTTACTGTTAGAAAAGAGCTTGTTCACCTATTTTTTAAATGGTTGATGGTGGATATTAAAATGCTCTGGTTTTTAGATTTCATTGGATGTTTATTTTTTAAAAGTGTTTATTCATTTTACGCACTCAAGAGAACACTCATGGGAGGGGCATAGAGAGAGACAGAGAGAGAGAATCCCAAGCAGGCTCTGCGCTGACAGGGCTCTATCCCATGAACTGTGAGATCATGACCTGAGCAGAAATCAAGAGTCAGATGCTCAACTGACTGAGCCACCCAGGTGCCCCCTCCATTGGATAAATTATTTATTTATTATTTTTATTTTTAGTATTTTTTTAACATTTATTTATTTTTGAGAGAGAGAGAGAGACAGAGTGCTATCAGGGGAGGGGCAGAGAGAGAGAGGGAGACACAGAATCTGAAGCAGGTTCCGGGCTCTGAGCTGTCAGCATAGAACCTGATGCAGGGCTCAAACTCACGAACCATGAGATCATGACCTGAGCCGAAGTCAGATGCTTAACCGACTGAGCCACCCAGGAGCCCCTCCATTGGATAAGTTTAAAAGAATGTTACAACATTCTTTATTCAACATGTGGATATTTATAATGTGCTAGAAACTACATCCTTTATAATTTTCAATGGAAAATTTTAGATACTACCTTAAAAAATGCAGGGATGCATAATTTTTCACAATTCTTTTAGGGGGTATGTGAGCACTAAAGTATGGTTAGTGGCTTTGAGACTCTTTCGCCTGTAACCTGAACTAAGAAATACATTTCATATCATGACCTAGCACATGCACCCAAAGGCAAAAGTTCGTAAAACATTTTTTACCATATACGATGCTCTCTTGATAATCTTTTTTGCTTCCTTTTCTTCTTTCTTTTTATTTTAGAGAAAAGAGAGAGCATGCAGGGGAGAGGGGCAGAGAAAGAGAGATGCAGGGGCACGCTCCACAATCAGCACAAAGCCTGACATGGGGCTCGATCCCACGATGCTGAGATCATGACCTGAGCTGAAATCAAGAGTCACATGCTCAGCCGACTGTGTCACCCAGGCACCTTTTTTTCTATTTCATTCTATTTAAAAATGTGGTCATGACCCACTAAATTGAGTTTATTTCCACTAAAAGGTCGGGACCTGCAGTTTGAAACACAGCTATACATCCAAGATTCAGTTCTTTGTTTTTTTCCTTTTCTGAGTGCTTTTTTTCTTTTTGGGGGGTGGAGCAGTTAAAAAATCTGAGAGTTGGAAATAAAATTTATGTTAATGCTTCAGTTTAATTAATTGGCTTTCACACTTCAGGGGAGCTCGTCTGTGACATCAGTTTCTTTCCTTGCTCCCCTCTTGCTTATCCTCCCAGATGTCTGCACCTTTCCCCTGTTATATCAGTGTCACAAACCTTCAACAATAAAACATCAACATGGGATGGCAAAACAGAGGCGAATCTTTGGGTAATCCTAGTTGGTAGTCCAGGGTTAATGGATAAATTTAAAAAGAGCTTAGAGACCTCTCTCTTATACAGATACAAAATCTGCCAGAGACTTTACTGAGTCCATTAAGCAGGGAACTAGTAAGATATAACTACTGCAAAAGAGAACTCAAAGTATCACCGCACATTTATAGTCAAAGGGTGAATGTTGAATTTATACATGGTGTAAAACTGGTCACTCCCACAAAGCCGTAATTGATGCCTTCTACCAGATACATTTCTGTGGACAGGAATTATTTGCATGACTATCCATTTTCTACAGGTTACCTCCTACAGAGTTGTAATATAACCTAGTCAAAGATAAACAAAGGTTACAATAACCCAGATGGATAAGCTAGCCAGAATATTCACTGAATTCCAAATCCTTTCACATTTTTTCTTTATACTGATCAGATGCAAGCTATGAAGCCCATTCTGGCCTAGGTTTAAAATTTTGCACCTGAAGGCCACATCCAGTTTGTGGAAGATTTATTCAGTCTCTGGAGTATTTTTACATATTTTGAGTTTCTTGCTATCAGCTAAAGAGTAGATTTTTTTCCAAAATAATCTGATTTCTGCTTTCTCTTGAAATATCAGACTCGGTGATACTGGGCCCACATTCCTACACGGAACTGTGATTGGAAATGCCAAAGGTGCCTTCTGTTGTGGTTTTCTTTTTAATTTTTTATTTATTTTTGAATGAAAGAGAGAGCCTGAGTGGGGGAAGGGGCAGAGAGAAAGGGAGACACAGAAGCCCAAACGGGCTCCAGGCTCTTGAGCTACCCACACAAAGCCTGACACGGGGCTCAAACCCACGAACCGCGAGATCATGACCCTGAGCCAAAGTGGACGCTCAACCAACTGAGCCACCCAGGCGCCCCATGTGTTTTATTTTGTTTTGTTTTTTAATAGAAAATAGAAAAATGCAATTACCACAAAAGAACTATAAAGTGAATATAAACTGGCCATGCATCCTGGTAGCAACAACGATTAGGTTTGATATATATTTTTCCGTATTTTTGTTTTCTAAGAATAAACATGCCTGTCTCCTCTCCGCACACAAAATAGAAATTACTTTCATAATTAACAAGCCTGTTCTTTTTTTTTTTTTAATTTTTTTTTTCAACGTTTATTTATTTTTGGGACAGAGAGAGAGACAGAGAGAGAGACAGAGCATGAACGGGGGAGGGGCAGAGAGAGAGGGAGACACAGAATCGGAAACAGGCTCCAGGCTCCGAGCCATCAGCCCAGAGCCCGATGTGGGGCTCGAACTCACGGACCGCGAGATCGTGACCTGGCTGAAGTCAGACGCTCAACCGACTGCGCCACCCAGGCGCCCCGCCTGTTCTTTTTTTTTTAAGAAACAAGGAAAACTACAGAAAGGATATAAGTAGTATAAAACAAATACAGTAAAGAGACATACTGTAAAGAATATACAAAAAAGATGCTAAAACAGATTATTAAAGAACTACAAGTAAATCATATCAGCCAAAATGACATGTTAAAAAGCTGCTTGAGGTCTATTCAGCTAGAAGGTTCTCTAAGGACTGGGCCAGATGGAGCAGCAGTAGGTAACCCCAGCCTCCTGGGCCCATTCACAGGTGTTAACAGGGGCCCTTCAGACTGAGGTGGCTTTAGATCTTCAGGAGAGAGCTTTCTAGATGCTTTGAGATCCTCTCCATGGGGGAGAGATGAGCCAGCCACAGCTTCAGCCTGGTCCTGTGTTTGTAGTGGTTACTGTTGTTATTGTTGTTTTAGCCTTGCATATAACAGCCAGTGCAAATTGGACTCCAGGCTTTCCTAGTTCAAAACCTTCAAAAGCTTTTTCCCCTGGTTCCTGACTCAAGCCCTCACAAGCCTTGTTTTGGTGAAGGGCTCCTCCTCGCGGTTCCCTGGGCATCTCTCCCCTTCCCTCCCTCCTTTTCTCAAGGCGCCTGTGGGAGCCCGGGCCCACGCTCTCTTCAAACTCCTTCTGTCTCACAGGAGGCTGGCTTCATGCGTACTTAGCTGCTTGGCATTTGAATTTACCACCCCCGGGTTGTGCTGAAGAGGTCAGTCATTTCTGCAGTTTTGAAACGTGAAACAATATAGTCGAGTTAACATCTAAGTCCTGATAAGACAGCCAAGTATGTTTTTGAAAATTTGAAGAAAAGGGAGGGTACACATCACTTTGGTGATAATTAAGGGGATGTGTTTTCATAGTATAATTTGAGATCTTAGAGATCATGATCTTAGTCCCTGAACTTTTACATTTTTCTGTTTGTAATAACACTGATGTTCCTGATTTTAGCTACCACTTACATGCTTAAGTGCTACATGCTCCCTTTCTCTGGGGCACTAGGTCCTGTTTTCCCGACTGCATTTTACATATTTACATTTGTACCAGTCGCTGGTTCCCTACATCTGACTTGTCTGAAGTGGAATTTCAGAAAACATTGTTTTCTTCTCTTAAAATGAGCTTCCCTTTCCTACTTTTCTTATTCTATCACTTTTTTCAGTCTGTCAGGCTTGAACTTTCAGTCCCCTTGTATTAATTCCTTTCCCTCTGTGTTTTGTAGAGTCCAGAGTCCCTAGGCCCTGCTCCATAGTTCTGCACACCCCTTCTTTTTCATTCAGATGTCTCCTGTCCTAATCCATTCCCTTCTTGCTACAACTTTCTAGCTTTTTAACTCCATGCTCTCAATCAGCCTCTTCAGCATATCATTTTAAACTTAATCTTTCTGAAACACTAATTTCCTCAAGATCCTAGACTGTAACAGTAACATTAAACAAACACTGATATGCCACTCCGGATAGTCTAACATTTTCTTACCTTTTCAGCCCTTTCAGTCATTTGTCTCTACCTTTCTTTTGCAGTCTTGATTTCTTGATGTCTTTTTTTTTTTTTTTTTTTTTTTTTTTGCAGTCTTGATTTCTGCTGCTTATCTACATGCCTCTGTTGAGGTCACTCCCTTTGCTGTCCTCTAAAGACACTGTGCTCTTTGTTCATCATGACCCTTCTTACAGGAAAGGCCTTCCTTCTTCTTGTTTGTGTCTGTACCGTACCCAGCAGGTAAAGTTGGGAGTCAAGGCTACCTATTTGTGAAGTCCAGCAGGGTTCTTGTAATTCTCACTGATCCTTTTGGAATCCTTCCGGAGCAAATATGAAGAAAAAATAGTGTGTGTGTGTGTGTGTGTGTGTGTGTGTGTGTGTGTGTGTGCGCGCGCGCGCGCGGGCTTCCATACAGGTATCCCCTGCGTTTTGAAAGTTCATATTATGCATGCTGCTGTTGCTCTTGCGAAAGACCTACCTTAGTACTCGTTTTCGCTAACTTGAAACAAATCTGAAGAGGATTTTTCACTTCTATGAGAAAAAGAGAAAAGTGAAAATATGTTCAGTGTTTGTTTACTATGGGCTATTCTAGAGGCAGTGTGCACTCTAAGCAGCGAGAGTGACCCTGCCGAGCTCCCTGCCTGGGCACTACACTCAGAATCTCAGCATCAAGCCCACCAGAGCTCTGAACTGAGTCCGTGAGCATCTGGGTTTCATCTGCATTTATTCTGTGTGTGCCTTAGCAAGATGTATCCTAAGGTATCCAAAAAAAGCCCAAGAGAGGTTATCTTAGGGTCTGGGAATGTTGAAAAAAATTTTCCATGTAAATTAATGGCAATGGCTTCCTCACTTTATGCCATTTTGGCTTATGAAAGGTTTCATAGAAACACTACTTTCAGATAGCAGGGGAAACTTTCATGTTATTATTATTACAGTTAAATGGCTGTTGTTGATCAGTCACAGATAGGAACTGTAGTCTATTTGATGTATTTACATTATTTAGAAGTCTGTTGAAATGGAAAGAAGATCATCAGATGGAGAAAACCATGTTGCCTTAATCTTTTGTCATGGGTAATATTACTTAAAAGGTAAGACTTAAAATAATAGGAAAAAATAAATACATTACCTACCCTGCCCTGTGCCCCTTCAGAACAATAGGGTCTGCCTTGCCTAGTGATCAGGCTAGCCCTTTTATATGCAGTCTCTGTATACCATTAGAAGTGAAGACACTGTCCTTTTATTTTTCAGTCCTGTGTGAATGCACAGAGAAAAGAAGCATTTTGCTTTTTACACAAAGCCTATCTGTAACACACACACACACACACACACACACACACACACAGTGGTTTAAGTGATTTGAGATGATTTTCCAAATCATTGTGAACTGAACGTTTATATGACATCTAGAATATTGTGCTAATGATGAATTTTTAAAATAGTATTATTGAGGTATTTTATAAACATACAATAAATTGCACATATTGAGAGTGTCCAGTGTGATGAGTTTTGAGTTCTGTTGGTACCCCTCAGACCATCCCTGTGATCACCATAATGGACATATTCATCACCCCCAGAGTTTCCTTATGCTTTTTTATAACCCCTCCTTCCTCTCCCCCTTCCCTGTATGTCCCCATTCCCCAGGAAATCACTGATCTGCTTTCCATCACTACACATTAGTTTGCACTTTCTAGAAGTTCATATAAATGGAATCATACAATATGAACTCTTTTTTTCTGGCTTCTTTCACTCAGCTTATCATTATTATTATGATTATGTTGAGATTTATGCATGTTGTAGCATATCTTAGGACTTCGTTCCATTTTATTGCTAAACAGTAATAGGGATATGCCACCATTCAGCCATTTATCTGGTTTTGGACATTTGTGTTGTTTCCAGGTTTTGGCTATTACTAAAAATGCTGTATGACTTTTGTGGACACGTGTGGACATATGTTTCCAGCTCTCTTAGGTAAATACCTGGAAGTAGAGAGTCTGGGTCATATGCTAGGTGTGTGTTTATGTTAGCACAGCAAGCCTTTTAAAAACTTTTAAATATTTGAATAGGTACATAGTGGTATTTCGCTGAGATTTTAACGTGCATTTGTCTAATGACTAAGGATGTTGAACATCTTTTCGTGTGATTGTGTGCCATCTTTGGTGAAGTGTCTGTTCATATCTTTTGCCCACTTTTTACTGAGTTGTTTTCTCGTCACTGAGTTTTAAGAGTTCTGTATGTTTTCCAGATACACGTTCTTTAACTGATATGTGACTTGCAAGTATTTTCTCCCAGTCTGTGACTTGGGCAAGTGAATTCTTTGTCCCCCATCTCTATCAAGTAGCTCCAGGGTTCCCCTGTTTGAGAACTAGGAGACATTCACTCTGGCGTGGATCCCAGCCCAGCCAGGTAACAATGCTGCTGCTGGCTCCTGAGGGATTTTTAATTATAAATGTTGGTATTTTTCCTGTTTATGAGTGTAAAGTTCACTTATTATAGACAATTCTTAAAATATTCAAAATTGTAAGGAAGGAAATGAGACCAGAATATACTTGGGAAGTCCGAGCAGAAGCCCAACTGTGAAGGCCACGTCCATCAGAAGCATGAGTGCTTAGGGTTTACCATAAACTCCGCTTGGGGCAGCAGGACCGTTACCAGCTTCCTCCGCTTGGGGATTAGGGCTCTTAAATTACTCTCATTTTTGCTGTGGATGGCCTCAGAAATGTGTGGTGGGCTGAGGCTGCAGTGTTTGTTCGTCCGGGATAGAAGTTGAATGCTTGTGTCTGCAACGCTCAGTCAGTATCCGGCCTAAGCACTTAATAAATGTTTATAAAATAGAAAGTAAATGAAGTTCTTGAAGTTAGATGTTGTGGAATTAGTAAATGTCTTTTGAACCTAGAGCTGAGCAAGGCTTGGGAAAGAAGAGATGGATAAAGATAGAAATGGAATTAATGAAATGGATGTGACTAATATTGGGAGCCGTTATATTAAAGTCCAACACAAGCCTCCTAAGTGTGAAGGGCTCCTTGTCCGTGGGGCTTTCTTGATGAAAAACTTTAAGTGTTGGTTCCGAGAGGACTTGGTTTAAAATTCTAGTTGTGCTGTTTAGCGGCCACATAAACTCGGACCAATGCTTAATCTACTTCAATTCTTCTGCTTACACGTTGTGAATACTTGGGTGTGCATGGCGAGATGTCTCTGAGTTATGGGATAGCATACGTAAGACATTCTGGTATAGTGACTGACACTGTAGGAGCTCAGTAAATGTTAGTAGGGTTTTAGTTACTCCTCTTTTCCTCCCTCGTTTCTAGTCTTAAGCAAGACAACTCAATCTGGCTGCTGGAGTGGGGACCTACCTGTGTATTTCAGTGATAGGAAAAAATATCATGTGATAAAGATAATTTGATTGTACATCATGGTGTCCAGGGGCATAGTCTTTTCGTGCATGGAGTGATTTCTATAAAGATACACGGATGGACTGACTTTAGATACTTGTGGAATGAAGAATTATTAGTGCCAGCAGTACTGTTCATCATAAAAGGGAATCCCAAGACTCGTATTGTAAAGTTGGAACGTGATTTTCACATGAAAACATCCTGAGGAGGGAGTTGAGTGGTGGTCACATTGGTGGAGTGATGGGTGTGAGGGTAATTGGTACTTTCGTAAGAATTTTAGAGCTGTTTCAGATGAATATTTGTAGCAAACTATTCTTTGCTGCCATTCTGAGCTCTTTCATACTGTCTCTGCTTCCTTTCTCTTACTGATTCTTCTGTTTCTTCCCTGCCTGGAAGTTTCTTGACTCTTGGAACCTAAGTCATCCCTCCTTTTCTGATGTTTATAATGTTCTAAAAGAAGGGGCTATAATACTATGATCGCCAATCAGTCATACTAACAACAAACTGATGCAGCCTGTATATAGTTTAAATTCATTGTTTTGGGTCATGAAAAACTTAAATGCTTCACTTAAGTTATAACTGCTGTACAAAATACTTTAATTAAAAAAAGATTCTTCGGGCTCCTGGGTGGCTCAGTCGGTTAAGCATTTGACTTCGGCTCAGGTCATGATCTCACGGTTTGTAAGCCCTGCATCGGGCTCTGTGCTGACAGCTCGGAGCCTAGACCCTGCTTCCGTGTCTCCCTCTCTCTCTGCCCCTCCCCTGCTTGCGCTGTCTCTCCCTCTGAAAAATAAATAAACATTAAAAAAACATTAAAAAAAATAAAAGGAGATTCTTGCACTACCGGAGTTTGGTCTGGGTTTTGTAATAACATAGTTAAACTTCTGGGGGTTGAGACTGACTTACCAGAACCACTTTTGTAATTTCCACGTTTGTTCCATTTCTGTTTTGTGGCCAGACACGAAAAAGTGTTGGAAATTTGAGTCCTTCTGTTAGAAGGCTTATCTTTATACGTTAGAACAGGAACCACTTTTTAAAGGGCTTCTCTTTCTCTGTGTTCGCAAAGATCCTTGCTGTAGCACCCCAGTGATGCAGTGAACTAAGCAAGCCACATGGCCATACCTACCTCCGAGGAGGGAAGTAAACTGTAGTCCTAGGGCTCCGTAAGGCAGAGAGCCAGTGAACAACCCTAATGATTTCGTGGGTCTCACTTGTGGTCATCACATATAACAGCTCTTCTCATTGTAGGCAAAATAACTCACCCCTCCCCAAGGGCAGTAACCCAAATTGCCCCATTCAGTCACAGCAGTGCTGGAAGTCCCTTATCGTCCCATCAGGCCCTCTTGTGCCATCTCTTGGTCTGGAGAATTCCTGAATTAAGAAGAACTGTCCCTTATGTCCCCTCCCACTCTGGTGGAACTGGGAAACACCCTGCCCAAACCACTCCCATTCAGAAAGGGGAGGAACTGGAGATACACAACTGTCATGGAGTGGTAGCAATTCTGAAATCCCACTGAGCAGGCTTTTGGGGGGGAACCCCACCTTGGTTTGGAGGATGTTCATTAATTATGCCCAGATTCTGCTTCCCGGGAGAGGCTCCCGATCCGTTGTTCTCTTTTTTTTTTTTCCTTTTCCATTAACTTCCTTGGCTCCCACTCAAGTGGGCCCTAGAGAATAGGCTGTCTTTGGGGGTTGAGCAGTTTTCTCTGGCAGCTTCCTGTCTATAGGGTTGTCCTAAAAATCCAGTAGTCATAGTCCTGTTTAAATCCAGACTAGTAGTAGTCATTTTGGCCACACAGCTCTCAAAAATTTTGTTGGCTTCCCAGCTTGATTCCAATCAGCTTCATGTGTCAATAGCCAGACCTACAATTTTTGCTAGAGATCTCTCAGATTTGCTACATTTCTCATCTTTTTCACCCCACATGTGCCTCCTCCCTTTAATTATTTGAGGGTACCTTTTTTCTGCCAACCTTCAGCTGAAGACTTATCCTCTTCGTCTGTTTTTCCTGAAACATTTTATCCCAAGTGAAGGAATTTACTATGTGCCACATTGATCCACATTGAGGTTTAATATCAGGTGTAGCCGTTGTGTCCTCTTGATTTGATCCTCACCCAATGTTGAGTTTTAATCAGCTGTTCTTTCAGAGGCCTTCTCTGCTTCATTTTCAACTGCTTGGGGTTGGGAAGTCAGTTGCCTTTTCCAGTCTGTCAAGCCTTTGAATCTGAGCTCTCTTTTCTTACATTCCTGCTTGTAAACCAACCAGTTCTCTTCTGATCCCGTTTCTTCCTCGCACAGGTTTCTCTTGATCTTATGTCTTTTCATCTTCTGCATTTGCTTTGCATCTAACCTCGTTTTTTCACCAATTCCACACGAGCTGTATCTCCTTGTCCTCTGCTGAGGGTGCCGAACTATCTCCAGACCTTTCTTTTGGACCCATCATTATATCCAGTAAGCATTTTCTTTGAGGATTTCAGAGGCTGTTCCTTTTCTTTTACTGAACTGTTTTCTTTATCACATGCCTTGTCTTTTACTTCTCCAGTTTTTTTTTTAATTTTTATTTTTATCCTTTTTAATTAAAAAAAATTCTTTTTAATCTTTATTTATTTTTGACAGAGTGAGAGAGAGAGACAGAATGAGGGCAGGGGAGGAACAGAGAGAGAGGGAGACACAGAATTCGAAGCAGGCTCCAGGCTCCAAGCTGTCAGCACAGAGCCCGATGCGGGGCTCGAACCCATGAACCGTGAGATCATGACCTGAGCCAAAGTCAGACGCTTAACCGACTGAGCCACCCAGGAACCCCTTTCTTCTCCAGTTTTTATTCCTTTAAGATTTTTTTTTATGTTTATTTTTAAGACAGAGAGAAACAGAGCATGAGTTGGCGTAGGGGCATAGTGAGAGGGAAACACAGAATCTCAAGCAGTCTCCAGGCTCTAAGCTGTCAGCACAGAGCCTGAAGCGGGGCTTGAACCCACCAACCGTGAGATCATGACCTGAGCCGAAGTCAAACGCTTAACCGACTGAGCCACCCAGGAGCCCCAGTTTTTATTTCTTTAAAAGTTAACTCAGCCAAATATGTTTTCTGTCAACAAATCGGCTCCTTTACCGTCCACCCAGGTCTGCAGCTAAGGGTGTGTCGATCTCCACAAACCCCAGTACACTTCTCAGTTTCTAGAAGGCCTTTGCTCAGATAGGATCTTTATTTGCCTTCCCTGCTTGATTTTCTGGTATGGGTAGAATATTTGAAAACTAAAGTGTGGAGCACTTACTGCCAGCAGGACTTCCTTTCTTTGCTGTTACGTTTCTTTGCTTATAGGGACTGTCCTCAGAATGTGATGTGTCCTCCTGTGTTCCCTTCAGCTTCTTTCCCAGTTGTTTTCTAGGAGTCGGTGTCCTCCTCCCTGAGTGTAAAGAGGAAAGACGCGTGCGCGCGCGTGCGTGCGTGCGTGTGTGTGTGTGTGTGTGTGTGTGTTGGGGGCAGCACACAGTCTTGCCAACACAAAGATCTGCATTGATGGGAATTTAAAGTTGGTTGCGGTGGATACAATCCTGAGTGTCTGAATCAAGTAACTAACTGTAGATGATGTTTGAAGTGCCTTCCTTTCTTTTTTTTAGGTGGCCTCAGTTTTATGACCCTGGCATGACAAGAAGCCTGGACAAGTTTTTGTTTCGTTTACTTTTTCTTTTCCCATTCCAGTGTCTGATTTATAGTTAGTGAGATCGTTCCATATCCTAGGGTTACCTGTTGATTTTAGTTTTACGTATAATAATTTCTTGGGTTATTTCCTGCATGTTCAGAAATTGAGAGAGGTTGCATGATTCAAGGCACGTGTGGTTTGGAACTGGAAGTCTGTGCCCCTTAATTTCTCTTTTTGTCTTCTGACACCAAGAGAGGGCTTATGTTTTTAAGTCTGGTAATGGAATTCCTTAAAGTAATCATTGTGATATATTTATGTTTGGCATTTTACTAAGACTTTTACAGTTTGCTCTGAAGCTGACATTGCGTGGTGTTTCTGTTTCAGATAGCAGCAATGTTTCACTTCTTCAGAAAGTCTCCGGAATCTAAAAAGCCCACAGTACCAGAGACAGAAGCCGATGGATTTGTCCTTTTAGGTGAGCCTTTTACAGAAACAAAATCCTAATTGGATGACTTACTGTTCCTTTAAAAGTTTACTTTAAAATTATGTGATTGATTTTTAATTCTCACTAATACCTGAATTAATTTATGTATATGAAATCTATAAAAATAAAGCTCCCCAGTCACTTAGAATATTTTTGTCAAGTCACACTCTTCTTATATATTACTTTGGCTGCATCCTTCAAATTATATGTGTAAAAATCGTCTCTTTTTTTTCTATCTGATAAGCTGGTCAACCTTTTTAGTTGCAAAAAACCAAAAGTCTTGAAGGATCCTTGATAAAGTCAAGTTCTGTTTTATAAATAGCAGCAAACCTCGCCTCTTAAATTAGCATCTGAAATTAAATTAGGCATCCAATAAATCATTTGCTGAATGAAGTATACTTTATAAATCGAAATATGTTACATAGTGTCTCCTAAATGTTTGTTAAGATTGGTTTATTTTCTATTATAAAATTGATACCTGCAGTTATTACTATTTTGGAGGCTTTAAAAAAATTTCTTTCAAACAAATACTATGCTCTTTCCAAGGCGAATTCTGAAAAATAACATTTCCTTCGTGTGTCGTGTGTCTTTCCCCTGAGGAAGAGACTTGCAGTCTTTGTATAGTTCTTCCCAGAAGTTCTGTCCCCAGGGGTGATGAGCTAAAACCCAGTGTTCCCACGTAACTCACATCCTCTCCCACTCTGGACTTCCTCCCGCCAAATTCTGCTTTTTCCCTGAGAGGAGTTGCATGAACTCATAGGGTATTTGCTCCCTGGGATGTTTCTCAGGTATCCCTCTTTCCAGATTCTGGTTTCCTTCCTCTTAGGATCTCTATCTTGGCCCAGTTAGACCAGGGTCCCCTTCCATGGACAAATGCTTCACATGTCTTGAAAAGTGGAGGTTGGTGCCTTGGATTTAAAGGTGATCTTGAATTTTCAGCCTCGGCCCTCTCAGAGCTGGGTTCATGCCACGCCTCTTTCTCCACACTTTTACAAGTTTGGGTGGGTAGGTCTCTGCCTCTTCAGCCCTTCTCTTTAGGATCTGGTCTCTCACAGAAAGGACACGAGCGTTTCACCCATCTGGCCCTCTTCCATTTCTAGGCCTTAATCTCTGGAAGACCAGACTACAGTTTTTCTTGTGGCTAAATGTTGCCTGTGAACGTCCCATCTTTGACAGTCAAGTTCCGTCAGGCCAGGATCTGCAGTGCGGGCGGATTCCCCTTCCCTTCTGGCAGTTTTTCTGAATCTGCTGCCTGTGTCCTAGGACAGGGGCAGTAATTTGGGTGCTCAGCATTGTTTTCTCTCTGTCCACATCCCCTGTGCCTGAGGCAAAATAGTGAGGCATTATTTGACCAGGGCCAGTGGTTTTTCTGGGGAACTTTCTGATGGGTATAAACTGGGGTCCCATGCACACGACCGCTCCTCTGGCCCTGCTTATCGCATCAAGAATTTATGCCTCAGCTTCCAGGTCCGAACTGGCTCCATCCGTCCCAACTTCTGTTCCTTGAAAGCTGCCAGTGTTGCTTCCCTCTTACCTCCTGAATTAGCCTCACTAACTAAACCTCAGGGATGCCTCTGGTCTGCTTCTTTAAGCATTTCACACAAAACTCTTCTCTCAGAAATGTGCTTCAACAAAGCCTGGTTTTCCAAACTCTGTTCTGTGTTTCTCTGTAGTCTTAACACATGTGCAGAGGGGCGCCTGGGTGGCGCAGTCGGTTAAGCGTCCGACTTCAGCCAGGTCACGATCTCGCAGTCCGTGAGTTTGAGCCCTGCGTCGGGCTCTGGGCTGATGGCTCAGAGCCTGGAGCCTGTTTCCGATTCTGTGTCTCCCTCTCTCTCTGCCCCTCCCCCGTTCATGCTCTGTGTCTCTCTGTCCCAAAAATAAATAAATGTTGAAAAAAAAAAAAAAACACATGTGCAGAGAGCTTTGCTGTTTTCTCTTGTATCATGTTTAGAAATCAACATTACTCTTTTTGTAATCAAATAGTCATTTAAAGGATGTGAGTGTAGTACACAGACATCTTTGTGAGCAGGTGCAACTTTTTTTAAAAAAAATTTTTTTTTTCAACGTTTATTTATTTTTGGGACAGAGAGAGACAGAGCATGAACGGGGGAGGGGCAGAGAGAGAGGGAGACACAGAATCGGAAACAGGCTCCAGGCTCTGAGCCATCAGCCCAGAGCCCGACGCGGGGCTCGAACTCACGGGGACCGCGAGATCGTGACCTGGCTGAAGTCGGACGCTTAACCGACTGCGCTACCCAGGCGCCCCGAGCAGGTGCAACTTTTAATGCTCTTCATATATCTTCTTCACCTGTCTGGTGAAGCACCTGAAATTGCTGTGTGGCCTGCGACATTGCAGCATTTCAGAGGTAAGTTTTAACCACAGCTGAAAACCCCCTGCTGCTGGTCCTTCTAAAATCTCCACTGTCTGGTAGCTCAAAGTATATGGATGCTTCAGTTGTAGCTAGCCCAACACGGGCCTAGTTTCCAGTGTCTTCTGCCTCAGCGGCTGAAGCTTATCTGCTGTGGACCTTTCCTCTTCTAGAAGAGACGCTGGTTTATGAAGTAGTTTTTAGCCGAGCCTCGGAAGACACAGAAACTTTCAGATTTGCTAATTCATGAGGGAATTTCCAGCACTTTCTTACCCTCATCTGCTCTCATGTTCTAGCTGCTCCCTCTGATACACCTAAGCTCTGAGGGGGCACTTTTCCAAAAGCTGACATGCTGTGTTTGGAGGGTGCTTTCCCAGGACCGTCTTGGACTGAGTTGGGTGGGTTTTGTCCCTGCACCGTACCTCACCTGTAACGTTAGTGTCCCTGGCAGTCATGGTGAGGAATCACTTCCGTCATCGTTCCAGGACAGTGATGTAATTTGAAGTCAGCTGGTGGTCACCGTCTTTCAAATGACCCAAGCCAGACGAGTCCCCCAGATGTCTGCTGAGGCTTTCTTCTCCTTCAGTGTCCATGAGTGTTGAGCCCGTCTCTAGGTGCAAAGCTCTACCCCTTCACCACCCTCCATGAAAAATCCCTGCGTGCCTACTATCTTGTGAGCTTAGTTATTCTCCTGAAGTTGTGAGGATGTCAGCCAGCATCAGCCTTGGCTCTCTCTTCCTGTGTCTTCTTTCTCTTCTCATTGATCACACCACCTCCCTTCTTTCTCAGGAACACCTCAGAGACTGCAGTGAAGGGCAGATGAGATCCTGACTCAAGCCAGACTTGTTGGCTCTGTATCCTGGCTCTACAGTTTGCCAGAGTCTCCATTACGGGGGGGGGCAGAAATTCTCCTCTCTCCTCTCAGGGTCTGCGCCTGAGCCTGATACGTAAATACACAAAGGGCAGATGAACAGGAGAGAAGCATACAGGCTTTTATGTGTACACAGGAGCCCCCCCCCCCAAGAAAATGAAGACCTAAAGAAATGGCAAAACCCATGTGCTCATGTACCAGGTTGAACAAAGAGGCCACTGTGGAAAAGTAGATTGTGTGGGGAGACTCAAGGAAGATAAGAGTTATTTTAACAGGGTCTGTTTGTACAGAGTTCTCTTGGCCTTGACTCTCCACCTCTGGTGATAAGAATGCTTCTTCCCTCCTGGCATCTTCTAGAGGGGGGCTTTATCTCCTGCTTTCGGGAAGGAAAGGAGAGGTCAGAGCGCCCTCCTTGCACCTGCTATTTTTCAAGTGCCTTTAGCTCAAAATAATCCTAATGCTCAAGCACCATATTTTGGGGTGGTATATTTGCCACCCTCCGCGGTTTGGGGCAAGTTATATAACTTCTGGGGGTGAGAGGGTGTTGAGAAAATGAGCGTGATACCGGTATGAACCCCATAGCGTTATTGAGAGGATTAAATGGGTTAATATGTATAAAATACTTAGAATAAGTCTCTGGATGAAATGATAGTATTATATCCACATACAGGTGAGGACTGAACTTTTCTGGGTTCTTCCAGCTAACGTAGAGCAGATCTGGGATTAGTCCAGGCAACCTGACTTTAGAACCTAATCCTCTTAACCACCAAGCTATCCATCTTTTTTTTTTTTATGTCATATTATCATTTTAAATTTTAAGACATTAATGACGTTTTAAGCTCTTTAAAATTTTTTTTACATTGTATTCCTTCGTGTTTCAAAGAGAAAGTGTTCTGTTTCTTTTTTTTGCTTTTTTGTTTTTAATGTTTGTTTGTTTTTGAGAGAGAGAGATGGTGTGTGTGTGGGAGGAGCAGAGAGAGAGGGAGACACGGAATCTGAAGCAGACTCCAGGCTCCCAGCTGTGAGCCCAGAGCCTGACGTGGGGCTCGAAATTACGAACTGCGAGATCACGACCCGAGTCAAAGTCGAACGCTTAACTGACTGAGCTAACCTGGCGCCCCATCTTTGTTTTTGCTTTTTCAGTAAAAGAGGGTTGGTATATCATAAAATTTGGCTAATTTTGCTACCCCAAACTTTCCCTTTAAACTATTTAAAATATTGCAGAAAACTGTAATCTCCTTAATGAGGTTGAGGTTGGAGGATGGTATACATTATGCAGTTAATAAAAAAATGCATCAGCAGTTAGGGACCTAGTTGATTTGACTGGTAAAGGTTAGGACAGATTATTAGGAATACAGTAGGTTGTCTTTGCTAAAATTTTTTTTTTATTTATTATTTTTGAGAGAGAGAGAAAGCACATAAGTAGGGAAGGGGCAGAGGGAGAGAAGGGGATAGAGGGTCTGAAGCAGGCTCCATGCTGACAGCAGAGTGCCTGATGTGGGGCTTGAACTTACAGACCATGAGATCATGACCTGGGCCAAAGCTGGACTCTTAACTGACTGAGCCACTCAGGTGCCCCTAGTAGGTTGTCTTTAAAAACAGAGTGGTGAGGGGCACCTGGGTGGTTCAGTTGGTTGAGCATCCGACTTCGGCTCAGGTCATGATCTGACAATTTGTGGGTTCGAGCTCTGCGTTGGGCTCTGTGCTGACAGCTCAGAGCTTGGAGCCTGCTTCAGATTCTGTGTCTCCTTCTCTCTCTGTCTCTCCCCTGCTCATGCTGTCTCTATCTCTCAAGAATAAATATTAAAAAACAAACAAAACAAAAAACAGAGTGGTGAGGGGCACCTAGGTGGCTCAGTTGGGTAAGTGGGTTAAGCATCCAACTCTTGATTGGCTCAGGTCATGATCTCACAGTCACGACATTGGGTCCCCTTACCAGGCTCTGTGCTGGGCACAGGGCCTGCTTAAGATTCTTTCTCTCCCTCTTCCTTTGCCCCTCCCTCATGCACTGGCACTCTCTCAAAAAAAAAAAAAAAAAAAAAAAGGAGTGGTAACCTCTTTTTTTTTAAGCCGATTTGTTCCACTAAGTTGCTCTTTTTTATCATGTGATTATACACTGACAAATGTAATACCTACTTTAGTTTCAGTGCATACTGTGTGAAATATTTTGGAAAACGTCAAATAGGTCAAATGGTAGATATGAAATGCTGTTATTAACATGTTTCAGATTTGGCACACATATATTTTGGTTATTTCTTGGTCCTCATGTGCAGTAGACACATTGCAGGAAAATAAATATATACGATGGGTTTTGTTGTATTTGGGAAGTGATAAGACTAAGTGAAGACTGAGAAACAGTTATATTTATGGCAACAACTTACCAATATGGAGTCTACAGAATTTTTTAGATTATCATTGTATGTAGTCTTTATACATTTTTCTAAAACGGTCAGAGTAAATTATGTTGTTAGAGGTGTAAATTATCTCTCTTTTCCCACTTGAGAGGACCTTTTACCCTGGGAAGGCCTTCCTGCTTAACACAAATAGGTTTCAGGTGACAATTACTAGATGGCATTGCTGAAGTCAATACCCCATGACTTGAAATTTTGGGTCCAAGCAGAGCCTAGGCACTTTGTTGATAATAGGAATATCTGGGTTGTTCGTATACAATTAGCTCACTTTTGGACAGAAAGAAAGCTTTCTCCCTGTTAAGGTTTCCAAAGCGTTTAGCCTTTGTAAAATGTCGAGTGTGCTGAATAAGAAAAAGGGGAGAAAAAAGCCTCGTAGAAAAACATCCTTTCCCTTGTAACCAGTTCCTATTCACATAAGAAGGTAATAGCTATTCGTTCATTCAGTAATGAAGTTGAAGTAATCCTCCAGGGTACTCATTTTACACAAAAACAAATTGCAGTTTTCATTTGCATCACTGGGTGGCGATTTTTCTTAGTTTTATACTACTGTTTAAAACTCCAGCAAGCGTGGTACTATTTGTAATTACCAGGGTTTTCTTGTGTTATGACATGTTTAATTGTAATTTTAAGACATTATCTTTAAGTTGATTACAAATTTACTACTGTAGTGTGCAACCTCATAGTTATTTTAAATTAAGGAAAAGGGTATCTGTTGCCTAGATGTTGGCATATAATTCCTTCTGAAACTAAGACAAAGGCATGAATTGGCTTATTATGTTATAGCAAAAAGAAGGAAAAAGAACAGCAATTTGAAAAAAACCCACGGAATCGGAGATGAAAAGGAATAATTTAGATTATTGTTGTTATGTTCACTAACATTGTTGACCAGTATTGAGTAGAACTTTGGAGCAGGCAGAATGAAACGGGGCAAATACTACCATAGAGATTGAAGAAATTGGGTTATAGTACAACTGACATTCAGCATATGCAGGTGCTTCTGAAAGTAGGGCATAAGGACCTGTGGTCTCCTTTAAACTAATTATTTTGTAAAACTGAATTGAGAATCAGAGTTTAGTAATTTAGCAGCTTGGATTTCATCCTTTCAATATTGATATTGCAATGTGTAACTGAGTCTCACCTAGTGTTTTCCAGTTGAAATGATAAATCAGAATTTGAAACATGTGGGTTATTTTTAAGATTGACCCCTACTGAATTCCTCATTCTCAGAATCATTCAAACCATGCATACATGCTAAAGCTAAACTATTCTGTTTTTATATGGAATGTTTAGATGATCTCTTTGCCTCAATGTTCTTTCCTTTATTCAAAAGTGGAAATATAGCTGTGTACGATAAAAATTTACATTCCAAGGAATGAGGGACAGTAAGTCACTTTGCTTTGTCTAGGCCTGAGGGCTTTAATTAAAACAACAAAGACAAAAACTAAACAGATTTTTAGAGTGTGCTTCCTATTTTTATTCTCTGTTCTTCAAACAGAAGTATACCAAATCTTAAAAAAAAAGAGTGTTTATGGATTAAAAAAGCAACTGATCATATTAATACCTCTTTACCCATGTATCATGATATCCAGAAAAACTCAGATGACACACAACTCTGTGTGTCTAGTGGTAGAATTGACAGAATTGTCACATTCCCTTGTTCCTAATTCTGGTTCATCTGTTCATCTTGTGGCACTTGAGAGCTGAAAGTGTTCAGGCAAGGCTATCCTGTGTGGGGTGTACTGCCCCGCCTTGTCTCCTTGACTGCGCAGATTAGAAGGAAATTTTAGGGCAAAGGAGAGGAGTTGACCATACTGAGAAGCAGAACTGAGCCCTCTGTTTCATTACAATTAATTGAGAGAAAGTCATTCACATACTCGGGCTCAGCAATGTCAATTGGATGACCTGTCTCTCTAACTCCATGCTGACCCTCCTGTGCATCAGGGTGCACTTTGAAAATATACTGGTGCGGGGGCCTCTAGAATCCCTGCATTCTGGTTAGATAGGCCTGGGGTTTGGCCCCGACATGAGGGTTTTTTTTTTTTTTTTTTTTTTTAGAGTTTCCCAGACAGTTCCACCATACACGCAGGGCTGAGAACCACCGCCACCGCAGTTCACTCTCTGTAATTTAGTAATTGTATGCCATGAAACACTTTGAAAAAGACCTCATAAAAATATAGAGTTACAGCTTCTCTTCCACCGTACTTGAGCCATAAACAAACAAACAAAAAGCAAATAAAACCACAAAGTCTGGGTTAAACACACTTCCTTTCAAACATCAAATAGATAAAGAAACAGAAAGCTTTGAGTTTCTTAAAGCAATATATCTGGAACCTTAATTTTTTTTTTTTTTAATCAGTGAAACAATTGGGAAGCGTTTTATTAACTTAATTATACAAATGTCAATTCCAGGTGGCCTCTAACTCTTTTTGTCTTCAGCCATAAGGTATATCTGTTTGACAGATTAACACCTATACACTCACCAGAGCAACTCCAAGGTACTTTTTCTTTGAACTAAACACTTCAGGTAGTCATATTTTTAGTATAGCTATTCGGGGGTCATTGCCTGCTTTACTATGGTGCTGTTTCCTGGAGAGCACTTACTTAGTACGATACCAGTAGGGAGAAAATGTAAGTGTGCACACCATATTCCATAAATGAGTTTCCTCTCGTGTTTCCTTCCAGGCTTTCCTAGTGCTATATCTTCCACATATGAGACTAACTGAAAAATTGTGATGAGTACTTTTATATTTTAACTTAAAAGTTTATTTTTATTTCATCCTGCTAAGGAAATAAAGTACAAGGATGAGAATCGAAGTAGAATGTACAGTGTGAACATTGCACTTCATACTGGTAATAATTCAGATGGGGTTGGAAGACCTAAATATTGTCTTTCTGGTAATCTTAATAATAAGACAGTATTCTTTTGTGTTTTAGTGGTTATCGTACTCAGCGTCAGTTTTTTCCCTTTGAATGTGACCAAAGCCTATTATGAAGGAGAGGGTTCTTACTTAGGATTACACATTAATCTTCATAAATGTGAATTTCTGAAAAATGTGTCTTCTTCCTTTATTATATCATGACAGAATTATGGTGTCATCTCAGAATACCGTTATCAAATAAACTAAGCCAGAAGTGAAACATCTTAAATTTGTGTGATGGAGTCTTATTGTAGTGATCACTAAGTCAACATGCTTGAGGACTTTGTCTGTCGCAGGTGCTATGCTCTTTGTTTAAAATGCTACAGATTCCTGGGCCTGACCCATACTTAGTGAAACACAATCTTTGGAGCCATAGCCCAAGAATCCGCATTTAAAAAAGCAATGCACATGGCATTTCTATGACAAAAGAGACAAGAATATACAATGGGGGAAAAGACAAATGATGCTGGGAAAACTGGACAGCTACATGCAAAAGAATGAAACTGAACCACTTTCTGACACCATACACAGAAATGAACTCAAAATAAATCAAAGACCTAAATGTGATACCTGAAACTATAAAACTTCTGGAAGAGAATATAGGAAGTAATTTCTCTGACATCGGCTGTAGAAACATCTTTCTAGATGTCTCCTGAGGCAAGGGAAACAAAAGCGAAAATAAACTGTTAGGACTACACCAAAATAAAAAGGCAAACTAATGAATGGGAGAAAATGTTTCCAAATGAGATATCTGGTAAGGGGTTAATATTCAAAACATATAGAGAACTTATACAATCCAACACCAAAAAAAACCCAAATAATCCAATTAAAAAATGGACAGAGGACTTAAATAGACATTTTTTCCAAAGAAGACATACACATGGCCAACGGACACATAAAAAGATGCTCCTAAAAATAAGGGGTCAGAATGGCTAAAATAAAAAAGACAAGAAATAACAAGTGTTGGCAAGGATGTGGAAGAAAAGGAACCCTCATGCACCGGTGGTGGGAATGCAAACTGGTGCAGCCACTGTGGAAAACAATATGGAGGTTTTCCACAAAAAATCAAAAATAGAATTACCATTTGATCCAATAATTCCACCACTGGGTATTTATCCAGAGAGTATGAGAGCACTAATTCGAAGGGATATATATTCCCCTATGGTTATTGCAGCATTATTTACAGTATGCAAATTATGGAGGCAGCCCAATTATCCATTGATAAAGAAAGGAATGTGTATGCACACACACAATGGAATATTATTCAGCTGTAAAAACGAATCTTGCCATTTGCAACATGTGGATGGATGTAGAGAGTGTAATGCTAAGTGAAATAAGTCAGAGAAAGACAACTAACACTATATGATCTCATTCATGTGGAATTTAAGAAACAAAGCAAATTGGGGTACCTGAGTGGCACAGTTGGTTACAGCATCCGACTTCAGGTCATGATCTCACAGTTTGTGGGATTGAGCCCCATGATGAACCCCATGGTGACAGCATGGAACCTGCTTGGGATTCTCTCCCTCTCTCTCTGCTTCTTCTCCACTTGCACTGTCTCTTAAAATAAATAAACTTGAAAGAAAGAAAGAAAGAAAGAAAGAAAGAAAGAAAGAAAGAAAGAAAGAAAGAAAGAAAGAAAGAAAAAGAGGAAGGGAGGAAGGAAGGAAGAGAAGAAAGAAAAGAAAAAAGAAAGAGAGAAAGAAAGAAAGAAAGAAAAAGAAAGAAAACTCCGACTCTTAATTGTAGAGGACAAACTGATGATTGCCAGAGGGAAGGTGGGTGGGGAGATGGCTGAAGTACAGAAAGCGGATTAAGAGTACACTTGATGACCTGAGTAATATATGGAATTTTTTGAATCAGTATATTGTATACTTGAAACTAATACAGTACTGTATGTCAACTATACTGGAATTTTAAAAAATTTCTGCTACACTGTGGTCATCAGTTAGGTTATAAACTGATCAATATCTTACAATCGTTATTTTCATTAGAAAGTCATACTTTTATGATTAATTTTACATGTATTTTATATATACATACAAACACGTACATACATTAATTGTATTTTTAATGAGAAGTATTAAGTATACTAAAGCCTTACGTTATAGTGTTAGTGACTTAAAGGAGTCATTGTTCTGAAAATTTTCAGTATTCTAAGTCACATAACTCAGTTCTCAACTTATGGAATGATTTATTTTTATTTCTGGCATCTATTATTTCCTGATGTACAAGGCGAAAATATGCTTGGCAGCACCAGAGGAAAACTGTAACCCTTAAAATAGTTTGTTGATGGATTGGTTGAAAGAGTTGATAACTATGATAACCAGCCATTGTCTGTTGGTCTCCCTATGTTAGGGGTTCTTAGCCATGATGACTTTAGGGGGCTGAGCGGAGTGGTCTGTAAACCTCCTGAACTTATAGACAAAATTTTGTATTTACATTTTTCTGAGAAGGGTCTTTGCATTTCGTCAGAATCTCAAAGGTCTGTGACCCTTCAAAGGTTAAAGAATCACTTTTGTAGATGTTGCTATGTATACCCATGTTTACAAGCCCCTTGGGTTGTGTGATCTTAGGGTATTTTTATTTTTATTTTCTTTCTTTAATGTTTATTTATTTTTGAGAGAGAGACACAGAGTGCAAGCAGGGGAGGGGCAGAGAGAGAAGGAGACACAGAATCCAAAGCAGGCTCCAGGCCCTGAGTTGTCAGCACAGAGCCCGATGCAGGTCTCGAACCCACAAACCAGGAGATCAACCTGAACCGAAGTCTGACTCTTAACTGACTGAGACTTAGCCCAGACTCCCCAGGTTATTTTTATTTTAATGTCAGAAGTAGCATAGTCATTGTCAGAGATGCATCATATCTCATTGGCTACTTTTACTAGTTTGGCTTCAGAAAATAGAATGACTTTTGAGCTAAAAGAAAATCAGGGAATAATTACTGTAATGTAAGATACATAGTACATGGGATATCTGTAAGGAAGTTACAACCTAAGTGGCAAGACGTACAAAAATAAAAATTAAATAACATTACACACAATAATGTCAGACACCAGGTGTTTGGTAGAATGACTTGTACCGTATGCATAGTCCCATACAGTTCATTAGTTTGTTGGTGTTTCTCTGTCTTGTCAGTCTGGTGTGAATAAATGTGTATACTTTTCCACTGATGCATTTGGGACATGATACTGCAATTAGTTTTTTCATTCAAAAAACTAAAAGCAGGGAAATGATAAGAGAGATGAACAGATCCTAAGTTGTGACTGGAGAACTGTTTCACTAGTTGTAGTAAACATCTAATTAGTAATTAGTAACGATAGTTTATTCTTGGTTTGCTTTTGCATGGAGCTCTCACTGTTCTAACTAGGATGTTTTCTGCTCCCAGGCCTGCAGGCCTGTATTTCCTTATGCAGAATGCCCAGCCTGTTTCACTTTGTATCCTGTTCAGTCTCCAGATCTCAGATGAAATTCTGTCTCGAGGTCTCTACTGTTTCTGGATAGCTTGTTCTTTATCTCATAGTACACCTTTTCTCATCATTTATTTGCTCCTTAATCACATAGTATCTTTTAGTACCTCCTATATCATTGTTTTGTAATGTTATTTAAACTTGCATTTTTCTGAATTTTACCACTTGTATTATAACCTCCTTAGAGACATCTTGTCTGCCGTGTATCTTCCCTAATAGCACAGTGACTTCTATAAAATTTATCTGCAATCTACATGTTGTCAACAGGTTTTGGAATGACTTCTAGATCATTTAGTATTTGGTTAGAAAACTTGGTAATGTCTTCTATTAAGGTGTTTTTCCAGTGAAAATGCATCTTTGTTGAACTTATGTCACCTGTCACCTGGACTTAAATTATACTAATTTTAGTTATTAATGCAAACTGAATAAGCATTCAGAACAAGTTTGCCTATTCCAAATTTGTTCCCTTTTCTTCCACACTTCTGAGTATTCACTTCCTCTTCGTGGCCCTGTGTTTCAGGAGAGAATGGCTTCATTCTTAGCCCTGGGAGGTCAGTTCTAATGTGTGTAAGCGAGTAAGGGTGGCCCGATCCACCTTGCCAGCAGTTAGTTTCAGAATGGAGACCTATGACATTTCTGCCTGATTGGATGTGAAGGAAAGCTGGCTGAGGGGCTCACAGGCAGTTACTGGAGAGATCTCCAGGCTCTTCCCCTGGCAGCGGTTTCATCTGGACGAAATGTCTGATGAGGTTGCATACATGGGTGCCACCTTTGCTGAGGGGAGGTAGCTCGGGACAGAGATAACATGTTGAAGATGGCAGAATAAAATGAGGAAGCAATTTGGTCCATGATGACATTTTTGAACTGATACATTTACTAGCCTGGGATCTGTCAACCTCTGGGCTTCTTCCTAGGTGAGATAGTAGATTCCCTCATTAAAGTTTAAGCCACTTTTAGATACACTTCTGTTATGTGCAGCTGAAAATGGCTGGACTGATGTTTGACAGATATGTTTGTAATGTCCAGACTTCATAGAGTTTATATATATATAATTTATATTTCTTCATTTGATGTGTATAAAGGAAAAGTTTGCATTTATGCCCTCCAAAACTCAATTTAACAAAACAGTGTATGGGAATAGCCTTGAATTACATTGCAAATGAAATGGATAGGTTGTCAGGGTCACATGTAAACATTTTGAAAGACGTCCCTAATGGCATCAGAAAGGCTGTGTGCATCCTGGATGTTGCTGGTGCCCAGAGAGGGCTCTGTTGGTGCTACAAAGCAACAATCATATTGGTGAACAATCATATTAACCATTTGGTGATCAGGAAGCAAGTTTAACATACTAACATAATAGTTTGCTACCTATGTGTAGGCAATTTACCATATCTTAGTTATATTTGAAGAAATTGGTTGGTAGGTTTATTTTTATTTCTTTTAATAAGATTATCATTTTTTTTCAAGTTTTATTTATTTAAGTAATCTCTACACCCAGTGTGTGGGGCTTGAACCTGTGGCTCCCAGATCAAGAGTTGCATGCTCTTCTGATTGAGCCAGCCAGGTGTCCCTGGTTTGGAAGTTCAGATTGATGTGCAGCACATTATAATTTTTCCCACCCAGAGTAATAGGAAATGGGATCCCTGATGCATTTTCTTACAAGTCCAGTTCTCAGGAATGGATTACTGATATTAAGCAGGAGATACCTGTGCGAATCTGGACCAAGAATTTTACAAAGTCAGCAATCCTACTAATGATATGTTCTTACACTTAATACAGTCTTAAAGCAGCTCACCTATGTGACTCACATATCTTCATGTGTTATATATTTAGAAACGTACCATTTCCAAAAATGCTGAAGGCGATAAATGAAATTGTCATCCTTTTTTTAAATGTGGAAATTTGGGGGAAAAATTGAAATGTGTATGTTTCTTTTTATCATCCCAAATTTATAGTTTTAAAGTCACTATTTAAAGTTTAAAACCAATTATATGTTATATTTATACTTGAACTGCATGTCAATCATGCTCAGTGTGTCAAATTTTAAAAAAGAGTTTTTAAAGTTAATCTTATTTTTAAACATTTGCATTTTTTAATTATAAATCCAGCTACAATTTATTACATTCTGCTCTTGAAGGGTGGGAATGATGCCATATATAATTACTAGCTGTTGAAGGAGATTTTAGGGATAATTCTAAACAGCCTCATATGTAAATATTTCCTGATTGAGAGTTATATATTCAAAGTACTTTATGTAAATTCTTTTGTTTGCTAAGGAGAGAAAGGAAGGTAAATATAGTATAGAAGCTATTTCAGATAAAATACCAAATTACTGTATGAACCAATTAGAGTAAAAGGATTCCCTTCCTGGTGAGACAGAAATGCCTTTCCAGCCTGTGGGCATCTTTTTATTGCCGAAGGTGGTTTAAATTTACCACCACTCGGGGCACCTGGGTGGTGCAGTCGGTTAAGCGTCCGACTTCAGCCAGGTCACGATCTCGCGGTCTGTGAGTTCGAGCCCCGCATCAGGCTCTGGGCTGATGGCTCGGAGCCTGGAGCCTGTTTCCGATTCTGTGTCTCCCTCTCTCTCTGCCCCTCCCCCGTTCATGCTCTGTCTCTCTCTGTCCCAAAAATAAATAAACGTTGAAAAAAAAAATTAAAAAAAAAAATAAATATACCACCACAAAAATTCAATTGTGATTTCTACCTGTTACTAAAATATGCTAATGAATCTAAGTATATTTTAATATTCTCAGATAGACTTAAATGTTTTCTCTTCCCTGAAAGAATGCATTTTCTTTCAGCTTCTTTAGGTCTCCAAGTTTACAGGACCTTGAAGTGCATAGGGCTCAGTATGGTACAAACCCATATTTCTCAAGTTGTGTTCTGTGTGCACCTTCCTGGAACAGGGCAGAGATGTTACACAGACAAAATTGAATAATGGTGGTCTTTTTACAGTTTGTAGGAAAAAATAACCTGATGGAATTTAAAGTTTTCATTCTGAAAATTTCCTTAACTTCTAGAGAAAACCAGCATTAATTTTACAAGCAGGTATTAGGCCATTAACATGTATGAATAGGAGCAAATGGTAATTAGAGGAATAACTTGCAAACAGACAATTATATTTACTTCTGTGACTGCTTTGCTGTTTGAACATTTGTTAGTCATAGTCATGGTTTTATGTTTTATTTGATAACCTATAAAATAAAATAAATTGAATATTAATAGCAATTTCAACTTAGAATAAACATAAAATTTTGTCTGAAGCTGTAGTTTGTGTGATAGAATTTTAAGTATCATTATTTCATAATGTTGTGCAAAGAGCATTTTTTAAACATATGTATTTATTTTAGAGTGAGAGTGTGAGTGGGGGAGAGGCAGAAAGAGAGAAAGAGAGAGAAAATCCCTAGCAGTCTCCATGCTGAGTCCCAACTTGGAGCTTGAACCATATGAGCCCAAATCAAGTCACTTAACTGACTGAGCCACCCAGGCGCCCCCGCAAAGAGCATTTTGACTTTCAGAGGCTTCATGACATTCACTGTGGGAAGAGATTACATTTCAAAGCTTATTTATTTTTGAGACAAAGAGAGACAGGGTGAGCCGGGGAGGGGCAGAGAGAGAGGGAGACACAGAATCCGAAGCAGACTCCAGGCTCTGAGCTGTCAGCACAGAGCCCGACGCGGGGCTTGAACTCGTGAACTGAGATATTATGACCTGAGCCGAAGTCTGATGCTTAACTGACTGAACCACCCAGGCACCCCGAGATTACATTTCAAAGAAAATGGCAGTTTTTATCTTACACAGTTCAGATCACTTTACTGGGACACAGATTCCTCATCCAGTAAATGAGAGAGGAAATTAGATTTTTACCTCCAAAGTTTTGGTTTGTTTTTAATAGCTTAACATTTCAGTAATACTTTTTTTGATTTATGTATTTAAAGAGATTCACAAATCCCTCAATTTATTCTTATCTTTGTTGGAATAAATCGATGGTAGTAAAGCATGTTCTGATACATTGAGCTCTTCTTCAAGAGGGCGAGAAATCAGTGTACCAACTGAAACAAAAGTCAGTATGAAGGTTTTTTTTAAATTTTATCTAGCTAGTAGACCCAGTGTATCCCTGACAAATCTTTTATTAAATATTTAGGGAAACATTTTATAACCATGCTAAAACCTAAGGGTGACAGCTAGCTTAATGGCAGAGTCTGGGCTACAGTCAGACTAGGAAGGAACCAACTAATCTGCACATGGTACAGTGTGTTGAGCCTTACATCTCAAACACCTAGGATGTCACAGTTACCCCTCTCTACCACTGGGGTTCCATCCAGAGAAGGAAGCAGAGTACTCTGTTCTCTGTTCTTGTACTGCAGGCACACACATCACCATCTTTCTTCATTCTGGAAAACAGGTGGTCTGCAGATAGAGGAGGGACTGGTGGTAATGGAGGCAAATGGGGAGGCAGAGTTCCCATCAGCGAAACAACATAGGCAGCCACAGCGATAACTTTGGTGTTGGTAGCAGTGATGCTGGAAATTGAAAATGTTTAAAAAAATTTATTTAGGGGAGAGTGCAAGTGGGGAGGGGCAGTGATGGGGGAGGTAGAAGATCTGAAGAAGGCTTTGCGCTGACAGGCTGACGGCAGTGAACACGATGTGGGGCTCAAACTCAACGAACCACGAGATCCTGACCTGAGCCGAAGTCGGGCATTCAACGGACTGAACCACCCAGGCACCCCAGAAATTGAAATTTTTTAAATGTACTCCTGAGGTGGTAGCAACAGGAGCAAAAAGACTTCCCAAGAGAGAAGAGTTACTCTGGGTGAAAGTGTAAGAGAAACCAGCAAATGAATTGAGTGCTGTGTGTACCAGCCTGCCTCCAGCTGGTGGGAATTTATATTTACATACTCCTCCTGGGAGAAAAATTGACAGTTTGTATCAGAAGCTTTAAAGAAGTAGACCTTTTGCCTTAGAAATTCTACTTTTGGTAGTTTGTCATGAAAACATAAACAGATGCAGTTTATAGGATGGTATGTTTAGCACAAACCTTTAAGCTTTTATTCATTCTGGTGTAGTTAATATATAGTGTTATATTAGTTTCAGATATACAAGATCGTGATTTGACACTTCTATACACCACCCAGTACTCATTGCAACAAGTCCACTCCTTAGCCCCCGTCACCTATTTTCCCCATCACCCCTCCCCCCACCTCCCCTCTGGTAACCATCAGTATGTTCTCTATACTTGCCTGTTTCTTGGTTTCTCTGTCTCTTTGCTCATTTGTTTCTTAAATCCCACGTATCATTGAAATCATACAGGTCTTTCTCTGACTTATTTTGCTTGGCTTATTCTCTGGAGCTCCATCCATTCATTGCAAATGGCAAGATTTCATTCTTTTTTTATGGCTGAGTAATATCCCATTGTATAGCATGAACCTTTCTCTTATACATGTTTTATATGCAAATCTCTGGAAGGAAAAACATTTATTTACCTATGGACCTTATGAATTCAGGTGATTTAATTTTTTTCTCCTTTTTATTACTTATATGTACCCAATTTGATTAGTTCTATTTATTGTAATGAACATATAGTACTTATGTAAACCCAAAGTCTAAAGGAACCCCAAAGAGATAGGCCTCTGAATCCCGATTCTCCCATAGTTCTCCCAAAAGTAGATGTGCATTTTACTTTACTACTGAAATTTCATTGTGCTTCCTGTTTTCAGCATATAATTCAGTTCACTGAACATTTATTGAGTAGATATAAATACTGTTAGCTTCTCTTAAAATATTTATATTAGTAATTATATATATTATTTTGGTAGATTTAAGGCTAGAGTTATAATAATACAAGAAAATCTCATCCTAAACTTTTCATTCATCTTGCAATAACTTAATAATTTATAGCATTTCTAGGAGGAAAATATATCTTGGGGAAAGAAGTTAAGGAACTTTTTACTTGAGTCTCTCTCATGTTTTCCAGGATGTTGATGATCCTTTTATTCCTGTGTATATCAGGAACTTCTAGTGAATTAGGAGACATCCTTTAAACATTAAGGTCACTTTTAAGGTGAAATTTTATTTTATTTAAAACATTTTTATGTAAGCTGTATCATTTTTAATGGATTGCATAAACTTACAACCTATGTAGTTTATTATAGTCTACTCAGTAATTTTAGTAACATGAATATGAAGTTTTATGTCCTCTTATTAAATTATTTTGCACAATTGTTTCTCTGGAATTTTAAGTTTAAACTTTTAAATTCTAATTATACTGTGAATATATATATAATAATTTTTCCTCTGCATTGGTTTTTTGTATTGATTGTTTAGTTAATAAAGTTAAAAGCACGTGTTATTTTTACATGTTGGTTATTTAATAAAGGTCTCTCTGAGGACGGCAATCTCTCTTCAGTGCCGTTATTGTCAGTTGATCTGGAATGTCTGTTAATGATGTCTTGGCCGAAGGCTGAGTTTTTATTTCAATCAAATCATTAGGCACATGTAGCAAATATATCAGAAAGTTTAATTTTAAAAGAAAACAAGCCTTTGGTTTTTTTCCACTCTTACAGAAGAGCACTGTTAAGTAGTTGGGAGTTTATCTCTGGGTGACATTTGAACATTTTGAAGAAGGAACTTAGCATGTTCTCAAGGTAGAGAAGAGCACTATTGCTCCCAAGCAGGTAAGCGTTCAATCGTTTGTTTACTTGTCAACATTTTCCCCATCATAGTTGATCTCAGACAGAATTTTCAAGCTCAGCCAACTTTAGGATTGATTTATAGCAAAGAATGGTTATGTTCTATTAAGAAAGGATGTGCAGAGAAAAAAATCTGCTAACTTTGTCCTCTAACTTTTTCTAGACCTAGTAAATTGATTTTTACTCTGATTCTGTCCATTTAATTTTTGTTACCTGCTTCTCAACCATGCTCTTTCCTTGTTACTTGTAGCCATAGAACTTCCTAAATATTTAGTCTCAGAGCAAGAACAGTCAGGCTTTTCATGTTCTTTGGCATTAGCAGCTGTAACACACTGAATTTCTGGCAGTGGAATTTTATGGACAGAATCTGACCCCTACCCCCACTCCCTTGTACCATGGCCCTGAATGAAGAAACTTTGCTTCTGAGCATGTGCACCTCGACACGGATATGTCCACTCTTGTTCTTAGTAGACTCAGCTTTTATATCTTTGTACGTTGCTAATTATCAGTCAGGTATCATCTTTAGGTTCTTTATTTTTCTACACCTGTCTTCTCACTTGATCATAAATGTTGATTATAAATTAAGGAGCATTATTCACATTATTACATTTTATGCACTCATAGTTGGGTTTAGTAATGCAAGGGTGTGGAAGAGAGATGGATTGTCAACCTTTCTTTATATGAGGTTCTTTTAACCTACTGTATCTCTGTGTGTTTCTGTTAATACTATTATCAGTGTGATTTGTTTTCTTCTTGAGTTCATATGAAACTCTTTCAGAGTTGAAATTGCTAAGAATGATTAGATTTAAAAAATCATAAAACCAAATATGGCCTGGTTTGTGAATTTTCATGATAAAGATAATTTGTAAAAATTGTATCATATATTAATAGATGTGTCTTAGCATAAAATAATAATTTTCTAGAAAAAAAACACTTCTTAGAAGACCTGAGTGTAGCCACTGGAATTGGCCATGAGGCCTGATTTGAGAATAGAATAATTTGTGGTATGAATTTGGTAAGTAAAGTTGGGGAAATTCAGATCCCATTTGATTGTGGAGAAGCATATTTTTCCCCAGCTATTAACTGATGTCAACTGCCTGAAATTTATCGATCTCAAGGCTCTTCCTTATTTGTTGCCAGTTACTCTCCCTCCTACAGGGAGAGTACAAATGACTCACAAGCTCAAGCTAAATAAAGTACTCTGTAAAGATTTTCTGCCTCTAGAACTGCTCAAAGTCAGATTTGATTAGCGGGCACTGATCCTTGCCAACTGGTTTGCCCTTAATAACTCCATGGGTAGGGCCTGTCAGACCAGACTCAGATGTAGACTCTCTCCCATTTTTGTTTTGTTTTGTTTTGTTTTGTTGACTTCCCTTTTCAGACATCCCATCTGAAACCTGTTAAGAACAACATAAAACTGGTCCCAGATTTATTGATTTTTCCTGGGCATTTGACTGTGTGAAATGGAACCAGCGATGACCTAAACTCGGCGTGCTCAGTAAACACCTTCTCTCCTTGCTCCAAGTTCTATAGAACTTCAGTCTTAGTGTGTGTTCTAAGCAGACTCTAGGAATATTCTTGTGGCAGATCAGGTAATTTTCAGCAAGGGTAAATCTGGTTGTTTTGCACTTCTTTTTATTTTTCATTATTTTATTATTTTATTTTTATGTTTTGAGTAGACTTCAGGCCCAGCAAGGAGCCCAGTGTGGGGCTTGAACTCACGATGGTGAGATCAAGACCTGAGCTGAGATCAAGAGTTTGATGCTTTAACTGACTGAGACACGCAGGTGCCCCTGCACTTTTTTATTTTTTTAAATTCTTATTTTTTTCACCTATTAAAATCTTGATGAGCACATACCACTTCTTGATGATCTGTGCACCTGACCCTTTGCTGGACTGAAGGGGGAGATTACACTCTTCTACAACGGTGCTGATTGTGTAGATTTTGTTTTTTCTTTTGGACACGTCCCTCACTGCCTGCTACTTCTGCTATCTAATTTTCATCCAAAAGAACTGCGTAGTATTTATTGCTCTAACATCAGAATCATCGTGTTTGCCAGACAAGTTGCAATATTCAATTTGCTTATCTCTAAAAGACCGATGAAACAGATAACTTACCCATTTCATCTTGAAGGGTTTCCTTGAATGTATCTGCTTTAAAACAGATAGCATATAGGTATCCTTCAGAGACTTTAAAAAATGGCTAATGTAAAATCTGATCTGAACAATTATTGTGTCTCTCTGTGGCAGTTCTGCTTGAACTTATCTTCCAAAGCACCCCAATGGTGAAGGAGCGTGAATATGCTCCCCTAAAGCCTTTGGGGTGGACGCTTTGTCTCAAGGATTTTTTTCCCCCACAGAGCTGGTGTTATCTTCAACTCATGTGAAATTTGCACTCAGTGCATAATATAGCTGTGATTGTTTTAACGTGAAATGCTTTCTTTCTGGGAGTGCCTGGGTGACATAGTCGATTAAACATCCGACTCTTGATCTCGGCTCTGGTCATGATCTCATTGTTTACGAGTTCAGGCCCCACATCAGGCACTGATGGTGTGGAGCCTGCTTGGGATTCTGTCTCTCCTTCTCTCTGTCCCTACCCCTCTTGTGCTCTTTCTCTCTCGAAGTGAATAAGTAAACTTAAAAAAAAATTAAATGCTTTATTATTTTTTTAAGTTTATTTATTTGAGAGAGACAGAGACAGCATGAGCGGGGAATGGGCAGAGACAGAGGGAGAGAGAATCCCAAGCAGGCTCCATGCTGCCAGCACAGAGCCTGATGTGGTGCTCAAACTCATGAAACCATCAGATCATGACCTGAGCCGAAACCAAGAGTCCCATGCTTAACCAACTGAGCCACCCAGGTGCCCCTTAACATAAAATGCTTTTATTTGTGTAACATCAAACAGTAAATGAGATGCTAAAAGATTCGCAGTGTTTTTCCTTTGTCGTTGTGTATCTTCTCACATGCCACATATACTCCTGGAGGTATTCATCCTCCAGTTTGAGAAGCATAAATCAGAATTCCTTGGTTGCTTAAATAACTGTTTAATGAGACCAGAAGTGTTTTGTAGGAAAATTTTGGTATTCCCTCAGCCCACTTCGTAAGGGCTGTTAAATGGCCTTGTCTTTGGGGGAGTTGCCGTTGCTTGGAGTGGATTCCTTATCAGTCTGACCCTCTACTTGTTTGATTGTCCAAGCATTTAGTTCTGCTTTTAATTAGAAATAGAGAATTTCTGGACTTCAGGTTCTACCCAGAAAGTGTGTTATCTGAATCTTTTGGTTGTCAAGTTCTTATCAGAATCTCAGTAGCAAGCAATATTAATAGTGGACTGCCTGGAAGATAAATAATTCATCCATTACTCAAAGTAAGCTGTATCCTTTTTTGGATATGGACTGTATGAGGATCTGTTGAAAAAATGCCCATGTACCCATGGGCCCAATATTTCACCTACAAGTTCACGAGATTCACAGAATCCTTGTAAACCATTCCTGAATTTCCAGTAAGTTAATCATTTATTCAATAAATATTTATCAAGTGCCTACTCAAATACTTATTGAGTGCCCATTGGCTAAACACTGTGCTGGTGAAGGGATTTTATTTATTGTGAATTGCTATAAGCTTCATCAAATCTTTTTTTTTTTTTTTGATGAAATTAATGAAGATACAGATAGGTCAAATTTCTATGAGAAGGTTGCAATATATAGCAATTCTCACTTTAAAAACTAACTATAGAAACTTATTCCTTTAGTGTTTTTTTTAATAAATATATGTGACTGCAATTTCCCCCTCCCTCTTTGCCATCAGTTTCAACCAAATTGGTAGAAGTTTCAAGTGAGAAATGTTTGTTGACTTTCAGTGTTTTTAGAACTTAGCCTTTTCCTTAGAAGTTGCTTCTCGAACCAGACCCATGTGACTTAACAAAGTCACATGTTTGAGATTGAATCATTGCAGCAGACGTTACCCTCTCTGAATATTTTTCCTTTTTTTGTGGTAGATCATATAGTTGGAAATCCTGTTTGGGCAGTTCAGTCCAGGCTTTTGGACTGTCCGATAGCCAGGTTTTCCTGTGGGGACTACAGCTTTGCTTCTTGGGTTCTGTTTGTAGCGACCTCTTTCCCTCCTGGCCTCTTCAGCCCCTGTTACCGTGACCCACGTCTCTTCCTTAGCCAGTATTTAACGGTGAGGTGGATGAGAATCTTGTCTTAAAATGAACACCTGTCAAAGTGATTTGCATCCCCAAAAGTAGACCTTGAATTTTTCTGCAACATATAAGTAATGAGTTTTGTGGATGTTGGTTTCCCCCGACTGGATGGGGTGCTGATGTCACTGATTAGGGGGAATGTCAGACCTTTCTTAATTTTGTGCTTTTCCTTCTTTTCAGACTCATTTTTTTTTAAGGTAATATAGAATGAGTTTTTTAAGTCCCTTAGATTCTTTTTTTAACTGACGATTTGAAAGTTAAATATGTTTATGCTTTAACCAACCATTCATAAACTTGGGCCTGAAGTTGAGATTTTAATTTCCTTTGAATTTTATAAGAATTTATGAATTCAAAGTGCAGATTTGTTTTATTTTTACTTACATTAAAATAGGAAAATCTTAAACTGTTTAAAAATAGTGGCACCAGACTGACCTAAACCAGGAGCACTGGAAATTTTCACTTCAGAAACTCCCTGCATCCCTAGGGTGGTCTGTGGATGTGATGTTCCAATCTGGAAGGTCATCTTGGAAATAGATTTAGTTCTAAGTTTAGGACCAGAAAGACTATTTCCTTCCTCCAAGCTTTTCACATTTTCCCCTAAAGCTTCACTGACGAAGGGCAGATAGATTTTTCAGTTTCACAACTGCCAGGGAACCACAACTTGTGAGGGTCTACAATCTTAGAGCTCATATAATGCCATATAAATATTAGGTGTTCAGTAAATATTTGAGTTGAGTGAGAGAGAGTAGATGAATTTGCATTGTAAAACCTCTAAACTAGGCTCTGAGTAATAAATAATACTATTTATATAAGTGGAAATAAATCTCCTGCTTACTTCTAGTCAGATTATATCCAGAAAACTATATTTAAAGAGAGGGAAAGTTCTGAATTAAAGTCAAAGTAAAAATACTTTCTTTTCATGAAGGGTGGTGATGTTTTACCCACTTACAAGCCTTTCAAATATTTAGAGATGCTCACTGAAGGAAGTAATTCTTTGCGGGGGGAGGGGGGGGAATCCTCTAAACCTAAACATTTATGGAAAGAAATAATCATATAATTGACACCTGGACCTCTGTAGAGATTTGGTTAATATTTCACTTGTGTGTCAGCGTTTAATTAGCATGTTCTGTTCCGCATAGAGAAAAATGTGTGAGGCAGAATGGAAGCCATCTTACCTTTTAAATATATACATATAGCTTTAGAGGAGTGAACCATATAGTTTCCTCCCTCACTGTGGAGCCTAGGGCCCAGAAAATTCTTATAAGGATGAAGTTGTAGCCTATAACTTAAAACCTTAAGGGGAAACTAAGGTTGGGGGCCTTCAGTTGGAGCTGTGTCTGTGACAGTTTCCGCATTTGCTGAATGAAAGCAGTAAAGCGCACTAACGACAATTCACATGACACTTCACACCTTCAAAAAATGATACTGGAAGCTGTACTGCTTGGTTCTGCTTCCTATCCCTTGTTTGTTAAGAATGCTTCCAGATTTCTCTCTCTCTCCCAGGCTTGTAAATTTGTGTTGCTTTGTAGAGGATGAAATATTTATAAAGTAGCCTTTTTTTTTTTCTGATCCCCTCACCTCCTTCACTTAAATGTTCTGCGTCTCTCTGCTTTTCTGATTGAGAGTTGACCTTACTCTCCTGCCTTGCAGGGTCCTGGCCTTAGACTAGTGTGATTAGGATGATTAACAGAACAGGTACAGGGGCTCGCCTGCCTGTTTATTAGCCTCCCCTTTGCATATCCAAGATCTTGCAGGTGTAGGTCCCACTGTGGTTAGTTCGCGGGAGACGCTCTTTCTTACGTGTGCCTCCGATCCCTTGCTACTGAGGACACCCGGATGTCTTCACTTTCTGCCATTTTTCCTTATCTTTTGTAAGATTTCACTGTAACCATTTTTGCTATTTCTGTGCTCTCAGCTGTACTTCTTTCTTCTATTTCTGACCTCTCTTGTCTTTTATGAATTTCCTCAACAAGAGGAGGTCATGATTAATAAAGAGTGGAGCTGAAATTCAGATTGAAACTCAGGCAGAAAAGGTATATGGAAATATATTCACATGTAGTTGAATTCTGCAGAAGGGATTCCCAAGGTAGAGAAGTGATCGCTACATAGATGTCTAATTATCTTGCTTTTCCATTACTTCCATTATTATGATTGAAAGCTAAGTTTTATGGGATAAATTATTTGTAGCTTGGCTTTAAAAAATATGGCATTTGAGAATATCGGTACAGAAATGACAGGCTATTTCACATTTTAGAACTCGAAATTTCTATTAACTCACTCTTTCACAAGTTGGTAATATAATTGATATTCTTGTTCAGGGCCTGGAGGTCCTGCACTTCTAAAGAAATACTTCAGTACAGTGTTAATGTTACATATTTTATTAAGTCTAATTTTTAAAATATGATATTTTATGAAGTAGGAGAATTCTGGTCTGGAAGGCAGGAAACCTGGGTTTCAGTCACATTCAAATTGCTTTTTCTTTTTTTTTTTTAAGGTTATTTATTTATTTTTTATTTTATTTTTAAATTTTTTTTAATGTTTATTTATTTTTGAGAGACAGAGAGACAGCATGAGTGGGGGAGGGGCAGAGAGAGAGGGAGACAACAGAATCTGAAACAGGCTCCAGGCTCTGAGCTGTCAGCACAGAGCCCGACACGGGGCTGGAACTCACAAGCCATGAGATCATGACCTGAGCCGATGTCGGACGCCCAACCAACTGAGCCACCCAGGTGCTCCTATTTATTTATTTTTTAATTTTTTTTAATGTTTATTTTTGAGAGAGTGAACGAGAGAGAGACAGAGTAGGAGCAGGGGAAGGGCAGAGAGGGAGGGAGACACAGAATCCAAAGCAGGCTCCAGGCTCAGAGCTATCAGCACAGAGCCCAATGCAGGTCTCAAACCCATGAACCATGAGATCATAACCTGAGCTGAAGTTGGACACTTAAGTGACTGAACCACCCAGGCGCCCCTTTTTAATCATTTCTTAAAATTTCCAAATGAACAGCCCTCAAGGACAAAAATGAAAGGCACCTGTTTTCGTTTATTTATTTATTTATTTATTATTTTTTTTTTACTGTTTGTTTATTTTTGAGAGAGAGAGAGAGACAGAGTGCAAGTGGGAGAGGGGCAGAGAGAGAGGGAGACACAGAATTTGAAGCAGGTTCCAGGGTCTGAGCTGTTAGTACAGAGCCCAACGTGGAGCTTGAATCCATGAACTGTGAGATCATGACCTGAGCTGAAGTCTGACAATCAACTGAGCCACCCAGACTCCCTGAGAGGCACCTATTAATGCATTAGACAGATATTTTAAAAATAACCTGTAAAGTGATTTTCTTTAAATTGAATCTTATTTTTCCACTGACCTCTGTTATAATCTTTGAAATATATTACTGTGAGTAAAATTTGATCCTAATTCGAGCTGTGAGACTACCCACCCTACCTGACCATGAGTACCCCGTTTTCTTTTCTGTAAAAAATGCTCACAGACAAAGCAAATAGTTTGTGTTGATGAACAGTTGCTATGCCCACCTGTACAACTTCCCTTTTCTAGATGCAGGGGAAAGGCACTTGGTTTTTGCTTATATTTATTCTTCAGTTCTGTTGGAATATAAATTGATTATGTGTTCTTTGAAGCCATAAGACTAGCCACAGCAGAATTTCAAGAGAATGCCATCAGCCAGTCTTCTGGTAGCACTACACTAAATTTACTGCCTGCTTTTGAAATTCTTCCTTGCCAAACTTTGAGTGAATGACTCTTCATATAATTGGGCACAGATGTAGTTTATTTTATTTGCCAAAAATAATTACTGTGGCTCACTAAAATGGCGATTAAAACCCACTCAGTGTTTGTAACTCTTTTTTTCTAAGAGTTTGGAAATGTGCCTAAAATGAGGGTTCTCCAGTAAGAATCATGTCAGTTCCTGAGAACAAACTGAGGGTTGATGGGGGGTGGGAGGGAGGGGAGGGTGGGTGATGGGTATTGAGGACGGCACCTTTTGGGATGAGCACTGGGTGTTGTATGGAAACCAATTTGACAATAAATTTCATATATTAAAAAAATAAAAAAATAAAAAACAATAAAATCTAAAGCTCTCTAAAAAAAAAATCATGTCAGTTCCTTGAATTACTGAATTACAAATTCCTGTTCTTATATAAGGTTGCCGCTTAAACCAGCCTTTCATCAACATTTAGAATGAAGAACCAATTTTCACTCCAATTTATTTCACCTGTAGAAATTGTAACTTTTTTAAAAGTGAAGCACCGATTTGTTAGGACTCTTAATTTTTCATTTATTAAATACAAAGAACAATAAACTTTGTCCACCGTATGGATGTAACCACATACGTGGCAAGAAATAGCTGTCAGCTGTCAGCACAGAGCCTGACGCGGGGCTCTAACCCACGAGATGTGAGATCATGACCTGAGTCGAAGTTGGATGCTCAACCGACTGAGCCACCCAGGCCTGAAACCATCCCAGAGTACAGCTGCCTACAGTGCAGATGATTCCAAGAATTTGTCTTAACCAATTCAGAGGCGGAGGGTGAGCCCCTGAGAGATTGTTCTTTATTTTATTTTATTTTATTTTATTTTATTTTATTTTATTTTATTTTATTTTATTTTATTTATTTATTTATTTATTTTTTTTAACGTTTATTTATTTTTGAGACAGAGAGAGACAGAGCATGAATGGGGGAGGGTCAGAGAGAGAGGGAGACACAGAATCCGAAGCAGGCTCCAGGCTCTGAGCTGTCAACATAGAGCCCGATGTGGGGCTCGAACTCACGGACCGCGAGATCATGACCTGAGCCAAAGTCGGCCGCTTAACCGACTGAGCCACCCAGGCGCCCCGAGATTGTTCTTTTTTTGTTTGTTTTTACTTATTTCTTGTTTGGCCAGTGAGATGTTTAATTATGTTTTAATATAATTACACACACCTACTTTAGAACGGCAGTTCTCAAGGAGATACTTCCATGGACTCCATGAAGCCTTCCTTCTTCCAAGTGCATTATCTGTGTGACCCTGGGTTTTAACATACTTCAGCCAAACAGTGGATCACAACAGCCTGAATGCAGAGGCAGATAGGAGAATCCAGCTGTCCACTCTTAAGCCAAAAATTAAAAAAGATTTCAGGGGCCCCTGGGTGGCTCAGTCAGTTAAGCGTCTGACTTCAGCTCAGGTTGTGATCTCACAGCTTGTGAGTTCGAGCCCTGCGTTGGGTTCTGTGCTGACAGCTCAGAGCCTGGAGCCCGCTTTGGATTCTGTGTCTCCCTCTCTCCGCCCCTCCCCTGCTCACACTCTGTCTCTCTCTCTGTCTCCAAAATTAATAAACATAAAAAAAAGTTTAAAAACACCCAAAAATTAAAGGAGATTTTCACAAATATAAGATGCCTGTCTTTCCACTACATTTGTGTATTTTAATATAGTCATTTTTCATAAAAACATGCTATTTATGTTAACATGCAAAATGTAATTTTAAGTGAATTAATATATTTAAAATTTCTGTTTTGATTTCTAATATGATAAAATATCAATAGATATAACTGACACAAATAAAAGCTCTTTGATGTCCTCAATATTTTTGAGAGCATAACACTGGTCTTGAGATCACAAAGTTTAAGAACTGATGCCTTGGTGGGGGAGTCGGGGTGGAGGTGGCGCCCCGGTGGCTCAGTGAGTTAAGTGTCTGACTCTTGGTTTTGGCACAGTTCGTGGGATTGAGCGCCGTGGCAGGCTCTGTGCTGACAGCATGGAGCCTGCTTGGGATTCTCTTTCTCCTCTCTCTGCCCTTCCCTACCCTCTCTCTCATAATAAATAAATATTAAAACATTTTTTTAATTAGTTAGTTAATTAAAAATAAATTTTAAAAAGTACTGTTGCCTTAGAGAATGCTTCTATACCAAAATGTCAGTTTAATTTACAGTTTTTAATCATGAAATGGTCATCAATTGAAAAAAATGGTGCTGTGTTTTATTTGGGTAGGAGTAAAATAGGGAAGATGAAACTGATCTTGAACAGTGTTCATTTTCTGGATGGAAAGAGAGTGTGGCCTGAGCCAGCATGCAGGTCCACATGCAGAAGAGAAATGATACCACAGGAGCCACATAACTCAGCACTGCTGACGTTCTCTCTGACCTTTTTATTATTCTGAATTGAAAGGAGCTCCTATTCTCACATCTTGCAAACCAGTCTTTCTTTTTAAAACCTTTATGCAATGGTAAGAAGAGATCTCTGCTTAGACCAGCTCCAACCGAACTGCATAAAATAAGAAATGAGCATAGAGGGCCGTCTGGGTGGCTCAGTCGGTTAAGCGTCTGACTTCGGCTCAGGTCATGATCTCCTGGTTCGTGAGTTCGAGCCCCGTGTCTGGCTTTGTGGTGACAGCTCGGAGCCTGGAGCCTGCTTCAGATTCTGTGTGTGTGTGTGTGTGTGTGTGTGTGTGTTGCACTTTCAGGAGGATTGTAATGAAGTTTATATAAATGATGCACTACAATTTTTTTTTTCAGGAAAATTAAGATTGTGTTTTGGAAACATAACTGGCTGATAAAAAGTAGGATCTTTGCAGTTTTTAATCATAATAACCACCTACATTATTAGAGTGCTTTGAAGTCCTCCAATGAATGAAATCAATGAAAGTAACTTCAAGTGTTCCAAGAAGGTACTCACTCAAGTTATGTTGTAAACATAATGAAATGTGTAGGGTAAAGTAAATATGATTGGATTGGGTCACATGCTTTGTGCAGTGTTCACGTTCAGTTTGTTCATCACAGAATGCTTAATAGGTGTTTTATATAATCATCTGGCTCTAAGTACTGTACTTATCTAATGCATTACTTTGATAATCATTTGAGTATTTCCATTTTAAGGCAATGAATTAAAATTCAGGCTTAAACTGCTGAACATATTTAAAAACAAAAAGTATCTGTGCCCTGTAATCTATTATTAAAAATCTGTGTTGCTATTTTGCATGGAACAAAACTAGATGAAATCAGTGTTCCCTAGAATAAGCTGTGAAAGTCAGCATTCGAAGTTCTCATGGAGTCTAGGTGTTCAAAAGAGTAGATGATACCCAGTAGTGTTTGCGTGTGGTGTGTGATTTTGGGAAGAGAGTGAGTAGGGATTAATAAAAATATGTAAAAGCCATGTTGAATCAGACCAAAAATCAGATGATCTTTTTGAAAAGAAAAAAAAAATCATCAAAAAAGCCTACAAAATGAATGATTGATGTAGGGTTGAGGAAAGGCTAGAAGAGGTGGAGACAGTGGGGCCTGTCATGTTAGCACACTTGTCAGCATTGCTGGTTAGAGGCCATGCGATGGGAAGAGAGAAGGACAAGTTCAAGAAGTATCAGCAGAACATAGGAATTGCACAAGGTTTAGTGATTCTAATAAGAAAAATTAAAACTAATATAACAATGGTAACAGTATGTGTATGATTTTTTTTTTTAAATAGGCTTCGTGTCCAATGCAAAGCCCAATGCAGGGCTTGGTTGGACTCACAACACTGAGATCAAGACCGTGAGATCAGTACCTGAGCTGAGATCAAGAGTCGGATGCTTAAATGACTCAGCCACCCAGGCGCACTGACTGTTTTTGGTCTTTTTAAGCACTTTCCGAAGCTTCAATTAAATTGTAGCTAAAAACGTTAGGTATTGTTATTTTTTAGAGTTGGGGAAAATGAGGTACACGAAGCTTAAGTAACTCATCTAAAGACACACACTGAAAATAACCATGATGACACATGATCTTAACTCATTTTATCTTCATAGCAGCTCTAAGAACTTAGTACTGTTATCCCCAACTCACAGATGGGGAAGCTAATTGTGAGAGAAGTTGAATAACTTGCCCAAGATTGCACAGTTAATAAGTGCCAGAGCTGGGATTTTAAACTAGATTGCCTGAGTCTGTGCTCTTAACCAGTATGTTCTCCATCCTGTGTGTTGTTTCTGTTATTTTTGGATAGACCATCTTAACTTAGATTTAAAAAATAATCCAATACAGTACAAACATTTGCAGTGGTGCCTAAGATCTTAGCAGTGGCCCAGGGAGATGACAGCAAATCGTTCTTATTGCCAGGCTTATGTTTTTGTCTCATTCTTATCTTTGAAGTTAAGTCATTTTTAGTCGGTCCCTAGAAACTGTAACGTGACTGTGTCAGGGCACTTATTAATTAGTATTGAGGAGTTTTTTCTCATTAGAAATACATAACGATAAATGCTAGCATTCTTTGGATAGGAGGATTATTATTTCTACACATATTTGAGGAGTTGGGATAAATAGGCAAAAATCAATTTTTGTGGCCCTTTGTGAATATCAGTCTGTACAGCAAAAAGTATACCCACCATGTTTGTTGGCCTGCGTATAAAATTAATATGGAATGGATTTGGTCATTAAATTATTGTTACTTAGAAGACGAGAAAATACCCTTCTGGGAATCAAATTAAATCTGTAACTATGGCACTTTTCACTTGCCTTGAATGACTTCCCTGGAAATCAGAAGCCTTGTGTTCCGCTTCTAGCACCATCATCAATGTTACCTTTGGTAAATCATTTAAACATGCTAAACGTATGTTCCATTTGGCACTGGGAATGCCATATGCTCTCATGTTGCCTAAATGCGATTTTGCAAAAAGTGAAATTGATTTTAAAAGAGGAATATGCACAGCGATTCTATCACCTGTTAAGCAGAATGCATTGTGTGCTTCATAAATCTAATAAGAGAATAGATGATAGTTTGGAACTTAAAAAAAAAAAAGACCTCTTTAGTTTTATAGGTTTCAGAATTCAGCTTAATTTTGCCTTAAAACTATTCTTACTGTTAACATCTAGTGCTTTTAAAAAATCAGCCAAGATATCTTTGGACATTTACATTCTTTTTCTGTTCACAAATGTCATTAACTTGAAATATAAAGATGCTTTCTAAGGAAACTGGTCTGCCTAGCCAGATCTTTTAATGTAGTTATTTTGCGATCTGAGCTGCAAAACCCAAACACGGAGGCTGCCTTCCACAATGCCTTGTTGCCCAGACAGTGATGTCATGTTTTAAGCATGTTTAGTTTGCAAAGGTCCTGCTTTTGATCCGTTAGTTGTCACTTTTTTTATGCAGCTCCTCCTGAATTACAAAGGTACTGAGAGTAATTTGCTTCATTAAGGTCTGTTGCTGACACTGTTGTATTTCATTCCTCATTCTTCTCCTCGCCTCCTTCATTAAGACCTTATTCAAATTTGGATCCTGGTTCTACTGCGACATCCACGCCATTATCATCTAAATAGCAATTACATATTCAAAAACAACAGCTTCTCCTTAACTGTCTGTAACTTAACATTTTACATAGATTCAAGTGGGAATTAAGAGTAAAATGAATCTTTTCTTCGTGATTTACAACCCTCCCTTTCACCCTTGATTTACTAGTTAATGTTGAATAAGCTGCTTGTAGACGAAGGAAGACAAAATTATTGATTGCTCAGCTTGAGTTTGTAGAGGTATATGTATTATAAATTGTTTCTATACTAAACAGGCACCCAAAGGACAGAGACCCTGATTTAATCACCCACATATTTGCTAGACAGCATTTACCATTTTGGATATAATGGGACCAGGTTTAATGCTCTATTAAGGAATTAATAGTTATCTTTTACAAACTGCATGCTTTATAACTTGAAACATTTAAAGGAAACCTTTTAAAATGAGTCAATATATTTGTCCTTTGTAGGATAGAACTCAAAAGTAGATGCAAATTCTACTACTAATATAACAATATGCTTTCGTATGTTTTGGCCGTCTTAAAATTTTATAGTCAGTACACACTAAGCTGATTTGACTGAAATGAGTACCCATGGAGACAAAGTGTTTCAACAGATACAGTGGGCATAAATATTAGGATTTTTTTTTTTTGCCATTAAATGTGGTTAAAAGAAAGAATGCAAAATACCAAATACACATGTGTATATTGTGTAATACAAATATAGGCAGTTATGGATCTCTTTTATGAATTTCTTAACCAGCAGAGAGAGAGACTGTGTGTGGGTTTGGGAGGGAGGGAGGGAGAAGTGAGGTGAAGGTAAGAGAAGGGGAGGAGAAACAGAGCCCTAACCTTAAAAATGCTAATTAACTTGGTGTGCCTGAGTGGCTCAGTTGGTTAAGCTTCCAACTTTGGCTCAGGTCATGACCTCACAGTTTGTGAGTTCGAGCCTCGGGCCCTGGGCTGACAGCTCAGAGCCTGGGGCCGCTTCAGATTCTGTGTCTCCCTCTGTCTGCCCTTCCGCTGCTTGCATGCTGTCTCTCACATTGTCTCAAAAATAAATAAACATTTAAAAAGAATGCTAATTAACTATTCAATACCCTGTCTTTTGGCACCTTGCATAATAATTCCTCACCTATTTTACAAATTTCTTATCATGGTTAAGGAATGTTCTTTCCTATTTGTCTGAAATGAACCTCTATTTTTTTGTTTCGCTATCCATATTCTCAAATTTATCAGAATTATGTATGTGTGAATACTGATATCATGCTCGGGGTTACTTGCAATGTAGATTTAAGTGATACTAACTTGTGTGGATGTGAACAGTTGGAAACTGGCTCAGTTGTGGTCTTAACCAATGAGAGTCCGGAAGACTTACCCTTTGTTTACCTCACCATCTTTTGTGAAGATAAGCCCTGAGGGTAAACTGGATTGGCCAGAGGTCAGTGTTCATTTAAAAAATCACCAACCAAGTTGGGTAGAATGCTGTAAAACAAAGCAGAAGAAACTCTAGAGAGAAGGTGAACGAACCATTGGGAGACTTAGAGCTGACAGGTCAGGCACTGAGTCTGCAGGGACAAAGCTAGGTGTGTAGGTTAACTAGAGTTTGCTTAGAAATCGTTTGTCCCAAACAAGGGTCTGTTGATGTGTCCCTATATTACATTTTGTAATGCTGTCTTGTGACCAGCTGGAGTTAAGGTCATTAAAGTGATAGATCTGACCAGATATTATCGTTGCCTCTTGCTTATGCTGTCTTAGTCCCTTTGGGCTGCTATCGCAAAAATACCATAAACCCGGCGGTCTGTTTTGAGTAATTTTTGTATAAAGTGTTAGACCTAAGTCAAGGTTCTTTCTTCTTTTCCTTTTTTTTTTTTTTTGTTTTCTTTTTGTTTTGTTTTTGTTTTTGTTTTTTTTGGGGGGGGTGTTGGCTACAAATATCCAATAACAATGTTGCTTTTAATGGTAAAACAAAGTAAAGCACATGTTCATCATCAGAATAGATCTATAATCTGTGGTTTATTTGTACAATGCACTTTCATGCAAAAACAAAGCAACTCAAGGTACATGCAGCAATATGGATAAATCCCAGATAAATAAATGATGTGGAATGAGAAATGCGAATTGCTAAAGAGTATTGTATATACATTGTCATTGTGATTGCACTTATATGGTTCTGAAACATTAAACTAGGGATATAAACAAATATGGTAGCACTATTAAAACAGAATAAGAAACACAGAATTTAGAGAGAATTTACCTCTGAAGTGGGGGGAAGGGAGAGTGAGATAGGGTGACTTCATGGTTAACCATAAATTCTATTTCTTAAATTGAGTGGTGGGTATGTGGGTGTTCACTTTGTTGTCATTCTGAAAATGTTTTCTTTTTAAAGATTGTATGTTCTGTTTGTTGCCAGTATAAAAACATGTAGATTTTTGTGGCAACCATCTTGATGAAAGTTTTAATTCTAATAATTTAGGTTCTTCTGGATTTTCTAAGTAGGTAATCATAAACATTAAATAATTTCAGAGTTTTGTTTCTTTCCAATCATTAAGGCTTTTATTTTTTATCTCATTGAGTTATCTAGGATCTCTGTCAAGTATGTTGAAATGTGAAAGCAAGCATCTTTTTTCCATTTTTGATTGTGAAGAGAATGCTTATAATGTTTACGGTGTTCAACTAGTAAATACAGTATATACTGTTTATCAGGTTACTCTTAATTTGTTTTTTTTTATTATAAATTGGCAGTGTTATCAAATGCCTTTTTTTAGATCCCTTGATCAAGTAACTTTTTGCTTTAATCCTTAATGTATAAACAACTTTGCATTCCTCAAGTAAAGTCAAAGTATATTTTATTTTTGATATTTTTAAAAATAAATTATTGGATTCACTTAGCTTATATTTGGCTTGAGGTTTTTGCAACACATTTTTATGAGTGAGATTTGTAATTTTCCATTCTTGTGCTGTCTTTGAAAAGTTTGGTTAAGGGTTACATTAGACTCATTAAATGGAGTGGGAAGTGTTCCTTATTTCTAAACAATTTGTTGGAAAAATTTGTATAACATTTGATTTTATTAGAATTCACTTGCAAAATTTTCTGGGCCTGGTGTTTCCTTAGTGGGTAGCTTTTTATCTACTGAATGAATTTATTAATAATTATTGACTAGTCTACGGAGTCAATATGGTTAAGTTATAGTTTCAATGGAGATCGCTCATTTAAAAAAAAATTCACAATTTATTGCCAGAGAGATTTTAAAATAACATCTTTTTTTTTTTAATCTCCGGGATTTTTGTTGTTATGTTGGATTTCTCTCCCGAATATTGTTTGCTTGTTCCTTTCTATTTGCTTAGTCTTTTCAAAGATTGACTTTAGAATTTATCGTCCTCTTTATTGCATTGTTATATCCTATTTCATTGTTCTTTTGTTTCTAACTAAAATTTTTTTCATTTTCTTTGGGATTTATTTTGTTAGTCTCATTCTGACTTCTTAGGCTGGTTGCTTACTTTAGGCTCATCAATTTTTAGCTTTTTAATATTCTAATATATTCATTAAAATGCTCTGTATTTCCCTTCAAATGCAAATTAGCAGCCTCCAAATTTAATTTGTATTATTTCCACTAGTTTTCAGTTTTATATATTTTTCACTGTCTATACTTCATTGCTGAGTTGTTTAAAAATATTTTAAGATTTCCAAGTATATGAGATGTTTTGTTTTGGTTATATTTTTGGTGAAGGTTTTTAATTTAATGCATTGTGGTCAGAGAATGTGGGCCAAATGATAATCTTTAAATGTGTTGAGATTTAATTCACAGCCTAGTACATGACATTTATAGAATATTTTGGGAGGAAAGGGATAATTTTTAACTTTTGTGAGGATAAATTCTATTTTGATGGATTTTTATATTCCACTTACCTTTTTAGTACTTTAGAGTATGAAGAGCTTGGAAGAAATTTCTGTTGTTACAAAAGCTGTTTTTTTAAAAAAAATTTTTTTTCAACGTTTATTTATTTTTGGGACAGAGAGAGACAGAGCATGAACGGGGGAGGGGCAGAGAGAGAGGGAGACACAGAATCGGAAACCGGCTCCAGGCTCTGAGCCATCAGCCCAGAGCCTGACGCGGGGCTCGAACTCCCGGACCGCGAAATCGTGACCTGGCTGAAGTCGGACGCTTAACCAACTGCGCCACCCAGGTGCCCCACAAAAGCTGTTTTTAACAGCTCAAGCTTGTAAGCCCTGGCCATAGCCTGTTTATTGTCCTCTATACTTCCATTTCAAGGTCAGAATTATTATTACTTAAAAGAAGAACAAGGTAATTCTCTATAATTTTTTGTCTCAACTTTATAACTTCCTGCTGATGTGACAGACCTTAAATGTTTGTTTTTGTGAAAAAACTATTCTTTTATTGTTATGAATGCTATTAATTTTGACATTGATTTTTTATTTTTTATATATTATTACCTTCTTGTATTTATTTAATTGGATTTTAGATGACTTTATTGCTGTTTTTCTTTTTTTAATTAATTTATTTTAAGACAGAGCATGTGTGAGTGCAAGAGCATGGGAGGGGCAGAGAAAGAGGAAGAGAGAGCATCCCAAGCAGACTCCTCCCTATCAGTGCAGAGCCCATCAAAGGGCTCCATCCCTGAACCATGAGATCATGACCTGAGCCAAAATCAAGAGTCAGATGCTTAACCAACTGAGCCATCCATGTGCCCCCTTTTTTTAATATAAATTTTTAAATGTTTACTTATTTTGAGAGAAAGAGCATGTGTGGACAGGAGAGGGGCAGAGAGAGAGGGAGACAGAGAAACAATCTTTTTTTTTTTTTTTTTTTTTTTTAAGAAAGAGAGAGAATGTGAGCAGGGGAGGGTGGGGGGAGAATTCTAAGCAGGCTCTGTGCTGTCAACACTGAGCCTGACTCGGGGCTCAGTCCCATGAACTGTGAGATCATGACCTGAATTGAAATCAAGAGTCAAGATGCTCAACTAACTGAGCCATTCAGGTGCCCTTATTGCTAGTTTTTCAACATGTAGTTTAATACAGATATATATTTCACCTAGAATTAGTGGTGAAACCATGTCATGTATAACAGATGACAAAAGGTAAATTACCAATGTAAATTGATCTCAAATCTTTCATACTTGGACAGAGTAAGAGAAGAATTCGTAATATTTGAGTTAAATTAGAAACATTAACATTTACTAGTTTTTTGGAATGTTAATAGTTGATGTAAAAAAGGAGTCTTGTGTGTAAATTAAGTTTGGGAAATTAGCTTAAAATGGTAAAAGATGTTTTGCAAGAACTTTTTAGTGTTTATTACTGTCCTGAAAATATCTTCTTGGGTTTATAGTGTTCAGCATTTCCATACTGGCCTAAAACTTGTTTTTTCATGGAAGATTTTATAAAACTGAATACCCTATTGAACCCACATTTATTAGAGGACTACTTAGAATCTAACTTTCAGAGAGTTATTAACTGTTGAAAATTTCAAAAGTCCTGACGTATAAATTTTGAGATCTTTATTCAAGAAGTTTTACATCATAATAAATTTATTTTTGAGAGACAGAGAGAGAGTGCGTGTGAGCTCATGAGTGGGGAAGGGGCACAGAGAGAGAGAAAAGGAGAGAATTCCAAGCCGGCTCTGCATTGTCTGCGTGGAGCCCAGTGTGGGGCTGGTCTCACCAACCATGAGATCATGACCTGAGCTGAAACCAAGAGTCAGATGCTTAACTGACTGAGCCACCCAGGCACCCTGAGTTAACTAATACATATTAATTAGTAAGAATGCCCAATATTTCCTAGTGCTTTAAACATTTCAGGGCACAGTGACATATCTGATTTCATTTGGTCTTCCAAACAACTGTGTATTGTTGTGAGCTGGGCTTTTTGTTTTTTTCTGGAGTCATTAAAGCCTCAAGTTAAATGCGTTTATTCTGCAAATATTGTTAGAAATTCCATTCAGGAAATCTTTTTTTTTTTTTCCATGTTTATTTATTTTTGAGAGAGAGAGAGAGAGATGGAGCGTGAGCAGGGGAGGGGTAGAGAGAGAGGAAGACACAGGATCTGAAGCAGCTCCAGGCTCCGAGCTGTCAGCACAGAGCCCATTGCAGGTCTCGAATCCATTGATGGTGAGATCATGACCTGATCTGAAGTCGGACGCTTAACCAACCGAGCCACCCAGCCACCCCTCCATTCAGGAATTCTTAATTTTTGTGGCTGAAATTCTTTCCGTCTTCATTGCTGATTCATTGAAGTAATTACATTAGAGGAAGCTTTGTGTTGTTGCCAAAGAGAGTAACCCAGTTAAATACCAATGGAAAATTTTTTATCTGTTCATGTTAGCATTTTTAGGTTCTTCTATGCTGCTCACAGCTTTGTGGATAGTCAGCATCAGCTATTTTAAGTTTGACTGGTAGAGTTCTGATTGTCAGATTTCATCATTAATTAAGATACAATATTGTCTGTATCAAGATGGAAATGTTGCTTTTATTGTGTAATTTTTTGAAATAGGAGTTTTGTTTCACTACGTAAACATTTCTATTGAAAAATTCTGTGATTGACTTCTGTTATTTAATTATATATGCACCAATCCTCCCCACACAACCTTTATTTACAAATATAATAATAACAAGTGTATCTTTGAAATAAGAATTGGAAGTATAGGACTGGCCCTTGACAAAGACTCGGGAAGTCAAATGTTATTTTTCTTTAATTTCTTCCAAAGTACCTTTGCTTCCATTTCAGTGCCTCTTTTGTCCATTACTTTGGAAAAGAGGGGTCCCATGTTTTCCCCAAAGAATAGTATAGAAGGGAAGTCTTAAATGACCTCCACTTAGGTGAGTTTGCAAAATGATCAGTGTTCACCTTTTCCGCGAAGCCTTGAATGTTGGCATTGTACCGGCTCTTCTCTACTGAGCGGACATGCTTCTGCTCCTCCAGCAGACTGGTGATCTGTTCATATGTCACACTCTTTGCTCCTACACATGCATGTTTGTTTCTGTAATTGCACAATGCAATTTAAAAAATATGTAAGTATAACAAAGAAGTAATTATTTCTACAAAAACATAGTTAAGTGCTGTGGAAATAATCCATCATTTAATTGCTAAAATAAAAAAGAAAGAGCTGTCAGTTTAGGTGTGGCTGCAATAACTTATAAAACCATCAGACTGATTTGCAAATGTCTTTAAATTCTCATCTGCTTCAAAACAATCGGAAGTTGTATACAACAAATTAGGTGGTGGGCTTACTAAGAAGAAAGGCTCAGAAATCTCATCAGGTGGCTCTTCTACAAATACAGCCCCTCCCCACAAATCTTTCCTATGTGAGAATGCTAAAGCAAGCAACAGATGGGTGGAAAGTTGGGGGAAAGTCAGATGTGGGGTGTTGGCCACTTGTAGGGAGAAATTGTCTTCTGAGCAACCCATTCAAAAACTTACAAAGAACTTGTCTTTTTATCTATAATGACAATTTTATTGCAGGCCAATTATGCCATGTAGTTGAAACTGTTCTCCAAATGTTGACATAGAAAAGCAGAGCACGTGGCAGCAAAACAAAAATTCAGAGAGACTAACTGTTGTCATAGGCAGCAATGCAACTCAAACTAACAAACTATAGTTTTTGTTATAGGCAAATTCACAAATCCTAGAACTCGATTTATATGGTTCTTCATGTTTTACCTAATGGACTTTCTAAATTATTTCTAGAGTTCTCTCCTATTCATATGTACCCTCAGCACAGAACACTTGAAAATAAACTTAACTGAAATGACAGTGTTGTTCCCTGTACTTTAAGTTTCTTCCCATCCCTGCCCATAGGATCTTCGAGAAAGTGACCTAAATGCCATAGATTGCCATTGAATGTAATGTCTTTGCTCTAACCTTCAAATCAGAAGATTTTGGAGTGTTTAAAGAGGAGATATGAAGAAAAGAGTTTTGAATTACAAAAAAACTTTTTTTTTTTAACGTTTATTCATATTTGAAAGACAGAGACAGAAGGCAAGTGGGGTTCGGGCAGAGAGAGAGGGAGGCACAGAATCCGAAGCAGGCTCCAGGCTCTGAGCTCTCAGCACAGAGCCCGGCGCAGGGCTCAAACCCATAAGCCGTGAGATCATGACCTGACCCGAAGTTGGATGCTTAACCAACTGAGCCACCCAGGTGCCTCAAGAGCTTTGAATTTTAATTTGGAAAAAACAGTATGAGACAAAACTGGCAGTCATATAAAATAGATAACATCAAACATTTTAAAAACAGTAGGTATAGTGAGAGCACATAGCAAAATCCACTGAAGCATTTACTAAACTTTGGTGAAAACTATGATGTAAGAACATTCCGAATTACAGGAGTTACTGAACAACATAGTTTGTTGTTGTTGTTGTTGTTCCACCTCAAATGGAAGACTTCTGTCAATGAGTAAGAGCCTCAAGATGGTAAGCTAATAGTCACGGTTTTTTGTTTGTTTTAAATGCAATTATGGATGATGCAGAAACCGTACAGGCTGTGACAGAAAAGGATGGATCTAAATATGAAGAGAAGGAGAAGATAAGAGCAATCTAGCACCAAAAATTACTCACGTCATATAATATAGATGCCCTAGAAACATTTTTATGTTGTACGGAATAACGGCCTGAATCAGCGTTCAACAATATAATATGGGAAAAGACAATGCCAGGAAAAATTGTATTTCTTCTAAGGAACTTCAAAATATTTACTTTATTAAATGCATATAATCCACTTGTTTTGAATTAAAATGTAATGTTGAAGGCATGCATTTGTAAATAATTTCCCACTTAACTGAATGTTTATTAAATAAAGAAGTAGTTACGGTCATATTGGAGAAGATGGCCTCTGCCTCATTGACTCCATCTATTTTGCCCTCTCTAGGGCATCAGCGATATTGAGTGTTGTAAGACAACTTGTGTTATATTTTGAACATATAAAACAAATATTAAATAACAGAGAATTAATTTGTAACAGTATGGGTCAGGAACTGGGGTCAGGATGAGAGAGTCAGTTGAAATTTGACCTTCAGATTTTGTTTGAATCTCATCACTGCTGTTTACGTTTATAACTGGCCATAAATAATTGTCAGATTAACATATTCTGTCGTAGGAAAGTCTGTCTGGGCAAGTTGGCCATCAGCTAAGCTGGGTGTTTACTAGTTATTTAAAAATACTCAACAGAGTACCTGAAAGTACTGTAGATTCTATTTATCATTGTTGTGTAGCTTTTAGCCTTTAGGGAAATCCAGTTTTTAAAATTGACACAGTGATTCATTATTTTAGCAGTGTATTGAGTAACCTGTTACAGCAGAATGCTTAACTTCATATTTGTATATAATAAATTCTAAATTTTAGATCAGACGATAGAGTAAAACTGACATTATTCATTTGGTAAGGAGAGATATTGCAGAACTTGAGTGATTTTTTTTTTTCAGATGTTTTCACTGTAACTTTAATGTGTTGTCTTTATCCCCAGGGGTATTCTGAAATATGTTGATGTGACTTTCTTATAATATACTTTATTTTACTCATAGAACTATCTTTAGTATATTGTTTAATACCATACAGGATATGGTATGTGTGGCGAAGGCATGGATTGCCTATTCTTGTTTACCACTTAATGTGGCATGAATGCATTATTAAGAAACAAGAGAGTAGAAATGCATAAAGTTTAAAATGTATACTGTCAAAATCATAAGGAAATCATGTTATCTTCGAGAAAAAACTATAATGCATCCAGCAAATTGAAACAGATGCCTAAAAAATAATGACTATGAAAATACATGTTTTACCCCTCGCCTTTATTGTTCACACCCACAAATATCCTCTTGCAGCCTCTTCTCTGATTATCTTCTATGGATTTGTGGTGCTAGGATTTTATTTCTTTTTTTTTGTTTTAAGAGTTCTAATTTACCCCACTTCCTTGTATAGACCTCATACCTGACACAAGGGCATTTATTACAAATAGGAATAGGCAACAAAGAGACCTGCCTGAGATAGGCAGAAACCTGTTCTTTCTTTCTTCCTTCCTTTTCTTTCTTTCTTTCTTTCTTTCTTTCTTTCTTTCTTTCTTTCTTTCTTTCTTTCTTTCTTTCTTTCTTTCTTTCTTTCTTTCTCTTTCTTTCTTTCTTTCTTTCTTTCTTTCTTTCTTTCTTTCTTTCTTTCTTTCTTTCTCTTTCTCTCTCTCTCTCTCTCTCTCTCTCTCTCTCAGAAGCAGTACCATCATAAACTTTATTTATAGGTTAATTTTAAAAGAAACCTCTAAATTATGACTTAGTAGGTCCTAGATAAAGCTAGGGAAATCTGTGGGTCTTTTTAAAAGCCTCTGGGGTGATTTTGATCATCATTCAAATTTAGAAACCACTGACTAAGATTAATTTCCTTAGGATTTGCTAGTATGTTGAATTCCAAGCAGGGAGAAAATGGAAATTCTTGTAAATAAATATTAAAAAGTACCTTTGGAGCTGACAAAACTTTTGTTTCAAAAGTGTTTTTTTTAAGAACAGCTTTTCCTGCCTTTTTTGTTAATGAGATTCCGTGATGGCTGAGGTAGGTAAAGACACCTTTGGGATGGATTCAGAAGACCCCAGTGATACAGTGATGAAATAGGATTAGCAGGCTGTCGGGGAGGGTCACGAGTGTGTGAGTTTGAAGTCTCTTCTGTTTGAAACCAATTTTCAGAGTCTTGCATTCGATCCAGTATATAGTACACTACAAGTGGAAAGATTAAACTGGAGCAGTGTAATTAGGGTAAGCCACTGCATCTGCACTGGTATCGCAGCAACTGAATTTGAAACCAGCTGCAAACTGGTGACTAATCTCTCTGGCAAGCCCACATGAGAGCGTAGTACAATAAGGCAGCCTCAGCTTCATGAGCACATGTTTCTTCAACTTGCCTCTGAGCAGGTGATGGCGATGATGCAATCTGATTATACTTTTGAACGTATTCTAACCACAGTCAACAGTTGGGTCTCGCAAGGGATTTCACAAAAGACTTCAAACCAACTAAATAATTTTTCACATACTTTCAACTATAGAAACCCGTGGAAACCAATATATATATTTTTCGCCTTAGTGACAATAGTTCTTTGTGGTACTTGATAGCCTTAAATTTGAGAGGTTTTAATTAATTTTTACATGTGAAATGAAGATGAGAAAAATAGCATGGCAAGAAGAAAGCACTTGGCGCTCTTATGCCGAATTGTTCACGACTGCTTATACTGATCAATTAAGATAATTCCCCTGTTCAGACTGTGTAATTCTGTGCACGCAGGAGCTGTTGAATCAGGGGCCAGGGGAGTGTTTCAGTGCAACACTAACCTTTCCGTATTCAGAGAGTTACCTCCCTAGCAGTATAACCTCTCCTGATGAGGTGATATTTAACAGTGTCTTGAACATTAAAGGTGTTTAATAAATACTCAGTTTGAGTTGGGCTTGAACCTTTATTTTTCATCTTTGAAGAGAATAATAGTTTCTTGCAGCATACTCCTGAGTGGTGAGGATGAATAGAGCCATCTGTTTGAGAATGTATGTCATCTTTGGGAACAAAATGCATTAGGACTTAAAATACAGTCACAGGTATTATTTCAAATGAGTATCTCAGAGGTAGAATGCTTAGAAACTGCCTATTAATGTTAAATTTAAATAGAAAAATGTATAGCTTTCAATAAAGGACATGAACTCCATAAGACCATTGAAATATAACTTGCAAACTACACACCCCTGAGAATAAAGGGTTGGAAAGGGGGTGAAAAATTGTCAAACCGTCACCTGGTAGTACTCACACTTTGTGTACATCAGAATCACTTTGGATGCTTGTCAGAAGTTCATATGCTGGGGCGCCTGGGTGGCTCAGTCAGTTAAGCGTCCAACTTTGGCTCAGGTCATGATCTCACAGTTCATGGGTTCAAGCCCTAAGTCGGGCTCTGTGCTGATAACCAGAGCCTGGAGCTTGCTTCAGATTCTGGGTCTCCCTCTCTCTGCCCCTTCCTTGCTTGCACTCTCTCTCTCTCTCTCTCTCTCTCTCTCTCTCTCTCTCTCTCAAAAATATATATTAAAAAAAAAAAAGGAGTGCATATGTCTGGGCCTCATCCCCATTAATTCTGATTTTGTGGGTTAGGTGTGGGTCCTAGACACGCATTTTCATCATCTTCCTCCCTACCCTCCTACGCAGTGATTCTGATACAACCAAGACTACTATAGTATTATAGTATAGACGATTAAGTGTAAGTATACTACTATAGTGTAGACTACCAGGCGTAAGTATGCTACTATAGTATAAACTACCTAGCTTCCTAATTTGCAAAGAAAACTTTTCATTATCATCAGGACAGGTAAACTTTTCTCATGGTAATTATAAAAAGGCCTTTTGAAAAGACATAATGATTATTGTACTCAATTGTGCTTTTGTAGAAGAAACCAGCATATTTTTTTCATATGTTTTTATTTAAACTTTTTTAAAAAGGGCATTTTACTGAAGAACTCACTCATGAAGTGAATTGAATGCAGGTGTGCCATGTTCTGGTAATCTGAATTTGTAGAAAGGTAGCATTTGGACTACCTGGAGGAATGAGGGGTTAGCGTGTGTTGCAGTTTGACTTGAGTCTCCTGTGATGGTAACTGAACTTATTGTGGTAATCCTTTTGTGATACAGACATGTATCAAATCACTATGTTGTGTACCTTAAACTAATACAATTTTGTTGGTCGATTATATCTCAGTAAAACCGGGGAGTAGAGCAGGGAACAAAAAGGCTTGCAGGAGTTAAGTGGAAGGTGTGGAGGTAGAGATTTTTATATGCCTTAATTGTTAAGGATTTTTTTCCCCCTTATATCCTAGTAGCTGGCTAAATTTCCAATTGATTATAGTGATTTTCCTCAGAGATACAAGTGTTTATTTTTATTTTTTATTTCTTATTTTATTCTAGAATAGTTAACATGTTTATTTTTTTAATTATTATTTTTTTTAAGTTTATTTGTGCATGAGAGAAAGACTGCTCAAGCGAGGGAGGGGCAGAGAGAGAGGAAGACACAAAATCCAAAGAGAGAACAGGGGAGCAGCAGAGAAAGGGAGAGAGGGAATCCCAAGCAGGCTCCATGCTGTCAGTGTAGAGCCCGATGCAGGGCTCGATCTCACGACCCTGAGATCATGACCTGAGCCAAAATCAAGAGTAGACACTTAACTGACTGAGCCACCGATGGGCCCCAATGTTTATTTTTAATATATAAATTAGTAAATTCTTACTAATAGTCTCACATTAGGATACTTTCTTTAGATCTTCCTGTGCTAATTAGGATTTTGTGCTTCTAAGCAAAAAAACTGAATATTAACTAATGTAAAAAACAAATAAATGAAGGTATTCATTTACTCAAAAAAAAAAAAAAAAGACCCACTAACCTCTAGTACCTATGAATGTAACCTTATCTGGAAATAAAGTCTTTGCAGTTGTAATCAGATTCAGATGAGGTCATATTCATTAGAGTGAATGTTTAATGACTGGTGTCTTTATAAGAAGAGTGACATTTGGACCCAGAGATACACACACGCACACACACACACAAGGCTGTGTAGTGATGGAGGCACAGACTGGAGTGAGGAAGCTACAAACCAAAGAACACCAAGGATTGCCAGCAACCTAGGCAATTCTTGGAAGAAGCAAGGAAGCGTCCTCCCCTAGAGACTTCAGAGAGAACATGGCCCTGCTGACCCCTGCTTTCAGACTTCTAGGCTCCAGAATTGTGAGAGAATAAATTTTTATCATTTTAATCCACCAAGTTTGTGGTACTTAATATGGCAGCCCTAGGAAACTAATACAGCATGTGAATGTCTCTTATTTGGATTTTGACCAAAACTAGATTAAAAGAAAAACCGTGAAATTTCTTTCCTCACGTACTCTATTTGTGTCTAAAGGTTCATGTGCTTTGGACCTGGCACCGTGGGCAAGTTAGAATTGTGTTTGCAATGTCAAGGAGCCAGTTTAGTACTGTTCCCAACCGAAAACCACTCTACTTCTGCGTGAGCACAAGCCATTGGGGTTCCTGCCATTAGAACCCGGTTTTGCTTTAAAAGAAGCTCAGGTATTTGAGTTAGTACTAAATGGGGATTTCAGAGTTTTGCCCCATAAAATATGGAAGAGCTTCCATATGAGCAGGAACTGGTTACCCTTCCTGATGCTTCACTTGAATGAAAACTCCCTTCCATCTCAGGGAAGATCTCTGTGAGTCAGTGAGTCAACTTCTTATTCTGCTCCTCCTCCTCTCTCTGATCGTTTGTGACTGCCCATGAGGATTTAGCTACCTGTCCTCTCAGTGATTTTTTTTTTTTTTGAGCTCTCCACCCAATTGTATTCTCCACTGACCCAGTTTGCACCCTTGGGACCTCCATTCTATTGTAAAATATCATGGTGAAGAGTACCAGCTTGAAGCCAGGCACACTGATCCAAGTCCAGATATGTGTAAACATCTAGAGTTGCTGTTTTGCGCAGTAATTTGGCTTTCACTGTAGGTACCCCTGTTGCCAGCTGTATATAGAGATAGAGTACCTCTACCTGGGAGAATCCTGGCTCGGGGGGGGGGGGGGGCGGGCGGTGACAGGCAAGTGATTTCATCTGAGCACCAATTTCCTCATTTATAAAATTGGGATGGTAAAACCTATTATAGAGGTTGATGTGTCGATTCAGTGAGTAGCCATATCTCACATATAGGAAGAAGTACTCGAGGAATGTTATCTCTTGCTGCTATGAGAATAGTATCAAGAATCCATCTAGTGCCTTTTCACTGTTCATTTGCATATCCATTCATGTATTCATTCATTCAATAGCATTTGTGGTGGGTCTACCATATGCCATTCTACAGTCTGTGCCCTCCTGGAACTGACAGTCCAGTTGGAGAGACAGACTTTAATTATATGATCACCTAAACAAGTGTAAAACTACAGCATTGATAAGTGCTGTGAGAGCAGATGACCATGTGTGGAAGTTTGAGGAAGTCTTCCCTAAGTAAAATTTGAGCTGAGAGCGGAAGCATGTATAAGTTAACTGAATGGAGAGAGGAAGGAAGGGAGAGGGTTCCGGACTGAGGCAACAAGAAATCATAATGGCTTTTTGGTGGTAGGGCAAATGGCACTTTTGGTGAATCGGAATAAAGGCCTATAGGCTGATGTGCAGAGAGCCAGGAGGGAGTCAGGCAGACCTTCACACTAGAGCTCATGGGCTCTGCTAATATGTTTATCTTTAAGTGGAAACTGCTGCTGAACATGAAGCTGTGAGTGAGGGTGACATGAACAAATATGGTTTGAAAAGATGCTCCTCCATGGTCTTCCTTTGGTTGAGAGGATTCAGCCCTTTCAGATGGATGCTGCTCGTTCTCACACTCTTAGGACTTGGCTTCTGAGATCAGTTGTCGTTCTGCTTCCACCCTGCCACCTCAGTCCATTTCTCTTCTACATCATTCATAAGGACACCATCTTCTCGCTCTAGGTTATGCTCCAGACTTCCCAGGTCCTTGGACTTGGCTGTCTCCCTTTCCCAGGTCCTGTAATCAGCCTGGGTATCTCTAACATCCATGATGGTGCCCCAGCTAACACCGTAACCTCAATCCCTTGTTCTCCAAAGACTTTCCCAGCCAATGATTTTACCTTTTCTACTCTACCAGTTCTCTGCTGTGGCCTTGCTTTACATTATCTAATCACTTAGATTGGGGCCTCACCTGAAATCTTAAATCTTAAACCTTAAACCCAGAAATCCTCTTCTCTGAAGTCAAGATGTCCCTCTTGCATGCCACCGTTGGCTTATCTAGTTGACAGTTGTCATTTGCTCAATCTCTCACCGCTTCTTGACTCCTTATCCAGTCTGGAGCCTGTGGTCAGTCACTGCAGTGCTGTGAGATGGGACCCCTCAGTCATTTTGATCCCTTTGGATCCATTCTGGATCCCCTTTGGATAAACCCAGCCTTTCCTTTTATCTGCCTCTGTTCCCAGGCTACTAAACATTCCCAGAGAAAATCATAACTGTGCTTGTGGACACTAGAATATATGGTTGCTTTCTAGTTATCTGCACTATCAGCACTCTTCTTTGGTCCTTGTTCATCAGCTGTGTCTTTGAACAGAGTGAATGTCAGCCTTGACTGCATATTAGAATCACCTGAGTGTGCTTGATTCCACCCCTGGAGACTTGATTCCACCCCTGGAGGTTCTGATGTAATAGGCCTGGAGCATATTCAAGGGTTCCACATCCCCAGATGATTCTAATGTGCAGCCAGGTTGAGAACCACTGTGCTAACCTGCCCACAAAGGTTGATGATATGTTCACTTGAGCTTTCTGCTAGCCCTCACTTTAAGCAGATGATGGTGTCTCATCCAATGTCGCTTCCTTTTTCTAGTGTTAGACCTCCCTACTTTTAATTGCATCCATAGTTGCCTAGTTCATTCTTTTTTTAGAGGAAAAAAAAATATACCCACATCCTCATGTTTAACTCCTTCAGAGGTGTACTGGGTATCACTTTCTCCTCCACCCCTGATTGAGCCAGATGATCCGAATGGTTAGGCTTAAGAAGTGGGTATATGATGATAAGAATGCATTTTCCATAAAAACAAAACTTGGTAGAACTCAAACTTGAGTTTATAAAATCATAAGCAGGATATTGAAAAATGATGATTTTCAAAGCAAATAATACCTGATGAAATACAATGAGAAGTGATACCTGAAAGATGGCTGAGACTGGAGAGGGCAGCAGTGGGAGTGGGGGCTTTGCATTTCAAACTGGTGAACTTTGATTTTCAAATCAAACTTTGAAAGTTTTTTTTCTTCTGAATGGAAGGAGTAAAATAATCAAATATTTGTTTAAAAAACAGAACTATGGTAGCCGTATAGGCCATGGTCTGTAGAGGAAACAGGTTTGAGACACAGCAGACCTTTGGGAGCCATTTGTAATGGTCTAGGCAAGAAATGATGAAGCCCTGAACTAGTAGGAAAGTTCAATAAAGGGGAAAAATACCTTCCAGAGAGATTTTTAGAGGTAAAGATCAAGAGGATTGGGTCACTTTTCATTTTAGAGTATAATGTTCAAGACTCCCAGGTATTTGATTTGCTCATAGTAATTAAATAACCCAAGACTTTTTGCTAAATTGTCTATTTATAAGCTACCTGTCTTACTCTCCTTGGGTGCTGTAAGAAAATTTCCATCAACTAGGTGGCTTATAAACAACACAAATTTATTTCTTACAGTTTTGGAGACAAGGAAGTCCATGATCAAGGCACTGGTAGATTTGGTGTCTGGTGATGGACCACTTACTGGTTCAAAGATGGCTGACTTTTAGCCATGTCCTCACATGGTGGAAGGGGTAAGGGATCTGTCTGGGGTCGCTTTCATAAAGGCACTAAACCCATTCATGAAGCTCCACTGTCATGACCCAATCACCCCACCTCCCAAAGGTGGGACCCAAAAGCCCCACCTCCAAAACCATCCCCTTGGGGGTTAGGATTTTAACATATGAATTTGATGGGGTTTGGGGACAGGGCACAAACATTTTTTTCTATAGCACTGGCCCAGTAAAAAAAGATATTTTAGAAAAAAAATTTTGAAATAATTTAAGTCTCTTTTTTGGAAAGTAATTTTAGACCAAGTTTGAAATAAGCTATTTGATTAGTTGTTTGGAATGATTTTTTTTTTTTTAATTTTTTTTTTCAACATTTTTATTTATTTTTGGGACAGAGAGAGACAGAGCATGAACGGGGGAGGGGCAGAGAGAGAGGGAGACACAGAATCGGAAACAGGCTCCAGGCTCTGAGCCATCAGCCCAGAGCCCGACGCGGGGCTCGAACTCACGGACCGCGAGATCGTGACCTGGCTGAAGTCGGACGCTTAACCGACTGCGCCACCCAGGCGCCCCTGGAATGATTTTTTTAATGGTCTATTAAAATGGATAAAAGATGCCTTAGGTATAAAAATATAACCTGAAATGTAGTGAAAGGGCTCACACGGTGGACGAAAATTGGATTTGAAGCTTAGCTCCTACCCTAACTGACCTGGTGACCTTGGCAAGTTGCTTAACATTGCTAAGCTTCATTTTCCTGATCTATAAATGGAGAAAGTAAGAGGACCCACCTCATGGGACTGTGAGGTATATCTGATATAAATGTTAGCTATTATTCTTTGGGTTTTATATATATATATATATATATATATATATATATATATATATATATATATATTAACTTATATATAATTATATATCTATATATAGAGATATATATAGATTTTTTTTTAGATAAACATTCTTATAGCTTCTGCTTGGAATTCTTGCTCCAGCCATTGAGATTCATGACAGTATTCTTGTTATTTAGTAAGCAAATGCAGTGAGTATTTCTTGTCCCTTTTAAGAAAATATTCATTGACATTAGTGAACTGATAAGTTTTACTTTTGGTAAATATAAAAAAGTTGATTCTCCTGTGAAGTTCCAGTTGAGTGTTTTTTTTTTTTCTGAAATTTGCTTATCGTCCTCAACTGCTATAATCAATAAATTCTGTGAGGAGAAATAAGTAAGCAGAAAAGAGAAAAGAGAAACAAATTTTTTTTTTCAGATCTTCTGTGTCAGACCTTCTGTTTCTGACACCTCCATGAATACATCTGGGCATAAACTTCCTTTTTGTTAACTGCCAGTGTCCCAGTTATCTTTTGCTGTTTAACAAGCTACCAAGACTTAGTGGCACAAAAATGACAATTTGTTATTATCATAGTTCTGTGGGTTGACTGAATGTAGCTGGGCTGCTCTTAGTTGAGCTCTTTCATGTGGTTGTAATCAGGTGTTGGCTGGGGTTGCCATCATTAGAAAGCTGGACTGGGCTTGATATCCAGAGTGTCTTACTCATATGACTATCGGTAGATGCTAGGTCAAGCTAAGGCTGAGAAAAAGATTACCTGTACATAGCTTCTCCATATCACTTGGGTTTCTCATAAAATGGTGGCTGGGTTCTAAGAATCACTAATCCAGACACATAGTAAGTAGAAGCTAGCAGGCCGGCTAAGAGCTACCCCCAGAACTGATACAGCATCATTTCCACCATGTTGTTTTGGTCAAAGAGCCTCAGGGTGTTCCCAGATTCAAGGCATAGAGAAATAAATACCATCTCTTGACGGGAAAATCTTGCTAAGGAACACATGTGATGGGAGATGTTTTGGCCGACTTTGGAAAATAAAATTTGTCCCAGTCAAGTGATTATAGGTAAGGTAGAGAAAAAAGTAATTACGGAAGGTACCAATATTCTCATCACATTTTAAAAAATAATAAAATTTGGGGGTACCTGGGTGGCTCAGTCAGTTAAGCCTGTGACTCTTGATCTTGGCTCAGGTCATGATCTCATGGTTCATGCAATTGAGCCCTGCATCTGGCTCTATGCTGACAGCTCAGAGCCTGCTTGGGATTCTCTCTCTCTGCCCCTCCCGTACTCATGTGCATGTGTTCACTCTCTTGCTCTCTCTCTCTCTTTCTCAAAATAAATAAACTTTAAGAAAAAAAGCTAAAAATTTATTTTGGAATAATTTTAGGTTTATAGAAAAGTTGCAAAGATACTATGGAGCATTTTGGAAATATATTTTTCATCCACATCTTACACAGCCAAAGTAGATTTGTTAGAACAAAGAAATAAACATTAGTACAATAGTATTAACTAAACCACAGAGTTTGTCTGGATTTTACCAGTTTCTCCATATATGTTTTGTTGTTGTTGTTGTTCTGGGATTAAATCCAGGGTACTACATCGCATTTAGCCATGTTCTCTTTTTACATGTGAATGAAACTCTCTCCTACTGATTTTTCTCTTTTAACAACCCATTAGGAGATGTTTTACTTACAAATATGCATCTTTATAAATAGTAGAATTTTTTTAATGTGGTTTAAGTCAATTGGAGAATCAGTGATCTATAAAATATATGTTAGCCTTTTTAGGATACTGTAAAACATTTTCTAATGGGTTGCTATTAGTCTTCTAACATGGGAAAAATAATAAAATTTCTAACAGAAATATATAACATCATGGCCATTTTGGGTGTTTTAAAAATTTCCATGTTAACTTTAAACCTTAATCTTTGTTGTATTTGTGACAGAAAAAAATTAAAAATGACTTAAATCAGTGTGAGTAAGACTTTAACATTGCAGTTTAAATTTATAGACTTCAACATAACCACCATTTTTTGGTGATCCAACATTCAGTCTGATTTTCCACCTCATTGAAAACATTCTCCAGCTGCTGCCGAGTGATTTCATAAATTGCATTCATGATCCTGGCTTGAAGTTCCTTTAAAGAATGTGGTCTGGATGAATACACAGCAGTTTTAACAGAGTCCCATAAAATATAGTTCAGTGGGATAGGTCAAGTTTAAAGTTGCACAAGGATTTCATAAACACCCTGAGTAGATGTGCACTAAAACTTCGAATGTGTTATATGGAAAAACCTTATAAAGGATGGCAGTGTTCCAAACATAGATTGAGTTGGTCATCTATGAAACAATTCCTACTACTGATGGCTCTTAATAGTACCACCTGCTAGTTCTTTCATAGTAAATTGTGTGAAATAACACATTCTGTAAACTGATGAACTACTTATTTATTTAATAAATCCATCAATGAAAGAAACCTCTGTCATAAGAAATGGAGCTATTTATTAGACTCAAAAGGTCTTAAGCCAGAAATGTCAGACATCTTTGTCGACAAAGAGTGTTGCAATCTGGCATTGTTTTTTTAAAACAGCAGCAAGTAACGCACCAGACCCAGTTGGTATATTTGTCCTTTATCTGGCAGGAAACTCCAGAATCTCTGGGTCGTCGGATGGATGCCAAGTTAAACCTCAGAAAGACATCAGTGGTCTTGGCATATAGTTCTGAAGATATTACTAGGCTATAAGTGTGCACTGAAGGCTGACATTTTTGGGTCCTTCACTGATGCGTTTCCTTTGTTGATTATATTTATTGGTTTAGTGGGAATATCTTTTCCCCAGCCATATGATTGTTATCCGAGAGAACAAAGCAAACCAGTATAAATTTCATATTCCTAAATTAGAATTGTGGTCCTCTTGTTAGAATAGACGTTGCTCATGTTTTGAAATTAATATGATTACATGAAATGGATGTTACACAGAAAACATAGCAATTTGTGGTAATTATGTCTACACAGGCTAGTATGTTGGCCAGACACCGTGTAGAATTAATTCCAGGGCAGTGTTTCCTACTAGCCAGTCCCATGTCAATTGAAGTTAGGAATTTCAATATTCCTGTAAAAATATCTTATTAATTTTCAACTTGTCACTGAACCTTTCTTTAAATGTTTATGAAAACATATGGGTTATTTATACTTACCTATTTTATGTGCTTAACCTACTCTATTTGTATTAGTAACATGGAACTATCTTGAATCCAGCTACCACACACCAAGACAAATTTCCCCCTTGCTGATAAAATTTTTGATTTCTATAATACATAGTACAAGTATCTCTCTTTAGAGAAGAAAATATGAGTGCAATTTCTGGCTCTTTTAGATAATTCTGAATTTGTAATTTTCTTGTATCTTCAAATGATTGTGATCAACATTTTCTTTCTTTTTTTGTGGTTATTGTTAAGAATTAGCAGTGTATGCCTTAGTTGCATAGTTTTATCCTTCCCCACCTTATAAAAAAAAAAAACCTTTTGATCCACATTATTATGATCAAAGTTATTATGAAGTTAGGGGCAACTGGGTGGCTCAGTCAGTTAAGCGTCCAACTTCCGCTCAGGTCAAGATCTCACGGTTCATAAGTTTGAGCCCCACGTTGGGCTCCATGCTGTCAGTGCAGAGCGTGCTTGGGATTCTTGCCCTCTCCTCACTCTCTGCCCCTCCTCAGCTTGCAATTTCTCTCTCTCAGAATAGATAAACTTAAAAATAAAGTTATTATAAAGTTAGTGTAGAACTATAAGCTTAGTTAAAGCATTCCTTTTCAGATATTGTACCCAGTTCTGTAATCCTGGAGAGACTGCTGTTTGCCCATGGGGTCTCAGAGGTGACTCTACTGTAGAAAGCTAGGTGAAATTAAATCATTAGATTTACCCTGGTGTAGATGTGAATCCCATCAGTTCCCAGAAATTCTCTGGGTTCTGTACTTCGGTGTGGTAGCTAACTTTTACTTATTAAGACTTTTCATTTTAACTAAGGCTTTTACATTTGAACCCTTAAGTTCATGAATGTAGGATGCTTATGCTTTTGAAATTATCTGATCTATTTAATTTAGCTATATTTTGGTGCTTTTACTTTTCAGAGTTAAATCTCTCTTCTTATTTTGGCTTTCACCGAAGTTAAATAGAAAGATTCATTATTCTCTATTTTATGGAAAAGTATGAAGAAACCATTACTATTTTCATCATAAATACTTAAGATCTTGAGGAACATGGTTAAAAGGAAGCCATAAACCACACCATAGTCAAAGTAAATGCCTAGCCTTCGAGAGGCTTTTGTGATCTTTCATTTTCCATTCATCCCCTTAAAATGAAACAGTTACCTATAATTTCCATTAATTTTCATTATCACCTTATATCTTTTTGTTTCTGAAGTGAAATGGTATGCCAACTAATTTTATTTTTCATTAAAAAAAAGTTTTTAATCCCAAATGCATTAATTAAAAATGCTTTGCAATCTCCCACAATACTCACAAAATATCTAAGACCTAAAACTCTGATACTAAAAAACATTTTCATTCAATTTGAATTGTGTTATATAATAAATATAAGATTAGAAAGTGTTTTATTTATACTCCTTAAAGTATACTTAATGATCTATTGTGAACAGGGTGGTGTTATTTTAGTGGTTTCAACCATGGAACACTTGGGTTTCATAAAACCAATGGTGTAAAAAAATGTTCAGGAACACATCATATAAATTACTGTTTAATAGACAATGATTTGTCCGCGAAGAGTGATTATGCCTTAAATGAATATTGTTGCAAGGTCAGTGAAAGAGAAAAGTTGACGTTGGCTGATTGATAGCATAGCACTCTGGAGGGCACAGATATTATAGCTAGAAATAACCCATAATGGTATCAGATTTGAAGGAAAAATAGTATAATTTAAAGGTAATTTTTAAGGTACAAGAATGTGGACTTTCCAAGTCCACTTTTAGTTTGTCACACACATTTCTTGGAGAAACACTGGGAAAGATCTCACGTCTTCATCTTCAGAATTAATGTCTATAAAGTCAGATTTGATTATGTGGATCCTAAAGTTTTAGCTTCCCCAAAGGCCACCTTACTCAGTTTTGGAGGATCTGGGAACACCCACGAGTTCCCTCCCATCCAATTTTTGCAGTAGTAGTTGTGTTCCTGAAATCTTGTGCCACCATTAGGAATGGACCTTTCATTGTGTGCCCATGACTGGAGAATTGCTTTTTCGGATAAAATGTTTGTATCTCCTGATAAAGGAGAAGTGGTGATATTTATTACAAAGAGCTTTGCCATTTGGTATTGTCTTTTGAGAGATAGTATTGTCTTTTGAATATTCTGGTAAAATACATCAAATGGATTTCTCTGTTATCCTTCCCGATGACTTCAGTGCATTCTTTTGGGCTTTCCAGATTGCAGTTGGGGTTTTCAGTGTTATTAGTTCAGGCTGCACTTAAGTCACTGATATAAATTAGTCATTTCTCTCCTTGGTTCCCAGTACGAATGTTGCATAGTATGACTTGAGAAGCATAGTCTTTGGAGATGCCTGCTAGTCAGACCATCTTCCTGAGAATGATCCCTTTTTTTAGTGTTTTAGATTTTTGTAGTTCAATTTTGAGATCACTGCATTTCTTCCTCCTGAGTCCCAGCACTTGTGCTCAACCATTGGTCTTCAGGTACAGCTCCATTTTTCCACTCTCCAGTTTGATGAAGGTAGATGTATGTGCCTCTTTGCCTGTGAGTTTCTACTTCTGTCTTTATCTGGAAGAGTTCTGTTTATTTAGATTGTATCTGTTCACTCAATACTTTCAGGTTTAGTTGTCTTTATTCATTTTATTCTAATGTGCTCTTCAAATGATCTTATCCATGCAGGCCTTCTGATGTGCACAGAACCCTTATTTATTTGTTTTTTTTTTCACAGAACATATTTTTCTTCATCTAATCAAGTTCCTATAAATGTTTCTTCCAGAAGTCTTATTCTTTAAGAATCAGTTCTGTCTCTTTGAATCCTAAAGTTATTTCTTAATGTCTTCATATTAAATGACAGGGCAAAATAAGAAGTGACAGACTTGTTCCTCACTGGGTTGAGATGAGAGTCACTGTGTCACTCAGAGCTTTTCCACAATTTGGAGGGCAGGTGTCATCCCCTAACAAGTAATCCAGCATGGCTGGAGCCTGGCTTCCAATGGCTGCCTAAAGAGAGCCTGGCTTCCAATGGCTGCCTAAAGGTCACTTCACCTCCCCTTGTGTTAGAAAACAAACTGAAAACAACTGGGGTGGCCAGAGGTCACAGGGCCTCTGGTTTCCCCAAAGACCCCTCTGCTTCTCCTGAAGTGATGGCTGCCTTGCTCCGTGAGGGTGTGCCTTGTCTTGGCTTAGTCTGCACCCCTGCCCCACAGGTTCTGGAAACCTACATTTTGAGAGTCCTGGTGTCTTCTGGAGAAAAAGGAGTTAAGCTCACAAAAATGTATAATTTTTACATATTAATTTAGGAGAAACTCATTGTCTACTGAATCAGACATCTGGGTCTGAATCTCTGCTCTGCCGCTTGCCGGCTGGGACTTTGGTGAGTTAATTAACCTCTCTGGGCTTCAGTTTCCTCAGTTTTGAAAGGAGGATGATGACATGGTCTCAGTAGGGCTGCCGTGATGTTTATATCTGATAATTGATGTGAACTGTGCAGCCCACCACAGGGCACAGAATGGGTGCTCACTCAACAGCAGTTTCTCCTCTGACCAGCAGAAAGCCAAGGTTTCTGCCTAAGCCTGTCTCCAGTTCTTAAGTTTGGGTTTTGTACGGTCCATTATTTAATCTCCAGAGCAGATCATCTAGGTCATGTTGGAGGATCAAAAGCCTGAAGAAAGACTACCACCACAGTAGAAGTAAAAAACAAAATTAGTAGGAAACACTCAGTATTACTTGATTTATTTAGCCTATGACAGTTTTATTCGTTTTGATGACACATCAATGGTTGTACCATTATTTTGATGTATATACTGAGATTTACACAGTTTTAGTGACCCTTACACTTTCATCTAACAGAAAATGATTGTTTTTGCTTTGTTTATCTGCACATTTTTGCTAAATTGGTCTCCTTGAAGCTTGGCATATTATCTTTTTATGTGTAGTAATATAAGAAAGAGTGTCGAATGTGGGAAGGTTGCATAATTTTATAGTAGCCAGGTTTTATGATAAAATGTAGAAGCACCATAATATAAAGTTGGTGTATTCATTTCTTTTGAACTAATCCTGAGTATTTTCTTTTTCTTGAAGTGTGTTTCTTTCTTTGCCTCTCCTCTCTTTTGCATGTTCTCAATAAGCGTCTATAGATTTGACTTACAGAACTCATCCTGAGATTTAATTTAGGTTTTCCTTACTATAAGTGGTCTTTCATCATTGGTAGGAAGCTAGCCTGAGTAATTCTCATGGCTTATTGGACCAAATCATTTCCTGCATGTTATCTGTATTGAATTACAGTAGGAGATCCCAGTGAGAGACCGTCTACCCTACTGTCCGGGGGCTCGGCTTCTGAAGCTCATTAGACCAGAGTTCAAATCTGGTATATCTAACATTAATTAGCCATTGGTCTTTGGGCAGGACACTTACTATCTTTTTGCCTCAGTTTTCCCATGTTTAAAATAGAATAATAATGCCTAATTTATCAGATTGTTATAAAGATTAAATGAGGGGCACTTGGGTGGCTCAGTCGGTTGAGCATCTGACTTCGGCTCAGGTCATGATCTCACGGTCTGTGAGTTCGATCCCCGTGTTGGGCTCTGTGCTGACAGCTCGGAGCCTGGAGCCTGTTTCAGATTGTGTCTACCTCTCTCTCTGCCCCTCCCCCATTCATGCCCTGTCTCTCTCTCTCTCTGTCAGAAATAAATAAACATTAAAAAAATTTAAAAAAAATTAGTTTAAAAAAAAAAGATTAAATGAGATGATGTATACCAAAGGCTTAGCCCAGCATGTGTATACACTAAGTCCAAAGTAAACATTAGCCATTATTATGTAATGGAAGATACAGTGTTATTAAAACGTTGTTTTACTAATCACCTTAAACCAAGCAACAACATAATCCAATTTTTCACGTTATCAATTGAAAACATGGATTCTAAAATCCAAACTAATAGAAAGCCAAACTAATAGAAAAATGTCATTTTGATATGTATAGGATTATAATTATTTTGAATTGATAAAAGTGTCTACAGAATATTAAACAGTAGTTAGCTATTAAAAGAATTAGTGCACTTTCTTAAAGATGTTCAGCATGTGACCAAGACATAGAGTAGGCATTGGAAGGATTTACTATACTTTATGAAATTTTTCCAGTATGGGATCTGACTCGCTGAACTTGAAAATGAAACAAACAAAACAGAAGCTTGTTCTCCCTGTGCCCATGGTGCCAGAAAATAAATCACTGCTGTATTTGTCAAGTCATAAAATTTAAATCATCTCTATTTGAGTTGGATACCTTAGGGTAGTATTTGATGCTAACCACTGGTTCAGGCAGGATCTGGTGACATTTAATGGACTATTGTTCAAGGTCAGTTGACACTAGGTCGTTGCCTCAATATTAAAGCATTACGAAATAATATGAATGTAAAAAAAAAAACTTCCATTAAGCACTGGATATAAATGAACTTTATATGTCCTTCTAACCAAATATACTATGGTTTATGGTTATGTGACAAATGCTATGCATTAAGAACATTTTCTTGCTTTAGCTTTACCAATAATTTGCTCCTTTTTTGAGCTCTCAGGGCTGTGGCTACTTAACAACAACACATGTAGGCATTTCTTTATGTGCTTCTCCTGCTTTTGTGTTTTTATAGGCCAGAAGCCCCAGCCTTCCTCCTCTGTGGAATGCTGCCGATTCTCGAAAGTGGTACTGTCTTTGCCCTGGACAGTACAGTGCCAGTGTTTCATTTTGTTTTTTGTTCTTTGTTTTTTTTTTTTTTACACCTGCCATGTTCAGTTGCCTTGACACAGCTGCATTTAGAATTAGCTGATAGCCTGAGTTTCAAGGTCAATGTTCACAGGTGAGATAGAGTTCCCAGGTGAGACAGAGAATGGGAAAAGGAAATAAAAAGGAGAGACGGGCTACGGAATGGAATCCTGTTGTTCGAATTCCTTAGCGAGCTGGCAGAAATTTTAGGAGAAAGGGTAAGAAACTAGTTTTACTTCTCGGCCCCATTATTCAGGCCTAATATCTGAATGAGTTATAAACTTTTAAAATGAAGTCTTTCAGATGTTGGTTAATTATTACACAAGTATACCTTAAGTAGCTTAGGCTATGTATTTTTAAACTAAGAGCTTAGCCTAGTTTGTGAAATTAACAACTTTTTAATTTGACAGAGCGCAGATGAGACCATACACATACTTAGTAATGAACTGTATCAGCAGGCATTCGAGGTCTCACCGAGCAGTTAGTCTCTGTCTCACTGTCATTATTTTGCTTGTCCTCTGTGAAATTCACCATATTTGCAGTAAGTTGCTGTAACGTCAGGTGAGATCTGGCATTTCTCCCCATTCCTAACATCTGCCCTTTCCATGTTGTGCTCAACAAACTAAAACAGTTCTTTGCAGCAAGCGTCAGTAGCTCAGCCAGTGTTTCTTTGAAATGATTATTTACTCTTGTGTAGTAAGGTTTAACCTCAGTATCTTTGCTGTCTAAAAACGGTCAGAAATATCAAAGCTTAAATTCTTCAAGATCCATTTTTCTCAAGGAAGCTGACTGGTGTTTCTAATGACACAGCAGGTTGAGCAAAACCTTCAGAAACTTGGGATATTTATATTAGAGTCAAAAGCAGTTGGTATTTCTTGAAATATATACATAAAAATGGAAACTAAGTTTATACTAATCAAGGTATTTCATGATCTTCTGAGAAATTATAGGATTTTCCAGTTGTCACTTTGGAAAGATGATGAATTCATGAACAGTAGAAGAAATGACCCCACTTGTCATTGATTGGTTCGAGAAACCTATAAAGATGTTCAGATTGTACGTCTTTGTACCAAGGGGAGCACAGGAAGGTTAGCCAGGGCTTGCCTGTAGAGAAATCTGAGTAAAGCTTTGCAGTTCCTGTGTCAATGGGGAAAATAGGAAGGCAGCTTAAACAAGTTAAGACTGCTAAGTATCTAATTACTATGTGGTGAGCCCCCTTTATTTCCCTCTAATAGGAGCATAATTTTTAAAAGTTCTTGAAACCCTGGAATCACTACTACTTTCAAGGCATGAGGCATATTTGAAATTCTGAACAGCAGGCTAAAACTTTCATTTGAAAACTGGTCGGTAGCAAATTTTAATACGAAGCAAAAGAGTTCCGTTATTTCGTCCAAACCTGTATATTTTTTACATCCACCTGAAAGATGTTGTGTGAGAATTCACGACTACCCTGTGTGTCACGTATCAACTAAAAGTGTCCCGTTAATCCTCCTTCAAACTGTTGTAAATTTAGCTTTACACCAGTTCGTATAAGATTGATGTTTTCTCTTCACAGCTTAAGATAATACTTTATTTGACCTAAATTGTTTCAGATTTTAAGTTGGGATTGGCTTTGGTGTAGAAATCTGAAGGATTTTGAAATTTGGTGAGCAAATTCAAGTAGGACATTCCTTGTGTAACCGTTCATAACACTGTCCACTCTTATAATCTGCCTTTTGTATTACTCTTCCCATTCTGAAGCTTCATAATCCTTTTTATAGCTTACTACCTATATCGTTTCCTATACCTTCCTATATAGGTAGCTTACTACCTATATCGTTTCCGTTTCTCAGGACTTCATCCAGAGTCCGTTTATGTCTTGACATGTAGCTGTGAGAATTAAAGACAGTTTGCAAGCAGAAATAAATTTAAAGTCTTCCTCAGCTGAATACTGAAATCAGGAATTCACTGTTTCTCTAAATCCTTGTTAAACCCTGATTTTTAGGCATGCTTTTTTTTTTCCTGCCCTCCATTCATTTGATGGAAACATTAATTAAGTTAATAGCATGGCAGCATCTCCCACTGCCACTGTGAGTCCCTGAGCAGTAGTGCACGTTACATTAACTTCTTCAGGTTATAAAGCCCCCATTTTGCGTGGTGAAGCAATAATTTCAGGGAATAGTGCTTAATGAAGTTTCCCCAGGTGTTTAACTTATTAGAAGTTTGAATCCTTTTAAGTGCAAGGAAAAAAAAAATAAAGAAGTAGTTTTTTTTAAACAATTTTTAATACAGTGAATGAAAACAATTACAATGATAGCTGAGATTCTCCCTGCTTATTAAGCCAACATTAACTTGAATACACATGACACCACTGGCTTTCTGAGCAAGAACTGTGAACTTTTCAGTTAACTACAATTAATATGATAAGGACCGAGCACAACCTGCATTTCTTTTTCCTCAAATATGGGGCTTTTAAATCAACAGACTAAAAATCCGATACATTTATAAACTGACAAAATAAAGTGGGTGGCTCAGTCAGTTAAGCGTCTGACTTAGGATCAGGTCATGATTTTGGGGTTCGTGGGTTTGAGCCTCGGGTCGGGCTCTGTGCTGACAGGAGCCTGGAGCCTGATTCCAATTCTGTGTCTCCCTCTCTCTCTGCCTCTCCCCTGCTCATGCTCATGCTCTTTCTCTCTCTCCCTCTCTTAAAAAAAAAATTAAACTTAAAAAAATAACAAAATAAAGTTATTTTTCTACTGCTAACTAAAATATTTAATTTTTTTTGATGTAATGAAACTAACCACTTTGTAATTAGAATTCTTTGGAAAAAGCTTTCTTACCAACTGACTCTTAAAACTTACCATAGTGATAAAGTTGTTGGTTAATTAGTTACTGACGTGAGCCACCTGTCTTGTGTAGCATACAGCCTAGTCCGTAATAGATGCTCAGCAGAGGTTTGTTGACATGTTGACGATTCACATGGTAATGGCCTCTTTCTGTGTAACAGTTCCTTTTTATAGTCAACAGGTGTTTTTACTACATTTTAATTATCTAGGCTCTAGCACTATTTAATTATCTTTCTAAAAATTTTTATTAGATTTAAATGCAATGTGAACATTTGTACTAGGAAAACATACTAAAATAGGTTTATGTTTGAGCTCTTTCCCCTCTTTAAATTGCTAACACATAGTTGACATACAATATTACATTACTTTGAGATGTACAACACAGTGATCTGACAATTCTGTACATTACGCGGTGCTCACCACACTAAATGTAGTTCACCATCTGCTAACCATACAGTTTTATTACAATGTTATTGACTATATTCCCTGTGCTGTACTATTCATCTCCATGGCCTATTTACTTTATAACTGGAAGTTTGTACCTCTTAATCCCCTTTACCTGTTTCACCCATCCTCCTCCCAACCTCCCCTCTGGTGACCTCCAGGTTTTTTTCTCTATGTTAGAGTCTGTTTTGTTTGTTTCGTTTTTTGGATTCCACATGTAAGTGAAATCATATGGCATTGGTCTTTCTCAGACTTAATTCACTTAGCATACTACCACCTAGGTCTCATCCATGTTGTTGCAAATGGCAAGACTTCATTCTTTTTTATGGCTGAGTAATGTTCTATTGTGTGTTTGTGTGTGTGTATGTGTGTGTGTATATATATATATATATACATATATATATATATATATATATATATATCATATCTTCTTTATCCATTTCATCTGTCAGTGGACACATGGCTTGCTTCCATATCTTGGCTATTGTGAATGCTTTCCCTTTTAAACATGTTTCCATATCTGGGAAGATAAAAAGGAAATTGTTACAATGGTTGCTTTCAGGGCCTGGGAATGGGGTGTTGGTAGAGAAGGGAACTCTTCACCAGTGATTCAGGAAATATTTATAAAGCACCCATTAGATGTCAGATACTTTGCAGTGTTCGTTATGTTGGGAGTATCAAGATATAGTCCCTGTCATCATGAATTTTACAGTTTCATAGCCTGGTAGAAGAGCCAGGCATTTAACACACACACACACACACACACACACACACACACACACACACACGTATGTGTGTATGCATATATATATATATCCTATATATATCCTATATATATATATCCTATATATATATATATATCCTATATATATCCTATATATATATATCCTATATATATATATATATATATATATATATATATATATATATATCCATTTGCAACAACATGGATAGACATAGGTGGTAGTAGAGGAACCAGCATGTGCAAAAGCCCAGAGGCAGTGGGGATTCTGACTTCCTGAAAGAACTGAAAGAAGACCAGTAACACTGAAGTATGGAGAGGGAAGCAAAGAACACGGAATGAAGATGGAGAAGAGACAGTTCACAGTATACAAGGCTTGGTAGTTTGAATTTTGTTCTAAAGTACAAGGGGATATTATTGAAAGGTTTTTAAGCAGAGGAGTAATGGTATCTGTTTTGTTTTTTTTTTTTTAATGTTTATTTACTTTTGAGAGAGAGACAAAGACAGAATGTGAGCCAGGGAGGGGCAGAGAGAAAGGGAGACAGAATCTGAAACGGGCTCCAGGCTCCGATCTGTCAGCACACAGCCCGACGCGGGGCTCAAACCCACGGACCGTGAGATCATGACCTGAGCCACAGTCGAATGCTTAACTGACTGAGCCACCCAAGCACCCCTGTTTGTTTGTTTTAACTTGAAGACCTCACTCGTTGTTGTTGAAGAGAATGGATAGAAAGTGGCCTAAAGCAATAATAAATAGTCTAGGCGAGAGATGGTGATAACTTGGACTAGGATGGTGACCATAGAAATGGAGAAAAGTGGATGTGTTGCGTATGTATTTGGGGACTTGGTGATGGCTTAAATTTGGGGACAAGGAGGTACCCTAGAACGAATCTCCATGTCTGCTCTCATGAGCCGCAGGGTTGATGTTACCGAAGTCCAGAGAAGGAGAAGGTTTGGGGGTGGGGGGGAAGATCAAGAGTTCAGTTCTTAGACAAAGTAACTTTTATGTAGTAATGGAGGTTTATAGCAGAGGTTTGGGCTTCTAGTGTAAATTTCAGGATTTACATCTCTGTGAATGGATGTGATTACATAGGGAAGGCATGTTGAGAAAGAGAGCTGGGGAACTCTAAAACTTAGAGCTTGAGTAGTGTAGGAAAAAACTCACAAGGGGCTGAGAAGGAACAGCTGGAATCAAGAGGAATATTGAAGAGAATGGGTTATGAAAGCCAGGGTGGAAGTGCTTTGGTAAGAATTAGGCCCATCCTTGTGTATAAATTTGTAGAATTGTAGTAAGTCTTATAATTTAATGTGCATGTACGTACCTATGTTTTTCCTAGAAAATGCCTTTTTATTTATTGGTATCCAAAAAACAAACCACAGTGTAACTAAAAATGAAGTTAACCAATGAGATGATCTTGGGTAGACTCTATTTTAGACTATTTTTTCTGAATTTACAGTTACCAAAGACGTGTTTAAACACGTGTCCAAAATAGAGTGGGGAATATACAACATGCAGAATGCAAGTAGACAAGATTTTTATAAAACCTGCATCCTGTGTTCCATGTATTATCATTAACTTGTCTCTGCTGGTTGGATTCATAGAGCTTTAAGATACATAAGTGTTAAGGTTGAATTTAGTTTTGGTTCTTTCCTTGTTCGTTCTCGTGTGCCAAAACTTGGCAAAGTAAGTAGGGATTGCCATGCATACGTGTTCAATTGCTCCTTCTTATCTGGGTAATATAGCTGAACCAATCAGACTCAGGAATGTGTCTGGTATTCCCTGAGCCCTTTTGTAGTTGTAGTAGCTGATGCTACTGAATTATCTTGCTAAATGATAGGCTGTTTGCTGCCGGAAGGAAGAATGGTCTAATGGAAAGACCATGGACTTGGCTCCAATCCCAGCTCTAATTCTTACTCCTACAGATTTGCACAGGCTACTTAATCTCCTCATCCTCCGTTTTCTCATGTGTGAAATGCCTATTCATAATGAATACCTACCTCACAAAATTTTTGTGAGGGTTTACTTAATAAAGCTAAGTGTGTAAAATGCTGAAGAAAATATCTTTAACAAAGCGTGCACTTCATAAATGTACTGGTTTTTAAAGGATTTTATAGAAAATATAGTTTCTGGTGTCTCCTAGCCCTTGCATTTGTGTTTGTCAGTAAATATTTCTCGAATTTAAAAAGATTACACTTCTTTTTCATCACAGAAACTGAGATTTCACCATACACCATAGTGTCTACATGATCATAATTCGTTAAGACATAATTTATGCCTGTATTTGTTGCTCTGTTCCTCAAGGTGCCTCTTCCAAGTCACAGCTTCTTAGAAGGATTGATTCTTTTAATTCGTGAACTTAATACAACCAAAATTTTCAGATAAAGTGATTTTCAAGATTGTCAGTTGAAAAGCAAATAAATACGAATAATCAGAGATTTGAAATTCTGTGTTCATTCATTTAAAAGAAGCTTGATGGATGAGAAAGTTAGTATTTGGCATTTAAATTTTTCTGGCTTCTGATGTTAATGCTTTATTTGGTCTAAAATGGCACTCTGATGGAATATTGATTCCTGTCTCTGTTATACAGTAGACTTGCTGTATACTAAGCCCATCAAAGTGATAAACATGCAAGTATAATCATGTTAAATAATAATTCTCAGTATATTAGGGAAGACTTGCAGAGAAATATTTATGGTAAAGCACATAGGTTATGGAGTAGGTTGTTTTTGCTTGGTCTGTATGTGTATATGTACATTTACATTCCTGTTGAAACCTGAAAGAGGCGCTACATTTTTAAATGTTATTTTTAGTTTTTCACATCAGTGTGCATTTCTGTTTAAGTATCTGTCTAGAATTGGTCCAGAAGCAACATAATCAGATTTAGTCTGGTGAGTCAAAATGAAATGTATACAAATTCACATTCTTAGAAATAAGTTGCTCTAAAATCAAAGCAAGAGAAAAAATGTGGTGTGAAATGTTACACAGAATCCACCACAGCATAATTGGCAAAGGATAGTAGAAATGCTATTTGTTAAAACTTGAATTACAACAGTTGGTTAATTTTCTCACAATAGGATATAGCAAAGCAGTTAAGAAACATCATCTGTCAAAAACAGCATTAAGGCAGGTTAAAGAACCACAAATACAAAGTATATAAATTATAAAATTGAAAACAGAATGTTCAGTAATAATTGATTTTTGATGTCCTTTATAGTTTTTTTTCTCGTTACACTGATTGGTTTATTTGAATAAATTTTCCAAGATCATGTTAATATTTTTCCTCTGTACGTGTATGGGCTTATAAAATCGTATAGATTTGGGATTTTCCTACTTTGGATAACATGAATGTACTAGAGAAGTACTTTACTAATAATTAAGTTGGATTTTTCTCTTTCGCACTGTTGACAAAAAATTCTTTTATTGTGGTAAAATATATATAACATAAAGTTTTCCACTTTAACCATTTTAGTGATACTAACGACATTTACAATAATGTGGTATCATCACCACTATCTATTTCCAAAATTTTTCATCATTCGAAACAAACTGTATTTTTAAAAATGAAATCTTTATTAAGATATAATTCACATACCATGACAATAACTTACTTAAAGTGTACAATTCAGTGGCTTTTCATACAATCATAGAGGTGTGCAGCCATCACCACAGTCAATCCTAGAACATTTTCATCATCCCCAAAGAAACTCTACCCTTTAGCAGTTATGCTTCATTTCTCCCCAGGTTTCTATCTGAATGGGTTTGCCTATTCTAGACATTTCATATTAATGAAATGATAGAATATCTGATTTTTTGTGACTGTCTTCTTTGAGTTGTGTATTTTCAGGGCTTCTCCACGTTGGAACATGTGTCAGTACTCCATTCTTTTTTATTGCTGAATACTATTTCATTGTGTGGCTCCACCACATTTTATTTGTTCCTTAGTTGATGGACATTTGGCTTGTTTCTACTTTTTGGACATTAAGAATGGTGCTGCTATGAAATTTGCATACAGGTTTTGTGTAGGCATGTTTTCATTTCTCGTGGTTTGTGCATAGGAGTGGAATTGCTAAATCAAATGGTAATTTTATGTTTAACCATTTGAGGAATTTCCAGCCCATTTTACTATCCTAGTAACAGTGTGTGGGGATTCCAGTTTCTCCACATCCTGGCCAGTACTAATCGCTACTGTCTTTTTGATGATAGTCATCCTAGTGATTGTGAAGTGATACCCACAGTGGTTTTGATTTACATTTACCTGGTGGCTTAATTATGTTGAGCATCTTTTCATGAGCTTATTGGCCATTGATATGTCTATTGAACAAATGTCTATTCAGATCTTTTGCTCATTTAAAAATTTTTTTTTAATGTTTTATTTTGTGTGTGTGTGTGCGCGCGCACACACGCGTGTGGGAGTGGGCGGAGGAGCACAGAGAGAGAGAGACAGAGAATCTGAAGCAGGATCCCACAAATCAGTAGGCTCATGACCTGAGCTGAAGTCGGGCACTTAACTGACTGTGTCACCCAGGCGCCCCTGCTCATTTTTTAAATTGAGTATTTGTTTTTCAATTACTAAGTTGCAGAAGTTCTTTATATATTCTAGATACAGGTCTCTTACCAAATCTGACCTAGAATTTTTTTTTTTCCTATTCTGTAGGTTGTCTTTTTTGAGATTTGATGGTTTCCACTCTCCTATTCCTAATGACATTTCTCTGGGCCAGCAAAGTCCTGTGTTCTGTGCTGTAGCATTTGGGAGGCATTTTTTTTGGTACTTGCTACTGTGTTGGACACTGGGACCAAGTTCTGAGAGTAGGAGATGGAACTCACTCTCTGTAAGCTTACCATCTAGCGAAAAGGTCACAAAAAGTTACGTTGTCAGGAAAATCACTCTATCTTTACAAACCAGGGAGAGTTTATTTGATTAGATTAATGATAGAAACTTGCAAGTAGCTGAAGGAGATCAGCTTGAATATCATTGAGTAGATGTTACTTCGTGGTGTGTAAAAACTAACCTAGTACAGTGATTTCCAACAAATGGTCTGTTGCGCCATGTTTTCCACTGCCCCTCATCAGAGCCCTGGGCCCTGGAAGCTCATCACGTTGGGTCATTATTTTTGTCATTGACTAGGTGGTTTCTCCTCTCCATTTACTCAAGTCTTATCTGATTTCCAAGGCCTATCTTAAGATACCTCATGACAGGCATCTTTCTGATAACTGATGATGTTTTGTTTCCTCAGTGTGCTTTTGAACCTTAAATGTGTCTTTTTTTTTTTTTTTTAATTTTTTAACGTTTATTTATTTTTGAGACAGAGACAGAGCATGAACGGGGGAGGGTCAGAGAGAGGGAGACACAGAATCTGAAACAGGCTCCAGGCTCTGAGCTGTCAGCACAGAGCCCGATGCAGGGCTCGAACTCACGGACCGCAAGATCATGACCTGAGCCGAAGTCGGCCGCTTAACCTACTGAGCCACCCAGGCACCCCGAACCTTAAATGTGTCTTAACTAATAGCCTCCTATATGAATGTTTGGTTGTCCTCATAGCTTGCACATATTCCAGTTCAGACCATTGACTTCTTTGGGACGCTACCCATGGGGCTGAATGGAAGAAACATGGTAAAACCAAGGGTTTCTGTTCTAATTTTGCAAAATCATTTGGAAAAGTGATAAAGGAAAACAAAATCTGGGAAAAATCAGATAGCAGTGGGTTAGCAGACGCTGACTTGATATACTTCATTAAAAAGCTATTATGTTGAGTTAATGGAAATTAAAATATACAAATTTAGATATTGTTTAGCCTGTTGAGCATGTCCCTTCCTTAAACCCCCATATTTTTCATGGGATATGCACTTTTAGTAGGCTGACATAGAACTCTCGTATGTTTAAAGTTTTCCATTTCACACATGTTGTCTAAATATGTGCATGTAGTTTTTCCTTTAGCTACCGGCCTAATAAAAGCCTCTTGTGAATGCTTATCACCTTGTAAAGTAGTTACCAGAGCTACAGTAAAATTTGCCTGCAAGTGAAAAGGCTTTGACTTCCCTAGAGGGAGAATAAAAAACATATGAGACAAACAGCAGCAACCGAAATTATCTGGTGTAGAAAGTGGCAGGATGCCAGCCAAATGCTCTGTCCCTAAAATGGTTTAAACCTTTATCTCAACTCACTAAAAAGGCCACCTTGTTTAAGGAACTTCAAACACAAACTTGGAAATGTCTCATTATTTTGGTACAGTTTACACAAATGATCTCCCCTTTTATTGCTATCTTCAGGTATGAAGGCCCTAAAGGGTTAGAAGAATTTTTTAAACATTCCTATTTCTTTTTAAAAATGGTGTTGTATAGTTGTTACTGAAAGTTGTTGCAGTGTTTATTTTAGATACTTCAATATATCTAATTAGAAGTGATGTCGGTTTGTTAAGTAGGCAAAGTGGCCTTCAAGTGCATGGTGAAAAATGAGTAATGAGAAGCCTTCATTAGCCATTAGGCTTAGGAGGACTTTTTTTTCTAAATAATAGAGATGGAAGGGGTTCATAAATCTTACTGTTTTGGAGTGACCGGGGGAGAATAGACCATGCTATGTAGAGATATTTTGATGTCTGTCCTAGGGCAGGAGACAACTCTAGCCTTGTTTTTCTCAGAAGTATTGGTACTTTCTCAAAGTTACTTTTTAGAAGGTTCACTCAGCTTTTTGCTTTATAAATTTTAAATTATTATTTTTTTAATGTTTACTTATTTTTGAGAGAGCACAAGAGGGGAAGGAGCAGAGAGGGAGGGAGACAGAAGATCTGAAGCAGTCTCTGTGCTGACAGCAGTGAGTCTGATGCGGGGGCTCGAACCTACAAGCTTTGAGATCATGACCTGAGCCAAAGTCGGATGCTTAATGGACTGAGCCACCCAGGTGCCCCCAATTCTTTAAATTCTTAAACCCAGGGAGTCCTAGTCTTAGAAAACCCGATTATAGTTAAATGCTCTATTTCCTGAATAATCACTATTATTTTTGCTGTAATTATTAATACCACTCCATTTGAACACTTTGTGTCTTACAGAGTGTTTCATACATGCTACTTAATTTTGATTCTTTGAGAAATCCTTGGAATAAGGCAAGACAAACACTTCTCTACTGGTTTAGGGATGTGGGAAGCTGAGGTTGAAACACACCAAGTGACTTGGTAGGGGCCACAGGGTAGCAGAGGATGGTTTTCTCTCCACCACTCTACAGTGCCACCCACAAAGCTCCAAATCTTAGGGGTGCCTGGCTGGCTCAGTCAGTAGAGCGCGTGGCTCTTGAGCTTGGGTTTGTGAGTTTGAGCCTCTCATTGGGTGTAGAGATTACTTAAAAATAAAATCCTTAAAAAAAAAACCAAGAAAGCTTGAAATCTTAGGTTATTGTGATACTTCACAGTTATGTAATATATTTTTGCCAAGAAATAATGAACCTTTGAACCCGTCAAAACTGCCAGATAGGCTGCTGCCACTGTAGTAACTCAGAAGCAGAGATGGATGTTTTGGGTTCTTTGACCTCTATGACTGAGCCCACTAGGTGAAGATTTCTGGAAATGGGTAGTCTTCATTGTTGTTTGCCAAATTACACTATTTGTCTATGTAACTGAAAATCTGGCCTTCATTATTTTCAATTTAACAGATAATTTTCCTAAAAGGAAGAGTTTGCTTGTGTTCTTGGAAGAAAGTAACTAAATATAAACCATTAAGTTATCAGAGAATATGCTGTTTCTGGGCCGAAAAATGGGAAAACAAAATGTAATCACCTAACAAAGCATATGTTTAAAGCATATGTTGTATTGTATTCATTATATGTTATCTTTTATATACAAATATTTTATTATTGGTCATATATTTATGTAATAAAGTTACATGATATAATAATTCCTGAAACCAAATTCTGTTCCATCGATTGGAACATAGTATAATTCAGTACCAATTCATAAATAAATACTTATAAAACTATTATGGAACAATGATAATTTGAAATTGCTGCTATAAAACAAATGACCAATCCTGGAATTGGAATATAAATGAATCAATCAATCTTGTTAGAGCTGGCAGAATTTTTTAAATGTTTATTTCTTTGAGAGAGAGAGAGAGAGAGAGAGAGAATACATGTGCACACAAGCAGGAAACGGGGAGAGAGAGAGAGGGAGAGAGAGAATCCCAAGCAGGCTCTGTGTGGTTAGCCCAGAGCCCAACATGGGACTCCATCCCATGAATCATGAGATCATGACTTGAGCCACAATCAAGACCTGGCTTGATCGAGCCAACTAGGTGCCCCTAGAATTTTCATTTTTTAATTTTTTTATTTTTATGGGAGCTGGTAAGGTGAGGTTTATTTTTGCCTTGGACTTACATTTACAGTAAAGTAATCCACATTGTGCTGTGGTGGGGCATTGATAATATAATCATGCTGATTCAAACATTTACCAAATTTTATGTAATAGCTATTGCCTTTTTATACCTGTCTAAATGCTATATATCATGTTTTCTTTTGAGAATAATAGTACATTTTAATATGTTTTCTATTTTTAGAAAACTTTGGGGAAAAAGAATATTTTTCACAACAATACTTTGGGATTAGCTCTGTCATTCTAGAACCAGTCATGGTTCTAGATAAGTCTAGAAACCACCAAGGTTCCCAGGTTCCTAATACCTCTTTGCATTCCCTTTTATTGCTGTGCTACAGATCTCCCATCCATCACACAAGATTTTCTTATACTCTGGACTTTGCTTAAATCGATGTGATTGCACTGATTTCTGTATTTGCTATTTGGATTTTTTCCCTTTTTTCTTTTTTTTTTTCAAAACTTTTCCCTTGTTAGTGCTTTTAAAAGTTCTAGCCTGTAGCCTTTCCATACTTGGTGTTGGTATTTTACAATAGATGTGAAGAAAAATTGTATGAGATTCCAAGGCAAATATTATCAGTTATTTTTTTAAGTTAAAATGAATGCTGTAACAATTCCATAGTATGTACCATGAAATTTAATGTGCTAAATTAATTTAAACAGTTTTAACATTTTTTCCTTGAAAGACTCTTTTCTGGGTTTTTATAATCTCTCTTAAGTGAGGATACAAGGTGGTTTAATTACTTTCCAGCAATGCACACTCTTAACAGCCAACATTCCAAGTTAAAGCTATGTGTCTTCTTGGGGTTTGAACTGTTTCCACCTAATCCAAGGAAAAATATTTGAGGGACATTAGTTAATGCATTTTCCAGGAATGGGAGTGGGTAAGTATTTTTTTCATAGCTTATAGAATATTTAGCAATTTGAGCCTCTAATATTTAATTTTATAGCGTTCTCAGTACTGGTGGCAAAGGCTTCCTCTAGAAATAGTGAGAAATTATGTGAATTCCCTTCTTGGTATGTTTAGGAGGGCAGGTCATAAATCTTAGTTTCATATTTTTCTAAAATGAAACCAGGCATTGATATTTGCTGTGATCTAATATGCAGATACAATGAAAAGATTCATAAAGTATAAAGATTTTTGAAAGTTGTCACAAAAGGTCACATAAACTGAAACTGTTGTGCAGAAAATATCTAAGATTTAATTACTCTTTTCTGTGATATTTAAGTTCTGTTAAAACTTTAATAACATTAAATACTAATGAAAGGACCTTATGTGTCTCATTTGCATTCATAAATATCCATGAAGGATCTCTTTCACCAGAGTTATTCAATCTTAGTCCAGGACGAGGTCAGACATTGATTATGTTTGACAGTCTTAACAAAAGTGAATGGGAAAGATAGATTTTCCTATATTTTCCGGCTAGAATGGTGAGGGCACTGATCTTGAATATATAGTCTGATATATGGAGAGGAATATTAACACAATAGAATGATAACGGTCAAGTACAACCGTAATGATTACTAGTTATTGAGCATCTGGTAGATACACCAGGCCACATAACAACTCTTTACGTGTTTCATGTGAAGTAATTGAAGCAAACATCTCAAGTTCAGATGGTATTACACCCATTTGACCGAATATGGAAACTGAAGTTGCAAGAAATGAAAAGACACGTCTAAAGTTTCCCAGCTGGAGGCCATTTTGCATACATTGGACCTCCCTGAGCCAAGCCGCTTGTCCATGTTTGACTACCTTGTGTTCAGAGACAGAAAAGGTATTGATAATATGTAATTTATTTGGCTCAGAAATGTTTGTGCTTTTAAATTTGAATTAGCTATCTTTTGGCAGTTTGTGATTTGTAACGTGATGGAAGATAGTAAAACTCCACTCAAATTAGTATGACTATTTTGATTTAATCTTCTCTGATCACTCTCCATTTCATACTACACATGGATGCCTATTTTTCTTATATTTAACAAACATGTATATAGCCCAGGTGTGCATCAGGTGCTGCCCTGAGTATTTATGAAAATGAATTCATTTAATGCTCGCAGTATCTCCATGGGGATGTAGGTATTAATTTATCCCCATTTTACAGATAAGATAACCGAGGCACAGAGACATGAAGTGACTTGCTCAATTACAGGTAGAAAGCGGCCAAGCCGGGATTTGAACCCAGTCACTTTGGCTTCAGAGTTTGTGCTCTTCACTGTCTGTTTTTCAGATTTTATAGAATATGGTGAAAGCAATAATTGTTTGAAACTTCTTGCTGGACTGAGAAGTGTAAAAGGGTAAATAGAGATAATAAATAATGTAAATAAAATACTTAGTAAGAATAATAACCCCCAATAAGACCTTGGAATTCTTTGTTAAAAATGGAAGAAGAGGGACGTTTAGGTGTCTCACTCTGTTAAGTGTCTGACTCTAGATTTCAGCTGAGGTCATGATCTCATGGTTCATGGGATGGAGCCCCACATAGGGCTGTGCACTCACAGCGTGGAGCCTGCTTGGGATTCTCTCTCTCCCTGTCTCTCTGCCCCTCCTCAGCTGGCATGCATGCTCTCTCTCTCTCAAAATACATAAACTTCAAAAAAAAATCGGAGATGAATTTTGAAAACAGCTATAATTGTGTTAAAATCCAGTTGAGCCTCCTACTTTGTAGGGTCTGTTTGATGTTGTACCAGCTTTTCTTTATGGATATAGCTGACCAGTGTGCACATAGTGTCATCATTGTTTCCTGTGTTGTACCGCTAGTTACGTTACTTCCACTAATGAACAAGCATTGAACTCTGTGATGACTATTTCATGTCATGTCCACTTACATGTATCATGGCCTTAGCGCGTATGTTATAAATGAGAGACATTTCCTTTGGACATACGGGACAAATGAGGCTTTTAGAGTTGTTAGGTTAAAATAGGACTGATGTTTCTATAGCTTTAGAGAGAGAGAGGCTGGATGCATCAATTGAAACAATGGATTGATAACACTACAACCGAAGAAGTTTCTGAAGAAGACTTAGAAGTTTTTGATTAATTAAGATTTCAACTTAGATGAATTTCAGTTTTGGCAAACACAAAGACTAAGCGATCCGAGCTGTGCAGTGTGGGAAAGTCCAGGAATGTAAATTAGACTTTGCTATGAGACGTTCTAGAAGTGTACTCAGCCTAAAATTGAATATTTATGTAGGAGTGGAGTGACAGGTGGTCACTACCCCAGCTCCTCTGGGGGTGGATTAAGGACCTTTGGTTTAAGCTGGATCTTCTAACTACTCTGTTTACCTGTAATCAGTCAAGTTTAGCAGGAGCTAATTTATTGGATTTAGGTTTCAGGGCCCCTTCCTTACACCAGCCGCTTCCAAGGATTTGGGAGGGTCTCTGGTTCTGTGTTCGCATGGCCATATTATTTTGCAAAATTTTCAAAAATTCTTCAGAATTTGAGGATATTTAAACCACACGGTTAAAACTGCTGTCTCTACCCTGACCCTCCTTCCATCACTTTGCTCACCTGCTGCATTGCTTTGGCGTGATCACAGGCATTGTTGCAATCTGGCTAGAGGGAAGTTGAATTGGGAATAAATATGTAACTTTAACTTCAGCTTGAAAGATGGTTTGGAATGTTTCAATCAGACAACTGAGAAATCACAGATTCCTAATTTAGACAAATATGAAGAGTTACTTTATTTTTTACCTTAACCTTTATTTATTAAAGAACTGAGAACATTCAGATAATAGAACATAAAATTAAAGCAATAAAGGTGAATGATGAAATAGAAATTATTCTGATGGCAAAAAGTATATTATACCCCCCAAAAAAATCAGATTCTCCCCAAAGCAGTAATTCAAAAAGAGCTAACTTTTGAACAGAAGTAGCAAGTAGGCTCGATGAATTGTCTGAAAATGCAGTTAATGAAGAAGAATGAATCCTATGAATCCCTTGGGGAAAGAGCTGTGTTGCTTGGCTGACTTGACCACAAAATACAAACACAGAAAAAGATAACATAAAACTTGATAATATGTGTCGATAATGAGCTTTATAGTTCACCAATGTCTTCAATTCAAAGAGTATTTAGGAGTACTCCCCACATAAGAAACTTTGAAAGTTTGCAGTTTATATATGAAAAGAAATTGTATGGAAGTTTCTCCAAATTTGACAATGGTCCTAAAAATTTACCTGACAGTTGTGAAGTTACAAGATTTCTTAAACATATATTTGTAAACAATAAGATTTCTATACCCAAAATAGAAGAAACCCCAAATTCTTCTTTCTTTTTTCGTGTGGAACGTTATATCACAAAATTGGTATTAGCCAAAATGTGCAAAGTCAGAAGTTTAAGGAAGGAAGTGTTAGAAAAGTGTGCCAGATGATTGATTAATAAAAAAGAGGGTAGTATTCCTCTGGATTTTGTGAAGTTTGTGCTATTTTCAGTTGTTTACAATTTAACTTTTGGTCATTTTTCTTAATCTGCGTGTGTTATCATTTGTATCTAATTTTGTGTTCCTAACTTTGTATTCTTCATCTTTAAAAGGGCTCTAAAACTGTAAGCTTCAGACCCCACACCACCTGTCTGTAGTTGATAGTTTGTAATGTGAAAAAATATCATGCAGCACACGTATTCCCAAATGCCTAGCATGAGACGTAGAAGCTCCCTCCCCCACCCCCCATTTCTCAGCTCAGAAGAAAACCTGTAAGAAAGGTTTAACTTTTCCTGTGTATTTTCTTCAGATGTTTAGATCTGTTTTGTCCAATAAAGTAGACACTAGGCACACGTGGCTATGCAGCCCTTTAAGTGTGACTAAGGTACTGAATTTTTAACTTAATGTAAATTCCATTTAATTTCATTAAAATTTAATTTAATGAATTTAAATTGAAATGTGAAACCACTACCCAATTCACTGATTAAAAATACTGCTAAATATGTTTAGAACAACTTGGGTATGTTAATTTACTTCAGCCATGAATTTTGTGAAATCTATATGACACTGGTGTGCACCTTTATGTGTGTGCACGCGTGCGTGTGTGCACATGTGTGATGCGTATACACTTTTTTCCACAAAGGATAATACTCTGCATACACTATTCTACATCTTAGTTTTTTTAACTTAATTATATGTTTTGCTCACTAACTTACAGATATCTCTATTATTAGCTGCATAATATTCTTTTCTATTTGTATGATCTTTTTTTCCCACATAGATGCTGGAGTGATTTTTTAAATAATTTTTCTAAGTTTACTCATTTATTTTGAGAGAGACAGAGAAGAGAGCTCGAGCAGGGGATGGTAAGAGAGAGAGAAGGAGAGAGGAATCCCAAGCAGGCTCTGTACAGAGCCCGATGTGGGGCTGGAACTCACAAAACTATGAGATCCTCACCTGAGCCAAACTCAAAGCGTCAGATGCTTAAGCGACTGAGCCACCCAGGTGGCCCTGGAGTGATTTTTTTTTTTTAATCTAAGTGAGATCATGTCACTCCTGTGTTTAAAACCCTTCCATGGCTTCAGATCACTCTCAAAATAAAATCCCAAGTCTTTAGTATGTCTCTAAGGCCTGACCTGCTGTGTCCTCTCTCTGTTCTCCTGCTAAGTTCAGGGTAGCATGTGCATCTGTTAATGTGTAGATGGGGATTAAACACAGGTACTTGAGTCTTTTTTTAAAAAACTCTGTCAGGAATGTCACCAGTAAAACAAAGTCTCTTTATTAATCAAATGTAAAGTCTTACTTAGTTCCTCACTTATCTGACCACCACCAGCTCCTCTTAAAGCAAAGAAATCCGGTGTTTTCCTCCCCAATAGCACTCACTGGAGGAAAAATAAACCTTGTTAACCAGAGTAAAAAATGTTGCAGGCACTCTGTAATCAAGAGCACATTTGAGGGAGGAAATGGTGTTATGGCAGATAGTTGAAGTACACTGTGTCTTAAGAACTTGGTGCTTCTTTATTGCTAGATTAAATTTCAGAATTGAGAGTCTAAATTTTCCTTTTCACATCTGGTGACACTTTTTTTAATCAGTGTGCAAAAGGAGAAAAATCTGTCTGCCTTCTCTCCATGCCTCTAACTGCCGTCCAGCCTATGCCAGACTTAAGGAAAAGCCTTTTACGTTGGCAAGCAAACTCCAAAATGGTTTCCAAGCCTATTAAAAGTAAAGGAAGAGTTTTGCAGAAAAACTTGAGGAAAAAAAAATTTTTTATTGGAGCGGTACAAAATAAGAAGCAACTTTTAAAATTAAACAATGAAAAATAAAAATGTGTTGGCTCACAGTGCGTGTAATGTTGCTGTTCTGGTGCCACCAGAGTAAGGCAGACTCCTGTGACCTATTAAAACTTAAAATTTAGGAATGTAGAATTTTGGAGGATTTATGATTATTGACAGCTAAAGGGATTATGGTGCAAGGTACGGTGATAGTTAGAAACACATGGACTGGAGCACATTTATCACTGAATGAATGTGCTGGATGAACAAATGAATAAACAAGGGAACCATGTTGCTTTCAGTAAGTAGCGTGTGTTAAGAGCATCGTGGGCTGGGAGAAGGGGACTGAAGAAATCAGGAATGAGTGAAGCAGAGAGAAAAGAATATGAAGTGATTGCAGAGAAGCAGTGAGCTCTAAACTGAGGGTGGTATGAAATAGGACGCCAGGGGGTGAAGACAATGATTGAAAAATGAAAAGATAGCCATTTATGTGTGAGTCTGGGCAAGTGGCCACTTCACTTTGAAGTTGCTAGAACTTTTCAGACTCTGGTTTTAATGAAATCAGGAGTGAGGGCATGTGGAGGACTGACAGAAAACAAGCTCGTCAAGGTGTTCAGAGAAGTTGAGAATTAAAGTGTAAGTAGGTCTGGTCGGAATGTGTTTAACACTGTTCATGAAGAAAGTGACAGAAAATCCAGCTGATCCTGGCTTAGCTGAAAAGGGGCATTCATTGTCTCTCATCAAACAGCCCATGGCTTGGGCTGACTTGAGGCTTGTCCTGATGCAGGTTCTGACAATGGTCCTCGTTGTGGAGGGCTGATACTCCTCTGGCGGATGGATGGCTGTAGCTGTTACATAGTTCTTTGGTGTATGTGCTAGTCCCTATTGCGTCCCACACTATGGGAGTGTCTTGATCAACAAATTTTTAATTTTAATGTTGAATTATATATTTCCATATAGTGTTGAATTTTAACCTTTTGGTTAAACATTTTGTGGGTCCTGTGCAAGTAATCCTTGCCAACCGAAGATGGAGAAAATATTCCCTTATTTATCTTAACTAAAGAAGACCCAGCTGTTGGACCAATGACATTTAGAGTTCTAGTCTGCTCAGAATTCCTTGTAGGTTTCTGGGTGATGCTGTGTAGCGCAAGTTGGGGACCACTGGCTTACATGCTGCTGAAAGTCTTCCCAGGATTGCTGGGTACTACCACATCACGGGGTACCTGCTCACCCCAGAAGAAATGATGAGTTCGACTGAACACCTGCATATTGACAGGTTTTGTGGCAAAGTAATATGCATTAAAAGTTTTTGTTTTAAATGAGTAAAACTTTGCCTTTCTTTGAGAGAGGAGTTATTACTTGTATTAAGAGAGAATGATAAGAATGTATTAGTGGTTGGTTAAAAAAAAGAAAGGAAGTTAGGAAGGAAGGGAAGTAGAAAGGAGGGAGGAAGGTAGGAAGGAAGGTAGATAGGAAGGTAAGTAGGAAGGAAGGAAGGGAAGTGGGAAGGAAGGTGGGAAGGCAGGAAGGAAGGTAGGAAGGATGGCAGGAAGGAAGGTAGGAAGCATGGCAGGAAGGTAGGAAGGAAGGATGGTAGGAAGGTAGGAAGGAAGGTAGGAAGGAAGGAAGGAAGGTAGGAAGGAAGGTAGGAAGGAAACTCCAGAGAGGTGTCTCTTCATAAGCAGTGATCAATTATATTGGGTAGTCAAGGTGTCTTCTTAGATTCTGAGGTTTTGAAACTCCTTAACTTCAGGACTCTTGATCCTTTATTTTTGACATTGTTGCACACTATGAGGTATCCAAGATGTGAGAAAATAAAATTATTCCAGATGGTGCCTCTTTTTCATTTTTTAGAATGTTTCCATCTAATCCTCTCCCACAAAAGAAAAATTCCCCTTGGAATTGCTTCTGTTATTATTTGTATTCGTTTTTAACCTTGACAACCATGTGGACATAGTACAGGTGGTTTTGTAGGAGAGCGATCTATAAAGTAAGTTCTTTGTGCTGTGCTGCAGAAGGGGAAATACTTCAATCACCACAGCAAAGCTGCTTTAAAGTAATTGAACATGTTTTGCAGCCAGATGTAAATGAAGTAACTTTTTTTGAAGATGGGTTAATTTACAGATATCTGATCATTATACTTTTGGGTAGACAGAAAGGCAGAGTAACACTGATTACGTGTCGGGGTCTGGCTAGGTTCCCAGCTCCACCACTTGCTAGCTGTGTGGCCTTGGCAAGCCCTTTCGCCTCTCTGAAATGAACATGATAGGAGTCCCCACCTTGTAGGGGCGTTCTGCGGATTGAATAGAGAATGCGGAGAATGCAGATAGCTCCAGGCTATCCGTGCCTGCTACACAGTACGTTCTCCTTGAATCCTAGTTATGTTGTTGATTCTGCTGCTGCCATCATCCCAGGAGGTGCAGCAGGGTCTTGGTGGTGTTTGATCTTACCTCCTTTTGGTCCATCCACAGTGAAGGCTTTGGGGTTGTGAGGCACTCTTAGAAATTAACATGCGGGGTGCCTGGGTGGCTTCATTGGTTAAGCATCGACTTTGGCTCAGGTCATGATCTCACCGCTCTTGAGTTCGAGCCCGACATGGGGCTCTTTGCTGACAGCTCAGAGCCTGGAGCCCTCTTCGGATTCTGTGTCTCCCTCTCTCTGCCCCTCCCCTGCTCATGCTCTGTCTCTGAAAAATAAAGAAACATTAAATTTTTTTTTAAAAAATTAACATGCAAAAATTGGGGGAAGGGGCTGGAGTGTGATTTATTTAAAATTGTTTTAAAAATGTGTTTGCTTATGTGGGTTTTTTGTTTGTTTTTGTTATGTTATTTTGAGAACCAGAAACTTCTTTGCTTCCTGTCTCTCATATCATAGCCTATCCCAGTGGTTTTGAACCCCTCAGCAGTGGGGTTGACTTTACAACTGTTATTTCTGTTTTATGCAGAATTTTTATAGTGACTATCTCAAAAGACAAAAGTGGAAGAGAAGTTTTTATGGGTCTCTTGCTCTTTTTTTTTTTTACCTTGTAATATTCTTTTTGTTTAAAAAAAATTTTTTTTTACATTAATTTTATTTTTGAGAGACAGAGACGGAGCACAAGCGGGGCAGGGGCAGAGAGAGAGAGAGGGAGACACAGAAACAGAAGCAGGCTCCAGGCTCTGAGCGGTCAGCACAGAGCCCGACGCGGGGCTCGAACTCAAGAATGGTGAGATCATGATCTGGGCTGAAGTTGGATGCTTAACCAACTAAGCCACCCAGGTGCCTTACCTTGGAATATTCTTATAAGGTAATAAAGCTTTACAGTTATAAAGTAGAATACAACATGCATCCATGTCCCCGCCACTAGGTTCAGGAACAACATTATGGATGGATACCACAGAAGCTGCTTGTATACACCTTCAACCCCTAGAGAGGTAGCCACTCATCCACATGCCATTTTCTTATACCGCATACTATGTATAATTCCAAACTGTATATAGTATTGTTTTCCTAATTTTAAAAGTTTATATAAGTGCTGTCATTTTTGTTGCCTTCTGCTGCAATTTGCTTTCTTTAACATAGTGTTGTGTTTGTCAAGTTCCTCTATGTTGATGGGAACTCTCAGTCATTTAAGCTGTTGTAAGGTATTTCTGTGCATGAAGATAGCATAGTTTATTTATCCCTTCTCGTGGCAGTAGACATTTACACACTCTCTTACAGACCATGTTGCCATCAGTGTTTCTATACATGTTGTACTTCACAGATCTATGTAGCTTAGGTTTTGTTTTGTTTGTTTTTCTACAGGGAGTGAATTCTTTTTAGTCTGGTCACGTTTTGTGGGCCTCATTATTTTAGTCATCAAAATAAGTCTGAACTACATCTTTTCTGTCTTTTCTAGCTCAAAATTACACTTTTTATATGGGTTATTTAAACTGGATAGTTGAATCATTGGATTTTAATTAGTATAATTTCCCAGTCCCATTAGTGTGTCTCTGCAGTATTTTCTGTAGGAAATAAATTTTACTGATGGAAGGGAAAGTTCCATTTTGAACATTTTTGAGGACAAAATATATGCAATATTAGAAATTATCATTAAGCATGATGACACAAGACACTCAATTTTTCTACCCAGTTTTGTTTCTTTCCTGGAATCCAGAATAATTACAAAAGCTAATAATTTAGAGTAAACATGACTCTACACATATGTAAAATATGTTGTCTACACGTAGATCAGTCCCTTACCTGATTCCTCCAGAGGTCGAGTCACATTGAATATTTTGTTTCCTCTTTAAACTTGAATGAGAATTCATATGGCCAAAGCATTCTACTATTCCCTTGGCCTTTTTCTCTCTTCTTCTTACATAAATGAAAACCTAGTGTAAGGTGACGAATAGGCAAAGTCCTGTAACAAAGAAAAGGGTACTAGAGAATCTGAAGCAATGAGAGATTAAACCTGACTCAAGGGCGTGGAAAGGATTCTTGGGAGAAGGGGAATTTCAGCTGGGCCCTAAAGAATGAAGACCTTGTAGGTCTGTGACAAGCAGGAGAAGTGGGGACCCTCCAGATAGCCCATCTGCCAGCTGACGACCAATATCTGAGAGACTATTCGCACTACTACAGAGAACAGAAGTGCTCAGCTCTTTCCAAATTTCAGGCCCACAGATTTGTGAGGTCTGATAAAAATTGTCCTTGTTTTAAGTGCTAAGTTTGGAGTAGTTTGTTATGTACCAATACTTCACAGGAATACCTGCAAAAACCGAGGAGGGGAATACTTTCTTTTTGCTTTTGTTTGGTTTGTTTTGATGCTTGCTGAAGACAGTATTTAGTCATCCAAAACCTCTTCCCAAAATATACTACTGAATGTAATTTAGAACTTCTAGCAGGAAGACAGGGTTTGGAGAAAATTCCAGGCAGAGGAAATGGCATGGACAAAGATAGCAAAATAGGAAAGGACAGGATATATGGAAGGCAGACAGTAATAAGTTGTGACTGGGAGTAGGGTGTCTCTTGGTTAGTAGTGGATGACTAGACTGGAAAGGAAGATTAAGGACATAGTGTGAAGGGCCTTGAGCATGAGGTTGAAGAGACTATGACATAGAGCCACTGAAGGCTTCTGGGAAAGCAACGTTATACTAGTGGAACTTTTCTTTGGGAAACTCTTCAGATACTTATGGGATAGACTCAGGTGTGGAGAAATTAAGGGATCAGGGTGGAAGCGGTTGAAAGATGTCATAGGAGTCGGATCTGTCATGGCTGGAGCCAGAATGAATACTAGAATACAGGTGGGAAGCATTGTGAACAGAGCTACCACTGACCCGCTCAGTGCATTCTGGGAATTAAAAAGATGCCCTGTCTTTAAGACATTTTACTTCCATCTGTTAGAAAATTGTTGTAATATATTTACTTAATTACAATAAGACACTTGACTGCCATCTACTGGAAAAGTAAACCTATGCATCTATAATGTGAACACTCCTCCCTGTAGATGTGGCACTCTTGTGCAGTACACAACCTATACTACCATATCTGCAACCGTAATCATGTGGGTATGAGTGATAGGACGTGGTAACTGGTCACATTAGTTATCAGAGGGAAAAGGAAGAAATTTCAAGTCTGAATGGTAGGGAAATTGGTAGTAACATTAGTATAACTGGAACTTATTCTTGGGGAATAGGTTCATAAAACAATTATTCTAAACATGGAAGATTCCACAAGTTCTTCATTTTGTTCATTGATCCCAGTATTTTGGATTTATACAGAATTCTGTCTTGTCTTCTGGAGTCTCAGCTTTCCACCCTTTGTGACATCTGAGAATGGTTACCAATCATCTCGCTCTTTTGGGTTCCGTTCACCCCCTCTCTCCCCTGTATCTTTTCCTTCTTTCCTGATCATTGCTTCTCAGTCTCCTTTGCAGGCCCTTTTTTCCCTCAGATTTTCATTCTTACTGCCTTTGCATACAGTGGATGCACAATAAATGTTTGTTGAATTACATTGCCTTTGAAAGATTAGTTTCAGGTTTACTGAGAGACTGACTCTTTGGTGCTAGGGACTAAGGGTGTGCCAGAATTCAGAAAGTAGGAACATACACTAAATACAGTTCCTTGTTTTAGGATCTGTTTTCTACACAATGGGTCACTCTTTGTTGGGGAATTCCTGTACTGTTGATCTGTTCATCATTGTTCAGTAGTGGCAACATCAGGAGAACAAATTCTTAATATTGGCTGTGTCATATGGGCATGTGTAATTCAGAAAATACTTTCAAACCAAATAATGAAGCTTCCCTGTCTTCTAATTTGGGAAGGATGAAAACTTACCTTTCTTTTTTCTTTCTTTTTTTTTTTTTTTTAAATCTCGACTTTTGTACAAGTAGATTAGTGATGAGTTAATAAGCAAGATCACATTTAAATATTTTCATTTGAGGTTGCTTATTAACATTCTTAACCCTACCACCTGCACCTGCCCCCCAACCCATTCACCTAGGTTACTTTTGCTTTCATTTCTCATGGGGCTTGTATGTCAAGGGAGATCCAAGAACTTTGCTTTTCTGACACAGCTTTGCAAACATGTGTTGTGTGTCTGCTTTGTGCAAAGTGCTGTGGGAGGCTTCACTGAAGATACAAAGGTTTCAGATTGCTTCTGCCCTTCAGGAGAGACTGGCTTAATGGGAGAAGTAGACACATATGTAACTGCTCCAGGGCAGGCGATGACAAGGGTCATAATATAGTGCAGACAGAGCCAGGACCCCCTGTGTAAACATCACTCTAAGACTGAGCCACATACGTGACTTGCCATATTTCTTTTCTGAACTGTACACGTTTAACTCGTAACTTACCTGAGTTGGATTAGAATGTGTTTCCTTGAAAGATTCTGAAGTCAGAAACATACTCTGAAAATTAAGATTTAACAGAATTTAACTAAAAATACATTGAATAACATCGACTTGATTCTTAGAAATTTTATTTGATTAAGTTGCTTTTAAGTTGGTACTATCCAAAGAAATTAGAGAAAACTAGAGTGATATTAAATAAGCAAGGATATAAACCAGTCTTATGTTTATGTGAGCCCAGTATTTAGGAAATAAATACCCTGAAATTCCCTAGCCAAATTATATTTTAAAATATGTTTTGAGTACAGGCAAAAGAAAATTACAAACAGCACAGTAGGAAAAAATGTAACTCTCATAAATACAGTGAGGTAGAATGTAAAATACTTGAATGGGTTATTGCTGTTTAGTTAAGGTGCCTTACAGTTAAGTAAAACCAATGACAGTTTTACAATTACTGGAGAACCAAAGCCATGTGAATTTAAAAATGTTAAATGTACTTAAGGTTTGAAATTTAAACAAAAAGTTACTTTTGCTTTTTAAAGAGAGTCCTTTCTTCTACATTAACTCAATCCCTCAGAAAAGAATGAGTGAAAAAGAACCAAGTATACATATTAAACGAAATACAAGCCGCTGAAGAATCATTTTAACTTTTGTTTAAAGCTAGTCACAAAACGGAGCGTACGATTTGTGTCCTAAGTAAACAGTGCAGCTTTACTGGCAACGTGATGGCTTGCAACTTTTATTTAAATTCGTTCTTCTGACGATGAAAAATGTAGCTTCATGGAGGCATATCCCCTAGTTTTCCTTGGCATCTTCCTTAAAAACCTAAAATCGGAAACAAACAGTATGCCCACCAGTTTTATAGGTGATAGTAAATTGGGAAGTATCTCAAATAGCGAAATAAGAGAAGTACCTCAAAGATGCTTAAAAAGATTTGAAAGTATCACAGGAAACAGTAAGATAATACATCTAAGGGCAAGTAATCTGAAAGAGATATTCAATGGGAGAAAATGCTTAGTAATGCTGAAAGGGAGCCAACGTGCTATCAGACAGCAAAGCAGGTATAAGGTTGCAATGGGATATGGCAGGCACAAAGACCTGTTGCCACTTGGGGAGCCATTTTGCAAACTCATTACAGTAAAAAGAAAGGAAGCAGAAATCTCTTACAAACTGACAGTGTCAAGAACACATTTGTCCTATATTAACCTCCAAACTTCCAGATACAGTAGCCACTGATGTTGTGAGTCATTTGGAAAACAGAAATTACAGTGTTTGGAATAGGGAAGAATTGACCTCAAAAAAAAAAAAAAAGGTTTTAAAAATAAAAGGTCTTACCTTTTGTTTAAGTAATAAAACAATATGAAGTTACATGATGGATATAAGCAACTTGTTGAAAGACAAAATTGTTGAGATTAAATTGAGACCATAGAAGCTGGGATTAGTGTGAACACTTTTATAGGCAATTCTCAACATCTAGGCCAATTGTGTAGATTACAAAAGAGCATCATAGAGCAGTGATGGGAGCTGGGTCTCTTGAAGTAAGTTTGGAGTTCATGAAGAACTTCACTAAGTAACAGTGCCAGAATTGATTAGAAACAGCATGTTCTAGCAATGAGGTAGTATTTCTACTGTTGTCTATACTGGCCAGATTACTCTGCCTAATTGTTTACAATCTTTGGTTCAGTGTTTATAGTCTAGGACCATTTAGATGTCTTTGCCAGGGTACCCTGCCCTTTCTCTTAGCACCTTTTTTGATCTTGGCTTCTAGAATTTCTTTGACTGGCTTAACTTCTTACCTCTGCAATTGGCCCTCTGCTTTCAGAGCACTTCCTTCCCTGTATACACCTGCTATTTTGTCTCAGCACTGATCATGTTTGTCCCCACCTGTCACTGTTTGCTAGTGCTGACCCATCTTTGCTGTAATTCTTATTATCACTACTTTTCTTAAGGACACGTCAAATCAGATGTTTTATTGGCTTCTTAAATTTAAATACTCAATTTATTGAGGCTCTGTTCTCAGTCTTCCCATTCCCAATCTAACCAATCCACAGCCTTCCACCTATGCTGGTGAGGACAGCATCTCACTGATCAAAAGGCTGAACTCCTAAACGTCACCATATCCTATCTTTCACCACTTTGCCTTTTATGTCCCTTCTTTTCTGTCCCTTTCTTCGGGTAGCCAAATTCTTAATCTGGTCTTGAGATCTTTCTCTCAAAATATTCCTTCTGTTTCTTGCAACAGTGCTTGATGATGATGATGATGATGATATTTAATAAAGCAATACCATTGTCTCAAACTACTAGTGACTTACGAAACTTCTAACTTAGATTAAAATGGTTTTGATATTTTCTTTTTTAAGCTCAAAAACAGAAATTAGATACATTAAGCAAATTTAATAATATTTTTAGCTTAATATTAAAGCCCTAAAAGTTACTTTTTAAAATCAAAAATTGTTTAGGTCATTGAATTGTTATCTTTTATTGAACTATCAGTCATTTCTTGAGTTCCATCTCTATGCCAGGGGTAGAGCCAGGCCTGCACCAAGTATTAGGTAGTCTCTGGCCTTGAAAGTTTACATTCTGGTTATGGGCAATAATTTTGGCTGAGCAACCGAGAAATCTTTCATACATTCAATAAATATTCACTGAGCTTCCGGCTCTACACGAGGCACTGTGCCAGGGAGTGGGGATACACTACGGTAAGCAAGACACGTAAGATCATTGGCCACATGACTTTCAATCAGCCGGGGAGAGCGATCATTAAACAGTTAATAAAGTGGCAGGTCCAGAGGTGTTGTGTACTTAGGGGCACTTACCCTAGTAGATGAGCAAGCAGGAACTGTAGGAGGAGGGAAGACGGGGCTGACCTTGGTGTTGTGTACTGAGAGCCCAGTGTGCTTGTAGAACTGAAAGAAGGTTGATAGGAATTTACTGTAGATTCAGTTGGGGAATGGTGACTTGAACTATTCAAGACAGGAGGGAGGAGGGCTGGTAGCTGGAGGGAGACCTGGGGTTCTTACAGGCTCATTTAATAGGCATAGATATCTATCTCGAGTTTTAGAAATAAAATATGGTCCTACCCAAAATCTTGGAAGTAATTCTCTTGCCCCGATTTAGTGTCTTTGGGATATTTTTCTGAACACTTATTAAATTTGTAGCCAAGAAAGTAGTGTGTGTGTGTGTGTGTGTGTGTGTGTGTGTGTGTTTGTATGTGTATACACATAAAAGTATTATATATAAATGGTAGAACAGTTCTTCTCAGTCACAACTCATTTTTGTAGTGAAATAATAGTTTTAATCAGAATTGCCCTTCTGGTCATTTGTTTGGCACAGGCTCTTTTGTTAGGATCCAAACATGGCACTTAGAACTGAATTGTAGCAATTTTCTCATCTTAATAAAATTGTGATTGTGCCATGGCATCAGATTATTCTAGAGCAACCTTGCCAAGAAGCAGCAAAATTGACTTGTCTTTTTTTTTTTCTTCCTGGGTATATATGTAGTTAAACTCAATTTTTAAAAATATATTTTACTACAAGTTCTTGCTTATCGCAGGCAAACCCAGTGACCTATTATTTGTTACTTGTATCTGCAGGCCAACAATTTATATTAGGAAGTAAAACTTTTACTGTATAGCATTAAAGTTCATCTGATGAATAAACTGATACTGCCTCAGGTTTCAAACTTTGTTGTGAGTAAAATAAGTCCTCATGCAGTTTAGAAGTAGTACAGCAGCTGCAGACCCAGAAGAACGCGTGCTGTTACTCACATAATAAAGGAACCCCCAAAGCCTTATAATTTATAGATTCATAACCACTTCTCGTTGAATTTATTCTTCTAAATGGTGCAGGTGCTACTTTGGTGTAAAAACATACAACCCTCTTTAGGCAATCTAGAAGAACTCCAAGGTGCTTAATTTTTCTTTCCCCCCTTCTTCCATTGTGAGCTGGTTAGCGTTGAGGATAAACTCAGCACTCCTTTAAAGCTCAAAGGTGTGATTGTTTAAAAACTTACCTAAAACTCCTTTTTAATCATTTAAATATATATGTAATTTCCTACAGATGTGTAATGGATCATTTATTTAAGATTTGGACAGTTCATTTGAAGCCCTATTCTTCACTTATTAGAAAATATTATGGTCTTGCCATGTTCTGTACGGGTCTAGATGTTGCTGGTATGTTGATGAGGGCCACAGAAGTCCCTGCCCTCATGGAAACTCAGAGTCTGGTGCAGTTTATATTTTGGTGGATTTTGTAAGCACTCTTGCCTATTTGGCTTTCATGGAACCTCTTGTCTGATGAAATCTAGGCGACTCTTTCAAGTTCTGTCTTTTAAAGTCTGCTCCCTTTAAAATGATGGCATGAGTGTATTGCTTCAGAGATGGCGGTGACTATTTATCGTGAATAGCGAGCATTCCAAGAAATTAAGCTGGTAACCAAAAGTAGGATTAAATAGTGTGCATTGTTAAGCACGTTTATTTTAGATTTCAACTTCAGGGTATTAGTAGCTGGCATTATTTCATTAATAAAGCAGCATTTTCACCAAGTTTTGTAAGAGGGTAAACAATTTTCCAGGAGATCATCAGGGGCTAATATGAATTCTACAGTAAAGTACTCTGCTCCAGATCATAATAACAATTCCCCCCCCCCAATAATAACAGTTTATACTTCGGTGCCAAGTACTATTTTAAGAGCTTTACATAAATTGACTAGTTTAATCCTCAAATAATGCTTTGAGGTAGATACTATTATTATACCTCTGTATTACATACATGGAGCTCAGAGTAAGTAACTTGCCTAAGGTTACAAAGCTAGCAGGAGGCAAGGCTGAGATGAGATCCCAGGCAGTCTGGTTCTCCGCCTCTGTGCTCTACACTTCTCACACTTAAATATATGCTTTCTCATTACCCTTCTTGCTTTTTTGTGTCCTAGTAATTTGCTTTCTCTCAGATACGTAAATATTGACTTGTGTAACATACACACCTTACTCTGAAAGTGAACCTACTGGCTTTTTAATTAGGGTTTTTTTCCATGTTCATAACTCTCTTATCTTACAAAGGCTTTTTTCAAATTCTAAGTCCAGCAGGTAGTAATTTGGAAGTTCATTTGTTTTGGTTCTTTATGGTTTTGCTTGCTTATTTGTTATTTAATGTGTGTTTTTTTTTTATACCTAGTACCCTGGCAGATTTATCACATTTTAAAACGAAAATTTAGTCAAATTCATTGCACACAAAATTTTATTTCTCTGTGCCTCTGGAGAGCAGTGGAGATAGAAAAGCAGTCCTTGTTTTCCCATAAAGAGGAGCACAGTTTTGCCGACCTCACGTTCAGCCCACTGCAATATTTTGGGTTACTTTTCATCCCTTTGGGTTTTTTGCTGGAGCAAGTATTTCTGCTGTTGTGACTCTACACTGTATTGAACGCGCCTGTGTTGTTTGGCTCCTGGCCTCCTCTCCTGCCTAGTGTTTCTGCTCCTCCTCCCAGGTCAGCTGATGGCAGCTTCTGTGACAGGGCCTGTGCGCTCCTCCCAGTCTTGAGGATTTGCTGCCTTCAGTGCATCTGCTTGACTTTGCTGTGTTGTTAACTAATTACACTCCTTGAGGCCAAGGTTTTGTGTGTGTGTGTGTGTGTGTGTGTGTGTGTGTGTGTGTGTGTCTTGTTAGTTACACTGCTCAATCCTGAGGCTTAAGATGCTGCCAGATATATACTAGGGGTTTGATATTTGCTGAATGAAGACACATCTATATTATAACACTCATTTTATTGTATTTAATAGTTGGTACATGAATTTGTCCTTCCCCTTCTTCTCTCACTCATGTTTGCATTTTCCCTGCTGTCTATAATGCATTAGGTAGGTCGGTAAATATTTACTGAATTAGTGAATGAGCGAGTAAATAATACTCGTCCATCTCTGTGGCACTAGATAGGGATGATTAAAGGGAGGAGAGAGAATGGATAGAAATGAAAGGGCCAGTGAATTAGAAATTTTAGAACTCTGAATTTAGAAAAGAGCAGAAGCACCAAGACCAGATGTCCCCTTTTGTTCATCTGTCCAGAAATTTAGCTTTTGCATGTCTGCAGTTTGCACAAATACTCACTTGTCTTTGAGGGTAACATGGTAAGGGAGTAGTTCTAGAGATTGGACCCTCAGTGAAAACTGCATAAATCTTCTTCTGTCAATTAGGGAGACTTCAATGGCGTTAACTTACGCAAAAAAAAATCTCAAAAAAAAAATAATGTGTCTGCTTATTAAGATATAGTGAACTTTATCATATTGTAAGTTCTAAATTGAGTCATCAAAACAAGAACCTCAGAAATAATATACAAGTTTATTCCATACTGTGGGAGGCCAGAGGACTCGAAGATACTTATTCTCTTCTCTTCACATGCCTCAGAAAACCTGTCTCACTCACCGGACGGTTTTCCCTACAAATCATATGATGTCTTCACTCATCAAATGCTTGTAGAGTGTGTACTCTGTACCCAGGTAGTTGTCTTGGTGGCCTGATGACCTTGGGCAATCAAATTTATTTTGGACCGTTCTTTTTTGTTTCTATAAAGAATGGAGGGAGGTGGAGAGGGACAGAGGGAAGCACATATATATGGAAGAAGCAGCATGTCCTAAGACAGAGTTCTGACAGCACAGCATGTTCTAGAAATGGTACAGCATGGTCATGGTGGTCGGAACACAGGGTCCAGGAGAAAAGAGGAAAGAAGTCGCCACAGGCCTTGGGGAAACAGAGCTACATGGATGAAAGTGGGTATTGAGAGCTGTTGGGGACTTAAAACCCATCAGCACAGTAAACATACTTTCCCCTGGTCTCCTGCCCACCACCTTTTCAACCAGCGTTCCTCTTACTGTGCTGGTTGACTCCGGTACAGATTTTTGATTTCTACCCTTAGCTCAGAGCTCAGGAGGACTCTCTTCTCTTTAAAAAAAAATTTTTTTTTCTTAAAATCTATTCATTTTTGAGAGACAGAGAGCATGAGCGGGGGAGGGGCAAAGAGAGAAAGGGAGACACAGAATCGGGAGCCAGCTCCAAGCTCTGAGCTGTCAGCACAGAGCCCAACACAGGGCTCCAACTCATGAACCGTGAGATCATGACCTGAGCCAAAGGCAAGCGCTTAACTGACTGAGCCACCTGGGCGCCCCTCTTCTCTTTTTTTTTAAAAAAAAATTTCCAACCTGTTTCTAATGAGCTGCATTTTTTAATTACCATAGTGAGTATTCTAAACTGCAGCAACTTTTCTCAGGAACCTCAGCTCTAATGACTCACCCACCCCCCCCCCCTTTTAAAGTAATGACTAATTGCCCTTGTCATTTTTCTGAGGAAATGGGTAGGATCTGGCATGTGCTGCCTCAGTCTGCCTCCCCTCCACATCCAGACTTCCCTTTGCCTCCCGCCATCCTTACAGTCTTTCTGCCTCAGAGGGAAGTATGTGTTCACTTTTTTCAGCACCGACTCCTCCTCCAGTGCTCTTGAGCTTGCTTTGGGCTGTGGGACCTTCCTGTGTTGATCATCTGTGCTCTTATTTCTTCCTTATTACAGGCTCTTTCCTTTTAGCTCCTTAACATTCTCAGATCTCTCCTAGCCTTGAAACTGCATTCTTTGACTTTTTTTCTCAAGAAGTCCTGTGTTTCTTCTTACTTAAGCAAGGAAGGTGGTCTGAGGATTTAGAAAGATTACCTGGCCATGAGGTGGAAAAGGAAGTGAAGGAAAGCAGAAATTTGAGGGAAAGATCAGCTACGAGGGTGTTGAAGATAAAGTGGTGACTGTGGGGAGGAGCTGACAAATCTGAGAGGTATACAGGAGGTAGAACTGATCAGACTTCAAATGGATAGGAGATTAGAAGCAGATGGAGAAATCCCTGATGACCCCCAGAATTGAGGGAGCGAATACAGAAGGAGGAGCAAGTTTTAGGGAGAAGACAGTGTGTTCCCTTTTGGAAGTGTTGGGGTGAACTGCCCTTAGGGCATCCAGTTGGAGAAATTGAGTAGGCAATTGGAAGTATGATCTGTAACTCAAGAAAAATGTTGGTTCTTTAGAAACAACATTGGTAGTCAAAAGACATACTGGTATATCTTGAGGTATAGTGTTGGGTGAGATCTCCAAGTGATGGAGTAAGAAGAAAATGGCCTTGGGGAATAACAGAGGAGGTAGAATAAGAGGAACCTATGAAGGAAACAGAACAAATAGCCAGAGAGAAAGAAGGATAAAGAGTGGTGTGTGTGTGTGTGTGTGTGTGTGTGTGTGTGTGCGCGCGCGCACGCGCGCACGTGCCTGCATGCATGCATGGGTGCCTTGTGTAATTTTTGTTAGATTAGTTTTAGCTCCTTGAAGAAAAGGCTGCTTTGTATTTCCTTATTAAAATTGTGTAGACTCAATCAATATCTAATATATGCCATTATTGATAGAACCCGCTGAAAACAGAGTCAACCCTTGGGAAGAAGTTCCTTTGCCTGAAATCACATGTTGCTAGGGTTTCTGGAAAGAATGCATTTGTTAATCAGATAGTTTGGGATGTCAATAGGAGACACATGGAAAAGTTGGGTGACTAGTGTGCTCAGGGAACAATCACTGCAGCAGCCACAGGATTTTATTTTCAATAGCAACTTGTTTATTGATGTAGGCGATCTTGATGGCTGACTTGTTAGAAATCGTTGGTAGCTTCATGCCAGCGGTTTTGCCACCATAGTGGAAGTTCGCAGATCTGAACATTTTTGTTTTTATCTCCATGATGTTTGGTCACATTTACATTCCACTGCAACACTCCAGTCATGAGTCAAAATTAAACACTGTTATAAACTAGATTATATCCTTATGTTTGTGCAAAAAATCTTTTTCGGGGCAGGGGTAGAAATTTATAGCAATCCAAGAATTCATCCAAAAGCCACTAACAACTTAAGTTGGCCTCATATTAGCCGGATCCCACTTTGGGCCTCCATGGGAGGTGGTAGGAGGTGGGCAGTGCCTCAGGAGCTGTGCAAGAGGGCCCCCCTGGAGGTGTGCAAAGAAAGTCGTAAAACTTCCATTTACAAATTATTTCTATCTCACCCTAAGAAAAAACTGAGGCTCCTGGGTGGCTCAGCCGGTTAAGCGTCCAACTTCCGTTCAGGTCATGATCTCACAGTTAAGTGAGTTTGAGCTCCCCCATCGTCCTCAGTGCTGACAGCTCAGAGCCTAGAGCCTGCTTCAGATTCTGTTGATTGTGTGTCTCCGTTTCTCTCTCAGCCCCTCCCCTGTTTGTGCGCTCTCTCGCTCCCTCTCTCTCTGAAATAATAAATGAATAAACGTAAAAAAAAAACTGCCAATTTTTGTGTGTTTTCGAACATTCATTAGAGATCAGTTCAGTGCTCCATGTTTGCAAATAAGTCAATTATATATTGATACAAATATAGAGGAGGCATGCTCAACTATTTTTAAGTTGGTGTTTGTTCGGGAATAGACTCTGGAGACCTCAACTTTAAATCCTAGATACTGTTTGAATGCTGTGGGTAAGTCAGGAACATTTAGAAGTTTCTTAACAAAACTCTGTCAATAATTTTAGCTATTATCAGAGTCCAAGTGTTCTACTTGCAAATGCAGATGTGTGTGACCTGACCTTAATTCCACAGGATGGATTTTGACCGAGAGCATCAAAAGACAAGTTCAAACCCATTTGCTGCCCTTTCTGTAAGCATGCCGCAGTTTCTCATGAACTACCTAGTGTCCCTCCGCGCACGGTGTGTTCTTTACAGCCGTGCTTTAGTCACAGGCAGTTTAAACTGTTCAATAGTATCTCGCTTTAAAAGGTAGGCTGATGGCGTTTCTATCTTCTGGTACATCTGGTAAGTTAATATATACAGTCTCTGTGAGTATCCTGCAGGGACCTGTTTTTACATGCATACAGGGACGTTTATGCAGAAATCAAAGGCCATGAATCAGAAGAACACAACTCTTGTTTCCAGTGTACTGGAGGCTTAAAAAAAATTGGCTTTGAAAAATTGAAAGTAGTGTGGTTTGTTTTTATTGTGGAACCGATCAGGAAGAACAATTTACAGTCATTGCCATTCTTCACAGCTGAATGGAGTAGAGGTGCCCGCCTCGTGAAATGGAGCAGCTGTGCCCGTTTTCTCTGGGCTCACAAAAACATTTGCTTTTTAATCGAGAACTTTGGATGGTGGGGTACAGTTTGTTTTCATGATGGAAGTGGTCAGTTGTGCCTTACCAGACAGCTGTAGTGTAATTAAGAAAAACTGTGTGAAAGTGGATTAAATATAACAGAAGAAGCCTTGAAAAAGGGGGAGCATTCACCTTAAATTTATTCATTTTTCTTTAATCCTTAAAAAGCAGAAATATCACTACAATTCTGCTCTACAAGATTTTACTATTTCACAGTATCACTTAGCTCTAACAGATATAAGATACCCTACGACAGAAAAATTGTTTGATTTTGTGACAGTTTCAAACTAAAAAGTAGGGGTTTTAAGATGATTTGGCTTGTGAGAGATCTGCTTTCCAAATAACGTTTAAAATCAGGAACTGCACAATTATGTTTACGTTGACTTTAGTGCATTATGAAAGTTAGTGATCTACTTTTGTAGAGAAAGTGTTTTGAGGCTGCTTTTTAGATTCACTTTGTATACAAATTGAACATGAGAATTAACTGTTTTTGATGATGAGAAACTATGAGATGAAAATCACAGTTTTCTTGATAAATTTTTAACTGAATTAGTGAAATGAGAATGAAGTAATCTGGTGAAGTGTTGATTTGTTGTAGTTAAATGTGGAACATTAGGCTGTCAATTGCCTTTGAAAAGCATATACTTATTTTATGCAGCAGACTTTGAAATAAGAATAGAAATGCCTTAATTTGCATCATAGTCTACAGTAGCAAAATAACTGTTACAAGGTCAGAGGAAGCTGAATTAAAAAAAAAAAAAACTATTGTGCTCATAAATAAACCAAGATTCGTACTAGACATTCATTGATCATAAGTTTTTATATGGATTGCTCAACACATTAAAAAACAAAATTTTCACCCTAGGCAAAATAAAAGGTTCAGGTTTGCTCTAAGAGTTTATCGTATAGTAATGACTGTGTATGGAAGACTCGGGTTTTATGTCTGAGAGGATTCTGGAAAGCCATAGGAAGGGAGCGGAGTGGGCAGGGAGTTACAGCCCATAAGTTGTAAGCTGTTTCCAGTCTTCAAGCCCTTATCCTGGCAATTCTCAGAGGAGGACTCTACACTGGCTGTTTTTGAGAAGAATCCCAACTGTCCCTTCCCTACTCTTTGGTGGCCATTCTCACTTGATTCCTTATGTCTTTCCTCACCAGAAGCCCTAAGAAACTCAGAGTCAGACCTGAGTTTATTCTAAATGTCAAACCGTGGCTGCAGCTTGATAGTTGGCTTTTCTGTTTGTAAATCGAGCCCTCACGTGCACCAAACTCTTCTTCAGACTCCTGCATCTACAGAGCCTGGGCAAAGTTGAGTTCAGGAAGGTGAATCAAGAAGAGTGTGGGGTGGATTGGAAAAGTAGAATAACAATAAAAGAATTCTCTGAGGCCAAGTTTTAAAGTAAGAATGGCAACGGAGAGCATTGAAGGGAGCAGTGTTTTGCAATGAAGAAATTACTGGAAATTCTGATCACTGGAATTAAAATCAAAAGATCTGAATTTAAGTCCCAGCTAGCCGAGCGTTTTGGGGAAGTCCTTTCCAGCCTCTGTTTCTCCGTGTATAAGGTGGAAATGCAGTATGTGCTCTACATACCAAACAGGTTATGAGTCTTAGGAAAGAAAGAAGGGGAGAGAGAGAGAAAGACAGTTGTGGGGCAGTAAAGTCCTATGGTGTAGTTATGGAACCAGTTGACCCATCTGTATCTTTTTTGGAGGGGTGGGAATGGGAAGGAACTCTTGGCAGCAAGGAGAGAATGCAGCAGACATTAAATTTGACAAACATTGAGTGTTATTAGAGCTCTTAAGAATCGCATTATTTATCTCTGTTGGACCCCCGACACACCACTTCCCCCACAACACCAATTCCAAACCCTTTCACCCTCCTCAAGTCCCTCCCCAGCCCCCACTTTTCAGTCTGCACAGAAAAATTCCTCCCCTACTTTGCCAGGAGGGCTAAGCAAGGCCCTTGAGCTTCCCTGGCCTACCATCTTGAAGTATCCCTGTCTTTATCCATTTCCTTCTCTCCTTCTGTCGCCTCCATGCAAAAGGTAGAGTGTGTTCTTGACACATTCTCATCTTACTTCATCCCAAACTTTGCTTCACCAATGATCTCCTTTCTCTTGTTCTTTTCACCTGGTTCTCCTTCATAGTCAAGAGACTCTGCGTTCAGTGTCCTATGTGTTGTTGTTGTTTTTTTTTTATTTGCATGAATGAAATTTTTAGGAGTGATTTGAATACTTTCTATCTTTGCCATCCATGCTTTATTTTGGTCCCATTTAGTCTGGCTTCTGTCTATTTCATATTGAAACTTGTGTCTCAAAGGCAGCTGGTGATCTCATGCTGAAGTCCAGTGACCATTACTCTGTGTTTGCTTCCACTGGTCTCCATGTGAAGTTCCATGCCCACCTTCACAGCCTCACCTCTCCTAATTACAGCCCTCACCCTTTGGCTTCTCTGTGTCAGTACATTCCTTGTTCTCTTTACTGACTGCTTTTCTCTCTTCCTCAGCCTCTAAGGGTAGGTGTTCCCTAAAATGCTGTACAAAGCTCACACAATTTAGAAAAATTAATTCAAATTGGATAGCAGACCTAAATATAAGATAAAAATCTATAAAACTGGTAACAACATAGGTGGAAATCTTTGTGACATTTGGATACATATTTTTCAGATATAACACAAAAAATGTGATCCAGAAAAGAGAAAATATTGATGAATTAGACTTCTTCAAAGTAAATATTCTTTTAGAGAGGCATTGTCAAGAAGATGAAAAAAGCCTCAGATTGGGAAACAATATTTAAACTTATCTCGTAAAAGACTTGTATCCAGAATACAAAGAACTTTCAAAACTGCATAATAAGAAGCAAACAGCCTCATTTTTAAAAAAGGGCAAAAGATTTGAATAGATCTATTAATGGTAAATAAGCCCATGAAAAGATGTTTAACATCATCAGTTCTTAGGGAAATGTAAATTAACCACAGTGAGCTACCACTACACCCACTGGAATGGCTAAGATCACAATTACTGACCCTACCAAATGTTGGGAGGTTGTGGAGGAATGGGAACTTGCATATATTATTGCTGGTAGGAAGGTGAAATGGTACAGTCATTTTGGATGTTCGACAGGTTTTTAAAAAGCTAAAGAGAGACCTACCGTGTGACCCAGCCATTCCATGCCAAGGTTTTTACTGCATGCTGTATGAGTCCCGCTGTATAAAAATCTAGAAAATCCAGTGATGGAAAGCAGAGTTGTTGCTTGTGAATGGGAATGTGGTGTAGGATGAATGGATTGCAAAGGAGCATGGGGAAATTTTTGGGAGTGATGGATATATTCATTAGGTTGATTGTGATGATGCTTACACAAATGTATACACATGTCAAAACTGATCAAGTTTGACACTTGAAAATGTGCAGTCTGTTATACATTAATTATACCACAATAAAACTGTAAAAAAATTCATAGAACTACACACTGAAAAGGATGAATATTACAGAATGTAAATTATCCCTCAACAACTCTGGCTTTAAAAAAAGCATATAGGAAAATGAAATATGGGGATTGAGATTGTTAAAATAATTAAAAGCCAATCTGAAAAGATTACATACCATATGATTCTACTTTTACAATATTCTCCAATGACAAAGTTATAGAGATGGAGAACAGATTAGTGGTTGGTTGCCAGGTGTTAGGGATAGTAACAATGGGGGGGGGGGAGCGAGGTGAAGGATAAATGGAAATTTTCAATACTATTTATGCAACTATGTAATGCATAACTAATGAATCTATAATTATCTCAAAATAAAAAGTTGCTCTTTTAAAAAAAGGTCTACTGGATATTTTTGTCTTCTCTGATGGGAAACCATCAATTTTTTATATGTTAAATCTATAATGTTTACCATACAAACACTAGAAATGGATTTCATTGAGATGATTACAACTTAATGTTGCATTGTTGTATACAGAAACCATAGCGAAAATCATCTTCCAATTTCTGGTTCCCCATCTAAACATGGAATACCTTAATTTTTTTTTTTCTCAGACAGTCTTAGTTAAATTGTTCTGACTAGATAATACATACAAATGGTTCAAAATACATAAAGAGAGATGCAGTGAAAAGTCTACTGCAAAATCTGTCTTACATTATACAATTCATATAATTCCCCAAAAGTAAACAACTATTAACTTCTTGTGTTTTCTTCCAGAATTTATATGTATACAAGCAAATGCAAACATATTTTTTTTACTCTCCTCCCTGTTTTTACCCAAAAGATAGTTTACTGTATTGAATATTTTACATTTTTCACTTAACAACGTATCTTAAATTTATAAGGCGATAGAGAGCCTCTTAATTCTTTTTCTTTTGACAGTTGCATAATATTCCATTATGTATTTAAATGTATATCTTCCATACATATATATACAGAGGCAGTTGTGTAATATTATATACATATTACATAGATTGTATATATAATGCACACACATCTATACATAATATGTAGATACTAGGTTATTTCCAGACTCCCACTTTTGTAAACAGTATTGCAGGGAATATCCTTATACATATGACATTTCCTACTTGAACAAATATATGTGAATACATGAAATTGCCCATACTGACTTTTTAATCTAGAAAAAAATTTACATGGTTCAACCTAGTATCTATAGAATGCATTTTCAGATGTGTAATTATTGGAGACAAAGTCTTTAGTGTCCTTTGGATTTTCTGCTCAACTATCAGACATGCATGATAATTTAGATGCCTAAAAAGGGTGTGGAGATGCATTGTGTAAATGTTCTGTTCAGTATAGCTAAGGGGAAAAATGCCCATGCACACACAGGGATATTTCTCAAAGTCCTTTGCCAGTGACTTTATTCAGTGACATGTCTAACTCTTAGCCTGGTCCAGCTCTGTCAGGCTTCTTTGCCTGTTTATGAAAGTCTTTGCTTTCTCCATATTGACAGACCTAAGACTAGAGCTCTGAGCCCTTTGTCTTTCCCAAAGGGGAGTTGTCCAAAATATCTTCTTACGTACTCTCAGTGCATAATCCTCCATTGGTTTTCCCAATTATTGCAGCTTTAGTATTAATTAGGTCTTATGTGATAAATTAGATTCTCTGAAAAAGGCTGACTTTTTTTGTACACAAGACAGATAGATGGGGCATGCCCTTCTACATAACGAGCCAACCAATTGAAGTCTTGGCTTCTGCAATACTGGTTGTATATGTGTGTTTGTATGAGAGAGAGAGAGAGAGAGAGAGAGAGAAAGTAAATATAGGAAAATTTAACAATTGGTTAATATAGGTGAAGGGGAATAATATAGGATGTTTATTGTACTATTCTTTCAAATTTTCTATAGATTTAACATTTTTTTAAATAAAAATTTGAGAGAAAGCATATTCTTTGCTGAAATTATTTGCTGTGAATTAGGGGCAGCTTCATTACCTACTTATGTTCTTGGTTTTTGTTTTGCTGTTTCTAAATTTGAAGACATCTTAGAAACTTTGCCCCCAGATTAAAAAAAATAAGTGATGCTGCTAGGAATTTATCCAAGGGATACAGGAGTACTGATGTATAGGGCCACTTGTACCCCAATGTTCATAGCAGCACTCTCAACAATAGCCAAATTATGGAAAGAGCCTAAATGTCCATCAACTGATGAATGGATAAAGAAATTGTGGTTTATATACACAATGGAATACTACGTGGCAATGAGAAAAAATGAAATATGGCCTTTTGTAGCAACGTGGATGGAACTGGAGAGTGTGATGCTAAGTGAAATAAGCCATACAGAGAAAGACAGATACCATATGGTTTCACTCTTATGTGGATCCTGAGAAACTTAACAGGAACCCATGGGGGAGGGGAAGGAAAAAAAAAAAAAAAACAGGTTAGAGTGGGAGACAGCCAAAGCATAAGAGACTGTTAAAAACTGAGAACAAACTGAGGGTTGATGGGGGGTGGGAGGGAGGAGAGGGTGGGTGATGGGTTTTGAGGAGGGCACCTTTTGGGATGAGCACTGGGTGTTGTATGAAAACCAATTTGTCAATAAATTTCATATAAAAAAATAAAATAAAAAAAATAAGTGATGGTAACAATTCATAATTGTTGAGGGTTTCTTCTCTGCCCCATGTTGGGCTCAGCATTTTATGTGGATGATCTCATTTAAGCCTCTTATCAACCTATTATTGTCTTCATCATTTTTCAGATGTAGCCACTCAGACACAGCAAGGTTAAGTAACTTGCCTCAAATCACAGAGCTAACATGAGGTAGAAATGCTACTTGCTGCCAGATCTGCTGTCATTATACTTGACCTGGTCTTTATTTTGGCCTGAAGTCTTCTGAAGTGAGAGATATTATCATTTGGCTAAAACTCTTGTAACAATTTCCTAATCTGGATAATATGATGATCTGAAGTCTTCATGAAAGAATACAAGTGGATGTACACAGGAAAACTGTCAAGTTTCTTGACATGTTAATAATTTGCAAAGCTCTGTGAAAAAGAACTGTTTTGTGTACCTATCACAGTCAAGCCCTTTTTACCCCTTTTCTGAGTTTGCTTCCTATGTATAAAATTACCAGCTGGCAAAGAGGCATTAATTGGCTCTTTTTCAGTATATTTCTTGTACCTTTCCCTCTCTATTGACTCTTTTCCATCAGAATTTAAGCAAGTTCTCCCTTTATTCCACACAGCCTCTGGCCATCACCATCTCTTCTCTAAGCCAAGCTTTCCTAATAAATGACTCTTATAAAGATACCATAGGGCTCTTTTCCTGTTTTGTACCAGCTCCTCTGATCCTCCGCAACCCCATCTTATGCCCCCAGCTGCCGGTTTCCTTCGGGCAATTTTTCTATGCTGTTCTTTTATTCACGCAACTGAGACTCTGTTTCATGTACAGTTTTGTAGCCTCATTTTCTTCTTACTTTTAATATTGGGGAATTTTTTTCATGTCATTAATTTTGAGACCCTTTTTATTGATGAATAGCATACATACAGAAATGTACACGTTTTAATTTCAATGATTTCTCATACAATGTCATTAGCCTCTAGATTATGAAATAGAAATTACAGAATCCTAGAATCTCCGCCCAAAGCCCCCTTCAGCTACTTTATCCAGCCCCCCAAAGCTACCCTGACTTCTTTTTTTTTTTAATTTTTTATTTTCAACGTTTTTATTTATTTTTGGGACAGAGAGAGACAGAGCATGAACAGGGGAGGGGCAGAGAGAGAGGGAGACACAGAATCGGAAACAGGCTCCCGGCTCCGAGCCATCAGCCCAGAGCCTGACGCGGGGCTCGAACTCACGGACCGCGAGATCGTGACCTGGCTGAAGTCGGACGCTTAACTGACTGCGCCACCCAGGCGCCCCTACCCTGACTTCTTAAAGCGGAGATTGTTTTTGTGTATGAAATGCATATTAAATACACTCATATTTGTGTACTTTTTGTGTCTTGCTCTTCCACTAAAAAATATTATGTTTGTGAGATTCACTCACATTATATGTGGGTGTAGTTGATTATTTTCATTGTTATATATTATTCTGTTGTGTGAACATATATTAATATGTCTTTAAACATAATGGCTATATATTATCCCATTGTACAGATATACCATAATTCATTTATTAATTCTCCTATTATTTTTGCCAGGTTTTTACATTGCAAACATCTTTGCGTAAATACTTAAACTAATGCCTGACCACTCCTTAGAATATGTTCTAGAAATGCATTTACAGACTAAAAGGATATAAACTCTTTAAAAATTCTTAATACACATTGCCATGTTGCTTTCTGGAAAGATAATACCAGTTGACTTTTCTGTTGACACAGTACCCGACACCTAGGTATTCAGTAAAATTTCACTGACGTGAACCTAGGGTCTTCTATACCCTAGGATCCATTTCTGAATTTTCTGTGTCACTGATCTGTCTTCTTTCTAGTTCATTAGTTTTTTAATCAATTTAGATTTTTGAAAGTGTAATAGTGTATAGGGCACAAATTCTTTTTCTGAATCTCTTAAAAAATTATCTGATTGTTCTTGTGTTTTAAATTTTTGCAAGTACAGTCTTAAAATATATAGACTGCCAACTTCAGGCAGAAAAAATGAGGATTTCATTGGAATTACCTTACTGGTATTTCTAAAATTTATGTAATAGGAATTGACATATTTCTATGTATATAATCCTATCCAGGGATGATTCTCCATTTATTCAAGTATTTTTATTAAGCACTTCTTAGTAAAGTTTTATAAGTTTTTCACAAGGGACCTAGCTTTCAAAATTTTTTTATTTCCACACATATTTTGTGGCTCTTGGGAATTGGATAATTTCTTTCTATTTGATAACTAGTTATTGGAAATCTACAGAGTTTTATATATTTATTTTGTATTTATTCTCCTTATTGAGCTTTTATTAATGCTAACAGTTTTTGGTTTCAGTTTGCTACCATTTATGCTTTGGGGTTTGTGACCATTTAGTTTCTAAATTCAGAAAGAGAGAAATTGATATCTGGGATAAAGATAGAGGAAAACAGTAACCTGGAAGACTGTTTTAAAAATAGAATTGTAGAATTCTGATCATTTGTAAACTCCATTTTTTCATGCATTGCAGTGCTGTCTCAGCCAAATCCAAACCATTTTCTCTAGCCTTATATTTTGAATTAAGAAGCAAGTCACAGAGTTAAAGATAAAATTAATGAAATGTTTAAATGTGAAAATAGTCTATCACATTAGGTAAATCGCTCCTACAAAGAAAACCATGTCACTTACCATTTGTGTTGCTCTAAATGCACTTTTTTCCATTCTCTCATTTTTTAAACTTCTCTTTTCTTATTTGTTGTCTATTTTGCTTCTGTGTTTCTTTTTAGGAATACAGTAATTTGGGAAGAAATTTTTTAAATACTAATGGAAAACAAACTTCAGAGTAAATAAGGGAAAAAATGAAAATCTTTCAGTTTTGTTCTCTAAACTTTCCCCCTACATTCTCCTATATCTTTCTGTTCTTCTGGATATTTCCCATAATTCTGTCTCCTTATATACCATTTATTTATTTAAAAGCTTTACACATATGCACATGTGAGATATACATGTTTGTGTCACATTTTTTGTATCACCTTCTCAGAGGTAAGAAAATATGTCTAGGTCATATATATACATGTTGCTGCATATATAATAAAAATAATTTTTTCTTAGTTTTAAGAGTTTACTTCTGATTTTTTAAACATTTAAATTTGTTGCCTTATGACTTTTATTCATTTTAAATTGTAGGTTTTTTTTATTGCTTAATCTTAAGAATAGTTTTAAATACCTAGAAAGTTGAAGCATAAATGTAATCAGAAAATAATACTTTAATCCTGGTTAATCCACATTATTGACCTTCTGTGCCTACATCAGCAACAATAGCAGAATGGTACATAATCTCTTGTGTGGACACCCATATCCACTGGCCAAGTCTGATCTAGAAATGAGATCCTCTTTTGGGATGATGGTTTTGCTGATTTTTAGGAAAATAACAACTAGGATCTCATTTAATCCTCATAAGAGACAGGATGGTTGCACTGTCTTATCTAATTTGTAAAGTGAAACTAGGTCAGATCAACTACAGATAGTGTAACTTGCCCTATGTGGTCTGTAAGCCAACGCTGGTGTTAGTAAAATATATATGTACTTTGTCAAAATAAAAAGAATTCACTATCTCTATAATGGCAGTAGAATTAGAGTATGAGAACATAAGAATCCTATCTTTTGTAGAATAGAAATTATATTTTTAAAAAGGCAGAGTCTGTAGGGAGTGTTTCTGTGGATGTTTGTTACGCTGGGAGGAGAGAACTAGAATGAGCAACGAGGCCACCTTGTTCCCGATCTCGCTTGTAAAGTGGGTTCATGAGCAAGGATGGAGGGCAGCAGTCAAGATAAGCTCAAAGGTTGCTTCCGAGTCTTAGCTCCCAATGAACTATTGGAAACTGTAGAGGTAAAGTGATGTGCTTTCATTAGAGAGATGTAAAACTGGTTCCAAATCCTTAAGAGAAAATAGAAATGAAACATAAGAGCCAGAAATGATTACACCACCAGCGTAGTTAAAAACCAACAACAAAACTGCTTCAACAGGTACCTTGTTCCATGTGGTATTTGTTTTGTTTTTGCACAGTTTTTTTTTTAATTTTTATAAATTTGTTTATTTTGGAGAGAAAGGGAGAGGGAAAGAGCATGCATGCAAGCAAGGGAGGGGCAGGGAGGGAGGGAGATAGAGGATCTGAAGCAGGCTCTGTGCAGAACCCGATGTGGGGCTCAAACTCAGGAACTGTGAGAGCGTGACCTGAGCCAAAGTTGGATGCTTAACTGACTGAGCCACCCAGGCACCCCTTGCACAATGTTATAAAAGTACATGGTGAGTGTACTTCTGGTTAAGTGAAATAAAACCAGAAATAAGACACTGTGCTCAGTCTACTCTAATTCAATACATTCACAAAAAGGAGGCAAAATGAAGAGGAAAATGAAGACAATACATGGATGCAGTTTGCACATGACAGTATGCCATTCTGAAGGCAGATATTATTCATGGAGAGAATTCAGAGTAAACGGTTTCCTTTTATAATTATGTTAGAAAGAACATGGGCCTTAAACCCAGACAGAGTTTAATTTGAATACCGACTCTAACACTTAGGCATTTTGTGATGCTGGGAACTTTAAATTTCTTTTTCAGTATTTTCTTTACCTGTTAAATAAGCAAAAGTATTCCTTCTTAATGTTGTTGTGAAGAGATTATCCCCTTTCATGAAGTTGTCACAATTTCCTTAGAAAGTAGGGGAAAAAATGCTTAAAATCTCTTAAAGACGAGTGCTGTATAAGAAAATAAACAAGACTAGCCTGGTTACAGGTTATTGTATAATCTGATTCTATTGTTGAGTTAGTTTCTGCCTCTCCTTAGAAAGAGGTTGCTCAATGGTCTGACCTATGTTAGAGTTTTTGTTGTCTATGAAACATACCTGAGTGGTTGTGCATACTACTTTTCTGTGGAGTCATTTACGAGTGAAAATGGTAAAAAGGTGGAAAGAGTAAAGGATTACTTCTGTTTGAGTTGGTGAGTTAATGGGTTAATGGAGCCATTGAGATCCTTATCTCCACCTCCACCTATATTTCTGTCTGGTATCTATCTTTGTATCATATTTATGCATTCTAACCATCCTAATTACTCTTCTCATTTATTTTCTGTTTATTTTGAAATAATTTTTGAACTGACAGAAAAGTTGCAAAAAACAAAGAGCTTTTTGTTTTACCATTTGAGAGTAAATTAGTAAGATGACCTGTCATTACTTCCAAAGAGTTTAGTATGTAGTTGCTAAAAGCAGACCTATCTCCTACATCAGTTATCAAAATCAGGAAATTAACCATCGAAGCCATAGACCACCATTTAGGTTTTGTTCAAATGATGTACTTCATAGCAAAAGGATCCTGTTCATACTCATATGTTGCACTGCGTTGTCCTGTCCTTTTAGTCTCCTTCAGTCTGGATCGGTTCTTCAGTCTCTCCTTGACTTTTCAATCCCTAGATACTTTTGAAGATTGCGAACTATTTATTTTACTAAACATCCTTTGGTTTGGGTTTATCTGATCCATCCTCAAAATTGGATTTAGGTGATGCATTTCTGTTAGGAATATCACGGAAGCATTTGTTCTTCTCACTGCATCCTATAAGGGAGTGCACAATTCCTATTTGTTACATTCCATGATCACTTACTTAGTTATGTCTACCAGATTTCTCTATTGTAAAATTACTCATTCTCTCTTTATGATCTGTATGTGGGGAGTGGTGCTTTCAGACTGTGTAATATCCTGTTTCTTATCAACCTCCCACCCACTAGTTTTAGCCTCTATCTAGGCTTCTTGGCTGAATTAATTATTACTGTGACAGTTGCCAAATGGTGATCTTCTAATTCCTTCATTCCTTCTGCATTCATCAGTTGGCATTCCACTGCAAGGAATAGCTTCCTTCACTTCTTTTTTTATTAATTCTTTTATTTATATGAGCATGGGTGCATGGATTTTGAAAATTATTTTCTGATTTATGGATATATTTTCTCATTTATTTATTTTGAGAGACAGAGACAGAGAGAGAGGGGGGGGGGAGGGACAAAGAAAGAGGAAGAGAGAGAATGCCAAGCAGGCTCTGTGCTGTCAGCATAGAGCCCGATGTGAGGCTCCATCTCATGACATGGGAGATCATGACCTGAGCTGAAACCAAGAGTCAAATGCTTAAACGACTGAGCCACCCAGGCAACCCTGGATATTTTTAATGGATTATAGTCTTTTGTTATCATTACTTATTTTGATGCTTAAAATGTCCCAGACTTGGCCAGTGGGAGCCCCTTCAAATTGTCCTCCTCATTGTTTGAGCCCTTTATGGCAGAGATGTTCTAGATCCATCTTCACCCTGCTTGGACTGCAGCAGTCTGAACCACACCATTGCTGCCACAGTCTCCCCCACATCCTCCTCTCCTCACCTGGGCTCTGAAATCCTGCCACTGCCTACCTGCTGGGACTCGATTCTTCAGGAAGGGAGAGAAGGAGCAAGAGTGACCTGGATGGATGGATGGACAGATGGATAGACACATAGGCTGACTGACTTTCAAAAAAATGTTCTTCCCATAAAAATTGGGAAGTAAAAGACTATCTCACCAATCTTACAGGGAAACAGATATTTGGATAATCAGAAATGATGGATATGCCCCACATAATTTACTTATTTTAATTTTGGAATGTGTCTTAGTCCATTTGAACTGCTATAACAAAATATCAGAGACTAGGTAGTTTATAAACAATGGAAATTAATTTTTCACAATACAGAAGGCTGGAGAGTCCAAGATCAAGGCACCAGCACGGTGAGGGCTCTCCTCATGGTTCAGAGCAGGTATCTGCTCCCCATGTCCTCACCAGGTAAGAGGGGCTAGGGAGCTCTGTGGGGTCTCTTATATAAGGCACTAATCCTATTCATGAAACCTCTATCATCATGACTTATGTACCTCCCAAAGGCCCCACCTCCTAATACCATCATCTTTGGGGGGTTAGGATTGCAACATGAATTTTGAGAGGACACATTGAGACCATAGTAGAATGATTCTGTTGTCTACTCATGTTTGAAAATGGGTCCACTTACTATTTTGAGAACTCAGGGCCTAAACCAACCTAAATTCTCCAGCTCTTTTAATCCCACTTCTGTTATATGGTCTCCCAGTCTGAGAAACGTCTTCCTAAGTCCACTATTTGGTATAATTTTAGAGTCAGGCTTAACAAGAAACCATATTCTTCATGCTTTTCCTGCCAGCGTCTTCTGTTCTAGGATGTGTAAGTAGATGCATGGTCTATAGATCATCTGGCCCTATACAGAGAAGTAAGTATATGGTAGTTTCCTCCTCAGGAAGCCTTGTTGGGAGAGCTGGGTTTTTGTTTTTTTTTTTTTTTTTTTTTTTTGCTTTTTTTCTTTGATTGTTAGGCTCTCCCTATTGCCTTGTTCTCACTGGGGCTGATGTGCCTTCCGGTAAGGTGAAGAGAGAGAATCTTGATAGCAACAGGTAGGAGGTTTGCTTTATTAAGTGTGGAGGTGGGTGAGGTAGGGAAGTTCAGAAGACAAGGAATCAGATTGAGACAGGTTGATTGGAATGAGGCAGCTACTCTGAGACGACTTTGCATAACAGAGCTGGTTGGTTAATATGTTTGTCTTTCTGTCCTAGTCTTTTAAGCCTTAAAAAAAAAAAAAGGAGCTGCTTGAGATTGGAACTTTTTTTTAATGTGTTGCAATTAGGCACATGTCCAAATGAATCCTAGTTTCACTAAGCCTGCCCGTAGAAACTACTGAGTTTATTTGAAATCACTGAGTCATGAAGGTATAAATATATAGTGAGGGTTTACTAAACAAACCCTGATTTCAAGAATGTTAAATTTATGAAACTGAGCAATACTGTGGAATTAGGAAGTAATAAATTAGAAATATAAGTTTAAAGCACATAAACCATCTTCAATTTTCCTAACTTTAAGATGGCAAATAGTTATACTGTTTAACCAGTCATGAAATGAGTGAATCCTTCTTTACAAACTGAAAGAATTGTAGATTCTTTTGAACATTACAACTATTTTTAGAGACATTTTGTATCACAAATATATTAGTATATATTCTAATGTAGTACTATGTTTTTTTAAAGAAGATATTGTAAAATTTATTAAATACACACCAGTGAACTTACAAATACAGCACTGAATACCATAAGATAAATAAAAATATTTTAGCAGAAGTCCTTTGGAATCCCAACTACCATTCCTATTTCATGCCATTATCTTAAACTCACTGTAACTACATAGAACCCAGTAAAAATCTCTTCTCTGATTTCAAAGTCACTATTGACTCTTTGTCCTTTTGGTTCTACCCTTAACAAACTGCTCAGAAGTGTTTCCAAGTATTTTACAGCTGGTCTACCTCTTGCTTCCTTGTTACAGAAATCTTGTCCAAACTTGACATCAGAGCTGTGCTTATTGATCTCTCCTTAAGCCTTTTGTTCAACCTCTTTCACCTAGTCCTAAGCGCTATGAATAAATTTATTTCCTTTGACCAATCATGGTGCATCCTCTTCAGCTTCCTTTACAACGTCCTTTTGACAATGCCACGTTTGCAGTAATGCTTCAGTCAGAAAATAGCTATTTCCTAAGGACCTACCATGTGCATTCTTGGTACTGGTCACCATACTAAATGCTGGGAGTATTGTGACAAATAAAATAAACACATCACTGCCTTGGTGGAACTGTCAGTCTAGTGGGAACAACAGCTAATTAAACAAGCGAGTGTGTACAGGTAAATTTTGATTGCAAATGTGTGAGGTGCTTTGGAGAGGAACAAGAACATACAGGAGTGTGGAAAGGGGGCATGGGTTAGGGAGGTGGAAGCTGAGATGTGAAGACTGAATAAATATTAGCTGATTGAGGTGTGGGTTGAGAAACATTTCAGGCAAGGAATGGTCTTTGCCCTTTTCATCATCACTTTTCACCCTCTAATGAAGCAAATTCTCTTACTGTTATCCATGCCACTCATGGTCATGAATGCTTCTTCCTTCTTAATAGGCTTTTCCTTTTCACCTTTCTGGTTTTGTGCTATTAGCCTGTTTTGGAGCTCCTGAGGTCCTAGTCTCAGGCTTTTAAAGTCTCATTTGCCCATTGCCTCCTCCCCTGTTACTCTCTTTTTTCCTTCCATTAACTCCGTTAATGTCATAGGTGGGATTTCTGTGGGAAAGCACAAGCCAGCAGTGAGCACCTTAGAAGTGATTTGTTAAAATTTTTTTTTTTTAAATAATTTAAAGGGGCGCCTGGGTGGCTCAGTCAGTTAAGCATCTGACTTCAGCTCAGGTCACAATCTCGCGGTCCGTGAGTTCGAGCCCCACATCAGGCTCTGAGCTGATGGCTCAGAGCCTGGAGCCTGCTTCCAATTCTGTGTCTCCCTCTCTCTCTGCCCCTCTCCTGTTCATGCTCTGTCTCTCTCTGTCTCAAAAATAAATAAACGTTAAAAAAAAATTTTTAAAAAAAGTGATTTGTTGACATTGAACCCCTTCCCCTGAACACCTGGATTTCATTGTCTACAACCTCCCCTCCTCATCCTAGTGACATCAGAGCTTAAGGTGATGGAAAAATGTCTGTTCCCTAAAGGAAGTTTCGGGCTTTTTGTTTTGTTTTGTTTTTGCTTTAGAGCATTAAAGGGTATGCACGTTAACTGTGAGGTTGTATAATCTATAATTGTGTTCTATCTGTATATCTGGTACTTTATATTTTAGGTTTCTTGATTCAAGTTACTCAAAAGTTTCTATTTTTATAACCAGCAGTTGAGATGTTTAAGTACAGCATATTGGTATTCCCCATCACTAACACTGTGTTGTTTACTGTGAGGACAGATAAGCTTGCAGGTACATGTCGACAGAAACAACTTCGTTGTACTAGTGCAGAGAGGCCAAAATGTGTTCTCCTGACACTGGTTCTTAGTTTTTACTGCAGTGCATTGGAATTGGACAGCTACTCAAACTGTTGCTTACAGCCAGGCCCTTTATTGAGCCATAACCAATTCTGTGGCAGAGAGACAGAAAACACAACTTCCTTCACTTGATTTTCCTTTTTTCTTTAAATGTGTGAATTTATTAAAATAACAAGAATATGGAATAAAGATTAATATATATGAGAACACTTATTAAAATGAAACTAGAATAAATTATAAAATAGAGTATTAACCGGTAGTAGACATATCTTTAACTTCTATCACTTTATTGTTCTAAGAGGATAATCTATCTTATTTTTAAAATGTTTTATATTTAGGGGCATGTGGGTGGCTCAGTCAGTGAAGCGTCTCGATTTTGGCTCAGGTCATGATATCATTGTTTGTGGGATTGAGCCCCGTGTTGGACTCTGCGCTGGGCTGGACTCTATGCTGAGCTCAGCGTGGAGCCTGCTTGGGATTCTCTCTCTGCCCCTTTCCTGCTCGCAGGTGCGTGCTCTCTCTCTCTCTCTCTCAAACATTTTTTTAAGTGTCTTATATTTAATTGTGGTAAAATACACATAAATTTTACCATCTTAACGATTTTTAAACATACAGTTCAGTAAAGTACATTCAGAGTGTTGTTACTCTTTCTTTGCAAAACTCATACTCTCGTGCCTATTAAAACATCTTTCCATTCCTCCCTCCCTCCCGCCCTAGCAACCACCATTCTACTTTCTGCCTCTATGAATTTGACTATTCTAGGCACCTCATATAAATGGAATCATACGGTATTTGTCTTTTTATGACTGATTTATTTCACTTAGCATAATGTCTTGAAGGTTCATTCATGTTGCAGCATGTGTCAGAATTTCCTTCCTTCTGAGGCTCGATAATGTTCCATTGTGTGCATGTATCATATTTTGTTTATCCATTCATCTGTTGATGGATGCTTGGGCTACGTCCACCTTTTGGCTCCAGTGAATGCTGCTGTTCTCAACATGAGTGTACAGATACTTCAAGACCCTGCTTTCAGTTCTTTTGAGAACTTACCTTATTGAGCCCCAACCTTAACACAGAGACACGTACTCTCTACATATTTAAACAATGTGGGAAGGAAGGAGAGGAGGAGGGAGGGGACAGTCATTCCAAAAATTAGGCAGATGGTAATCTGTCAGCCATCTAAGGTTATCTAAGTCTGTTTCAGTGTTTCTCCAAGTGTTATTCATAAACTACCTGCATTAGAATCTCCTGGAACGCTTGCTAAAACTTTTGACTCTTAAGTAAGTGTTTCATCAGAGTTCACAAGTCTGAATGTCTTGTGAGACTCAGGAATTTGCACCCCTGGTGATCCTTACACACACTGAAATGTGAGACGTACTGCCCCACTGGGAGGGAGATGTCTCAGAATTTACCTGTGTTAATGCACGTCAAGGCTCTGCTCTCTGCCTGACTGCGGGGCACATTCATCCCCGGCTATCCCATGATGCACTTTCTTTTCCACCATACACACACACACACACACACACACACACACACACACACTATATATATAAGTTTCATAAATATAGCAAAAGGATGGCCAGGCCTGAGCTGGCAACCCTGAACTTTGATCTGGGCCCTTTTTCATTCAAGGCCCTTCTTCCTCAGGATGCTAAGTGGCGATTCACTGTGGCTGTCTGCCTGCTTCAGTAAGGGGCCAGTAAACAGGTTAGGACTTCCTCAGGCCTTGTGGTGTCTAGGTTTACCTGTGTTCTTAAAGGGACCACTTTTTTTTTCTTATGTGAATATTTTAAAGATAACACAGTGTATTGTGATCCTCAGGATAGTGATTTCACACATTTATGTTGTATAACCAAATGACAAGTGTGACATCTTCAATAAAACCAACCAGGTTCTTCTGCATTTTGAAATCAAACTCTTGGTCTTTATCCAGTTACCACATCATGCCACCTCATCCTATCTGCCATGTGTAGCTTTGCTTCTAATTGTGATCTGTGATTTGCAAATGATTCTTTTAATACCAGCTTTTCTTCAAATAATGTTGATGTATTTTCAGAAATATTGTCTTCAGACTTTTGTGTGATATAAGACCATGTTTAATATTTGACTTCCATTAAAAGTAATGACACTGATGGATATATACATATACACACACACACATATATATGTATATATACATATATACGTATATATACATATATATGTGTGTGTGTGTGCATATGTATGTATATGTGTGTGTGTATATATATATATATAATGAAAGGCACGGTCACTGTAGTGGAGGCAAAGCCCTATTAATGAAATTTGGTTTTGTTACAGCTGGCCACCTTTTTCACAGGGTGCTCCATAAAACTTTCTATTCCTTAACAACTGGGGACTCCCATAATTTTTAGTTTTTGGCTTGTTTCTACAGCCAGTTTTTGTGATTTGCATTTGCTGGAGTTGTAATTCCTTCCAGAATGTAAATGCTGTGAGCCTGGGGACAGGACTGCACTAGTTCACATGGTGGCCAGCATGATATATGTACACAGCACGTGTTTAACAAATATTTCTTGATTGAATGAAACTTGAAGCTGATTAGATTTCATATACCGCTCTTATTGTTTCTGCTAGGAAGTTTCTTTGCAGTTTTCTATTAGACTAAAACCCTTCTATCAGTCTGAGAACTCCATTTCAAGAGATTGAAAAGCTTACCAATCTAATATCTCTGATTGGGCCAATTGATGCTACGTTTGAAACATACATTGGATCTCACGGGATCACTTATTTTTCTATGTTGAAAACGGACTGTAGAGAACCCCTGACACCCACCAGTAATTTCACAAATTTATTCTGTTGGTTGGTAAGGAGACTGAACACTCTGACTGTGAGTGACATGATGTCAATACGTCTCCTACCTAGGGTGCATTATTAGTGATAGATCAATGCCATCATTTTACCTACAACAGGCATCGCATTTGAGTCTGTGTCTCAGGATACCAGATAACCTAGTAGAGTGAGCCTACCCTTTTCTATTTACAAATTTTGGCCTCAGGCCATACACACTGAAAATCCTTTTTGTGTCAGTCCTGTTTGTTTTCACAGAGCCTATAGAACCTGTTGTCAGTGGAAGGCTCAGAGCAGCCCTTTGTAGAGCTTTCTTTCAACAACATTTTGCCATCCAGAGTCAGGAATGGTCAACCGAACTTACTCTTGTAGTATATAAGTATATTCACATTGAGGAAAGAGAGTAATAAAAATCCTTTGAAGGCAGATTTGTACAGCATAATGCAATACTGTACAAAATTAATTGGGGGTAGGATGGGGTGGGGCTTTTGCATCTCTAGTCTTCCAGTCCAAAAGTAAGAATACATGGGTTTAACTGTTGAACATAGTGTTACAGCTTAATTGATGTTTCTGGTTGCTTTGAGATCTTCCAGAAAAATTATTACCCATAGCTACAACGTAACAAGACTCAGACCTAAAGATATCTGTGAAATCCCAGGAAAAGTTAATTAAGAGCAGGCCAGTAGGACTGATCAGTGGGTCCAACCTCAGATTTGCTGATATTTTTACTTCCCTGAGTAAATGTATTTCAGTACTCAGTGTGACCTTAAGTTCTTAAAGTAGTAAGCAAGATTTTAGCTGTGTGATTTTAATGGCAGCCAGAAGATTAAAATCTAACATGATGCCTAAAAGTAGTATACAAATATATATTAAGATCCACACTAATGTTGTGAAAAGTAGATTGTTCTGTTGAACCCTTAATTTTTTTTCATATTTTAACAAGCATTCGGGGGTGCCTGGGTGGCTGAGTCAGTTAAGCATCTGACTTCAGCCCCGTCATGATCTCACAGTTGGTGGGTTCGAGCCCTGCTTAGGGTCCTGTGCTGACAGCTCTGAGCCTGAAGCCTGCTTTGGATTCTGTGTCTCCCTGTCCCTCCCTTGCTCATGCTCTGTCTCTCCAAAATAAATAAACATTTTTTAAAAATTTAAGTATTTTAACAAGCATTTAGAATTCATTTTTTATCAGCCATTACTATGTGTGTAGAACTGTCTTTCTTATCTGTTCCCCTCACCACACCCTCCACAGTCAAATAAACAGATGTTTATTGACTTCTGTTATCAGAATGATGCCAAGTGAATTTGGGGCATAATAATTTTGGTAAGATGTTCTTGGTGTCCTCTTAATTTGCTCTTCTTTAATTCCTAGTCAGCTTGAACCCTTTGCCATTTTGGTTTGCTAACTTCGTTCTTCCCTCTGTGGCTTAGCCGATTGCTCTTCTTGATTCTCCCCCCCCCCCCCCCTTGGGGTTAGAACAGTTGTCATCAGAATCCTGACCTAACAGCAGTGGGCTCCTGGGCAGGGCATGTCTTGAGCAATTAGTACTTGTGCTTTCTTCCATTCTTCATTATAGTGGAAAACAAGGAGCAAAAGGATAGTATTGGAAAACATGGAAGGGAAAACTAATCCAAACTGGAGGAGATGCCAGTGTGAAGTGTATTAGGCAGACTTGGAGAACTCAAGTTTTGATAAGTAATGGGAGGCAGCGTGAGATTATGTAATGATCTGGCATTGTCAGCGGACTTGGATTCCAACACTGGGCCTGCCATTCTTACGTGGATATAATAAAGCCTACCTCACAACACTGCCAAGAGCACTAAATGAGATTACACATGAGGCTTCTCCTATCCTCTCTCCTCTGGGGCGGGTAACGACAACAGCTATGTGACAAGGGCAGAAGCACAGAGGACTATGCTTAAGACGAAACCTTTATCTTTCCCAACTCTACTCCCCGCCCCGGCTTCTTTGCAGTTAGCATTTAACATGTTCTCTCGTTTTCATCTTTGTAGCAGCCTTACTATGTACCATTCCCATTTTTCTGATGAGGAAATTGAGGCTCTGAGAAGTTAAGTACCTTGCACAAGGTCATGGATTTGGTAAAGGATTAGGGTCGAGTTCTGTCAGATTCCAAAGCCATTCCCTTGACACACCGGGCTGCCTCGTATAATGAGTGTGTGACTGAAGAATGAAAAGGAGCTAATGGAGTGGCCATTCCACTGTTCTTTCCACTACTTCACTTGGTGAATGACTAATAAGCAAACACTCCCAGAGGGTATTTGCATTTTAAAAGAGGAGCTCATTAACCCTAATGAATCTCTAATTGGCGGAATATGTGGGGGAGATATTTCTGATCACTGGGGCTTTCTCCTGTGTCTTCAAGGTGCCTGGCTCTCCTGTTCTCCTCTATGGATTATCAACTCTTCTGGAATCAGAAGTATGTAGTAGAATGCAGACACATCCTGCTAGTCCGCCCCAAATGCCATTGGATAAACTGACAAGGGGGTTGTGAAAAGATAGCGAAAAGAAAATAAGTGTAGGTTAGCACTGTGGAAAATGACTCTTTGAAAGCTGAATAACAAGTTTGGCAATTTTGAGTCTACTGAAGAGTCAGGTAAGAATGATATATTCCCTAACCAGTTTTAACTTTAGAAATGTTCTATCAGCATTTCCCATGGTGTGTTCATAGACCCCTGTGAAATGTTTAATAGGTATCAGTGAATACAATGCTCCATAGTCAAATACATTGTGAAAAAAAGTTGTAAAGTTCTTTACTGAAGAATTTCTCACAGGCTTTAATATGTTAAAGTGCATTGGAAATCAACTGGAAGGGAACGCATTCTGCAGATTTTTCTCATACTTTTGACCATAGAAATATTTCTTCCATGTGAACCCCTCGAAACTAGTGTTTTGTAGACTGCATTCTCAGATAAGCAGTTCTAGATAATTCTTTTCTGGTTAAAAGAAAGAAAATAGTTTTCTGTATTCACAGCTTTTCATATTTAGGTAGGCTCCAGCCCTGTCCTCATCAGCCCATTCCCAGTCCTTTTAGACCCTAGGGTCTTCCAGCAGGTACACCTCTCTTCTTCAGATAAGATCTAACCAATTGAGGGGGGGCAAACCCCAACAAGTAGAGACCAAATTCTCACTTTTATTGCCTACTGAGTTGATGTTAAAGATCTGTCAAGGACCAGATAGGTTTCTGAACCCCAAAATGAGCTTGAGCCCATCCAGTTGCAGGAAATGGTGGGCTGGAGCAGGTTTCCCCAGGTGGGAGGAGGTCCCTGTGGAGGGTCAGAGCAGACAGAACCACATGCTGCCTGGAGTCCTCTCATTCTCAACAGAAGGGGAAGAGGAATGGGCAGAATCACATGCACAAGGTCCCCAAATTACCAAGCGATGGATGGGATGGTGGAGGGAGGCCTGGGGTTAATGTTACTAGATTTTCTTCCACATTCAAGGAGGCCTAAGAGGAAGGATACTCCCCCACCCCCTCTCCTGCCAAAACAAGTGTCCTCTGGGTAACCCAAATAGGCATTGGGGTTCCCCTTCCGTCACTGGGGATTTCTCTCCTTTTATCCTGCTCTTTATACCTAGTGCTCACTCTTGACCACCATTTCTCCTCTCCTTTGACCCAATTCACCCAGTAGAATAGGATCATGATGATACCCTAATGACCATCCCCTGTCTCCTCCTATAACTAAAACCTAATTCAGCCTTTTATCCTAGAAAAGGTAGAATACATATAGTCTCTAAATAGGGATCTGGAGGGACACCTGGCTGACTCAGTTGGTAGAGCCTGCAACTCTTGAGCTCAGGGTCATGAGTTTGAGCCCCATGTTGGGCATTGAGATTATTTAATAAAAAAATAAATAAAAATAATAAACCCCCAGAGATTAGGAAACTACAGCTTGAAACTTGTTTTTGTAAATAAAATTTTATTGGAACATAGCCACATTTGTTACTTTATATATTGTCTCTGACAGTTCTCAGCCACAAGGGTAGAGTTGAGAATTTTGTGACAGAAACAGTAGGGCCCACAAAGTCTAAAATGTTTGCTGTCTAGGACTTTAAGTGGAAAAACTTGCCAATATCTAATCTAAAATATGAATGATTTTCACTTCAGCCCTTTGAGTTCCAAAAGGGCTTCCTTAGTGTGTATATTTAGGCTTTATTATTTATTCTAAATAACAACTACATTTTAAACCAAGAAAATTGCACGGTTGTAGTATAAGAGGGATTTTGCCTTTTGTGAAAGTGTTTCCAGCCTTAGAAACTTCTGGAAAAACATCAGGGGGACTGTGTTTGCTTTGAAGGATGGGAAGGAAGGAGAGAGGCATCATCAATGGGAAGGGAAGAGAACAGATAATCTATGGGGCTTATGGAAGAAGAAAAGAGTAGAGAGAAGTGTTTAGGGGCCCAGCGGGTTAGACCAGCACAAGATCCTGTGTTCAAAGCTCCCTTTCACATCCTTGGGCTCTTCTCTTCACTGTTCTGTAACTCAGATTTGATTCCTCCCACCTTGGCCCACATCCATTAGAACCTCCCACCAGACCACAGAAACCCTAGAGGTGTCAGAAGGATTCTAGGTCCCACTGTGACTGCCTTCTACTTGGGAGACTTTGGGCAAGTAACTGAGTGCCTCTGCCCCTTAGGGTTCATTCTCCCTAAACTGGGGAGACAGAGGGTGGATGGGGAGGATGTCTTACCTCACCATAGTGAGAATCAAATGTGGTACTGTAAAAAAACAAAACAAAACAAAACAAAAAACCTTGGAAATGTAAAGTTCTGTGAACATGTTGGTTGTTTGTTCTTTTTAAACAGCTGACTCGCAAATGAAAACTTGTAATCTATCCAGTGTATAAATTAGAGTTAACTGACAATTTGAAAACTAAAATACCTTATATCCCGTTTGTCACATGCATCTTTATTTATTGTTGAAGTATCTAACTTTCATGTAGGTTATAAAAAATTAGAGAAAATAACTGAATTTTTCTCATGATAAAGTAATTCTTCAATGAGAAGAAAAAAACCTTCAAAAATCATATTTCATTGTGACCTGTTCTTTTCCATTTGTTTGTGTAGTTTTCATTCTGTGCCTTTGTTTATAGAGAATAATCTTGCAGATGGCATTTTTCCTTGTAATCAGTTATTGTCCTATCTGAGTCATCGCCAGACATGGCATTTCAGTAAATAGTGATTCTACAATCGCTTCCAGGCAGATGTGTTGTGTGATGTCAGGAACACTGACTGATAACCTTTCTGGTTATTCAAGCAGTAGGGAGAAATGGAGAAAGCTTTGTGCAGATACCCAGCTTGAAGTCAGAAAATGGCAAAGGAAGTACAGACTTTGTGTCAAATGATTTTAGCCAAAAAGTGTTTGTGTGGCTATGGGATAGAGCAGTAATCATTTTAAAAGGGAAAAACTCTTGCATAAATGACCTTTAATATTGGATGATGCATATAATAAGCATCAGGCATGTGAGTTATTAAACATACTTTGACCTCAATGTGCAGACCTTTGCATTACCTTTGCTGCTTCACGCCGCTAGCCAAGGAAATGAAACTCCCCATGCATTGGTTTTGCCACCTGTAAACTGGAGGTTGATTATCTTGTCCCTAACTTTCAGAGAGAAGATAGATTTCTTAAAAAAAAAAAAAAAAGCTCTTCGAGATAAATGGTCAGTTTAAACAATCACTTGAAAAGTCAATCAAAATGGTTTGACATGCTAGGTCACAAAAGTAGGTTGATGTAATTGGTCACTTAATAGCTATTATCTTTATTATCCAATAGATACAACCCAAAAGTTCCTAATGCTTTGGTTTCAGTAGTATTTTTTATTTATAAATCATTGTTTTTAAAATCTAATAAGTTATACCACAATTATAGATCCCTAGAAGCAATACACTGTAGTGGTATTTAATACAGTTGTCTTTGAGGTGAGCATCTGACTCCCGATTTTGGCTCCAGTCATGATCTCACAGTTGAGGAGATCAAGCCCCACATCAGGCTCTGTGCTGACAGGGTGGAGCCTGCTTGGGATTCTCTCTCTCCCTCTCTGCCTCCCCAGCTCTGCTCACGTGCTTGGGATCTGTCTCTCAAAATACATAAACTTTTTAAAAAATGTTTAAAAAAATACAGTTGCCTTTTAAGTTTCACAAATATGTGTAGAAGGACCTTAACTGTATGCTCAAATATAGCTTTTATCACATGCCACCTATATTTTATCTCAGTTTTATGGACTAGAAACTATAAGGAGAAGTTCACTAATTTATTCAGCTAGTATTTATTGAATACCTATTATGTGCTAGGTCTTGCCCAATGATAATGTTGCACATAGCTGAGAACGGAGCTTATAAACTGGAATATGCATCGATATGCTTGCATTTTAAACATTTGGTGGGGAGGAAAATTACTTTATCTTAAGTAAATAAAATACCAATTTAATGCTTCACGATGTTAGAATTTGACAGGCTAATTCTTTAAAATTTCAGTGAGGCTCTTCCCTGATTATCACCATTGGTATGCTAAACTTTTGTGTTTCATAAAAAAAAAAACAAAAAAAACTTAAGCTCAGCCAGGACTTGCATACTTTGTTATCTCCAATCAAGACTTGTGACCTTCCTTATTAACAAATTCTTAACCTTTAATGTTGGCCACATCATCATCTATGAATCTTACAATCTTCCTTGTTGTGGGCATTCCTGAGCTGGCTTAATTTTACAGGAAGAGCAGTTTACAAATTACTAAACCAACCTCTCACTTTGCATTAAATAAGTAGGCTAATTGTTTCTTTCCCTACCATGTTGTAATCACAGATCATTAGATATAGTTAATATATTAAAATAAGTCATTAATAAAATTATGCTTATACTTAACCTATGTTTGTGTCTGTCCTATGTCCTTGGAGCCAGCCTATTACCAACTTCATTTTGTAATATAAGCCACCCAGGCATCAGCCTTAGGAATCAAAGTATTAACTGAAGGCTAATTTATGAATTTGTTCATTGTTCTTTCCTTCTGTGAAGATTGTGTGACATTTGGTTAATTATTACATGCAAATATCCATATCTACTTGGAGGCAAATCTACAGACACACAAGTAAACACTTATAAATAGTTAACCTTATTAAAAAAAATAATATGGAGGACAGTTCCTATTATAGAGACTTTTAATTTGAAAGTAACTTGCCTTATTTTCCTTAAGTCATAAACTCTCCTCACTTATTTGAAATATGACTTGATTTACAAAATACGAATTCACTTGATTTTTCCAGAGTAAACCTATATCAAAGCAGGATACATCTCTGGATCTCTGGTTTACATTGTTTATATATATATATATATATATATACACACATATATATATATATGTATATATATATATGTATGTATATATGTATATATATGTGTATATATATGTATATATATACACATATATATGTGTGTATGTATATATATACACATACATATATGTGTATATATATACACACACACATATATATATATGGATGGATGATTTCTGAAACCTCTATAAAATTACTGTGCTTAAAAATTAAATTACTTTAAAACAAAGGAAACAGTGGTTGCTTCCATAGTGTGAAACATACGGCAACAAAAGATATTTTAAATAAATTGAAGACACTTGGCCTCAATGGTATGGTAAAGGTGTTTTGTTTTTTTTTCTTTTTTTCTTTTCACTTCATAGGAGATACGGCACATGAGCAAAGAATGGCAGCAAGAGGTAAAACTTCCGAAGAAGAAGGCAACCAACCTTTGGAGGTAAGTGAAACTCAGTAAGCCCTTTTGGGGCAAAACTCCACAAGTCACTATGATTATATATTCCTCTGAGGATAAATAGTAACTTCTACTCTTGCTACATAGGTGCCAAGTACAAAGAAGACAGGTGATTTTACCAGTGCTAAGCTTTTCCTAGTGCTGGATATGGAATCTTTCAGTTGAAAAAAGAGGAAGAGAGCACTTAAGTTAGAACACTTGAACTATTTTTGAGTGATTATTTTCTAATACATTCAAATGAATAGGTAATACCTGAACCTATACAGGTTTGCAAATAACCTATTTAGAACTGTATTACATTACCATTTCCAGCATCAAAGTATATTCCTTGACAGTGTTCAGTAAAAAGACTAGGGTATTGGTTCTTTTCCACATGAGAAAATTATTTTTTCCTTGTGGGTACTTCAAAATGTAATTCAGATCCTTTTCATATACTGTGTAGAAACATCCTAACATTCTTTAATCACTAACATAATCATTTTTAAGATGTAGGGGGAATGTTAATTATTCGGGTAGAAGATATACCCATGAATTTTGGAACTTTCTACATGGTGACATACCCCTACTTAATTCTTCCTGTGGTACAGAGGGTGTTGCTGCATACAGCTGGAGGGAGGTCGGGGACCTGGCCTGTTTGGTTCATCACCGTAGTCCCAAAGCCTAGCACAGGATAGGTAGTCAAAAAGATTTGTTAAATGAATGCATGAATAAAATCTTGATCAGTCAACATGAATCTTACCCAGTCTCATGGTTTTAACTTACATGAAGAGACTGATGACTCCCCAAGTAAATCTCCATGAGACCTCTCCCATGAGCTCCAGACTATATCCAACTGCCTATGTACCATTTCACTTACAAATTTCTAGACAGTTCAGGCTTTACGTGACCAAAGAAGAAATACTGATTCCTGATGTGGGTTCAAGCCCTGCATCAAGCTCTGTGGTGACAGCTCAGAACCTGGAGCCTGCTTTGGATTCCGTGTCTCCCTCTCTCTGTGCCCCTCCCCAGCTCCTGCTCTGTCTCTCAAAAAATAAATAAACGTTAAAAAACATTACAATCAAAGCCCCTAATGTACCCCTGCCTCTCTCTTCCTCACGCTCCACATGCAGCTCATCAGTAAGCCTGGTCATCTCTCCCTCTACCTGTGGAATCTGACTCCTTCTCAGCACCGACACCGTTAGAACTCGGGTGTGAGCCACCACTCTCACCAGGACTCTCCTTAAGTCCATTCTCCACACAGCAGATGGAAATATGAATGAGATCACATCACTCTTTGGCTTAAAACCTGCTGTGTGCCCACTGTAACTAGAACACATGCTGTATATTATGGCGGGCTACCAGGAGCAACACGTGCTCTCTCATCCCCATTCTCTCCACACCCCCAAACACCAACCCCACCTACCAGCTGCTGTTCTGTCTCCTGGTCATGTTAAGCTCCTTCCCACCTCAGCCTCTGCAATTTGCTATCCCTTTGTTAAGGTCATTCAGGTCTTAGTTCCAATGTCATTTTTCAGGACTACTTCAGCTAAAGTATCTTTTTCCCTCCATCACTGTCACATAGCCCCATCTTATTTCCTGCACAAACTTTATTAATTCTCAGATTATTCATTTATTTACTGTCTGCCTCCTCTGACTAGAATGAAAACAGACTCTGTGGGCCTAGAATAGTGTCTGGTACATGGAAGGTGCTCAGTAAATACCCGTTAATTGTAATCTAGATTTCCTGTAATGTCATCATCTGCCTGCCAAGTTAAAGGCCTAAAAATGTCATCTTGACTCACTGTCGCCAACATTCTTATCAAGTCTATCAATTCTTACTGATTCTACCTCACAAATACCCTTCCAAGTCTGGTTCCTCACTCTTCAGCTAGGCCTTTGTCTGTTCACTAGACTGTTATTAGATGAGCAGGGTCTTTTCCAAATCCCTTTCTGAAAAAAACAGCAGGTTTTATTACTTCGGGCCCCCCAAATGCCTTGAAACCTGCTAAATAAAGCTTAAGAACAAAATGCTGTTCATACGGCACCTCCTTTGTGAACTCTCCCTACATTCCCAGCCAGAGATGGCCTCAATGTCCTTGTACTGCTTGTGCTGTCTTTTATGACTTCACTATCATGCCAGTTCCTGGACGATGGAGCCTACACCTTTAGTTAACCAGCTTTAAAGCTTCAGCCACTAACCTAGTGTCAAACACATGTGGTGTGACAGAGAAGCCCTGTCATTGATTCTGGGGTGGATAAATGAACAAATCAGTTAACAAAGGGAAAAAAGACAGCAAATGCTGTCTTGTGAGTCTCTTCATTAAATCCTGTTTTTCTCCTTACACTGTAAACACATGGGCTATATTTTTTTTTCATCACTGTAAAGTTTTCTTATTTCTTATAAGTTACCCATAAAAATCTATTAATTTACACTATTGACACTCTTACTACATTAGCAAGGAAAAGTATGATTTCAGTTAAAAAAAAAAAAAAAAAAAGGCCCCTGGGTGGCTCAGTCAGTTGAGTGTCCAACTTTGGCGCGAGTCATGATCTCAGTTTGAGTTCAAGCCCTACGTCAGACTCTGTGCTGACAGCTCAGAGCCTGGAGCCTGCTTCAGATTCTGTGTCTCCCTCTCTCTCTGCCCCTCCCTGCTCATGCTGTCTCTCTCTCAAAAATAAATAAGCATTAAAAAAAAAAAGATATACGTCTGATTAAGAAATTGTTACTATTGTACCTTCACAGGAAGGATTCTCATTATTTTAGTTTTTAGTTTTTAATGGCTATATAAGAAATGTTGAAATATTATTTATAATGAGAATGTTTGGTAAATTAGTATGGGTTCCATAATGTCTAAAAATAAGACTTATAGTTGCCAAAATAGAACTCCCTTTCCTAAGGACCTTTTGGAGAGGGTGGCTTTTAGTATATCAAAATAGGTTTTCTGGTGAGTTCAGATAAACATCGAGATTGCCTGCTATTCTCAAGGAATTGTTGGGCCTGGGGTGGAGAGACTATAAAGATAAATACAACTATGACTCTCAGCTATAGAAGCAGAAATTCTCAATCTATTCATGGAAAATTAGAAAACCCCAACAATTACTATAATATAAAATGGAATAAATGAATTTCATAAATTCCGTAACTACAAAGGTAAGTGAGATTTCAGTGAAGGAAGAAATATTAGGGAGGCCTAATGCACTAGATGAGCATTGAACCATGAACTAATTTTTCTTACTATTTATACAGTTAATTCCTATATGATAAATTCCTGTGATATTCCTTGATAAAATCCTTCATTAAGAACATTTTAGTAAAAACTTGAAAAAAAAAGTTTCAGAAATCTAGAAGCAAATCATAGTATGAAATGACTTTCTACACAGGCATTTCAATGATAGATGATAAAGGGTTAAAAAAGAATATAACTCGGCCTATGCTGTACTGTAGCTTTAATGGTAGTTAAAATATTTTGTTAAGTAGTGTGTGCTATTTTTCCTTACACTTCATAGCCCAAGTATACTTAAAAAATGTGTTCCCTCTCCAAATACAGCTCTCTCCCGACATCAGGACTCTAGCATCTAGGCGGAATATAATTTGCAAAAAGGGGGTGTGGTTTGGACATCAATAAGTGAATTTTTACAGATTTGGATTATGAGCTATGTTGATACATTTACACAAAAGACTATGAAAGGCAGCATATTTATTTGCATTAGTTAGTGGGACTTTTTACTTTGTGAACTGAAAATAATAAGGCATTCATTTCAGAAAAACATTAATTTCTCAGTATACTTGTCTTATTCAGTCCCCTTCCCTTAATATTTTAGGTTCCTTTTACTGATGACTTTAGTTACTACTGTTTCTACCTTGGCATACTCTCTATATGATCCCAAAGTATCATCACCTAAAATAGCGTAACTTAAAGAGATATCAAACCATGTAGTCACCAAACGTGGTTACTCTTAAGTTGTGCTTTAGTCTCTGTTTTTAAGAACCACTGGTAACTTTTAACAGAGTTCATCATGTTTTTGGTGTGTAGAGCTTGAGCTCCTATAAACCCAGGTTTGGGTTCATTAAAATTAAAGTCATTAGACTCTAGCACTTGGGGAAAGAGTTATAATTTGGAACTAATTATCCAGTTGGAGGATTATCCACCTCCTTCTGTTCCTTTTTTTTTTTTTTTCCTTTTTTTTATCTTGTTGCCTTTCTGGGTAAAATTTGGTTATGAGTTGTAATGATATTATGGCTACTTATTACCTTCTGCCAGTCTAGGAGCCTATTACTTACAGCTCAGGGGTATAAATCCACAGATTCATGGAGGGAGGGGGTGCTGTTTTGAGTTTTTGTCATTCTGATCTTTTCAGGGAATAAACATTACAAGTAAGCAAGTAATTAGTCATTATTTTCTCATCTTCAGTCATGGAAAGTGTTCTGTGTTGTGAAAACTGGAACCATATTAGCTACTTATTTTTCTAGTGGGCCTATTCTTTTTTGGTTTTGTAGGTATATTTTGAGAGCTATGAGTATGTAAGTTTCAGTTTCTTTAATCATCTCCAGTTTTGGTGACTCTTAATTTCAACCTAGTTTTAATAGATTCTTTTAGATTAAGTGTGTATTGAACTTAAATTTATTTGTACTATAAAAATTATTTTAAAATTTGAATTTAGTTTTGGTTTCCAAGACTGAGGAATATGTTTATTTAGTGCACTGGCCTAAAGATAACAAAACACAAAAACAAGCCGATAAAAATCTCCCCACAAAACCGCAATTCTATTTATATATTTGTCTTGAGTGACAACTAATTCACATATGCATATGGAAACACATATAAAATAATAACTAACAGATGGCATAGCTGCAAAGTAGGATTTATAAAGATTATTATCAGCTGGTGGTACTGAGATACTACTGTGGTTATGCTGACAGAAGACACAAAAATTATTTATTATAATAAACTGTGACACTAATATCCCCCCAACTTCTGTTTAACCGAAGTAGCTTATTGCATATTTAATATAAATTTCTTAATGACGACCTAAAACAATCTTACAGCCAATTTGTGCTAGGAAATTTAATAGGCAGCACTTGCAAAACAGTAATTGAGGTAGCAACAACAAAATGCTTGCTAAAATTGTTGAGTGCATAATACTAGAATCCCTGGAAAGTAAAGATTTGGGGTACTTTGTTCAGCCCATTTCCACTGTAGTACAGTGGATTTGTGTTTTTTTTTTTTAATTTGTGTATTTGAAAATAGTTGAGTTACATCTGGAATTCACCGTTCAGTAATTTAGGAAACATAAGTTTTGTTGTTGTTGAAATAGGCATGGAATGCACATATTAATGAAACATGTCCACTTTTCTTCTAATGTGTTTTTGTGCTTCCCTTAAGTCTTTTAACAGAACTGGAGGAGACTTCTGATTCTATAGGGGCTAATTTTCTTGTTTTTTATTTCAGATAGTCATTAAAATGAATGAAAATAGCCTTGAGCTTTGTAGATTCCATATGATGTAGACTTTGGCTATCATTTCTTAAAAGGGGAGGAAGATTATCCCATTAAAAACTGGATTCTGTGTAGAAAAGAATCAGGGTCGTGTGGTACAGGAAAATGGAGACAGACTGGGGCGAGTGATTCTCAAAAAGAGTTTTACATACTTTTCTCTACCAGATGTCAGGATTTCAGCCTTAAGAATTTTCTAGTATAACATAGTATCTAACTTTATTAATTTAAAGTACTGGGGTTATAAAGATGATTATGAAAGTGTTTATTCTTGCAAGACATACATAGTCCAAATACGGATATAATGAGTATTGATATTGAAGGCAGTTTAAACTGGTACAACCATTTTTGGAAAGCATTTTGGCAATAAGTATCTAGAGCCATAAAGACATTAATATCCTTTGACAGTAATTCCACTTCCAGGATTCTATTCTAAGAAAATAGTCTTTTTAATCCACAAGAAGGTCTATGTGTAAAAAAAGATGGCAATTCATTCAATGGACTATTTTTCAGTTTTCATACATGCAATTGATGGTTATTCTTCAATAAAAAATAGAGACTCTTGGTTTCATTATTTCAGTTAAATATATGAAGTACAAAATTGTATATACAATATTATTGCTGCTATGTAAAAGCTGTGCAGAAAAAGATGATGTGGGACATAAAAGCATTAGGAGGAGTTGCCTTTGGGATGATAGATACAGGAGATAAATCATTCTTTCCAATGTTATTTTCCAATTGTCTATAATGAGTGTATCTTCTGTTTTAAATGATAGTGAGGTCGGTGATGAGGAAACAATGTATTTACTCAAGGGCAGTTTTTGCTTAATAGAAGAACTATTTTATATGGCAATAAAAACAATGGAGTAGGCTACTGAGGATGATCTTCAGGAGATATGTTGGTACTTTTCTGCCTTGGCTCATTTAGGTTTAAGATCCCTTAATTAGTTGATCACAGAGCACCACATCTGATCACGATTTGTCAAAACATCTGTCCTCTCACTCAGGGGCCTTTCCAGCAGGGAGAAAAGTGAGGTGACTTGGAGGTTATTCTTCACATCTCATTGGAAGTCACACGACCCCAACTTTTCTCATTGATCAACCTGTCAATGTCATTGTATTGGTTATAAAGTCGTATTTCCCCCTAAAACATGTTGCAGGCTCTTCATTTAAACATGTATTTGTCTAAAAACCTTGTTTCTTTGTTTCTATGATGTCGAGACTCTTAGTCGAAGATCTTAATTTCTCCCTTTATAATAGTTTTTGAGAATATAATTTTATCAGATGAGTGCAAGGATCTTTGTTTTTCATTTCCCCTAATATAAAACCCTTCCGAATATCTGATTGACGGGGAAGAGAAGCACAGTTGGATTACCAGTCACTGAACTGGTAAATTTAATTCTTCAGTGTGTTCATCCCCCATGTGTTCATCCCCCTATACAGAACACCTTTTGGGAAAAAGATTTTGTAGAGTGAATTTTTCTCTTTATTTTCATTTGAATTACTGTATTGCAATAATATGGTAGAAAGTACATTTTGGGGAGCCTCTTCTGCTCACCAAATGTCTGATCAAGGACAAGTTAAGGTTCTATTCAACTTCAGTTCTTAGTCAATGAAGTAGGTGAATTAGATGCGGTATGTGACATTCCCTCCCCTCCCCCCCGCCCCTGGAAGTCCTGGCTCTTGACCTCTTTGGAAAGTGAATTGGAATTTTGCCACCAAATGCCAATCTTTGTATTACTGCTATGATGATGGTGTGTGGGTGTGTGGACAGGAAGGTAGGGATCTGCTGCATTATGAAGATTTTAGGCATTGATTGATTAAGCTTTTATACTTGTTAGAAAGGAATAGTCCAATAGTCCTTGTTGGTAAATTATCAAACTGAAAAACGACTTCCAAAATCCTTGCTCTTGCTTCTAAGATCTGTCTTGGGCCACTGGTAAAGAACAATTGAAGCCCTGTATTATTTCTTAAAATCTATAAACTTTTTATATTAGACGATCAGATTAGCATAGGTTGTTGACTGCCCAGAACACTGGCAAGATGAATTAACTTGAGGCATGTGTATCAGAATTTGTAAAGATCTTTTCCAGAACCTCAAATTTGTATATTTTTTTTCCCACCACCTCTTTGTCCTAATTTCAGTTTCACTGGAAAAAATTATAACTGAAAGGTCACAATTCTGACGTTTTCTGGTTTCCATTGGGGTTAACTAACACACTGCAACATAATGTTCATTCATCCTAGTCAGTAAGGCCAAACTATGTGAGGTGTGTGAGAGCTGCCCCTGTTTCCATCCAAAATGCACATATGGTGTGGGTAAGCCAGTAATGGGAGTTTTACGCAATGTTTCTGCTCATGTACACAGTGTGTTGCTCAGCACCAATTATTCCTTGCCAGAAACCCGCTAACCTGCTGCTTTTGTAGCTCTGCTTGATGAGGCTAGGTAGCTTAAAGTGACCACAATGATATTTATTTAACTTCACCAATCTTAGTTTGTTAAAGTTGTAGAACTTTAACCGCCTGCCTCCTCTGCTGATTTATTGCAATTGATTGCAATTAGAATCAGAGAACTGGAACCTTGTCATTGCATTGCACGGAGCCACGTCCGATCCAATGTATGTTTATTAGATATGTGGAGGAGGAAGAGGCAAAATGTGGAAATACTCACTTCTTTGCTTAGCGAATCTAGTTGTTCATCTCCAAATTAGAAAATATTTTTAAAAAGCAGATAAGATATTCGGTTGATATTTTGGTAGTTATTTTGTTGTCATTTTTCCAGTTTTCCCACTTTTATAGTTTTAAAAACCACAAAATCAGCAGGGTGAGAGGTCCATGTTGGGAGAACAACTGTTCCCTATTTCCCATAGCCATCTTTTTTCTAATCCCCTGTTTTTTAATTAGGAACAAATGGTCCTTATTTTTTCCTCCTTCGGTTCATGTTACAGTTGTAACTTCTTGTGACTATATAGGGAGTTTAAATTAAAGCCCAGCCATATTCATGTGGTCTTTACACAACCAGAGATTCTTTTTTGAAAGACAAATTTCATCTGGCTCTTTTGCATTGGAAAAGGAGCATGCAGATACGTATTTGGTCTAGTTGGCATTTTCTGAATATTCTCCTTTGTACCTTACTGAGGATTCTTGTTGTAAATACACTTAACTGAGGACGGACCGATATGAAGACACAGAAAAAATTTACACTTTACTGAAGCTCAGCTAAGTTTATGTCAATTTTTACATTTCTTTCCAGACCTAGCAGGCACTGCTCCTTACATGTCTTTTTTTTCTTTTCTTTTTTTTTTTTTTTTTTAATGAATTTCTGTGTTCTTCTACCCTGGTCAATAATTAACATGAATTTCCACCCATTCAAGGACTGTTTAATGTCCACTTTGGGGATGTCATATCCTTAGGAACATACCTTTTACACATTGCTTTTAAATTAAGAAATCATTATGGGTGTGAATTCATAAATTTTCTCTAACACCAGTTATATAATAGAAAGTCTGTGTACTAGAAACTCCTAATGTAAAAGCCAAAAGCCATAATTTTTTTTTTAATAAAAACAACCCACATTTTCTCTGCCTTGTTATGCCACTTGGAGAAGGAGAGAAGACTGGCATAAACTATACCTGAGAGCACAGTGATAATGGACTGAAGTGCCCACTCCATAGTAATAAAAAGCCTATGAAAACTTTCTCAGACCTTTTGAACTGAAAAGAGTCTGCAAACTGTTGCATAATCCTACTTATTAAGCTGGTTTTGGTTGGAGACTAATTGTGAGAACATGCTATTTGTTCATCTAGCTATTCTGGGTCTATCATCATTGGATCCAGCCGGTCCATCAGAGTATATTTCTATCTCATTGCCTTAGTCCTGCAAAGATTGCCTTCCCTGAATGGTTTTACAGCTTGACTGAATAACTCTGTGAGAAACTTGAGTGGAATACACTATAACATTTATTATGAAGGAATTACTAAGACATTGTCTACTACGTCACATAGTCTCCCCTGCGTCAAGTCCCACTTAGGTTTTCTGGTTTCTTACTGCTTTTATATCCGTAGAAAATATTTTGCTTTCCTGAGGTGGTAATATTCCCTTTTCTCAGGGCCATTGTGAAGTCTGTACCTCATCATTTTTTTCTGTTTTCCTTTGGCAGGGGGAAGCTCAGACCTAAATTTACAGCTTAGTTTTAGTAATTATTTAGGACCCTAGAGGATATGATCTGCATACTTTATTTTCCTCTTCTCTAGGCTCCTGTATTTTTCCTGGGCATGATCTTTGAATTTATTTTGAATCTTTTTGGCTGTTTCAGATTCCTTGGGTGGAGAAAAGGGTTAAAATTTGCACACATATATTTATGCAACACTTATATAAGTCTGTCTCTTCTGCGTAGTTTTTATTTTTCTAGGTTATAAGAGATATATATGCACACATAATTTCAATTTTCTTTTTATTCTTTTTTAAAATATGTGATAAAATTATACATGAGCTTTTTCCTGTGAGGATATATGGACACAGGGCACTTATTTAACGTCTCTCCCATGCCTCGGGCTCACACACTGATCTCCAGTCAGTGTGATTTCTTCAGGATTGTTGTTGACTGGAGGATAAAGGTAAAAAGAGCCTCCTTGCCAGATCAGTAACTTTGTCCAGCTGCTTCCAGGCAGAGGGTACCTTAGGCACCTGCAACCTGCTTGCCCCATCAACCACTCTGTGGCCTCCTTCTACACACACTTTTTCTTCATGCTCTAGACATACTTTTTAGATGGTTTACCAGATTTTAGATACAAGCATGGAAGACCTAGGAAAAGTGACTACCTGACTTAGAGATCTTGTCTTTGGGGTCATTCTTCACAGTAGCAGATTCACAGGACCCCTGCAGTAGCATGGAGAGCTGCCAGAACATGAGCTGTATCACCAGACCTCGAGCTTAGATCTTGGCTTTGCCATATACCAGTACCTTTGATAATACTTAGCCTCTTTGATCTTCATGTCCCTTTGCTGTAAAATGGGAGTGGAGATACTTACCTTGCAGGGTTTTGTAAGAATTAGATGAGTCAATATGTAATTTTTATTTATATGTCTATATGCACCGTGTCTGACATATACTGGGCCCTCTAAATGTTTCAGTTGGAAGGAAATTATGGCTAATGCCTTGAAAATCATGCCAAAGTAAGGTTAAAGGGATTAAATCAGGAATTGTGCCCAGATGAAAGTTACAGACACCTAAAAGGCAGCAGCTTAAATTTAGGGCTTTATTTGTCCCATGTAATGACAAGGCTCTTGGAAGGTGGTGGAGGCACTGTTTTAGGAACTCAAGCATATCAAGGCCAATGTCCTATGAATCTTGATCTTTTCCTCATGGTTTGCAAGATAGCTATCGCAGCTCCATCCATTATATCCAGTTTCCAGGAAGTTGGGGAAAGGAAGGATGGTGAAGGGAGAATAAAAGTGCCGGTGGCTCAATCAGTTAAGCATCCACTCTTGATTTCGGTCTAGTTCATGATTTCGGTCTAGTTCCTGATTTCATGGTGCTTGAGATGGAGCCCTGAGTTGGACTCCCCACTGACAGTGTGGAGCCTGTTTGGGATCCTCATTCATTCTCATTCTCATTCTTTCTTTCTCTCTCTCTCTCTCTCTCTCTCAAAAAAGTGAAAAAATAAATAAACATTAAGAAAAAAAGTGCCTGTGACCAGAAACTTTCCAAAACCTCTCTAGCAAGATTTATTGGCCCTAATGTGTCACATGGCTACCCCTAATGGCAATGGAGCCTGGAACATGTTTTTAGCTTGGTACTTTGCTACCCCCAGCAAAATCAGCACTCATTAATGAGGAGGAAAGGAAAGGTGAATATTGGATGGACTGCAACACTCTCTGATATAGATATCATCCTATTTTGCTTTTAGTAGCTTCATTTTTCTAACAATAGACATCGGTGCAGATGGGAGTGAGGGAGGTAGAGAGAAATACCCATTGGTGATAACTAGACACTATTGGAGGCTAGAGGTCTTTGAGTAGTCAAAGGGGATGGGAAATAAAGAAGGATATTTACTTTATTATTACCTTTTGAACCTATGATAAGTTAGGCATGGTGCTGGTAGGAATTTTACATATATATCTCATTAATTGTTACAGATGAGGTGGGCTATATTATCTATATATTTTACTGAGGAGGCAATCAAGTGTCAAGGATATCAGTTTCCCAAGGTCACACAACCAGTGACAGTAATGGAGCCAGAAGTCAGACTTGCACCTGACTAACCACAAAATCTTTGCTTTGCACTGCATGGCTTTCCTGTATAACTCTCAAGAAACCTGCTCTTGCACTTGGCTTTTATTTTCCATAGTGCCTTGTACTACTGGGGTCCAAAATAACTACATTTGACCTAATTATTTGTGTACAGAATTAAACTGAACGTCATGTAAAGAACTGCTGGTTGCTGAAGGTTATATAGATGAGGCTGGTGCTTCCCTCTCGTCATCACCATTCAGCTGGTGGTTGCTGCCTCTGTGTTTCTGCCTCTAGAGTCAGTAGCCCCTAGGGACATTCCTTAGGACAAAGGAAATATGGCAAAGCCCCAGTGACCATTCTCAGGAAGCCAGAATTCAAAATTGAAAGCTGATAGGATGATGTGACATGGAGACAGGTATCTTCTCAAGTCAGTAGCCAGGGAATTATCCTTGACTTTTTCTACCTCTCCCTCTACTCTAAACCCAGTTGGTCACCAAGTCATTTTGTTTCTACCTCACCTGCCCTTTCCACTACCTCCCCACCACAGCTGCAGTCGTTCAGACTTGATTATCTCCCACACGGACTGCAGAGAAGAGTTTCTGAAATGGCCTCCTTATCTTCAGATTTTGCCATCATTCAGTCCATTTGCCCACAGATCTGACCACGGAGCTGCCTTACCTGATGACATCAGGGGCTCTTCAGCTGCTCACAGAACCAAAGCCAATGACTTTGAGGCACGTGTCCGATCATTACCTGGCCTTGCCCCGTTGTGGTTTACAGTTTCTTACCATGCTGGGCAGAAATCACACTTGTGCAGAAGGGCCACTGAAGCAGATCAGAAAGAGGTGTACCATTTTTAGCTGGATAAATTTCCATGGGTGTTACTTTTTTTTGTTTTTTAAACCTTCACCTCATGCCTGTCGACACTGAGAACCAAAACCAGTATTGTGTGCTTTCAACTTAGTTGCAGTTTTGCTCTGAAAGAAAAATGGGTTCAGATTCTAGCCTAAGGTTATTTAGTCACCAAAACATCCTATTAGTAACTTGGCATTGGTATCTTTATCATTGCCTAAATAAAACCTGATTAGGCTGGTTAATAAGTTATAATTCCCTAGCTTCTTACCAAAGAGCATATTTGAAATATCAGACCATTTCATTTATTTCAATAAATCCTTCATGAACACCTATTTTGAACAAAACTCTGTTAAACATTGCTCTCCATGTCTGAAAATTTCTGGATAATTACTCTGTTGAAGATTTGTGGTTAAAAAAAAATCATATTGCACTTCTAAAAGCTCATCGTTGCAAAATCATGTAAGACAGTTGACCATAACTGAAGCCCAGGATTAGAGGCTATAACTGTTTTCAGCGGTAATTGTCACTCAAGCCAATTTTAGGACCAACCATCAATTAACCAAATGAATCAGTTAACCACTGCTTTCCTTAACAAGTTAAGTGTTAAGGAGTTTTACTAATGCAGAAAGGTGGTACCCCGGGAGAGTATGAGATTGGAAAATGATTTATTATGAGAAGTATAAGGTTAAATTACATATAAATTACAGATGAAAGCATAATGTGAGAATGTTTTCTTTTTCTGAGGTATTACTTAATCTCATAAGTGATTTAAAGGTGTATTCTGTGTGCATCTCATTTTTTTAAGGTGTTGATTATGAAATTTATAATTCTATTAACCTTTGGGTTTTGGTTCCTAATATATTGCCTGCAATTGTCAGTCAAATCAAAACCCAAACTTGAAATTAAAATTGTCTAACAACAAATGAGAGACCAGAAAAAAACTCAACTGGCATTTAAAAAAAATATTACGCCTTGTAAATTTTGAATGTTCGGATTTGAGGATTAAATACTGGCACCTCTCTGTCACTTATTTTTCTACTAATGATCATCCCTGCCTCAGCTTTTTAAAATGGTCTGTTGGGTTTCAGTTTAGCATGCAAGCCCTTAAGCTGTCTTTTGTAGTTTCATAAGGGCCAAGAGCTTGTTAGCCTGGAATTTAGTGTATTTTGATAGTCATTTGTTTTTAGTTATTCTTTTCTTGATTTTTTGGAACTCTTTTCATGAGGAAACTCCATGATTCTTACCAATTAGTCATAACCAGTTCGGATTTAGAAATTACATAATTTACTACTTTGGAACACTACTTTGTTCAAAGACCAAATGGTAAAGATGTGGATATTTCACTGAATATAGGGTGATGTGGCTAATAATTAGATCCTCAGAGAAAAAAATAAAACTCCTGAAATTTGTGGCAGGATCAGAAATGCGGCCAGGGAAAACAAGTAGTTTAATAAATAAATACTTGTTATTAGTGAAAATTGAGCATGACCTTTTTAGGATTCAATCCTTGTTTTTAGTGGTATAGTTTGTGTTTTCACTGTGTTCATTAACACAAAGAACAAGTAACTTCTCTAGTGGCTTGAGATTGGACTCACAGGAAAACATTAGGTAGTAATTAAGAGCAAGGCTTTTTTTTTTTTCCTTAGTTTGTGAAATTTTAAGTATACTTCCTAATGCGGTCACTACTTGCCACATGTAGCTATTGGGCACTTGCAATGTGACTATTCTGAATTCTAATGTGCTAGAAGTGTAAAGTATATACTGGGTTTCAAAGGCTTGGCATGAAAAAAAGATCGCAAGTATCTCAATAATATTTTATGTTGAGCACATGTTGCTATGATAATCTGGATATACTGGGCTGAAAAAAGAATATTAAAATTAATTTCACCTTTTTCTTTTAACTTTCTTACTATGGTTACCAGAAAACTGAAAATCACATATATGGTTCACCTTAAATTTGACTGGACTATGCTCATCTACTAGGCTAAAAAAAAAATCTTTAATATGTATAGTTAATATTGGTTATTAGCAACATATTTGATTCAGATTTTTAACATCTTGAAGAGACCATTTTGGGGGCAGTTTGGGAAGCCCATTTATTCTTTTGCTCCGTGCAAGGGTTGCAGGTTGAAGCAGCTGTTCTTTGGAATTGCCAACCCTGTTCAGTTGACTGATAGCAATCGATAGATAGTTATGGAAGGAATAAATGCCTCTTTGTTGTCACACAGCCTAAGTGAATGAACTGCACCTACTGTTTCTCTCCTTTCCACCTTTCTTCCCCTGAGGGCTTTGACGTCGTTAATAATTGGTTGATATTTATAGTAACATAAATCTAAACGCAGGTTTTCAAAGACTCAATTCATATATTACCATATACTATAAATGATGGTATGTCATAAGTTATCATGGCTTATCATCTTATTTACAACCCTTGGCTAATATTCTGTCACTTATTATATCATTACATATTATTACTGATGATAATATCTATAACCAAAAATGAATTTTTCATACTGTGCTTTTATAAGAAACCAGCCGAAGCAGAGTCTGCATGTAGTAAGAGCTGGGACACAGGCACTTATTAATAATCAGCCTCTTTTCCAGTGAGATTTAACTATTTCCTTTGTGGGGGGAAAATCATAGAAGAGCTGTGTGTATTTTATTTTAAAATCTTTAATTTATGAACTGTTTGACACCACCCTAAAACGTTTTGGAGCACTGAGATTAGTAGAATGAGGTCACATTATGTTAGGCAGAGAGGCCATTGAATAGGCGTTGATAATAATAAAACCTATAAAGGTCATTCTGTGAAGATAAATGTAATATTTGAATTAGTCAGTCATTTGATTTCTCTAAAAACGTAATAAGTTAATCTTGTTCCAAAAAAAAAAAAAAACCCTCCAATACTGGTAGTTTTCTTTTTAATGCCTTTCCTCTTAGGCAATCTTTTGTACATCATGCAAAAGACCATACAATTAGCATGAAATGAGAGAGTGCTTTTTAAATTTGATGAATAAGGGCTCTTTTTTCTCCAGCTGATATGCATGCAAGGTGGAGGTCTGTATCTCACCAGCAGACTATTTGGTATCTATCCTATAAGTAGCTCCCAGTTTATATGTGTGCCTTAATGAGGACAGAGGTGTGGAAGTAATAAAAAAAAAAAGAGCTGAAAGTGCATTAAAAAATAGCTCAACGCTTTAGTGTAAACGCTGCAAGATTCCCAGATTTGGACAGCTGGGCTTTCCACCTTGCCCTGGATTCCAAAGATGGCCGTGTCATCCTTTTTTTTTTTTTTTTGGCAGTCAATTGAGGACATATTAGTAAGACCTCCGTGAGCATGAAAAACTGTTTTTGGTGCTGGTGGGGTTGTCTTTTCTGTCATTTATCACGAAAAGTATTATTTGTTAATTTTTTTTTCTAAGTGTTCCTCCTTTAGAAAAGTTTTTATGCCTCTATATTATTATGGACTGTTGGCTCTACAGAAATACTTGTCTTTGAAGTTGGAGTATTTGCAATATGTTAATGAACGTTATTCTTTTTTTTTTTTAATGTTAATATACTGTTTCATTAGGAGTGGATGCTCTGCTCCTTGCTGTTTTAAATGGCACAGTGTTTAAGAGATTCCTGGTATTGCTGGGAAAGTTTTTATAACTTACCAGCCATTTTTGTTTTGGGCTTCATTATTCCCTCATATGTAGCTAAAGCATTTCCAATTGCATAAAAGAAGGCAAAATGCCACAAATCAGATAAATCGGTCATTAATTGAGCCAACTCTTTCCGCTTAAGGTACTACCATAACTAGGACTTCCAGATGTAGCAAATAAAAAACAAAAAAAACAAGATGCCCAGTTAAGTTTGAATTTCAGATATACAACAGATTTTTTTTTAGCATAAGTTTGTCCCGTGCAATATTTGGGTCATACTTTAGACTACAAAAGTCATCTATATTTGATCTGGCAACCATAACCATAGTTCAGCTTTCTTATTAATTCAAAGAACTCCAGAGCTATGTTAATTCTATGCTTGGATGTTCTGCACAATACTGATTGCTGACCATCCCACCACAACCCAGTTCTTAGGGATATCGTAATATAGTTACAATTCTTGGAAGCTCAAAGTGCTTCCAGTATGTTTTCTCATTTATCCACACATTGGAGGAAGATAGAAAAGGGCACACTCTATTCTCATCTTGCCTGCTTTTCATTTTAATAAAAAGGAGAAAGTAGTCTCTTACAAAGTGATAAGGCTTATTCTGAAAGCTAAGAGACCACCTATAGCAGAATTTGGATTATCCTCTTTACCCGTGTTTTTGGTTCATTTAGTAGGAACTCTCTAGCAGATTTTTAAAACTTCAAAACAAGTGAATTCAGAGAGAACATGCATATTCAGTGTATTTTATAAATGAGGAGGGCAGGTGAAAAGTGACTTTTCCAAAGTGAACACTGCCATCCAAGTGAAAGATTTTAAACTTCCCTATGCTCTCCCTTCTCCTCCTACCTTGCCCTCCACATAACAGATGCTGAGAAGAGCCACTCAAAATGCACGTCCTCATCCCTTGTCATCTGCATTATTACTGAGGTTTCCTAGGTGATATTTCTTCCTCCATCCTCACTCCCTACCAAACTGACAGCTAACAGCAATTTTTCTAAAACATAAATCTCACCACACCACAATCTTACACAGTCTGTTTCAGTGACTACTTATCAGAGAAAGTCCATGCTGCTTAGCATGGCATTCAGTGCCCTTCCTGATCTGGGCTCTACTCAATTCCCTTTCTTTTACTTCTTCCTCAGCACTTGATGCTACAGAAATAGCAAAATATTTGAAATGCTTCAAACATGCCACTTTATTATCTCCAGCTTCTTCATTATCTCCAGCTTTTTGTGCATTGTTCCCTCTGACCGGAATGTATATCTCCTTGTATCTTCCTAGCAAAATCCTGTTCATCTTTGAAAACACTGTATAGGCATCATTTGCTCTGGGAGGCTTTCCCTGATCACACTTCCCGTATCCTTACAGTGAATTCTGTTCTCCTACTTCAACTTTTACATACACTTGTGGTATCACATACACCACAGTGTATTGCAGTGGTTTACTCACATGCCTTTGTGCTGTAGAAGTTTGCTAAGTTTTCTGAGGACAAGACATTATCATCATCATTGCCAAATCTCTGGTTTCTAGTGCAGAGCCTGGAAAACAACAAGCATTTGGAGATGTGTTTGAGTTCCTGAAATGATCGGTTGTCCACTAGATCAAACTTTAGGTAAATCGAGTCCCCTTGAACTGGTCCCATGCTTTAGCTGCTCCCTGACACAAGTTTTGTCCTTTCTTTCACACACAGCAGTTGGTAGATAGAGAAGTGACTCAATTATCAGCTGAATGACTAATCTACCAGTGCTGTTTATTAGTTAACTGTGGAGTTTTTTTATAGGGTAAAGTACTCCCATACAGAGGGGTGGTTGTGGCAGCCTTACATAATAGAGTAATAGAAGTTTGCCTTCAGGTTCTGTATCTCCTTTTGTTTCTTGTGCTTTCTACCTCTAAGGCTGCCCATCAGTCTTTTTGGGGTGGGAACTGTGTCATGGGATGGAGGTCAGGAGGTGGGGGGCAGGGCACTAGATAAGGGAGTAGTGATTCTTACTATAGTAGCCTGACATTGCTCCTTTTCTGGACTAGTCTTCAAACTTATCTTTGTGTTCCATCCCCTTGGGACCTACCCAATCATGGAAGTTAATTAATAAATTAATTCACAACAAGATATTCAATTATATTGAGAGCTCAAAGTGTAATTCCTCTCAGATAACACTTGCATTTTAACAAATGCTTTTAATCCCTATTTCCAAAGAATGAATACTGGCATGATACACTTTATAGTAAATATATACTTCATAATACCAAGGAAAAAAGTGTGTTTGAAAAAACTGGGGATCTTTTCATCTCCCCTCAAATAGTATTACCTAGGTGCTATCTGTAAAATGTATATACATGGATGAATCAGGAATTGCATTTGACTGCCTATAATGGACAATCATAAACTGGTGGTTTCAATGAATCAGGGTTTGTTTGTTTTTTCCATTGAAAAATGTCCTGGGTTCAGCAATTGAGGGCCAGTATAATGGCTCATGATACCATCAATGTACTAGACTTCTGTCTTTCTGCCCCACCACCCTTAACGTGTGGCTTTAAAACACCAGGTTGCCTCCTGATTACCAGATGGCTGCTGCATCTCCAGCCATTAGAGGAGGAGATTGAGGCAAAAGCAAGCCCCCTTTAAATAGCTTTTCCAAAAGCCCAATTCAATAGGTTTCACTTGGCTGTCTTTACTAGTAGGGATGGTTGGGAAATGTTGTTAGCTACGTATATTGCCGAGATACTTACCTATAACTAAGAAGGGAAACAGCCCACTGATAGACAACTAATAATCTTACAACCAAATTAGGGCAAATAATGTGTTATCTCGTCTTTATGGGATCAATTCAAATAAAAAATACTTAGAAAAAACAGCTTATTGTAGTTAATATTATAATAGATTTTCCTATAAGATGCAGTTTTAAAAATTTTTTTATTTAAAAAAATTTATTTTACAAATTTTTTAAAGTAGGCCCCACACCCAACCCTAACATCGATGGTCACATGCTGTGCCTACTGAACCAGCCAGGCACCCCAAGGCACTCAGCTACTATGTGACTCAAACTTGAATTCGGATATATCAGACTCAACCCAAACACTTACTGCCAAGTCAGTGAATCAGAATTGGGAGCTCCAGTTCTGCCACAGGCTTGCAGAGCCCCTAGTTCTGAAGTAACTGCAGCTAGGTCAGTCCTCAGGGACACCATCCCAGCCAACCTCTGTCTGTGTGCACACTGTCATGCTTGCACGTGCCAGGGCTTAGCTGCCACCAAAGCCTGGGATTTGGAAAAGAAAGGAGATAACCCCAACCTATCTTGCCCCCTACTCTGCCTGCCTTATTGCCCATGAAGTCCTCCTGAAACCCAGCTTCCCCATGACCCTTCTCCTCAGCATCTATATAACCGGTGGTACAAACCCTCACTCTTCAGGAATCACTGACCAAGTTAGAGGGAATTACGTTTCGAAGTCAGTTGACCCAGATCATCAAGGCCTTTAAAGGCCAGATCTCAAAGTTCGACTTGTATTTTGTATGTGATTAGCAGGTCACTCGCTAACAAGAAGTAAACGAAAGAATCAGTGGTTTTCCATCAAAACACAAAGAAGGAACATTATTATAAGGTAAAATTTCTATATATAATGACCGTATAGTCATGTCACTTTTGAAGGAAACGTTGTAAGTGCATTGCAATATCTACCAAACATTTTCTTGTTCTATCTATGGCAATTCTTAGCACTAACGCTAATAAGGACTTGGCTTTGGATATAGCAGCTAGCAATTTTTTAGAAACCCAAATTTGGTGAGGAGGGTAAATTATATAGGAAATAGATTTTGGATGAAAATTTTAAATTGTCATATAATGAACAGTAGCAATGACATACCTACATTTAACAGGCAGTCTAATTCTATCGGTAAAAGCTGGTTATAGGTTTGGGGAACAGGTGATTTCTATTTGACTTCAAATTTTAAATATAGTCATTCAGCAAATGATTTTTAAGCATCAGCATTGGTCGTACTTCTGCATTATCCATGGCAATGTGGGAGAGGTATACAAATACACTCAGTGAGTGTATTTGACTCTCTGGATAAAAACTTAAAGCTCATTTTACTTTTTATAAATGTAAATGAACAGAAAAAAAGGCTGAAGCCTGAGCTAGAAATAAAACCATAGTGCTTTAGGTCCATATCATGGGTCTCGCTGAAATAGCACATTTCATTTTTATTCTAAAGAAAGATACAGTTAATAATCTGATATCCTTTTGAAAATCAATTCCCTATACTTCATATCAGTGATGAAAAATATTTACGATGTAAAGGTATATGTTAATTTTACACCAGTCCTAATAAAAGCTAAGAAAAAGATGCAGTATCAGCCTTCTGGATGTCCTTGGTCAGGTAGAATTTAAGGGCTTGAGTCATGGACGACTCATCCTTTTTCCTTGCATTTAATTATTTACTAAGTCCTGTCAGAGAGTGTCTTGTTTGTCCTTTCCTTTACCTCTCCTACGCCAGGACCAGAGATCAGACCCTATCATCCCTCATCTGATTTATTACAGAGCCTCCTGACAGATCTTTCTCATGGCTTTTGCCTTTCTGGTATATTCTTTACATGGTGTCAGAATTTTGTACTTAAGTTAAAAAAGGAAAAAGAAAGAAAAAAGTTGTATTCCCACCTCCCCCCATCCCCTGTCAAACATCTAGTGTCACCTGTTACTTAACAGAACCATATAAAACTGAGCTTGGCATTTACCAGTGGGTCTGCAGCTCCTGCCAGGCCCCTCCAGGGCTGCATTCTATTACTTCCACTTCCCAGACATGCCTCCTGCTTGCATAGCTCTCTGCCTTGCTTGCTGGGCACTTGGTGGAATGCCCTTTCCGCAGTAGCTACAGTGGAGGTCAGCCCTGACCTTCAAGCCTAGCCCAGAATGTAACTGTTTTCCCTGGTCCCCCCATCGGAAGCCAGGTCTCTGTTTTAGGCACTCCCACACTAAGTTGGTCTTTACTTCTATAAGGCATTTAAAAAATTTAGTTCTGTGTCCTAGTGTCTTTGTCCCTTTGTGTGTGTGTCTCTCTCCTTCTCCCTCCTTCCACCCCCTTTCTTCTTCCCTCCCTCCCCACACCACACCCTCTGTCTCTACTCTCCCTAGTCCTTCCTTTCTCTCTCTCTCTCTCTCTCTCTCTTTTTTTTTTTTTTTTTTTTTTTTTGCTCTGGGTACCCAGTAACTTTGGACCAACTTTGAAATACAGAAAAACGGTCATACTGATTCTTCCTTTTAGCATGTTTTCTACTTTTCCTTGTCCCTATATACTTCAGTATTTTCTTTAATCTTCTATCAGGTATTGCCTCAAAACCTTTGTAGGAAGGGCTATACTAACGCTTGAGTAAATATAAATAAATGCATAGACCATGTGTCTGTGGAATCAGGAACTGTGTCTTGCTCATCTTTGTATCTTCTAGCACTGTCTCCACCAGATAAGTGAATTGAATTGGAGCATATTTCCATCCCTACATCTTTATATAAGTATCTGCATACAGAATTTCTCATCAATTTTCTGAAGTGGCTACAAGAATTTTTCTTAATTATAAAAAATAAACCGGGGGCACCTCGGTGACTCAGTCAGTTAAGTGTCCCCCTCTTGATTTCGGCTCAGGTCATGATCTCATGATCTGTGAGATCGAGCCCCAGGTTGGGCTCTGCACGGTCAGTGGGGATTCTCTCTCTCCTTTCTCTCTGCCCCTCTCCCTCTCATACATGTGTGCACATGATCTCTGAAAAATAAACAGTTCTTAAAATGTATATTTTGTTGTTAAAAATGAACCCTCCTATATCTCTCATTCTTAGATAAAATATTAAGATTATATAAATACTAATGATACACTTATTCATTTATAAGGACATTTATTTGTATTGTTTGTATTAAGTTAGATATTCTGGGCTTGTGTAAATTGAGTGCTCATGACTAGTAATCTGATGTAAATTCAGAACAGTTAGAATTGAGGTACCATTACTTTTACTGGTTTAGCCCCTCACCTCCTATCTTTATGCCCACCATGTCCTCAACTCACAGCTGCCACAGCCAGACTTTATCTTGCAGAAACTTACTCCTCTTACATGTTTTTTAGATGTTTACTTGTTAAGAGAGAGAGAGAGGAGGGGAGGGTCAGAGGAAGAGGGGGACAGAGAATCCGAAGCAGGCTCTGCTGTCAGCCCAGAGCCCAATGCAGGACTTGAACCCACAAACCGTGAGATCATGACCTGAGCTGAAATCAAGAGTCAGATGTTTAACTGACTGAGCCACCCAGGTGCCCCGTCCCTTTACATATTTTTCAAAGTTCCATTCATTGGGGGTGCATTATATGATTCTATATACTTTTTTTTTATTATCTGTCATATTTGATCATAAAATCAAACCAAGGAACAAAAAGTTCTACTTGTTAGTTCCATTCATTTTTTTTTATTTGAAGTATAGTTGTCACATGTTACATTAGTTTCAGGGGTACAACATAGTAATTCAACAAGGTTATATGTGATACTATGCAAACCATAAGAGCAGCTACCATCTGTCACCACACAGGGCTATTGGAATACAATTCACTACTTCCCGTATGGTGTACACCTTTTATTCTTGTGACTTATTCATTCTATAACTAGAAGCCTGTATTTCTCCCTCCTTCTGGCAACTGTCAGTTTGTTCTCTGTAGTTTTGGATCAGTTTCTGCCTTTTGTTTATTTATTTTCTATATGTAAGTGTAATTATACAGTATTTGTCTTTCTCGAACTTATTTCACTTAGCATAATACCCTCTAGGTCCATCTATGTTGTCACAGATAGCAAGATCTCATTCTTTTTGATGATGGCTGAGTAATATTCCATTGTGTGTATATATGTATACACATGTATGTATACATACATGTATACATACATGTGTATACATATGTACATACATATATGTACATATGTATGCATACATTTTTACACACATACCACATCTTCTTTATTCATCCCTTTATCAGTGGACACTTGGGTTGCTTCCATATCTTGACTATTGTAAGTAATGCTACAATAAACATAGAGGTACATATATCTTTTCAAATCAGTGTTTTTGTTTTCTTTGGGGAAATACCCAGTAGTGGAATTACTAGATCGTATGGTATTTCCATTTTTAATTTTTTGAGCCCCTCCCCCGCCCCACCAATGCTGTTTTCCAGTGGTTGCAGCAGTTAGCGAATATTCCCACCAGTGGTACAAGAAATTTTGTTTTTCTCCACATCCTTGCCAACACCTGTTATTTCTTGTCTTTTTGATTCTAGCCATTCTGACAGGGGTCAGGCGATAGCTTATTGAGGTTTTGACTTGCATTTCCCTGATGATGAGTGATGTTGTACATCTTTCCATGTGTCTCTGGGCCATCTGTAGGTCTTCTTTGGAAAAATGGCCATTCAGAGCCTCTGCCGGGTTTTTTTTCCCAAGTAATCTTAAGCCCAATGTGGGGCTCGAACTCATGACCCTGAGATCAAGAGTCATGTGCTCTGCTGACTGGACCAGCCAGATGCCCCTTTTTGTCCATTTTTTAATCAGAGTATTTTTGGGGTGTTGAGTTGGAGAAGTTACTCATATATTTTGGCTATTAACCCCTTATTGGATATGTCTTTTATAAATACCTGCTTCTCTTTAGTAGGTTGTCTTTTTGTTTTGTTGGTTTCCTTCACCGTGTAGAAGCTTCTTATATTGATGCAGTCCCAATAGTTTCTTTTTGCTTTTGTTCCCCTTTCCTAAGGATACATAGCTGTAGTTAATGTCAGAGAAATTATTGCCTCTGTTTTCCTCTAGGAATTCTATGGTTTAGGTATTATATTTAGGTTTTTAATCCATTTTGAGTTTTTGTGTGGTGTAAGAAAGTGGTCCAGGTTTCTTCTTCCTCATGTAACTGTCCAGCTTCCCCAGCACCATTTATTGAAAAGACTGTCTTTTCCTCATTGTATATTCTTACCTTTCTTTGTCCATACAAGCGTGGATTTATCTCCGGGCTCTTTGTTCTGTTGATCTATGTGTCTATTTTTGTGCCAGTATTTGATCACTACAGCTTTGTAGTATTACTTGAAATCTGATATTCTGATACCTCCGGCTTTGTTCTTCTCTCTCAAGACTGCTTTGGCCATTCGAGGTCCTTTTGTGGTTCCATACAAATTTTAGGATTATTTGTTCTAGTTGTATTACAAATGCTATTGGTATTTTGATAGCAATTGCACTGAATCTGTAGACTGCTTTGGGTCTGAGATATTTTCATATTTTTCCATTTGTTGGTGTTCACTTTGATTTCCTTCGTCGGTGTTTTATAGTTTTCAGTGTCTAAGTCTTCCACCTCCTTGGCAGGTTATTGTTTTGGTGCAACTGGAAATGAAATTGTCTACTTAATTTCTCTTTTTACCACTTCGTTATTATCATGTAAAACACAACCAACTTCTGTGTATCAATTTTGTATCCTGCACCTTGACTCAATACTGAAATTTAATGAATTTATTATTTGTCATAGTTTTTTTGTTTTTTTTTGGTGGGGTCTTTAGGATTTTCTGTGTATGGTATCATGTCATCTGGAAGTAGTGAAAGTTTAACTTCACTTTACTGATATGGATGCCTTTTAGTAGCTCCATTCTGGATAGTTTGTGTTCTTTTGAGTAAAAGAAGTCAAAATAGTCTCCAAATCAGAGGTCAGTTTTCGCTGTTCTGAAGTTTGATTACTTAGTTTTGCACTGGGTTTAGCTTCATTTTTACTGATTATCTGAACCAGACTCCCCATTGAACCTCCCTGGTGACCTGGTCCTGTGTTCAGAGCCAGGGGCTAGGAACTCCAATTCCCTTTGTGGCTTTTTGACAATTACCTAACTTTCCTGTATTTCCTCATTGACACCATTGGGATAATTGCCTTTTCATACCTCATAGGAGTATTGTAGGATTAATTAATGTTTGTAAAGTGTTTTCAGGATCATGATGAAAGGTATTAATTTGTAAGCATGTGGTATTATTATAATTATTAGTAGTAATAGGGATGGTTGTTTAATGCAAATTTTCATCTAAGTGTAGTGTCATATTTTCAAAGGACAACCTCTTTCTTTGTGGCCAGATGTGGATACAATTAACCCTTTACCCTTTATTTTGAAGATACAATTAGCCAATTGTGTGTGCAATTAGACGTGTATGCAGTTTTTGCCAGAACAACTAATTACAGCCTTGGTAAAAGTCCTTTGAAAATGCTGGCCCTTTGAATCTTAACTGTCCCTATCTGTGTAATAAGCAATTTGTGCTACGCATATTTTGAGGCTGCGGAGGCTCCTGAATGTTGAAGAATTGCTCTTGCAGTTACTGGAGAAAGATTTTATTTTCTTGAAGCCCTAGCATTGTATTTTGCCATCAAGCCTAAAAACCCTTTCACGTAGTTCTGGTTTCAAAGGTTTTATTGATTTTTCTTAATCTTGACATTCAGCTGAAAGATTTTCCACAGGCTGCATTTTGTGAAACAGGTTTTTCTTTTGTAATTTTTTTCTCCCTTGAAAACTCCATTTCTTTTCTGTCTCTAATCCAAACATATCATCTCTTATTACCCTTACTCACTAAATAGCAAGTGAGAAACAGATTAGTACTGATCCTCTCTTCCCAGATGTGGCTTTGTGACACCGTTTTACACGGGATTTTTAATCACTATAATGTAAATTCTATATATACAGAAGAGTAGAAAGAATCCTGAAGAGACCAGGAAGGTACTGTTGTACCCACTGCTCTCCTGTTATTGAGGGAAGGGGGGATGTTCATGGCTGTTAATGAGAAGTTTAAAACAGCCTCTTTTAAGATATTTACACTTTGACACTTCTCACTGATCATCCTTGAACTTGACTTTGTGCAGAACACTATCCTACACCATGGGAGATTCAGAGCTGAGCAAAGCACACTTGTCACCTTCTAGGAGCTTAGTATCAAGAGTTGACGATGAGAAAGGTGTTCAGGTCTGCACACTCCGGTAAGTGTTGTACAAACAAAGTGCTGGGGTAGGGTGTTTGGTAGAAATGGGGATTACACTGATCCAGGGACATCAGCAGAAGCTTCTCTGAAGCTGCATTTGAGATAGGACCTGAAGGACAGGTCAGCATTTTGGTAGACAAAATGGAAAGTTTGATAGAGAAGAGGGAACGTTTTTGGGTGAGTGAAGGCAGCAAGATGCTAAAATGGAGGGTTCAGGGAAGGGTGGTTGGTTTTGCTAGAGTTGTAGTGACCTTGTGAAGGAAGTGGTAGGAGGTAGAAAGGCAGCCTGGGACCACACTGTGGAGAGCCTTCAAGGGAGGGAGCAAAATTCATACTTATCTCAGCTGTCAGAATGAAGCAATGATAGGGGTTTTGATAGAACGATATGACCAGTGCCAGGCCTAAAAGGGAAGCAGGCTCGCTGCATCCCGGATGAAGTGCAGTGTGACGGAGTAGAAGAGGAGAGGTGCCTTTGGAGATGGTGCCAGAATGAAGACCAGTCATCTCTGTGGACTGTTAGCATTGGGAGTGAAAGGGGAGTCGTTAGACACACGTGGCATGCTGAGGACTTAGTATTTCTTGATATTGGCAACTCTCCTGACGTGGAGGTGAAGGACAGGAAGGAGCTAGGTCAAGATGCCTGGGAAGAAAGAGGAGAAGTACCTTTCACTGAAATAGAGATGTCAGGAGGGGGGCCAACTCTTGGGAATTACCACACTGTGGCATGTTTATACAAACAGACAACGATAGCAGGATAGAAGAAGATTAATTCTAGATAGCAAATGTAATGTTTCCAATAAGAATGGTAGAAGGGAAGTATATTTTATCTCAACAACAGCAAAATCAGCTGGTATTGCTGGGGAGCCTTGTTAACATGACAAATGAGAGCATATAAACAGAAAGCTTGAAGAAATTAAATACATTTCTTAGAGCCTATTAACCTTTATACTATGAAAAACGAATTGGAGTGCTTTTATATATATGCTAAGTGTCCAAAACACAACTCTGTGTGTGCTTTAAAAATATTTTTTTTTAGTCACTGAAATGTAGCTACAATATTGGTGGTTACTTTTAAAAGTTCCTTTTTAAAATAATTGAAATAAAGAAGCCAGAGCAAAATAGTACTCTCATCTCTAATCTTAGGAAAGTCTGTTCCCCATCTCATTCTGTCAAACACTGGTTTGTAAGGAGGTTCTATGGGTAATTTATCATGCCAGCAGCCCCAAGAATGTGGAGATCTACCCAGGTATCCCTAAAACCCCCAGATAACCTCATATAATTCTGTCATCCATAAATTTCCTAGCCTCTTTCCAGCCTTTTTACATTTTCATGCTTCACCGTGTCACTAAACAATAAATCTCATGATTCAGGGACTTATTACCAATTATTGAGGAAAAAAGAAGTCTTCTCAACCGTCATTGGTAAAATGAAAAGTCCATAATCCATATGGTAGATGCTCTGTACACATAATTTCTGTCACCTTTTTCCTTAAGTAATGGGGCATTGTGGAAAGACTATGAGCTTTGGAATATATCTAGTTACCTTCTCTATAAAGTGCAAATAATGAAACATTATCCTTCTGGTTGCTCAGGCTGAATCTTTGGCGTTCTGCTGACTCCTCCTATCTCTCATACGTACAGCCAATGTACCAGCAAATTCTATCAGCTATACCTTCAGCTACTTCCAGATCCATCACTTCTTGCCCCCTTCACTGCCACCTCAGTTCAAGCAAATATTATCTACTGTCTGGATTATTATAGTAGCTTCTTAACTCCTTTCTTCCACCTTTGTTGTTCAGCAGTCTGTTCTCAACTACAGAAAGGACACAGTGATTCTTTTCAAACACAAGGCAGTTGACTTTCAAGTACAAGCCAAAGTCTTTGACTGCAACCTCAAGGCCCTATACAATCTGGTTTCCTAGTGGCTTCTTCTCCTACTACCATTTCCTTTATTTATGCTCTTCCAGTCTCACTGCCTCCTGGTTGTTCAAACTCCTGCCTCAGAGCCCTTGCATTGGTTGTTCTGGCCTGGAACACCCTTCTTGCATCTCCTACAAGTGTTTCTTCAGTTACCCTCTGATAAAGTGGTAACTCCCCACTCCATCATGCTCCATGCCTCCTTTCTGCTTTATTTTTCTTCATAGTACCTGTCACCATCTACTATTATACAATGTATTTCGCCTAATTGTATTATATGTCCTTCCCAGGGCTTGTAACAATACAAACTTTTTGGCAATGATTATACATCAGAACAACACATATCATTCCTGAAGGCATAGCACATAGAATTACACACAGCATCCTGATATCAAATTCAACATCATTTTTGTGCAGAAAATTGATCATTTAACCTGTGGTGCTGTTGAACGATACTGCCTTCAAAAAGCATTCTTCCATTGTTCTGTTCACTCATTCGTGCTTATGAGATCTTCCTGTGATTTGTCTGTTTGATATTGTGTTCCTTAAAAGGTACAGATAAATCTGACATTTACAAAAATGTTAGGTCAGTCTTAGTAATGGTTTCCAGATACTTAGATGTAAATTTTTTTTCTCATCTAAATTTATGTCTATTCAAAATTTTTATTTCAGTTCCATGAATAATTTTTCTAGTAGCTTTGGGGGAATAAAGTTTGTCAAGCCCCCCCCCCCTCCCCAGTGGAATCTAGTAAGAACTTTTTAGTAATGATTGAGTCAACAATATATGTCTACTTAGAAAATACTCCATTGAGTACCAAGTAATTTATATACATATACAGAACAAATATACACATCAAAAAAGTAAATTATTCAAATATTCTGTTCTTATTAGATTATTAGAAGTGTATTAGCTGCTCATCATGGTTGTAATTCTAGGTCTGTCTGTATTTCTGTTTTTGTTTTCTATATGTTGGTCCTGTTTTTGGATGGAATAGTATTTGTGACTCTTAAATTATGGATTCTGTCCTTATCAACAACAAAATATGGTCTATATGTTTTTAAAAGCATTTTCCTGTTACTTTTTACATGACATTTTATTCTAATCCTGGTTTTTGGTTTGCCTTTTTTATTTTTAATCTTGGTTATTTCTAGTCATTCATTCATTTGCTGATTAGTACAACACATTTATTGAGGTTCTAGCCATACAGGCATGAAGGAGACAGCCATATTCCTCTCTTATGAGGTTTATATTCTAGTGCAGAGAATTGGGCAATAAACAAAACAATTCTAAGAGTAGCATGTTCTATGAAGAAAATAAAATAGAATTGTGTGCCAGCATGACAGGCAGCACAATAAGATGAAAGTTTTAAGTAACAAAAGAGGATTATTTGTCCTTTATTGAAGGACTTTAAAACACATTTCTTGAAATAACTGATTTAAGATCACACATCTCAGCTATCTTATTTTAGGTTTTCTGGTGTTTCTTTGTTTCCTTTTATTCTTTTCATTCCTCTGGATAATATCTTTTTTTTTTTTTTTTCTCCAGTGATATGGAAGATGTTAACACTTTTGTTTACATAAGTGGCTCTTTTTACTTTCTCTAAAAACACTCTCTGATCTAAATTTTGACTGTCAAATCTGAGAATTACATCTTTTGTTTGCCCCTTTGTAACATATAAAATATAATTTCCATACTCCTTACTTATAGTCTTTATTAATGTAATCTTAAGTGTCAGATTTAATCAATTGTATTAAGTACCTATTCATAATTGGGTTTCATATCCACAATTAAATGGATTTACCTCTATATTTAACTTTTAATGGTTACCATCAGTCTTTATAATTTTATCTTCCTGAATTTCCTAATTTTGATGCTAAACTTTATATAATTACTTTTAAAATGGCTTGAATAATTATCTTAAGCTCTTATATATTTAAAACTTGTTTTTTGTTTTCTTTACAAATGGACAGTTTTACTGGCTATAAAATTCTCATGTTACAATCTTTGGTTGCCCCCAAATTATACATATTACTTCATTGTCTTATAAGTAGGTAGCTTGTTTTGTCTTTTCTGTTACACTCTATAGTTTAGTTTTATCTTTGAAATTTACAAATTTACCATATATAGCAAATTATGTGGGACTCAAGTTTGGTTTCTTCCTCAAAATATTCATTAGTAGCCTAAATCTCACTTGTTTTCCTTCTGTTCTCTATTTGTCATTTTATCTTTTTAAATTTTGCTATTACATTTTTCAGTTACTTGGTGATACATTTTAAAGGTTCAAAGAAACCTGAAGTCAAGAACTTAAATTTGTCTGGATTGATAGCTTCCCCAGTTTCTGGCAGATGCAAACTTAAATCCCTCTAGATGAACTCCTTTTAATCAGACCTAAAATATTTTCACAGAATTCAAAGCAATATTGATTCTTCAGTAAAAACTTACAAAATCCATAAAGAAACAGGGTTGTACACATGCTAAATTAATAGACACAGCAGAATCAAATCTGCATATTGCTCAGATATTGGTTAGTATGTCTCATATAATACAAGATAAGTGTGCTTATTATATTTAAAGGATTAAAAACAAACTTGAAATATGTCAAGGATTACGAGACTTTTAAAAAATATCAAGCATATGTGGAAAAGGACAAAACAGAACATTAGGAATTAAAAGTAGTAATTCAATGCATAAGTTGACATTTAGCATATTAGACATAGATGAAGAGAGATTTTATGGGCTAGAAGACTGATCTTAAGGAGCTACTTAGAATGTAACAAATAAACAGAAATGCAAAATCATAGCATGGAGAGTGCTGATTTTATATATTGCATTATAATAAAATAATGGTTAATAGAACAGCTAATATTATAATGTAATATATAATAATGAATGAGGAGGTCTAAAGTGCATCTTAATGGAATCCCAGAAGCAGAAAGGTCCAACTCAGAGAATGGGGCAGAGACAGTATTTTAAAAGGTAGGAGCTAATAACTTTCCAAAACTGGTGAAAGATATCAATCTTAAGATTTAGGAAGCTCAAAAAATTAAAACACACACACACACACACACACACACACACACCAGAAATCCATATTAGACATGATACTGAAGCTACACAACACCAAAGACAAATAAAATATCTTAAAAGGTTATCTCCAAGAAATAAGAGACAGCTGACTTGCCAAAAACAATGGAACCTGAAGGCAGTGAATTAGTATCTTCAAAATGTTGAGAAAGTGTTATTGTAAACCGAGAATTCCACATTCAGCATCATTTTCAAGAATAAGGGCAAATAAACTTCTTTTTAGATATACAAAACCTGGGAGAATTTGCACCAACAGACCCTCTTCTAAAGGAAATTCTAAATGATACACTTCAAGTGGAAGAAAAATGATCCCAGATGGAAGACCTAAACTGTATAAAGGAATGATAAACTAAGAAAGTGACCCATATGAAACAAATATCAGCTAAAATCAATTTAGAAAACAAAAAGAGTAATGGATTATAGCAAATAACCTAAGAGAGAAGTAGTTGAAATTAAAGCATTTTAAAGTCTTTGTTTTACGTAGGAGGATGATAAAATCATGAACTTATTTGCTCGTTGTTAAGTGTGCATCGTAATATTTCTAGGGTAATTACTAAAATAAAGGAAATAATACAACTTTGAAATTAGTGGATATTTCAGGGGCGCCTGGGTGGTTCAGTCAATTAAACATCCAGCGTCAGCTCAGGTCATGATCTCATGGTTTGTGGGTTCGGGCCCTGTGTTGGGCTCTGTGTTGACAGCTCAGACCTGGAGCCTGCTTCTGATTCCGTGTCTCCCTCTCTCTCTGCCCCTCTCCCACTCTGCTCTCTCTCTCCCAAAAAAAAAATAAACATTAAAAAAGCGTTTAATTAGTGAATCTTTACAAAGACAAGCATTCAGTCAACCTAAAAGAAAGTAAAAAAGGAGAAAACGGGAGACAAAAAGTACACATAGGATGATAGAATAAATGCAAACGTATCAGTCACTATAATATCAGTAAATTAACAAAAGCCTCTGTTAAAAAAGCAAAGTTTATTAGATTGATTGGAAAACATTAGCTTAAAAGAAATCTAAATACAGTATTGTAATTTACACAAAATCCATGTAAATCCTAAGGGTAGAGAAAGGATGAAGAAAAAAGGATGACATAACTAAAAATAAAGTCAGAGTGGCCTTGAAAGCAAAGGTATTACTAGAGACAGAAGGTCACTAGATCTTAGTAAAAGGTTCATTTCACCAGGACAACATAACAATTCCAAAGCTGTATGCCCCAGTAACATGGACTAAAATTATATAAAGTAAAAATGGACAAAAACACAAGGGTAAAAGGAAAAATCTAACACCAGAGTTGGAGACTGGACTATGCCTCTCTTAGTAATTGATTTATCAAATAGCTGAGGGATCAGCAAACTTTTTCTGAGCCATATAATAAATGCTAGGCTTTGTAGGACGTATATGGTCTCTGTCACATACTTCTTTTTGCACCATTTTTAGCAACAGGCTACAGGCCAGATTTGGCCCAGTGTGCTGACCACTGAGATATACAGTAATCAGGAAGGATGTGAATGATTTGAACATCAGACATAACAAGGTTGATATGACCACATACCTATACAGAATAAACATTATTTTCAGGGATGCATGGAACATTTATAAAAATAAGTCACATACTGGGCCATGGAGCAAACATAAAAAAAAAATTCTTTAAATTGTTATCTTATAATCAACCAACCTCCAATCAACTAATAAAATTTGTAAAACCACTTAACAATAATTTGGTAATTTGGCATTTTTCATAAATTGAATATGTGATTCCTTAATGACCAAGCAGTTCCACTCCTAGATATATATCCTAGAAGAACTCTTGCACACCAATGGATGTGCATAAGAATGATCACTGTAGCACTATTAATGATAGTAGCAATTGGAAACAATACAAATATTCATCATCCATAGAATAATAAATAATACTTATTCACAAATGAATAATGAAATGAATTCATGTCTGAGGATGTGTATATGGATTTAGAACTGCTTCACCTGACAGTATGAATGAATCTTAATACAGTGATAAGAGAAGAAAGCAACCACAGAAGGATAAATACACTGATAAGAAGTTCAAAACATTTAAAACTAAACTATTGTTTAGAGCTATACATATTTGTTATGCAGCTATTAAAAAAAAAAGCAAAGACCTACACAGAATTCAAAATAGCATTATGTAGAAAACCCTAAAGACTCCACCAAAGAAAACTATTAGCAGTAAGAACCAAATTCAGTGAAGTTGCTGGATACAAAATCAACATACAGAAATCATTTGTGTTTCCATACACTAACAAAAAAATTTCAATCTCACTTATAATAGCATCAAACAATAACATACTTAGGAATAAATTTAACCAAGCAGATGGAAGTTCTGTACACTGAAAACAATAAGACATTGATGAAAGAAATGGAAGAAGACATAAGTTAATGGAAAGGTATACCCTGTCCATGGATTAGGAAGACTTAATATTGTTAAAATGTCTATACTATCCAAATCTATCTATAGAGTTAATGCAGTCTCTCTCTAAATTTCAATTACATTTTTCACAGAAATAGAACAAACAATCCTAAAATTTGTATGGAACCCAAAAGACCCCAAATAGCCAAAGCACTGTTGAGAAAGATAAAGCTGAAGGTATCACACTCCCTAACTTCAAACTATATTATGAAGTTATAGTAATCAAAACAGTATAGTACTGGCGTAAAACAGACACATAGACTAGTGGAACAGAATTGAGAACTCAGAAGTGAACTCACACTAATATTTGACAACTAATATTTGACAAGGGAGCTAAGAATAGTGAATGAGGAAAGGTCTTTTCAATAAACAGTGTTGAGAAAACTGGATATTCACATGCAAAGAAAGAATGAAATTGTACCCTTATCTTATAGTACTTACAAAGATTAAATCCAAGACTTAAATGTAAGACCTGAAACAAAACAACTAGAAGTAAACATGTGGTAAGCTCCTTGGCATCAGTATTGGCAATGATTTTTTTCATATACCGTCAGAAGTACAAGCAACAAAAACAAAAACAAGCGGGACTACATCAAACTTTAAAAAGCTTATGAACAACAAAAGAAACCATCAACAAAATGAAAAAGTAACTTACAGAGTGGGAGAAAATATTTGCAAGTCATACATCTGATAAGGGGTTAATGTCCAAAATATATAAAGAAACCATACAAGTTGGTAGCAAAAAATAAAAATAATAAACCAATTAAAATAAGGGCAAAGGACTTGAGCAGACATTTTTCTAAAGAAGACAAACCAAGTGCCAACAGGTACGGGAAAAGGGGAATCGGCATCACTAATGATCAGGGAAGTGCAGATCAAAACCACAATGAGATATCACCTGATTTCTAGAATCTGAGAAAGGAGATAATGAGCATTGGTGACGATAGGGAAAAAAGGGAACTCTTGTGCCCTCTTGGTAGGAATGTAAATTGGTACAGCCACTATGGAAAACAGTTTGGAAGTTCCTTAAAAAACTAAAAATAGAACTACCATATGATCCAGCAATTCCATTTCTGGGTATATGCTTGAAGGAAATGAAATGTTCTCTTCGATATCTGCACACAAATATTATTGCAACATTATTTATAATAGCCAAGATTTGGAAACCTCCTAAGTGGTTCTACTGACAGAAGAATGAAGAAAGAAAATGTGGTATATATAGACTGACTTATCTATAGAGAGATATCTAGATATATCTGTATATAGATCTGTATATCCACCTGTATATATTAGTTGACCTTATATCTGTATATATCAATAGATTTATCTATATAGATACAAATCAATAGATAGGCCTATCTATCTATCTATCTATCTATCTATCTATCTATCTATCTATAAAGGAATATTAGCCATAAAAAGTAAGGAAATCCTGCCACTTGTGGCAACAGTAAACAACCTTGAGGGCATTAGTGTTAAATGAAATAAGTCAAAGTAAGACAAATAACGTATGATCTCACTTATAGGTGGAATCTAAAAGACTAAACTCAGAAACAGAGTAGATTGGTGGTTGCTAGAGGCGAGAAAATGGGGAGACTCTGGCCAATGGCACAAATGTCCAGTTAGAAAATGATTAAGTCCTGGGGAACTAATGTGTAGAATGGTGACTAACGTTAATAATACTATATTAAATACTTGAAAGTTGCAAAGAGAGTAGATCTTAAATACTCTTACTACACACACACAAAAGGTTACCATGTGAGGTTGACTGCGGTGTAACTTTCCTGTGCTAATTATTTCACTTTATATATGTATACGAAATCATCCCATTCGACACCTTAAACTTACACAATGTTACATGTTTGGGACAACACCGTGTACATACATATATGTATATATATGTACCAAATCATCCCACTGTACACCTTGAACTTATACAATGTTGTATGTCAATTACATTTCAATAAAGCTGAGGGAAAGAAAAGAATAGCATTTACTTTCTAGTCAAGGAGGCAAAGGAATAGATGGGGATGGAAGGACAGAGTAAACTTCACAGTTTCTCATAATGTTCTATTTCTTAAACTGAGTGGTAAAGTACAAGTGTTTGTGGTATTTTATTCTTTATACCTTAGACATATTTTAATATATTTATGTCCCCATTGTTTAAGAAATAAAGGAAAATACATGGTGCAGATGGGGTAAGGAAGTGTGGAAACAGCAAAGATGGACACCTTTTTGTTGGAGGTATTTTATACAGAAGAACAGAGTGATAGAGCACTAGGAGGGAGATAGGAATACTAAGATTTTTTTTTAATAGTAGATCTTCTACCATATTGGATGCTAATGTAAGTGATCTCATAGAGGAGTGGAAAGTCAGAATTACCAGTTTCAAGAACAAAGTTCTCAAGAAGCGATGCAGTGCACAAATAAATGGTTTGGCCTTAAGGACAATTCAACCAATTTAATGGAGATTGGAGGAGTGCCATAGGTTGGTAGATTTTTTGGTGGGAAGTTGAAGATGATCTCTAGAGATTTGGGGCCATAAATTTGAAATGAAAGGAGTCATCAGGACTCTGTGCTTTCCTCCAACCCACATCCAGCTGTTCAAGTGCATGCAGGTTTGCATTGACATAAAATTGGGTTTAGCTGGGGTTGACATTTTACCAGATGAAAACCATGTGCGAACAAACATGGCAATGGAATTGAAGGTATATGCAGTGAGACAGTTACAGTGATGAAACACACAATCCAAGCTGGATGAAGAAGGAAAAGACATGAGGACATTCTGGACCAAAAAAAAAAAAAAAAGGATTTGCCATTTTTGTGGGGTCACTGAGTTACCAGAGTTGATGTCTAGAGTGTGTGAGACAGACTGTTAGGTGATGGTGGGAAAACAGAGTGCTGGGGCTAGGATTTTTATTACTAATCTCAAAGTCTAAGTTGACCAAGGAAGTACATGGCTGTTGTAGGCTGAACAGAAACAAGTCTGGAGTACATGGATCTGTAAGGAAGGAGTGTTGGATGGGTTGTATATTCATGGTTTTCAACCCTGGCTGTGCATAACCTGAGGAGCTTTCCAAGAACATCAATGCTGACCCTGCCCCAAACCAGTTAAATCAGGATCTCTGTGTGTGGTTTCTGGGGAATTGCTATTTTGAAGAGCTCCCCATGTAATTATGATGTTCATTCTGGATGGGGGAACCATGAGTCTATGTGAACATGGGCATTGTTGAGAATGGTCATAAGGGACATGGTAGAGAAAAGTATGGTGAGCTGGAGGAGTATGGAAGGAAGAAGGGATGATTCATAGGATCAGTGTCTCCTTGAAAGACACTTAAGTTGCTACAGTGTGTGCACTCAATAAATAGTAGCTTTTATTTTGTGTTACCATCATTATTATTGACAGTGGCATTATCCGTCAGAAGAGAGTCCAATTCTTTTATTAAATTCTCAAAGCGGCCTTACAAGAGGTTAAAACCCACTAATTTTAGATGACCACTAAGGAAGGTTCCTAATGGAAATTTGGAGGGAGGAAAAACCCTAGAAATTCTTCCTTGACCTTCCAGAGAAATACTAAAACAAGGAGGAGCTTCAGGCCATCATTGCCTCACATGGCAGTCTGCAAGCATCAAAGGTCAGCTGGTCAGGAGTTGGATGCCACTCCCTTTCCTTGGGAGCCAAACAGTCACCCATTAGACCCATTAGACCCATTTTCTCTGGTCTAACCTGAAGGCTAGGCAACTTCTGGGTGTTTCCCTACCATAAAGCGTCTAAAAGCCTTTTAATTGTGTTTCAGCATTCCCATGGCAGGATTGAGAATGGGGAGCAAAATCAGACATCAAACATATAACACTCTAATATTTTATATTTTCCAGTTACTTTGTATCTTTCACATTCTTGCCCCTCCCCTACAAAAAGAACTGTATTAGTCAGGATTGACAGTACTATTTAAAGCTAATGTGTAGTTATAGGCATTACAGTGACTTCTCAAGACATGGTCTCACTAAAGAATGCAAGAAATTCTAGGTACAAACTGCAAATGTAACAATCTTATTTTTGTGTAATTGGATACAAAAGCATGTTTTCATACAGATTCACTGGATCACTGAGGAAGCTGGCAGGCACATCTTAGAAAAGATAATGTCAAAGAGATAATTGGAAAATATTCCCATCTGGAACATTCCAGATTAGTTCTATTTTAGTTTGAAGAAGAATGAGATACATCTTTCTCTTTGTATCCAACCAAATTTTAGTTTGCTATAAAGAGACCTAACCTCCTATGCTTTTCCCCAATCCTATCTGTCCTCTATAATAGTTCTCATCAGCTTGTATTAAATGAATAGAAGAGCTAATTTAAAAACCGATCATCTGATATAGGAAGGCATATACTTTTCTCCTACCCGACAAAAATAATGATGACAAGGCTGAAAAATGATCCTTTACAGTATAGAGTGTGATTTCTGTAGTGTCTCTGTTAGGTAAGCAGAGGCAATAAACTAAACAAAAGTTTGTTTTTATAAACCAGTCATCTTTTATATACCTTCAGCTGTGTTTCTGTCCTTATTTCACACTTGAAATTTCCCAACTATTCACTTACTCTGTGCATGACATGGAGTGATTTTAGCTCTGTGTACTCCACTTCTGCCTTTGCAACGTGAGGGTATCTCTCCCTCTTCCCCCCACCTCCAATGCCACCATCTTTACAGGTTTGTTATTAAAAGCAAAGGAGGTTATAGATGTGGAGACACTTTGTAAACTAGAAATTGCTATATGTAATGGTTTTTGTTGCCGTTTTCATTCATTTTGTTGTTGTCATCAGAGCTATATTTCTGATTTAAAAGGTGGATTTTAACTTATTTTGGTAAGTATCACCAAGACTAGACAGGTTTAACACTTGATTTGGTTGGGGGGCACCTACGTGTCTCAGTCGGTTAGGCGTCTAACTCTTGCTTTAGACTCAGGTCATGATCTCACAGTTGTAAGATCGAGCCCCATGTCGGGCTCCAGATTCCAGGCGTGGAATCTGCTTAAGAACTCTCTTTCTCTCTCTCTCTCTCTCTCTCTCTCTCTCTCTCTCTCTCTCTCTCTCTCTCTCTCTCTCACTCTGCCCCTCCCCCACTTATGTGTACAGGCACTCTCTCTCTTTCTCTTTCTCTCTCTCCAAAAGAAATAGATAAAAATAAATAAACAGGTAAAACTTGATTTGGTATTGCCAATACGAGCATAGGAACTTAGGACATTTAAAACGTTTTACCGTGGGGGCACCTGGGTGGCTCAGTCGGTTAAGGGTCCAACTTAGGCTCAGGTCATGATCTTGCAGTTCGTGGGTTTGAGCCCACGCTGGGCTCTGTGCTGACAGCTCGGAGCCTGGAACCTACTTTGGATTCTGTGTCTCCCTCTCTCTCTCTCTCTTTGTCCCTCCCCTGCTCTGTTTCTCCCTCTAAAAAATAAGCAAACATTAAAAAAACCTTCTAAACATTTTACTGTGATCAAAAATGTAGGATACTTTATTGAGGTCTAAAAGAAAAACAGCATTATATTTTCTGATAATCTGTGGGCATTTCCCTGTGATGGTGTTGAGTAGAATACAGCAAGGTAAATGAAGTTAACCTTTTTTTATTTTATGGACTGCTGTATGTGACTGTTTCACTGAGAATAAGTTCACTAGCTGAAGACAGCTATTATTACCCTAGGGAAAAAATCAAGAGCACATCTCTTATTCAATATCTATCTTTCAGAAATCTTGGTAGCTGGAGGTCCATTTTCTTTCAACGCTTCCTCAGAAAATTCTTTTCTTTTACCATTCAACAAATATTTCCTATGCATCTGTTCTATGCCAGGCATGCTTCTCAGGAATGGAGATAGAGTATAATTATGAACAAGATAGACATGGTCTGTGCCTTCCCAGAGCTTTCAGTCTGTGGGGGAATAGTTATAAAAACCTTAAACACCCTGTCCTGTGTCCATGAAGAGGGGTACCATGGACCATAATCTGCCAAGTGGAGAATCTTGCATTTCTTAAATATAATTCTGTTTAAGATGGTTTATCCCATACAGCCAGCCCTTCAAACAGCAGTCTGGATGCACAGATTTTAAAATCTATTATGTGAATCTAGTTGGCATAAACTAAAGTCTCCTTGCCACTTTAAGAAACATACAGAATACTGTTTTTGCCCCCTGTTTTTTTTTAAGTTTATTTATTTTTTTGAGAAAGAGAAAGACAGCATGAGCAGGGGAGGAGCAGAGAGAGAGAGGGAGAGAGAGAATCCCAAGCAGGCTCTGCCCTGTTGGTATGGAGCCGGATGCAGGACTGAAACCCAAGAACCATGAGATCATGACCTGAGCTGAAACCAAGAGTCAGATGCTTAACTGACTGAACCACCCAGGTACCCCAAGCCTCCTGTTTTTATTTTTTATTTTTTTTGAATTTAATTTCGATTTGCACATATTCTGGCTAACACAATCTACCTTCTGCTTTCTGATGAGGAAGGAAAGTTTTTTATTTTATTTTTTATTTTTTAAAATTTACATCCAAATTAGTTAAGATATAGTGCAACAATGATTTCAGGAGTAGATTCCTTAATACCCCTTACCCATTTAGCCCGTCCGCCCTCCCACAACCCCTCCAGCAACCTTCAGTTTGTTCTCCATATTTAATAGTCTCTTCTGTTTTGTCCCCCTCCCTGTTTTTATATTATTTTGTTTCCCTTCCCTTCCCTTGTGTTCATCTGTTTTGTCTCTTAAAGTCCTCATATGAGTGAAGTCATAGGATACTTGTCTTTCTCTGACAGACTAATTTCACTTAGCATAATACCCTCCAGTTCCATCCACGTAGTTGCAAATGGCAAGATTTCATTCTTTTTGATTGCTGAGTAATACTGCATTGTGTATACACATACATACATATTGTATATACATATATATATATACATACATACATACATACACACATACCATATCTTCTTTATCCATTTATCCATCGATGGACATTTGGGCTCTTTCCATACTTTGGCTATTGTTGATGGTGTTGCTATAAACATTGGGGTGCATGTGCCCCTTCAAAACAGCACACTTGTATCCTGTGGCTAAATGCCTAGTAGTGCAATTGCTGAGTTGTAGGGTAGTTCTATTTTTAGTTTTTTGAGGAACCTCCATACTGTTTTCCAGAGTGGCTGCACCAAGTTGCATTCCCACCAAGCCTCCTGTTTTTAAAGTTGAGCACTTGAGTACAAAGTTTGTGAAAGGCCATTTGCTTTGGCCTGCAGATGTCTCTGTCATGGCCCCCACTTGTATATTCTCCAGATTCACTGCCAAAACGAAATTCTTTCTTGGCCCCATCAATTGCTCCTTGGGTGGTTCTAGTACTAAAATGATTATTAAAGACTTGCAAATTATTCAGTGAGGAATGGTAAACCTAATTTTAAAATGAAAGATCTTCAGAACTTAGCGTACTTTTCTTCTGATTGCTTCTAGAGCTTTATGTAAACCTGCATTTCTTTTAATCAGCCTCTGCAGGGATTGGCAGAGAAGAATACTATTCTTATTTTTACACACAGAAAGTAAATGAAGATCAAGTGTACTGCCTATAGTTATGGCATTTAATATCATCTAACATTTTATTGAGCTCTGTGTTTGAAGTGAACTCAAACTTGTTCATATTACACAAATAGTAGGCTGGAGATAACCTGAAGAACCCATAGAAAAGAAGTCTTAGTAAAGGGTTACCGTATTTTCTGTAATGGGGAATCCTTACCGCTGCATGATTCGCAGATAACATTCTTTTCATCCAGGGGAAAAAAAAAAGTTCTGGCTCTGGAGCCAGAATGATCTACTTTACAATTCCACCACTTACAGAATTTCCTGAATTGACATTACTTGTTCCAGGCCCAGTAATGTCAATTCTGTAACCCCCAAACCTTTCAAAAGGTTTGACTCGCCCAACTCAAAAACGATCAGGGAGAGCACGCGCGCGCGCGCGCGCACACACACACACACACACACACACACACACACACACACATTGTTATCTAAAATTGAGGTTTGCTTATAAAAATAAACTGAGCAAGATACTAAATTCTTGGTTTATGACACAGTGGTCCTTTCTGGCTCGCCAATGGGAAGGAACACTTCCTAAATTCATCCATCTGATGGTAAAAATTCACAGCTTTGGTGACACTCTGGTTCCCTTTCCTCCTTCCTCTTAATAAGAGGCTGGCACAGCCTTCCCACATGCCATTATGTAGTCACCTGCAGGTACAATTACTGCAGAACTTTCATCTGAATCTCAAAGTGAGGACTGGTTGATAAGAGGGCACAAATTATGCACAGTCCATGCCATACTCTTAGCCATTTCTCTTCTCAAGGTGCTGCTCAAGGTTTGATAAATTTCATTTATCATTTAGGTTGTTATAAAGTAGCTTGTCTGACTGTGCTTCTTCTACTAACGTACTATGTTAATACTCCTCAGAGGAGCTGGGGTGCATTATGCAACAGTGATGCTGGTGTTAATTCCTTCCCAACATCGCTGTGTCACTGTTGCCATTAATTGATGTGCAGGTCAAAAGGACAGCCCTTCTTTTGGCATGACTTCACCTAGCATGTGATTAGCTGGATTTTTTTTTCCTTTCTTCCCATTTTACTTAGACTTTAAGAATAAAAGGCTGAATCATAAGCGGGTAATCTTTTTCTTCTGTCTACTTTCCATAGGCTTCATCCCTACTTTCCCTAAGTCATGGGAGATGCTAGTGATCCAAGTAATAGGATAAACTCAAACACGTACACATCACGTGTTAAGGACCCTTTACTATTTACAGCCCATATGCTTCTAAAAAGATTTTCACTTTGCACTAAGAGCTTCATTTGTCAATATGTTATCTTCTGCAATCTATATTGTATAATAATTGTATATTGTATTGAAAAACATGGATGACTTCTGTTTTCTGTAAAAGAAATGCCCATCAAAGGTTAATATTCAGACTTCTGTAGTTGGGGACCTTCACAGTGCTGCTATTAAACCACACTGTGTGAACAGCCACTTTTATTAAGCCTAACTTCTGCTGGTGTGCCTTACTTTTATAATGGAGTATTCCTGAAACATTTTATGTAAATTATTGGAGAACAGACTGTACTGTCCATAGACTTTTTTTTTTTTCAATTTTTTAAATGTTTGTTTATTGTTGAGAGAGTGACAGACAGAGAGACAGAGCACGAGCAGGAGAGAGGCAGAGAGAGAGGGAGACATAGAATCGGAAGCAGGCTTCAGGCTGTGAGCTGTCAGCACAGAGCCCGACACGGGGCTTGACCTCACAAACTGTGACATCATGACCTGAGCCAAAGTCAGACGCCTAACCAACTGAGCCACCCAGGCACCCCTGCACTGTCCATAGACTTCTAAAACTATACTCAGGTGGCTACTGGGCACTTGAATGTGGGTAGTCTGAATTGACATGTGCTGAATTGAAATGTGTGTATAAAATACACACTGGATTTCAAAACTTAGTATGAAAAAAGAATTTAAAATATGTCAATATTTTTTATATCGATTATTTGTTGGACTGAGATCTTAGATATATTCGGTTAAGTAAAATATATTGTTAAAAATTAATTCCAGCTGTTTCCTTTTCTTTTTACTGTGGCTAGTGAAAAATTTTAAATTATATACATGGCTCTTATTAATTTCTATTTAACAGAACTGACCTGTAGAGTTAAAGATCTTCTAATCCAACCTCTTCATTTTATGGATGAATAAAAACAAAGAGAATTCAGAAAAATTAAGTGACTTGCTTTATACCACATAGCATCTTAGTAAAGTTTGAGACTAGAAATTCCACTCAAATCTTAAGACCAATGCCCTTTTCAGTAACACCAGCTTTTTGTGACTCTGATACTTTTATTATAAGATGAAATGTCTCCCCTTAAGAATTGTTCACTCAGTCCTTTCGTCAGAGCAAAGATTCTTTCTGTAGTGAGTATAAAATTTTTAGTTTGTTTTATAAGTTTGAAATTTTAGTTATTAGCTATTCTTAATATGGAGGTAATTTTCCTTATGAAAACCTTAAAACAGGACACTGTGGCAATGGAAATATTTTTTAAACAGATCTAGTGAATACTGCACTAAAGTTGCAATCTCATTGCACTCTTACAATATATCATAAATTTCAAATTTTTATTGTGTATGCTCAAGTCACACTATCATTACAGTGTATAACCTGGAAATGATGCTAGTAAAAAGTAAGGCCTCCTGGCTATAGATTTCCTTGGTGAATTGCTAGGCAACTGGTTATTTTCTCTTGCTAAGCTTTAACACTCTCAGTGTTGGTATTGTGAGAACAGCCTTTATTTGAGCTAAAGAATTACCCATGTGTAGAAAAGTCATTCAGAGTTCAGTTCTTAAGAGCAATATAGTGTTTTGGGGTGTACAGACTGTGACCTGGGACCAATTATTTCATATCTGTGTCTCATTTTCCTTGTCTGTAAATTAGGGATAATACCACTTATCTGTAGGGTGGCTGTGCAGATTTGAATGACACCTATGTAAAGCATATAGAGATGGCATAATAGTCCATGATACCTCATAGTACCGATTTTATCTTGGTACAAAGAAAAAATAAAAGAGCAAGTGTTGGCTCTTACCTTTAAAATACTTTTCGCCTCTTGATTCCCCCTCTTTCCCAGAAATCCTCTATCATTGAAGTAAAAGTTCTTGGTCCTATCTGGTTATTAGGATACCTTGTTTTCCATAAAGAGATAAAAATTCTTAATAACTATCTGAGAGCTATCACAATCCTTACCGTACTTATAGCTGGATATACTCTCTTTGCAAACATAATATCCATAAAATATCACATTTATAAAATAAAATACAAATAGATGAGACTGTGTTAAAAAGCTCATCTAGGGGCGCCTGGGTGGCTCAGTCGGTTAAGCGTCCAACTTCAGCTCAGGTCACGATCTCACAGTCCGTGAGTTCGAGCCCCGGGTCAGGCTCTGGGCTGATGGCTCGGAGCCTGGAGCCTGCCTCCGATTCTGTGTCTCCCTCTCTATCTGCCCTTCCCCCTTTCATGCTCTGTGTCTCTCTGTCTCAAAAATAAATAAACATTAAAAAAAATAAAATAAAATGCTCATCTAAAAACTAGTATTATTTTTCCAATTGCATTAAAAAGAATAAAATACCCAGGAATAAACTTAACCAAGGAAGCATTCTGTTCCCTGATTTCAAACTATACTGTAAAGCTACAGTAGTCAAAATAGTCTGTTATTGCAATTAAAACAGATACATAGCTCAATGGAACAGAATACACAGCCCAATACACAGCCCAGAAGTAAACTCACACGTATATGGTCAATTAATTTATGACAAAAGAGCTAAGGTGTACAATGGGGAAAGGACAGTCTTCAGTAGGTAGCACTGGGAAGATTGGACAACCACATGCAAAAGAATGAAGCTGGACCACTATCTTACATTATACACAAAAATCAACTCAAAATGGATAAAGGACTTGAATGTAAGACCTTCAACCATAAAACTACTAAAAGCACAGGTGGTAAGCTCCTTGACATTGGTTTTTGGCAACAATTTTTTGGATATGACACGAAAAGCACAAGTGACAAAAGCAAAAATAAACAAGTGGGTCTATATCAAACAAGCTTCGGGGTGCCTGGGTGGCGCAGTCGGTTAAGCGTCCGACTTCAGCCAGGTCACGATCTCGCGGTCCGTGAGTTCGAGCCCCGCCTCAGGCTCTGGGCTGATGGCTGAGAGCCTGGAGCCTGTTTCTGATTCTGTGTCTCCCTCTCTCTCTGCCCCTCCCCTGTTCATGCTCTGTCTCTCTCTGTCCCAAAAATAAATAAACGTTGAAAAAAATTAAAAAAAAAAAAAAAAACAAGCTTCTGCACGGTAAAGAAAACAAGCAACAAAATTAAAAGGCAACTTATGGCATAGGAGAAGATATTTTCAAATCCTATATCTGATCATGGGTTAATATCCAAAATACACACAGAGCTCCTACAACTCAATAGCAAACCCCCTCCAAAAAATTCAGTTAACAAATGGGCAGGAAGAGTATTTTTTTAATTAAACGTAGGCAGAAGATCTGAATTGACATTCTTCCAAGAAGACCTACAGATTGCCAACAGGTGCTTGAAAAAGTGCTCAATGTCACTAATCATCAAGAGAATGCACATTAAAATATGAGATAAACCTTCACACTAGTCAGAATGGCTATTATCAAAAAAGATGAGAAATAGCAAGTGTTGGCAAGGATGTGGGGAAAAGGGAACTCTTGTGCATTGTTCGTGGGGATGTAAATTGGTACAGCCACTGTGGAAAACAATATGGAGGCTCCTCAGAAAATTAAAAATAAAATTACCATATGATCCAGCAATTCTATTTCTGGGTATTTATCTGACAAAAAGAAAAGACAAACTGGAAAAGGTATATGCACCCCCATGTTTATTGCAGCATTTTTTGCATTAGCCAAATAAATGGGTGCAACCTATATGCCCATCAGTGGATGACGCATAAGGAAAATGTTTTGTGTGTGTGTGTGTGCGTGTGTATAATTCAGCCATAAAAAAGAATGAAATCTTGTCATTGTAACAACATGGATGGACCTGGAGGACATTATGCTAAGTGAAATAATTCAGAGAATGACAAATATCATATGATCTCACTTATATGTGGAATCTAAAAAAGAAAAAATAAGGCTCAAATTTCACTTGGGTTTTCTAACTCATGGTAGAATAGTGATGATCTTTGGTTATGCTTTGGTTATTGTACCAGATACTGTTAAAACAGAATTAGATTTTAAAACTTGATGTGTATTAAGAATTAGATTATTGAAACAAACAATTTTCACTAATAATTGTTCCCAGATTTCAAATATTTTAAGTATGGCAGTTGAGTCCCATAAGTATACTTTTAAAGGGTTTTCACCTTTAAAAAGAAATTACTTGATCATATGTGCAAATCAGAATTGATTTCTTTTTGCCTACCCACCCCATTTCTTCGTATTGCTTGCTGTTCCCTACTTATAACACTTCCCAGTTGTTTTCCTTGAGATTTGTCAAATTTTTCCTCTGTGCTAGAATCCTGACCAAAGTAGCACCATGACCGTTTATTTCCCACTCTGCCCACTGCCAAGCATTGTGCCAGATACATTATAGGGACTCAAATATTTTTTGAAAAGATGAATGCAGTTGACCTTCTGATTCCTAATTCATTTCTTTCCTCTATATTATACTGCCTTAGCGATTTTTTATAATTAGGATGCACATTTTTTAACTGTAGAACGAAGGTCATTATTTATATCTGTTTGGCTGAATTTCTTAAAGCCATTTGGTTTCTTTGCATGTACTTACAAAATTCTTAAAATATTTTTAGTAGACAATCATCTCTTGATGTATTCAAGCCAATATGAATTAAGCCCATGAGGAATTTTTTAACTTATTACTAAATGAGGAAAGGAATTCTTGAAAGTTTCAGATACCAGTGAAATTGAACCACTGATACATTATCTGCATATCATTTTTTAAATGATAATTTTTAACATTTGTTAATATTAATTGGCTAAATTGTTGAGGCCTCTTTCAACTAGTCATTTATTTTTCTATAGTAACTTTAACTAAATTTAATAGAATCTGTTATGCTACTAAATATATCAAAATGCACCTTATGGTCAATCTGCATTTTGTTTGCCATCTCAATATAAAATGACATACAATTAATGTTTTCCAAAAGAGATGACATTTTAGCAATTTTTAATGCATTCCGGTGCATTTGGTAATGGGGGTGAAGTTACACAAATGTGTGGTTTCACTGCAGGAAGTCTCCAGTTCCTAACATCAACAGTTGCTCTGGTGTCTGAAATGTTCACAGTTTGGTTAAAATTATGCTCAGTACCAAATGTATCACTTCCACCAAGAAAGGTGGAGTCAAATGACACTTCTGGTGGCCTCAAAAATGACAGCAGAGGATATGCTGAAGCCAGCTTCCTGTTACTGAAATGCTTGTTAGAAGAAGTAATTTCTCTGAACATTGTTAAAAGAGAAAGGGAGAAATTTATAAAATCTTGACTGGATTACTGCCTGGATCCATATCATTTGGGTTTGGAAGCCAGGAAATCATCATAAAAATTGTAATTGGCCCTTTTATTATTCAGTCATCAAACTTAACAGAAAAGACAACTAGAAAGTCAAGTCTGCTTTTAGAATTATTAGGTCAATTATCAGTGTTTCTGAAGGAAAGATCTTTTTAAAGCTATATATACTCTGTCAATTCTGTCATATTTTACTGCCAGCTTTATTAAAACTACTTTCTCAATTTACAAAGATAATGATTTTTCTTGTTCTTTGAAAAACTCCCTATGCCAAATTTGTACAGTGATGGTAGTCTACCTGTTATTTAAGATACAATGATTAGTTTTTTATTACTTGAATTTCTTAGAATAAAGTATTTCCCTTAGGTAGAAATTTAGGATAATACTGAATATGGTAGATTTAACTGACAGTTTCAAATTTCGTGATAGTGCTCTTGTTCTTTGAAAAACTCTATATGCCAAATTTTTACAGTGCTGTTAGTCTATCTGTTATTTAAGATTTGATTAACTTTTATATTACTTGAATTCCTTAGAATAAATTATTTCCTTTAAGTAGAAATTTAGAATAATACTGAATATGGTAGACTTAACTGACAGTTTCAGATTTCATGATAGCTGGCAAGGAAAACTAACAAGCATTTACTGAGTAACTTACTGTGTTCCAGGAACTGTATTAAGGAGCTTTACTGGTGTTGTTTCAGTCATTCATCACAACTTCTTACAAGTAGGTTCACTTATTCCCATTTTACAGATGAGGAAACGGGGGCATATGAGGATTAAGTAATAACCAAGGTACAGAAAACTAAGGTAACTGTTCCAAGAGAGCATAGCTGGGGAGCCCTGAACCAGTGTTGTCATATTATCATTTCTGTAATTCAACATAGTTCACTGCAAAAGCGTCCGTGGGGGTATACACCTATAAACTCATCTAGAATAAAATAAAGAAGTGTGGCCAAGAGGAAGAAAACAAGCCAGGGACTGTGTAATCCCAGGGGATTACCAGATGTCTTCTGATGGAAGGGTAGAGTTACCACCACTGCATTACTTAGGCCTGTAACATTCATTCATTCGGCAGTATTTATTGTGTCTTGTGGGACAGGTGCTCTGCTGCTACATGTACAATTAAGTGGTCAGGGACCTTGCCTCGGGAAGCTTACATTTTAGTAGGAGCAACAGACCATAAACTAATCTAAAATAAAAATAGGCAAACAGGTAAAATTATGTCAGGCCATGGTAAATACAGTGAATGGTATAACGAGTGGAGGGAAATAGAGAACAGGTTGGGGGAGATCCACTTTAAGACGGGATGGACAGAGCAGACTTCTGCATGGAAATGGTATTTAAGATGTGACTTAAAAGAGTTAGCTGGAGTGAAGCATAGAGAGCAAAGGCAAATTACAATACAGCACTTTTTCACATTGGGATTGGAAAAGATTAAAAAGGCTGACAAACACCAAGCTCTGGTCGGGTTGTGGGGAAAGAAAATGCTCACACCCTCTATAAGCCTAAACAACTACTCTGGAGAGCAAATTGGTAATATCTAGTAAATGTGAAAACAATTTTGTACATATATGCAGTTGTTCTTAAAAGAAGTCTTCAAAACAAGATGTCATAAAAGCTTTCTATCATAACTGTAATTGTTGCAAAGGATGGAATTTCCCACACATTGTAAATATTGACATTTAAATATAAAATGATTACATCATTCTTTCAAATATATCCAGTGAAATTGAAATCCCCTAGCAATTTGGTACATGACATCACCCATTTAAAAAATACATGAACAAGCTCTTTAACAATCAGAAATTTCACATCATTCCTTTTTCTACCTGAACTCAGATTTCCATCCACTTCCCCCAAAGAATTTTATCCTTTATCTTGAAAGTCTTTTATTGATCACTGTACCATATTTCCTGGCAACAAAAAATACTGGTATAAATTATTTTTAAAAAATATATTTACTGTGATCATAAGGCCAGGTCTTAGAGAATTTCTTCTGAATTATTATTTTATTAGTATACAGTCAAAACAATATATATGTTACAAATTTTATAATAGACTTTAAAATTTAATTTTTTTAGAAGCACATCCCTTGGTGAGATGGAACCGCTTGTTTTTTCTTTAATTATTTCATGCATCTGAGGATGACTGTTACTAGATTGAAACTAACTGTAAAATGAAGAGAAGATATTGGACCACTAGAAATTACAAGGCCGGATGAGGGCTTACAAAGGTGGATTCGTGTTTTTTAAGTGTATTATATCAAGTAGAACCTATAATATTCAAGTTCATCTAAATAATATAGCTAGGTTAAATGAAATTTAAAAATGAATATAGATTTATGATATTTAAAAATAAATTGACAAAAGAATGAAAATGTTTCTTTTAGAGGCTGAGAAAATAAAAAACACTATAACTGATCCATATTCCTTTTACTTGAAGATGTAGCTTCAGTCTCTTGGAAGTAATGTTGAAATTTTCACCACTAATCTACTTTCTGTCTCAATAGATTTGCCTATTCTGAGTATTTTATATAAATAGAATAATATGTGTTTTTTTGTGACTGGCTTATTTCACTTAGGGTCATCTGTGTTGAGGCACATAGTACTTCATTCCTTTTTACTCCTTTAATTGTTGAATAATATTCCATTAATTGAATATACCACATTTTGTTCATCTGTTCATCAGCTGATGGACATTTGGGTTGTTTCTACCTTTTGGCTCTTGTGAATAATGCTGCTATAAACATTCATGTACCAGAGTTTATTTGAATACCTGTTTTTAATTTTTCTGAGTATAACCCTAGAAGTGGAGTTGCTGGGTCTTAGGATAACTCTGTTTAACTGTTTGAGAAACTGCCTGGCTATTTCCAAAAGTGGCTGCATCATCTTACATTCCCACGAGCACTGTGTGATGAATCCAGTTTCTCCACATCCAAGCCAGCAGTTGTTGTTACCTGATTTTTTTAAATTATACCCATCCTAATGGCTGCAAAGAATCTCACTGTGGGTATCTTATGGTTTTGATTTGCATTTTCTTTATAACTAATGACATCAAGCACCTCTTCATATGCCCACTAGCCATTCATATATCTGCTTTGAAGAAATGTCTGTTCACATCCTTTGCCTATTCTTTAAATGGGTTTCCCTTTATTGTTGAGTTATAAGAGTTTTTTTTTTAATGTTTATTTTTGAGAGAGAGAGAGAGAGAGAGAGAGTGTGAGGAGGGGAGGGCAGAGAGAGATGGAGACACAGAATCCAAAGCAGGCTCTAGGCTCTGCACTGTCAACGCAGAGCCCGACACGGGGATCAAGCCCATGAACTGTGAGATCATGACCTGAGTTGAAGTTGGACTCTTAAGTGACTGAGCCACCCAGATACCCTGAGTTTTTTATATATATTCCAGATGCAAGTCCCTTATCAGATATTTGATTTGCAAATATCTTCTCCCATTCTGATTACATTTTCATGTTCTGCATAGTGTCTGTTGAAACACAGAAGTTTGTAATTCTGATAAAGTCGAACATATCTATGTTTTTTATTTTATTACTTTGGTGCTTTGGTGTCATATCTAAGAAACTATTGCCAAATCAGAGGCCATCTAGATTTACCCCTATATTTTCTTCTAAGATGTTTATAGTTGACCTCATTTCAGACTTTGATCCTTTTTAAATTCATTTTGTACTTAGTGTCATATAAGGGTCCAGTTGCCTTTTGTATGTGATTAGCCAGTTGTCCTAGCACCATTTGCTGAAAACATTGTTCTTCCCCTTTGAATGGTCTTGGTACTTTGTCAAAAATCAGTTGACCATAGAGGGGTAGGAAGATGGTGGAGTAGCAGGATCCTGAGCTCACCTCATTCCACAGATACACCAAAAAAAAAAAAAGAAAGAAAGAAAGAAAAGAAAAAAAACTACATCTGTACAACTGATTCTGAAAATGATCTGAAGATTGGCAGAATAGACTTTGCACAGCTCATCATAGAGAAAAGATCACCTCAGTAAGACTAGGGGGGCAGAGACCTGGTTGGGAGAATTGGACATTAATACAATAATGGTAGAAAACTGTAACATCCCATTTACATCAACAGATACAGCATCTGGAGAGAAAATAAGGAAACAGTGTCTTTGAATGACACATAAAATCAGATGGACCTAACAGATATGTACAGAACATTCCCTCCCAAAACAACAGAATACAAATTCTTCTCAAGTACACATGGTACATTATCCAGGATAGACCACATGTCAGTGCACAAAACAAGTCTCAGTAAGTTTAAAAAGGCTGAAACCCTATCAAGCATCTCTTCCAACCACAATAGTATGAAACTAGAAATCTATTACAAGAAAACCAGAAATAAACAAACACACGCAGGCTAAATAGCATACTACTAAACAACCAATGGGTCAATGAAGAAATCAAGGACGAAATCAAGAAATATGTGGAGACAAATAAAAATGAAAACACAAAGGCCTCAAATCTTTGGGACACAGCAGCTGTGTCCCTCAAAAGCAGTTCTAAGAGGGAACTTTTGAGCTTTCCCTCAAAAGCAGTTCTAAGAGGGAAGTTTATAGCAATACAGGTCTATCTCAAGAAATAAGAAAAATCTCAAGTGTACAACCTAACCTTACAACTAAAGGAACTAAAAAAAGAAAAAAGCCCAAAGCTAGCAAAAGATATTTCTTTTGCTAAATATTAGCATGCAAATAAATGAAATAGAGACTTAAAAAGCAATAGAAAAAAAGATCAGTGAAACCAAGAGCTGTTTCTTTGAATAGGTCAACAAAATTGATAAACCTTTAGCCAGACTCCTCAAGAAAAGAAGAGAGAAGACTCCAAAAAATAAAATCAGAAATGAAGGAGAATAACAATGGACACCACAAAATACAAAGGATTATGAGAGAATGTTATGAAAAATTATATGGCAACAAATTGGACAACCTAGAAGAAATGGATAAATTTCTAGGAACACCCAATCTTCCAAAACCAAATCAGGAAAAAATAGAAAATCTGAACAGACTGATACTAGTAATGAATTTGAATCAGTAATCCAAAATTCCCAACAAACAAAAATCCAAGACCAGATAACTTCACAGGTGAAGTTTTCCAAACATCTAAAGAGTTAATACCTACCTTCTCAAATTATTCCGAAAAATAGGAAAGAAGGCTTCCAAATTCATTCTGTGAGGCCAGCATTATCCTGATACCAAATAAGACAAAGACACTATTAACAACAACAACAACAACAAAACCTACAGGCCACTATCTCTGATGAATATAGATTTGAAAATCCTCAACAAAATATTAGCAAAAGAAATTTAACAATATATTAAAAGGATCATTCACCACAATCAAGTGGTATTTATTCCAGGGATGCAAGCATGGTTCAATATTTGCAAAGCAATCATTATGACACATCACATTAACAAGAGGAAGGATAAAAACCATATCATCATTTCAGTAGATGCAGAAAAAGCATTTGACAAAATACAACATCCACTAATAATTAAAAACTCCCAACAAAATGAGTTTATAGTAAACATACCTCAACATAAGAAAGGTTATTTATGACAGACCCACAGCTAATATCATACTTAATGGCAAAAACTGAGAGCTTTTCCTCTAAGAGCAGGAACAAAGTAAGGATGTCCACTCTCACCACTTTTATTCAACATAGTACTCTAAGTTCTAACCACAGCAGTCAGACAAGAAAAAAAAAAAAAAAGGCATCCAAATTGGTAAGGAAGAAGTGAAATGTTCACTATTTGCAGATGACATGATACCATATATAGAAAACCCTACAGGCTCCGCCAAAACACTATTAAAACTGATAACTGAATGCAGTAAAGTTACACATTACAAAAATTAATATTCAGAAATCAGTTGAATTTCTATACACTAATAATAAAGGAGCAGAAAGAGAAATGATGAAAACAATCATATTTACAATTGCACCAAAAAGAATAAAATACCTAGGAATAAGTTTAACCAAGGAGGTGAAAGACCTATACTCAGAAAACTAGAAGACATTCATGAAAGAAACTGAAAATGACAGACATATATGAAAGGTATACCATGGTCATGAATTGGAGAATTATTATTGTTAAAATGTCCATATTATTCAAAGCAATCTACAGATTCAATGCAATCCCTATTAAAAAACCAGTAGCATTTTTCATAGAACTAGAACAAATAATTCTAAAATTTGTATGGAACTACCAAAGACCCCCCAATAGCCAAAGCAGCCTTGAGAAAGAAGAACAAAACTGAGCTATCATAATTCCAGATTTCAGATACACTACAAAGCTATTATAATCAAAACAGTGTAGTTAATACTGGCACAACAATAGACCCATAGATCAATGGAACAGAATAGAGAGCCCAGAAAGAAACCAATGTATATATGGTCAATTAATCTACAACAAAGGAGGCAAGAATATACAATGGAGAAAAAACAGTTTCTTCAATAAATGTTGGTAGGAAAACTAGACAGCTACATGCAAAGGAATGAAACTGAACCACTTTCTTACACCATACATAAAAAAAAAAATGTATTAAAGATCTAACTGTGAGACCTGAAACCATAAAACTCGTAAGAGAAAACATAGGTAATAATCTCTTAGACATCAGCCTGGATAACATATTTATGGATAGGCCTCCCCAGGCTATGGAAACAAAGGCAAAAGTAAACTATCAGAACTATACCAAAGTAAAAAGCTTTTGCACAGCAAAGGAAACATCAACAAAACAAAAAGGCAACCTAGTGGATGGGGGAAGATATTTGCAAATGATATATCTGACAAAGGGTTAAAACCAAACTATATAAAGAACTTAAATAACTCAACACCAAAACAAACAAACCCCCCCAACAAACAAACAAACAACAAAAAAAGCATGCTGATTAAAAAATGTGCAGAGGACAAGAATAGACATTTTTCCACAGAAGACCTACAGATGGCCCACAAGCACATGAAAATATGTACAACATCACTAATCATCAGGGAAATGCAAATCAAAACCACAATGGGACTATCACCTTCAGAATAGCTAGTATTAAAAAGAAAAGAATTTGCAACAATGTGGATGAAACTAGAATGTATTATGCTAAGTGAAATAAGTGAATCAGAAAAAGATAAATATCATATGAATTTACTCAATTTAAGAAAGCAAACAGATGAACATAGGGAAGGGAAGGAAAAATAAAATAAGATAGAGAGGAAAGCAAACTATAAGAGTCTCTTAAATATAGAGAACAAACTGAGGGTTACTGGAGGGGAGTTGGGTAGGGGGATGGGCTAACTGGGTGATGGCATTAAAGAGGGCACTTGTTAGGATGAACACCGGTGTTATATATAAGTGATGAATCACTAAATTCTATTCCTGAAACCATCACTACACTATATGTTACCTAACATGGATTAAAAAAAAAAAAAGGCCAATAACAAGTGTTAGTGAGGATGTGGGAAAAAAAGGAACTCTTGTGTACTGTTGGTGGGAATGTAAAATGGTACAACCATTATGGAAAACAGTGTGGAGTTTCTTCAAAAAATTAATAATAGAATTACCATATGACTGTAATTGCACTATTGGATATTTACCCAAATGAAATGGAAACACTAATTTGAAAAAATCTATGCGCTCCTATGTTTATGGCAGCATTATTTACAATAGCCAAGATATGGATATGGACGCAACCTAAGTGTCCATCTATAGATGAATGGATAAAGGTGTATATATATATGTACAATAAAAAAATGAAATTTTGCCATTTGCAACAACCTGGACAAACCTAGAGGGTATTATGCTAAATGAAATGAGTCAGAACACAGAAAAACAAATACCACATGATTTCCCTTATATGTGGAATCTAAACAAAACAAATAAAAACAGACTTTTTTTTTTTTGCCTTGAATTGTTTTTTTTTAAATTGGTTTTCATTTACAGTGTATTTATCACATTGCTAAGAATTTGTTACATTAATTCCAGTTAGTTAACATACTGTTATATTTAAAGTGTAGGATATAGTGATTCAGCAATTCCACACAATATCCAGTGCTCATCAGGACAAGTGCCCACCTTAATCTCCATCACCTGTCTCACCCATTTCTCCTAACCCCTTCCCCTCTGTTAACCATCAGTTCCTTTTCTATAGCTAAGAGTCTGTTTCTTGCTCTCTCTCTCTCTCTCTCTCCCTCCTTTTCCTCCTCTCCTCCTCCCTCCCTCCATCCCTCCCTCTCTCTGTCCCTTGCTCAAAAACAAACAGATTCTTAAGTACAGAGAACACACTGGTGGTTGCCTGAGGGGAAGTGGGGATGGAGGAGGGCAAAACAGATGGTGATTAAGATGTGAAAATTTCCAGTCATAAAATAAACAAGTCACAGAGATGGAAAGTATACCATAGGGAATATAGTCAATAATATTGTAATAACAACAACATGACAGATGGTGACTACACTTACCATGGAGAGCACTAAATAATGCCTAGAATTGTTGAATCAATATGTTGTACTCCTGAAACTAATATAACACTGTATATTAATTATACTTTAATAATAAAAATAAAAGCTAGGCAGCTATAAAAGTAGTTTATCATAGGTTTATTTCTGGACTTTTAATTCTATTTGATTGATACATGTCTATCCTTATGCCAGTACCACACTGTCTTAATTACTGTTGCTATGTAAAAAGTTTTGAAATCAGAAAATACAAGTCCTCCAATGTTGTTCTGTAATATTGTTTAAAGATTATCTCACAGTTCTGGGTACTTGAGAATTTCATGTGAATTTTAGGATCAGCTTGTCAATTTCTACAAAGAAATCAGCTGGGATTCTGATAGAAATTGCCTTTGAAGAGTATTGCCATCTTGATAATATTGTATTCTGATCCATGAACATGGGATGTTTTTCCATTTAGAGTTTCTAAAATCTCAATAATGATTTGTAGTTTTCATAGTATAATTTCTTTACTTCTTTTGTTAAATTTATTCCTAAATATTTTATTGCTTGATGCTACTGTAAATGGAATTGGTTTCTTAATTTCATTTTTGGATTGTTTATTGCTCATGTATAGAAATACAACTTATTTTTGTACATTGATCTTGTATCCTCCAACCTTGCTGAACTTACTATTTCTTACAGTATTTTAATGAATTTGTTAGATTTTCCTACATACAAGATCATATGTCACTTACATATAGAAATAGTTTTACTTCCTTTCTAATCTGGATGCTATCTATCTACCAGTTATTTCATTTAAAATCTGTTACTGATAAATTGCCTAATTGCTCTGGGTATAACATCTAACTAATAACATGTTGAGTAGAAGTGGCAAAAGTGGACATCCTTGCCTTGTTCCTAATCTTAGGGGGAAAGCATCTAGTCTTTCTTTTTTGTTAAGTATGATGTTTGCTTGGATTTTCTGGAGAAACCCTTTAATCAGGTTGAGAAAGTTTCTTTGAGTTCCTCGTTGAATGAGTGTTTTCATTGTGAAAGTGTATTTGATTTAAAAAAAATTTTTTTTTCTGGGGCGCCTGGGTGGCTCAGTCGGTTGAGCATCCGACTTCGGCTCAGGTCATGATCTCACAGTTTGTGAGTTCAAGCCCCACATCGGGCTCTGTGCTGACCGCTCAGAGCCTGGAGCCTGCTTCCGATTCTGTGTCTCCCTCTCTCTCTGCCCCTCCCCTGCTCATGCTGTCTCTCTGTCTCAAAAATAAATTAAAAAAAAAAAACATTAAAAAAAATGTTCTGAGCCCATTTAGATGATCATTTAGTTTTAATTATTTAATTGATAAGGTTTATTAATTGATTTTCCTTAAATTCATGTAAACCATGATAGTACAAAGCTCATGCTACCAAAAAAGCATAATACTTTACATATATTGTTTGTATAGGTCTCTTCTCAAAGACAAATTGGTTTTTTGGGTTGTGAAAAAGGAAACTGAAGGAATAGCACAAATTGAGTAAATGTATGTGCAAGTGGGAGCGTTTTGTGTTTTCTTCTCAGTGATTATCTGCTCAGAATTTTTAAATTGTTTTTAAACTTGTGATTTGCTTTACTTTTTGTAGTTGGTGATCCAGATATTTTTTAAAGTATCTTTTCAAGCAATCACCATGAAATTTCTATTTTGAACTACATCACTTTAATCAATTTTTGTGTTTAGGTTGTATTTCAAAGCAATTAAATAAACACGAAGTAAAAAACACACAAGGCCTTTAAAAAATTAACTGTATGCTTTGAGTATGAAAACACTGCTTTCATTTGTGCTACTCTGGGCATAAGTAGGGATGATGTACTTCCCCTTTTTTTCTACATTTAAGGGTCCACCCAGAAATTTGCAACTGCTTTGAGTCCCGGAAATGTTCTCATTCTCTTTTCTTGCCTGTGATATAATCTCTTAATATAGTTGGTTCAAGAATCATGTTAAGTAGACCCAGATCACATGTGTGAGCCTCTTAAGGGCAAGGTAACTTCTCTGTTTGCTGACAACAGATTGCAACCTGGGTCCCAGCACCTGGTACCTTCTGGTCATTGCTCAGAGGTGCCGTAGGCTAGAGAATGTGGGCAGTTGAATCCAGTCCATTCCTGTCACTGGACAGTGGCCACAGAAGTCTTGTCTCAGGAAGTGTCATCAGTGTGTGATTACTTTACTTTCTTAAATATAACTGGAATGTATTTTGTTAAGGTAAAAAGGTTACTTTAAAAATATGTTATTCAGGCATCACAACACTGCTTTTTAGGGATTAAATTTATCTAAATAGTCTGTAATTTCAGGGTTTCCATGATCCACATAGAATTAGCATATCCAGCTGGATATAAAAATGACAATACAACATGCAGTGGTTTTCCCTTGTTCTTTTTTTTTCTTCAAAAAAATTGGATTCTTCCACATTATATATGCTTTTCTTTGTTTTGTTTTGGGAGAAAAAGAAAGTATGATCTTTGGAAAAGTATTCCATAACTCTCTGAAAAAATACTCCCTGATAAAATACTTTTGAAACAATTTGAAAAAGTCTTTAGAAACGGCACATTTAAAAGACATGAAGCGAAGTTTCCTTGGACTGTGTCGGGTTTGGGAGGCAGCATAGACTAATGGCTAAAAGTGCAATTCCAGAGTTAGACTAAATTATTTGGGTTTCAGTATTCCCCATCTGTTCAATGGAGATGAAAATAGTATGTACATCATAAACAAAACATTCAGTGAGATAACACAGGTAAAGAGCATAGAACAGTGACTGGCAATAAAGTGCTCGTTAAATGTTATCCGATGTCTGTAGCAGTGGAGGTACACTATTAGAACCTTAAAACAGACTCAAAGTCAATAAAATTAGAATTAGTAATACTAATAGAATTTACTTATTAGTGTACATCAAAACTCAAATCTAAATCCTTATTTCCACCGTCACAGGGAGACCATAAATTAGTGTCTTTAATGAATTTCCATCAACATACCTGCAAAGTAGGCATGGGAGGGAAAACAGAAACTCTGCTGGACTCTGAGTGTAGATTCTATACATTTAAGAATACTCTTAAAAATTACAGGTGTTTGTTTTTAACACACTTTAGCAGTTGAAGCCATAGCAATTATTTCTAGAAGGCTAAAAGAAAATCTGTACTAGGTTCTGAAAATCAACTACCCAGAAATACCAGACCTTCGAAAACTAGTCCTCAAGGGCACCTGGGTGGCTCAGTCAAACATCTGACTTCGGCTCAGGGTCATGATCTCATGGTTTGTGAGTTTGAACCCTGCATCAGGCTCTCCGCTGTCAGCACAGAGCCTGCTTTGGATCCTCTGCCCACCCCCCACCCACCCCGTCTTCCATCCCCCGCTACCCCTCCCCTAGTTGTTCTCTCTCTCAAAATAAATAAGTAAACTTAAAAGAGGGAAAAAGAAAGCTAGTGCTCATGTAACCAATAGCCACCGTGGAAACGGTGGCTTCTAGAGAGTTAACTGCTGTTGCTGCTTCTGTCCGGCGCCGCTCATGAGGCCTTTCTGTCCCTCATTCAGTCATCATGATCACCCAACTGACCCATGGTGAAGTCATTAGGTGGCCAAAAGGGAACTATGTGAGGCTCTTCCCTCTCCTATCCTATCTTCCATTTCTATCAGGTTAATTATGTTCACCCTTTGACTTCTGATAACCAGTCACTGCCACTTCCAGTGAACCATTGCTTTTTTTGTCATACACATGCATCTTTCTGAATCCCTTTCTTTTTACTAGATTTTACCACTTAATCTCAGGAAAATTCTACTTTGTCACCTTGCTCTTCATAAGATTAAAACAAAAACTGTTAAACACAACTCTCCAGATTTCCTAGACCTATTTCTAATGAAAATAATCTGACAATACAACAATCTTAAAAGTACACCAAAGTACCTTCCAGATTCCTTACCAAAGTTCAGTTCCTACAACTAAATTTGCTTTTTTCAGTAGAGACAATGGTCATTGGGACTTAAATCTAATCCTCTTCCTAAGTCTTGCAGATTAATTTTCAACTTGAAGTACAAGAAACAGTATATATTCTGATAATTACCACTTTCTCCCTAAAAACTTAGGAATCCTGAAAAAGGATGTCCCTAAGAATTGGTTATATATTAAGCAGTTTTTCTGCTGTTGATCTGAAAGCATTTTTCAACCATTCTGTGTATTTTCCTTTGGTTACTCTATTGAGGCATTTAAAATTTTTTAATTAAGATTTTAAATTAAATTTTAAAAATTAAGCTATGTAAATTTTAAATTTTCCTCTAAATTTGCGCACAATTGTGGCTTCTCATTTTTAATCATTTCTTAGCATTATTCACTCTCTATTTTGTTGGGTAGACTTTCTCTCAGAGGAGGTAATGACATCTCATACCCTTAAAATAACACACAAAAGAATTACAGCACAGAGTTCCAGAGTGGGTAGAAAGTCTTAGAGATAATGGTGCTGCTTCAAACAAGATTGAAATACCATCAATTATACTCAGATTTCAATCTATAAAATATTAACCTGGCAAGGCTTACTTTAATTATGATTTTAAAACCAAGCAAAGCATATATTATAAAAAGGTGCATACAAATTTATTATACCTTAAAAATCACAATTCAAAATAAGCAGGGAACATTTTCTATTTCCCTCGCTTCAGGCTCTTGCTAACGTGGCTCCACATATCATAAATACTCTGTATTCCTATATTTATTGAAACCTGAGAGTCCTTTTTGAATTATTTCCTAATTCTCTATCCCGTTAATTTTACTGTAGTTTAAAAATACTGTAGAAACAACCCAAATGTCTATTAACGGATAAGTGGATAAACAAAATATGGTATGTACATACAATGGATTATTATTTAGCCTTAAAAAGGAATGAAATTCTGATACTCAAAACAACCTACATGGTCTCTAAAAACATGCTAAGTGAAATAACCCAGTCACTACAGGATGAGCATTGTACAATTAGAGGTACCTAGATAGGCAAACTGATGGAAAGTATAATGCATAGAGGTTACCAGAGGCTGGGGGAAGGGAAAAATGTTAAATGGGTACAGAGTTTCTGCTTGGGATGATGGAAAAGTTCTAGAGATAGACGGTGGTAATAGTTGCACAATATTGTGAATGTACTTCATTCTACCAAATTATACACTTAAAAATGGTTAAGATGAAATTTTATGTTGCATATATTTTACCACAATAAAAAAAAATATTATCCTGAGTTAGCCATAAAATAATAGCACTCTCCTTGGGGCTCTGAGCATACACCACGAAGGGACCCAGCCTCTTGCCATTCTGAGTAGCCCCTTCATTCTCACACGGGGGTGGAGAAAACACAGCTGTATTTACTTTTCCAACCCCATCTTCTATTTTGAAATACAACCTTTTTTGCAAATGAGAGCCAAGGTCAAGTGACAAAGCACTCCTCTCACCATTTCAGTTTGCCAAACATTGTTTTTCTAGCAGAGTGCTGGGTTAGGTGCAGCGAGTGTGGGTAATGCTACCACTCACATGCCCTCTGAGTGGAATTTAATTAGCCTACCTTCATAATTTCTGTACTCCATTGTATATTCACCAACGATAGTATTTCCAAGTGTGTGGCCTATTCCACACACAAATTCAAATTACAAAGAAAATAAGGCTTTTCCTGTCCCATATTTTTCTATTTCTTAAAGATTTTTCTGTTTCTTGAGTTTAGAAAGATGTTTAAGGTGAACATGAGGTCCTACTGATCATTGTCTTCGAATTTCGGCTATGGACATGACAATTCTATGTACATACTAGCATGTATTTATGTCTTCACATAATGATAATATAAACAATGACAAAATATAAACTTTTCGGAGTAAACTATGAGCAGAACAGATTAGCTTTCTATCCTCAAACAACAACCTTAACATGCTATAATCATATGTTTATTTTTTTAACAACATCTAAATGGTTGTTCTTAAAAAATATATTATTCTTAGGTTATGAATTTTTAAATGTTCATTACATCAAAGCATATACCAAAAAAGCCCAGCATGTAGCTATTACTTAATATCTTTAGATTTACTTTCTTTCTGTATTTCCTACTACTATCGTATGCTATTTATTTCCACTCAATCAAGATGATACAAGCATGCCTACGTATCTAATTACCTCAAAAATGTGTATATAAAGTATTTATGTTTTCTTACCATCTCTAAAAAAGGAAGCATTCCATTTCCCTTCTTGTTGTGTATGCAGATGGCTGAGGTGCTTTGTTGTTTTACAAAACGAAAATCAAGCATTTCAGTGAAACTAATATTTAGTCTGCTGCGATCTCAAAGATCATTTTTCATTGTTTTTCTTTGAAATTATCTGGAAAAAATATGACCTTGTTGCATTGTGCTCTGAAGAAGTTGAACAGATACTTAAAATAAAACTATATAAATGGGAAGTTAAGTGGAATCCAGTGTGACTAATAAGGGATATCAAATTCTTTAGACCTGTGGTGTACATAATAAGCTTAAAGAGTTTGTGTACAAAAGGCTAAGCCATTGTGTAGCCGTGGCTATGATCAGTTGCTATAGTTTTCTAAGCCATTACGTATTGGATCCTGCTTACTAGATTTAACCTAGTAACAAGATGCTTAGTTGTTCTGTTACTTTAAGCTCTACTTCTATTGTGTCACAGTCTGTACTTTTGGACCGTCATTCTCTACTCCGGATGACACGTGGCCATAGAGAAATCCCTAAGTCCTTAAAACAAACAAAAAAACAGGCAAGTTAACTTTAATACCCTTGATGAAGGCCTTTACATTGAAGGGGGAGCATCGGTTGTAAATCAGGAGAGCCAGAGTACGCATCTCTGCCAATTAGTAGTGATGTGACCTTAGATAGTCCTTAAACTTTGAGCCTTAGAAGATGAGAATTGAAACAGTAGCTAACCTATCAAATTTAACGGGATGTGAGGCTCAAATGAAATAACGTGTGTGAAACTACTTTGAAAACTGTATGAAGCAATAAACAAATGCCATTTTTCCAAGATTCTGATTAGAACTTGTCTTATCCCACAGATTTAACTGAATTTTGAAATTGATAAAACCATACCAGTAAGTTGTTTCATAGAATATAATAGCACATGTGAGTTTTAAAAACCATTAGTTTGTTATATTTTTTATTTCCAGATCATTTAACATCTGCACAACTCTATTTTTGTTTGTTTGGTGTGGTTAATAGGCCTCTCTTTTTTTGGTGTAAATGAAGATGCATGGGAGGTAGAAATTGGTGGGGTCCTAATGTCCTATTAAGGACATTTCCTCCTCCTTTTCCTCCTCTGCCTCCTGGGCCAATGGAGAAATAGGATCAAAGAGCCAGCAGACAGAGTAACAAAATGTCCCCCTTTTGACTAAAATAGCCTAGGATGGAGGAGACAGCTTAATGCAGTAGCTAAAACGAACTTCCACACTCCCGATAACTCATGTCTAGACCTGCGGGGAAAGTGTAAGTCAGCACAAAAGACACTCTTACTCCGGCAACCTGTCTCCCCTGGTCCAAGTAAAGAGAGAAGAAAGAGACTTTCTCCAGGCCTCAGGACCTTTGATGGTTTAGTGTCCATTATCGAGAAACATGGACCTATGGCTGTCATCCACCAACTGGGTAGCTCAGCCTACCTCCTTGGGGAGGGATGGGGGTAGGGCAGACAGCCATAGAGGTTAGAGAAAAATCCCTCTTTATGGAAACCAGAAGAGTAAGACAGAAGCTTTTCTCTTTAACAGGGGGTGAACAGAAATTAAATTAAATAAATGATTCCTTAATCTCTAAGACTTCCACCCATCCTCTCTCCTAATCAGCCCTCATCTCTGAGGCTTTCCTCCTCTTACAGTGCTTACCAGTCCTACCACCCTGCTGCTGGTCCTGTTCCCCACACCCCTGCCCTCAAGCATAGGCTCCACTGTAGCCCTTTCAGACTCTAACCAGAAATACTGGTTCCTGGGAGAGAAGAGCCATGTAAGGCAGCTTGATGCCCTAGATTGAATGTGTCCCCCCAAAATTCATATGTTGAAACCTAATCCTCAATTATGAGGGTATTAGGAGGTGGGACCTTTGGGAGGTGATTAGGTCATGAGGGTAGAGCCCTCATGGATGGCATTAGTGCCATTATAAAAGAGGTCCCAGAGAAAGCCTTTGCCTTTTCTGCCATGTGATGTTTTAGGGAAAAGAGAGCACTCTACGAACCAAGAAGCAGGCCCTCACCAGACACTGAATCTGCCAGCACCTTGATCTTAGACTTTCTAGCCTTCAGAGCTGTGAGAAATAGATTTTGTTGTTTATATGCCACCCAGCACATAATATTTTGTTATAGCAGCCAGGATGGACTGAGACAGTTGATTAGGGGGAATTTGGAGCAGACCGGCCTAGTTTCTTCCTCTCTCTCAGTGAAAGGTGGATCTGTAGTAAAAACAGCTGCCACGGCCTCATCTACACTGTAGCAGCACTTCATTGAACTTCCTTTGGGAGACACATTTGTGAAGTAGTTTGTTTGCCAAGTCAAGAACAATCCACCTCATTCTTTAGGAAATAGATGTAGCTGGAGCCTCAAACTAGTTTTAAGTTCTATCTGTATTTAATACTACCCATGGTTCACCATGTGGATGATAATGTGAAAAACAGCAAAATCTTGTTAGAGAAAAAAAAAAAAAAACAAACAGATGTGGAAATCCAGCTTAACATAATAATTCCCGGCTTAGTTTGAATAAATCTGAATATAAAGTTGACAAAGAAACTTACTTAGTCATTCAATAAACAGGTATTGATCACCAATTATGAGCCAGGCATTGCTGATTGCCAGACAAATGTAGATGAAGGCTATTGTCCCTGGCTTTGAGCGGCCCATAGTTTTATGAGAGTGACAGAGAACTCTAGTCTAGTATGATTTGTGCTGTGAGAGAAGTACATACAAGCTGTTATGGGAATACATGAGCAGGCACTTGGCCCAGGTTTGAGGAGTTACTTGGGGAGATCTTTCTAGAAGAGTCCTGACGTGCCTCCTGAAGGGCAAGTTGAAATAGGCAAGATGAAGAGAGTAGAAGAAGAGACAAAGATGTCCTAATTAAGGCAGCAGTAATCGAATGAGCCAAAGCTCAGAGCGAAAGGGGGAGCTTGGCATGTTTGGATAATCGCAGGTAGCTTGGTATGGATGAAGATGTTAGGGAATGGTAATAAAAGAAAATAGAGGGATAAGCAAATCCAGATCATACCTATGTACTACAATATGCAGTTTATTCTCTTGTCCAAAGGCATTGAGGAGTGTTAGGCAAGGAAGAGCATGTGTGTGAAATAGCACCAACGAGAAGGAGCATATAGTGTAGGGTGAGCGAGGCCAGATGCAGGACACTCTGGGAGCATCCATCACACGAGACTGCAGTGGCTTGCAGTAAGAGAATTGACAGTGGGGCCAATGGGAAATGAAACTTGGGGAGACATTAAAACCCTCAAAATCAGTAGGAGTCAGCCATTTACTGGATGGAGAAAGTGACAGGGAGAAAAGTAAAAGACAATTCAGGCTTCTGTGTTTGGTACTCATTATACAAAAAAAAAAAAAAAAAGTTAGAAGAGCATTAGGCTGGGGTAGAGCTGGGAAGGGCTTGAGAGTCAGGTTCAGAACATGTTGAGTTTAATGTGCCACAAGAAAAGGTATAATAAGGAGTTGAACACATGAGTCAGGGTGGTTTCAGGATGGGTGTGGACATATGCACATGTGTGTGGATCTACTTTGGGGCAGTGGAGGAGTAGGGCAGAAGGACCCATGGATAGGGATAAGCTCCTCCAAGGGTGTATGGAGACTAAGAAGAATAAAGGAACAGAAATGAGACCCTGGGAGAATACCTTCTTTCCAGAAATAGGCAAAAGAACAATGAGCTAGACAGATAGAGGCAACACTAAGAAGTGGCCCAGAAGCCAGAAAATAAAAACTCTGAGAGTGACCCATCTTAAGTGCTACAAAGAGGTCATATAAAGTTAGCACTTGAGAACATCTTCTGAGTTTAGCACAGTGTGATTATTAGTAACCTTGGACGAAGTAGTGTCAGTACCAGGGCAGATGGCAGTGGGTGAGGAGTGAAGCAGACAGCAAGCGTCAACAATCGGCTCAGCCTGGCTGTGAAAAAAAGAAGTAGAGTGTGGGTGTTCAGTGGGTAAGATGCCAGTGGGTGCGAAAGACCTTAGGAGAATTTCCTGTAAATGGTGAACTGACTGTATAAAAGATTCTCAATTGGGAGCCACCTCCTAATGGATGAAGCCATGTCCTTGAAGACTAGGGACAGGATTGGGTGTGGAACGCTGGAAAGGGATTAGCTTTGGGTAGGAAGAGGGCAACATGCCCCTGGTGGCAGGGGAGAAGCATGGAGGGGTACAGATGCAGATCCACTTTTGGGGAGCCGTAAGTAGAGGAGACCCTCGCCTGATGGTTCCTCTTTCTTCTGTAGAGTGGGATGCTAGCCCACCGGCTGGCAGCGAGGAGACAGGTGGTGATGTAGGGCCAGGGGAGAGGAGAGCAGGGGTGAAAGTGTGCTGGCAAGAATGAGAGGGAAGGCCTACAGCACACTATGAGATTTTCTGGATAGCCTAAGGTCAGAGATTATGAACTTATATAAATTAACGTCCTAAAAATGTTTTTTTTTAAATCACTGGAATAGCCTTTTTCATTTCCCAAACCAGAACTAAACAGGATCCCATGCTGAACATACTGTTTCTTGCTGGTTCCTTTCCTAAAATGCTTCTCTTTCCTCTTTCCACTGCTCCCCCCCTAGAGTTGGCTGTACAGAAGATTTTCCGGCTTCAGTGAAGCCACTTTTCCAAGAAAGCATGGAACAGATCACAGAAGCAAGTGCCAGCTTGCCTACTTCCCCCTCTTCACTTGCATACATTCAGCTGGAGTTCTGAAAAGAGGAAGTCAGGAGACTTTTTTTTTTCTTTAAGAAAGATAGAAGAAGCAGGAAGCACAGGCAGGTGGAAATACTGGGGGGAGAAGAGGGGGGAGAAAGAGGAAAGGGAACAAATATTGCAAAAAAAAAAAAATCATGAGCCAAAACGTAAATTGAAATGATGTCAGAGATCAGAAAGGAAAGGGAAGGGAGCAAAGAAAAGATCTATCTACTTTCTGACCTGGCCTTTCTGTTCAAATATGTGGCAGCCTCAAACTGGGAACCCCGGCCCCATGGGAAGCAGGTTTTCAGTGAGTTCAGCTTTCTCTCCTGCCTAATTTATCTGTATCCGTGGTCAGGTGTTCTGGGCTTTTGTTTGTTTCTTTGGCCTAATCCCACAATTTAAAAGTCAAGTGCCTAGAATATCTCAGAAATAAGGGGACCAGATTCAGTGCCATTCAAGGGTCACAAGTGAGCCCTCATGATATGCAGGCATTACTGTTCTGGGTATGGAGGATTTGCAGAAAAATGGCAAACAGTCTCTACTTTTGCAATATCATTTCTCCCTAGTGAAAGGAGACTGTGGCTTCGGACTTATGTAGGTGTAAGAGACCAGTCCTCTGGCTTTTATCAGCCAGCCAGACATTTATTAGCAACCAGCTTCTTAGAGAAAAATAAGGAGCTTGAGTACGGCCTTAACTGTGCCATTGCTTGTATCACCTTCTAACCTCTTGTCCCCTGATGCTTCTGACTCAGATTTGCCCCCCAACCCACCCCCATCAAGACGCTGATGTAATGCAAGCAGATACCAGCTGAAGCCAGAATAGAATGGATAGTTATCTGGGGAGATAAAGTGACAGTGTTGCCTGTTCAAGCTATTGTTCAAAGGAACATGTCCTTTATTTATAGTTGTTAGAATTTAAAGGCATAGACAGCGAGAGCTTGACATTCCCTCTTCTTACTATAACTCGTTTCCTAGAAATAGGCTTTAGCAAATAGCTACCTTCTTTGTATGTAAATTGAATGTGTTAGATAGGTGTTTTATACCTGGTTTCATATTCTTCTAATAGGTTCTATTACTGTTTTGGTTAAGGTTGGTTTCTAAATTTTAATGCATCAATATTTTGCTTTTATACGACACTATTTTAGCTTTGCTTATCTGAGGCACAGGTTGCCTCAAGAAAGCAGGAGGTTTAAAAAAAATGCCAAATATAGGTGACGTTCCTATTAATAACATTTTCATACTTTAGTCGGGTATGGCTCCGTAAATTAAGTCTCCAAATTGTTAGCGGGTTTGCAAATTGGCACTCCTTAATAGATTCCATGGTGGTTTGGGGGGCTTCTGTGCCATGAGGTTCCCAGGATGCCACGAACCTTCTGTCGCTCCAGGGAAGTGACTTCATTTCTCTAAGCCTTTACTGAGAAGTGTTATGTGCCTTGTATTCTTGGACTGTTTTTTCTGAAGCTCTGAGATTTTACAGATTGAACCTCGTGAATCTTTACCACCCCTCTGCAAGAAAGGGAGGAATAGTGCCTCTAAACCTTTTTGAATTACTTGAAACGAAGATAATAGAGTGTGAGGAATACAAGATAAACTTGGCCGGCCCATTTTTTTTAGCAGGTTTGCTGATGAACAAGAAATAATTATTTTTATACAAACACGAAAATAGCTTATTATTTGTAAACTTCATTTGTTGTAATGATACAGATAAAGAAATTTGCTTTCTCCCCAAGATTAAAAAAATCTGACACGGTATGCTCCTATTTAAACACTAATTTGAAAAAAGTATTAAAGCTAGATTATATGAAGGAACTTCTGCTCAAGAACATTGTCATAGCAGCCTTTCTGTGAACAGGATTAATCACAAAAATAACGAATATGCCTTATGAACATAATATTCGAAGTAATTTTCAAAAATTTGGCTATTAACTATAAGGTTAATTGATTCTTTTCTTCTCGCTCCATTGTGGTTAACATACTCATTCTTCCCTTTAAAGACCCATTTTATTATGCAAATGAAAAAAATTGAAAGACTTTGTGTCTAAGAGAGAGGGCTGCTTTTTTGCCGGGGAACTCATGCACCTGTTTCAGCCCTCAGCCCCCACCTCTGCTTCCACTGGCTGCCAAGCTAGACTCAGAGATCAGAGTAGCGGGTGTGGGGTCCTTGAATTTTGACTCACATTTTCTTTGTGACTTACTCTCGTTTTGCCTTATAGTTTCTCCCCTCCCAGCTCTCAGCATGCCAACAGCAGCTGCACCATGGCCCTCACACTGCTGCCAAAGGGCAGGCAGCCTCCTTGGAGACTGTAATGTTGCACTCTAGCCAACTGTTAAGAGATAGATGTTGGAGTCATACATACAGCACAGCTGAAATTCAGATCTTTCTAGGAGGCATTTGGTGGAACACTTTTTCCATGGTAATTTTTAATTAATTTTTAAGTTTTGGAGACTTTTCTATTTTGGACAGTTTTCAAACATGTGCAAAGGTAGGAACACTACCAAAGCACATTCCCACGTAGCTTCTAGCTCTCCATTTTGACAGTAATCAACTTATTGACAGTCTTGTTTCACTGTCCCTGTTTCCCTGTGGTTCATCCAGACGACTGGTAGACTTATTTCCAGGGATAAATACCTCCTAAATTACAGTTGCTTTTCTGTCCTCCTTCAGTCTAAGATCTGTCACCTTGATGATTTTTTCAGTCCTTTCCAATGGTAAAAGATATGAGAGTCTCCTTTCCTTCTAAATTAAGCTAAGATATGCTATGTTGGCACCTGTCATATTTTCTAATACCATCCCTGAAATTTTCAAGGCTTTGTGCATTCAGCTAGCCAGTCTATCCAGAGTACATCTGAGGTGTGCAGGGTCTTAGAATGTGGAGCATTAAAGGTCACTGAGTTGGATTCTCCATGTCACCACAGACTAGCTATGTAACCTGGGACAACTTCCTTCACCTTTGTGTGCTTCTGTGTCCTCTTATTTTTACTGTGGGGTCAATAGTAGTACACCACCACCCCCCCCCACTACCCCCAGAGGTGTGGTAGGGCTTAAATGAGAGAGTACATTTAGACAGCTCAGATGGAGCTGGCTCAAAGGTTATGTCCAGTATATGCAAGCTTGCTTCCATCTTTCTCCTCCTCATTTTTCATCCCTCACTGCTCATTTTACAGAAGAGAGAAGTGAGGTCCAGGTGGATGAAGCACATGCCAGTTTTATCAGGAGAACTTGAACAAGGAATCACATGTCTCAATTCCTTTATTATCCAAGATGCAGTTTGCCATAGTCTTGTCCTTAAGGAATTGTGCTCTGACACATAGGAATGATTTGTAAAGGAAAGGAAGGGGGATTAATCAAAGCCTGCACAAAGAAATAAATATTGCTGCCAGAGAGTTAAACCTCAGAAGGGATGTATTTAGAAAGCAAAGTAGTGGGGCACCTGGGTGGCTCAGTCGGTTAAGCGTCCGACTTCAGCTCGGGTCATGAGCTCAAGCCCTGCATGGGGCTCTGTGCTGACAGCTCGGAGCCTGGAGCCTGTTTCGGATTTTGTGTCTCCCTCTCTCTCTCTGCCCCTCCCCCGCTCACACTCTGTCTCTCTGTCTCTGAGAAATGAATAAACCTTAAAAAAAAAAAAAGCAAGCAAAGTGGTACAAGTAATGTACCTCCTCATTGGAGAGAGTGAGATTTCAAAAATGTTTTTGTTTAAGAAAGGAGATGATTTGGCTAATGAAACTGGAGAACATTCTGTACACAAGGAAGAAAGAGAAGAAAGTTCAAGCATGGGATGCTACTAATAGATCCAACAAACATTTGCATGTGAGATTAAGAGGGAAGGCAAGATATAAGAGCGGAGGGTAAGGTAAGATGATTTGAGCCACCAGTGGATGTCAGCAACAAAAGAGATGGATGGATCCCAGACCTTATCTAGAGCCAAGTGGCATCTGCCATTCCTAAAGTTTTTATTTATTTGCTTACTTTAACATGTGCTAAGCATTATTGTACTTACCTGGGAACATCATCACTTCATTAATCCTCACAGCAATCCTATGAAATAGGTACTATTACTGATCTTGAAATACAGCCAAGGAAACTGAGCACATGGAAGTTAAAGAACTTGCCCATGGCATAAGCAGGAGACCTTGGATTTGCACCCAGGCAGTGTCTGTCTACAATCTGTGCTCTCAACACTCTGCTGTGCTGCTCCAGGGTAAGCCCCTGTGCGTAGGTCATCTTGAAGAAACCAGTGATAGATAGGTGATACTTTCTAAAGAGGCTAGAATTGTGGCATCGTTACTCACTGACACCTGTGCTCTCATCTGACCCAGGGATCCTTCGTCTTTAAGCCTCGGTCAGGTTTCAGGAGGCAGGTTCTGGCCACCGCATATATGGACCTTTCTAATAAGCTTTGTCATAGCAGGGCACACTTGCCTTGTTCTAGCTGCAATCCTAAGAAAGTGCTCTGGTGTTTTATTTATGATGTCATAAGACAACTCTTGTTAGGGATGTGTTTGGTTAATTCAAAGTCATTTACTAACAGATTTCTTGAGGGTCTCTGTTCTGTGTTGGGCATGCCTTGTGAAGAGAGTAGTTCCTCTCTTACAGAATCTCCATGGAGTTTTCCTTTCTAGAGCTTCTCATTAGCAAATCACTACCATCATTTCTCTCAATTCATAAAGCAAAAGAAAAATTGGGAGAAGCCTCTCTTGACCCCACATCCCCTTCCAGCAACCGGCACATATCTCTTTTCCCATTTGCAGTATGTCTAGAAATGCTGTCTGTTCTATTTGTCCTCACTTGCCTTCCTCCTGTTGTCTTTTAAACACAACACCAAGCAGACTTTCTTCTCAAGATCTCCTCCAGCTCCAGACTCCTATGAGATCCCTGTACCTTCTAACAGCTCCGCCTGGATGTCTGTTAGGCACGTGGAACATCCAGAACAACTCCTGATCTTCCTGCCTTGCCTGCTCCCTCATGACACCCTTTCCCATCCCTGTAAATGGAGACTCCATCCTTATTGCTCAAGCCACGAACATTGGCTTCATCCTTGATCCTGCTCTTGCTCTCATACCCCACATCCATTCCATCAGCAAATCCTATTGGCTTTCTCCCTTGGTCTATCCACATTCCAGCCATTCTGTCTCCCCCTTAGTATCACCACCAGACCCACAAGCCCAGCTGGTCTTCCTGCTTCCTTCCCTGGCCACAGTACCCCCCACACCCACCATTAGCTATAGTCAACACAGCAACCAAAGCAGTTCTTTTGACATCAGTAAGAATACATCTCTTCTGCAACAATATGTTCTTCAAAATTTTTGTAACGTCTACATGCCACAATATGGATGGATTTCATACATAAAATATTAAGTGAAAGAAGCCAGAAACAAGAGTTCATACTGTATGGTGACTTCATGTAAAATACAGGTAATACCAACCTGTGCTATTAGAAATCAGGATGGTGACTGAGGGGCAGGGAGTTGGTTGTGACTGAAAGAGAGCACCTCGAGGGCCTCTGGAGAAGCTGGTCATTTCTGTTTATTGCTTTGGGTGCTGGTTGCTCACAGGTATTTGGTTGGTTAAAACTGAGCAAGCTCAATACTTATGATGCACCCTTTTCTGTATGTCTTTTCCACTTCAATAACAAGTTTCACAAAACTGTTATTTCTTACACAGAAAACCATCCTCCTGTACTCAGAAGGAATTTATCAGCACTTGCAACTATTATGATATAAGCCTCACGCAGGCAAAAATCTTGTCTGCTTTCATCCACTCAACAAATACTGAGCACTGCGCACTGATCTGGGCACTGGGGATACAGCAGTGAACATGGGGAATAAAAACTCCCTAAGCTTCTAAGGGGTGACACTAGAATAAATTATACACCATGTAACAAGGTACTGAGGGCTAAGGAGAGGAAAAAGCAGGAGAGGGAGATGGAATGCTGGAGTGGGGGGAGTGAGGGCCAGGAGACAGTTAAAATAAGGTGGGCAGGAAAGGCCTCCCTGAGAAGGACATGGGAGAAGGAGCCCCGGTGGGTCTGGGAGAAGAATCTTTGGGGCAGAGGGATTGGAGAAGAGGGAGCCAGGACAGACTAGCTGGAGAAACTGTCAGAGAGGTACTGGGGCCAGATCAGGAAGGGCCTTGTAGGCCTTTGTAAAGACTCTGGAGTTTTATCCCCCAGGTGGGGACTGACTGGAGCAGGTAGTGAGTAAAGTTTTTCCTGACCTGGTTTAAGCTGGGTTTTAGCCACTTGGAGCAGCAGGCCATTCGTTCTCATTTTCGTAAACATACTTACAACTTTTTACTCAATCTCCTGTGGATAGATACTTAGGTAGTTTCCAGTACGGGGCTTGCGTAGAGTGCTATGAACACCCTAGTGCACATCTTTTGGTAAAGTACTGTATGCAAGGTCTACCATTCTTAAAGAAATTGAACAAGATACATCAGCTTGTGTAACATAACATGCTAGTTCCAGCGAAAGTCGGGCAATCAGTCAACACTTGGGGTACACAGGGGAGGTAAATGCTCAAGTTTATCTTAGGGAATAGAAGGTGGAGGATACATGCATCCATACAGAGTATGCAAGGTAATATATGCTAGGTGAAGAATACAAAGAAATGTCAAATGATAGCTTGCTCTCAAGTACCCTAGAGTCTAGTTGGAGATAAGACCTATGCATAGGAAATAGCCACTAGCAAGAACACAAACATGAAATGCCAAATAATATCCTAGTCAGTTTGCCCCATATTCTCTCTGAAGCAGGCAGGGCCACTTTGGACTATGTTCATCTACGATTTCACAGGGAACCTGGGAGTTCTGTAAAGCCTGGAAGCTTACATCAGATTTGTGAGCCAGACTTTGTAGACCTTATCTGGGCTAGGGAAATAGTAAGAATGCAGGCTTGTATTTAGGGGGCCCTGAGTGGTCAGCCTGAGTCAGAGAAGGGTTTAGGATTCATTTTAAAGCCTAGTAGAGATTTAGGTGGATGTATTTCTCAAGTAAGTAAATAGCAGCATTCCAACCTGGGAATATTTCTATATTCCACATTTCTCAATCATTTTGATATATTAATGCCACATTTACCATTTCTAAACCTCAAAGTCCACAAGGTCTAAATGACTTAAATATATATGTATTTTTAGACTGGCAAAGAAAACTCATCCAGTGTGACTGTAGCAGGCCCCGAGGTGGAAAATAAGGCAGGCCAGACTTTGGAAAACAACTCATTAATGGCTGAACTCCTCAACGACGTACCCTTCACCTTGGCCCCACACGTGCTGGCTGTGCAGGGCACCATCAGTGACCTTCCAGACCACTTACTCTCCTATGATGTCAGCGAAAATTTATCACGGTTTTGGTATGATTTCACTCTTGAAAATTCAGTGCTCTGTGATTTGTAATCTTTATGTCTATTTGCACCTTAACAGCTTTCAACAAAGCTTTGCCTATTTTATTTAACCCGTTTGATGTTCTTTGCCATTTCACTGCTTAACCGTCCCCAGAAACGCAAGGATCATAAAGCAAAGAAAATGTCATTGTGTTCATTACTCTGTTTTTTAGAATAAAGGATATTTGTATAAGAGTGGGACTAAAGTTCTACCTCCTTTCCCCCCAGATAATAAATTTAAAACTTAGGCTATCAAGGTTCTATGAAAGGATCAGACTTCAACCAGTCTCTCAAAATAGAACACCTCAGGTTTGTCTTAGAAGAGCTGGCACTTTTCTTAGTTACCACGACTCTGAAGTCTGTGCTTCGAATGGAGCGTGACTTGTCTGCTTTGGAGGAAGTTTGCGTTAATGGTACTCCCTTTATTCTTCCACAGTGTCTATGAATGAATTCAGAAAAAAAAAAAAAAATGTTGCCAGTTAGCTTAATCTCTTCAGTCCGGATTTAGACACTGGGGTGGAAATGTAAAACTTTTCCTACAAAGCAGTGGTAGTTTGCTGACACACAGGTGTGGTACCTGCTCTGGATGCTGTCTCTTTTGAGTGATACATATCAGTTTCCTCCAACCCACGGCAGTCCTTGCCACCTTGAATGGTTCCTGGGTTCCTGCCTTTGTTTTCTGCCTCGTTGCAGCTTCAGAGTGTGTGCTCTCACCAGCTTTCCAGGGAGCTTCCCCTGTTCCTGCTTCAGCTGGCATTTGCTCTCCTTACCACATATGTTCCCAGTTTATGAAGAGATCCACGTTTCCTTTCAACCTCTCTGCCTCCTAAAGAAAAATATCTCATGACGATGCATATTATTGCTGATAACACCCTTATTTAGAAATTTTTTGGCCACAATACAGATGGGAATGTTTTACTGCTAGAAAAACTAAAATCGACTCATTTCCAATTAGAGTGTAGGCAAAACACCTAACTAGGACTTTCAGTTCTTGGCTATCCCTTGTTTATTCCAACTAAAACAGTACAGAACTGCCATTGGTCAATAAACTGTAAAGGGGAGAGGTAAACTGTGACAGAGTATTTTCCATGCCATGGAAAATTTAAATCACATTTGTTTTGATTAGAAGCAATACAATTTATTGATTCTGTGCCAAATTTTAAGTATATTTTTCACAAAGATAGAGTGCCACAGCAAAACTAAACACTGTGCAAAAAGGTACGTGAATCATTCAAGTTTTAATGTGTTATGCATGTTTGTTTAATAAATGTAGCATGGTCTTGATAAAAATTGCGTATTATTTAAAAGTTAAAAGAACATTTCTATTGACAAAAATAGGCTTCATTTACAAAAAACATTACCCCATGAGAGGTGATTGATTACATTCAATCTTTACATAGTTTTCATAAAACATCAGTCTAGGAAATGTGACATGTTACTAACACAAATGTGAACATTTTATAGCAGTTTCTGTGAAAACAGCCTTTTCAATATCCATGTTAATGTACCTTGAGGCTAAATGTTAAGTATGTCATCAATTGGTCTAATATGTGTTAAATTTTATCTAAAATACTCATACATTTCATTTATATTTATGTCTACCATGTTATAAATATGCTTGTAAGTATTTTCATTTGTCTAAAATAATTGTTATATTTAAATAAATGTGAATTAAAATAAACTGATATTTTGATTATTCTCAGATCCAGAGAAAAATGGTTTTCTTTATATTATTCATACCTGCATGCAAGTTATTAAATCTTTTGTGAGGCAAAGATTTAAGTTTATAGTTTGTGCAGTGCAGCCAAAGTATGAAATTTCCACTTACCTATAAATTTTAAGAAGTAACACTGAAAATGGTAAGATCGCTAGGACTAGAGAGATTTGGAAGAAATCACATGAATACCTTGCTCTAGACAGATCCTCCTCATCCCCAAATTGAGTAAGGGCTAGTGTTCATGACCTCTTTTGTTTTTTAACAAAAACATTTTAGTTTTCTTAAGCCTGTCTATAAGTCAATGTTACTATTTTAAAGCTGGAAGAAACATTAGAGATCAGCCAGCTGACTTCATTTACCCAAGAGAAACTTGAAGCCTAGAGGGGTTCAATGACCTAACTCACCTGGTTAGTGATAGACATTTATTTTAATAGTGTTCGTAATTATCAATTGTAACAAAGCCGTATGCTCTGGTGGAAAGAGTTCGGGCATTTGAGGCAACCAGATGGAGTTTGTAATGGCTCCCTTACTTACAAGCTGTGGGACCTTGGTCACTTACCTAACTTCTGGTGCCCTTCGTTCTCTTGCTTGTTAAATAGTAATTGTATGCACCTTGCAGGATTGTGTAGTTTTAGACGGTGTTTGTCAGATACTTGGCAGCATAAAGCTTGAGACGCCATAGGTGTTCTGAGAAAGAGTGCTGCTATAATTCTCATTACTAACCACACATGCACACTAGTCTAACAAAATGCAAAATACGAATGAACCGAACTGCTTAAAAAGTAATATAAAAAATAGCTACCTACATTTACTGTAGGTCCCTCTTGCCCTATTATTTTTTTTCCATATTAAATACCTAACTATAAAACAATTCTAAAATATGTTGGTTGACTCACTGCAGTTCCTTAGTTAAGAATTCCTTAAGGAACATTTTTTCTTCCTCTTATTATTAAGCATCATGGTCATTGTCATTAATATAAGTCATCAGTGGAAAGTACAGTAGATAGAGAATATACGAGTGATTTGACTGAATCTTATTTTTAGCCCTAAAATATGTTCAGGAAGTTGCATGTATTTTTTCCCCAGCTTTCTTTAAAGTCGTTTGCATCTTTTTCTAAAAGCAAAATTAGATAATTCTGACCAACTTAATATGGTTAAATTTTTATCAACTGAACTTTAAAATTATTTTCTAATGTTTGTTTATTTTTGAGAGAGAGCGCGCACGTGTAAGCGGCGGAGGGGCAGAGAGAGAGGGAAACAGAATGGAAGCAGGCTCCAGGCTCTGAGCTGTCAGCACAGAATCCGATGTGGGGCTGGAACTCAAGAACCCTGAGATCATGATCTGAGCTGAAGATGGGCACTTAACTGACTGAGCCACCCAGGCGACCTTCACCTGAACTTTTAATATCGTACCATTGGTGCACCTGGATGGCTCAGTTGGTTAAGCGTCTGACTTTGGCTTAGGTCAAGATCTTGCAGTTCGTGCGATCCCACAGTTTGTGTGATCTCACAGTTCCTGAGTTTGAGCCCCAAGTCGGGCTCTGTGCTGACAGCTTGGAGCCTGGATCCTGCCTCTGATTCTGGATTCTTTGTCTCCGTCTCTCTTTGCCCCTCCCCCACTCATGCTCTGACTCTCTCTCTCTCTCTCTCTCAAAAATAAATAAACCTTAAAAAAAAAATTTAAGTGGTACCATTAAGTGTTAACAAAGGCACATCTCTTGTTAACAGTTCCGGAAATCCGCAATAGTTTTGTGGGTTTAAGTAAACATTCATTGACACCAACACCTTTTTTCCCTTTCTCAAAGTAAAATGATAAATTAGAAATATTCCCATAGTCCTGAAATCTTATAATTCTAACGGACAAATATGGAATACCAAAGAAATAATCTCATCCATGTTCTAAAACAGTGATATATCACACCTTACTCCCTTACCTATCATAATAACAAATGATCAATAAATGAACATTGCCCTCAGTTACCTAGCAAAAAATGTTAATTTCAGAGACGATACATTGTCTTATTAATTATGTCCTTAATAACATTCACATGAAATGTAAGTATATTGGATAGGTGGCTGAAGGATGTTGCATCTTTTAAAGCCACTGAGAAATACGGATTTGTGGATGTTATCTTTTGAGCATTTGTGTCCTACTACTAAGGGCGTGACCTCAATATTATTGAAAAATCTGAAACTCTCAAAATAAGTCTTATTCCACTGATATTACATTGGCCTGAGAGATAAAGTATTATGTGCCAGGAAAATGACTATGCCATATGATTTGGTGGATAGGTGTGCGTGAAAAAGAGAGAGGTGCTGACTGATGTGTGGGAGCTCTGTCACAGTCAAAACAGCAGTATGTTCAACATCATTAAATAAAGTTTTTATTTTAGGGTACCCTTTAGATTTACAGAAAAGTTGCAAAAATAGTGAAGTGTTCTTACGTGCCTTCCACTTAGTGTCTCCCAATGTTAACATCTTAACATTACGACAGTGCATGTGCTACAACTAATGAACCAATTTGGTACTTACTTTTAACTCAAGTCCACACTCTATTCCGATTTCACAGTTTCCCCATCACGTTCATTCATTCATTCTAGCATTTCATTTAACACATTACATTTAGTCGTCACGTCTCCTTAGGCTACTGTTGGCTGTGACAGTTTCTCAGACTTTTCTTGTTTTTGATGACCATGACATTTTTGTGGAACTCTGTAGACATTTTGTAGAATGTCCTTCAGTTGGGGTTTATCTGATGATCTAGTTACACTTTTATAAAAGTTAATAAAAGAAATTTTGGAACATTTCACACGCACACAAATACCATTTGTTGTTGGACAAAATATATTCTGTAATTTCCTCAGAATTCATCTTCCAGCAGATCTATTTCTTCCTAATTTTTGCCATGACTATAACTGTATGCACAATAGACTTTCCCGGAGCATTACCAGTGTTGCATTGTAAGTGGAACCCTCCTCAGGAGTTGGCCTTTCCTAGCTCATTCCCATAATGATTGCATCTTACACATAATGTCATTCTTGAGCAAGTGGTGTAGAGGCAGGAGTACAGTGTAATCGTTTTCCTCTCTAAAGAACCAAGATAACTCATGATACAAAGAGCTCTTCTCTACAATAGATGACTTTTTTTTTTAGTAATTGCAAAAACAAATTTGCAGCTCCGTAAGTTTCTAAAGAAAGAAATATTTCATTTTCAACCTTTAACAAGTAGTTTTAAGAAGCAATAGAAGGAAACTCAGTCATCGTTTGAAGGGGAGGTGCCCAAGAAACTCTTATTTTTACTTCTGATCACCCAGAACTGTGTGCTAAAACATAAAGTTGATCTCATCCAATTTCAGTTGGGGGAAAAAAAAAAAATCAAAGCAAAAAGCATCTTATTTTTTCCTTGGAAGAAATCTAAATACAGTTCTTTGTCAAGAATTTGCCCAGTACCAGATTTAACCCATACCAAGGAAATAAATTCCTTACAATCAAAGGTAAGGCAAAGGATAATTGCATCCAGAACAACCCATCAGTACTCTAACTCTGAACCAGCCCCCCAGACAGCTTTTCAGTTACTACCCAGCCCCAAGAGAGAGTCAGACAATAGACTGTTTCAGAGGTCAGTTAAGGAGACAGCCTCCCACTTAGGACTGCTGCCAGGGACGTCCAATCCAGTGTCTGACATCTGGGTTCTGCAGCTGCCAAGTCTGCCCCTTGTGTGGCCACAGGTGTTGGCTAGAACTCTGAGACACGTGGGGAAGAAAGAACAGGGCAATGTCAGTTTCATTGTATATATGCGTGCTTATGTGTACAGTTTTAATTTTGTTTCTCAAAAGGTACATGATTTATTTTGTTTCAAAATTAATGTATTTCTGCATAATGGCAAGGAACATTTGGAAGGCTAACAAAAAAGCAGCTTTTCTTCAAGAACAAGGACACGACAAAGCCCAAGTTCTTACACCTATGGGGCACGCTGTTCACTAAAATGCTGTGTGTGGTATTGCCAGCTTAGTCATTTGAATAGGACTTCTCAGGACCAAAGAGAAATAAATGGATGCCAAAAAGCAAACAGGCAGTTGGTCTAAGATGAAACCTAAATACTTATCCTCTCCCTACAGTCTCCCCCCTCATCCCTGTTTTGGGTGTTCACAAGAATTTGTGTTTATCAATATGTGTTTTTGAGCCTGGAATAGACTGTATCTAGTTTTCTATTTCACACTATACCAGCTGCAACCATCAGTGAACACAGCTTAAAAACAGTAACACCAAGCTCTCTTCTTCCCCTTATAGGAGACTTAGCTCCTATGTGTGGGGCAAATCTAGAAATTTCTACCTCAGGTAAGTATCTGAGGTTCCTGACCCTAACGAAATGGGCAGCAGTAGAAATGAAGATGATTAAGAGAAGGGGATGACATTGGTGAGAACTATAAAGAGCCAACAGTCAACGTCATTTAAAAATATAGACATGTCTATACCTCCATAATAAAATACATGCTTCCTCCTCGTTTCACCTACTTCAGAGTCTGTAATTGAATTTAATGGAGGAAGAAGGAATCTTCAGATTTCATCTTCTTATCGAATCGCTTTCTAAGGAGAAATGCTTACAATTTTTCCCACCCTGTTTGCTATGTATTTTGCCAGCTAGTAGCATTTTTGGTAGGTTCTACTTTGTATTTTCTATTACAAAAACAATAGGTAAGCAGAATATACTTTTCCACGGTACAGCCACCACCCCATTTCCCATAAGAATCTATGCTGTCTTACTGATGTTCTATCGGACTTAATGCTTAGCACAGAAATTCTTGATCAGGCTTTGTTGAATGGATGAGTGAACCAATGAAATATATCATTAAATTATCTATAAATGAGACTTCCCAAGCAAAGGAACCAAATTTCAAAACTTTTGTAGTTTTTCAGGCCCCAGTAAGTTCCCCAAATTATCATGCGGTGTTTATGCAGCTGAAAATAATGCTTAGTTTACCAAGCCTCTACAAATTGTGCCTTTGTCTGTTTTGGGTATTCTCTATGTTTTTCAGGTTGTGTTTTCCTCTGCCCATAATGACTATGTATGTTCTCATGATGAGTAAGAACTGATTCTAGACAATACAGTATATTTTGGTGCTGTGGATTAACTCATTTGAGGTTTTCTCTAGCTGCCAAGTTTCTCTTGTGTGTTCTTGATTGTGTTTGCATGTATTTCTGCCCCAGAATTTATTAATCCTATATGACCTGCCCTTGAAAAATATCTTCATCTTTCATATGCCTTCCCAAGCACATTTGAGTATTTCAAATGACCTTGGTTTAAAGACATTTTTCTAGGAGCAGTAGCACACCTTTCCATTAAAACTCAACCAATTCTCTTCCCTCGTCATATGAGCATGCTTAGATCTTTTCCCTCTAACTCCAGCTATAAACTCTTTTTCCATCTATTTGGAGTCAAGTTTCTTGAGCGGTCTATATTTGTATCTCCACTTCCTTACTTTCTGTTTACTCACTAACCCTCTCTAACCTGGTTTCCGAGCCCTAGTTAGAAACTCCACTGAATTGCTTCTTACAGAGTTATCTCCAACCTGCCCACTGCCTTATGTCTATTTCTTTCAGGCAGTTATTACTGTTGGTTAGTTCTTCTGTTCTGAATTGTCTTCACCCTTGATTGCTGTGACACTTGCTTTTCTGGTTTTTCTTCCATCTCTTCCACTCCACCTTATACTGTTGGGGACTTCTTTTCCTCATTCCACCCCTAAAATGTTGGCTGTCTTCTGGCTCTGGTATCCTGCACAGTCATATGCATGACTATCTGCTACTGCTGACACCCAAACTGATCTCTAACCCAGAACTCTCTCAAGTTCTCTCTATATACACAGTTTGTAATCATTCATCTCTCGACTCTTACTCTCAACTTCTATCACAGACCATTTGCTCTCCACTCTTTTGCACCTCTCCCCCCTTGCTCCTGTTTGCTGTGGGGAATTCCTTCTTCACTCCACACGGTTATGATGGGAAATAGCATACTTGTTACCACTCCTGGACCCCAAAGGGACAGACACACACCCTGACCTGGTTCAGTCAAGATCCCTCTTACCAACTGATAACAAACGGAAGCAGAAAGCTGAACGTCTTTTGCTGGAGTCCTGACAGCCACCCCTCCCTTTGTGTTTCCAAGTCCTGACATATCATGTGAGGCCCCAGACTACCCAAGCAGTAAATCTAGAAGTCTATCAATTCTTTCTTCTTACTCTGCTCCACACTCAAATGATGATAAACTTGTGTGAATTATATATCGCAAAGCCCTGACTCTTCAATGTGTCTCTGCTCTGCTCCATACCTACCACTCCCATTTCAGTCTATGTCTTCATCATTTGTCTTAACTGATCTTCCTGCATCCTGTACATTATATAAGCCAGAAAGAACTTACTAAACAGTAGATTTAAGGGCACCTAGGTGGCTCCGTTGCTTAAATATCTGACCCTTGATTTCAACTCAGGTCGTGATCTCACAGTTCATGAGTTCAGGCCCCACATTGGGCTCTGTGCTGACAGCATGGACCCTGCTTGGGATTCTCTCCCTCTCTCTCTCTCTCTCTCTCTCTCTCTCTCTCTCTCTCTCTCTGCCCTTCCCTCCTACACTCTCTCGAAATTAACTTAATTAACATAATTGATTAAAGATAGATTAAAACCCTCAGTAGCTCTCTGGTATCCTCTATAGAAATGAAGCAACTTAAAGCAAATAAGGGCCCCCAATTCCCTCTTTAGACTCATCTCATGATATTCCTACTCACATCCTGTGTGCTCTTCCCTGGTGAGAACATGCCATACCTCCTTCACCATCCTTACATTCTGTTCTTTGTGCTTGGAATGTCCTGACATTCCCTTCTTTTTCGTTTTGCTGTTTGTTTTCCTGGTCATAAATAATTAATTAAGATATACTTTAGGGAATATAGTGAATATAAAATTTAAGATAATGATATGAAGTAATTTCAATCCTCTTACAAGTAACCCCAGCCCTCAATGCTCTGCAGATGTAAAACCACTGGTGAGACTCACTAACAGAAGTTTGACTACTCCAGAAGAGGCTTTTCATGAACATTTACAACGAGAGGATCTGAATACCTCTTTTAAGTGCAAAACCACACCACACTTATGCAGCAGCAATGCGTTCATATTGTTCTCATTAGTCATTAGTAGTCAACTTGCATAAATCACCAGGAAAAAGCACAACGGACCTCAGAAAATAGGCTTAAAAATGAACCTGTCCTTACAAAACACACACTGCAATGAGAGAGACATTCAAAAAAGTACTGTGGGTACTGCAGGAATTGTGTCCATTCCAACAATCTCCAGTGAACCAGTCTACGGCTAAATTATTTTACAAAATTTACTTCAAGTATCACCTCCTCTGGGAAACCTTTCCTTATTCCTCCTAAGCTGTACTGGATGTCCTTCCACATGCCTTTACTGTCCTGTTTTCTCCTCTGTCAACGTTCGAAACCCACAGTGCTGGAACTGTTTGTCTACTTTGTGACGCTGAATTGATGCTAACCTGTACTTTCATGCTTAACATGATGCCAGACACCATGGGCAAAAGATTGAATCACCACTGGTTTGAGGGAATGTATGAGATTCTTATTCCATCTACATTAGAATTTGCCTTTGAGTCTCTGTTGGAAACCTTTAGGTCACCTTCTAGATGTCCATATTAGAATATGCTATATTTCCTTAATGTTCCCAAATTTGTGCCCTAAATAATTTAGCTTCTTAAATTTTTGGAAGGTAGAAATGTACCTTTTGTTTGGTTAGCTGTATCAGTAACAATACAATGAAACTGTTTTATGTTTATCATAACCTTTCAGACAGTGTTAAGTCTTTAAATTTGGGGGTATAAGTGACTATGACTCTATTGTAACTTGGGTTTTATTTTTTTGTTTTCTTTAATGTACACACAGAGGGAACTTCCTTCTGCCTTCTATTAAATCAACATTGATTAATGCTAATTAAATTACATGGCTCTTTTTAAATCATGGATTTGTGTAGAATTAAACATATAACATAAAAACTGAATACCTGCTATTTTAATGGGCTGTGCCACTTTTTCATGTAACCTAACCTTAACTGAAGGATTTGGAAATATTAACCCTTTTGATAGTGGTCCATTCTTGAGGAATAGCTCATTTTACTTTTGAGGAAAAACAAACAAATAATTATCTGGAGAAGGAAGACTATCATGTTGATTTTTCATGTATCCAAAGCAGGTTCTAAAATATTCTTTAACTGGCCCATTCATTTGGTAGACCATTTACTACATAAATTAAACTTTTTAAGTTCCGTAATAAGTTATGATATTGTACATTAGTTGAATTTCTAACCAGTTTGGTCACTAAACTTCCCCATAGATACAAAGATGCAGATATACCTCATTTTCAAAAAATGGGGAAAGCAATAGTCAGTCTATTAAAATGTTCAATTAGTCTATAGAAAGAAAAATAAATCCCTGTTATACTGGTTAACAAAATTCTGCATTTCTGTTGTCTAAATAACAACTCATCAAGAATAAAATACTTACTGAGACAAGCTTCTTAGCAAAACTAGTGTCCAGAGTGTTCCCTTTGCCGGCACATATGCTAAAATTGGAATGATATGGAGAAGACGTGCCCTGCGCAAGGATGACACACAAAAATAGTCTCCAGAACTAAACTCAAAAAGGAGGTTTGTAATCTTTATTACCTTCCTATTCTCACTTTGTTAAATGAGTATCAAGGGCCAATAGTTTCTTCCTCCACCCCAACTGAAAACTATCTGCTGAAACTATCTCTACTCATTTTAGGTTCACCACCCTATAATTTTACATGACCCTGAGTTTCTACATTTGGCACTATACATCTATCAGAAAGGGCCTGTAGGAATGAAGCCCTTGGTAAGCAAAGCAGTTGTCTCCTGGGTGTGGGCTATTTCCATTCAGGCTTTTCTAGTGTTCCTGGAGATACACTTGAGGCATTATTTCTTTTTTTCATGTTGATTGTGATAAGAGCCTCATTTCCCAGTGCAATCTATCACTACCCTGCAGGTCGGAGACCACTGGGCTTGTTGCTTTTATTGTGCCCAAGGACAGCAGATGCGATATCCTTAGGCCTGGGTGTGCTTTGTTACGCTTGTTAAGTACAAAATGCCAGAAATGTATCCAGTGCTCGACAAAGTACAAAATACAAAAGACAAGGGCTCTGTCCTTACCACCTCTGATTCCAGAGTATAAAATAGCAGGTAGCAGTAACAGTATCAGTTGATCACCAAAGACAGGCTTGACTATCCTAAAATGCCAGGTGAGTGAACCAATTTAAATGAAAATCTTGTTAAGAGGTGACCGGGAGGGCCTGTGGTGGTTATTCAGAGGAACCCAAGAAAATTTTTTACAGAGCTATTTTTTTTTTTTTTTGAAAAATTAATACAAATTCACCTTGCCTAGAGCCTGTGCTCTGAAACACAAGAAATTAAAAGAATGGGCGGGGAGAGGTGGAACAGAATGAGAACCTCTAGCACCTAGAAATGGAGCCATATTCTCCTGTGACCAGCCTGGAAATAATGAGCTACTTAGTAGTTGTGTCATTCCTGGCACCACTCTTGCTATTAAACCTTATTTCCCATGAGCATCCAGTCAGGCCAACCTCTCTAGTGCCATGACACTCCTCTACTGATGCTATTTCTCTTTCTTTCACTTTTCTGTTCTGCCTACACACGTTCTATCCACTTCTCAGTACAGCTAAATTTCTAGCTCCCTCATGAATATTTCCCAAGTGTGGCATTCATATACCATCTCAGAACCCCAGAACCCCCATGGTATTGTGATTTTCTCATGGGTTCCTCCACTTGTTTTCTGAAGAGACTGTGGGTAGATTGGTGAACCTTGACTTGCCAAAATTGTAAGATGTATCAGGGTAAGCTGATAATTATTTATCATAAAACACATTCCACACAGCAGGTGCTCCATAAATACCTGACTTCCAAACATGATTCCCGTTGTTGATCTTAAATGAATGACCATCCACACTTGTCTCAAAGATCTTCAACATCAGAGTAAGATATGCTGTCACCACAGTCACCGGCGATTTATTACCCTTTCCTCCTCTTTCCTACTCCCTGTTTTAATGTGTTCTTCAGTATACACACCTTCCCCACACCAGATCTTCTCCAAAATATATCTCCCACCAGCTAAAAAGTTGACCTGCTGTACTCCTCTGCTGCGGAAGACCTTTTACCTCTATACTTATCCCTGTTACTTGGAAGGAGGAGTTTGTTTTTCCTACTTAGAAAATGGCACTTTTCCTGGTACTGCCATGACAGTTACTCGATGGAGCTTTTGTTTTGTACCTTTGTGAATAAAACCTGAGGTGCAAAGGATGAAACTCAATGGTATTTACGAATCGGTTTTAAAAGTACTTATCAGGATGGGGATTTCATAAGGCATGTATCTGGTTCACTGGTAACACAGCCTAGTCCTAGAGAAATTTTTGAAGCTTATGATTGATTGCAGAACTATTTCATAATCGTCAGAAACATTTATTAAGCACCTCCTTTTTTTCTTTGTTATTTGCAACAATTTAATCATGTGTTACTTCAGCCTAGGTTTGAAATATATTATTTCTCCCACTTGAGGTGCTTAACAGAATCTGAATTATGGAAGGATGGCTATGGATGGAAGGATGGATGGATAAGTGAAAATTCCCATCATACTTGCAGATAACCACAGACCAATGAGAGTACTGTTTGCTATGAATTGTAAATAGGTCCTGATCATAGTTTTATGCCAGTGCATCCACATGCTGCTACTACACTCCTCCTTGCAACAAAAGACAGTTGACAGGGTGAATGTGGTGAGGTGATATTTAATGTTAGCAGTAATACTTTTAACTTACATTTGCTGCCTTGGTCTTAAATACTAATCACTTTTCTGAGTACCTCACTCATTCACCTTATTTTATCTTTTAAAACTCTACTATTGCCAAGAGGTAGAAACAACTCAAATGCCCATCAACAGATGAATGGATAAACAACATATACATGCAATGGAATATTATTTGGCCCTAAAAAGGAGTCAAGTTCTGAGACATGCTGCAGTGTAGATGAACCTTGAAAACATTATACTAAGTGAAATTAGCCAGACACAAAAGGATAAATATTATTATTATTCTGCTTGTATGAAATATCTACAATAGGCAAATTCATAGAGGCAGCAAGTACCTTAGAAGTTACCACGGACATTGGAGGGCTGGAGGAAAAGGATGTCAGTTAGTGCTTAATGAGTGTAGTATTTCCATTTGGGGCAATAAAAACTTTTGGAAATAATAGTAATAGTTGCACAGCATTGTGAATGTAATTGATGCTACTGAATTGCATACTTACAAGATTGTTAAAATGGCAAATTTTACGTTATTTATAAATATTTTTCCATAATACAAAATTGTGGAAATACCCTATTATTATAAAATCCAATTTGAAATTTGAGTATATCAAGAATGTTTAAACAAATAGGAGTTATATATTCTAATATAAAAAGAAGTACAGGAATGCTTATATGGCAATGATTTGTGGTCTCGGCAATATGCAGGCCATCCTTTCTTTGAATCTCTTGGCTTTCCCTAATGATAACAACATGGCTTCTGGAACTCTACATATTGCTTTCATGTTCAAGGTAGAAAGAAGAAGAAAGGGGTGAAAGAGTCTAATCTTTTTCTTGTATCAGTGGAAAAACAAAGGCTTTTCTCATGCCCCCAATAAATTTCCACCTATATCTTACTGTGCTTTAGGCTATCTCTAGCAACAAGACACAGTAGTATTTACCTTTTCCAGGCTCTACCAGGGAGGCAGAAAGGAGATGGGTTGGAAATATCTGTTAAGGAATGAACGCTGTCTGGTAAAATGACAAAAATGAACGGAAAGGTTAAATCAGTTTCTCAACCTGGCAGCTGACATTTTCGACTGGATAATTTTTTGTTGTGGGGGGCTTTCCTGTGCACTATAGGATATTTAGCAGCACTGGTGGCTTCTACCAACTAGATGCCAGTAGTCTTCCCATCCCCCACCCCCAGTTATGATAATCAGAAATGTCTCTAGACAGTGTCAATATTTGGGGGGAGGGAGCACAAAATTGCCACCAGTTGAGAACTTCTGGGTTAGATGACTGGCCAGAGTCTCATTGCTGATAGGTGGTGGAGATGAGGTTTGCACCCAGGACATCTGACTTTAGAACCTTACCTCTTGGCCATTCTTCTGACCAGCCTGTACAGTTGAGCGAACGGCCTTGTAGTTCACAGGACCAATGGATCATCTGAACTAACTTGCCAAAGACTGAGTTAATGAGACACCAATGAATTGCTCTGCTGCCTGTCCACATGCTTTTCCTGAGCACTTGTTATTTAGCCACAACCTTCTACAGTTTGGAAGTAATAGCAGGTATATCATGGAGAAGCAGGCATCGAATCGCTATCCCAGACATTCTCAATAGGGCAAAATGGTTCCTAGGAAAGCAAAAATGTCTTTGATAATTAAGTGGTTTGTGGCCCCCTAAAATTCTGCCCCCCAACAATAGATCTTATCTCAGTATTTAATTTCTCTGTATTTAATTTTTTTTTCTCTTTGATGGAGCATAATGGAAATACACGTAACAATACACTGCTGTAACATGAGGAACTAGGTTGAGCAAAGACTATGTTTCAGAAAAGGTGAGAAATACTATTACCTAAAATGAGATGATGTGTATGTCTAGAATGTGAATGTTGAGTGAATATTAGGAATCCCCCTGGGTGTTTTCATTAGATGTATCCCTTTAGCTATTGTTCCAGTCACTAGGCATCCCAATTAATTCACTTTCATGTCTCTCTATTCATGAATGTAATAAACTTTTATATTTGTTTCTTTTTACCATCACATTAGTTTCACTGGGATATTTCCAACAAGTGAATTCCCTCCTCTTCTTCATGTCTTTATTATTGAAATAGGTAGCTCTCTGGTTTTTTTTTAAGTTTATTTATTTATTTCGAGAGAGAGAAAGTGCAAGTGTGTGAGTAGGGGAGGGGCAGAGAGAGAGAGAGAGAGAGAGAGAGAGAGAGAGAGAGAGAGAGAATCCCAAGAAGGCTCCATGCTATCAGCTTGGAGGTCGATACGGGGCTCAAACTCACCTACCGTGAGTCATCACCTGAGCAGAAACTAAGAGTCGGATACTTAACCAACTGAGCCACTCAGGCACCCCTCTAGTGTTTTCTTTAAAGAATAAAAGTGTCTAGGGGTGCCTGGGTGGCTCAGTCAGTTAAGCTTCCAACTTTGGTTCATGAGGTCATGATCTCATGGTTGTTGAGTTCGAGCCCCACATCAGGATCTCTGCTGTCAGCACGAGCCCACTTCGGATCCTCTGTCCCCCACTCTCTCTCCCCCTCCCCCATTCACACATACTCTCTCTCTCTCAAAAATAAATATATATATTTTTAAAAGGAATAAACATGTCTAGAAATACACTCATGGTATTAAAATCTCTTTGGATCATCAGCTGATTATTCACATCATAGGATAATAGGTAAATATAGTGAGGCAAACAAGCTTAAAAGCCATAAAATTCAATAGATTTAGGTCTGATTCCTTGACTTTGGATAAATTATAATCTCATTGAGTCTTCATTTTTTATCTGTGAAATGGGCATAATGTCTACTTTATGTAAGCACTGAGATGAGAATTAGAGGAGGTACTACATATCAACTACTTGGCAGAGAGCCTAGAGCATAAGTGGCCAGTATATGGTAACTACTCCAGTAGCGTCTGTAAATAACACTTAGTAAATCTTTTTTTTTTTTTTTCTGGGAGAAGAAAAGGATAGCAGTATGAGAAAGGACTGGCTCAAATCAAAGTGATATAAAAGGCACCTCTTCAATCAGTGTTTGGCTCAGGACAGTAAGCCAGGCCTGACTGTACATGTTCTGAACCAAACCATGGTTCTGGTCTAGCACAAAGACAAGATGCCTGAAGTTCATCTAGGAGAAAAGGCAATACTGAGCTCTCTCTCTCTGATATTCCTTCCTAGAGCTGACGCTGCCCAACACTTAGAGCACATCACTTAACCACCATCCATTTATCAACACCCTCTTTTCACAAATTAGGAGGATGGTACCTGCCTCTGTCTTCTTAAGAGATGGTGAAGACCAAATCACTTCATTCATTTATATCTATGCCACACAAGGCAGAATAAAGCACAGTCCCTACCCACACAGAGTTTACATTTGACCCAATTCCATAAGATCTTTCTTATTTATTTCAAACCCTTTGCTTAGTAAACACTTGAGAAATAACAGTGGCTCATTTGTTGTTTTGTTATTCTTCAAAATATATACATTTAAACATGCACAATAGCAATTTAATGCTGACTGGTGACCTGGGGAAAGTGGGTGCTCATTGTTGCTAGGGTATCTGAACTGAAGTGAGTGGTTTGTATGAACTAGCTATGCTCCTGGATACACAATTTGATTGTCTATTGATCTGGGATAATAAAGTGTTCAGAGAATACTTGCTTTTTATAATGGATCAGATAGAGGTAGAAACTAGATGACTTTTGAAAGTAAATGTTGTTTCTACTTTTTAAATCTCTTATCTCTGAAAATAACTTTATTATTTAGCTGAAATTTCTTCCTTGAATACTAAAGCTGTAGATGGGGTTTTGGAGAAGGGATGTGTAATTATTTCTGAATCTTATTTTTGACACCTTTTCCAAGCAGTTAAAATATATGTGAGATATTAACATTAAGGAGCTACAAAAAAAATAACCCAGAGCTTTATTTTATATTTATGACTTCATCCGGCTGTAAAGCAAACGGCTCACGAAATATTGTAACAGTCACTTTTATACCGAGAGCACTAGTTTAAACTCACTATAACAGGTACTAACAATGATTTTATTTGCTAGAAAGGCACATATTCTAGACTAAATTTTGGCCTAGGGAACTTCTATTAATTCCAATACATGAAGAGTCACAGGATAATCTTACAAAATATTCACAGCTAAACATTGGACTCTGGTACAGTGCCACAGAAGACACTGCACCAGAGTCCATAAACAATTCTTTCTCACTTAGAAATGGCAGTTTACTTGAAATTGTTCCCAGTCCCAACTATCTGACTTGGAGATTTTACTACCTTTTAGCCATTATCTCATAAAACAAAAATTAAATATATACATTCGTCTCTTCTGAAACATCATTTTCCTTCAAATCAACCTAATTCCCCTCTTCTCCCATCTCCTCATAATATTAATTTTATCATGTAGGAACTTTTTTTTTTTTTTTTTAACTGCAGGAACGGAATTGTCTACCTATAACGTTTTAAGGCACACAAGTCATGAAACCCTAGGGCGAAAGTTCTCCCAACACCAGTAAATCTTCCTCATGGCCCTTTCTGCATCCTCCAGTGCTCATTTCATAGCCCACCTAGACATCCTCCATCCTTTATAGGAAAACATTAATTTTCGGTTTCCTGGCTTTGACATGATTATGGTCCAGTGTTTCTCTTACTTTGGAATTTCTGGTTCATTTCTTTTTCTTCCTACTTATCCCCTTTATTCTAAGGCAGGGTGGGTTTGGAGATGATTTATATTGAAGAAGAAAAATATACAGGCCCAAACTGAAATTCCAAAGGATTTGAGGTAGGTTTCTTTAGATCCAGGGATGATGCTGTTTGTCTAGATTGACCCATCCCTTTTGATTTCTTGGATATGGTAAGGAATTCTCTTATCTCTGCTACTAGACTTTGAGATCCAGTAGAATGAACGAAGATGCTCAGAAAAGGTCTCTTAAATGAATATAATAATACTCCTTAAAGTGTGTGTTTTATTCCCATATCTTACATCATTTGATACACCATACTGTTTGAGTTCTGACTGGTGGATGCAGTGCCTGGGCACTGTGGTATCATTCTGGTTACAGCTTCCAGTAGGCATGGTATAAACCAAGCCAAAGAGTAATTATTTTCTACTATAAAATAGAACTTTATTGTATCACATAAGTACAAATATAAAAGGAACATTCTACTTAATTAAAAATTACATAATAAAATCTATACTCTACATTTTAAACACACATTTGAAAAAAAAAAAGCCACATAGAGAACTAAGGCTAAACAAATACAGTTGACCCTTGAACAACCCAAGTTTGAACTGCGCAGATCCACCTAATGCATGGAAATTTTTTATAACTACAGTACAGCACTGTATATATATTCTCTCTTCCTCATGATTTTCCTAATAAAATTTTCTTTACCTTACTTTCTTGTAAGGATAACAGTATATAATACATGTAACATATGTGTTAATTGAATATTTATGTTATCAATAAGGCTTCTAGTCAACAGTAGGCTATTACTTCCATTTTGGGGGAGTCAGAAGTTATACATGGATTTTCAGCTGTGTGGGGTTGGGCACTCTTAAGCCCTGCAGTTGTTCAAAAGTCAACTATACATGCATCTAGGTACAGTTAAATACCTCGCTAACATTTAGCTATTCAGTCACTGTGATGTAAACTCCATGTTTCCCCGGACTTAAGTAGATCCCAACTTAAACTTTCCAAGGCTTTTCCATGTGATGCTCATTGAGGAGATTTGTAGAAAGCCTTACACCTCTCCCTAGAAACAATGATCTTCACCTGCTGGTTCTCAATTTAAAAGGGAGAAGAATTTTAATTGCCATTCCAAGAATAAAGGTCTATTTGCTTTCCTAAACTGCTACTTTCTCCTGTAACCTAAAACACACAGAAAGTTTAAAAAAAAAAAAAGTGATATCAGGGCACCTGGGTGACTCAGTCAGTTGAGCCTCTGACTTTGGTTCAAGTCATGATCTCACAGTTAGTGAGTTTGAGCCCCACATTGGGCTCACTGTTGTCAGTACAGAGCCCGCATTGAATTCTCTGTCCCCACCCTCTGTCTGCACTTACCCCACTTGGGCTCTCTCTCTCTCTCTTAAAAAAAAAAAAAAAAAAAAAAAAAGGTGATATCACTAAATCTAATCAAAAAGAAATTTTACTGGCACTTCTCAAATCTCCACAACTTGCCTGTTATCTACTCTGGCTTCAGTCTGCCATATTTTTAAGATGGATCTCTTTCCTCAGAACCCCTTTAAAGAAAAAAAAAACTCCACTTATATACAACATTACGTGGTATTAAAGTAGAAATAGGAGATTGTTTTCCATCCTTCACCATCATGTTTAAAGTGCATTTTATCTACCAAAGTTATTTAATAACTTACTAAACTTATCTTAAACATAGCTCCTTGGAAGGACATTAAGAACCTATCCTGGAAGCCCCTTCTACAGAAAGGACAGCAAAATGCCCCCAAAATGTTGCCTGCTTGGAAAGTCATCTAAAAGTTTAGTGCTGAGGAAGTGACATTGAGTGGCAGCTTGGACATGTGCAGAGCTGGCAGAAGGGGACTTGGACAGGCATCAGAAGCTCCTCCAGCCACTCAGAACTGGAGGACTTGATGGGGAGGGGAGCGGTGAGAAGAGGGGACAGGGGCTGTGGTGGATTTCATGCTTCTGTGGCTTGCCTCTGTCTCTAAGCATAGCCCAGAGATGCTCTGGCAGGAGTGGGAGCCGCTGGATAGATCAAGAAAGGCTTTTGTCCTTGCCACTCACTAACAGACCAGATTTGGGGTGAGAGATGCAAAATAAACAGGACTTCAGGCAGGTTTGGAATGATCTTAATACTCTGAAGCTTAATCTTGATTAGCATGCTTGAGGTTTGAATTGTGTGGAATTTTTTAGACAGAAGTAGGTGGATTTGCATTCATCCTAGGGATGTGTTGAGGAAACCTTCACCCCCTTCTCACAATACAACACTTAGCTTTCATTTCAATATGTAACACTAAACACTTTTTTTTTTTCCTTTAAGGAAAGATCATTAAGAATGTCTACAAGGAAATCATGGGAAATAACAAAATCTCTCAAAATCTGTTTTTATGTGCTGTTAGAAATAATCATTTGAGGGGTTTTTGTTTTGTTTGTTTTTTTCTCTTGATCATTCTGGAAAAAATTTGTGGGCAAGGACGATGTGGAAAACTTCAGCATTAAAAATAATATCCTAAGTAATCCAAAAGGGAAATTAATTTTCGCTTCAAAGGTGTTCAATAGCACAAACATTAAAATAATGAGTGAACTGGCTCTCCTGAGAAAATGCCAACTGTTGCTGCTTCCCACTGGGTTCTACGTGTAACAAGCTTCTCTCGCTGCCTTAACTTCTGACTCTGTCAGGAGACTTAAGAGGGACATCTCTTCCAGCAATTAGAAACGATCTACTGTGTTACTACACACCAACTTCTCCCATTGTTCAGTCTCTAAGAATGAGTTGGTTTCCTTAACAAATGAAACTGTCATTGTTTTTGAAAAATATTAATAGTAATACGAGGCAACTCAGACGCAAAGGGTGTCTGAATTGATGGCATCTCCCTTTCAGCCATGTAGGAACAGCAAGTATGATGGAGTACCCATTCAGACCCAGATACAGAGAACAGACCCTTAGGGGACGGCCTGGTTGGAAATTTCAAGGCAATGATTTCCCTGTTAAGCTTTGTAGCAGACATGAAATGTGGGTAGTGTAAATAATTTAAGTTCATCTTCTATAATGTTTCATGTTATTATATAAAAGGTAGAAGTTGAAAAAGAGAAACAAAGGACTTAAGCAATCCATTAGGTGAATAATCATTTATTGAAAAATTAGAAACTGACTCTGGGAAAGCCAGTTGCAGAGCTGGCTTGTTGAAATACCTTCTTCCATGTGACCTTCCCTCAAAGTTGCCTGATTCTAGCGTCTCCTACCATTTAAAGGGTGATACAGGTGCTGCCACTCCAAGCTCACACCTCAACTCTCACCCGTAAAATTCACAAATACCTTCATCTGTTAGTGTTTTTTTAAAATTTTTTTTTAACATTTATTTATTTTTGAGACAGAGAGCATGAACAGGGGAGGGTCAGAGAAAGAGGGAGACCCAGAATCTGAAACAGGCTCCAGGCTCTGAGCTGTCAGCACCGAGCCCGACGAGGGGCTCGAACCCACGGACCGCGAGATCATGACCTGAGCCGAAGTCAGACGCTCAACCGACTGAGCCACCCAGGTGCCCCTGTTAGTGTTTTTCAAGAGTAGTAGCAGATGTGGACTATGCTGTGAACAATCTTAACTATATAGATTTTTAAAAGGTTCACAGCTCCCGCCCCCCACACACAAATATTCCTCATTCATAACTATATTCAAATGAGTGTCCCATTTGACTAAAATACCTGCTTTTGATAAGGGGAGCTACATGCCAGAGGTTTTCTGGGGGTGGAGATTGGGAGGGTGGACAGTCAAAATCTGGGAGAGAAAGGAGGAAAGAAAATCTTCTAAGTACATTAGTTTCCCTTATAATATTAACATGGAAATAAAAATTAAAGACACTAAAATGCCCCAGGGGAAAAGTCTATGAAAACTTTAAAAAAGGGATATAGGGGTGCCTGGGTGGCCCAGTAAGTTCAGTGACTTCAGCTCAGGTCACGATCTCACAGTCTATGAGTTCAAGCCCCACACTGGGCTCTGTGCTGACAGCTTAAAGCCTGGAGCCTACTTCAGATTGTGTCCCCCCTCTCTCTGTTCCTCTTCAGCTTGTGCTCTATCTCTGTTTCAAAAATAAATAAACACTAAAAAGAATTTTAAAAATAAAAAAGGGATATATAATGATTTCTATAACCAAGTTATCTCAAAAGAACTTAAACATCTCTATCCCCAACCTTCAAAATATCTAAAATGAATTTTAGGACATTAATCCAATTGTTTTGGGTTTTTTTTTAATGTTTATTTATTTTTGAGAGAGAGGGGGAGAGTGCAAGTGGGGAAGGGACAGAGAGAGAAAAAGACAGAGTATCTGAAATGGGCTACAGCAGACAGCCAGATGTGGGGCTCCAACTCCTAAACCCAGAGACTACAACCCTGAGCCTAAGTCAGACACTTAACCAACTTAGCCACCCAGGTGTCCAACCCAATTGTTTTATCTTTGAAAATACTCCTAAACAAAACTAATAAAATAGCAATTATCAGATAGGACTGCAGAAATCCCAAGGTTGCCTCTAGCAACTATTTCTAACTTTGTTGGAATGTTGGTGTATCAGAGGGTGTGTTTCTATCTTTTTCTCTCAGGTACTCTGGTAATAGGCTCCCCTAAATTGAAATGCCTGCTTTAGTGATTGTCTCTGGTTTTCCCCCTTGCTTTCCCTGGACTATTATTATTAATTCTGTCTATGCTAGGGACTATTTATGTTGAAAGATTTCCTGAGGACTGTTATCAGCACTGCCCACAAGGAATCCCACTTTTTCTCTTGATGTATTCATGTAATTTATAATTTGAACCTATGAGAGGGCTCAATGGAGAGATTATTTAGAAGGCTACTTGAGGCATAGTACAATATGGATTACCATAGCTAATCCAGGTCATTATAATCTTCACCAGAAATTATTTGCTCTTGTGTATAAGTGAAACTAAATGTACAATGACTTTATCTTAAAGACCATGCTTATTAGAGAAAGACAAGATTAAGATTCTGTAGTTCCCAGGGTGCCCGGGTGACCCAGTTGGTTGAGTGTCCAACTCTTGATTTCAGCTCAAGTCTTGATCTTGGGGTCATGGGATCAAGCCTTGCATCAGGCTCTGTGCTGAGCTTGGAGCCTGGTTGGGATTTTCTCTCTCTTCTCTCTCTCTCTGTCCCTCCCCCCTGCTCACTCTCTCTCTCTTAAAAAAAAAAAAAAGATTCTGTAGTTCCCTTTAAAGCTCCCAAGTTATCTTCCTTATAGTCATATTTGTCTATATATTAAATTGTATTTATAGTACTTTCTATATAGGCTTGGATTTATTGATGTATATATGTGATTATACATGGATGTATGTATCTAGACTTGGTTATGCATAGATGTAAAAATAAAATTACAGATCTTATTATAACATAAACAATACATGTAGAATTTAACGTTAAGATGTCTTTTAAAATTGGACCTAAGAGTGGGGTGGCTGGATGGCTTAGTCAGTTAAGCGTCTGACTTCGGCTCAGGTCATGATCTCACCATTCTTGAGTTCGAGCCCCACATCAGGCTCTGAGCCTGGAGCCTGCTTCAGATTCTGTGTCTCCCTTTCTCTCCTCCCGTCCCCTGCTCATGCTCTGACTCTCTCTCAAAATTAAACATTAAAAAATTTTAAAAATATAAAATTGGACCTAAAGAGTATTGGAAGGATTTATTAAAAAGTCTACTGGATTAGACATTAAACATGATTTCTAGTGTCTCCCTTCCATCCCACCTTATCACAAATTGAGTAAGCCATTTAGCCTTTTGGAGCCCTAACTTCCTTATTTGTGATTGAAAATAAAAAATTATTATAGATACTTGCCCCCTTTAAATCATAATAGGGCACCTTGTGCTGGGAAAACTGAGACAGAATGGTCGGCACATGTGCTTTATTTACTGAACTTCACAGCTTAACAATAGGATTTCCACTTCCAGCAGCAATGGTAGACAAGACACTGTTTTCTGGAAACCAATTAGACCCTAAATAAAACATTTTGGTTTGTTGCTGGACTCCCTAAAAGTAGGTAAAATAATCTCCAAGTCTGATCTTCCTCTCCCCCAACCCCTAAATAAAAGGAAGAGCTAAGTCAACACTGGAGCTGGGAGCAGTGAGCTGACAAATGTTCTTAGCAAGAAGCCAAGGAGAGAACTGTGTTATCCTGAGGGATACTATAAATTGCAATTTAGATACTGAACTTACAGTGGACAGCAAGGGAGGGGAGCTGAACCTGAGATTCTGCATTAAGCCAGGACTCTCAAAGAGAGCTAATGTGGCCTAGGTTGATCATCTTCCCACCTCCTAGCAGAAAGCAAACCAGATCTCCATCAGAAAACAGTCTATGGTATATCCCATGAGATTCCCACAATTTATGATCAGGCAACTGTTAGTTCACGATCAAAGACCACTAACCTCACAAAGAGGTAAGCCACCTATGTTAGATATATTTCAGGTATAGACTAGCTGCTTATGAAGTACTTAAAGTAATGTACAATCAAAAGCATAAGCAGGCAGGGCACCTGGGTGTCTCAGTGGCTTAAGCATCCAACTCTTGGGTTCAGCTCAGGTCTTGATCTCACAGTTTGTGGGTTTGAGCCTCACATCAGGCTATGCACTGTCAGTGCAGAGCCTGCTTGGGATTCTCTCTCTCTCTCTCTCTCTCTCTCTCTCTCTCTCTCTCTCTCTCTTTCTCTCTGCTCCTCCCCTGTGCTCACTTGCTCTTGCCCACACACACTCTCTCTCTCCCTTTCTCTTAAATATTTTTAAAAATTAAAAAAAAAAATTATAAGCAACAGAAAACCATTAAGAATGATCAGGCAGTCATGGGGCGCCTGGGTGACTTGGTCGGTTGAGTGTCCGACTTCGGCTCAGGTCATGATCTCACAGTCCGTGAGTTTGAGCCCCGCATCGGGCTCTGTGCTGACAGCTCAGAGCCTGGAGCCTGCTTCAGATTTTGTGTCTCCCTCTCTCTCTGCCCCTCCCCTGTTTATGCTCTGTCTCTCTCTGTCTCAAAAATAAATAAAGTTAAAAAAAATTAAAAAAAAAAAAAGAATGATCAGGCAGTTCTGAAAAATACTAAATGGAACATCTAAATATAAAATATGTAAATGTTCAAAGAAAAAAATGAAACATATTAAAAAGCAGATTAGCCACAGCTGAAAATGCATTAATGAACTCGAACATAGAAATGAATAAATTAACCAGAATATAATCCTGAAAGAAAAAGGACTGGAAAATATGAAAATAGTATAAAGTGTTGAGGATAAAATGAGACAGTCTAATATATGTCAAATCAGAGTCACAGAAGAAGAGAATAAAGCTAATCTAGGAGTAATAGGCAAGAAATTTCCAGAAATGCTGAAAGCTATTAATCTACAATTTCAGAAAGCACAATATTCCCAAAAAGGATGAATAAAAAGAAAATCAATGCTGAGATATCACAAAGTAGTGACTCTAGAGCAGCAAAGACAAAAGTTCTTAAAGCAACTAGAGAGGAATTACATCACAAAAAGATGATCATTTCATGGACAACAGACTGATCAACAGTAATAACAGAAAACAGGAGGCAATGGAATAATATATTTGCTGCTGAGAGGAAAGACTTATGAAGCATTAAATGTTTTAGAGTGAAATCAAGACACAAACTAAAACTGAGAGTTTATCAACAGACTCACACTAAAGGAACTTTGAATCTCAAGTTGACTTTAGAAAGATCATATTCTCTGATGACAATTCAATTAATACAGAAGTCAATAGCAAAAAGGTATTTTCCAAGTCCCCACATACTTGAAAAGAGACTGCTTAATCATTCATTTATCAATAAATCATAATGAATTTCAAATACTTAAAGCTAAATTATAATGAAAATACAACATGTCAAAACTATTATTTTTGAAAGAAATTTGTCACCTATAATTAGGAAAGGGAGAAGTCTGAAAAATGAAGTAAGCACCCACCTTAAGTATTTAGAAAAGAACAAGAGAATAAACTCAAAGAAAATAAAAGGAAAGAAATAATAATAAGAGAATTCCATGAAATCAAAAAGTACAACAGAAAGATAAAGATGAAAGTCAGCTTTTTGGAAAGACTTAAAAAACAATCCATTGGCAAGACTGAGGATAAAGGAGAGTACAAATAATACACCAACTAAAAAGGGCTTGTAAATATAGATACAGCAGAGATAAAAAAGACAACACAAATTTATTGGCAATTTTGTGCCAATAAGTTTGAAAACCTAGGTAAATTTTGATAATTCTTAGAAAATATAACTTACTAAGACTGACTTAAGGATTACAAAATCTGAGTAGTCCTAAAGCTACTAAAGCAACTAAATCAATAGTCTAAAATCTTCCTCCAAGGAAAGACTAGGCCCATTTAATTTTATAGGTGAAATTACTAAATATCAATGTTGATTTCTTTTTTTTTTTTCCAACATTTATTTATTTTTGGGACAGAGACAGACAGAGCATGAATGGGGGAGGAGCAGAGAGAGAGGGAGACACAGAATCGGAAACAGGCTCCAGGCTCTGAGCCATCAGCCCAGAGCCCGACGCGGGGCTTGAACTCACGGACCGCGAGATCGTGACCTGGCTGAAGTCGGACGCTTAACCGACTGCGCCACCCAGGCGCCCCTCAATGTTGATTTCTATATTTTACAGACTTAGCAGCAAATAGAAAAATAAGAAATACTCCCGAAATCATTTCGCATAACCTGGGCACAAAAGATAGCAAGTACAATTCAAGAATAGAAATTATAGGTCAATCTCAGTCAAGCTCATTCACTTGACTTGTGAAAAGTATTATCACATCTGGTGGAGTTAAAAAGTTTATCATGACCTTGTTGGGTTTATTCCAGGAATGCTAGAGAAGTTTAACATTAGAAAATCTAGAATTGTGACCCAATATAATAGATTAAAAGGGAGAACCCATATATAATCTCAGTAGAAGAAGAAAAAGTATGGGATAAAGTTGACCATAGATTCAACGTAAAAAGTCTTATCAAACTTTGAGGAGAAGATAATTTTCTTTATGTGAATTAAGGTATCTATCAAACCTTTAGTAAACATCATTCTTAATGATGAAAAGTTAAAAGCATCCCACTGGAAATCAGAAACTAAAAACAACTTATTAGTAATAATAAGAGACTTTGACAAAGTGGCTGGCTCTAAGACCACTCAATTGCCTTTCTAAACAATGGTCATAAACATTTAAAAATGTAAAAGGAGCTCCTGGGTGGCTCAGGCGGTTAAACATCTGACTCTTGATTTCAGCTCAGGTCATGATCCCATGGTTCATGGGACTGAGCCCCAATTTGGGCTCTGTGCCGACAGCTTGGAACCTGCTTGGTATTCTCTGTCTCCCTCCTCTGCTCATGTGCACTCTCTCTCTCTCAAAAAAAAATAATTTTTTTAAAAAATGTAACATAAAAAAGGTGCAATTTATAATTGCAGTAAAAACATAAGGTATCTGGGAATACACCTAACAAAAGGCATGCAAGATTTGTATAGAAAAAATATAAAACTTGATAGAAAGTCATTAGAGTCTTAAATGAAAAGATGTACCATGCTTATGGACAGCAACTGTAATATTGTAAAGATGTATATCCTATCAAACTGACCTATAGATTTAAGATTCCAGCAGGATTTTTCATGGAATGGGCAAGCTAATTATAAAATGCGCATGAAAAAGCAAAGGGCTAAGAGAAACTAAGACTCTTAAAGAATTGAGTGTAGGGGTGCCTGGGTGGCTCAGTCGGTTGAGTGTCCCACTTCGGCTCAGGTCATGATCTTGTGGTTTGTGGGTTTGTGCCCCGCATTGGGCTCTATGCTGACAGCACAGAGCCTGGAGCCTGCTTCGATTTCTGTGTCTCCCTCTCTCTCTGCTCCTCCCCAGCATGGGGAGCATGTCTCTCTCTCTCTCTCTCTCCTTCAAAAATAAATTTAAAAACATTAAAAAAAAAAAAAAAGAATTGAGTGTGACAGGAGTACCTATGTGACTCAGTTGGTTAAGTGTCTGACTCTTGATTTCAGCTCAGGTCATGATCTCACAGCTTTGAGATCAAGCCCCCCATTGGGCTCTGAGCTGACAGCATGAACCTGCTTGGGATTCTCTCTCTCCCTCTCTCTTGCCCCACCCCTATCATGCATGTGCTCTCTCTTTCTCTCTCTCTCTCAAAATAAATAAACTTTAAAAACAAAAACAAAAAAAAGAAGTGAGTATAACAACTTGTACCAAGTATAAAGGCTTTCTATAAAGCTACAATAATTAAAAGTTTAATCTTGGCAGATTATTAAAAAAGCAGACAAATGGAGAGTGACCGAATGGAACAGAAAATAGGCCCAAACATACAGAGGCACTTGATATTTAATAGAGGTGAGATCGTAGATCACTGGTGGTGAGACAGGCTATGAAGGATCAGGGAGAAGGGAATTGGGAGGAACTGTTGATAGGTATAAAGTTTCTTTTGGGGGTGGGAGATGATATGAATAATCTCAAATTAGAAGATGGTCATGGTCACACAACTTTGTAAATATACTGAAAGCTGTTGAACTATTTACTTTAAAAAGTGAAATTTATGGCATGTAAATTGTATACCAGTAATTCTATTTTAAAAAATAGTACTGTTTAGTAACACAAAACAATGGGGATGAATCTTTAAAAACATTAATTTGAATGAAAAAGAGTTCCAAAAGATTATAGATAGTATGATATCATTTTTACATAACTCGAAAATGAGCAAAATGAAATAATATATTACTTGTGGATATATAGATATGTGATAAAAATATTTGGAATATGGCAAAGGAAGGATCAGCATACACGGGAGTTATTCCCTCAGGGGAAAGTCAGGGAAATAGAACAAGGGAGGAACCCATGGTAGAGGCAATGGTATTGGTGATCCTTTTAGTTCTTGAGTTGAGTGAGTAAAGTTTTCATTTCAATTATGTATATTTTACATATTTTATATTTGATTTTTTGAGAGTTTCAACTATAATATTTACAAGGTAATAAAAGAATAATGCCTTTTAAATTATAATACTATGGGTATACCAGTGAAAAGCAAATCACTTATAAAGCAGGAAGTCAGATTGACCCTAGACTTTCCCATATCACGCTCAAAACCAGGGATAGTGCAGCAATGTCTATAAAGTTCTGAAGAAAAGAATGCATGACTTGAAAAATTTAAACCCAATTAAATTATCCCACTAGGATAAATACAACAGATAGATCATAACCATGAAAGGATGTAAAGAAATCAAAATCGACAAACTTTTCTTGGAATAAAAAATAAGATAACTGGACCCCTGGGTGGCTCGGCTGGTTGACCATACAACTCTTGATTTTGGCTCAAGTCACAATCCCAGGGCCGTGGAATCGAGCTCTGCATCAGGCTCCTTGCTGAGCATAGAGCCTGCCTAAGATCCTCTTTCTCCCTCTAGCCTTCTCCCCAACTCGCACACACCCTCTCAATCTCTCTCTAAAAAAAAAAAAAAAATTAAAAACTAAAATTAAAAAATTAAGTTAGTTAAAAACTACCATGTGACAAAATCTAAGCAACCAAGTAAATGAATCAAAGTAAAGGGTGCAGAAATGAAGAAGCCATGACATGAAAAGGTCTGGTATTGAGTACTAAATCATCTATTTTAAATGATGAAAATAAATAATAAATTAGAAATAGACACTTCTCTAAAAAAGACATCCAGATGGCCAACAGGCACATGAAAAGATGCTCAATGTCACTCCTCATCAGGGAAATACAAATCAAAACTACACTCAGATACCACCTCACACCAGTCAGAGTGGCTAAAATGAACAAATCAGGAGACTGTAGATGCTGGAGAGGATGTGGAGAAACGGGAACCCTCTTGCACTATTGGTGGGAATGCAAATTGGTGCAGCCACTCTGGAAAACAGTGTGGAGGTTCCTCAGAAAATTAAAAATAGACCTACCCTATGACCCAGCAATAGCACTGCTAGGAATTTACCCAAGGGCTACAGGAGTACTGATGCATAGGGGCACTTACACCCCAATGTTTATAGCAGCACTCTCAACAATAGCCAAATTATGGAAAGAGCCTAAATGTCCACCAACTGATGAATGGATAAAGAAATTGTGGTTTATATACACAATGGAGTACTACGTGGCAATGAGAAAGAATGAAATATGGCCCTTTGTAGCAATGTGTATGGAACTGGAGAGTGTGATGCTAAGTGAAATAAGCCATACAGAGAAAGACAGATACCATATGGTTTCACTGTTATGTGGATCCTGAGAAACTTAACAGAAACCCATGGGGGAGGGGAAGGAAAAAAAAAAAAAAGAGGTTAAAGTGGGAGAGAGCTAAAGCATAAGAGACTCTTAAAAACTGAGAACAAACTGAGGGTTGATGGGGGGTGGGAGGGTGACGGGTATTGAGGAGGGCACCTGTTGGGATGAGCACTGGGTGTTGTATGGAAACCAATTTGACAATAAATTTCATATCTCATGAATAGTGAGATCATGACCTGAGCCAAAGTCAGACTCTTAACCGACTGAGCCACCCAGGCGCCCTGAAACATAAATTTTTTCAATATATTGACTCTACCTCAATCTTTGTCACTGAGGGAACTATTGACATTTGGGGTGGACATGTCTTTGATATCAGGACTTCCCTCTGCATTATAAGATGTTTGGCATCTCTGGAGCCCAGCCTCCAGAATGCCAGGATCACCTCAGCTATTATGACCTTGAGAAACAGTTCATGCATTTCAAATGCAACGTAAGCAATTGGCACTGCCTTGGGTTAAGAAGCACTGTTCTAACCTCTTAAAGTCTTTCATAGCATTTGTTTTCAGTAGGCTCCGTGCCCAGCTTGGAGTCCAACACAAGGCTTGAACTCCCAACCCTGAGATCAAGAATGGAAGGTTTAACTGACGGAGGCACCCACGCACTCCCTTTTTAGTTTTTTCCCCTAAATTTAGAGCTATGCCACAGAATTAAAATCTCTTGATTTAAAATCACAAAAGGGATTTTTTACCTAATATTCATTCAATTTCATATTGGTTTCCCTTTCTTCTAGTAAATTAGAGTAAAAATAAATACAGAATAAGCCTTTGTATCCAACACAACCATTTAGAAGTTAACAAAAAATACTTGTTAAAACAAGGAATCTGAAAAAATACACATACTTACTTTGCATATTTTATTTTTGTTGCTGTGATAAAATACAGATAACAAAATTTATCATTGTAGCCATTTTTAAGTGTACAGTCCTATGACTGCGACATTAATATATTCACATTGTTGTACAGTTATCACTACTTTCCGTCTCTAGAACTTTTTCATCTTCCCTAACTGCATATTTAAACATAAACCACATATACAATCATTTGCCAATCTTTTGATTTGGGGCCAAGATCTTTCCTTTGAAAGTGGTCCTCTGATTGGAATTACCCTTGGCCATCTTTTCTGTATGAATTACACCAATAATGCACTCGCCAGGATTTCCGGTTTCAATTTTCTTTAAAATGAAACGAGCTGAAAGATACTTCGGAAGGAATCTGAGTGCAGAATCCTCCTCTATTCCCCTTGACCTCCCAATATTTTACCATTGTGATGCTCACACCTAACCAGAAAGCAAATTTTGCATTACTTTACATTTTCACAAATTTCCTAACACACTCCACCTAGTCTTTATGGAAATAACAATTCATTCTTTTTGCATCAGTATTGTATCAGTTTTCAAAAAAAAATTAAGTTATATGATTTTAAAAGTTACAATTCAAACAGAAACTTGTGGAAAGTATTCAACTGAACTGATGGGGACAGAAGTAAATATAAGGACACCTAGAAAGCTGTCTGCTTACTGTGAGCACTTTAAATGAAGGATGTCACTTATAAAATGATCTAGCAAGTTGGATATTGTATTAAATTTGAAATACTATGTATACTTGTGATGGTTAATTTTGTGTGTCAATTTGATTGGGCCACAGGATGCCTGGATGTTTGGTCGTGTGTTCTTCTGGGTATGTCCCTTGAGGGTATTTCTCGGTGAAATTAACATTTGAATGGGTAGACTGATAAAAACAGATTGCTCTCCCTGATGTGGGTGGGCCTCATCCAATCAATTGAAGACAGAAATAGAACAAAGAGGCTGAGAAAAGGGGATCTCCTGTTGCTGGCTGCTTTGAGCTGGGACATCGGTTTTTTTCCACTCTTTAAACCTGAACAGAAAGATCAACTCTTTTTGGGTTTTCCAGCCTGCCAGCTTTCAGGGTGAAACTATACATCGTCACCCTTGGGGCTTAGCTTGCTGACTGTAGATCTTGGGAATTCTCAGCATCCATGACCACGTGAGCTAATTCCTTATAATAAGCCTCTTTATCTTTCTATATATATGTTTTTATGTATATAATATACACATACATATTATATATATATACACACACACACATATTATATATATATATACACACATATCCTATTGGTTCTACCACTCTGGAGAATCCTAATACCCGACAACCAAATGCAGTGTGGATCTTGGAACAGAAAGAGCACATTAGTGGAAAAACTGGTGAAATACACATAACGTCTTGGATTTAGTTAATAGTAACATACTAATGTTGGTTTCTTAGCTGTGCTAAATGTACCATGATAATATAAGATTGAGCAGAAGAAGCTGGGTAAGGGGTTTTTGAGAATACTGTGTACTGTCTTTGCAGTGTTTCTGTAAATCTAAAATTATTCCAAAATAAAAACTCTGTTTTCAAAAATAGCATGTACTATATTAGCCCCCTTCCTGAAACTATTTCTAATTACCTACTCTCTATTTGTTTTGTTCACCAAATCTTAATAATCTGTACTTCAGGAAATTATTTGCTTCTTTCTTTGTACCTTTCTGTAATGCTTGAAATTTTTTAAAACAATACATATTATTTGACTGGACATACATATTATTTGACTAAAATGATAAAGTCATTCTTTAAAACATTTTAGTCTGTTTGGCAAGGTGACTTCTAGAAATCATCCAAATTCTGAAAGCACTGTTATGTTTGATTTAGTGTTAGTTTTTAATAACATGGTTTCATCTTTAACACTCTCCTGGTGGACGCAAAGATAATTTTAAGATGAGGCTCCAGAATTAATACAATGTCACAGAACTAGACATAATTAGGTGATGTTAGTATAAGACTATGTTGTTTCTGACCTATACATAGATTATTGGCTTATGTCTCTGAGTTACTTTCGCTTTTTGCCAACTGTAAGCCTCATAAGGGAAGGGAAGGCTTTTGGTTACAGTTCTGTGGTTTTGTTCAACAAGGCAGTGACGGAATACAGAACTCAGGGGTCCATATCTCCAAATCAAAGTAATTGGAGGGATTAAAAGCACATTCCTAAATGTTCTAGTACCAATTAAACTGTTTCATGCTCACTCTCTGTATCCCCTTATTTACCCTTTTGCTTTCCTGTCGTCCAGCCTCTCCCTTTTGATTTTGACTATTAGGTACTCATTGTAGATTCTCAAGGGAGCCATTTCTTTTTCTTTTTTCACTTCAAAACTATGAATTCTTTGTAGACAGAGAGAGCATCTTCATTTCCATGTCCCCATCACCTAAGCACAGTGTTTACCTGTCAATCATGGTGAGGGCTATTGAGTGAATGACTTTGAGACAGGAGGTAGTGGTGATGTGTATGAGCTTAGCCACCACTGCAAATGGAACCTCTGAGGTTTTCTAGTTCTACCTACTCACCAAAATTCTATGTCTTTCTCCTTCCCTGTGGTTTTCCTTTTTCAGCTCCCTTCTTCTTGTAATATAGCTAGAGACGTAGTGCCTTTACTCTGCACCTTCTGCATGTGCAAACTCTAGGGTCATCTGCTCTTTGTATGAGGCCAGGTCTTCCATTTAATTTGTTTATACAAAGTATTAATGCACACAGTGATTCTCAAACTTCATCAGGCATCAGAATCACTTGGAGGGCTTATTAAAACAGACTGTGGGGCTGCACGCCAAGAGGTTCTCATTCAGTAAATCTGGGGTAGGAATTGGAGGATTTGCATTTCTAGGTTCCTAGGTGATTCTAATGCTGGTAGTCCAGAAACCCTATTTTGAGAATCATTGGTCTATACACAACAGAAGTACCAGCCAGTTGTCTACTCCCCTCTGCCAGGGGGAAGAAAAAGAGCCAGAGGCATTCATTGTCTAGAACTTCAGCATGATATAAAAATAACAGAAAGAATATGCATGTTTTGTTTTAAAACCAAGGTATAAAGGGCTTTTTCTCTCTTATAATCGTAATTCTTTAATTCAAATCATTCCATTGACTATATAAGTAAAGTTAAAACTGCTAACATAGAGAGAAGACTATTGATATTTCTATCAGAGTATATAAAAAGGTTAATTATGGTGTGCACATCTTAAAGATCTCCTTGCCGTGTGAGCCATCTCCAGAAATACTTGCCATAGAACTGAAATAGAAATGATTATATGAGTAAATTATCACCCACACTCCTTGCATGCATCATTTCATACCGCAAGCCTTTTCTCTTTTCAAGGAATAATGGTTTTACATTTTACTTTGTGATGGCACTCTAATTGCTAAATATAATAGGGGCATTATGCTACAAAGTTAAAAGATTCCAAGTGAAAAGATAAGTCAAATATAGTAATCTCATCCAGCCAATGATTCTTTAAAGTGTGCTCCTCTTTTTCTCCAGCTATCTCCCAACTCTGAACTCTCACACAATGATTGAAACTGAATACATGGCAGAAAAAAAAAAAAATTAAAAGGGATCCTAGAATTCATCTAGCCCAGGCGCCTGCCACTATGACCCACTGGCCAAGTCTGACCCACTGACTGTTTTTGTAAATAAAAAATTTATTAGAGAACAGGCATGGCTGTTTTTTCTACACACTTTAATATGGCTCCTTTCACACTACAATCACAGAGTTAAATAGTTGCAACACAGACCACGTGGTTCAAAACCAAAAATATTTGCTTTCTCACCCTTTACCAAAAACATTTGCTGACTCCTGCTGTAGTCCAACCTACTCATTTGGCAGGTGAAAACATTTATCCTGCTTATCCTAGCTCAAGATTACACTGCTCAAACAGAAACAGTATTGGAAAATGCCAGGCATGGCCCTCAGCAGCTCCTATAAGAGCTATGGTTCCCTCAAGAGTCAAAGCTGTCCTTCATGATGAGTAGAGAAGGGGATATCGGGGTAAGCTTGCATCTCATTACAATTTTCAAAGAGCCCTCCATATGACAAACCCAGAAAGAACAGTGTGACATAAGTGTGCTTTGATGTTAGTCCAAAATGTATAAATGGCATGAATTTTTTCACCCATGTACAAAACACATTAGCAGCTAACATTTAGGGCCTGTTTCTAATAATGAAACGTCCTTTTTCATTGATGAGAGCATCATTAGGATCGTCTTGCCTTTCAGAAAATATACTAACATTCTATCATGTAATATTCTCCACAGTGTCCACAACTTTCAGGAGAATGTGCCTGATAGTGTGAATTCTTATTTTCTCAATTAGGTTCACCAAGTCAGCAAAAGCACATGGGTCAGTGTGTGTGTGTGTGTGTGTGTGTGTGTGTGTGTGTGTGCGCGCGCGTGCGCTCACACGTTCCCCTAGCTATTTTTACATAATTTATACATCTCTAAAATAATGTAATAATACTTAGTGACAGCGCTCTCCAATTTGTGTTAAGGAAAATATGCCTATTCTGTAAATAAATCCAAATTCTATGGGTTTTGATAGCTGCACAGAGTTGTACGATGTTTTGAAGTGTTTTCAGCAAAAGGATGATTATTTTGTTCATTCATCAGTGCTTCATTAGGTATCTCCTCTGTGCCAGTAACCCAGGGTGCTGAGACTGATACACAGAATAGAGCACCTGACTGATGGGGGAGGTCATCTTCTAGAGACAAGTAGTACAATAGGTCTGTAAGCTGTATATGGAGAGACCACTGCATGAGACATTTGAGCAGAGCCCTGAAAGATAAGTGGGAGCTTGCCATGAAGACATGCACATTCCAGGGAAATGAAAACTCAATTTTAGTGTTGTTACCTCCTTGGGAGACTTTGACTCCTTAGTCTTATTTAAGTATCCCTCTTCTGTGTTCCTATAGCATACATCTATTGTAGAACTGTCCTCTCTGCCTGGTCTTCATTAAGTATTCAGTAAATGAATGAATGATGACTGAAAGAATGGATGACTGAGTTAATGAACATACAAAAGTCACGGAAGTGTAACCCAGTCTGGGCTGTTCAGGGAATTGCTTATGTGGCTACAAGATAGAACCCAGAGAAGTGGGGACAAGCCTACTGTAAAAAGGATGGAGAGATAGGTCAGGGTAAAATAACAGAGGACATTGTATACCCTACAATGTGGACCCTATGTACCCTAGGAATGTGGACTCTATAATTTTAGCAACTTCTTGTTGGCACATACTACATACCAATCCTGTGTTAGGTTCTAGAGGTATGAGATATGGCCCCTGCCTTTGTGGAGATTACTAGTTCACTAACACAGTATTAGTCATGGATACCCATGGGCTCTAGATGCAGACTACCTAGGTTCCAGTTTTAATTTACCCTTCACTAACTATGTGGCTTCAATTTCTCAGCACTTCAGTTTCCTTTTCTGTAAAACTAGAGTAATAATAGAACCTACTTCAAGATTGTTGTGATGGTTAAAATGACATTATACACACACACACACACACACACACACACACACACACACACACATATATATAACTTTCTGCCACACAGAAGTTACTCAGTAAATATCAGGCACTCTTATTGGGAAAACAGCCATTGAACAAAAAATTTAAAGTGTGTTGGAAAGCTACAGAAGGTGAGGCCCAGAATGCAATGAGAATGTAATGGTGGTGGATGGGATGGGGCACAGGGGAAGCTGACATGATCTGGAGATTCAAGGAGGGCCTGTCTAGGGAAAGAGTGGATGGAAAGATGTCCCAGGGTGAGGAGGTCCTTGTGAAAAGGGAAGGGACCATTGAGAGAGTGAAGAAAGAATGCCAGTCTGGCTACAGCTTATGGATTGGAACGAGTGAGGAGAGAAGAGTTTCTGGGATTGGTGCTGGAGAGGCAGGCAGAGGCCAGTTTATGGAGGGTCTTAGTCATGGTAAGATCTGGGGCTCTGTCCTAAGTTAGTGGGAGACACTGAAAGAATTAAGCATGGGAGTGACAAAACCAGAAATGTTTTTAAAAGGTGGAGAGAAGTGGACAGATATTCAAGAGAATATAGCAATTGAATTAATTGCTTATTGACTGGATATAATATGTGAGAGCAACAAAGGTATAAGAGGTCTCCTAGATTTCTGGATGGATAGTTTATCATTTACTCAGGAACAGGAGATGAAGAAAGGACTTTCAAGGTCAAAGATGAGAGCAGTTGCATGGATGGTGATGGAACTCAGAGGGATATAGGGGAGCACAGGAACCTGGGCGTGGATGAGATTGCAAGGAAAGTAGACTAAGTAAAAAGACAATCAAGGTGGAATTTTGGAGAAAAATCCAGAGGAGCCTGAACATAAGTGGCCAAAGAGGCTGGTTAAAAACTAGGAGATGCTGACATCATAGAAACTGAGAGAAGAAAAAGGAAGAAAAAAATGGCAGATATGGTTAACACTATCAAATGTGGTTTCAGTTTTTTAATAAGGACTGAAAGTGGTTAACTGGATTTGGCAATTAGGATATCTCTGAAAAGGACCATCTAAAACTCTACTAAACTCTGAATATGCTATTTTGTAGATCTTACCCCATATTATAGTAAACATTAAAATGTACTAAGTTATACATTAAATGTATATATAGGGGCGCCTGGGTGGCTCAGCTGGTTAAAGCATCTGACTTCAGCTCAGGTCATGATCTCACAATTCTTGAGTTCAAGCCCCACATTGGGCTCTCTACAGTCAGCACACAGAGCCTGCTTCAGATCTCCTGTCCCCTTCTCTTTCTCTGTCTCTCTCTCTCAAAAAAAAATTTTTTAATGTATATGCAAATTTAGGTATACAATGTTTTTCCTTATGAAATCATCACTAATTAAAATTTTCTAGTTTTCCTTTTGTATTTGAGCCAGTTTTTCCTGTAGATCTCACTTTGTAGATTCTTGAAAATCACAAGGACCTAGGCCCCTATCAATGATGACCACAATCAGAGTAAGCTATGGTGGGTTATGGAATGAGTGATGAAGCAAATATCATAAGTATGGACTTCTCTTTCACAAGAATAACTGGGAAAAAAAGAAAGAGAGAGAAGCAAAGAAGAGCATAAAGTCCAGGGAAGCTCTAATTTATTTAAGATTAGAGCTTTTCACACAGTTGAGAAGAAAAAAAAGCAACCAGACAATTATTTTCTAGAAAAGGGTTAATGATGAAAGAGATAGTAGGAATATTTGGTTAAAACACTACTTTAAGAGATAGCAGATAGGAAGCAATCTAGAAGTAGGATTCACCGTCTTAAAAAGCCCTCTTTCTCTGAGTCCAGATGGAAGGAGAGCAGGACAAGTGGGTGGACAGATAGATGTTCACATTCTATAGCTATTGTTAATAATGAAATGTATGAATCAAGACTATCAAGTAACTCCAATACCACCATGCAGTGTTGTTCTTCTAAAGATCAGCAAATATAGGAGTGGCATGGGAAGCTTATGGCAGTTAACAACTCTGTGTTTCATAAATAATCCCAAAGTACTGTGATGTAGAGTGCTGTGTAGATGTCTGTTGGGGTTTAGCTCTTATTCTTTTATGAGCCAAGAAGAGGCAAGTACAGTCTAGGAGTAAAATGCCCACCTGTGTCAAGCAAATTGACTTGTCAAAGGCACCATCTGATAGATTAGTTGATTTACATAGAGAAAGCAGGAGGTATATGGAAAATGCATTAACCCTTTGGGGCCACTGGGGCAACATTAGTATATCATTGCTACAGTCCTAAATGGTTCCCCTAATGGTCCCAAAGAGTAAATGCATCCCCCAAAGAGTCTCAGATGGTCCCAGGTGGTCATTCGTCCTCTGAGACTGGAGTGATTACAAATGCTTTTCAAGAGCTGTGTTAGTGGCCCGATTCCCAGGTAAGGAAACAGAATGTTCTTCCAGGTTACTTGACCAGTTACTGACAGAGCTTAGATTAGATATTAGCTAGCTAAAGTGGCTAGCTAATAATTAGCACTGCTGCTCTGATACCAGTAGGTATTCCAGTCACCATCAACATAGTAAATATTTGTCATTCAAAATATAATTGTTCACAGTGAAATACTGTGCATTTATTTCTATGGGGTAGGGAAGTGGTTCCAATAAGATGGGACTGAATGATCTTTGGAAAAATGTTTCTTTTGGTTGTGGCTTTTTGTTGTCAGATGGTTGTAGGTTGTAAAACTCAAGCTAATAAAAGAAGTGGAAGTTTTTCATAATTAATATTGGGAGTTGCCACCCAAGTTTTGTGAGTTTATCAGGCACACGCATCAAATAAATTATATTATTTTTGGAGGTGTTGCTCAAAGAGTCACCAGTGTTTCAGAGCTGACAGAACCTTTGAAATCCTCAACTCAAGGGTGCTTATTTTATAAATGAAAAAACTGACCCTAGAGTAGCCCAGCTAGACTTTTGCCTTAAGCTTATGAAGTGAGAATGCCCAGTTACCTGAAGGCAACAGAGAAAGAAAGCCACAGGACTTCAAGTCTAGATGCCACTTCCAGAGTGGTGGTGAAGATAGCATTGCATATGGTCATTATTAGAACCTGGGTTTATTATAAAAAAGGCCACCAATTCTTCACAACACATACATTTAGTTACCAGGCCTTCTCCACCTTTAAAAGAAATGATGATGTAGAAAATTAAAAAGAAAGTTTACAGAAGATAAGCATATAAAATTTGAGTCAACAAAGTTCCATTCCAGGGCTTATCTAACTCTGTACCTCAAAAGCTTACTTGCATGGCCAAGGGCTTCTAGAAATTTCATGACCAGATGTCCAAGTGTGAATCTTCTAAAAAGAGAAAAATAAAAGCTGCAATAATAAATTATGCTCTGTGAGCACAATTAAATTTTTATTATTTTTGATGATGTTTCCTAGTGTTATTATGAGTGTGCTATTATAAAGCTTACTTAGAATAGCAGTGGTCTGTATAATCTTTTGTCAGTAGACCAAGAATAAAGGCAGCTCAGGGTTCTGGGATTACACAGAATAAGACATTAGTTTTTTGTGGGGGTTTTTTTGGTTTGTATTTGGTGGTTAGTTTAGGGCCTAAGACCCAAAGTAGCCCATTTTAATCAAGAGTAGAACTTCCTTGTTGATGTCCTGGCTGAGTTCAGCGAGATTTACAAACACAGAAAAAGCAGACTTGAATACAGGGAGAAGGGTGGCTTGAAAAGGAAATTCAGCTTCCTTGCTTAAATAAGAGATACATATGACTAGTAATCAAAGTAAATATAAGGATCAAATAATTATAATTGTATTAATCTCTTTGGGGATTTGGGACCTTTCTACTATCTATAAATTAAGAATCACTGTTAGTGAATTTATTAATTAATAATAATCTCTTATAATACATATCATCTTACACATTATAAACTGCTTTCACCTATTATGATTTTGTTTGATGTTCACAACAAATGTGACATGAGCAGGGTAAATGTTATTCTCCTCATTTAACAGAAGAGTAAGTTAAATCTGCAAAGGGTTCAAAGCTGCTTCCATATACAACACTGCCTCTATAGGTGCGATTAGCAATCTCTTCGTGATGAATAATAAATTCTTTACTCTTGTAAGGGCTGAACCTTCAAGCAAGACTGTCTTTAATATAATTGTTGACTGAAGATGTGCCCATCCTTCCCTGGAAACATACAAATTGTGCCACAAACATGTCTTCATGAAATTCAAGCAGGCTATTTCTTTCTAGCAATAAAGACTGAAATAAAGAGAGTGTAGATTAAACATGTTTTCAGTTGATGGTAGAAATGTAAAGAGGATCCTAATCAATGAATTTATTAATAACTCTCCCCACTTTGCTGGATGCCCAGTTATCAAAGCCCATGAGTTTTGGACTTTGGCCATAGCATTGACCTATTTCTCCAAAAGTCATTTTAATTCATACCCGAGTTAAGATTACCAAAGTTGCACAGTGCACTTTCGCCAGCCTGGTGGAGGTTATGAATGCCTCCAGACTGATGCTGCCTACAATATTCTTTGCATGCCAGCTGTTGTGCTCCTCTGATCCCCCAATTTGCATATGGTACATTACTCAACAAGAGAGTTTTTCTTTCTGTTTCACCAAATGCAGGTGTGCGGTCATTCTGTGAGAGCTCTCATACTCAGTCATGTAAATTACCCCCGAGGTCCAGGGTCTGAAAAAATCAGTTTTTATAAAAACAATGAAAAAAACATATTTGTACTTATTCTTTTTCTGTCCTCTGAAAGTCTTCTTCCTGTTCACAGCAACCTCATACATGGAACCAGTCATTGTAGGAAGGGTGGTTTTTTTTTTTTTTTTTGGTTTTTTTGTTTGTTTGTTTGTTTTAGCTGGTGTAGGTTTGTAGAAAATTTTCCTTCCCAAACCATACATAACTAATGAAATATATTTGTTCGCTTTGCTTTCTGAAAAACCCACCAAATTTCTTTTCTTATGTTTACTTCTAAAATCTTCCCAGATACTTAAGAATTCTTGGACTCTATATCTTTCCAAGTATTACTGTTTTCTTCTGCAGCCATTTCCTATAAAATATACTTTTCTCACACCAAGAACTCCAAACTGAAGTACTCAGGTGAAAAAAAATCTGTCTTCTTCCTCAATTACATTCATGTGCACAGATGCTAACTGGAGTAAAATAAAGGGACTATGAACCTTTAACCATTATAGAAAACCTGTAGTCTTAATTCAGTATTACTATAATCAGAAGCTCTAAGGATATATAAAAAACAAATATTTATCCTATGTGCAAATCAGACCCACTAATGCTATTTTATCTTGTTCTTTTAAAATGTTAAAAATTATATCCCATATAATATGTGATTTGCATGCAAAGAATTTCATTAGTAACTCAGATTTCATTCACTATCAAATATGATTTTTAACTTACTGTTTCTCAATAAATATAAATTAAACTTTTTTTTAGCATAAATTATTGCTCGGCTCCAAATTTTCAAAATCATTACATAAAAAATACAGAGAAGGAACACAAACGTTTTCCCCAAATAACTCTTTTAGTTCTTAAGCTTTGTTCAAAGTTTGGGCCATTCTATGTATGAAAGACCAAAAACAAACAAAAAATCCAAAAAAAAAAAAAAAAACTTTGTCTGCTTTTCATTTAAGCAGTTTCCCAATTTTCAAATTTTATAATTATAATTATAATCACTGAACTTTTTTTTTTTTTTTTTTTTTTGGGACAGAGAGAGAGACAGAGCATGAACGGGGGAGGGGCAGAGAAATAATCACTGAACTTTTAAATGTTTACATTTTATAAAAAGAAATAAAGAGTAGAAATAAGTAGGTATCCTTTACACTCCAAGTAAGTCTTAGTAGAGCCTTAAATTGCTTTGAATAATTAAATTAGAAGGAAATGCATCCTTTTATATCATATAGTATTCTGTTGGCTAAACTTAAGAGTACCAGCCTCTTGCTGCCCAGTTCAACTAACTGGATGCATCTCTTCTTTGTATGTTACAGAAGGAGACCTGTCTAGTAGAGTGAAGAAAGAACCCTGAAACAAGTGAACCCATATACCAAGTTGAGGGTCAGACAGACTTGAGAGGATTCTAGTCCTATAGAGCTTTCAGAAGAAAAAAAAAGAAAGAAAAATATATATATATATTTGTGTCATAAACGTGGGCAGTTTGTTAAATTTCTTCATCTTAAATATGCCTTCTGGTCAACTTTCTTTACTTTCCATTGATCAGGCCATTGGGAAAAATAAAAGGGGTTTTGCAAAATATTTGTCCTTACGGAAGACTGCATTCTGGGTATGGCTATATGTAACTCCCATACCCTCTCCTAAGAGCCTACCAAGTCATCTTCCCTCACTCATCCTTGCTTGGAGTTCAAGTCCCATGCTCCTTTTATGGAGCTGCTTTCTTATCCACTCTAGATTGTGCCAACTTGCTTTCTTCAGCACACTGTTGGTGCTAAATAAATAGTGTGATTTGTAGTAATAATGGTGATGATAATGAATCTTAAAACACCTAACTAATCCCAGTGAACTCTCTGTGATGTTAAGGCTGTGGAACACATGGTTGACTAACAGTGATAATGACTGAAAATGAGGTGATAAATTACTATGCAGATTGCTGATGGCCTATAATTGTCTCAAAAGGAGGACATTTCATAACAGACCAATCCCATTTAAGTAAACATAGGTGTAGTGTTATAGACATATACAACTGCATCTGTACAATTTTTGCAATAACCTTCTCCATAAAATACAGGGACACCAAACAGCTTGGACAAACACTCCTGAGGTCAAGGGACATAGGAGGTAAGAATTAAGACTGTGTTTGCTCTTTCTTGAATGTTGTATTGTTCCTGGATCTGTAAGCATAACTTTAGAGACTCCACCAATATAAACACAAAACTACCTAGTTATGAGCCTATGTTTACACAGTCCAGATCAAAAGGATAGACACTCAGGTTCATTTGCATTTGCTGCCAAAAATTTCCTGATTCTTCTTTTGAATAGTAGCAGTAATTCATATTTTGATGCCATTTAGCCTCACGATTAATTTATGTATACAAATCTTATAAAAGGGCTCATATTCTTTACTATGTTGCCAGTACTTTCTTTTCTTTCAAGGAGCATTGTTCTTTTCTAAGGAACTGATTATGTGGCAGATCGTAGGATCACTGCAGACAGCATAGATGAAAAGCCTGTTATTCCAAAGGATTAAATTACAATTCTTAGCGAACCATTGCCAAGCTATTTTTTTTTTCCCCAAACCCAGGGAGGATTGGAAATAGGAAATGTTATGCCTTGAAAACGAGTGGGAGCAGTTGAGTGGATGAGGGAGAATAACCATCCTAGTAAGTGTTATTAAATTCTCTTCAAGTAAAATCATGAAACAAATAAAAGATGATAAAATCTTTAAAATGTCCAAATGATCAAGAAAAATAAACAACCAAGTTTCTAAGAAGTAATAATTATCATGGGGATGGATATTTATTGAATTATAAAGAGGAAGCAAAAGAATCCAATAGATGTAGCATTTACATGCGAATACATGAAAACAATTAAGATCCCAACTTTGAGTATTTTGGGGGGTGCAAGGAATATGAGGGCAGAGGATCTAAGATTTGCAAATCCTTCATAGTTTGCATATGAGTTCTCTAGGGAAGGATTATAAAATATAGTGGGGAAACAAAATGAAAGGGAGTCTCCAGTGAAGGTACTTGGAACAGGATAAGCAAACATTTTCCCCCAAAATCTGACTAAACCCAGGAGGAGAAATCAGTTCTATTTGTGATTCTAAACACCAGGGAGGTATCATATAGCCTGGGAGGGGATGGGGTAAATAAATTCGGGGAAGAAAATATCATAAAGAAGAATTGTTTTGAAATTCAATTCTGAAACATATGTTAATGCATTTGGAGGAAGATAAAGGATCTAGGTGCCCAATGGTATGGAGAGACTGAAGTGAGGAGAAAAGAAACTGATAATTAGCTGTGTGCTGTCATTGCAACAGGGAATCTACAGGATGCCATTGTAGTTTCAGCTAATGTATCACCTTAAGAATCAGGAAGAAACTCCACATGAAATGCTATAATAAAAAGTTAAAAAATATGCACTGAGGGTTTCCCACATTTCAGACACATATCAAGTAGGTGCTTGGGACCAAAAAAAAATGGATAAGATACAATCTCTGCTCATTAAGAGTTCACAGTATTTTGGAGAAAAGGGAGACACACATATGATTCAACAACAACAACAATAACAACAACAGGAACAAATACCACAATGATATGTAATAGTACAAAGGAAACTAAAGAGCTAGCTGCCTGGAGAAATCCAGATATGCTTTGGAAAGGGACTCACGTTTGGATCAGATCTTGAAGGATGAGTAAGAAATCTCCAGTAGAAAAAAACAAAACAGATGGAGAGAAAAAGGCCCATGCAGTGTGACAGGCTGGGGTGCATGAGTTGCAGGAACCAGAAGAGGAGGTTGGAGGATGGTGGGGCCAGACTTTGAGCTGAGGGGTTTTGGCCTTAACCAGGTGAATGAAAGAGAGCATTGCCAGCTTTAAAACAGAAGAATGACCTAAACAAATATGTGTCTCAGGGTAGAAGATCTGACTGAATAAGGTCAGGCTCAAGTCTGCAAGAAGCAGTAAGGAGACCACCACAATGGTGACAGAGAGTGGATCCCATAGATATTTTGGAGATGGTATGAACAGACCTTCATAAGCTATTAAATGTTAAGGATAAAGGAGAGGGAAAAGTTGAGGGAACCACAGCTCCTAAGATGGTGATGCCATTAATTGAGAGAATATTACAAGCGGAATACACCATTTATGCCAAAGCAACAGGGTGAAAGGGGGATGGGGGGGAGGGGACAGGGAAGGTTGGCAAACCTATTGTTAAAATCCTAGTATATATAATGGAGGAGACCGCAATTCAGAGAATCAGCCAGAAAAATATCCTCACTCTGCCCCACCCTACTGTGTCTTGAGAAGATTCAAGGGGACAGAAGACATTCACTGGAATTTTACTTAATTTTTAACTATTACCAAACTATATTTTCTAAAACAAGCACAAACATGTCACATACTAAATGCTATTACAATAGAGACCCACAACATGCTTACTTGCCTCATCAGGTAAACTCTCTTGGTTCAGCCTTCAGAACAAATCAAAGTCCTTCTCATTACTCATAAGTGGAATTGTATCCTGAGATTATAAGGCAGCTTTTTAATAATAATTTTAAAAAACTGTATTTTTACCATATCCAACAATGTACCTCTGTAATCAAGACAATCTCTGATACTATGCAACTAGTATTTATTGCAGAAATAAATTGGCTGTGGAGGCTCATTTAAGATGATAATTGTCATCTAAACTCCTAATTTAACTTTATTTCATTTATTTATCAGTTTATTTATGTTTATTTTTATTTAGAGATGGGGGGAGAGAGAGAGCCCACGGGGGGGGGGGGAGGAGGAGGAGGAGGAGGAGGAAGAGGAGGAAGAGGAGGAAGAGGAAGAAGAGGAGGAGGAAGAGGAGGAAGAGGAGGAGGAAGAGGAGGAAGAAGAGGAGGAGGAAGAGGAGGAGGAAGACGAAGAGGAGGAGAGGGAATCCCAAGCAGGCTCCACGCTGTCAGTGCAGAGCCTGACACAGGGTTCGATCCCACGAACCATGAAATCATGACCTAAGCTGATATCAAGAGACAGAGGCTCAACTGACTGAGCCACCCAGGTGCCCCTAAACCCCTAGTTTTAATTTTTGGTATTCATTAAAACAGCCTTGTTTTTCAATGAATTTAAACCAATGAAATGTTTACTAAAAATATTATTTCATATATTTTATAAATATGTGACTCTTCATAAGATTTCTTTTGAAAAGGGGTTCTAGCTCTAAAAAAGTTTCTTTAAAAACTGAATATGAAGTATATGCTTTAGTGGAGTGTATACTGCATCTATTTCTAATGACTTTTATTTCTGAGATTGTTAAGGAAGTCTTCAATATATTGGACTCATTGAAAATTCTAAGACCATCCTTTCACTGTCAAGACACAATACCCATATTTTTCTCCCTGCTCTGTACTTCTCCCTCAGAGCTTGGTATCTGTGTAACACAAGGACAGGAACAATCCGATTTGCCAGGATAATAATCAACCAAAATGTATCTCCTCTGTTGTTCATTTTGCTTGATTACAGTATCCAAATGCAAGAATGGATGAACTATGTTGAAGTCTGGGTTTTGAAAACACCTGTTTGCTGATGTGGCTACGTATGAATTTTCATATTTAAAACACTAATAGCAGCTTACTCTGTCATTTTTACACTTTGATTGCAAAAGCAGTGGCCTGCACATATCTTGGCAAAATATGTTCAAAGATTATGGTAGGAGCTAAAATTTTCATGGAAGAATAAAAATGTACATTAATACAATTTATACATATTATGTTAGTTTATACAATCTTATATAAGCAACAATCAACTCCTCTGTCATACATAACATTTTAATGTGCTATAAGAACTTCATCAACACCTTCTTGATTGGGTCTTGAGCACTAATCAGGTCCCTCAGTACTACGGGAGGCTTAAATATCTTGCATCTATCATGAAAAGTAAGTAGGATCATAATGACTAATCACATTAGCATAATTTAAAAATGCAGAACATGAATAGCTTTTTTTCCCCCAAAGATTTGTAGTAAAAACTTACAATAAGAGCACAATGATTCATTACGCCATTGGCTTATTTATATTATAACATATTTATGTGCCCAGCAGAATGAAACCATAAAACCACCATTAACGAGTAGAGAAAAGAGGTTTTCAATTGAGTTGCATGAATTCAGGAGGAACATATTAAAACACACACACACACACACACACACACACACACACACACACACACACGTCAAGGAAGAGAAAACTGCTATCCTCTTATGTCCTCTTAGGACATTACAATCTAATCTCACTGTAGATCTTTTTTAGTAATATACATTTTGCACTTCCCACTATGAACCAATTTCTGTCCATGAAGCCAGACAGTTAGTTGCAGGTGAAGTCACTTCACATCACAGACATACAGTACTAAGGGAAAATTTATTCTTAGGGGGAAAAGACAACAACAAAAATAAACCCATCTTTTGGAGAAGCTAGCCCACTTATAAATAGAATATTGCCACCCAAGTGGATATAAATTCACTGACTCCCTCTCAAGACTTCGGGGTGCGTGCTTTTTAAGGACTGAATTGGTCTGCTAACTATGAGCTACTGAGTGCCAGGCACTGAGCACAGTGCTTTGAATACAACTATGAGAAAATGACAACACAGTCTTTGCCTTTGTAGGGCTTACCATCTGCTGGAAATCAAAAAAGGAAACAGACTTTCAAATTATAGTATCACGAGTTCAGTCTCAGAGGAATTAATAGCAGGGCAGCCTGGAGGGTGTAATAACAGTGTTAATACCTGGAAGGAGTTCACCAGGTGAAAGGACACAGGGGTGCGGACAGAAGTATCCAGGCAGAAAGGAGCTGTTTATGAAGAATGTTCAAGGAACTGAGAACAGTTCATTACCAAATATTTATTGAATATTTGTGGATTGAATACAGCTAAACCATGGATTACAAGAGAGAAAGTGGTGAAGGATGAAGCCGAAGGGATTCAGGGTCAGATTTATTCACTTCACAGATATTCAGGGGCAAGAGATCAGTGTATGAGACAGTCATGGCATCTGCCTTCAGGAAGCATATAGTTTAGTGGAAGAAACCGATTAAAAAAGAATGAAATGAAGAATGTCCTATTATGATCAATATAATGAAGCAAACAGAGTATCACGAGAGCATAATGGGAAGAACCAACTTGATGTGGAACTGAAGCACCGTCTCTGAGGAGGTGAGATTTGAAGAATGAGAAGGCGGTCAGATCTGGAGGGGGTTGGGGTGTTATCTAGACAGTTAACCACGTTGAAAGATTTTCAGTGGGAAGGTGATGCAATCAACTTGCATTTTAGACAAATCTTCTGGCTCCTGCACAGAATCTGGAGATGAGTGAGATAAAGGGGTAGGGAGATCGGTCAGGTGGCTTTTCCAGTAATCTGGGTGAGAGATCATTTCCTACTGCTAGAATATCTTAGTAACAGTGGTATTAGGCAGGGATAACATTAAAATATCTAACGATCAGTTTGGCATGAGCATGGGCTCATCAGAATGGGTGATGACCTCAGCAATAAGCAGGGTCTGCAGGCCTATCTCTTTGGGGCCCCAGCTGGATGGGCAGGTGGATGTCAGAGGTGGGGCCAGCCCGACTGCAGGGTGGACCCCGCAGGCCTGCCTCCCTTTACAGCCGGTATGGAAGTATTTCAATATTTTAGCAACAGATTTAGTTGTAGCAGCCTAAGAATTAGGTATAGGGAGGCAGGGAAAGTTTCAGGAGATGGTTAGGAAAGAGAAGGCTTATATTTGGGTAATGCATGAAGTGAGCAGTGAGCAAAAGGGAGGAGTTAGGGATTAGGCTTTGGTTTCTGCTTGGGCAACCAGGTAAACTCATTTATTTTTTCAATTGTATTTATTCAGCACTTTACGTTTAAGACACCTGGGTGACTTGAAATGTCAAGTGGGCAATTGGATATGTGAGGAAGGAACTGGGGAAAGATCTGGGCTGAAGAAACAAGTTTGGGAGTTTTCAGCATCAAGACGTCATCTAAAGCTACAGAACGGATGAGATCCCCAGGGAAAGATTAGTGAGAGAAGCAACAGAAGCCTGGATGGAGCCCTGAGCAGCTCCAGCAGGTAGAGTTTGTGAAGAGGAGAGAAGACTGATTCCTGAGCAGCAGCTGCTGCTGTAGGGGGAAAAAAAACAATTGTGTGAGGTTTCAGGAGCTGAGAGTGTTTCCAGGAGGAGGGAGTGGTTAGCTGTGTTGAAAGCTGTGGAGAGATTAAGACAAGACTAGAGTGTCTACTGGATTTAGCAACATGGAGACCGTTGGTGACCTTGATAAGGACAATTTCGGTGGGTGGTGAGTGCAGAGGTCGTATTACCTAGTACTGAAGGTAGATGAGGGGTGGGAAACTGGATGTGGGGAGGACAACTTCTTACAGTGATATGGGGCTTCTTTGATTTTACTTACTTACTTACTTACTTACTTACTTATTTATTTATTTATTTATTTATTTATTTATGGGAAAACCTTGAGCAAGTTTAATTGCCAGTAGGGGAGCCAGTAATACATTTTGATATATTCCAGGGGTCAGAAAACTAGGGCTCCTGCCTGTTTGCAAATAAAATTGTGTTGGGACACAACCACTACTATTCATTTATATTGCCTATGACTATTTTTCTGCTATGACAGCTTAGTTTAGTAGCTGTAACAGAGGCCCTATGGCCCACAAAACCCAAAATATTTACTCTCTGACCCCTTATAGAAAAAGTTTGTCAGCCCCTAGATTAAGTATGACATGCTTTAGCCCATTTCATTTCTTCAGGAACCCAAATAACTACATACATGTATAAATACATACATAAATACACACGCCAACAAATTCCCAAGTCAAAAGCACTATAGAACTGAATAATGTATAGAATTGTAAATTCTTCCTGGTCAGTTTAACAATTTATCAACAACAAAAAAAAACAAGAGACTTAGCTTTTGCTCCTCTGCTAATAATACACATTTGTTATTGACCATATACACATATTTTAATTTACCACTACATACCTAGTACCGGGTGCTGAGCCTGACACAAGGTAGGCAATCCATAAATAATGGTTGAAGCAAGGAAGGTTGGTTGAACCAATAAATATTGGTGTTGTACAAAAGAATTGCCTGGGATAAGGGGTGGAGGCCCTTTTTTAGATTCAGGCAGTTAGCAGAGGATTCCCTAAGTAAATGATCTTTGGTGGAACCATCCCAGTGAGCTTTCCGGAGGCTGCAAAGAATTACATTCCTCTAGAATTGATCTGGGAAGTGAGGGTGGATGGGTTGGGGAGATCTGGGTTAAAGCTGAAGAGTATCCTTGATGTGAAAATAAAATCACAAAGTGGCACTTTGTAATGTGGCAGCAGGGCAGTCTTGACAGTTCTTTATTTCCTGTGATGAGACAGAAGGAAAGATGAGCTGAATTTACGTAAAGTCCAAGCCAACTTATCCCTCAGGAGCAGGACGAGGAGTTGGAACGTTAAAAGTAGGTTAAAGCAACAAATCAAAAAAGTTATTTTCTACAAACATTTTGTTTAACTGAGAATAAGTATGTATCAATGAGCCAACCTTTAGACACAGGGAGAAAGCCTTTTTTTTTTTTTTTTTTTTTTTTTGAGCCCAGGACATCGTTCTTGAATAAAGGACACTTATCGCCTATTAACTGAGATTTAAAGTAGGGATGTCTTTAAAGGATAGCGGAAACTTACAGATAAATGAGAAGCGATCTGAGTATAGAATCCTTCTAGATTCTTCCCCACAGTTTTTCACAGCTTTACGTATCATTCACACTTTATGAAGTTTTCAGCTTGTTTTCATAGAAACAGCTCTCTTCTTTGTCTTCATATTTTACCTCTTTAGGTAATATTTAATGAAATTGCATCATTATGATAACAAAAGACAACTGTCACAAACAGATGTAGGAAATAACTGCTTCTCAGGAAACATACAGTTTATATCTGAGTAACCCGCTAACTTTGTTTAGTGTGTGGGAGCATTAGGATACAAAGGGAATAGTGATTCTGGTGAGCCCAGGAAAGGGAGGAAAGTTAAGAGTGTTTCTCTGTGAGGGTGTTGCAAGCATGTTATGGGGCCCCAGCTGGTGCTCCTTGAGTCACTGACAAGCTGCCAGCATGGCTGGGTCCCCTGAATATTGACTCAAGGCAGCTGTCCCAAGTCATCACACTCTAGGGATCATAGAGTATTGTGTGTTGGAAAGCACACATTAAACACTTGCTTTAGCTTCTTCTGGAATGTATGCAGAATAATAGAGGACTCCTCCCAACAGTGCAACTTCCAGAGGGTTACAACTGATGAGAAACTGGCCTTATATATCCCATGGCAGATTTAGCTTTGTAAGGCAGATTTAAAATTCTCAATATGCTGAATCTAGACAGAGACAGTAAAATCTCAGTAAGCATATTCTGGCAGCATGTCACCTGGTAACTAACAAAGAACACCCAGAGATCACTGAACAAGATAAAGGTTAAGAATCAAAGCAGCGCTTAATATACTACTGTGAATTGAGATTGGGGAGCCTTCTCTTCTTCAGCAAATGCCTACCAAGCTTTATAACTTATTTTATGCTAAATTGGATGGAGAAAAAAATTAGCCTATTCTCTACTGTCAATACTTTGAAACGTATTTCCAATAGTTTGGAAATGTGGAAAATAAGACTGCCCAATGAGAGTTAACTGTGAAATCAAGAATATCATTGGTCAAATATAGAAATGCAGTTTCTCAAGAAAAAGGACAGACTCTCTCTAACACAAAATCTTTTATAATACTAAATTTTCTATAAAGACAATTAATTGTAGAACTTGAAGAGGCCTACAAGGTTCCAAATGCCTTTTTGACAGATATAAAGACTCAGAAAGGTTACATGATTTGTTCAAGGACCTAAGGCCAGTTATGAGCTAATGCAGCCTACAACTCAGGTCTCCTAGGTCCTAGACTATTGTTTTTCTCATTGTAACACCCTTCTTCTAGATGGGATTTTCTGATAAATTGAAGTCACTCTATCCTTAGTGATCTGGTTACTATAGCTGGTAACAAATCGTCCTGTAACTCAATGATGTAAAACAACCATCTGTGATGCTCACTGAGTCTGTGGATCACAGATTCAGACAGGCCACCGTGGGGATGGCTTGGGACCACAATCATCTGGAGACTCACTCACTCACATGTCTGCTGATCAATGGTGGCTATCCCTGGGTCCTCAACTGGGGCTGTGGGCCAGAACACCAAAAGCAACGTCTCCATATAGCCTGAGCCTCCTCACAACACAGTGACTGGCTTCTAAAGATGGACATCTTGAGACAGAACCAGGTAGAGGCCATATTGCCATTGATGACTCAGCTTGCAAGCCACGCAAATAGACTTCACCTCTTGATGAGAAGTGGCAAAGTCCTGGAACAGCGTGTAGGACCAGAGACATTGCTGTGGCCCCTTCCGGAAATTACAATCTGCTACAATTAGAATTAAAGACATTCTTTACCAGAAGAAAACTGGAGGGAGGAAAGAAGCTGCAGAAGAACAACTAACAAATCACACCTGAAGGCTGAATGTGCCCGCTCCCATTTCTCTCCCTCTGGGGAACTTTGCAATCTGTGCTTACTGCAAATTGCACAGGAATAAAGCATTTTAACTCAACATGATTGAAGCTTTTATTTCACTTAAATGTCTAGTTAGGTATGTTGGAAAGTCTGTTTATAGGATGTATCCCTAGCGTAAAAGCCTTCAGAATGAGGAAAAGGGGAGAAATTGTTTTAATTGAAGAAATTATTTTTTAAAAATAGATCATGTGCTAGACTATAAAGAAAACACCAATAAATCTCCTAGAGTGCCATGAGCACAGACATATTCTCTGACCACAGAACAATAAAAGTACAAATTAGGACCAAACATTTAAGCAAAAATTTCCCACCCACTTGGAAATTGAAAAATACTCTTCTATAGATCTCTTGGGCATAAAAGGGGAAATGTGATTGCAATTATAGAATATTTAGAAAATAAGAGTAATGAAAATACCACAAATAAAAACTCATGGGATAAGGCTAAAAAGCTCTATTTAAGAGGCATACACATCTGTAAGGAATGGATAATGGCACCAGCATTAGAAGCAATGACTGGGGCTTCACGTGTGAGGCACTGTTCTAGGAGTGTTCCATGTATCAACTCATTTAATTCACACAACAACATATAGGTAGATACTATTATTTTCATTCTCATTTCACAGAGGAAGAAATCAAAACACAGAAGGGATTAGCGATGTGAGCATGATCATGCGACCAGCTCCTATCATATGCTAGGATATGGGGTTTCAGGCACTGGGATTACAGCAGTGATGTAGATAGGCAAGGTCAATGCTCTCTTACAGGTCCTCAATACTGCTGAGCAGGAGTGGGAGTTCTGGCTCCCCAGAGGGCCTCCACTCACACCTTTGTGTCTAGAAGGGGCAAAGTGCCCCATTACTGCTGGGTGGTGGTGAAAGCCCTGATGTTCTATGAGGTCTTCTCTGACGGCACCCTGTGAGGGAGGGAAAGAAGGCTTTGCTAATGCCAGGTAGGGATGGAAGTCCAGGCCCCCCATGTGGTCTCTGCTGGCCCTGGGGGAGGAGAGAGAGGGGGAAGTGTGGGGATGAAATCCCAGCTCTCTATTTATTCTTCTCTGATGCCCCCTTGGCAGATGTTGAGGTGCCTTGGTACAGCCTTGTTGAGGACTAAAGTCTAGGTTTCCCACTAGGACTTTATTGGCATGAGTAGGATTGGGGCCACAGTTTTTTCTGTGGGTTTCGGCTGGGGTAGAGCACTTCAGATAATTTAAAAGTTTCCTATTTTGCTAGGCTGACACTTTTCCTGGTTCTTCAGCTAAACAGAACAGGCTTTTGTTGGGGCTTTTTCCATATGCCTGCTGGTGTTTGTGGGCTGCCAGCTTCTTCAGCCCTAAGTCTGGGATGTGTGAGGTAGGCAAGCAAACACAGGGAACTAACCACTGTGTCCCAGAGAGCTTAGCTGGCCTGTTTTCCTCTTGTTAACTTTCAGTATTTTTCTTACACATACACATAATGTCCAAGGGTTTTAGTTTTACTTAGATGGAGGAATAAGGAAGAGTATATCAACTTCATCTTCTCAGAAGAGGAAGGCTCCTGTTTTGTGTTAAGAAAAAAAAACAAAACATAACAAAGAAACCTGACAACATGGGCCCATTCTTAGAGCAGGAAGAAAAGCAGAATGACAGGGAATCATTGATAGTGTTGGGCAGAGGGCAGAAGAAGGGGCAGAATCCCTTGCACATGTGCACAGGTGGCCTTAGATATGAACATGGATAGTTCATCCAGTCACAAGAGGGAAAGCTGAGAATATGTTACAAGTGTAGGAAGTTTGGTGGGTTTGGCAGTAGATGGATGAGGAGGCTCTCTGGTGTGTTAGATTCCATTACTTTAATGAAATAAGAAGGGAAGCCATCGACAGAGAAGGAAGTGGGGTCAGGGAAGCCTAGGGTCTGCAGAGAAGTTGCTTTGAAGGGTGATAGAGTGAGCTGACTAGAGAAATACAGTAGAACTGCTAAGCACACTGAAGCCACATAAATTTGGAAGGAAACCACTTGGCATAGTTACTTGTTTTCCTCCAGAACTAGGTACAGAGTAGGAACACAGATGTTGGTTTAATCAATAACTGTCGCCATATCAGACGTTAGAAGGGGAAAAAAACAAGGACGTGGACAGTGTGTATAAGGGAGTAATTATGATGAGGGACCATGACATGGCACAACTCTGGAGGACACCATTTACACTGTATTTTGCAACACAGGGACCCTGCATAGATTCTAATCTGAACGAGGATGAACCCAAGAAAACGGACAGCAAACATTTGGTGGTGAATGGATTGGATTTCTAATGGGGTTGAATAATTGTTCATGTGGGATGGATAAATTAGAGGCACTCAAAGACCAGAGATGATGGCCATAGAGAAGATATTTGAAACTGAGATTGAGGAAGTGAAACAGATATTAGAAGTGAAAAAGATCTAGGGTATGTAAGAATATAGCTGAAGTGGAGTGGATGGAAGGCTACTGGCAAACTAGATGTCCTTAACAACCTTCCTATTGACAATAGATAAAAAAATCATGAATAAAATGTAGAAATATATTTTTAAATGCATTAATGACAGTAACAAGATACGGCCAACATGAATTCAAAGCAAGGCCCTAGTAAGATGATTCAGGCACTGATGCTTGCTTTTGCATTAAGGACTTTTGATAGATCAGGGGTTCTTGAGTTCCAGTGTTCACAGCCTTGCAAGATATGGATGATGGGTGACAAAGTCCATGTCCAGCCAAAAGAAGGCAATCTCAAAGACAGACATCCTACATAAAGCTCAAAAGGGTACACTAGAAATAAAATTGCCCCCATTCCAAACAACAAGGACATTTGCTCATCCTAAAATTTTGCCCTGGGTAAAGGGGAAGGAAAATCTTACCTAAACGTTCATTAGTAAAAGCTAGCTTTTATTGTGAGTTTTGATGTCTGAGTTGCACTACCTGGGTGGTCTGGAAAAACTTCAGGCTGAGAATTAGTTTAAAATGGTCCTCCTTCAGTAGCACTGGGAGATAGGTACCAGGATATTCATAGTAGCATACTTGAAACAGCAAAAACTGGAAATAATCAAACTAGGCACGAACAGTAGGATGGATTAAAAATTATGATATATTCATAAATTGAATACTATGCAGCAATAAAAAATGAATAAAATTGTAGTTATTTGCAACAACATGAGTGAATCTCAGGAACATGTTATTGAGTTGAAAAAGCAAGTTGCAAATATCCATACAGTAAAATTCCAATTTTATGAAAGTTAAAGAAAAACATACAAAATTGCATATTATATGTTCATTTACATATGTGCATGTGTAAAACAGAAATAAAAATAAAGGGAATGATGAGGAAGGATGGGGTTGGAGAGGGACACATAGGGGCCTAAATGTTCTAGGTCTTAAACAGAACAGGGCGCATACAAGTAAGTGATCATGGTATTGTTACTTTTTTATCCTTAAACGTGTATTTGACAAATCTCCTTTGCATATATTCAATATTTAATAAAAATAAAATTTCAAGGCTCTGTGGAATTGAGGAGGTAAAAGAGGTGTATCACAGCATGATTTCACGCTGGAAAGTTTGAAACAGCAAAGGTCCCCAATCAGAGTCTGGTTAAGTAAATTAAATTAAGGTACATCTATATAACAGAAAAGAATGAAGCAATGAAGAATAAGTTAGAAGTGCACATACTAATAAAAGAAGATGTTCTTTGTGTAGCAGGTGAAAGAAGTTACTAAACAATATAGTATTTCATTTGAATAAGAAACATAAAAATACTCATGCATAAAAATATAAGGACTGTTCAGTCAGTGCACCAAAAAGTTATTACTGTTGGGATCTGGGTGTTGGCTGTTAGGATTGTGTAGGAGGGGTTTTTTTTTTTTTCTTGATTTCTCTTATATTTTCTACCAGAAGTACATGTTATTCTCATACCAAAAAACATTTTTTTTTAAAAGTCAGAGAAAGAATAACAAAGCATATCTAAGAAACATCAGAAAGAAGAATGTAAATATGTAATACAGTATTTGGAAATGACCTTTACAAAATACACGTTATTTAAAGACAATGACTATACTTGTCTTAGAGTTAAAAAATTAGATTTGAAGATGAATGGATTTATCTATCTATCAAGTTTCTGGCTATAAGACTAAAAGATTTAAATTCTTCCCAACTGATGTTTACAGGATTAAAGCAATCCCCAACAGTTCTTATCACACACAAACTCACATTTTTTTGTAACTAGATTATGGTGACAGAAGTTACTTAGATTTATTGTGATGGTCATTTCATGGTATGTACCAATCTGGAATCATTATGTTGTATACCTGAAACTAATAACATTATAGGTCAATTATAAGTCAATAAGAAAATAAATTTAAAAAATCCCAAACCGGGTCACCTGGGTGGCTCTGTCAGTTAAGCATCCGACTTTGGCTCAGGTCATAATCTCACGGTTCTTGGGTTTGCCCCACGTCCGGCTCTGCACTGACAGCTCAGACGCTGGAGCCTGCTTCAGATTCTGTGTCTTCCTCTCTCTCTGCCCCTCCCCCACTTGTAGTCTCTCTTTCTCTCCTCTCTCTCTCCCTCAAAAATAGATAAATATTAAAAAAATTTAATAAAAAAATAAAAATCCCAAACAAAAATCTCAATGACATTTTTAAATTAATAAAATGGTTTTAAGTTCATCTAGAAGAGTAAAAAGTTCTATTGATAGAATTCTGGAAATTAAGAATTATAGGGTTAGGTTTGTTCTAATGGGTGCTAAAATAAATGATGAAGTGACAGCCATTGAACCAATACAAATGCAAAAAGGAAATTCTTAAACATCTAGTAGAAGGTGCTCAAACATCTCTTCATGCTTTTAAAAACAGTGTATGATGAAGGAAATAACGGTTAGAGAAAGTGACGAACTATTTAATAAATGGTGCTGGAATAATGGCTAAGGGAGGGTAGTTGATTTTTCATCTTAAAATGTATTCTAAAATAAATTTGACCATATTTTTATGTATCTAAAATAAATTCTAGATAAGTTAATGTAAAACACTTAAAGAATTGTGAAGAAGGGAACACAGAAAATAAGTAACACATTCACAACAGTGTCAGTCACTAAATCCAGTGACTTTGCAGGACCAATTGATAGCCTTGACTACCAACCCTCTTTTCCTTTCCTCTGTTTCCTTTGGCTTCCATGCATACATTGCCCTGATTTTTCTCCTACCACTTTGGCCACTACTTCTCCAATTCCTTTGCAGGATTAGCCTCCTCTGGAGACCATTGTATGTTTGAGTTCTTCAGGGCCCATTCCTTCTCTACCGTCTCCTAAGGTATTTGCACTCATACCCATGGCTCCAATTACAACCTCTACCCAGGCAACTCAAATTTACCTCTAGTCCAACCCTTTCTTACTTATTAGTCAGGATTCCTGAAAGAAAAAGGTGGCACACTCAAAATAGGTATTTAAGGAGATTTCAGTTAAAAGATAATTTATAAAAAATTTGGGGAAAGCAACAGAGGATAGTGGTACAGTATCTCAGGAAGCTATTACTGCCTTAAGCCTAAAGAAACAAGGAGGTAGAAATTATTACCTGATGAGAGAGAGAAGGGAGGGAGAGAGGGAGAGAGGGAGAGAGGGAGGGAGGGAGGGAGGGAGGGAGGGAAAGAGAGAGAGAGAAGAGGAAGAAATGGGAGGAAGAAGGGCAGGAGAAGGAGGTGGCAAAAAAGGAATGTTTGAAGGAAACAGGGTAGAAGGGGGGGAGGAAAGGGGTCAGGAGAGGTAGAGAGAATGCAGGATGTAGATAATAAGGAATAAATATTCAGCTTTCACTCTCTTCCTTCAATCTTCTGCCTGTACCTCCTATTTGCTGAACCCATGTAGAAGCCGGAGATCCTGGGAGCCAGGTACTGGGGATATATGAAACTGTGATATATTCCATACAGCTCAGTCTCTTTGGGCAGAGTATAGAGAAGGGTAGAGAGTGGCTCTAAATGGATGAACAGAAGACACCTACCTAAATATTCACCTCCCATTTAGCTTCTTCTCTAGGACATCCCAAGGGTATTTCAAATTCAACACGTCCAAAATTGAACACAAACTGCTCATGCACACACTCACCTCTCAGACACCAAGCTAAAAACAACAACAACAGCAACAACAACTGGTCCTCTTTCAGTGTTTTCTATGTCATCAAGTCATATCAAGGTCAGATCTATAGTTTCATAGCTGTGTAGGAATGGATTGGAGTGGGGCAAGGGTGGGTGCAAACAGATCACTGATGTAGCTGTTTCATTAGTCTAGGCAGAAGTGATGATAAAACGGGCTAACAAAGTGTTGGTAATGATGGAGGGAAGTGCATGGATTAAAGTGAACAGACTGAAGAGATATTTAGAAGACAAAATTCATAGGACTTGGTATTGGATTAGATGTTGGAAGTAAGGGGAATGTGATTGTCGTAGATGACACCTTCAATGATTTCCTACAGATTTTAGGAAGAAGGAACAACTACTTAACATGGACTTACTGGCCCTGCATGGTCAGGATCCCCCACCCCTCACTCTCTGACCCCCATTCTTCATCTTCTCCCAGGCCCCTCTCAAGACGTAGGCTCTACCACATTCTTTCAATCCTTCATATTTTTTGTGCTTGCTGCTGAGCAGGACTTTTGCATCTGCTATTTCCACTGCTTGTAATGTTCTCACCTAACTACCCAACTTCTCTACCATTTATAGCTCAATCACCACTTCCCCCAGGGAAGCTTCCACTGACTTCCCCAAATAGATCTAATCTTTCTATTAAAGTTCTCTTATATTTTGTCTTTCCCTTTGTAGGGTCTACCTATTAACAGTTTATACTCATATGTGTGGCTTTTCAGTTAATGTCTAACCTACTTTTAATGCCCTACTAGGATATAAATTCCATAAGGGGGTGCCTCGGTGGCTCAGTTGGCTGAGCATCCATCTCTTAATTTTGGGTCTGGTTGTGATCCCAGGTCATGGGATTGAGGCCTGCATCAGCCTCCACACTAAGTGTGGAGCCTGCTTGGGATCCCCCCCCCCCCACTCTTTCTCTCTCACTATCTCTCCTTCTGCCCCTCTCCAATGCTCATGCTCTTTCTCTCTCAAAAATAAAAACAAAAAAACAACTCCATAAGGATAGAGATTGTCTTTATTGGCTCCTTTATATAGTCTTATTGTCTTTCATTGTGTCTGACATCTTGTAGTTTTCACATATACATTCTTGAATGAATGAATGAATGAATAAATGTGAAAACAATGGAATACATCACAAAGAAATACACTGATGGATTTAATAAATTTAAATTATAATATTCCCTACATTAAATAAGAACAAATGATAAGTGAGAAATGAGACATGTTAATGATATAAAGATTATAACCTCAGTAGAGTTCTTGCCACACCAAAAATGAAAGTACAATAGGAACTGACAAAAACAAAACGAAATTTAAAAATGCCATGGAATAGAAAGGATTATGACAACTTCTTACTGGAAAAATCAGAACACCAAATCATACTGACCTAAATAACAGAGAAATGTATTATTTCATGTAACTAGAAGGACAGGATGGCTTCTCTCAGGATCGTGAGATGGTACCTAGCAACTCCTGGGGGCAACATGCTTTCTTGTTCACATCAGAAAAGCAATGGAGCTGCTTTTCTAGCAATGAAATCCAAGCCCTTCTCTTCAGCCTTATTGAGTCAATTTAGGACCACGCTGAATCAACTCTGCTGTCAGAGGAATGCCACGTTCTAATTTTGAGCCATTCACTAACTAGCAAGAGAAATTGGATTACCATGCTTGGTTTATTTTAATCAGGACCCATTCCTGGCACTGGGGTCCATTCCAGAAACCACACTGTTGTTGAGTCAAAGAAAATGTCCACTAATATTGGCCACAATCATAGGAGAGAAATGGTCAACATGAGTAAGGAAGATACAAGTAAATAAAGATAGCAGCAAGGCATCATTGTTCAACTCTAAAATTTTAAGTTTGCTTGCTTTTTAAAAGTTATATTAGTCATTAAAAATGGGTTATAAATTGATTTAACCTTTCTGGAGGGCAATATGGCAATCTACAAAAAACATTTAAAACAACAAATTTGGGAATGTATATGTGTATGGAGATATAAAGAAACACAGAAATGCTCTTGTGGTTGTCACTGGCTGGTAAATTTATGGGTGATTTTTATTTTCTTTTAAACACTTTCCAAGTATTATTTAACAAGCCTAATTTCATTTGTTTAAACACAAAGAACAAGAAGTAACCTGTTATTTCAGGACATGGCTAACTTTCGATCAGAAAAATTCTCTGGGAGCTTAAGTACTAGTAGAAAAAGTAGTTTCAGGGATTCATTTGCTTTCTTAAAATGATGAAAAGAAAGTAGCAATCTGTCTGAATCAAAGATTCTGAGTTATGGGATCCTCCACTTTTGGAGTTCTAACTTAGTCTAATTGGCCTAGAATCCAGGGGGGGAAAAAGGTAAGGAATAAAATGCTGCAGAAAGATATGTAGTCACAACTGAACATTTAGCATAAAGCTTGTCCTTCTAATTCATCCTCTAACTCAACTCCGCAGGCCCTTGCCTATTGGCTCTAGTGAGTAAACAGTTGAGGCCACATGACCAGACTTAGCTTGATTTAATGTCACTTTCTTTTTTTTTTTTAATTTTTTTTTTTAACGTTTATTTATTTTTGAGACAGGGAGACAGAGCATGAACGGGGGAGGGTCAGAGAGAGGGAGACACAGAATTTGAAACAGGCTCCAGGCTCTGAGCTGTCAGCACAGAGCCCGACGCGGGGCTCGAACTCGCGGACCGCGAGATCATGACCTGAGCCGAAGTCGGCCGCCCAACCTACTGAGCCACCCAGGCGCCCCTAATGTCACTTTCAATGAGGAGAATAGGCTGGACGTTTTTTTAAAATAGGAGTTTAAGAAAACATCTGAACTCACTTTTAAGAGTCTGAACACCTAGGATAAAGGAATATGTATATTACTGAACTGGGATTTCCAACAGATATTTAACCCAAGGTAAGGATATTAATTACATCAGTTTTATTCAGTGATGATGCTTTTTCCATATTTAATCTGATAATTTCCCCCATTTATTCTCTGACCACTTCCTTAATTTTCTTCCTGCCTCTACCACCACCTCTCCAAGTAACCTTGGACAAGTCATTTAACCTTTGCCATAGCTTTTCTGAAACAGGCCTCTGTGTTGGATCTCCTTCTGTCTAAACATCTCTATAGCTACACTAAGCAAAAGATCAGCATAATCTCTCTATGAATTTAGGGTTGCCCTTAAACTAATGAGAGTATTGTATCTTACACAGGGAAAGGGAATATGCCAGAAACATATTCTACCCCAGCAGTCCCCCAGGAGTTATGGTGAGCCAGTAGCTCAGCCTCTGCCTAAATTGGCCATGAACAGACAAGCAAGGACAGCAGAAAGGCAGGAAATGGGGTTAGGTTGATTTCCATCTATTAGCAGCAGCTTAAACTGGCGTGCTGGGCAGCTCTGTCTCCCATTGGCTACAGCTGCTAAGAGCAGCAGGATGAGGGTTGACCTATATCTGTCGGGTGTAAGTCAAACCCTGAATCTGTAGCAAACTTCAGTGTTCCAGAACGCCAAGTTTCACTTACGCCCAACCACATACAATATTTTTATCAGGAACTGTGATACACTCCACCTGCGAAGAACTTACAGCTGTGGGTCCCCCTCCCGCCCCCGCAAAGATTCTTTCGCTTTGTTTCTCACTGCCTCGCCCTCCTGTCATCCTCTTACCATTTTTGTCCTTCTGTGTCATCCTCTGGCTGAGAGGGGTTGTTATGGTCACAGCTGTACTCCTTCTAGCAATCACAGTGACACCAGCCCTTCTCTGCCTACCCCAGTTTCCATCTGACCAACCTGTGCCCATACCTTGCCATTGCAGTTGTCACCCCAGATTGCCGCTGCTTCAAGCCCACATTTACCCTTCTGGGCCACCAAGAGTTTCAGAATGTGTCAGTTGCTAATATAACTGCAGCTGTGGCCAGAAATATAGCATAAACAACATTCAGAACATGGGTCCTCAAGTTCCTACACAGTAAATATATCTTACTAGTTTTTGAAGGCCAAATCACTTTTTTTTTTTTTTTTACAGAGTTTAATTATTTGGACATTTATTTTCCTAGTTTAGGGAATAAACTACTTGAACTTTTCATTTACACAACTACCATCCAAATGTAGCAAAGCTCCTTTCCTTTGGTCTTGTGTCTCAGTAGGTGTACACAGTTTTGGGGCTCAATCCATATGTGTATGTATTTACGTGCACTGACATCACGACGCGGAACCACCTAATCAGTTCTGCCTTCACACTAAAGCATCAGTACACTGTGGGCTTCGATTTAGAATGCAGAAACTGCTCTCTGTTATTTCTGCTCTGAGTTATTTCTTCACTCAGGCCCTGTAGTAACAGAAAAGAAGCCCAGGTGATGGAAAATTATTCTAGCAACTCAGGTCCCCAAGCACATAAGCCACATCGTAGTAATTTGAGATGGAAAAGACCTATTAGGTCATCCCACTGATCCTCCGAGGGCATGTGGTGGTTTTTTCCCTCTCCAATATGCTGATCTACTTTTTAGTGCCTTTTCCAATTGTAAATGGCAAAAGTGATGGGGCTTCCATACTTCCCAGGGGACAGGGCAGCACAGTCTCTAATAGATCTCTCCATTAAGACATGAGACTTGGTCAGCAGCCTAAATCATCTTTGTTTTGACTTTCATTTCCATCATTTTTCCTCCTGTCCCCTTGGACCACACTAAATAATTTCTCTCCATGCCTGCTATTTACACTCTCCAAGTACTTGGGGCTGATGAGCCAGTCCCTGTTAGTTAGAGCTGGTGGTTATGCTGGAGACTGGTCTCTTTCATCTTCCTCTGAAGGCAGTCCCTTCAGGCTTATAAATCATATTTGTTGCTCTTCGATGAATGCCCCTCAGTTTCTCAATAATTTGCCTCATTTCTTTCCCACTGACACTGGTCAGGAAAATCCCCTTTGTATGTCTCTGTTGCCACAAAAGAAGATGATGGAGGTAGGATCTTGTTTACAGAAAACCTAACAGATCTCTTCAGCCACCAGACATCTGCCTACCCCCAGGATACTGAAGTCATCTAGTTCTTATCATCAACTCTCTTACTTGACTTGGGGTGCGGGACTATTGTGTTCATGTGACAGAGGTGTGTATATAGAGACAGGAAGAGTTGATCTGTATTCCATCCAGCCAGCTTTCTATGTGATGTATTTAGTTAATGCCCATTAGCTGTTTAAATCCTAGCTCTTTGCCCATCTCAATTCCCAGTTGGAAGAGCTTTCCTGAGTGTCTTCAAGAGAATGTTAACCTCCTCCTTTCCATGAATACCTCCACATTTACTGATATTAAAGTGCATGACATCAGCAACATCAGACACCTTTACTGGAGGGGAGTCCCTTTGCTATGAGAGAGGCAGAATAGACCCTTAAACAAGTGTGAATGCCACTGAAAACCAGGGAGTTTTGGAAGTGGCATTTGTAATGCGACGGTCAACAGTGTTCAGCCTGTCCCCTCTCTACCTCTCCAGTTAAGGGTTACCGTGAGTGCTACAGCACCAAATTTAATAAGGTCTTTCCTAATGTGCTCAATGCTCATATTTATGCAATCATAATATCCACCATAGTGCTTTACAAACTTAAAAATTATTTATTCATTTTGAGAGAAAGAGCAGGAGAGTGGCAGAGAGAGAGAGGGAGAGAGAGACTCCCAGCCAGGCTCCTCACTGTCAGCACAGAGCCAGATTCAGGGTTAGAACCCACAAACCATAAGATCCTGACCTGATCCAAAATCAAGACTTGGTTGCTCAACCTACAGAGCCACCCAGGTGCCCCACAACCTATTTTCCTATAACTACACCAACCTTTTAAATAGTCACAACCACCTTTCGAGGAAGGAATTCTCTTGTTTTTACCAGGGAGGAAACGGGCTTAGAGAGGTTCCATTGCCCAGTTTCACAAATATTTCATCAAATCTCCTTTCCACTCCCTTTTGGGCCTCCCTCTGAAATCATTACAAAGAATGCTCTGTGGGCAATATGTGAAGAGGTGCTAGCTCTGTGCAGATTCCTAAAGTCACCAAAATACTGCCCATTGCATAATGTTTTCCTGTGTGCTTAGTTGGCAAAAATAGAGTAACCAGACATCATCCAGTTTGATGGAGTCCCATAATTTATCAGTAGGATAATTCACTCATTCCTTGATGAAAGAGTATATTAAAATTTATAAGACATAGTCTGCTATCTCTTTCTAAAGAATAATGTAATGTTATTAGGCATGAACTAAAAGTGAGCTTATCTCTTCAAATACCAGTTCAGACCTTAGGAGTATCTGTTTTTCTTGCAAAGCTGATAAAACATACACCTAAGATAAAGGAGAAAAGAACTACATGTCAACAAAATGTTAATAACACAATTTGAGAAAACAAAGGACCTGAACCATACTGTTTTTGAGTAATATAAAAAGCAGAGATATCATTTTCTACTCAATATGTGGTAAAAGGGGCACAGCATCCTATAATTGTGCTAACAGCTAATCGAAAAAGGATATTTTATTTATTGCATCATTTATTTTCAAACAGTGATTATCAATACATTTAATTTGGCACAAATGTGGTTATAGTAGGATAAAGACCTCTACTGAAGGGATTTTATGCATTAAAGTTGCTTCCAAATAAAACTATTCAGAGCCAGCATTTTAAAAAATCGAGATCAAGAAATTTATCTTTTTTAAAAATATAATTTATTGTCAAGTTAGCTAATATACAGTGTATATAGTGTGTTCTTGGTTTTGGGAGTAGATGCCTATGATTCATCGTTTACATACAGCACCCAGTGCTCATCCCAACAAGTGCCCTCCTCAATGCCCATCACCCATTTTCCCCTCTCTCCTGCCTCCCCTATCAACCCTCAGCTTGTTCTGTGTATTTAAGAGTCTCTAATGATTTTGCCTCCCTCTCTGTTTGAAACTATTTTTCCCCTTCCCTTTCCCCCATAGTCTTCTGTTAAGCTTCTCAAGTTCCACATATGAGTGAAAACATATGATAGCTTTCTCTGACTGACTTATTTCACTTAGCATAACATTCTCCAGTTCCATCCATGTTATTGGAAATGGCAGGATTTCATTCTTTCTCTTTGCCAAGTAGTATTCCATCGTATATATAAACCGCATCTTCTTTATCCCCAAATGTCCATCAGCTGATGAATGGATAAAGAAATTTATCTTTTTAGTGAACTGCCCCCTTCTGTGGCCCCATCAGAGAAAGCAAGTTGTACATGCACACATATATTGTCAGTGCACAAAAATAGGAAGAAGTCACCAGCTCTCAAGATACAGGGCAGAATTATTCCTTTTACATCAGTTTGTGGGCCCTCACTGTCTATTGTAGGACTGTATATATTTTTTATTTAAAAAACAAAATAAAAAAAAAAAACAATTCACCCATCTCTCCCACCTCCCAGCCCCTGCCTCTTGCTGACACCAATCTGTTCTCCTTATCTATGAAGTTGGTTTCTTTTGCTTTGTTTTAGATTCCACATTTGTGAGAGATCATACAGTATGTATCTTTATTTTACTTACCACAATGCCCTCAAGATCCGTCCACGTTGTTGCAAATGGCAAGATTTCATTCTTTTTCATGGCTGAGTAATATTCCATAGTGTATATACAACACAATTTCTTTATCCATCTATCTGTGGACCCTTTGATTGTTTCCATATCTTGGCTACTGTACATACTGTTGCAGTGAACATGGAAGTGTATATATCTCTTCAAATTAGTAGTGCTGTTTTCTTTTTTAAAAAATACTCAGAAGCAGAACTGCTAATCATGTGATAGTTCTATTTTTAATTTTTTGAGGAACCTCCATACTGCTTTCCATTGTGGCTGCACCAGTTTTCATTCCCACCAACAGTGCACAAGGATTTCTTTTTCTCCACATTCTGACACTTGTTATTTCTTAAGTTTTTGCTTTTTGTTTTTTGTGGGTTTTTTTTTTTTTTTTTTTTTTGCTAATAGTCCTAACAGGTGCAAGGTGATAGCTCATTGTGGTTTTGATTTGCATTTTTCTGATGATTAGTGACGTTGAGCATCTTTTCATGTACCTATTAATTATCTGTAGGTATTCTCTGGAAACAAAAAATGTCTATTCAGACCTTCTGCCCATTTTTAATTGCTTTGTTTTTTACTGTTGAATTATATGAGTTCTTTGTATATTTTGTATATTAGGCCCTTATCAGGTTTATAATTTGCAAATATTTTTTCCTGTTCAGTAAGTTGCCTTTTCATTTTTTTATGGTTTCCTTTGCAATGCAGAAGCTTTTTAGTTTGATATAGTCCCACTTACTTATTTTTGCTTTTGTTGCTTTTGCTTTTTCGTGTCAAATACAAAAAAATCATCACTAAGATCTTTATTAAGGAACTCACCACCCATATTTTCTTGTAGGAGTATTATGGCTTCAAGTCTTATGTTCAAATCTTTAATCCATTTTGAGTTAATTTTTGTGTGTGGTGTAAGATAGTGGTCCAGTTTCATTCTTTTGCATGTGGCTTTCCAGTTCTCCCAACATCATTTATTAGATTATATTTTCCTATTATAAATTTTCCTTTTCCTATTATATTTTGGGTCCTTTGTCATGAATTGACTATATATACATGGGTTTATTTCCAGGCAATCTATTCTGTTCCATCAAGTGATGTGTCTATTTTCATGCCAATACCATACTGTTTGAATAATCCAGCTTTGTTCTTCTTTGATTGTTTTAGCTCTTTGAGGTCTTTTGTAGTTCCATACAAATTTTAGAATTATTTGCTGTATTTCTGTGAAAAATGACATTGCAATTTTGATAGAGACTGCATTGAGTCTGTAGATTGCTTTGGGTAGTATGAACATATTAACAATGTTAATCCTTCCGAAACATGAGCATGGTAGATCTTTCCATTTATTTGTGTTTTCCTCTATTTCTTTAGTCAATGTCTTATATGGCTTTCAGCATACAGCTCTTTCATCTCCTTGGTTAAATTTACTCCTAGGTATTTTATTTTTCTGATACAGTTGTTAACAAGATTGTTTCCTTAAGTTCTCTTTCTGATAGTTCATTATTAGCGTGAAGAAACACAACAGGCTTGTGTGTATTGATTTTTGTATCCTGAAACTTCACTGAATTTGTTTTTTCCAACAGTGTTTTGATAGACTTTTTAGGTGTTTTTTAATTTATTTTTGAAAGAGACAGAGAGAGAGAGAGAGAGAGAGAGAGAGAGAGAAAGAATGGGGGAGGAGCAAGAGGGAGACACAGAATCTGAAGCAGGCTCCAGACTCCGAGCTGTCAGCACAGAGCCCAATGCGGGGCTTGAACCCACAAGCTGTGAGATCATGACCTGGCTGAAGTCAGTTGCTTAACCAACTGAGCCACCCAGGCGCCCCAGACTTTTTAGGTTTCTGTATATAGTATCATGATATCTGTAATTAGTGACCATTTTACTTCTTCCTTTCCAATTTGGATGCCTGTTACTTCTTTTTCTTGCCATTTAATGTTCTGGCTAGGACTTCCAATACTATGCTAAATAAAAGTGGTGATGATGGACATGTGTGTCTTATTTCTAATCTTAGAGGAAAACATTTCAGCTTTTTGCCATTGAGTATGGTATTAGCTGTGGGCTTGTCATATATGGCCTTTTTCATGTTGAGGTATAGTCCCTCTATACCTGTTTGGTTAAAAGTTTTTTGGGCTTGTCATATATGGCCTTTTTCATGTTGAGGTATATTTCCTCTATACTTGTTTTGTTAAAAGTTTTTTATAAAAAAAATGTTGAATATGGTCAAATGCTTTTTTTTTAGCATCTAATGAGATGTTCATACACTTTTTATCCTTCACTTTGTTAATGTGGCTTATCACACTGATTTATAGATGTTGAACCATCCTTGCATCCCTGGAATAAATCCCATTTCATCGTGGTGTTCGATCCTTTTAATGTATTGTTGAATTCAGTTTGCTAATATTTTTTGAGGATTTTCACATCAATATTCATCAAAGTCCAGTTTGTTGGCATAAAATTATTCATAGTCTCTTACGGTCCTTTGTCTTTCCATGGCAATAATTGCAGCATCTCCTTTTTCATTTTTCTGATTGTGTTTGAGTTCCTTTTGTTTGTTTTCTTTATTGGTGAATGACTAATTTGGAATTTGTGGCTAGACTGGATGATGTAATTTTTTGGATGAAATTACTAAGCAAATGTATCCTTGAAAAAGCACCCTTGAAGATTCCAGCTGCACTTTATAGTACCCATTGTCTAATTATAAAAAAGAAAAACGCTTATTGTTTTTTTTAAAAAAAATTACTACAGATGCAATACAGGTTTACTGTAGCAAAGTTTAAAGATATTGATAAGGGAGAAAAAAAGCAGTTTTCATTCAAAAGTAACCACTCATGACACACCCTTCCACAGCCTTATCTACATCTATATATGAATATATATTCATCTTAAAACAATAAGTTGTTGGCTCTAATCTTCAATAATGCTTCTTTGCTACTTTGTTCCCTTAGTATCTCTGAAGCCCTTGTGGAAGACTAATGCTATTTTAAGATGATCTAAATAGGGTGACAAAAATGTTTTACTTAAAAGTTTTTAAAAATACATTTACTTCCTCTGAGTCTTATGAGGTTCGAATTCTTAAAAATACAAGATACCTTCCATAGTCAAATGTTGAATATAATACCCAGAAAGTGTATCATATGTCTATAGTGCTCAAAATTAGGGTGTATGAATCTTTTTCATGGATTCCAGTGTATCAGAGATCTTCAACATAATGCGAAGTGATGGAAACTGACTAGACCAGTTGTAGGAGCTTAGGAAAGAAGCAGAAGAGGCCTAGAGGAGTTTAATACCTAAATCACTAATCTTTTCATTAGTCTCATTTTCTTTGCCCGCTAACTTCCTCCTGACCATGCATATCATCTCGGCTCCCAGGCACAAGCCTTCTCATGAACATTTCTTCAGCATTTTCCGGCTACTCTTAAAATAACTCGCAAATACTAAAACATATTTGGGATCCTTAGGACACTAGACAGAGTTTTGATTTTTAAACTGTATTGAATTCTATACTTCAACAAACATAAGCTAAGATTCACTGTAAGTTGTATCACTACCTGAAGTGCTGCCTAGGAGAAAGATGTCGGCAATTGAACAAGCCATTAATTTCAAATTTTATGCACAGTTCAAAGAAATTAACATGTGAAAAGGTAGTTTATAATAAACTATTTACTTTATATGGCATTTACTTAACACCTACACATTGCACAGACACTATTCAGTCACATAGCATGAATAGATTTGTAGCTCATGTTACATGTTAGGTTGTGTGCGGAGAATTTGAAATTAGAATAAACGTTTTTGATATTTAACTCATTTACTTATTTTTGGATTGAAATCAAAGCAAAACGTTCATATTTTAACATTTGTGTTTCTATAGACAATATTCCTTTTTCACTGACTTCACAGTGTCCGAGTCGGAGCAGAGGCTATTCAGGTGATGCAGAGTCTCCTTAGTTCTCTATAATTGGTCCTCAGAGACCAGAGTTTTAAGGTAGACCACTCTTTAAGAGCCATGCCTGAGTTGGTTCTTCTTCAAGATTTCAGTCGTCACTTAATTCACTCTTCAAAAATTCACTAGGCTTGGAAAATGCAGATTTATTTCAATTTATGTTTATGACATCTTCTGTTTGACCAGTTTATACCAGATTTTACAGCTGAAAAAAGGAAGACTCGGGCCACTTCACTGATTTATCCCTCAGCATTTAGGTGGGTTCTTTCCTGTGTGGAGAAGCCTGTCCAACACAAAGTATAGTATCTTTCACACTTTAATTTTACTGACCCAGATATGTTCTTTCAGTTGCCTGAGACATCTATTCTCTTCTTCTGAAATTCCTATTTCCATCACCTTTTAAACTATTCTGCCCCATGTTGGTAGGTGCTGCCTAGTATCCAAATCTAGGAATATAGTTTCCCCTTGAGGAGAGAAAGACACACGCCCTGTTTGTCCACAAGAATAATGTGCTATCCAGAATATAAATGTAGAACACCTACTCAGTCAAATGTGAGTTAGCTCTGAGTGGGATAGAGTAAGGGAACAACTAACTATTCATAGGCTCCCATCCTTTTTCCCATTTGAATTTTACCTGTATTCTCATTTTCTTGCTTTAAAATAGATTGTCTTTAAAGCACATGATAGGAACAGAAACATAAAAATGTTTAAAATGTGAAACGTTGATGAAGTTAAAAAAATCACACTGACCATATACAAGGAAATACAGAAATCTGCGGTCTTGGGCAGAAATAGTTTATCCTGCTTTGTACTGAATAGTGATGGTATTTGGAGCCCCTTCAGGCTCCTCTCCCTTGCTTCCATTTTCTTGCCTCGTGGGGCCAAAACTGAACCTGTTAACTGGAAAATAATCTAGAGGAGACTGGACAAGGGTTGAAAGTATCACCTAGGATAAACTTTTTCCTCTAAAAGCAGAAAAAGCCTCAATAGCTGTAGGGAAAGGCATTAATGCCCAGAAGGCATTAATTAACCATAGTCCTGGAGGGAATCATACATGGGGCTTCTGAGAACACAGTCGGAGAAGGACGGCTGACGTAGTCCTTACCTGCATTTTGGAAATGGTTGCATTTGGCAAGACGTGCATATTCTCCAAATAACATTTGCATACAAGTCATCTGGATTTTTTGCTCTCTAAATAAATACTTCTGGTGGTATTTACAAATAAATACTTCAATCAGTGTGGGAGACAAGTCTAATTGTTTAAAATCCCACTTATATTTCTCTTCCACTTTATAGCAGTTATAATTGTAGCATCTTTCACTTAATAGGTGACTGCAGTTTTTATTCTTGGTCTTGAAATGTGATGCCAGAGCAAGCCGTATTATTTTGAAATCATTGGGTTAATCTCTCTCTAGAAATTTGATTTCTACTAAAATGATGTCCCTTAAACAATGTGGGACATTTAACCATTCCAATTTTGCCTAAGGTAGATGATTAAAGCACAGTTAAACAAATGTGGGTCTCTGCTATAGAATCAATCTGTTCCCTCAAAATTCATATATTTGAAATCCTAACCTCCAATGTAATATTATTAAGAAGCAGGGCCTTTGGAGGTGATTAGGTCATGAGGGTGGACTTCTCATGAGCGCAGTTAGTACCCTTATGAAGGGGACCCCAGAGAGCATTCTTGCCCCTTCCACCACATGAAGACACAGTGAGAAGATAGCCATGTATGAACAAGGAAGCACATCCTAACCTCTTAGACTTCTCAGGCTTCAGAACTGTAAGAAATTAGGAGACAATAATAAATGGAATCTATGGTATTTTTGTTATGATAGTCTGAACTAGGACTGTCTCCAAATGGATGATGGTGTTTTCAAAGAAAATTTTTACATGTATTTTTTGTTTCTATTATATAGTATAGGACACATCTAAATTCAAAGCTATTTTTAATCACAAATAATTTTAAATGCAGGCAAATAAAAATGTAGTTGTAAAGTGGTAGTATTTTCTTAGTATTTCAATCATTTTTAGTAATATAAGCAAAACAATGAAAGAAAAATTGAGTTATATCATAGCTTCATTTCCTGTTTTCATTACTCATTAAAACTTGATAAGTATGGTAAATGAAATGTACTACATAATTACAATGTGCCACAGATTCCTCTGGACACCACCTACATTAATTGTGAGGCTATTTTAAAATGAAGTATGTGTGCCAGGTGGCTGATATGAACGTCTAAGATCAACCACCATTGTCCTCTGTAAAATTATTCTGTTCTTTAGCTTATCAGTAAAAATGTAACTACCAAGATCGCTAACATTTATTAAATGCTTACTATGTACTGGGCAGTTTGCCAGGAGCTTTAGAAGTATTTTAATCTTTGAGATCCCTGTGAGCCAGGTGTGATTATTTTCTCCATTTTATACACATAGTACCATGTGCTTAGCTGTGTATTTTCTGTATAGAGGGTTTTAGGCAGGGGCTAAAAGAACTCTGGCAGTTATATATAATAATTTCAGCATAATAAGAAATCACATGAAGGGCTAATTTTATTTCCAATGGTGGGTACACTGACAGTTTGCTGTCACCAATGGGCTCAATGCTAATTAATAAATTTCCCTTAACCTACACATAGTTGCATTCATAATATGTTATTCCCCTTCTTTTTTTAAAACTTTTTTAGAAAATTGTGGAGCGTATGGTGTGTAAACCTTTTTTTCTATATATTCTAAAAAATGTGGAGACCCAGAGATGAAAATAAAAGTCACTTCTTATCCCATTTCCCACAGGAAACCACTGTTAGTATTTTATCTATATTCTCCCATTTGTTTTTATCCATGCATATGTAAATACATATTTAAATTCAATTGGAAAAGCTTTAAAGCTTGGTTTGGTTTTTCTGATCTCTAAAATTTGGTAATATATCAAAACCCTTTCTTATATCATTAAAATTTCTTCCACATAATTCTAGCCATAATACAGAATTCTGCTATATGGTTGGTTATGTTCTAATTATTGGATCAATTCCTTATTGTCGGACATTTAAACAGGTGGAGAAAACTTCAAACACTTAAAGTCTTACTCATGCGGGACACCTGGGTGGCTCAGTTGGTTGAGCATCCAACTTTGGCTCAGGTCATGATCTCACAGTTTGTGATTTCACGCCCCACATCGGGCTCTCTGCTGTTACTGCAGAGCCTGCTTCAGATCCTCTGTCCCCCTCTCTCTGCCCCTCCCCTACTTACACTCTCTTTCTCAAAAATAAATAAAAACATTAAAAAAAACACTCTAAAGTCTTACTCATGCTTTAGGCCTCAGATCTTTAATGATTAAAAAATAATAACATGCCCAGTAAAAGCCTTGAGCTAGATCTCTATTGATCTGAATTTTAATCTACAGAGTTGAAGGCACCCTCAGAGGAATTTAGTGCATTTTCCAACTTCTAGATAGGAATATATCACTATCCCAGATACAGATCTCTAGAAACTATTCTTGAATTAATGAGGGATGAAAATTCCATAACCTCTCCCAATGTATTATTACAGAGAATTGGTGTCAGGAGCATAGGCTGTGGAGATAAACAGACCCTAGGACCAAATATCAGATTAAGAACTTTGATCTTTGACTTTATTACTTGCTCTCATTTTAGTTTCTATGAGATTCTATTGAAGGGTTTCTGTGAAGATTCCATGAGATAAAAGAGTGCCCGGCAAAGCATAGGTGTTGAACATATGTCAGTTCTTTTTATTTACCGTTTTTCTCAAATCTCTAACATTCCCTTGCATTCTTTCTATAGTGAAAAAATACCCACCCAGCAATATTTATGGCACTAAATACACCTGAAGACTAAACCCTATAAACTCCAAACCAAATAAAACTAATTCCTTTGACTTTTTCTAAAGTCTACTTTCATAATTCTTTAAACATTCAGACTCCTAAATTTTGAGACCCCAAATTAGGATATATCACCATTGGTCTGGCCAGTAATGCAGATGGTAAGAAAATTCCACTGTATTTTATGTATTATAACATTGCTGCCACTCTAACAAGAACTTGCTGAATTCTTAAGTTATGATGTGATTAACTCAGGTTCCACTTACAGGCCACCATGACAACTGCTTCTTTGTGCTAGTCTTACTTCTCCACACTGATTCTTCATCTTGTTTAGAAGAGGTTCCTTCATCATTTCAAGTAGGTTTCATTGATTTGGATAGGTTTTCCAGCATCAGACTATTTGCTTTGAATCAAATGGTCATCTACATGTCTACTTTAGTCTATTTTTAAGTTACTGGTGAAATTTAGAGGCAAATGAGTTAATACATATCCCATAGATCAACAAGAAACCATTACACATGTATGCAGCTGAGTATAGCAATGACACAGAAATAATGGCTACCTCTTTTGTAAGCAGATTTCTGTTAATGTGAGTCCAGTAGCACTGAAATTCTCTCCAGTCTTACACATTGACGTAGATTTTAGTATGTCATGTGTGGATTATGCATTTGTAGGCTTTGGCTCTGAAAGCTGTAATTACCAACATTTGAAAGACATCTGTGAGGGTGAGGATATGAAGAAGATAAACCAGAAGCAAGACCTATAATTACCCCACCCCATCTTCCTATCGGGAACTTTGGATGTTTAAAGCACATCAGGACCTTTAGACAGGCCCTTCTCCTTCAGGGTACATCATCAGGTTGCTCTGAATATACATCATCAATCTCTCAGGCAGTCAGTGTCCTCTACTGCACACTATTAGCTCATAGGTCCTTCAAAGACCAAGGGTGGACAAGAAGCATACTTCTTTATACTGAGTGATCATATCCCTGACATTGGCTATAAAGGCATTTTTTATAGTGAGGGGAAAAACACTGGGCCTGGAGTCAGAAGACCTGATTTCCAGTTATGAATCCCTCATGTACTGTGAGCCTAGTGAAAGCTTTCCTCGGTTTCAAGGACAATTTCCCCATCTGTAAAATGGAAACAATCACAGAATTACTGCATACAAAAAGGTCATAGATGTGAATATGCTTTAAAAATACTATGAGATTTCTATAAAACACATGATGTAGGAAGGGAAAAATTATGTAGAGTCACACCATTTCATTGGAAATTTGGACATTTGTTTCTGTTTTCATCTATGGCTAAATACTGAACATATATGTTTAATATTTCTCAGTCTGCTGAATACATAGCTAGACTATGAGTAGCTAGGACTTGGAAGTGTTGAGAGAAATAACAAGATTCCTTATCATTGATAATAATTAATGACGATGACAATAATGGATAACAAAGCAACTAATCCTTACAAAGGTAAAGGTAGCTTAGACCTGACTCATAGTATTTATGTTCCACCTGATTTTCTTAGATTTTTCTTTAAAGACAACTTCTTAACAGTTTTCTAAGAACAACTGAAGTGAGACTGTTCCTTGAGTAAGAAAAATGGGCAGCTAAAGCTTCTTTCTTCAGTAACACACTTGAGCTCCTTGTTTATTTGTGTCATTAAGTGACACTTACATAAATACCTTATTGAGTAATGGTGCTGGGGCAAAACTGAAGTCTATTTAGGACACTGTTCTCCCCAAGGTGAGCAATTAAATCATGTATGTAAACTAAGTCCCCTTTGGCCTACCCACTCAACTCCGTAAGTAGCACTAGAAATGCAAAACCATGTGGGGCATAAGACATGGCTGGAGGGGAAAATGGGAAGAGTACAAGAAATCTCCCTGGAAAAATGAATAAAATATAAAGGGGGCAGGGAAACTAATAACTGAAAATTGATTCTGACTATAGATATCAGTATATCAAGTTAATGCAAATTAAGGTGGCATGAGATTAGGGGGAAAAAAAGCCTTTTCCCTGTACAGTATAATAACCATCTTACTTTAAATGTAGCCAGGAAGGGCTGTGTTTGCTCATGTGATCTGGTTTCCGCACTTCCCACACCTGGGGAAGTATCAGCTAATATTGATTTAGCACTAATTTATACCTGATGGTCAGGGCCAACTAGAAAAGAAGAGAACTGGTACAAATTAGTGGGGCCCAATGGTCCCAGAAAGGAGCCTGGGGCCTGACTGTTGTATATCAATACAAATCACCCTTTCTGTGATATTTTTAAATATTTTAAAGGGACCTGAACTGGTCTGTTTAAGATCCTCTTTAAGAATGATAAGAATGGATAAAATCAAGTCACATTCTTAGATTCTATTATGTTTAGTTCATTAATCTGGGACGCAAGCAAACTAGAAGCAGAACAGGTTTTAAAATACCTGATTCATGGGGCTCCTGGGTGGCTCAGTTGGTTAAGCATCTGACTCTGGGTTTCAGCTCATGTCATGAACTCTTGGTTTGTGAGTTCGAGCCCTGCATCGGGCTCTGTGCTGATACTGTGGAACCTGCTTGGAATTGCCTCTCCCCCTCTACCTCTGCCTCTGCCCCTCCCTTGCTTACTCTGTCTCTCAAAATAAATAAACTTAAAAATTTTTAAAAATATGACTCATTATATTACAAACAATATCAGCAAGTCAGTTCCATTTACTTTTTCCTTAATAAAATCCCCTATAATAAAAATATCTCTAGTCTTCTATTTTAAGTATCAGTGTATATTTTCTTGAACCAGAGAACTAGATCCTACTTCTTTGAAAACTGTTTTCTTTGGGTAATTTCCATTAAATGATGTCCATTATCACCTATCAACATTTCTTGGAATTTGGCTGAAGAATGAGAAAATATTTGCGTCCTATAATTAAGTTCAATGAACTTTTATTCATTTCTAATCCATTGTTTTCCAGATTTGCCTGATCATAATGATCACCTGGGGAACTTGTTAAAAATTATACAGTCCTACCCTACCCATTCCCAAACATGCAAAATTAGATTTTCCAGGAAGGAAGGCTGAAATCTGTATTTTTAGCATGGGACTCCAGCTATTCCTCATGATTTACACATTTGGAAAACACAATTCTGTGCCCTTGTCCTATTCCTCATGATGTCAGAGCTCTTTAAACTCCCACATTTCCTGCTAACTGTGCTTTTCCTCAGTGACTGCAGGAGTTTTCCTATTCCATCCCACCTGAGAAATAAGGTGCATTCCCATCAACTAGTGCAGCCTTCAGCAGCAGTGAGTCTCTGCTACAGTGGCAGTAGACAGCATCTACAATCTTGGGTAGGGAGGTGATAGAGAGATGGAAGTGTGTTTCAGAAAAGCCTTTCTAGAGACTCTGACCCTCCCCTTAGTGACCAGTTGTAGATGACTTTGCTGCCTCCTGAGGTGACCACACTTAACCTCCCTTTGTGCTACATACATTTTTTCTTTACCTCCACGCTCTTATCTTCCCTTCTTCCCATAATTGGGGGGGGGGGCGGGAAACATGGTCCCTTTTTGTCAAACTTGCGCTCTTGATCAAATTCTCTATTGCCTCATGGAAGCTATATCTATGAATCCTCCTCCCCATTCAAAGCTTGCTTTTTCATTTTTTTCTCCTTTGGCTTCTTTAGCTTATAGGCAATAAACATTTCTTCTGTATTCTTGTTAAACCAACCCAGCATATACTTTCTTGGTCTCTGTTGAACCCCAGGATCCCATTTTAATTCATGCCTTAGTTTTACTGTCAAATTTCTCAAAAGAACATTCTACGATGGCTACATCTACCTTCTTAATCTTCTCATGACCCCACTGTAACCTGGCTTCCATGGAGCCACATTTTATAGTGTTGGCTTGAAGATTACCAGTGTTGAGAATGATTTTTTGTGTAGCTTTAACCCTCTTGCCCTTTTAGTAGCATTTGAAATTGCTGGTAGCCCCATCTTTTCCAAACTTTATCAATTAGTGATCATTCAATTATAAGAACAGAAATCTATTCAAGTAATTGAAACAATACTTTTACTATAAGACTTTAATTTTAATATAAAGAATATATAGAATATAAAATAATATAATCTTAATATAAAGATTTTAACATAAGACTACAGGAAGCTTTCCCACAGGACGTTTAATAGGGTCATGCAAGGTTTGAAATCAGGAAATGGGAAGCTAATCAGTATCCAATAAAGTTTGCTTGTTTGTTTATTTTAGTTTTAGAGAGACAGCGCAAGCTGGGGAGAGGGGCAGATGGAGAGAGGGAGAATCCCAAGCAGGCTTCATGCTCAGCATGGAGCCAGACACAGGGCTTGATCCCACAACCCTGAGATCATGACCAGAGCAAAAATCAAGAGCCAGATGCTCAATAAACCAAGCTACTCAGGCACCAATAAAGGTTTAACAAATAATTACTGATCACCTGTTATATTCTAGGCACTGGCTAGGCGTTAAGTGATCAAGTACTGAGACAAGGCCCTTGCCCTTAGAGATTTTACAATCTAGTGGGGGAGGCTTACCACATAAGCAAGTAAACAAATGTGTATTTGCAACTTGTAATGAGCATTACAGATGAAACAGACTTGCTTAATGATAGATTATTACAGGTTATTAGCCATAGGTGAGGACTCAAAGGATATGCTGGAGACATTTAGCCTGAGCCATGATGAACGTGAGGGAGCCACTAAGGGAAGCTGGGGAGGGTGAGGGATGTAGAAGGAGTGTTTCAGCCTGAAGATAAGCTGTGTGAAGACCCTGAAGTAGAGTTTCAGAGTAATTGCAAGGAGGTTACTACAACTGGAACTTAAAAGATGAGGCAGAGAACAGCAAGATTAAGCTGGGTAAGGAGGCTGAAGCCAGAACAGGGTAGGCCTTTTAAGCTCATTTAATTTGACTGCAAAGTAATTGGAAGACATTGAACTGATTTAAGCAGCAAACAACATGGTCCAATATATTTCCAGGTTTACCCTGACTGGTAAGCAAAAATTCGATTAAGGAAGGCAAGAGTGGAGTGGAAAGACCAGCTAGCAGCTATAGCAGTAGCTTAGGTAAGAGATGATGGTAATTTGGACTGATGCAGTAGCAAAGGACATGGAGATAAGGGGATAGATTAGACATCTATTTATGAGAAGTAAATGAAAGGACAAGCTGATGGGTTGGAACTGGGGAAGGAAGGAGAGTGAAAAATCAAGAATATTGCCCAGGTCATCTTATTTACAATAACTAGGTGGATGTTGATACCATTTACTAAAGTGGGGGAACAACATACAGAATACAGATAGAACTTCTTTTTAAGCGGGGGGGGGGGGGGGGGGGGAGGGGGGGAGGAGGAGGGGTGTTGGGGGCAGTAATATAGAAATTAAGACTTTAGTTCTAGTTCAGATACATTACTTTCAGATGTTCATGGATACTTCATATGTCAGATAGGCAACTGAATACCAAATTTTAAGGAAATGTCTGGGCTGGAGAGATTAATTTAAGTTGCCAGCATTTTAGAGTATTTAATACCATGGAAATGCTTGAGATAACCAAGAAGAGAACAGAGAATATAGCCCAGTTTTTAGAGGGCACTGGAGGAAGTAAAACCCCTGAAGGACAGTGAACAAGAGTGATTAGTAGAGTAGGAGACAGAAACACATACTCATCAATAATTACTTGGAAGGTAAATGGACTTAACGCTGTGATCAAAAGACATAGGGTGATGGAATGGATTTAAAAAACAAGATCCATCTATATGCTGCCTATAAGACAATCATTTCAGATCTAAAGATACATGCATAAGGAAGTGAAAGGATAAAGAAATATTTATCATGCAAATGGATGTAAGAAGAAAGCTGGGTAGCAATATTTACATTAGACAAAAGTCTTTAAAACAAAGACTATAACAAGAGACAAAGAAGGACACTATGTAATAATAAAGGGGACAATCCAACAAAAAGATACAACAATGTAAATATTTATGCATCCAATATGAGAACACCCAGATACATAAAACAGCTAGTAACAAACATAAAGGAACTAATTGATAATATTACAGTATTAGCAGCAGACTTTAACACCCCATTTACATCAATAGATCATCCAAACAGAAAATCAATAAGGAAACAGTGACTTCGAATGACACCCTAGACCAGATGGATTTAATAGATATATTCAGAACTGGGGCACCTGGGTGGCTCAGTCAGTTGAACATCTGACTTCGGCTCAGGTCATGATCTCACAGTCTGTGAGTTCAAGCCCCATGTCGGGATCTGTTCTGACAGCTCAGAGCCTGGAGCCTGCTTTGGATTCTGTGTCGCCCTCTCTCTCTACTCCTCCCCCACTCATGCTTTGTCTCTCTGTCAAAAATAAATAAACATTTAAAAAATAGATATATTCAGAACATTCCATCCTAAGACAGCAGAATACACATTCTTTTCAAGCGCATGGAGAACCGTCTCCGGAATAGATCACATATTAAGCCACAAAACAAGTGTCAATAAATTCAAAAAGACTCAAGACATACCATGCATCTTTTCTGACCATAATACTATGAAACTAGAGGTCAACCACAAGAAGAAATCTGGAAAGACCATAAATATATGGAGGTTAAATAACATGCTACTAAACAATGAATGGGTCAACCAAAAAAATCAAAGAGGAAATCAAAAAGGAAATCAAAAAACACATGGAAAAAAATGAAAATTAAAAACCAAAACCAAAATCTTTGGGATACATCAACAGTGGCTTTAAGAGGAAGTTTATAGCAATACAGGCCTACCTTAAGAAGAAAAAAAAAAATCAAGTAAACAACCTGATCTTCTACCTAAAGGAGCTAGAAAAAGAACAATAAGCAAAACCCTAAACCGGTAGAAGGAAGGAAATAAGATTAGAGGAGAAATAAGTGATTTAATAAATAAATGATTTAGTTTCTATTGTAGAAACTAAAACCAAACCAAACCAAAACAAAAACAATGGAACAAATCAATGACACCAGAGCTGGTTCTTTGAGAAGATCAACAAAATAGATAAACCTGTAGCCAGACTCACCAACAAAACAGAACAAAAACAAACAAGAGGGAAGATGCAAATAAAATCACAAACACAAAAGGAGAAATAATAATGGATAGCCCAGAAATACAAAGGATTGTAAGATTATTATGAAAAATTATATACCAACAAATTGGCAACCTGGAACAAATGGATAAATTCCTAGAAACATGGAACATACTAAAACTAAAGTAGAAAGAAGTAGAAAACATGAACAGACTGATTGCTAGCAATGAAATTTTATCTGTAATCAAAAAACTCCCAAAAAGCAAAGTCTAGGACCAGAGGGATTCACAGGGTGAATTCTACCAAACATTTAAAGATTTAATACCTGTTTTTTTCAAACTATTCCAAAAAAACAGAAGAGGAAGAAAAACTTCCAAATTCATTCTGTGAAGCCAGCACTACTCTGATACCAAAACCAGATAAGAACATCACAAAAAAGAGAACTACAGGCCAATATCTCTGATGAACATAGATGCAAAAATCCTCAAAATGAACATAGATGCAAAAATCCTCAAAAATCCTTGGCAAACTGAATCCCACAATACATTAAAAAAATCATTCACCACAATCAAGTGGGATTTATTCCCAGGATGCAAGGGTGGTTCAGTATTTGAAAATTAATCAACATGATACATCACATCAAGGAGAGAAGGGATAAAAACCATATGATCATTTCAATAGATGCAGGAAAAGCACTTGACAAAGTACAACATCCATTCATGATAAAAAAAAAAAACCTTCAACAAAACAGGTGTAGAGGGAACATGCCTCAACATATTAAAGGCCTTACATGAAAAACCCACTGCTAACATCATACTCCTTGGGGAAAAAACAGAGTTTTTCCCCCAAGGTCAAGAACAAGACAAGAATGTCCACTCTCACCACTTTTATTCAACATAATACTGGAAGTCCTAGCCATAGCAATCAGACAAGAAAAAGGAATAAAAGGTATCCAAATTGGAAGAAGTAAAACTTTCACTAGTTGCAGAGGACATGATACTATGAATAGAAAATCCTAAAGGCTCCACCAAAAAATGACTAGAACTGATAAATGAATACAATAAAGTCATAGAATACAAAATCAATGTACAGAAATCTGTAACATTTCTATATGTTAATAGTGAAGCAGCAAGAGAAATTAATGAAATCAATCCTATTTACAATTGCACCAAAAATAATAAAATAACTAGAAACAAACTTGACCAAAGAGGTGAAAGACCTATACTCTGAAAACTATAAAACATTTATGAAAGAAATTAAAGATGACATAAAAAAATGAAAAGAAATTTCATGCTCATGAATTGGAAGAATATGGTTGAAATGTCTATACTACCAAAAGCAATCCAAAGATTTAATGCAATCCCTATCAAAATATCAACATTTCTCACAGAATGAGAACAACCAACCTTCAAATTTGTATGAAATCAAAGAAGACCCAAAATAGACAAAGCTTTTATTTCTTGAAATATAAAAGCAAAGCTGGAGCAATCATAATTCCAGACTTCAAGTTACATTACAAAGCTGTAGTAATCAAAACAATATGGTACTGGCACAAAAATAGGCACATATTAATAGAACAGAATAGAAAGCCCAGAAGCAACCCCACAATTATATGGTCAATTAATATTCAACAAAAACGGCAAGAATATGCAATGGGAAGACAGACATTTCAACAAATGGTGTTGGGAAAACTGGGCATCAACATGCAAAAGAATGAAACTGGATCACTTTCTTACATCATACACAAAAGTAAACTCAAAATGGATAAAGGACCTAAATGAGAAACCTGAAACCATACAAATCATACCAAAGAGGACAGGCCACGGTATTTCTGACATTGGCTATAGCAACATCTTACCAGATAAGTCTCCCAAAACAAGGGAAACAAAAACAAAAATGAACTATTGGAACTATATCAAAAAAAAAAAAAAAAAAAAAAAACTCTTGCACAACAAAGGAAACAATCAACTTAACTAAAGACAATCTTTGGAATGGGAGGAGATATTGGCAAATGACATATGCCATAAAGGGTTATATCCAAAATCTATAAAGAACTTATAAAACTCAACACCCAAAAAACAAATAATCCAATTTAAAAAATGGCAGAAGACATGAACAAACATTTCTCCAAAGAAAGCACACAGATGGCCAGCAGACACATGAGAAGATTCTCAACATCACTCATCATCAGGGAAATGCTAGTAAAAGCTGCAGTGAGCTATCATCTCACACCTGTCAGAATGGCTAAAATCAAAAACTCAAGAAACAAGTGTTGGCAATGATGTAGGGGAAAAGGAACGCTTGTGCATTATTGGTGGGAATGCAAATTTGTGCTGCCACTATGAGAGACAGTATGGAGATTCCTCAAAAAATTAGAAATAGAACTACCCTATGATCCAGTAATCACACTACTGGGTATTTACCCAAAGAATATGAAAACACTAATTTGAAGGGATATATGCACTCCTATGTTTACTGCAGCATTATTTACAATAGGGAAACTATGGAAGCTGCCCAAGTGTCCATTGATTAAGAAATGGATAAAGAAGTTGTGGCATACACACACACACACACACACACTGGATTATTATTCAGCCATAACAAAGAACGAAATCTTGCCATGTGCAACATGGACGGAGCTAGAGAGTATAATGCTGAGCTAAATAATTCAATCAGAGAAAGACAAATGCCATATGACCTCACACATACGTGGAATTTAAGACATAAAACAGCGAACAAAGGGGGGAGAAAAAGAACCCAAAAAACAGATTTTTCACTACAGAGAACAAACAGATGGTTACCAGAGCGGGGAGGTGGATAGGGGGATGGGTAAAATACATGAAGGGGATTAAGAGTACACTTATCATAATGAACACTGAGTAATGTATAGAATTGTTGAATCACTATATTGTATACCTGAAACTAATATAACACTATATGGTAACTATACTGGAATTAAAATAAAAAATAAATAAGTAGGTGTGGAAAAAAAGAGAGAAAAAAGTAAGAAAATTAGCAGGCAGACCAGGCAATTGCAGTTAGACTCCACCAGATCTTTTGTCAAGAAGTTGAGCCTGACCTAGTATGTTGAAAACTGCTAAAATTTGTATTAGGATGAGGTCCAAGGAATATTGATTGGGCCTGGCAATATGGAGGCTGTTGACAACACTGAGTAGCTGTTTTCAGTGGTATGATGAGGGTGGAAGCCAGATTAAAGTACACTGAACAGGAAATCAGTTAACTTGTAGACAACTCTCTCAAGAAGCGTTGCTGTGAAGGGATCAGGGAATTAGAGCTGCAGATGGAAAGGGATAAAACAAGAATCTTTGTTTTGCTTTTTAAAAATGTTCTGATGGAGCTTGTTCGTACATATTTGGGAATAATCAAGCATTTGATGATGAACAAGAGGGAGGGTAAGAAGAGAAGAATTTAAAATCACAAGTAGAGGAAAATGGCTTTCGGTAGGAGAGCAGAAAATGTATTACTTGTAATCGAGAAATTGAGCCAAATGCCAAAAGATTTGCAGATCTGATGGTAGGGATATACTGGAGTTGTACCAGGGTAAGCAGGTGTGGGGATGGTTTTCGACGACTGGAAAAAAAAAAAGAGTAAGAAATAAAATAGTCATCATGGGGAACTGAACATATGGTCAGGCTCCCCTCTCTGTCTTTCCTCCCCCTGCTACCAAACTTATCTTCAAAAACACCAAACACTCTCCATTTTATTAAGGAGTGCTTCCTTTCTGCCTTCTTTTCTAGCTTTGTTTTGTTTAACTCTTTTCTCCCCCACTAATGTATAAATTCTCAAAATTTTGCCCTTGATCTTCTGTCCTTTATTTCTACACTTTTCCCCTTGCCAACTTCATTTATACCCCTGGCTTCAAATACTTTATCTATGTGGATACTCCCAAATCCTTATCTCTGCTGTTCTCAACTTCACTATCATTTAAAAACTACCTTCAAACATTTTTTTTCTTCTTTCTTCTTGTATCTATACTAGATGGTTGGTGTTAAAACTGAACTTATTGTGGTAATCATTTTGAAATACAAATACATAAATCCAATCTTCATGCTGTATACCTTAAATTTATACCATGCTGTGTGTCAGTTATATCTTAGTAAGACAAAGAGGGGCACCTGGGTGGCCCAGTCAGTTAAACATCTGACTCTTGATTTCAGCTCAGGTCATGATCTGGCAGTTTGTGAGTTTGAGCCCCGCATTGGGCTCTGTGCTGACAACATGGAACCTGCTTGGGATTCACTCTCTCTGCCTCTTCGCCCGCCCCCCGCCCCCCACCATGATTTCTCTCTCTCTCTCTTTCTATGAGAATAAACTTAAAAATAAAGCAAAAAAAAAAAAAACTGACTCCATCTTAATATCCTCTGGATCTTTTATTTATAGCTGAATTCATAATTATCTTCTCACCAAACCTGCTTGTTTTCCTGGCTATGCTTTTCAAGACACTACTATCCTGCCAGCAGGATAGTTTCAGAGTTGTCTGACCTCCTACTTTCAAGGTCCGCCAGCTGAGAAGGCCCATCACTTTCCTCCTCTCCACATCCTCTGCCATTCCCCTCTCATGAACTAAACTCACATGGATTATTGTCCAAGTCTGCTAAATCATCTTCCAGTATTCAGTCTCTAATCTGTGTTGAAAACTGTCCTTGCATTAACTTTCATGAAACACAGCTGCACTCAGTTTCTCCCCACCCACTCAAGAATCTTTGGCAGCTCCTCACTGCGTACTCAATCAAGAACAAGACTTACCTACCAACCTCCATGACCTGTCATCAATTGATCCAGATTTATCTTTCATTAACCATCAATCAAGGTAGACGGTCCAATTATCTCCTAATATATCCTGTGTCTTCCTGATGACGAGACTTCTTCATGTTCTTCTTCCTGATGCCTTTCCTCAAAAGTGATCTTTCCCTCCCATCACTTCCATTAGTATTTTATTTATGGTTCTCCTCTTGAGGACCTGTGTTTAGACACGATTTTTCCTCTATTTGTCGGCAGAGCTTTTTGCCTCTGAGAGACTACAATTTACCAAAGTGTGAGAACAGATGTGCCCTACAGAGCATACAGTGGTTTCTGACACTCCCAAGACATTTGATAAGTAACTTGGTGAGGAGTTACTAAGGCCTGCGACCAGTAATGTGCTATTAAACCTTCATATAGACCTATTAGATGTATTGGTGTGGGCCTTTTCAATAAGATGCTGAGTAGGACACTAAAAATTGTGTGCTACAAAAAGCTTAATAAGAAACTTCTCTAGTCAAGCACTGCTGATGAATTGAATGCGCCTTAACAACAGTCCCTCAACTCACTCATGTGGTAAAAAGTAAAATTCAGACACATAAGGAGGAAATTAATCCGGGACACATTCTGATCACTCTAAAGTGATCTTTAAAAAATTAATACTACAATTATCAAGTATACTCTTTTCACAGGACTACTATTGGTCTCATGTATTGTTGACACCATGTTTGGAACTAAAACAAATGGAATGCCGCACCATGTAAAGAGAATATTTGCAGTTCTTTCGTCCCCACATCTTTAGACTCTGAATGCCCTGGCTTTGTACAATATAGTCTTCTAGTTAAATGATAAAAGTCAACTTATATATCAGCTTAGGGAATGTGCCCCTGGCCTCATAGTTGGGAATAGACATTGCTGTGGAAATGAAAGCTGAAAAACTGGTGGTCCTCATCACGGTTTTCTATCATTGTAGGAAGAATTATATACTCGCTCTTTTGATATTTACTATTTAGAAATAAAATATCCCCCATTTCAGTTGCTTCTCTTGAATTTATTTTAGAAACAAAGCATAGGGGAAAAGCTTCTTGACACTGGTCTCAGCAAGGATTTTCTGGATACAATGCCCAAAGCACAAACAATGAAAGCAAAAACAAACAAGTGGAACTACATTAAACTAAAAAGCCTTCTGCACAGACAGCAAAGGAAATGGTCAAAGGACCTACATAGACACTTTCTCCAAAGAAGATATTCAGATAGTCAACAGGTACATGAAAAGATTCTTCACAGCATTCATCATCTGGGAAATGCAAATCAAAAGTACAATGAGATGTCACCTCACACTTGTTAGAATTTCTTTTCCAGAAAATACAAGAGATAACAAGTGCCAGTCAGGATGTGGAGAAAAGGTACCTCTTGGGCACTCCTGGTAAAAATGTAAATTGGTACAGCCATCCTGGAAAACAAGATGGAGATTCCTCCCACAATTAGAGGTAGAACTGCCATATAATGTAGCAATCCCACATGTGGGTATATATCCAAAGAAAATGAGTATCTCAAAGAGGTATTTGTAATCCCCATGTTCATTGTAGCATTATTTACAATAGTCAAGACATGGAAACATATATAAATAAATATAAAATATACATAATGCAATAGTATTCAGTCATAGAAAAGAAAAAAATCCTGCTATTTGTGATTACATGGATGAAACTTGAGGGCATTATGCTAAGCAAAATAAGTCAGATGGAGAAAGACAAACACCATATGATGTCACTTATATGCGGAACCTAAAAAACCCCAAACTCATCAGAGAACATATGGGAGGTTATCAGGGGTAGACCATGGGCAGTGAGGGAAATGAGTGAAGGTGGTCAAAAGATACAGATTTCCAATTATAAAATAAATAAATTCTGGAGATATAATGTACAACAAGGTGACTGTTAATACTATATTGTATATTTGAAAGTTGCTAAAAGAATACATTTTAAAAGTTCTCACCACACACACACACACACACACACACACACACACACATGTAACTATGTGAGGTAATAGATGTGTTAGCTAGCCTTACTTTGTTAATCATTTTACACTTTAGACCTATATAGTGCACAATCATTACATTAAACTAACACAATCTCATTTCATTATATCTCAATATAATCTCATGTCATTATATCTCAATAAAACTAGGGAAAAAGAAACAGCAAAATTTTTATTACTTACATGAAATGTTCCTTTCTATTTAAATACATTTTTTTTTCAGTTCCTTTATACAGGCCTCTTGAGAATAACTGTTCCTAACAGTGAGACAGAACTACCTACAAATCAGCAGATGTCATTCCCTAACTGTCCTCAACTGTGCTTCTCTGTCAATTTCACTTGGTTATTTTTTTTTCTGCAAATTTCAACTGCCTGTTTCTCCATCACCAATTTCACTGTCCATTTCCAACCTCTGATGAGCCTCCAAGATACACTAGGGCTAATATTTTTCACTTTGCCTGTATAAGGACCAGAATACAAGATATGCTTTCTGTTTGAATGCCAGATCTAATGCAAATATCTGTATGGTTTATAGTAGCCATATGGAATGTTTTTCTACTCTGTGGCTATGTCTTTTCAGCAGATATACCTATGATTATAGGTATGTTTTCTAATAAAAGCCACAGTTCTGGTTCATGGGACAAACACTGGTTAAAATTTGCTACTCTTTCAACGATACTGAGAAAATAATGATTGTCTACCATGTACCAAGCACTACTGTGAAGATTCAGCAGTTATAAAACACAAAGTCTTGCTTTCATGGCTCTTATATTCTAGGCAGACAGAACAAAAAATAATTATATAATAAGTTGGATTGTGATAAGTTTTCTGAAAAAAAAAAAAGGACAGAATAGGTAATGCCTAGGGGGTGCTTGCAATTTTAACAAGGGTTTTCAGAACACTGGAACCACTGTGAAAGTGGTGACATCTGAGTAAACAGCTGGTGGAAATGAGGGAGAAAGCCATGTGAATATCTGGGGCAAGAACTTTTCAGGCAGAGGGAACACCTAGTGCAAAGGTGCACATAGGCTGTCACAAGCGGTAAGGAGTATTACTGTAAGCATCTGCCAGGGACTAAAATTCAGGCAAGGCTTTTTTTGTTGTTGTTGTTGTTGCTATAAGGAATCCACCTACAAGAGAGTTTAATCAGCTTAAGATGAGCATCAGTGCAGATCTGTTTAGTGTTCTCTCTCAGCCATGACCTCATTGCTAATACTGACAGTCTGGACTGCCTCTTAGATTTGGATGAACCTTGGATGTGCAGCCTGGCAAACTTGGATGAAACCAGAAAAGAGAGGTTTTGGTAGCTCCATAGGCCTGTTGGTTCTTTACCTCATTTTTCTCTCCACATGGGGCTGCATATTAATCACATGTAGCCAGTGATTCCCAGTTTTAATTTAATCTAAAATACATCCATTACCATATATGATCTAAGAAGTAAATATAATAGAATTCTGCCTCAAGTGAGCTAATGGTGGACAGCCAATACATAAGGCTACGAACAAAGGTGGAAATGCCACCAAACTGTTTGTTCAATGTCTTTACTTCTAGTCAGGGCAACATAGTAAAGAGGTCATTACTAATGTTAAGTCTTAAATTAATTTCCAGAGATTGTCACGCTTACATTCAACAAATAGAAATAATCGCACTGGTCCTTTCTCTCCCATAACTAGCAAAGTAGTATAACAGTGCTCTGCTAGTCAAGCAATCTGCCCCTCCTTCTAAGGGTTTTCCAATTTACGGAGAATATTTTCCTAAAGCTTCTGTTATGCCCTGGGAGCCCACTCTCATCCTTGATAAGAATAAACATTATTAGGAACTCAACAAATGGAGATTTGAAAGCAAGGTTTAGTTTATTTTAGCCTACCTTTGATTTGTCTGGAGACTGAATTCCTCACACATGAAGATCAGTACTTATTTCACAAGAGTAAAGTTTTAAGAGAGGACCAAGATTTCTTTAGCAAAGAGAAGCTGGTTGAACATCCAAATAGGTAATAATGACTTACAAATAACTGAAAACAGGATTTTAAGATGATAGCTGTCTGCTTTATTTAGATTTGCTTTAGATGTCTGATGTAATTGGCTATGGTAAATTTGAAGACACAGAAAACCTTTAAAATATGGCTACGTATGTGGTTTTAGATCCAAATCAAGTATTGATCATTATGACTGTGGCTAGGTCTAAATTTAGAATTATTGTAATCTAATGTGTTGAGGTTGTTCCATACTTATATTTAGGAGTGGCCAGAGAGGACATTTCTATAATGAAACTATGCTGTAATCAAATCAACAACTTAGAAATTTACTGGCCTTTTAACTTCACATATTTAATCTGTTAAAGTTTTTGTTCTTGATATTCTGAAAAAGTCACTGGAAAGAAGCTACTTATTCTTTTTCCTCATAAAAGAATGCAATTTCCTAATCAATGAAGAGTCTAGATGGAAAAACTAAAACAATAGATCAATTACACCAAATTTGCAAGAGTAAGGTTTTTACTTTATTTAAATTAAAATAGGTCATTCTGGAAAGAAAAAAAATACACAATGGGCTGCCTTCACTTGTAAAATTTCTTTTGAACTAATGAGAACTTATCTCACATAAGAGATTTGTGGACTGTTGTAAATACTCTACCAATCATGTATTCCACAGCTTTAAGCTGTGATGTGCTAGAACAGAGGGCTTACTCACAGACTCATGTTAGTTTACCTAGGTCAGGCTCTTTGCTCCCAACTTACTAGCTGAGTAATCTCAGGTAAGACATTTAACTTTTTTGTGACTTAGCTGAGTACATAGTGGGAATAATAGTTTCTACCTTTTGCATTTTTGGAGGGCTAAATGAGTTAACACATAAAACATTCTTATACCAGTGGTTGGCACATGATGAATGCTCATTAAATGTTAGCTAGTTACTAGAATTATTCTAGTGTATGATAAAGTGAGGAACTACCACCAATCTTAATGGGAAGTACTGGATGCAATTCTTGTATTTTTATTGGGTTTCATTTACTTTACAGAAACTAGTAGGCTTTTTGGTCTTAGAGTACAAGGAAGCAGAGAGGGATGGCTCCTCTAAGCGAAACTAACCCCTGAATAGAGTGCCTGAAATCACAGGAAGCTTGTCACAATGTGGGCAGACACCAAGAGCAGACCAATCTAATAACCCACTTCTCTCTCTCTTTTTTTTTATCTCGTGGAAATTAATGGAGTATCTGATGTAGACCATTAAATTAATTGTTCCTGTATAAGGTTTAAAACCTTGGTTTACCATAGGGTAAACTTAGGCTTTTGTTGGTCATCCAAATTCTCTGTATCTCTTCAGTTTCACTGCAGAATTAAAACCAAATTTACCACAGTGGATTGTTACAGCGAGTCTGGCATTTATTTCTCCCAAGAGGCCATCTGCTTCTGGGGAAGGGCAACAGGGTGCCCTCCATTAATATATCTAACTGATGGTGTAATGATGCACAATTCCTGGTTAACCCTTGCAATTCACAGTTATTGTCTTGGAACATAAGATGGTATTCTCTTTTCACTGCGTAACTACAAATGTTAGGATAGACTTTTATAAAAGTATTGGTCTACTCTTGAATCCTTCTAGACTTTGCTTTTGATGCCCTTAAGTTCTTTTAACTAGTCTACTAGCCACAAAAGCTCCGATTACTAAAGTTAGAGGGGAAGGGATATTCTTCTGGTTCCAACTTCTAAAACGTCCCGCCAGAACAGGTGTACTTGCAAAGTAAAATTAGCCTTAAGGGTCCTCTGTCTCAGGTTGTACAACTGGCCCAGGAGGGTGGTGCCCTCGCGCCCTGTTTACCGGCGTGTGTGTGTGTATCTGTGGGTGTCGCGGCACGCGCAAGGACACACACGGACCCACTTTCTTAGGTCAGCCCAGTCAAACCCTCCGTCTTATCCCAAGGGCTGTCAACTCTCACGCCTCTTTCTGCGCCCTCAGCCAGCCCCCCCGCCTTCACTCTTCCACTCCCTCACGCCCCGCCTCCAAAGTAGGACGTCCCACTCTAACTGGCAAGTGCTCCTCTCACTCCTACTCTGCAACCAATCACTCGAGTTCTGGTGGAGAGCGGCAGAGCCAATGGAAATGCTCGTTGCGGCAGCTGCCGGGTCCAAGCGCCGGTAGGCGGTGCCGGGGGCGGGGTGCGGGTGGGGAATCAGTTGCCATTTGGAGTGAGGAGCAGGCGGAGGCGGCGGCGGCGTTTGCGGTGGCGCGGAATCCGCGGAGAGCCAGACACCTCGAGGCCCTTTCCTCCTGCCCAGATCCCCAGAAACAGGGGTCCGGGCCCTCCCTGCAGTTGCCAGGCGATCCCGCGCGTGCAGCCCTGCGAGGCAGCGAGCGGCCCCCGAGGCTGCGTGATCCGGACTGTTGCCCCTCTCCCCTGTCAGCGCGATGCCCGGGGCGGCGGCGGCTCTGGGCTCCTCGCGGCCCCGGCCGTGACCGCCACACCGAGCCCGGCCCGGCGGTTGGGGCCGTTGGGCGTTTGTTTTCGCAGCTTTCCCCTCCCCCCTCGCCGAGGCCGCGGGGGTGCGCGTTGGGAAGGGGGAGCCAAGAGACTCCTCCTCCTCCCCGATACCCCCGCCCCTCCCCCTTACACACTCGCACGCACTATCGCGCCGGCTCCCACACGCTCGCGCGCCGCCCGCTCCGCGCCTCGGTGTCGGCCGGCGTCGTCCCGGGCCCGCGGAGCCACCATGTCCACTGCCTCCTCCTCCAGTTCCTCTCAGACCCCTCATCCCCCGCCGCAGAGGATGCGGCGCAGCGCCGCGGGCTCCCCGCCCGCCGCCCCCTCCGCCGGTAGCGGGAACGGAGCGGGCGGCGGCAGCGTGGGTTGCGCCCCGGCTGCGGGAGCCGGCCGGCTGCTGCAGCCCATCCGCGCCACGGTGCCCTACCAGCTCCTGCGGGGCAGCCAGCACAGTCCCACGCGCCCACCCGCCGCCGCCGCCGCCAACTCGCTGGGTAACCTCCCGGGGCCCGGCGCGGCCCGCGGCCCCAGTCCGCCCAGCCCGACGCTGCAGCCGGCCGCGGCCCCGACCGAGCCGACGCCGCGGGCCAAGGGCCGCCCGAGACGGTCCCCCGAGAACCACCGGAGGAGCAACTCACCTGAGAGACGGAGCCCCGGCTCGCCCGTGTGCAGAGGTAGCGAGCCCAACCCTTACGTCCTCCCGGGCTGCGTCTTCCCCGACGGTTCCCTCCGTGGAAACTTCAGCCTCTCCGGGCTTCTCTTTGCTAGTGCATTATCGAAGGTGTGAAAGTGGCTTTGGGAATCTCACCTCCCTGCGGTCGCTGCGGGGCTTGGAGGAGCGAACTGCAAAACAACTTTTATTTGACCCACATGCCGCCCCTCAGATTTTATCTTCCATCACTCGCCTGCATCGAAAGGTTTTTCAGTTTAAGAGCTGATTAGCTCACTCATGTGTTTGCTGTTGGTAGCGGGGAAGGAGGAGCTGGGCGAAACACTTAAAAATACACGCACACAAACTCTGGCAGCCGATAAGGTGGTGGTTGTAATGTACAAGCTCTTTGTGCTTTACTACAAAGTTCCTAACGTGTCTGTGATTACTGGCATATATATATTTTTTCTTTTTTGGAAGGGTGGTGGCATTAGTTATGATGTAAGGATTATCTGTTGGATGTGTAGAGGAGACAGTTTTGGGTATGCAATTGAAGTGTATAGTGTTTTTTCCTTTTTTTTTTTTTTCCCATCTCCCTTTTTTCTCTACTTAATATAGTCATATGCATCAGAGCAGTACTTCACTGGAAATAGTCAATGCCCAACTCAAGATTTTCATGGTAATTTTCTAAAGACCTGTTTGTGGAGTGTGCTCACTTTTTCCTTCCATTTTTAAGTACACTTAACAGTTCAGTTGAGCTGTTAAAGCATCTCAAGTTTCTTTTTTGTTAGGTGTCAAAGGTAGTGGTGAGCTAGTGGATGCTCTAGGCTTCCCTTAATGTTTTCTGTTTTGGTTTGGTTTTGTTGATGTCTGGGGACACAGTGCATGATCTAGTTGAGTCCTGGGGGAGAAAAGGAAGATTAGCCAAAACAGGGACTTAAAGCTCATAAGGGAGAGTGGAGTAGCTAATATAATTAGATACCAGGCTAGAGCTACAGATGCTGCTCCTGCTGCAGTATTGTGGAGACAACTGATCATACCGAGTGGAAAACTCTCTGCGTGGAAGGGAACACTGTGGAGCTCGTTCGGTTATGTGGTATGTGGAATTTTTTTTTTAATGGAGTTTTTTTTTTTTTTTAAATGAATGTCTTAGACTTGGAGAAAGTGATTATGTTGTGATAGATTGCAGTTTTAGTGGTGTTGTTTTTTGTTTTTTGTTTTTTTTTTTTTTTACATTTCTGGCCGGTAATTAGCATGTTGCTAAGGCACTTGTTTTCAGACCACTTGATGGTATGGCAGAGTAGGATGTAGTGCAGTGGTATGTGTACATGAGCACCAAGAAATATCTCCTGTAATCTGTATGCACCAGGAGGAATTTGCTCCCCCACTCCTCCCCCAGGTCAAGCCAGCTGCTGCAGAAACTGACATCCTCCAGCAAATCCTGAATGAATGAATGAAAACAACGTGATCGCCCTAATAATGACCACAACTGAACACACATCTTTGGCTGTATTTTATAGAAAAGGCCACCATTTTCTAACAGATTAATGCCATATGCAGCTCCCTTACACATTTTCTGGAGCTATATGAAATGAGTGGTAAAAGAACGAATAGAAGGAAGCAGTTAGAGAAATTTTTGAGTGATTTAGCTTCAACAGTGCATAGATTGAGTTTTGGGATTTTCTTTTAGGGGCTAATGTAACAGCCATAAAATAACCATTTCAGACTGATTGTGTACAGAGGGTTTTGTGGGCAGAGTAAGAGTAGTTGCTGTAACAATATAATGGCTATGTAGTGCCTCCTCCCCTTTTGTTGATAAACACTAACATCTTACAACACATCATAGTACAACTTGTTTTTCTGCATCTTTCAAAAGTCTTAATTGCTTAAGAATTACATGGTCCCTAATAAAGTAGTTTTAATGAAATTTGTGATCAGGCTTAAACTCTCCTCTTTGTTGTAGTGTGGTACATCCGAGTTTAATTCAGTTTTAATGTAATAATGATGAAAACACTTTTCTGAGTCTGTTGTGCAGCAGACAGATTTGCATCACCAGAGAGCTTATATTGGGAAGAGAAGAGGCTTTTCTGCTGTTTTTAACACCAGGTGGTTTTGTCAGCTCCTTAGATTTAAGGGATTTTGAATGCAGGCTCTTCAGCCCTCAGTTCCCTGATTATATTACCTTTATGTTACTTCACATCCTGCCTTACCCCTCTCTACCCAAATTAAAACTGTGCAACTAATCTATTCTGTTTAGTTAGCCGTTTAAAATCCATACTATGAACAGTTGAACAATTTTTCAAACAGTATCTACTCAGTTTCTTTTGAATTCTGCGAGGTTCTGACTTCAGTGGATTTTAGCCTCTACAGGTCAAGGCTCCTGCTGCCGCCGCCGCTGCTGCTGCTGCTGCTGCTGCTGCTGCAGACACTGACATCACTATACTGCATGAATGAAAAACAACAACGTGCTCCATTTCTTGCTCTCCACCTCCTTCCTTTTTTGCACACTCCTCTGTGTGTGTGTGTGTGTGTGTGTGTGTGTGTATTTACGATGGTGTTATGCTGCATATGAAACTACATTTAAAAATGTTAAATTAAGTAGATGGTGGCTCAAGGGATATGTATTTAGTACAGAGGCATATTGTTTACAGAAAGCTTCAAGTGCTATGAGCATTTGGACTGGAGGTGACATAACTGAGCATTCGTTTTTTTTTATTGTTTTTTTTTTTTCCTGGACTGGTGGTGATGGAAGAAAATACAGAAGCTTCAAATAGTTTTCTTTGTAATTGTTTTACCAAGAAGAAATTACGAAACAACATAATTTCTAAACATGTCAGATCATTATTATTTCCCTCTTAAACATTCTTAATATGCATATTTAGGGTTAGGCTATAATAATAAAGAAATGATACTCAGGCTATTTCATAAAGCTGAGGAAAAGCTGAATTCTGTAATTGGTACAATCAGTTTTAATATATTAATTTATGAAATTAAGCGAGATGGCAATTTTCTTTATTTTTGTAGCACAGTTTTAGATAATTTGAAACGGTATCATAAGATACGTAAGTCTTTTAATAACCTTGCTCTATATAGAGGATATGGACTTTTACAAATTAAAACTATCTCGTTTATACATGTGAATCATATTTTTGTATTTTTTAAATTTCTATTGTATTTTTAAACCTTCAAGGTTTGTTATTTATATTCATTTCTCTACTTCTGCCATTTAGCAAAATGTCACCCTCCCCCTTGTTTGGTTCTGAAGGGTCTTGAAGTGGTGAATGACAAGCTGCTGAATGCATCCTCAGGCTCCCTGTGATGTGTTTGTAATAGATGTAAAATCATAAAGTATTATGCAAATAGTTATTTTTTTGTAATGGTAATACATAAAGTCTACCTTTGAGATAAATAGAACAACTCAAATGGGAATATAGCAGGATGTTAGTGTTAAAGTTAATCATCTGTAAGCTAAAATCATGAGTAATAACCAAAAGAAAATAAAGTTGCTTCTTTGTGAAACCTCAGAGCAAAACCTGTGGATTTAGAAACACAACAAATACTCACAATTTTACTGTGCAAGATAAGATAGTAAGTAGCAATTGCAAATCCTTTTGTGTGTGTGTGTGTGTGTGTGTGTGTTTTAAGATTGAGCACTAGGATGAATTATAAATTCTAAAAGATATAAAAGGAGTTGCATTAGAGAACTCTGAATGGAGAATACTGCTTATTTTTAAGTGTACTATATCTAGTTAAAAAAGCATGGAAGAGCTTGTAATTTATATGGCTCCTGTTATGGAGAATAGCATGCATTGATCCCTGATTTAACAGAACATTTATTTAGGCCTACTATGCTAACAGATTACAAACTCCAGAGTGAAATTTGATTAGAATTTTTTATGGTTATCTTGAGAGCTTTATTGTTTTATGCTAAGTTGTGATTACATTTTAAAAGAAAATACAAAGCCAGTTAGCATGTAATATTGAATGACTTCATACAATGTGTGTATGTCTTTGTGTTTTAATCAAATTAATTTGCTTTCAGTGTTTCAGTCTTTTCATTAAATTTTCCTTTTTGAGTCTTTTTTTTACACTATGCTCAGTTTGTGGAATGAAACATTTTAATTACTTTTTTCCCCTTTTTAGAGATGCTCAGACATTCTCTTTGTATAAAGTTACTTCTCAGGCTGATATTCTTAGAAATCAGGCCCTCCTCATGGCCCTCTCTTTTAAAATGAGTTTTCTTAGAGTGCTTAGAGGAACTTGTTTCAAAGTTTTCCTATACTTGAGTAAAAATAGTTAAGTGTCTTTGTTTTGTTTTTTCTAAAATGACAGGCTTCAAATACTGATTTTTGGGAAAGGTTTTAGGCCTTTGAGAACTTACACTAAGGATCGGCAGCATTAATGATTTAGTTTTTGCCATCGCTTATGGTGCATGAGATTTGCAGGTCAGGGAGTGAATAGCAAAATAGATAAGTGAATTTATGGAAGTTAGTTGTTCTTAAACTACTGTGTTATGTTCAAAGATGATATTCCTCTCCCTTAACTTACTCTTAGCATATTGAATATCATACACCTAAGTTTTATAAAAGTATCTTGGTCAGTTTAACTATGTGTGTAGCTTTGTGTGTGTATACTGAGTGTATATACACACTCATTTTATATCTTTAGTGTATACTGAGCTGAAAATTATTTCATTATTTACAGTACTTTTTATAGAAGGATATGTCATTCACTGCAGGATACATTTCTTCAAGGATTTAATGCAAATTAGGAGTTAGGCATTGGTAAATGGTGAAAGGTAATGGCATCCTTGTGGTTTTGATTGGTGATAATGCAGACTAAATGTGAATAAGAAAACAAATAATTGGGCTCTAAGGCAATGAATAACAATGGAAATAAATGGCAATGTTCAATAAATGACTCATAAGAGAAGATTTTTTTAAGTCTGAAATTTAAACAAGTTTCTAAAAACCTGTTTGATCAAAACTTTCGCATGTAGCTAATATTCTGCCAAGTAGTACATACTAACGACCATGATAGTCTTAATTTTAGTTCATTCTTTTTTCCAGAGCTTGAGATTCCTGAACACCACCACCACCAAGATAGGCTTTTCCACAGCACCTGTGCCAGGCACTGTTGTCTTTTGCCTTAATATATAATTTTGTTATTAAATGATACATTTCTGATGCTGTTTCTGTCCTTTATACTTTGTATTTTAACAAGAGGTTGAATTTGAGACTGATAGTCTCTTAATAGAATTTGCCAAAAGTGGAGGAAAGAGAGAACAGTACTCATTTATTAGTATGGAAAGCCTAAGGAACTGATGGAAGAGCCAGAAGTTACTTCCCTTTCTTTCTCTCTATCCCTTATTTGGACCCCATAAACTGACCATGATCCAGCCCATCACCCAGCTAATTCTAAAAGAATAAGATTTGTGTTTATTCTGCAAAACAAATTGTAATAGGTTAGCAGTAATTCTGAAAAAAGTAAGGACTTTGCTTACATTATGAACAATTACAGAGAAAAATACTGTTTTAGTATTTAAATGTAGTAGGAACAACCATGACAGATACCTTTAAGCAGTGTTGTTTACTTCAAAAGAATGCTATTGAGGCAAATAACAGGAGGAGATAGGTTTAGGAATACCTCAGTAACTTCCCCTATATTATGCTGTGCCTCTAGCTGTAGGTAGAAAGGAGAAAAGTATTTTAGTGCTTATTATATACTATGCAGTGTATATGTTCATTTATCAAGAAAGTGGATTCGAAGTGCAAATCATCTGATTCCAGATACAGTGTTTATTCCACAAAACTATCTTGTTGCTCCTAACTCAAAAAGACTCTGATGTTGGTGATCACCCGTGATTTCTGAGCTAATAGAATTGCTAAAGAATAGGGTTTCTGTTTTTTCAACAGCACTGTTACACTGTGCCAGGATATGCTTTGACATTTTCAGAATATTTAAACATGTAGGATACAGGATGGTGAATGTAACCAGAATAGAATATACATGAATTGGTCATATTTCTTCATTTGTTCTTACAGAACAATGTAAGTGTATGAGAGAGAGAGAGAGAGAGAGAGAGAGCGAGCGAGCGAGCGCGCGTGCGCAAGTGAGAGAGAAATCCTTGCCGAGGACTCAAGGATATGAACTTGATTGTGTCTGGCCCTCTTCTCCTCTAGAATCTGTGCTGTCCTTGAATCATAGTGGGAGGTACTTTTCTCAATGAATATTAAAAATTAATTACACATGGTGGTAAAGTAATGAATGCTTCAGGAATCAGTAAGCAGAGACTGGTCTCGATTGTCTCAGCAACTGGTGCTAGGTTAATTCAGTCCTCCCAAGAGCTAACAAGTTATCACTGCTATTTGTGTGTTTGCACTGTGGATGTTTGTAACTTAATGAAGTGCCACCATGGTGCACCTTAATGATGGCTCACCAAAAATAAGGATGAGTTAGAGAAACTAGTGAAACCTATTATTGTGTGGCAAGGTCAGTGTCCAAAATTTTCTTCCAAGCCATGAGAATTAAATATCTGAATATTTCATAAGCTGATACAGCTTGCTGCCTAGTGTCACTAAAGATCAAATACCTACCACCTACTGACAGTAATAACTCCTTATTTATCCAGTTAACCACAAAGAACTTTTGTGAGTAGTCCCCATCGTTAATTTTAACTTTCACGTTACTAAAAAAATTAAATATTTGATGAAGCATTTTCTAAAGACATTTTACAATTGTTTCCTTAAGCAGAACAAAGAAGACATAAGTGAGCTCTTTGTGGCTTATTTATCTTTATTGATACTTATGTACCTAACAAAGTGATTCCTACAAGTAGCATTAATATAAGATTGAGCATTGACTGACAACTAGAGTTGCCCTATAACTGATTCTATAAATTTGCTTTTGGGATTGTCTTTTTTCTGATGAAGGTGGAATGAAGCAATGTGTGGTTACATTATTCCTTGCTAGAATAACCTAGTTCTTTTCTCCAGCATTATCACATTTAAAGGTCAAATTATTTTCCAAATGGTACCATAAAGGAGTTTTAGAAACAAAAAGGTGTACTGGAAAGTAATTGGAGTTAAGAGACTTGGGTTGTATTTCCAGTTTTAACATTTGACTTATAGCAAGTCACTAATTCTTGGCGTCTTAGTTTCTCTATCTTTAAAATGAGAAGTGGGATTTTTAGAGTTTTGGTTAGAGAAAAAAATTCTGAGAGGAAAAGTAAGTTTATTAAACTAGATAATTCCTTTTTTTAATATTTCCCCCTAGCTTTGTTGAGGTATAATTGACAAATAAAAATTGTATATATTTGAGGTGTACAGTGTGATGATTTGATATATGTATACACTGTGAAATGATTACCACAGTCAAGCTAGTTAAAACATCCATTGCTTCACATAGTTACTGCCTTTGTTTGGTGTGTGATAAGAACATTTAAGATCTACTCCTAGCAAATTTCAAATATACGGTACAGTATTATTAACTAGAGTCACCATGCTCTACATTATTCATCATCATTCTCCCAGAACTTGGTCATCTTACAGTTAAAAGTTTGTACCCTTTGACCTATATCTACCCATTTCTCTCACCTGCAAGCCCTTGGAAACTACCACTGTACTCTCTGCTTCTATAAATGTGACTTTTTTAGTTTCTCGATGTAAGTGAGATCATACAGTATTTGTTTTTCTGTGTCTGGCTTATTTAGTACAGTGTTCTCCAAGTTCATCTATGTTGTCAATGGCAGGATTTCCATCTTTTTTATTTTTTTTTAAGGCTGTATAATATTCGTGATTGTGTGTGAGTCAGTGAGTGAGTCATACTTTTTTTTTATCCATTCCTCTGTCATTGGACATTTATGTTATTTCTATATCTTGGCTATTGTGAGTAATGGAATGAACGTGGGAGGGCAGATAGCTGTTTAAGATACTGATTTCATTTCTTTGGATGTATATACCTAGAAGTGGGATTGCTGGATTGTATGATAGTTCTATTTTTAATTTGCTGAGGAACCTCTGTACTGTTTCCTATTCTCACCAATTTCCATTCCCATTAATAGTATGTGTTACCTTCTCTTCACATCTTTGCCAGTGCTTTTTATCTGTTGTCTTTTGATAATAGCCATTTGAGCAGGTGTGAGGTCGTATCTCATTATGGTTTTAATTTGCGTTTCCCTGATGATTAGTTATGTTGAGCACTTTTTCATGTACCTGTTGGTCATTTTTATGTCTGTGGAAAAATGTTCAACTCATTTGCCCATTTTTTAATTGGGTTGATTTCTTTTTGCTATTGTATGACTTCTTTATATATTTTAGATAGTAACCCTTTGTCAAATGGGTAATTTACGGGTATTGTCTCCCATCCCATAGCTTGTCTTTTAATTTGTTGATTGTTTTCTTTGCTGTACAGAAGCTTTTTAATTAGATATAGTACCACTTGTTTTTGTTGCTTGTGATTTTGATGTCATATCCAAAATGTCAGTTGCCAAGACCAATATCAAGGAGATTTTCCATTATATTTTCTCCTAGGAGTTTTATAGCTTTGGACCTTATTTTTAAGTCTTTAATCCATTTGAGTTAATTTTGTATATGGTGTAAGAAGGTGGTCCAGTTTTATCCTTCCTCATGTGGATATCCATTTTTCCAACACCATTTATTGAAGAGCTTATCCTTTTACCATTGTGTGTACTTGGCACCCTTGTGAAAGATTAGTTGACCATGTATCTGTGAGCTTATTTTTGGGCTCTCTGTTCTGTTCCTTTGGTCTGTGTGTCTATCTTTATGCTAGTACCATATTTTCATTATGATAGTATAGACTAGATAATTCTTAATATGATCATTTATTGAGCCTTTATGTCAGCCACTAGCCTTCACTGGAACCTAGTGTAGAGTACTTTTATAACCTCTCTTCACAGATGAGTAAATGACATCTTGAGAAGTTGAGTAATTTGCCCACCGTCAGACAGCATACACATAGGGCCAGAGAGCCCATATAACTCTCTATTAAGCCCCGACTTCAGGTTAGCTGAGACTTGCTTTTGGAACCCAGTTCATTATGGGACAGGAAAGCATGCACAATGGGTTATCCCATTGCTTACACTTAAGTCATAGAAAGGTCAAAAATAGCATTGGAGGGTTGGGTGAAGAGAAAGCTAAATGGGACTGGACTCTAGGGTCCACAGAACTTAGAATAGTTGCAAGTATTCCCAATGATTCAGGCCTCAGGTATGCATATAAGGATATCCTAGCATTTCAAAACTTCATGCCATCAGTAAGCCTTTCCTTTGGTCCTTAAAGGTTCTACCACTTTGTTAAAGAAGAATTTAATTTTTTAAAACTGCTTTTCGTGTGAAATCTCAAAGTCGGGATAGAATAAGGTCTTTTGTATTTTCTTATTTGACAGTTTAAACTTTACATTTCTAATAAAGCATCATAAGGCTCCATTCATCTCTAACATGATTCTTGACTCTTGCGATCCTTTGATATTTTAGCAGCATTCGAAAGAGCACCTTTTTATATATCACTGTCATGGCATAGCAACAAGGTACACTCTCTTCTCAACTTAGAAAAGTTTGGGCTCTTTCACTTTTTCTAGGTTTGCTGGTGTGATGTAGAAAAGATATTCTGAGCTTCATTTTAATAATTTCTTCCATGGTGTTTTGGCATTTTTTTCAATGTCAGTTGTGCTTACTGTAAGCTCTCTTTAATAGTCAGTGTGGAACATGAGCCCTTTCATAAGTAACATTAGAAAGGGTATTGTTAGGATATTTAAAGTGTTGTGTAGGGGCGCCTGGGTGGCTCAGTCAAGTTCAGTGCTGGACTTTGCCTCAGGTTGTGATCTCATGGTTCCTAAGAGCCCCACATTGGGCTCTGTGCTGACAGCTCGGAGCCTGAAGCCTGTTTCAGAATCTGTGTCCCCCTCTCTCTTTGCCTTGCCCCTCTCTCTCTCTTTCTCTGTCTCTCTCTCTCTCTCTCTCAAAAATTAATAAACATTCCCCCCAAAATTTTAAAAAACGTGTTGTATAGAGTCTGATGGATGAAGTTTCTCATGACATTTCTTCTGTAATTAAATTTTCGAGTTAAATACATCAATTTATGAGTTGAGTTAGTGAAGTAATATTTCTTTATTAGAAGATAATAAAAACCGGGAGGGCTCAATTACTCAGGGTTACATCAGGTCTAGCTATAAAAAACTGCTATTCTCATGTACACCTGTGAAGTGATGATCTTTTCCATGAAGGTACAAAAATATCATAGTAAAATATAGGTTTGTTTATATCTGAGCTGGTAGTCTATAAACAAAATAGGTTTACATTATCTTTGAGAGTTCTGTGACAATGTCATTGTCTTTTTTCTAAAGTATTTTTGGAGGAAATCTGATCTGTAGCTGTGAAAAGAAGAACAACTGTAAGTTAGGTTATTTAATGTAAGTGTCTAGCATCTACTAAACAGAGGTTAGCAAATATTGCTAAATACACATCCATTAGTATTGTAAAAGTAAGGAGTTGGACTGTGCTCAAAGGTTTTTTGAAAAAAACTACAATATTCTGCAATATTTTGATCAGATAGCTTAAAAAACATATTAAAATCTTATTCTTTACATGCCAGAGTGACCCATATTTAAAAACAAAACAAGACAAAACCTTGGTCACTTGAATTTGCTTACTTTTTGGCTTTTTGGTTAACATGGCCAAAGATTAGTATAGCTGTGATGTAATTTCTGTTGTAACTGTTCATTCATTCAAGAAATGTTTGTTTTAGTTATTGACTAGTTGTTGGCAATATGGTGGTGAGTAAAATGAATAGATTCTCTCGTTCTTTTGCACAATAGATATTTGTTGAATCCCTCCTATATCTGAGGAACTTAGTTTGACCCTTACAGAATACATAGTCTAGGTGCAGTTGATGCTCTCACGAGATTCATACTTCTTATCAAAGTCCATTTATTTAAAATCTGGCAAGAATTTGACCCACTGTTTTCTCTGAGCTTTGGGCATCACATAAGAATTATCATGTTCCTTTGCTTGCTTACCTAAGTTAAGGTGAGCTTTTTGGTATTTGTTGAACACCAAATATTCTAGTTACGTGTTTTTCTTTCATTAGATGAAGCCTAGGAGAGCTTCATTCAGTGGCTTCCATAATATATCTAGGTCGAAGTTCTTTTCCTGCCTGACCTAGGATGATGTTATTGACACTTTCTGTGCACACACACAGATACCCTCTTGGTATTCTGAACTTTATTACTGGATGTGGCTTCTCATGTAAAAATGTAGTAGTATGTAGTAATAATGTGTAGTGATACCTGGACGTGGTGTCACATGAGACTGTTGTGATGAGTGCAACTTGGTTTTGGCTAAATATTTGCTATTATGAAGCTAAAATAGTATAGAAAATAAGCTTTTCATATGTTGCATTACCATTACTTGATATCTTTGTTGAATACACAATGACATTTATTTCTACTATACTCACAATGTAGTTTTCAATTTTTACCTATTCATAGTTTTTACCTTAAAGGATTATTAAGATTAAAGTCTTTAGTATTACTAGTTGGTTTATGTTCATCTTTAAGACAATTGTCCTGTTCTACTTTGTACTAAGCCATGTGATCAAAAAATAACATCTTTATACAGATAGTCCCATTTAATGGAGTAAGTATTACACTCAATCTCATGGTAAAATAGAGGTTAGATGAAGTGCATATTCTGGGTTGGGTTTTTTTTTTTTATGTTGCCTATGGGACACTGAAGAAACAGTTATAATCTTGGAATATAACCATGTAATAAACCATGTAAAATTGCATATGGGAGTTCTAGGAAATAGGAAGGCATAGGAAAAATAATGAAATAAATTATTGTTAATAATTGCTGTGTCATTTAAAAATATTATTCTGTTCTTGAATTAAGTGCCTCAAAATGTAAAAGAAAGTAAATAGTATGGTAGCCGAATATTTGGTTAGATTCACTGTATTATTCCCATTGTTAATATAGCAATTCTCAAGGCTTTATTTTTTTTTTTAATTTTTTTTAACGTTTATTTTATTTTTGAGACAGAGAGAGACAGAGCATGAACGGGGGAGGGGCAGAGAGAGAGGGAGACACAGAATCAAAGCAGGCTCCAGGCTCTGAGCCATCAGCCCAGAGCCCGACGCGGGGCTCGAACTCATGGACCATGAGATCATGACCTGAGCTGAAGTCGGACGCTTAACCCACTGAGCCACCCAGGCGCCCCAGAATTCTCAAGGCTTTAACAGTTTATATATGATTTTTCATCTGTCTTAACTCACCTTAATGTTTCTGTAATTTTGGTGGATGCTCGTGCTTCACCAAATAGCACCTTGTCCTTTATAGTGTTCCAGCATCCACCATGGTGTCTGGTGCCTAGAAGGCCCTGCAGCAAACACTTGTTAAATCTTTACATAGGACTTATAAGAGATTGTTTTAGCTATATAAGTAGTTGGGTTCAAATCACTGAACAGTGATTATTACTATGACATGCAGTCTTATAAATATCCGACAAAGATGAAAATTAATAGATTACACTTGTGTTGCCATTTTCTAAAATGCCGAAATGTTTAGGTAACTGATGGTTTTTATCTTCATTTAGGACCTATCATTCAGTGGTAGTATATCAGGTTGGAAAAGCACTGATTTATTAAATCTTGATAATAAATTGGAGCTGGGTGCTCTTGCTGGTAGAAATCGGTGGGACAGGGATGAGTGATGTCAGGACAGTCCATATTTTCGAAGATGCAAGATACACTTCTACGAAGTGAGTTTCTAAGTTACATTTAGAGTTCTTTTAAGTGAATTTTGGCCTATTTAGTCTCCATGGAATCAGCTTTTAAAGCTGTTAGAGAAATTTAAGTCATCATGTCCCAAATTTGATGGGCTTTTTCAATTAAAATTCCAAATGTTTTTATAGTTTTTTCATAAAGATCATGGTTATCCTAAGTTCCAAGTAAGGAGAATGTCAATTACATATGAATTTGTGCTTCATTGTAATGTAAAAAAAATTTTTTTGTAATGTAAACAATTTTGAACTGTAGAGCAGATTTGGGGGTGGTTATTTGCTTTAGAGAATGTCTAGCTTATGTGCAAGTAAAATTATTCAACTTACCAAAGTGTTATTTACACAAACTTTTTAGGAAGTCAGTTACACAAGGTTGAGGTTCATCTGAGGTTGTAAAAACATATTACTGAATAGTGTAATTTCTCATTGCTGCATAAAATGTTCTACTGACATTTAGCAGAATTAACTAATATCCTAAGAAGTTGTCATAATTGAGCATGAATACATATTTTCCATTCCTTTTCTAGTCTGAATTTAAAGATTCTAAGAAATTTGGTATTCAACTAACCCTTAAAAGGGAAGGAACTCATATGTACTAATGATTTTATTTCTCACATTTCTCTGTGGAAAGATATGCTTTTTATTTTTTATTTCAGGAATAGAATTTAGTGATTCTTCACTTACATATAACACCCAATGCTTATCCCAATAAGTGTCCTCCATAATGCCCTTTGACCATTTAGCCCATTCCCCCACACAACACCCCTCCAGTAACCCTCAGTTTGTTCTCCGCATTTAAGAGTCTCTCAGGGTTTGTCTACCTCTCTCTTTTTATCTTATTTTCATTTCCCTTGCCCTATGTTTATCTGTTTTGTTTCTTAAATTCCACATGTAAGTGAAGTCATATGATATTTGTCTTTCTCTGACTCACTTATTTCGCTTAGCATAATACATTCTAGTTCTGTCCACATTGTCACAAATGGCAAGATTTCATTCTTTTTTGATCACCAAGTAATATTCCATTGTGTGTATATGTGTGTGTGTATATATATACATATACACACACATATACATATGCATACACATGCCACATACACAGACACACACATATACATACACATACATATATATACACAAGACATCTTCTTTATGCATTCATCAGTCAATGGATATTTGGGCTCTTTCCATACTCAGGCTATTGTCAATAGCACTGCTATAAACATTGGGGTGCATGTGCCGCTTTGAAACAGCACTTCTGTATCCTTTGGATAAATATCTAGTAGGGCAATTGCTGGGTCGTAGGGTAGTTCAATTTTTAATTTTTTGAGAGACCTCCGTACTGTTTTCCAGAGTGGCTGCACCAGTTTGCATTCCCACCAGCAGTGCAAAAGGGTTCCTCTTTGTCTATCCTTGCTAACATCTGTCATTGCCTGAGTTGTTAATTTTAGCCATTCTGGCAGGTGTGAGGTGGTATCTCATTGTGGTTTTGATTTGTATTTCCCTGATGATGAGTGATGTTGAGCACTTATTCATGTGTCTGTTAGCCATCTCTGGATGTCTTCTTTGGAAAAGTGTCTATTCATGTCTTTTGACTCACTTCTTCACTGGATTATTTGTGGTTTTTTTCTTGAGTGTTGATTTTAATAAATTGAAAGATATGCTTTTAAATTAGATAAGTATTACAAAGCTTTTTCTGAAATATTTTGTCCTTATAAAAGGAAGTTACTGGTTCAGTTGTAATTTCCTAGCAAACTGTTTCCAACCAGCTTCATGGAGGAAATATTTCTTCCTGCATGGAAAACTTTAACAAAACCTTCTACCATTATTAATGTCAGGAGGACAATAAGTAAGCAATAAGTAAGCACAATTAGACTAGAAATATGATTAGTGCTGTGGATTATGATTTTATTTATAATTGTGTATTACTACAGGATGATTTTAGCTTAAAGTTTTCTTTATCTACTTAAGGACTAGGAAATTAATTGGCCAACTAATATGTTCATTCGTAAGGTCTATACCATGTGGATGTGGTGGTATGGGTATGTAAAAGAGAGAAGACTCTAGAGTTCACATCCTTTTCTCAGCAACTACTGGGTAATCATTAGTTCCTGACACTTTCTCCATACAGAGATTCATGGTCATCTTTTCATAATACTTCAAGTAATTTCAATATACTGGGTGGTAGTGACACAGAAACTGTGCTTAGCTCACATAAGATGAAATCAGCAGATATCTAACCACATCGTTCTTTGTGATTATGGGGAAGCTTACTGTTTATTATATTACAATCCTTCCTGGAGGCATGACTTGAATGCTGACCTCTTTGACTAAACTGTTTACTTCAGAATTATTTGGTATATAATTAGTTTGTTGGGTTGGTTTGGAGATATAAATTGATGTCTAAATATAAATTTCCTTTTCTAAATCATCTAACACAATTTAGAATGTCAACTCAGTTGTATGCATTTTAATTTTATTAACAAATGTATGATAATTTTTTTCTGCTGGAGTTGGCTTTGTGACTTTTGAGTAGAAGATTATGTTGGTATTTAAATTCAAAGTTTTATGAGGGACTGAAAGGTGTAATTGCATTTCTGCAGACAGGAGAGGGTATTCTTGGTGGTACCTGTGTACAGCAAATTAAAAGACATTCTCCTTACATTCTGTAAGTTGACATACCAAATATTTTAAATATCACTGTAACTATCTGTGGATGTTTTGCTTATGCTCTTTACCTTGAAGTTAACAGCTTCAAAAAAGTGGCCTATTTTTCTGTGTACTGAGACAAAAAAACAATAATTTATTAATAAATTATAAATGAATTTGATTTAATTCCAGATTTGGGTAATGTACTCTAATTATCAATGTGTAATAAGATGCGATTAGGAGTATAATTATCAAGGGTAAAGAGTATCAAATGATTTAGTTCTGTACCAACTTAGAGACTTGGTACAGAATGGAGTTGAATGGTTTCTTTTATTTGCTTACTGGCACTATGGAACACAACCTTAAGACTTTCAGACCTAGGGCATCATTGGGTTGAATTCTAACTTCCTGTAGGCATAATCATTGACTTCTTCCTCCCTCATTTCTCCCATCCTGCTCATCACTGTATCTTGTCCCATCTCCTCTGAATTGTGTCCTGAATCTGGTGGCTTCTTTGCATTCTTTATCCTTTCCATTTCTTAATTGTTGCTCATACAGTTGTGGTTTCCCCCTGCTAAAGTGTCCCATCTATAATTTAGCCATCATACTACTATAAGCACATTCTTTCTTTAAAAAAAAAAAAATCCTGTCCTTAGCTTGACATAAAGGACTTACCTCGGCACCCTCGGCACCCTCTGGTACCTCGTGTTCTTTGCAAACTGAACTCACTTTTTCATTGAAAATGCTGTTATCCTCACATAGCTCCATACTTTGAATACATGTTCCTTGTAAGGTAAGATAGATGACCTTAAATTAGTTTAAGTTAGATTATCCTGTCTGTGGTAACAATTTATGATAATAATTAGTGAGATTCTAAAATGTGATCTCAGCTATCTACAAGGATAATTGTAGATGCTAGTGTTACCAACTTTACTGCATCTCAGAGCATAAAGAAAGGTGGTCCACCAGCTGTTACTACTAGAACTACTTCGAAAATTCACCTTGGAAGGCCTACTCTCCACATCTGATTCAACACATTGGCAAGTGGGGTTCATCATTACCAGTACTTCTGTCAATATGCAAGAGATACTGTGTCAACTTTGTGTGATCTTGGTGGAATGTTTATTTATATAATTTGCTATGTATTCTCACTAATGATTCCATAACTACTCTTTGATTACAATTTATAAAGATCATATTCAAAAGAAGTTCAGGGATGTTTTCAGCAATGGTTGTTTCAGTGACTAAAAATAAGTACATGGTCTCCCAGCATGCTTGGCAGGCCAAGAAGTTTAGTGTATTTGTTAAACATGTTTTTTGAATATACACTGTATGAAGAGTTTTGTATTGAATGAACCTATTTTAATGACCTGTTTGTGAAATATCTGAGCATAGAAATTACAATCTTGTATATAAATGTGGAAAATAGGATGACAGTAGGACCTGAATTCGAGTTACTTTTGTCACTGTCTTGTACTTTATTCACAATGATTTTAGATGAGCCTCACGTACAGAATATTAAAAATATGGAGCTGTCCTATTTGAGGCTCTTCTAAAAAGTCTTCAGTAAAGAGGTCTGGGATAAATACCAGGTGATTTCTAGTTTTTTAATATTTATTTCATAAAGACTAGGAGAGGATGGGCAAATGATATCCACAAGTTCAACAAATGTTTCTTGAGTAGTTGTGCTAGGTGTTAGAGAAATGGGGGGAAAAAAAAAGAGTGAGAGACCAAAACCTTTGGGTGGGAAGGAGTCAACCTCTGGTAGATCAGTCCTATGCTGCAAAAGTAAAATAGCTAAAAGATAGGAAAGAGAGAAAGATAAGTGAGGGATTTGACATCTGCATGAAAAATAAGTTAACTGCATTATTCATAATTTTTAAACTTATATTGTTCAGTACTTGTTCGATCTTAAAACTACATAGGAAGAATTTAAAAAATTCTAACCAGAAGTAAAGAGGGAAAGAATGGAGAGAAAGGGGAAATGTAAATCCAGTTCACCCAGCCTTTTTGTGGTGTGGTTTGGTTTTCCCCCAAATTGAGATGAGTCTTTCCAGTATATCTAGAGATGTTGTTAGTGTTTTTATTCTAAATGCCTCAGCTATTCTAGGTATTGTTAAGTGATTCAACCTGTATCCAAAACTGTAGCCTGATATTGGTTCACATAGTTGTTGGGCACTCAGGTTGAACATTGTTCTTTCATCGTTTAAGGAGGGGAAAATTAATTCAGATCTAATATAAACTCTGGAACTTTGTGACTTTATTCCATTTATAGGTCCTGGTCAGTGCCATTTTGACTGAAGTACAGTTCAATCAATAGACTATTTTTGACTAAGATTATAATGGGCAGTTCTATGGCTATTTTAGAGGAATAAAATATGCTATTTTAAAATATTTTATGACACTTTTCCTGTGCACTTAGTCATGCCACTAGTAGTTTTATTTTATTTTTTCTTAAGTTGCTCTCAGTCCTTGGCAGCATTTCCTGGCAACCTTTAATGCACAATATTTGTAGAATTGTTGAGGTGGAAGGTGTTCTGTGTATGCAAACACAGAACTGGCTTTTACCATGTTCTTTTTTACTCCATAGCCTCTACAAAGGTGTCATTTGTATAAGGCATTTTCCTTCAGGATGTTTCCTGCAGCTTTTGGCCATTTCCAGCTTTAATGAAGCATCCAATTTTGGATAAACTACTGCTTCACAACTACGTATTTGATTCTTTGGTGTCAATATTTAGGAAAGTAAATGCTAGAATAAACATCTGTGTTTCCCTATTTCTGAAGTCTTCATTCTGTTGAGCCTATTGGTTCTGGGTTTATAGAGAAGTGTAGTTAGTTGTGTATTTCTTAGTCCATTGCTGGATCTGGGGACACAATCGGGGAAAATACAGCTTGCAGACTAAATTTAATTTATTAGATTCTTTTTATTAAGCAGGTCAGTGGTATCCAAATATATTCCAGTAGAGATTAACCATTTTTTGTTTCCCTGCCATCAATAAATTTGCTTGATTGGCAGTCATATTTTGTTGCAATTAAGCAGTCAACTCTCTTTCTAGGCCTTTACTCCTAATTTCTGCATTTAACCATAGAGTTACCTACTTATTCTATTATTATGCTATTATGAGCTAACCTATAGTTATTATTACCTAAACAAAGTATTTATAGCTAAACTTAAGTGCTTAACTCTTAACTTTGTTTATAGATTGTATGTACAAGTATCTTTGGATTTTGAATTCTTACAAATTTTCAGTGTAGATAGCATGAGAAGAAATATTTACTGATCTAGGAAACTGTGGTGCTCTCTGTGCCCTATCAGTTCATTCTTCATTCACATAAGGGGTAAGAATGCTGATAATTTTTTTTTTCAGATTCTTTTTCAGAATCAGAGGAGCTACAGTTCCTACAGATTCCTACAGAATCAGAGGAGTCATACAGATTTCTAAAGATCTCATTTTATGTGATATGATCAGTGCTTTTTTAGTAGTGAATAAGAGCTTGATCCTATAATGTTAGTGGTCATAATCAATGCTTTCTTGGCCTTTAAAATTATTTTAAGACTTTTTGTTTTTTATTGGCATACCCCAGTAGATGGTGGAATGGTATGCAAAGAGCCTGGTTATTTGTGTCCCTTCTAGATTTAGCCCCTTGCAAGGAGAAAGTCCTCTTCTCCACATGACTCTCTTCGAATCCCTCTGTCCGTTGCCCTGCCATTTCTCATGGTAAACTCCACCTTTTCCCATAAAAGGAACTCCTATCCTTTGATCCCTTCCTGGTTCTTGCTGCAGGCTTCCATAAGATGCACTTTGAAACTTTCCTCTGTGATTGCCAGCTCTGGTGGGGGGGGGGGGGGGGGGCAGTGGGCAGAAATTCTGTTAATGTGGTGACTATGGATGCTCCATTCCAGCTATTTTCTCCTCTGGACTAGGCAGGAGTTCATCTTTTTACTAAGTTAAGTAGGAAGAAAGTGTACTCTCTAAGGCTAGCATTAATTTTTCTGAGTCAACACAATCAAAATACTAGAGAAATACCAAAAATTTTTAAATGTATTTATCTGGTTCTAGAGGGAATTTAATAACTCACATTTGGTTTGCAGCTATTCTGTAAATTTATAGTCTAAGATTCAAATGTGCTAAGAGAATGACGATGTGAATTTCAGATCTTTTTCTGGCCATTATTTCATGTAGTGATACAAGACTTGCCTTAGCAATATTGGGCAATCTGCTGCTCCTTTGTCCTTTCAAAGTTACTAACTGAATTCCTTGCACCTCCTAGCAGTTTTTATGTTAATTCCTTTGCCAGCTGTTCATTGTATGAAGCTTAGTCTCTGGTAGATTCTTCAGGAGAAACTCATGGGAATGATACTCCTTGAGTTCTCCATACTTTATGTAACAAGAATTCAGCTATAGTTTTTATCTGTGCCTTTAAAGGTCACTTTAGCTTTAATAAAATGTGTTTGATGTAGGCTGTTCTGGACAATTTTCTCTGGATATATGTATGTACTTTAAATATATAGTTTCAAGTTACCTTTCGTTTTAGAGTTTTTTAGTATTTTTTGTTTTGTTGTTTTGGTCTCCTTCAAAGATTCCTGTTAAACATATGTTGGACCTCATCTTGCTTATGGTACATATTAATCATTTTCTCTTGATATCTTTTGATCTCTTCCTTTTTTTAAAAATTATAAAATGTGTTTTATGTTTCATGTAATTTCTGTTAAGGCATTGCCCATTGTATTTTTTGTAATTTAGTCTTCATTCCTGAAATAAGTTTTTCTTATGTTTCTAAGTCTTACCTGAGTTTGGTCACTTTTCTTTTCATATCTTCCTTGCCCTCAAACACATCACTTATGAATTTTTCTAATCCTGAGGTTTTTCATTGCTTCTATCATTTAAAAAAGACTTTTAGCTTGTTTTGAGCTATTAGGTTGCAATTTTCATCCTACGTGGTCATGTGTTTCTCTCTTGCTTTCATTATCGTAGGTCATTATTTATTGTTTGTGCCCTATTTTCCCTCATAGTGTAATTGTGTGGGTTTGGGGTGCCTGAGTGGTTCAGTCAGTTAAGTGTCCGACTCTGAGTGTTTCGGCTCAGGTCGTGATCTCACAGTTTCATGGGTTCTAGTCCCTCATCGGGCTCTGTGCTGACAGTGTGGAGCCTGTTTGAGATTCTCTCTCTCTGCCCCTCCCCCACTCATGCTCTCTCTGTCTCTTTCAAAAATAACTTAAAAAATAATTATGTGGGATTTATTTGCTCTTCTCTTGCTCACATTTTAGGTGAAATGAATTCTACTGTGTTTTTAGAAGGGGGACATCATTCAGGTAGAGTTTTTCTAGCTTAAGAACTCTAGTATTCTCACTTCTTTTGTTTTTATAAAATGACTTAAAACCTCTTGCTTTTGTTATCATTCTTCTTGACTACCTTCCCAACTTACCTGAACTTTCTGTTTGCTTGTATTGTCCCTGCTGTGTTCAGTTTTTATTGGACTCCCAGTAATTTCTCTTCATTGTTGAACTCTGTATTGGAAGCAGTTTTGTTAAGTTTGAGACTAGCCATTTAGTTCCACTACTTCAGTTTTTATTCACTTGGTGTCCTCTTGCACTCCCGTAGAACCCCTTCCAATTTTGGCTACTGTTCTCAGATTTGTCCTTTCCATTTACCCAATAGTGATTGGTTTTCTTTTGTTCTCAGGATTGTCAGAAGCCCGCATACTTTCCTTCTGCTGCCTCTCAGACAGATGTTCAAAACATGATGGTCTTAATTTCTGAATCTTTGTCCCTATTCACTTAGATTTGAAGTTTTTGTGGGGCGGTTTTGTGACATTGTTATGTTGCAGGTGCTTTCCCTCAGGTCTTTGGTTTGACTAGTTTCTTTGCTCTCTTGTCACAGGGAGTTGTAAAATCTTTTCCTACTTTTGCAGTTTTTGATAAAAGATTTCTTTTTTTTTTTTTTTAAAGTTTCTTTATTTTGAGAGACAGAACACCAGTGGGGGTGGGACAGAGAGAGAATCCCAAACAGGCTCCACACTGTGAGTGTGGAGCCAGACGCAGGGCTCAAACTCAAGAACTGTGAGATCTAACCTGAGCTGAAACCAAGAGTCAGATACTAAACCGATTGAGCCACCCAGGTGCCCCTTGACAAAACTTTTATATGAAGAACTGTCTTGAATATTGACTTATTGCTCTACTTAATAGACACAAAATGCTACATATATTAGAAACCTGCCATAGTGCTAAAATAAAAAATAAGAGGTTAGTATTATGAAGTGAAACTGTACTCTGGAGGGTAACAGAGAGGGCATGTGTGTGTGTGAAAGGGGGGGGGGGAGCGGGAGAGAGAATTACTATATGTATGGACATATATTCCAAACAAAAACAGCTGAAAAAAATAGTAGTATCCTTTTCTAGATGGGTGAATTTTTTTCTATTTTTTCCTCATTAAAAGGTAAATTTTGAGGAAAAATGCTATATATCACAATTTAGGTGAAGTTGTTTCCTACTTTAAAAATCAGTGAGTTCATCAGTAAAACTGGTTGTCACACTGTAGTCAAGATACGACCCATTCTGTAGCCTTTTTGTTTTTCTTTTTTTTTTTTTCCACATTATAAAATTTATTTTACTTTTTCTCTTTTTTTCCCCAAGTTTTTATTTAAATTCCAGGTAAACAATGTCGTATTAATTTCAGGTGTATAATTTACTGATTCATCACTTACAACACTCAGTGCTCATCCAAAAAAAAAAAAAGGGGGCGGGGGGAGAGACAGAGAGACAGAGACAGAGACATATAGACAGATGGACAAACCAGGAAACAGACCCTTAACTACAGAGAACAAAACTAAGGGTTTCTGGAGGGGGTGTGGGTGAAAGGGTGGGTTAAGCGGGTGATAGGTATTAAAGAGGGCACTTGTTTGTTTTTCTTTTTAAATTGGGATATAATAGTGAATCTACCTCATTTGGTTAAAAATTTTCCAAGTTCTACCAATGCTTTAACTGGAAGTTAGCTCTTTAAAACAAAATATTGTGGAATATTCTGTCTCCTGATTAGAGAATACTTGCTTTCTTTTCAATTACAGTATTACTTTCATCTTTGACCATCTTATTTTGGTTCTTTTATAGTTGCTAATACTTGGTGATTATTTCTTTAATGTCTCAGCCCATTAGTCATAATGGATTTAGATGTTTGGAATCTCTGTGAATTGAATTCATTGGAAGTTCATAAAGCTTATGAACCTTCTACTAATTATGACTTCACCAAGGTTCTTTAAAGGACTATTATTTTGCTACCAGAAAAAAAAATGCATAAAAATTTTTTTAGCATCTTCTCTACCACATATGTAATTTCTTTGTAGATGTATTCCAAATGTCAAGAGCCCCATCTTACTTTGTTGCGTGTTCTTCCACTGCATGTCACCGGGCTTTATGGCTATCTTAGTGAAATTTTCTTTAAAACAAAAGATACAAAAAGATCTTCTCTTGGGCTTTCTTTGAAAACAAGCTTGAAGGCTTTCCTTATCTTAGGTGCCATTTCACACAAATTTGAGTGAGCTGTAACCCATAAGATCATTCCTAAATGGCTGCATGACTACATTTTTTTAAATTGTTTTCTTGACAAATCTCAGGTTACAGGCTGTGTCAGGCTTAGTTTGGTTAGAAGCATGTTTGTTTCTCTTGTCAACTTCTTGATTGGTTCCTTTCCAGATTTCTGCAGGGCTGCCATATGGTCATTTCTGCATGTTTTCTAGATTGCCTCTGTGGCAGGATTCCAGGTATGCTTGATTAGTGTTTCAGAATCTACTCACACTAAGAGGGCTTCAATTTTTGCCCTTTAGTTTGATTTCAGCTAGCATGTTCAGATCTAGTGTCCTTCCTGTCTCTTATCTGAAATTCATTTTATTTTGATGATTTTGTTTTATATGGCCTATGTGTTTTTGTGTTCTTAGATGTCAAGGAAGAAAGACCTATAAAGGCCATTAGTAAAGTGCCTGGACTATGTTGACTTTGGAAAACCGAATCTAGTAATAATTCTACTAGGTGACCAATATTAACGTACTTTAGATTGGCTAGAAAAGTATACCAGTCTCCCTTTACATTTGTTAATTCTTGTTCATACACTTGCAAAAAAACTTTGGCAACTTATTTTGGAAATCATTCTTTATACTTGTCATGTAAGGAGACTCTTAATGTTGCTGGTGATGTTAAAGAAAAAATTATGAGACTTGTTAAAGAAAGGTAAGACAAACTTTATTCAGGGAGACTGTCGTAATATGTGTAGGGACCACTGCAATGGAGTTTTGGAGTGAGGAAGAGAGATTGGGCTCAAACTCTGAATACAGCAAAGAATAGTGGGGATTTCTAGCCAAGGAGCAGGGTGAGTGTTAGTGGATGGAAAATTACTAAGAAGGAAACACTGGGATAAGGGAGGATTCTGGCTAAACAGACATCACAGGGTTATTGTCGAAGGCAGTCTAGGGTGATCAGATATCACATGGGGGTGGTGGAGGATGAGGAACTTGATCAGATATCAAGAGTGATCAAATATTGAGGGTAGGGATTCTTGCTAAAATTGGACAGTGCAGAGACAAACATGGAAGCCCAAAAGTTAGGGCCTAGTTGAGAAGAGTTCAGAGGAGCCTGACTAAAGTTTGGCCAAGGAGAAAATCTTTGTCAGTGATAATAATTTAAAACTACGGCTCTCGAGGAAGAGCTCTCACTACAGAAATACTGAAGTAAATCCCTGATAACAAATAGGCCTTTAGCAAAATTATTTTTAACCTGAGTGAGCCAGTAGGGTGAATATTTCCAACCTGTATTTATTTATAGTGGTTCTTGACCTCCACTAGATTAGGAATTGTATCATTTCAAGTTGAAGTTGAAGAAAGGTAATTTAATGTCTTCAATCTTGGCTTAGTGAACTTGTTTTGATTTTCAATGATGAAGATTGAAATTATAATATGAATGAATTAAGTTAGACGTCATGAAAAGCTCATTGATTTTCTGTAAAGATAAAGGTTGTTTAATAAACTCAGGCTTAAATGCTGTAGTCAAATTAATTATTAAAATTTAAATTTCACTTTACCTATATATTTGATTTAATTTTGCTCTGGCACTTTCATTTTATAAGGGAACCTACTTAATCTATTTTTTTCAGACTTCCTCATGTGTTTGAGGAAGTAAATTTTTTTGTACTTCACTTTTATTTGCATGCACAATACCCTGTTTGGACAGGAAGATCTCTGTCCAAAGGAAGCTATATTGAACTTTGTTATCTCATCTTTCTTGTGTGCCTAAGCATTCTGCCTAGAGTTTTCTGTATTAAAGTGTGAAGTTTCCTATGTCATGGCTGGCCTCAAATTAGAAAGTAACCTTTTAAAGGAGATGATGAGTATTAAATTTATTAAATTCTAGAAGTTTAGCTGCTAGGAGCAGATTTCAAAGAGTTGGTTGACTTTGCAGCAGGATATTTCCTTAGGTATATGTAGTCAAACTTTCAGTGCCTTTAAATGAGAGTAAATTATTGTCATAGCAGGTTTTTATTTTTGAGTATCTACAGTTCCAAAGGATCTGGTCCCAGTCCTTCAGACACAGGTTCTTAAGCTTTTAATAGCATTAAGAGTCACCTGGGATGTTTACTAAAAATTCAGATTTCTTGATCCCTCTCCTCTACCAAAGAGTCTCACATGGTTGATAAGAAAACAGGCACACAAGTGAGCATATTTAACAAAAGTCTTAGACTTTGAGAAACACTGCTTTAGGACCTCAGTGTTTTCCAAACCTTATGAAGCATCTGAACCAGTCTGGTTTGGCTTAAAAATGTGTTGATACCTGGTTCCCCTGTATAATTTCTTAATTTGAATCTCTTGGAGTCTGGCCTGGTAACTTGCATTTTTAACAAGCTGCCTGGTGATCCTTGTAAGAAAGCCACACAGGATCCCATCCTTGAGTTCCATTGCTTAGTCCACCATTGAATTGCCTGAGAGCCTTGTGTCTTTCTGTTCTAGGATTGCCTAAGATCTCATTTCTAAGTGAAATACTAGAAAGCTGTTTCTTTTACTTCTCAGACATGCCCAGGTGTTAACACTGTAGTGGCAAAAAAACATTCTCAATTTTTTTTTTTTTTTTGAAAGCATTCTTTAACATTGTTCTAATCAGTACTAGGTAATTTAAGGCATACAGACACACACCAACACATTGTGGGACTTAATGGCTGTTTTCATTTCTAATGTTAGCAAAGTTAAATGATAAACATGATTATTTTTACTACAACTGTGGTAGGATAAAATGTTTTTACATACTTCAGGAGCTTAAATTCAAGACAAAATATTATATATGTTTGTTTTGGTACCATTGGCTCACATTGTAATGTGACATTTTGAAAACTAGTTACGAGTTCTGTGATAGAAAGAACTGGAAAAGTGGTATTAGTACTTAGTTGTCTTAAGCATTTTGCTCAATTGAATGGCTGGAAGATGCTTTACAATGGTAATCAGTGATGGATTTTGAATAAAGAAGCAGTTCATTCTGGTGGCGTTATAATGGCTAAGTTTCATGGAATTTTAGGCATTACACAATAGTTGAAGGAGTAATAGCTCTTTTTCAAGAAGTTTTAAATAAATTGTTAAATGCTTTCTTTAAGTTTGGATGTGCTTCATGTAATCACGAAGTGTAGATGGAAAGCTTTGGCTAATAATCATTAATTGAGAGCTAAACACAGAGAACTGACAATTTTTACTTGCTTTTGTAGTAGGGTGAACATAGTATGAAATAGGTTGGAGTGTGTTAATGGTCCAAGAAAAAATATGAGCACTTTTTTATTTGTGTTGGTTTGCATTCTGTATGGCTACATTATGGCACTCAAAAATACTGTATCATCTTTGTCACCTGGTAAGGTTAGTTTGGAAGATGTGGTTGGTGGCTTGTTTCATATTATTCTGGAGCTAAGTTTCCAATATTCAGTAACTTTTTTTTTCTTTTTTAGCTTGCAGAAGTTGTATTTAACTTTATTTTTCACTGCCACTGAAATAAACATTGTTGGGAACAAATTAATTAATTTAACATCATACTACATTGCTCTGGCAGTTAGATATCAGGCATGTTTTAACTATTTTGAACAGTGCTAGTTTGCTATTCAAATTCAGGGTTATCTAATACGTAGCTTCATGCATATAAGCCTATTTTATTATTATTACTCTAAAGTTGAATTTCCAGTTGGTTGTTAGAGAGCAAGAAGTATTTTGTATAGTTCTCAGTAGGTACTCAGGAGACCCAGGCCTACCAACTGCTGTTGCCATGTGGCTTCCTGTTCAAGGAGGTGAAGAGGGGCAGGAAAGAACAACTTTTAGATGAATGTAATGAGGACGACTTGTTATAGACTGTTGCTGTCAACAGTCATTTTCTGATTCTAATAGAATGATAGTACTGGAAATAGGTGTAATTTTTTTTTTTCTAACCATCGTATTTTTTTGCTGAAGTTAGTTGTGTTTTACCCTCAACTATTTAAGTAAGGGTATTAGCAGCAGGACTGGTGAAGTAGCATGGCAAAGACTCTTACTCCTCCTTTTGTGTAGTTGGAGAGCAGCATTCTTGATATCTGCTGCCTAATTTTTTTTTTTTTTTTGCTTTCTTTCCCTTCCTCTCCTTTGGTGTGCTTTTGCCATACATATACTGCTTTATATTATAGTTTAATTCTATGTATCATGTCTACCCCTAACCAGGATATAAACTCCTTGAAGAGAATCTGAAACTTGTTTTTCAATTTCCCTTGGTACATGTAACAGTGCTTTCCATATGGCAGACATTTAGCAAGTTTTATTTAGTAATAATGATTACCTGGTTTCACCACTTATGAAGGTACTGTTCTCCTGATGACTGTTTTCCTTAAGTAATGATACTAAGTATTTATTTAATTGATTTTCTTTCATACCTTACATAAATATAATTGAATATTTATTTTAGCAATTCTATTAAGTTAAACTCTTGTAAATTAATTCAAAGACTGACTCTACTAATGTATGTTTCTAGCTCATAGGGTGTCCTCTTGATCTACTTGAATTGAGGTAATTTTGTAATAATTAGAGAAATAATTGTGATCACTCAATTCAAAACTACATATTCTAATCACAGCTGTAACCATGACATAGACAATTTATTGTATTGAATATGTAAGTAATGCAAAGCCAGTGTTGATTTTCCATATTTCACTGGATTGTAAAACCTGAGTTGATAGGAGATAACACCATAAATAAAAACTGGTGAGCATCGAGGCTTAGATGTTGAGGCAGTTAAAAACTAATTCATTTCCAGGGCACTTGGGTGGCTCAGTCAGTTAAGCATCCAGCTCTTGATTTTGGCTCAGGTCATCATCTCATGGTTTGTGGGATCGAGCCCCATGTTGGGCTCTGGGCTGACTGTGCAGAACCTGCTTGGGATTCTCTCTCTCCCACTCCCTCCCTCTCCCTCCCTCTCCCTCCCTCTCCCTCCCTCTCCCTCCCTCTCCCTCCCTCTCCCTCCCTCTCCCTCCCTCTCCCTCCCTCTCCTTCCCTCTCCCTCCCTCTCTGTGTGCTTGTGTGAGCTTTCTCTCTCTCTGTCCTCTCTCAGATAAATTTGAAAATTTATATATATATATATATATATATACACACACACACACATATATATATACGTATATATATATACACGTATATATATATATACGTATATATATATATGTATATATATATATATATATATATAAAATAAACTAATTGCCATGATAATTTGGATAATGGTAACAAGTCATCTTGTTGAAATAGAATTACATTGGGGCGCCTGGGTGGCTCAGTCGGTTGAGCAGCCAACTTCGGCTCAGGTCATGATCTCACGGTCCGTGAGTTCGAGCCCCGCGTCAGGCTCTATGCTGACAGCTCAGAGCCTGGAGCCTGTTTCAGATTCTGTGTCTCCCTCTCTCTCTGACCCTCCCCCGTTCATGCTCTGTCTCTCTCTGTCTCAAAAATAAATAAACGTTAAAAAAAAATTTAAAAAAAAGAAATAGAATTACATTGTTTTTGACAAACCTTTTGTTAAGTCTAGGTCTTTAGTGATATTTGATAGATTCAGTTATTATGGCTAATCATATCCTGGAAGAGTACTGTCCTTGCCAATTTTCAAACCTAATCTGATTTTTACACTTGAAATAATTTGGAAATTAACTCCCTATCTTTTAAATTTTCCTGGTTGTGAGCACTAGTGAGAATCTTTATTTTAAAGAGTGTTCAGGAGTACCTGGGTGGCTCAGTCATTTGAGCACCCAACTCTTGATTTTGGCTCAGGTCATGATCTCACGGTTTGTGAGATCTCTGTGCTGACAGCACAGAGCCTACTTGGGATCCTCTGTCTTCCTCTCTCTCTTTCCCTCCACGCCCCCCCCCCCATAAATAAACAAACATAAAAAAATAAAGAATATGTTTGAAATAGGACCTATCAAGAATATATGCCTCATATACTTTAGTTTTTTTTTAAATGATGATTGGTAGAATGAATTTTGTAACAAGATATAGACACTGCGTTGTCCTAACTTGTTTTCTCTTTTTAAGGCAGATCTTTTTGTTTGTTTTGGTGGTGGTAATGTCTGGTACTTGTCTATACATTCTGAACATCATTAAGCAGTAGGATAATCTTGTAAAATTAGAGCTAAGTGGCCAATCTGTACATTGAGACTAGCACCCAGTTTCAGGTCCATTAAAGTAATAAGGCCGTCTTTTGAGATACAGGAAAACATCATAACTTCTGTTTTTTTCCACATGTGTATTTTTATTTTTCTTCCATATCATGTGTTTGTTTTATCAGTTTTATAATGCTTAACGTATTAGTAATACAGTACATATCTCATTTATAAATGAATAACTACAGATGTTGTTCCATGCTTACCTATAAGAGTATTTAGTCAAAGTAGCTTGAAGACCACAGTTCTGACAAAGTCACTAATCCTAGAGAATGGACATTACGTGGAGAACATGTGATCTTTTGAGAGTGATAGGCAAAGGTCCAGTGATAAAATATATAGCAAGAGTTATTTGATATAGATTGAAATATATAGATCAAGAAGCTCATTTATATTGCTTCTTCATTATAAAATATAAAAATGGTCCCTATGGTTTATTTTCCAAGTTAGGAGGAGTTTTAATAGTTGTAAGTAGCGTATGTATGACATTTTAATAGTTCGGAGCAGTGTAAGTTTAGGCATAAGTTTTCCACATGTAGTGGTTCTTCATTTTCTGGCTACAGCTAACCTTTATGCAGGACTTTTTGTATTTAGTGGTGGACTGCTATAAATGTTGGTTCTTTTTTAAGACAATCTTTTTTGTCTCTTGTGTCTTCCTGGTGGAGGGAATATAAAGTAACTTTTAAAATTTTTAAACAAATTGTTATAAATTAGATTATGAGAGACATATTTTCTCCTTTTCCCAAAGTTGTTAAAATTTGTGGGTATTGCTTTTATAGCCAGAAAAAAAATACTTAAAGGAATTAATATAAATAACTTCTACTAGTACCAAAAACAGTCTACATAGGTATTAGTTGTGATGGGGGAGGAGGTAAGAGAGAAGAAAAAAAAAACAAAACAGTGAAACAGGACAAGTAGCAAGAAAGCATTACAAATAGGAAGAAGAAAGTTACATGACAAGTTAAATTTACTATAGCAATAATGTAAATGGGATAAAATTATCTTCTACAAGAAGGCTTACTGCAAAGCTTTTTTTCCCAAAAAGCTTAGTTATATACTGAGTATAGGACACATGCGTAGACAGAATGATTGAAAGAAATTGAAAATTCAAGAGTAGGGATATCAGGCAAATTGTAATAGAGAGCAAAAGGGGTCACAATGTTAATGTTTAATTTGACAGAGTTTAAAACGTGATATATGGAACAGATCATAATGGTGAAGTATGTAAGCCATAGTACTGATATCATGGATCTGTATGTGTCAGGTTACACAGAACTAAAATGTAAATGATAAAAAATGGCAATAAAGAGAATTATTAGATCTCAAAAGAAGTTTAGAAATCTTAGAGTTCTTTAAATTTGTGACAGATCCAGATGATAATTATATTATTCCTATATTCTGTATTTTTATTTCAATTGAGGTACAAGACTAATAAAGATCTATATTCTGAAAACAGAAAATATATCTTCTTCATGACTCATGAGATATTTATAAAAATTGGCCATGTTTTTGGTCACAAAGAAAATTTCAGATAATTCCAAAGAGTAGATAGAAATAGTAGGTATCCTAGATTCTCTGCCCATGGTGAAATGAAATTAGAGCTAAGTAATAAAGATGAGGAGGAAATTTGGTAATTTTCTTATCTTTTGTAACACTCTCGGGTTAAAGAAAAAAATCAAAACTGCAGTTTTAAGATATGTAAATAATATGATAACACCAAAGTATACAGTGTTTTGTTTTCTGATAAAAAAAACAAAGCAACAAAAAAACCCTGTATAGTCTGGCTTCAGGAAGATAGTGGAAGGACAGTATTCAAAACAAATGTTCCTTAATTGTTGTTAATGTGCAAGGCATTTTAGTTCCATGTGAGCTGTAACCCTGGATGAGACTCTGAGCTTTGGAGCTTGTAATTGGATGGATTTTATTATAGAAAGCACGTCGGTGGTAAATTATTGGGGATGTGTATATGGAAAGACTATAATTTCTTTGTTAAGAAACTGTAGAGTTCATTATGATCATTTTAATTTTGAAAAGCAGTACTTACAGTACCCAAATGGAAGGAAGTAGGTTGTTAGAGTAGATTGACTAAACTGTGTAGAATGTCTGGAGATCTTGCTTCCTTTTTACCTCTGGCTCCTGTTGGCAGTTCTCTTTCATTGGACAATTCTGTTTTATCCCTCTGGGCCAGATTCTTCATACATAAATGAGGAAATTGAATTACAATATGAGGTTCTTTATACATGTTATTTTTGTGTAGCTATGAATAAGTTGATTTAAGTAGTATTGAGCATTGATTCCTTTTCAGTCTGTAGAGACTAAACTTAAGTCCTGGTGGGGGAGAAAGACAAACTTACAGTTCCATGCAAGCAGAGGGGGTCACATATATCTGAAACCAAGGGTAGAGATGGAGAAAGAAAAGCCTTGGGGAAGGTTTCACAGAGTTGGTGTGACACCTGAGCTGCTCTTGGAGATAAGAGTTTGTCAGGGGAACACAAAAGGAGAGGGTTGTCTGCTCAGGAAGTAGTAGAATGTATAGGGGCAGAGAAGGGAGTGTTGTACATTTGGGAAACTGCAGTTAGTTCATTTGGCACTTTGTAGTTAGCATGGATTTATAGTGGAGTAGCAAGACATTAAGCACTGAGGTATATGGGAACCAAATTGTAAAAAATACAGGCTTTAAGATGGTAATTAACCATGGAAGTGTTTGTTTGTTTGTTTGTTTTAGTGGTGTTGGGATGTAGCCCAATTGAGATAGATGCAGAGATAGGAGTGAAGAAACTGGCAGTCCAGGGGAGACATGATAGAGTCTTAATTAAAGTAATGGCAGTGAAGATGATGGGTAGATTTTAGAATAGGTCTCTGAATGGGTGAACAAGCATCTGACAGCCCTGGAAATATATGCAAGATTTAATATGTGAATGTATTTTCCTTTGGAGAGGGTCTGCAAACTTCATCAGGTCATATATGAAAGAGCTGTTAGGGTAAATATGTATCATAAGGAAACTTGGCAGGGTGACATTCTACAGACTATGAAGTTTAAATTTTACATAATTTATCAGTGACTAATCTAATTTTTTTTCACTTTTTATAGTGGACAGGCCAAAAGCTCAGCAAGTTCGAACCTCTAGTACAATAAGGCGAACCTCTTCTTTGGATACGATAACAGGACCTTATCTCACAGGACAGTGGCCACGGGATCCTCATGTTCATTACCCTTCATGCATGAAAGATAAAGCTACTCAGGTAAAATGAGCAAATCAAAATCAGTTTTATTACCCTGCAGTTCTGTTTTGATCACAATAAAGAAAATGTAATTTCATCAAATTTTTCCAAATTTGAAATATATTCAACCAAAGAAGGAAGCCATTTCTTTTAATAAGCTTTAGACTAATGGTTTATTGTCATTTCGGTTTTAAAAGTTTTAAAATTATTTAAAATTTAATAAAGAGCACATCAGTTTATATTACATGGTTTTTGAGACTTAGAGTTTTAAGAATTGCTTAACAGAAATTAACATAACTAGTAAGTATATTAGAAAATATAAATAATTTTTGAAGGAAAGTTTACACAATTTTTGGAAGTAATTTATAAAGTACTGGCACATGGCTAAGGAAATTCATGTTATAGGATTTTAATTTTTTTTTAATGTTTGCTTATTTTTGAGAGAGAGATGGAGCATGAGCAGGGGAGGGGAAAAGAGAGAGAGGGAGACACAGAATCCAAAGCAGGCTCCAAGCTGTGAGCTGTCAGCGCAGAGCCTGACACGGGCCTCGAACCCACAAATTAGGAAATCATGACCTGAGCTGAAATCTGATGCTCGACCAACTGAGCCACCCAGGTGTCCCTGTTTGTTTGTTTAAAACCGAAGACTAGAAACCTTGATATCTAAATAGAACGTTTACTGTTTGTCACACTTTTTCTGCTTATGGAAGGTTCCCCAAACTTTTGATTTGAGAAGCTTTTCCTTCCAAGTCAGGGAAAAATATGAAAACATCTTACTTTATGATTTCTGAGTTCTTGACCATTTCTTCATAATAGTCGTCAATCAGCATTTTGAAGAATATTAAAAGTTTAAGAGACGGTCGCTGGCCTTAAACAACTTACAGCATAGTTAGGAAGATAAGATGTAAATTCATGAAAATCAGTAATAGAAGATAGTATATAATTAGATGTTTGATGAATGGAGCATTTAAATGTTAGAGGATTCAAAGGAATGAGAAGATTTGAAGCTTTCTAGGTTAGGGAAATGGAAGTATTTGAGTTTCATGTCTGAAGAAAAAGGGAGGAAATTTGGACATGATCTGTGAGAATCTTCTCAGTGCTTATAATTTTCTCAGAGAAGCTTGAAACCATGAAATTAGCTTCTTTATTATCCATCTTATCAGTTTTGTCTTCGCAATATTTTATGCTATCCATAGTCTTTTGCTTTCCATTCTTTGCTTTATGAGGAAAAGGATCAGTTTGATGTGGTAGACAATGGGCTTCTCAAGTAGAAATAACTAGCAGAACTCAGAGATGTGGGTCTGGACACTTAGAATTGGACACAGATAATTCAAGACCATCTTTTTGGAAGAGTAGGGTTCACAAGTGTGATAAAGTGTAGACATGGTATATAAAGAAGGAAGATCAAGAGACCAAGGACTTCATCTTTGGAAAAGCACACAGGGAAAGAGAAAAATGCACACTAATATATTTACCTGGAAGCAACAAGAAGAGGAGGGGATTAACATTTACTGACTGTAGATCATGTGCTGCATTTCTTACATCCCGAGTTTCGTTTAGTTCTCACAAGAACAATGTAAGGTGACACAGATGGGGAAGCAGAGACTCTGAGAAGCTAAGGGACTTACTCAGGATCATAAAGGTAGGAAGTGTTGGAGCCAGGCGTCAAATATAGATTAATTTGTCAATCATTCTGAGCTTCAGTTTTATGGTGCTGTTAGAATAAAATGGAATAGTGTGCTTGTGTGTTTCACCTAGTGGAATAACTGGCATGGTATTTAAAGATGGCAGCTTTTCTTTTTAGGTTTTAAAAAATCCTACTTTTTATTGAGTATATGCTTTATGCAGACGGTATCCGGAAACAGAGGAGCCAGGTAAAGAGCAAAAGCTAAGAGAAGAATTGCAGTAGTCTAGCCTTAGGAGCCAAAGGGAAAGATGTTCTAAGGAAGAATTGTTAACACCATCAGGTGCCAAAGAGAGAGGTCATGGAGAATAAGGACTAAAGTTAAGGATTAGGGGCACATTATCTTGGAGAGTTTAGTATTGAAGTTACAGAGGAGGAAACTCCGGTATTCCAGAATTAAGAAGAAAACTAGATGGAGATAGAAAAGAGGGCTCTGGGTATGCTTCTTAAGCTTGTCTGTTTCTTTATCTGTGTGACAAGGTTAGTGAAACCTAACTCATGATAATGTTATGTAACTATACATGACAATATATGAAAGTGAATGTCAATACCCATGGTAGGTTATTAGTAGTGGATACAGATAGGCCCATTTGCAACATTTGCATGCTTTGGAGCAAATATAAATGAAGACCCACATACCATATGTGTATAACAAACTGATATATAAGATATATTTTGTCCTTCCACTTTGGCAAATAAACCTTCACATGGACCTTGAACGTCAAGTTGGAACTAAGAAATCCTGGATTCTTCAGACCTACATGCCAGGATGTGTCTGCATGCTCTGATCCCACCCCGTCTTCTGAGCCTAAACTTGTATCTCTTCCTACCCTACACACCATTCTATTCTCTGAGAGGGGGCTTCACACATATGTTTAAATGCCCCAGTTCTCACATCCATGCTTTGTTCGTACTCCTTCAGGAAGTGAGACCCAAGGAATAGGTTCTTTCACAACTTAGAAGCCAGGCTGCTCTGTTTAGGCAAGGAGTTCCTGGGTCTAGGTTACCCAGAGCTTAGTCCGTGGTAGAGGTGTGGGCTCATGGTGTGTATGTCCTTTTGGACCCATGATCTCTTCACCTTTGGGGAGGGGTGTGGGTAGAAGAGGGCCAGAGTAGTTCCTCCTAAAACTCGAGGTCCAGGACAGAGGTCTTACTGGGTCTCTATGTAGGTCATTTATTTGAGAAACAACATTGAAAGGAAGGTAAAACATAGGCCTCACTTTACAGATGAGATACTGAGGCATGGGGAAGTTAAGTAATTTGTACTTGGTTATATAGCTAATAAAAATAAAGAAATTTGAACTCAGATTTGGCTGATTCCAAAGCTTTTGCTTTTTCTTCAGTTCTCCACTGTTTCTCATAGTAACCCCTGAAGCATATAGACTTAACCCAGTGTTTACTTTAGAAGCGTAAGAAATGGTCTTGCCCCCAAGCCTCTGTTGGTTTAATTGAAGGTACAAGAGATGAACATGTGAGATGTTTTTTGTTTTTATTTTTTTATTGTCACATCCATTCTTTCTGGATTAACTCTTGAACTCTGAGCAATGCAAATAGAAGATTTTGTTTATTTAGGGTAAGTTAGTGGAGAGAAGGTGGTACAGTCGCTTGCTACAGATATTGCTATCTAGGCTGTCTGGTTTTGGTGGAGGGTGTCTCTAGGATTTTTTTCTTTCACATTTCCATATTTCAACTACCTTAATTATTGAGGGTTAGGAATAAAATTCTCAATATTTAATATACTTACACATTGGGCCTTTTCAAAAGTGTAGCATAGTGTTGTGAAAATCAGTGTGGACTTTGGAGATGCATCATGTGTTCAAATTAAGGCCCAGTATGAGAGAACCTTGTGGGATGATGGAAGATTTGTATATCTTGATAGAGGTTTTGGTTATATGAGTGAATGCATTTTTCAGAACTTACACAAATATACATTTGTGTGTTTTACTATAGAACTTTAAAAATATAGAGCCTAAACAAATATTGAACTCTAATCAGATGTTCAGGAGTGAAATGTACTGCTGTCTGCAGCTTACTTTGAAATGAATCAAAAATAATATCAGTTGATGGATAGGTAGATATATGAAGCAAATATAGCAAAATGTTACATAGAGAATCTAAATGTTGGCTTTTTTATTGCTCATGAGGGAGTTATTTTCAGTAAACTTTAAGGTTGAGTATTTTAAAATGTTGGGAGAATAATCATGGCCACTGAATTAACCGTTGTGTGGTCCAAACTTCAGTTTCCTCTATAAATTGAAATAGCAGACCAAATTTGCAGAATCACATATTTACACTGAGGACTGAAAGAGACCACTTCACATATTTAAGGCTAATGAGGAAATGGATCATTGCCAGCTTATTAGAATAGTCTGTGTAGCTTAATAGAAATAAAAACTAAAAACCTTTTGTGGAATTTAATATTACTTTAATATATCAGCCTTGCAGATACAACCCTTTTTTAAACAAAAATTTATTACCAACTCCCAAAATTGAACCTACAGTTAAAGTTACAGTAATCAGTAGTATATTCTCATTTTTTACCATGTTATCTAAAGCTTCATCTCAGACAGATTTACAATTCTGAGTGTGAGCATGTTTTTAAATGAGAAAGTAGTACATACACTTTCCATAAAGGGTTCAAACAATAAAAACAGTATAGAGCAATAATAAAGCATGTTTCTTCTGAGTTCCCAACTATGGTAGCAAATATACACATTCTCTTCACAAATATACACATTTTCTCTCCATGGCACATTGTAGGATTTTACTTCTCTGCCCACTTAACGTTAAGTTTGGCCATGAAACTTATTATAGGAAGAGGCTGGAAGAGACCTGGCGTACTAAAACCAGACAAGGCCACCACAAAAAAAGAAAATTATAAGCTCGTATCCCTGATTAATTTAGATGCAAAACACCTCAACAAAATATTAACAAACCTAATTCAATAGTACATTAAAAGGATCATACACCATGATCAGTGGGATTTATTCCAGGAAGCAAGGTTGGTTCAACATTTGCAAAATTGTTCAGTGTGATACATCACATTAACAAAATGAAGGATAAAAATGATATGATCATCTCAATAGATGCAGAAAAAGCATTGGTCAGAATTCAGCGTTCATCTGTGAAAAAAATTTCAACTAAGCGAGTATAGAGAGAATGTATCTCTACATAATAAAGGCCATGTGTGACAAGCCCATAACTAAAATCATACTCAATGGTGAAAAACTGAAAGCTTTTTCTCTAACATCAGGAACAAGATAAAGATGCCCACTCACCACTTTTATTCAACATATATTGGACATCTCAGCCACAGCAGTAAGGCAGTAAGAAAGAAAATAGAGAAATAAAAAAGAAATCAAAGGCTTCCACATTGGAGAGGAAGAAGTAAAACTGTCACTATTTGCAGATGACATGATGCTCTATACAGAAGACACTGAAAACTTGGTCAGAAGGCTGATAGAACTAATGAATTCATTATGAAGTTGCATGATACAAGATCAACATACAGAAATCTGTTGTGTTTCCTTACGCTAATGTATCAGAAAGAGATACTAAGAAAGTCCCATTTAAAATTGCATTTAAGGGGCGCCTGGGTGGCGCAGTCGGTTAAGCGTCCGACTTCAGCCAGGTCACGATCTCGTGGTCCGTGAGTTCCAGCCCTGCGTCGGGCTCTGGGCTGATGGCTCAGAGCCTGGAGCCTGTGTCTGATTCTGTGTCTCCCTCTCTCTCTGCCCCTCCCCCGTTCATGCTCTGTCTCTCTCTGTCCCAAAAATTAAAAAAAAAAACAAAAACAAAAACAAAAAAAACGTTGAAAAAAAAATAAAATTGCATTTAAAATGGCGTCTGGGTGGCTCAGTCGGTTAAGTGTCCAACTTCCGCTCAGGTCATGATCTTGGGGTCCGTGAGTGTGAGCCCCATGTTGGGCTCTGTGCTGACAGCTCAGAGCCTGGAGCGTGCTTCAGATTCTGTGTCTCTCTCTCTCTGCCCCTCCCCAGCTTACACTGTGTGTGTGTGTGTGTGTGTGTGTGTGTGAAAAAGAAACATTAAAATTGCATCAAAAAGAATAAAATACCTAGGAAATAATTTAACCAAGGAGGTAAAAAACTGGCACATGAAAACTATATAAGACATTGACTAAAGAAACTGAAGAAGATACAAACAAATAGAAATATATTCCATGCTCATGTATTGGAAGAATTAATATTGTTAAAATGTTCATGCTACCCCAAGTAATCTACAGATTCAGTATAATCCCTGTCAAAATTCCAATGACATTTTTTACAGAAACAAAACAAATAATCCTAAAATTTGTATTGAGCCACAAAAGACCCTGAATAGCCAAAGCATCTTGATAACAAGAAAGCTTGAGACATCATACTCTGATTTAAAACTATATTACAAAGCTATAGTAATCGAAACAGTATGGTATTGGTGTAAAAACAAACACATAGGTCAATGGAACAGAATAGAGAGCCAAGAAATAAACCCATGCATATATGGTCAATTAGTTTATCACAAAGGAGCAAGGAATATACAGTTGAGAAGGGACAAGTCTTTTCAATAAATGATGCTGGGAAAACAGGACCGCTATCATACACCATACACAAAATTTAATTCAAAATGGATCAGCGACTTGAATGTAAGACCTGAAACCATAAAAATTCTAGAAGAAAACCTAGGTGGTAAGCTCCTTTATGTGGGTCTTGGTGATGATTTTTTGTATTTGACATGAAAAGCAAAGGCAACAAAATAAAAAGTAAATAAGTAGGGCTACATCAGACTAAAAAACTTCTGCACAGCAAAGGAAACAATAAAATGAAAAGGACTCCTACTAAACAGGAGAAAATATTTGCAAATTATATCCAGAATATCAAAGAAGTGCTATAGCTCAATAGCAAAAGAACAAACAATCCAATTAAAAAATGGACAGAAGATCTGAATCCACATGTTTCCAGAGAAGATATTTAGATGGCCAGAAGGAAAATGAAAACATGCTCAGCATCACTAATGATCAGGGAAATGTAATCAAAACCACGGTGAGATAGCACCTCATATTTATACAAATAACTGTTATCAAAAAACCAGAGTTAGCCAGGATGGGGAAAAAAGTAAATAATTGTGCATTGCTGGTGAGAAAGTAGATTGTTGCAGCCACCATGGAAGACGGTATGGAGTTTCTTCAAAAAATTAAAAATAGAACTACCACATGATCCAGTAATTCCACTTCTGGGTATTTATCCAAAGAAGACAAAAACTCTAACCCCAAAAGATACTTGTACCCCCATGTTCATTAGAGCATTATTTACATAACTGAGGTATGAAAGCAGCCTAAGTGTTCACCAACAGATGAGTACATAAAGAAGTTATGGTATGTGTATGCAATGGAATATTATTCAGCCATAAAAAATCCAGCCATTTACAGCAACATAAATGGACCTTGAAGACATTTTTTTATTTTTTTTATTTTTATTATTTTTTTTTAACGTTTATTTATTTTTGAGACAGAGAGAGACAGAGCATGAACAGGGGAGGGTCAGAGAGAGAGGGAGACACAGAATCCGAAACAGGCTCCAGGCTCTGAGCTGTTAGCACAGAGTCCGACACGGGGCTCGAACTCACGGACCGTGAGATCATGACCTGAGCCGAAGTCGGACGCCCAACCGACCGAGCCACCCAGGCGCCCCAAAGAAGACATTTTACTTCAGTGAAATAAATCAAAGACAAATATGATCAAATAAGATCTCACTTACATGTGGAATCTTAAGAAAAATAAGCTCATAGGTGCAAAGAATAGATTGATGGTTGCTGGGAGTTAGGGGGTGGGCTAAATGGGTGAAGGGAGTCAAAAGGTACAAACTTCTAATTATAAAATAAATAATTTGTCTAGGGATGTAATGTACAGCATGGCAACTGTAGCTAATCTTGTATCGCGTATTTCAAATTTGCCAAGAGGGGTGTCTGGGTGGCTCAGTCAAACATCTGACTTTGGCTCTGGTCATGATCTCACGGTTTGTGAGTTCTAGCCTTGGACTGGGCTCTGTACTGACAGCTCAGAGCCTGGAACCTGCTTTGGAACCTGTGCCCCATCTCCTTTGCCCCTCCCCTGCGTGTGCATTTAGTCTCTCTCAAAAATGAATAAACATTAAAAAAAAGTTTCCAAGAAAGAAAATTTTAAAAGTTCTCATTACAAGAAAAAATTTCCATAGTTATGAGTGGTAACAATGTTATCTAGACTTATTGTGGTGATCATTTCACAGTGTATACAAGTACTGAGTTATTAGGTTGTACACCTTAAGCTAATATAATACTATATGTCACATCTCAATAAACTTAAAAACAGAGCTGGTGCTTTTCACTCTGACAAGAGCAGCATCAAGCATAGTTATTTTACTAATTGTTTTTCTTCTTAAATCAGAAGTGATTTTTCAGATGTGAAATACCATTTCATCATTGAAATGAATATGTTGTTTTGACTCAACCTATAATATAGTGAATTTCTTTAATAGATTACTTAATAATTGGTCATGATTACATTTCTGGAATAAATGCTATGTATGGAATTCTCTTTTAAAAATAATTGGCAAATAAAGCATTTGTTAATATTGTTTCAAAATTCAGAAATGGGGTCTGAAATGTTTTTCTTTTTCATAATGTAATCCTTAGTGTTATACTTGCTTAATGAAAAGATTTTGTAAGATTTCCTTCCTTTGTGCTTTGGAACAAGGGTGCAAATATCATCCCAATTACCTGTTACTTGGGTCTGAAAAAATTTTACCTATGAAGCTAACTAGACTAGTATGTTTTTAGATGCTAACTCTTTTAGTAAAATCTTAATTTTTTTCCAGTGGTTCTTGGTTTTAGTTTCTATTTCTTTTGTTTGGTATTTTCATTTGAATATAATCCATTTCATCCCACTTTTCAAGTGTATTTGCATAGTTGCACAAAATATTCTTGTATAATTCTTTTAATTTCTTGTAAATCTGTAGTTTTCTTTTCTCACTTATAATACTGCATATCTGTGTTTTGAGTGATTAAATTTATTAGGTTATATAGCACAAAAAAGATGTTATGGTGTTGAATTTATTTTCCTGTTTTTCTTTTTTCTAGTTCATTGCCCTCTGACTTTACTCGATCATTGCACTTTTTTCTGCCTTCCTGGAGTGTATTTTTTTCCCTAGATTCTAGAGATAAATGCTTAATTTTTGTATTTGTGGTATTATTTCTTATTCAGTAATACAAGTGATTTTTATGTCAAGATTTATCCTCTGAGCTCAGCTTTGGTTAGTATATAATGTTTCCATTATTTATATTTTGCGAGATAACTATGTAGTTTCAGTTTTGATATCCTGTTTAGTATATGAGAGCTTTTTGTTTTGTTTTTAATTTCTAAATGGTTAAAGTTGCTTTTCCTAGTAAAAATATAATTTCTAGTTTTATTACATTTAGAGTATAGAATTATACGTCTTTGAAAACCTGGGTGAAATTTTCTTTGTGGCCTAATGTTAAGATCGTGTTTGTTTCTTTTAATGCTCTGTGAGTATTTGAAAATGAAGTATAGTCTTTACTTTTAGATACAGAATTCATTACATATTCAGTGTTGTTATATTATTCAGCTTCCATATAGCCCCTTTGATTTATGTCTGTTTGTTCCATCATAAGCTGGCAGTTACTGAATTAAAATTTCTGTCAATGTATGTTTCCAGTGGTTATTGCTTATATATCTTAAGAATATAGATGTATAAAGATTTATGTCCATTGTATCTTCCTTCTGGTTAGTATTGATTATTATTATGGGATACTCTGTCTTGATTAATATTTTTCCTCTGAATTTAGTCTTTTTATGATATACATTAATATTGAAAACTCTGTTTTATTTTTGTTTTCCATTGGTCAGGAGCTCTGGTTCTGGAATCAAGACTGGTTTTGAATCTTCACTCTAGCATTAGCCAACTTTCTAATTCTGGGCAAATTACTTTACCTCTGTGTCTGGGTTTTCTCATTTGTTAATGGAATAGTATACTTCATAGGATTATCATAAGGGTTAAATTGAGTTAATGCATTTGAAATGCTAAGAATAGTGACCAATACATTAAGTGTCAATAAATACTTGCTATTATTATTTACATTAACTAGCAGAGAGGGAGAAAGGTGAATGTTTGGATAGTTGCCCTGGTACTGTGGATTCACTGCTGGAAAGGGAAACTTCAAAAGGAAATTTCTTCCTCTTTTCTTTCACCTCTTTCCCATGGTTTTTATTTCTTTGTTTTTGTCTTTTGTCTTTCTGTTCTGGCAAATCTTGCTTATTGCTGGAAATGATTAGCTTTGTGCTATTTACTTATTTATCTATCCATTCATTTATTTTGGAGTCATCCATCCCATCACTTGTTCCCTATTAGGGAAAAATGGTGTGGTGAGCTTGGCAGTTTTTAAAAATTTGATGGGTAATTGAGGTGAAAATAGCTTTTCTGTATGTAAATCTTTCCACTTTGACTACTTATCTACCCCCCCCCCCAATTCTTTTTCCCTCCAAATTTAGTATCGGAGGCAACTTTAAAATTGTTCTTACTTACTTTTTACATTCTTTGAGGGGTAGTACGTGGGATGGTTAAATCTTAAGTGAAATTCTGCATACTCTGCTTTTATATTTTTCAGATGATGTTTTTCTTTGGCATTTTATTGTTTAAAATTAATTTTCAGGGGCACCTGGGTGGCTGAGTCATTTAAGCTGTCAACTCTTGATATCAGCTCAGGTCATGATCTCATGGTTCATCGGTCTATGTTGAGCTTCTCACTGACAGCGTGGAGCCTGCTTGGGATTCTTCCATGTGCTGTCTTTCTCTGTCAAAAATAAGTAAACATTAAAATAATAAAATTAATTTTAAAATTTGGAGGATGAAACGTTTGAACATGCCGGGAAGTATGTAAAATAGCATTTTTATTTATTTTTCTTAATTTCATTAAGTTTGAGTGTATGGTTTATGATCCTACCTCTATGCCAGCATCTTTCTCTAGATATTTATTTATTTTTAAGAAACTGTTCAGGAATAAGTACTTAGCATTTGGCTTTAGCTACATTTGATAAAGTCAACAATTCTGAACTCAAATATATAAATTTTTTGCTATTTAAATGACATTTTAAAAAATCGATCCTTTTCCTCCCTTTGTGAACAGAGCTTGACTGAGGAGGACTTTAATCAAAGGAGTGGATATTATACCTCAAATAGTAATAGATCTGAAAGAGAACTTTCAGTTTTATACTCTGATCAAAAACTCATTTCCTGACCAAAAGTCATGCTTACTAACAGCTGTTTGGGTTTCCTGTGCCCTTATTAAGCAAGTTTGTTTAAGAAGCAGCAGTTGATGGAACAATTTTGGAGAGTGAGAGGCTTTTCTGGAAATGGAAACAAGTCTGAAGACTTGGCCATCTTGGCCTCTTACATTGCATTCCAGGGACATTGTTTCTTTTATTGAGCCGGTCCCTAACTGGCTGTTGAGTAAATGTATAAAGATTCCTTCCTGTTGAGGATCACCTTTACTTTCTCTTTCAGCTATTAGCAAATTCAGAGAGAGATCATATAATCCTGGAGTTCAACAGTCTACACGAAAGTAGTCATGTTCCTAATTTAGGGAGTAATATTTTTGGTTGTCAAAGGAATATACTCAGCTGTACTGATGAAAAAGTTAAACCCGTGGCTAAGATATTTAATATTTTATTCATAAAGTTCAAATACCATCACTAAAATTACCAGAAACTCAAAATTGTACTTACTAATTTTTAATAAGTAATATATTCATTTGATTCAAAAGTAAAAGAATTTAGTAAAGAGCCTTCCCCATACCCCTGTCCCATTACCAGAAACATTTAACAGGTAGCAAAATACCTGCTTTCCTTAGTCTTTTCCTCCATGCCTTTACTCCTAATTTAGCTCTAGGTAAAATTGTGAAGTAGTTTGTATTTATTTGGAACAGCCCTCTTCTCTCATCTTGGCTTTTTTTGTCTGTACATTGGTTCTCATCCTTTTATATCTTTTAACCCATCAATTTTCTGTTAAAAATGCTGTAACAGTAATGAATAATTACCATTTACTTGGACATCTGTTAGTTATATTAAGCTTTAAGAATTTAAGAATTAAATCATAGTTAAGTGCATAGTATGAGAAAGTAATATGCCTGTCCACTTATTAATAACTACTTTGTATAAATGAATTATTGGAATAAGATATATGACATTGATAGGAAACATGAGTATATACCAAGTGAAAACAGTTCCCATTGCTGTTGGAATTCTCATAGCTTTGGGGGGATAACTATTTTTGGAAGATAACTGTTGCAATGAGGATTACATAAAATAATCCATGTTAAGCTTGCTAGCACAGCATCCAGGATATGGTGGGTATTTGTAAATGTTAGTTGCCTTTGGTTTAGAATCTATAATATTTTACTATCATCAGGCTTAAATACAATGATACTGAATTTAGTGGACAGAGAAAGTCACTAACATCAACAATTGATTATGCGATTATGGGCATTAAGTCTGAGTTGGTAGGAAATGGAGTAGAAATTATACAGATAACTCCACAGCATGGTAGGGGCCTGAAACTCAGTAAATAATTCCTGGTAATTCAGTCCTAAGTAGCTGTCGTTGCCTACTGTGCAGTCTTACAAGTAAGAAATGGCACTTCACATCTGTGGGTCCAAGTATGGGAGAGGGGAGTTATATTGTTGAGGAAACTCCTCCATTCCTCATCACTTAGGTGTCTTATGCTACCAGTGAGCACTGTTAGTTTTTTAATGACTTTGGAATCGTGTGGAAATATTTTTGGAAGATATCTCCTCATCACCTATATTGCTGATTTTCTCTCAGGTATGAGAGATTTTTTAAAATGCTATCAAGAAACAACAAAGGTAATTTATCTCTTGGATAATTCAGAGGCAGTTATATTCCGGTGTGATTGTTAAAAAGGGTTTGGAAATACTCTTTTTAAAAAAGTAAATTGCTTTCACTTTTTTACATTTGGAATTAATTTTTTGAAACCCAGCAACCAAGGTAAATTGTAACTTAAAAGATGGTAATACCATAGAATACATTCTAATAATGTCTAAAAACTGAAAATTAGATCTCCTCATTTGATTTTAAATCTATTCCAATAGTATGATAGAACTTGTCAGAAAGGGTATTATTAAGTGTACATTCCAAGTAATAAATTGAATATTGTTCATACTTTTAATTCCTCACATAACTATCTCAAGCTGGTTATATGTCAGTAGCCTATTAGTAACTGTTTCTCTAAAAAGCCAGAGAATAGTACATCTTTTTAAGTTTTTATTTTATTTATTTTGAGAGAGAGAGAAAGCAGGTGCGCATGGGTTGGGGAGGGGCAGCGAGGGGAGAGAGAGAATCCCAAGCAGGCTCCGTTCTTCCTACTGAACCTGCCATGGAGCGCAGTCTCATGACTGTGGGATCATAACCTGAGCTGAAATCAAGAGTAGGATGCTTAACTGACAGAGCTACCCAGGTGCCCCGAGAATAACATTTTTCATGTATACTTTATTTTACATTGCATCTTTAATTTTTGTGTTACATGTTCTCCACGTGACTTAAGAAACCTAACTGATGGGTTATTAATGTGCAGTGCCTCCTGGCCTCTTCTATTGTATTACTTGACTAGTGCCTCTATGTGACTTGAAACTTGTCAAGAAAAGCATGACAGAAAATACCAGTTATTTTCAAGAAGGTGCAAACAATCCTTGAGACTTTCAGGTTCAGCAGTACATGGCTTTTTTTAATTGAAAAATGATTGATTTATAATTGCCTCATTTACCTAAAAATTTTTAGTAACAGTTTTATTGAGATATAACTTATATACCGTATGGTTCATATATTTAAAAGTGTACAGTTCAGTGGTTCTTCATATATTGAGGGTTGTGCAACCGTTGCTGTAATCAAGTTTACAATATTTTCAGCACTCCAAAAGGAAAGCGCTGTACTCGTTAACAGTTACTGTTTGTCCCCAGTCCTCTTTCTCTCAGTGGTAGGCACCTATGAATCTACTCTCTGCCTCTGTAGATTTGTATGTTCTGAACAGTTCAAATAAATGGACTCATGCAATTTGTGGCCTTTTGTGTCTGGCTGTTACCTAGTATGGTATTTGTAAGGTTCATTGATCTTGTAACATGTATCAGTACTTCATTCTTTTTTATTGCTAACTAATATTCTAGGGTATAGACTCGAATTTATTTATACATTCATGAGTTGATGTACTGCTGTGACAATTTGTGCGCAAGATTTTGTGTGGACACATACTTTGATTTCTCTGAGAGTTGCTGGATCATATGGTAGCTCTGTGTTTAACTTTATCAGGAGAACATTTTTAGATACTTTTGCCTTCACATAATTAAAGTGTACCATGAAAGGCATACCTGAACTGAATTATAACTTCCTATCAGTATTCTCATCAATAACTTCCCACTAGTATTTCTCAGTGTTTGACATTTCAATTACCTTCAGTTTTCAGTTACTCTGAACATTTAAATGTTCCTGCTTTTCTAAAATCTCCAACTCCAGGGGCACCTGGGTGGCTTAGTAGTTGAAGTGTCTGACTCTTGATTTTGGCTCAGGTCATGATCTCACTGTTCTTGAGTTTGAGCCCCACACCAGGCTCTGTGCTGACCGTGTGTCTCCCCTCGCTTTCTGCCCCTACTCTGCTTGTGCTTTCTCTCTCAAAATAAATAAACTTAAAAAAGAAATTTAAAATCACCAACTCCATTTCCATAGCCGGTAGTTGGTGATCTATATGTAGTCCGGAGTCTGGGTCCCTTATAGTCTGGAGAAAACCCTAACCCTCCTAGTCAAAAGAAACCTGAAAAATATTTTATGTAATATATACTAACATTCTTTTTTTTTATGAAGTTATTTTTTTTTAATGTTTTTATTTATTTTTGACAGAGAGACAGAGCCTGAACAGGGGAGGGGCAGAGAGAGAGGGAGACACAGAATCTGAAGCAGACTCCAGGCTCTGAGCTGTCAGCCCAGAGCCTGATGTGGGGCTCGAACCCACAGACTGCGAGATCATGACCTGAGCTGAAGTCGGACGCTCAACCGACTGAGCCACCCAGGCGCCCCTACTAACATTCTAACTTAATGTAATGTGTAGTCTGTCTCCCAAAATAGATTTGACATTTGTGTCTGAAGTTAGGAGGGCTTCCTTAGTGTAGGTGTGTGCACACTTACCAGTCATATAGCAGAGCTGTCTTAGTATTATTTTTTTAAAAATCCTGTTGTAAATTTTGAAAATAGTCATCATTGTAGAAAATTTAGAAAATACCAAAAAACCACTTAATTAGTTGCCTGTATGCCTAACATCCAGACATAATAGCCATTTCTTAACATTTTGATATGTATCTTTCTATATTTTTATTATTTACATTTAAAAAATAAGTAAAAATAAAGGCTTTTAAAAATAGAATTCACATAGGTAGTATTTTGTAACCTTTTTAATAAGTCATAGCATTTTCCCATTCCATTCAGTGTTCCTAAACATGATTTTAAGTCTTTTTTTCCCCTGATTTTTATTCTCATTCAGCTGAAAAAAATTATGGATTTACAATAGCATAATCTAGAATCCTCACTACTATTTATAGTTTGAAATATCTCTTTCTAGCGCTTTTCTGTTTGTGTGTATTTGCTTACTGAAGTGGGATTGTCATCCATGTGCAGTGGTTTTCACATTGTGAGAATATACCACAATTTTTCATTTCCCTACTAATAGACATTTAATTTATTTCCATTGCATCTCTGGGGGTACATCTCAGGTTAATTCTTAGAAATAGAATTACTGTGAATATTGTTAAGGTTGTCGGCACACTTATGATTGCTTTTTCTCAAATTAGCATTTCTTACAGAGTATGGCAGATTATTTCATTTTATCATGTGTAGCACACCTGCAATAATTAATTTCTGTGGTATTTCCTGTTTTCAGAAATTGCAATTGGCTAACACTCTTCCCTCCCCCTCACCGTAACCTTAAGAAATATAGCTTCTTAACTCTTCTGAATAAGTTCCCTGTTTACTAATCTGGAAAATCACAAACCATTACTTCACAGATTTTTATTCAATTGTGTGTTGGGCACACTGCGGCCTAATTAGATATAGATTTTGTACACTTTGCTTAAATACGCTGGCACGTTAATCCTTTGCTAGGGACTATTGCTTAATGTTCCTCAGTAAAGAAAAATTTCTCCCTTTCAATATTACTTTCTACATGGCTCCAAATGATATTTACATTAGTGTATGGTAATTTCCAAAGATGTAATTATATGCAAATTGATATTATACTTGTTAATGGATATTAGCCTACAAGGAAAATGAGTGGATATATGGTCAGCAGGCACCTTGAGTGCAAAATCTATTTTTCATTTTTATTTCCTTAGTCTAATAGTGGTTTTCAAACTTGAGTTTGCATCAGAATCATCTGGAGAGCTTGTTAAAACGTAGATTGCTGAACTGTATCTAAGAATTCCAGATTTAGTAATTCTGGGATTGACCCTGAGAATCTGCATCTCTAATATTATCCCAGATGAGGCAGGTGCTGCTTGTCCACAGACCACGCTTTGAAACTGGTCTAACCTGATGAACACATAACTTGCTATATGGTTGAAGTGTGATAAAAAAAAAAAAATTTGAGCATGTAACTGCTGCAATCACTGAGTTCCTAAAGCTTTTTCAGCGGAATTCTTTCTTTTCTATGGTATTTGTTAGCAAGTGAAACAACTATATATATTTGTGTCTAGTTATGAAACTGTTTATACCTGTATACTATTATCAGAAGAACAAAGGGATAACAATAGTAGAATCATAATCTTTTTTCTGCTCATTTTAATTTTTATTTTATCGTTTTAAAGGCATTTTTTTTAGTCTTTATTTATTTTGTGAGAGAGAGAATGAGAAAGGCATGTGCACTCAAGAGTCAGGGGCACCCAGGTGGCTCAATCGGTTAAGCATCCCACTCTTGATCTCAGCTCAGGTCATGATCTCATGGTTCATGAGTTTGAGCTCCATGTTGGGCTCTGCCCTGGCAGCATGGAGCCTCTTGGGATTCTGTCTCTCCCTCTCTCTGCCCCTTTTTCTGCTCATGTGTGCTCGCTCGCTCTCTCTCTCTCTCTCTCTCTCTCAATAAATACATAAATAAATAATCAAGAGTTAGACACTTAACCAACTGAGCCACCCGGGCACCCCTGTGCTCCTTTTTAATGCTTCATAACTCTTTATTTCAGCTCAGGTCATGATCCCAGGATTGTGGGATTGAGCCCTGCCTTGGGCTCTGTGTTGAGCCTGGAGCCTTGTTAAGATATTCTCTCTTTCTTCCCCTCCTGGCTCCTTCTCCTTCTCCCCCCCCCCAGCCCCCCACTCATGCTCGCTCGCTCTCTCTGTCCAAAAATAAAAATAAATCTTAAAAAAAAATTTTTTTAATAAAAGCTTTTTAGAAGCTTAAACATTTTTTTATTAGTGGTTATATTTATAAATAATGAAGGGTTTGTAAATTGTCTTTTAAAACATTTTATAACTTAAAATCGATCTGTAATCACAACAATGACTAATGTAATTGATTCATGTAATTCCATTTCATGTCTTGCCATCTTGATCTGTACTTTAATACTAAGGATCATCTCTTTAAGTGTTGTAAAATAGTTAACAGTCAGTAATCATATTTCCAATATTGATTATAAACTACATTAAATTCCAAGACTGAAGATTTAACTGTATAAAACATAGATTTTTAACTTTTGCATAAGAGGTGCCTGTCTGGCTTAGTTGGTGGAACATGAAACTCTTGATATTGGGGTCATGAGTTCAAGCCCCACACTGGGTGAAGAGCTTACTTTAAAAAAAAAAAGTTTTACTTAAGTTTTAAATAAGATCATGAGAATTTTATCAAGTACTTAGGTTTTTTGGTTTTTTTGGGGGGGGGTTTGGTTTTGTGGGTTGTTGTGGAAGTAGCTTTGGGCTCTTGCATATTGAAAAAAGTACTTTCTTGCTAGGAGCTAATTTGCCCTTGCTAGTTTGTGAATAAAGCCTATTATAAAATTCTCCAGTGTTCACATCTATAAGGGACCATTACCCAGAATATACAAAGAACTTTTAAAGCTCAACAACAAGAAAACAACAACCTGATTAAAAAATGGGCCAGAGACCTTAATAGATACTTCACCAAGAAAGATGGCAAACAAGCATATGAAAAGATGGCTTCACATCATTTGTCATCAGAGAAATGCAAATTAAAACACGCCTATTAGAATGGCCAAAATCCAGGACACTGATAATACCAGATGCTGGCCGGGATGCAGAGCAATGGGAACTTCCATTCATTGCTGGTGGGAATGTGATACACTACAGCTGCTTTGGAAGACAGTTCGGCAGTTTCTTACAAAACTGAATGTAGCTTTTTTACACCGTCCAGCATTTGTGCTCCTTGGTATTTACCCAAAGGAGTTGCAAACTTTTGTCCATACAAAAACCTGGACACAGATAACATCTATGCAGCTTTATTCATAATTCCCAAAACTTGGAAGCAGCCAAGGCGTCCTTCCATAGGTGAATGAGTAAGTGTGGTGCATCCAGACAACTGTATTACTGAGCACTAAGAAGAAATGTGCCATAAAGCTGTGAAAAGACATGGACGAACCTTAAACATACATTACTGAGCGAAAGAAGCCACTCTGAAAATGTGACCCTACCATACGATCCCAACGATACGACATTCTGGAAAAGGCCAAAAAGGAGAAAGTAAAAAGATCAGTGGTTGCCAGGGTTTAGGGGATAAGGAGAGGAATGAAGAGGTAGAACACAGAGGATTTTTAGGACAGTGAAAATACCCAGCATGATAGTATAATGGTGTCATACGTGTCACACATTTGTCCACATCCATACAATGTACACTGCCAAGAGTGAACTCAAATGTAAACTGTGGACTCTGGGTGATAATGATGGATCGATGTAGGTTAATCAGTTGTGACAAATGTACCACTCTGGTGGGGGATGGCTGTGCGTGTGTGGGGCATGAGGGGTATATGGGAAATCTTTGCAACTTTCTCTCAGTTTTGCTGTGAACCTAAAAATGCTCTTAAACGAGTGTGCAGTCCCATGCATTAGAACTGTTTTCTGTATAATTCACTCATAGAAGAAGAGGTCCTCACACAGGAAACCAAGAGGTAGGTGGATGGACCTGAGGGTTAGAGAGGAAGCTTCATGGGCTGGATTTTGGATAATTCTAAGAGGAAGCTTCATGGGCTGGATTTTGGCATTTTTTTTAGCCAGTAGTCTTAGAGATAGGCTTTAGTTCTGCATTGTTCAAGTATACAAAAGGTTTACTTTCTCTTCCTTGGTAGTGTAAGTGGAGGCAACTAGAAAGGAAGAATCCCCTAAAGTGGCTGGCTGAAGAGCAAGCAATTAAATACAGTCCACATTATTGAGGGGATTATATTCCTTTCCAAGTGTTAATAAGTCTACTTGTAAAATAAGTGTTCTGGGATCATATAAGTAAAAGAAAGAAAGTAAAGCAGGTTTTTAAGAAGTGTGTATTTGAGTTTTTGAAATGCTAATTGTATTGTACATGAGGTATGGGGAAGTGTGAAATACAGTATTTCCCAAATTAATTTGGCCATAGAACAGTTTTATCTTTATTCTTATCAGCATCCAATAGCGATGTTATAAGTAGCACAGTTCATAAAATTCTACTCTAGATTAATGGACAATCTAGTTGGAAGGAATTTCTTGCTGATATGAAAGGAAAGAATTTTTGCTGCTTTGTATTGTTGGTTATTGAATTTAAATAGTAAAGCATTTCTCAAATGCTCAGATTTAATAAATTAGATACAAATTAGTTCATCTTTTGTGACTTCACAAGCATGAACTTTACATAGATTTAATAAACCAAGTAGCCATCTTTTGGTTTTGCTTTGACTACAGTAACTTGTTAAAAATCTGCAATTAAATGTATAAAACACTGCTCCCAGTAGAACTTTCTGCAGCAATGGAAATGTTCCACATCTGTGCTGTCTTGTATAGCAGCCAGTAGCCACTAGCCACATGTGGTTACTGAGCATTTGAAATGCGCTAGTGTGACTAAGGAACTGAATTTTCAGTTTTATTTCATTTTCATTAATTTAAATTGTTGCATGTGGCTAGTAGCTGTCTTATTGGACAATGTGGCCTATAGAATATATTTACAGACTCGAACATTTTCTATTTATTTAAAATTGATGTGATTAAAATGAAATTACTTTCTGGGGAGTATTTTTTGGAAAAGTTGGTACTATGATGAATGTATTTAAACAATTTATATGCATGTAATTCTGCAGCCACATGTCAGAGTACTCTTCTAATAGTTTTGCACTCTTAAAAACCTACATGTTTTACTAGCTGGATTTCAGGAATATAAATACTCCTTTGTAGTTAGTTTTTATTTCTTTTGTATAACTAACACTGCATTCTGAAATAATCATATAGGTTTTCACATTCAGTTTTAAGAAAAGAATGATAGTATGAAGAAAGAAGATCTTTTGTGAGATAAGAGACCTCAGATGTAGCTCCATTTGCCACTGGTGTGCCTGGCAGTAGTAAGGCAATTGCAAAAGTTTTGTGGCTATTGATTTAACTCCCAGTTGGAGATACCCATACAGTTTATGTAATAAATGTCCTTTGAAAAAATTGGAGTTGTACCAAATGAAAATAATTCCTGTTAGAAATGTAATTATTAAATAATTATGGAACATACCAGAAATTTGACTCCTTTTCTGTGAAGTACTTTTGAGTTTTAAGCATTGTGATCCTTAGTCATTTGAGTTTTGACAAGACTAATGCTTACACTTGGTAGAAAAGTAAAAGTATTGAGCATATAAATTCTCAAAATGAAGGTTTGATGAAAATAAACTGTTTTACTCTCAGTTATCACTGAACAGCTTCACTTTGGTACTTGAACTGGTTGGTTAAGCAGCTTGTTTGTGTTTTTATTCACCTACCATTTAATTAATTGTTGGTTTCATTTTGGAGCATTATTACTCTTAAGAGGTAATTACTTAAAAAGTTGTTCACAAGCATTTTGAATTGTATAGAGTAGAACTGAGGCCTTTTTCATAAGAAGTTATATAGCATCAACCTCAACATAAGGATTGATTTTTTTTCAGTCTATAATAAACAATAATTTTTAAATCTATATGTGTTGATTGTGCTAATCGTTATCCTTTGTCTAGCTGTAGTGCTTTTTACTTTCCCTGGTTTGCATTCCACTAAGAGTCTTCTCATATCTTAAGGATGATATTTTAATATTTTGACTTTTTTATACAACTACTAAATGGTCTCACTATTTGGCATTTAGCGTTTTGTGTTACGTTTGGGTATAGTGTCTGCTACTGGTTGAATTATTGAAAATGAGGTTTAAGGTAAAAACTCTTTTCTGACATGTAGCTCAAGTTTTTTTTTTTTAATGTATTGTTTCAGATCATAGTAAGTTCATTCAGATTTAATGTTTTTCTTTGTTATTTTAATAATTTTATATTTTTATTTAAAGATGCTTGATGTTTTTCAAAAGAGGATACTATTGCTAATACTGTCTTTCCTGAGTGTAGGAAGAATAGTACAATCTGCTCTTTAGCTAGATATTTGACTTGTAGGTCATCTGTAATCCCACTGCTTCTGAGCTAGTTCTGTTAATCTCATTTCCATCTCTTTTACTTAGGACAAATGACATTTTATATTTAGTTTGGCTATTCTCTTTAAAAGCTCAAAGATGTGTATCTTCATAATTCTCTTTGATTTGATAACTTTTAAGTTATTAATGTTGTAAAAAAAACAAATGTTTTGAATGACACTACTCAGAGACGTCGTAGATTGGTAATGTCTAATTCAGAATATGACAGAATGTTTTAAACATTTCACGGGTCATGAAAAATCTTAGCACTTAAGGGATTTTAGTATTTAGTATAACTTAACTGGTATGTGCTAAGATTTTGAAATATGTTTGAAATGCTGTGAGATTAAGAAGTAGAGACAAAACTCCTTATTTTATTATTTGTATTATCATTTTTTTTTTATTAAAGACACCTAGTTGTTGGGCAGAAGAGGGTGCCGAAAAGAGGTCACATCAGCGTTCTGCATCATGGGGGAGTGCTGATCAACTAAAGGAGGTAAGTTATTTGTTTTCAGTCTATAACCTGTTTTAATCCTAGCAAATTATGTTTCCTGAATATAATGATACCTCTGTTATTTGTCCTAACCTTACCCCCTTCAGAGTTTGAATGGTTGCCTTCTAGGTTTGGGTGAACAAATCTGAGTTTACCTTATTTGTGCCCTTCCTGTCCTTTATAAATATTTGTAATGCACCCACTCAGCTTGTACCTTTTCAGAGTGAAGTCTGGTTTTATGTAACAATCTCTATATCTTTTTTCTTTTAGTTATCTTCTGTTCCCACTTCAGCCTTCTTGATTTTAAGAAGTTATAGCAACCAGAATTCTAGATCATTGCTTTGTACAATGGTAGAATAGTATATTCTGCTTCTCATAGGTTTTTTGTAATATCCAACATATTGTAGGCCTTTGAGAACCAAGAGTGCAGTGGAATACATGTCTTTTAGGAATAGTTTTTATAACTCATTCCTTTATTATCAAAACATAAATTATAATCATCTTGATGTATATTTTGGATGGTTTTTCATGATAGTGTTATCTTTTATCCATCTAAATTCTTAAATAATTGTTTTTATAAAATTACAAAAACTTAGGGTTGAAAGGTCTTCTAGTTCATCTCCTAAATAAACACTCCTTAAAAATGTGGTCATCTAGTCTGTTAGGATCATTCTCAGTGAGAGAAGCTCATCGCTTTGCAAAAGAGCAAAATGAGTCCATTTGTTTTAGCTTAAGTTGTTAAATAGTTTATTTTGCATAATGAACTCAAAATTATACCCCTAAGTTTGACTCTGCCTGATGTATCAATACTGAGTAAGTCTACTTTAAATATTTGAAAGGCTAGCATCATGTCATTTTTTTTTTCAGAGTAAACATTGACATTACTCTCACTATTTTTCATGTGTCATAGTTTCTATACCTCTTAATGTTACTTTCATCTATTGTGGGTTATCACTATCGCACAAATACTATGGTGTCTAGACTGAATAGATCTAGTCTGTTAACATGATTTTGCCTGTGACTATATTACATTTTTAGTAGCTTCTGTATTATAGTCCTGTAGGGAAATCCTTAACTTTTCTATATACCCTGTACACAGCACACATGCACAAAATGAGTTTTTCCCAGCAGGAACAAAAAAGAAGGGAAGCTGAGTCTAATATGTCTGGTCTAAAATAGCTACATATCTGTGCATAGAATATGAATAACAAAAAAGTGAACTTGCATTTTGATCTCAGAGATAAATACAATCTCAAAATTATAGCCAAGAGACCCCCAAGTGGCTCAGTCGTTAAGCATCCGACTCTGGCTAAGGTCATGAACTCACCGTTCAGGAGTTTGAGCCCTGTGCCAGGCTCTGTGCTGACAGCTCAGAGTCTGGAGCCTACTTTGGATTCTATGTCTCCCTCTTTCTCTGCCTTCCCCCGCTTGCTCTCTGTCTCTCTCTCAAAGATAGATAAACAATTAAAAAAATTTTTCAAAGTTTTAGCCAAGATTTGGTATAGTAAAATTTTGGACTGCAGCAGCACATGATATATATGTATATACACACTATTAAAAAAGGAATATCTGAGATGACTGAATGAGAGATTTGATCACTCTCTCCACAAAGCAAACATAAAGCTGGACAAAGCTGTCAAAACAACTAATTCAGTGCTCTAGAAATCAACTAAACAAATTGAGAAACTTCATGAAAATCACTGAACTCAGTGACAGACTTGTGGTGTTATCTGTGCTACTCCTCATCCTCTCTTCCTCATGCCCAGCTTTGTTGGTATGGCATTTCAACCAGGATGGGGCAAGCCTTGAAGATTGGAAGTTTTGTAGCCCCAGCTGGAGAAAGGGCACTCTCTCACAGTGTTGTAGGTTAAAATAGTAAACTTAGTTGCAGACAAACAGGGAAGACCAATGCCTTAGCTAGTCTAAGGCTTTGCTAGTCTAGTCCAATTTGTGGCAAATTAAAGACTCATGAAATAGCAGGATTTTATAGAGAGTTCTAGGAGACAAGATAGTCATGGGGGATTGATAAGTTCACACATCCCAGGTTGACCGGAGGCTGTAGATATGCACAGCAGAATATGAAGTGGGCCTAAGCCACCTATGCATCATTGGTCTTTGGAGCCTAGGAATATGTGAAGAGGAGAGTCAAATGGGCCTAGTGGTAGTAAAACCTGTGGCCATCTTGTGAAAGGCTCAGACTTTGAATGCACTCCCATTCCACACACAAATCTCATCCTTGGAATGGAAGCCTTATTAGATTGAGATAATTAAATAAAATCTCTAATCAGTCTTTAGCCAAACACCAAGGTGAACACTGGAGACCAGCTTGAAAAGGTCTTAAAAAGCCAGCCTTAAAAATAAAAACGGGATGGGGCACCTTTGTGGCTCTGTTGGTTAAGTGTCCAACTTCACCTCCTGTCATGATCTCATGGTCTGTGAGTTTGAGTCCCACATCAGGCTCTGTGCTGACAGCTCAGAGCCTGGAGCCTGCTTCGAATTCTGTGTCTCCCTCTCTCTCTGCTCCTCCCCTGCTCACACTCTATCTCTCCCTCTGTGTCTCAAAAATAAACATTAAAAATTTTTTTTAAAAAATGGGGTTGGAGAGAATGGAGTAGAGACCTCAGTGGCCACACAATGAAGGGGAAACAGACTTTTAGTTCATCAAGATGCTAAAACACAAACAGATAAGACAACAACAACCCTCAAGGAAAATCAGAAGCTAGAGTTGCTGCAATGTATCATTTAAAATATCCAATATTCAACAAAAAGTTTAGAGATCTGCAAAGAAACAAGGAAGCATGACTCATACTTAAGAAAATCACTAGAAATTGTATATAAGTGTCTCCATATGTTGGATTTAGCAGAGAAAAACATTAAAGCAGTGATTATAAGTATGTTCAAAAAAACCCAGAGAAAACCGTATTTAAAGTATTATAGGGGAAGTAGGGTGACAGTGACTCAATGAATAAAGAATTTACTAAAAAGGTAATTATTATAAAAGAGAAACAAAAGCTCTAGAGTTAAAAAGTATAGTAACTAAAAGCAAAAGTTCACTAGATGAAGTCAGTAGCAGATTTTAGATGGCAAAAAAAAAAAAAAAATCAGTGAATTTGCATATATCAGTAGAATTTATATACCCTGAAGAATAGAGAGAGATTGAAGAAAAGTCCACAGAGCCTCAGAGGTTTGTGAGAAAACATTAAGTAGATACACATACACGTAATGGGGGACCCAGGAGAGAAGAAAGAGAGAGGACTTAAAAATGTATGAAGAAATAATGGCAGAAAACTTTCCAGATTTAATGAAAAGCAGTCTATAGATTCAAGAATCTCCATAAACCCCAAGTTGGAAAACATAAAGAGAACCCACACAGACATACTTAAACTGTTAAAAGCTAAAGGAAAAAAGAAAATCTTGAAAGCTAGATGAAAAAAATGAATCATTACACATAGGGAACTAATAATACATTTAATTGCTGACTTTTCCATCCATCTGAAGCAGTAGGGACCATAAAGCCTGACATATTGAAAATGTCGAAAGTAAAAAAATGATCAACCAAGTATTCTGTATCCAGAAAACCTAGTTTTCTACAATAAAGGTGAATTATTCTCAGGTAAACAAAGATTGAGAGAATTTTCTGCTAAGTAGACCATCTTGTGAGAAATACTAAAGGAAATTCTTCAGGCTGAAAAGAAATCACTCCAGATGTTAATTCATATCTGTGCAAAGAACTCAAGAGTCTTGAGTATGGTAATGTGTGGGTAAATATAAAAGAGTCTGTAGATATATTTTTCTCATTTTTTCACATTTGAAACACGTAAAATCATATAAAGCAATAAGTCTACTGTGTCAGATAAGCTTTCTTATCATAAGGCCTGCTGAGCACCAGAGGCACTGCTGTGTAGGGGTGGGGTGCCTGCATGGGCACTCAGGTTAGTGGCTGCGCAGCCCAGGGCTGGAGAACTTGTCACCCCCACTGTCACCAGGGAGATGCTGCGAGCCCATGCCCATCTGCCAGCCCGCCTTGGAGCTTCTCCTTTCTTGGCCCCCACCTCCCCTCCCCCACCTCCCTCTGTGGCTGCTAGGTGCGCTCCCCCTACCAAGCTGTCTCTTTTCTCTTTCTCTACCTACCACCCCCTGCCCCAACCCCACTGCTTCTGCAGCCAATGGGAGGGACTGGGACTGGGACTTCCTGAGGTCCCAGGGATGGGACTGGGGCTGGGGCCCATTGGCTGCAACCAGCCCAGGCCTCTGAGAGAGGAAGGGGCTCTGGCTCTGTCCCAGTATTGGCCTGGGGGAGGGGATCACCACCTGGGTAGGGAGGGGGCTATCTAGAGAAAGGTCCAGGCTGTGGGGGTAACATCTACACAGAGGGGATGAGCTCTTGGTATCTTTCTTTTTCCACATCCTGTGGGCTTCTTGCCTGGCTTCATTTGTCCCCATTTCCTAGCAAACTTTACTCCCTACTGCCTAGTTTCGTTTGGTCCCCACAGCCTGTGTTCTTTAGGGCTCTGTCACCTGGTTTCCCTAGACCTTGCTGCCTGATTTATTTTTGTTCCCACTGTCTACTTTCCTGAAGTCCCTGTCACCTGGGCTTGTGTTTATGACCTACATATGTGAAATATACATATGGCAAAGTATAAAAGAGGGGAAAAAAATGGGCATGTGCTGGAGTATACTTTCTGTTTTACTGGAATTATTTTTTTTGAAGTAGTGTGATAAATTAAGATGCATATTATAATCCCTAGAACAGTTGCTAAGAAAATAACTCTGAAAAAATAAAAAGTAAAAAATATAGAGGAATTAAAATGCTACACTAAAAGTATTTATCACAAAAGAAAGCAGTAAGGGAGAAACAGAGGAATAAAAAAAAAAGGTGTGACACAAGTAGAAAATAATTAACAAAATGGCAAAAGTAAATCTAATCATATAATTACATTAAATATGAATGGACTGAACATTCTCCTCAAAAGGCAGAGATTGTCAAACTGGATAAAAACACAATAGCCAGCTATATGCTATTTGTAAGAAGCATGTTTTATGATAAGAAAGCTTATCTGACACAGTGGACTTTAAAATAAGAAGTATTATTGAAGACAGATAAAGGAATTTCATAATGGTAAAAAGGTCAATAGATCAGGAAGATATAGTAATCATAAATTGTGTCTACATCTAACAGTGGCTTACAAATGCCTGAAGTGAAACAGTGAAAGGAGAAATAAAGTGTCTACAATAATAATTGGGGATTCCAACACCCCATTCTTAATACTTGATAGAACAACTAAGTAGACACAAAATAAGAGGGTAAAAGATTCTGGCATTACCAATCAACTTGACCTAAATGACATATATGGAAGACTCCACCCAGTGATTGTATTCGTTTCAAACATATTTGAAATATTCTCTAGGTTAGACAATATGCTTGGCCATAAAACAAGTCTCATTGAGTGCAAAAGATGAAATCATGTAACAGAAATCTTTGAAAGCCTCCAAATATTTGTCAGTTAAAAGCATTTTAAAATATTTTAAAATGTTTAATGAATGAAAACAGAAAGACACCTTAGACTTTATATGTGCAGATAAAGCAGTGCTTCAGGGAAAATTTATACCTTTTAATGCGTATCTAGGAAAAAGGAAGTTCCTAAATCAGTGCCTAAGCTTCTAAGCTTAAGAAACTAGTAGAGGGGCGCCTGGGTGGCGGAGTCGGTTAAGCGTCCGACTTCAGCCAGGTCACGATCTCGCGGTCTGTGAGTTCGAGCCCCGCGTCAGGCTCTGGGCTGATGGCTCGGAGCCTGGAGCCTGTTTCCGATTCTGTGTCTCCCTCTCTCTCTGCCCCTCGCCCGTTCATGCTCTGTCTCTCTCTGTCCCCCAAAAAATAAAAAAACGTTGAAAAAAAATTAAAAAAAAAAAAAAGAAACTAGTAGAAAAAGAGCAACGCAGACCAAAAGCAAGCAGAGGAAGGAAGGGAGGAGTTAATAAAGAATATAGCAGAAACCAACAGAACATAAAATATTAGAGAAAAATTAGTGAAACTAGAAGTTTATTCTTTGAAAAGAAGAACCAAGTAGACAAACCTTTAGCTAGACCAGAAAAAGAAGATAATGATTAGCAAAGTCAGCAGTGAAAGAGGTGAAATTACTACCAACTTCACACAACTTGAAAGTATTATAAAGGAATATTATGAATGAATTATATGTCATCAGTGTGGAAACTAAAGTAAAATGGATGAACTCTTAGATACAAGTTACTAGAAAGAGACAAATTGCAAAGACTGATTTAAGACTAGAAAACATGAATACACTTCTAAAAAAGTAAAGAAATGGAATGAGGATTAAAAATCTTCCCACAAAGAAAATCCCAAGATCAGATTTGATGAATTCTATCAAATATTTGAAGAAATAATGTTAATTCTTCACAAACTCTTTCAGAAAATAGAGAAGACAACACCCCCCAGTTTATTTTGTCAGGCCAATTTAACTGACTTCAAAGCCAGGCCAAAGACATCTCAAGAAAATAAAATGGCAGATCAGTATCTCTCTTGAACATAGATGCAAAAATCCTTAAAATATTAGCAAATCAAATTCAGCCACATATGAGGCGGATTATATACCATGAGCAAAGGGAATTTGTCCCAGAAATTCAAAGATGGTTTAAGATCCAAAATTCAATTAATGTAATACACTACATTAATAAAATAAAGAATAAAACCATATAATCATCTCAGTAGAGTTAGAGAAAGCATTTACTAAACTGTCAACACCCATTCACAAAAAAAATAATCTCAACAAGACAGGGAAAAAAAAATAATAAATAAAGGGCTTTTGTTAAAAAAAAAAAAAAAAAAAAAAAAAACGAAAAAAACCCTATAGATCATATTCACGTATTTTCTCTTTAAAGCAGTCTCCAGGGGCACCTGGGTGGCTCAGCCGGTTGAGCGTCAGACTTCAGCTCTGGTCATGATCTCTCAGTTCATGAGTTCGAGCCCCGTGTCGGGCTCTGTGCTGACAGCTCAGAGTCTGGAGCCTGCTTTGGATTCTGTGTCTCCCTCTCTCTCTCTGCCCCTTCCTGCTCATGCTCTGTCTCTCTCTGTCTCTCAAAAATGAATAAACATTTAAAAAAAAAAAACATTTTAAAGCAGTCTCCACACCCAACATGGGACTTGAACTCATAACACTGATATCGAGAGTTGCGTGCTCTACTGACTGAGCCAGCCAGGCACTCTATCATATTCATATGCATTCATTTTAGTGGTGAAAAGCCAGAATGTTTTCTTCTAAGATCAGGAGGAAGGCAGTGTCATTCACTGTCTCCTTGTCAACCACTTTTATTCGGTATTGCATAGGAGGTTCTAGACACTGCAGTCAGGCAAGAAAAATAAAGACATCCAGATTGTAAAGGAAGTGGTAAAACTGCCTTTATTCACAGATAAAATGTAAAAACTATATTTAGGAACTCCTAGGAAATATACAAATACAGTACTAGAAGTAGTAAACATGTTCAGCAAGGAAGGTTGCAGGATATAAGATCAACATATAGAAATCAGTTCTATGTCTAGATACTATATAAGAACAGTCCAAAAAATAATAAAACAATTTGTTGCAGTTGTATTAAAAAGATGAAAATATTTAGGAATAAATTTAACAAAAGCAGTGCAAAATTTGTACACTAAAAACAACAAAACATTGCTGGACAAAATTAAAGCTTTAAATAAATAGACTTACTTTGTTCAGTGGATTGATTGGAAGACTTAATATTAAGGTGATAATTCTTCCCAAATTGAATCAATGTAATCCCTATTAAAATTCCATGTTTTTTATTTTTGGTAGAAATTGACAGACTAATCCTAAGATACATGTAGATATGCAAAGGACCTGGAATGGCCAAAATATTTTTGAAAACAGGAAATTTGGAATATTAACATTACACAATTTCAGTACTTCTTATAAACTCACATTGATGAAGTTAGCAAAAAGAAAGACACATAGATAAATGGATAAACTTTTGAATCCAGAAATAAACCTTTATGAACTTCATTAAATTGAATATTTACACTTCAAAGGACACCACTAAGAGATTGAAAAGCCAAGTTTCAGACTGGAAGAAATATTAGCAAATCATATATCTGACAAAGCTTATATCCAGAATATATAAAGAACTCTTACAAATCAATAATAGGAAGACAACCCAAATTATCAATGGATAAGACAGTTGAATAGAAGTGTTTCACCAAAGATAAAAGGGTGAATGACAAATGAAAAAGTGTTCAGCATCTTCAGTCATTAGGCAAATGCAAATTTAAACCATAAAATCCACCTATGTAGTCAATACAATTATTATAATTTGAAATCTTTTTTAATTCTTTTTTTTAAGTTTATTTATTTTGAGAGAGCAGGAGAGTGAGTGCACATAATGGGAGAGGCAGAGAGAGAGAATCCCAAGCAGGCTTAGCACTTAGTGCAGAGCCTGACTCTGGGCTCAAACTCCTATAACTGTGAGATCATAACCTGAGCTGAAACCAGTAGTTGAACACTTAACCAACTGAGCCACCCAGGCACCCTACAGTGATTATAATTTAAAAGACAGGCAAGACCAAGTATTGGCAAGGATAAAGAGAATCTGGAACCCTCAAATGTTCTTGGGAACATAAAATGGGACAGTCACTTTGGAAAACAGTTTGTCAGTTTCTTTTAAAGTTAATCAGAAACTTAGCATATAACCCAGCAATTCAGTTCCTAGGAATCTGTAAGAAAAGTGAGAACACACGTCTAGATTGAGACATGTACACAAAATGTTTATAGCAGAGTTATTCGTAACAACTAAAAACTAGAAAATGTCCACATATCCATCAGTTGGTAAGTAGATAGACAAAATGTGGTTTTTCATGCAATAACTTACTATTCAGCAATAAAAAAGGAATAATGTACTGACTATTGATACATACTACAATGTGAATGAACGTCAAAAATATTTTACTAAGTCAAGTCAGCAAATTTTTTCTGTAAAAGGCCGGATAGTAAATACTTTGGGGTTTGTGGGCCATATAATCTTTGTTGCAACTAATCACCTCTCCTCTTGTAGTGTGAAAGCAGCCATGGACAATATAGAATGAACCTGGTTATGTTCCAATGAGTTTTGTTTACAAAAATACATGGCAGACGAGATTTGGCCTACAGATTATGGCTTCCCAATCCCTGCTAAGTGAAAGAGGCGAGATGATTAAGACTACATATTATATGGTTCCATTTATGATTGAAATGCCAGAAAAGGCATATTTAAAGAAGAGGGAGAAAGTCCTTTTGTGGTTGCATGTGGCTGAGAGTGGGGCTGGAGGAGTGGTGATTGGCTACAAATAAGACTCAAGGCACAATTGGGGGGTGATGAAAAAGTTACAAAACTGCATTGTGATTATTTTTGTACAGCTCTACATCGTGATTGAAACTTACTGAGTTTTACCCTTACAGTGAATAAAGTTAAGACAATGTAAATTATACCTCAGTAGAGATGAAAAAAACAAAAAGGAATAGATACAAAAGGCTGGTGGGTTTTCCATGGTGTATCAGGAAGATATTAAGTGCTATACGGTATATAACTGAGGCTAGCAAATGATAAGAATACGTTGGTAAAGACAAAAAGTGAAAATAAGAATAGTTATAATATGTGACAGAATTTGAATTTGAGAAAATTTTGAAAAGCCAAAACTATTATTGAAAGTAGTATTTTTTAAAGTTACATGCTACTAAAATTATGTTTTTAAAAAATAGCTTTTGACCTGCTTTCTTGAATTAGGATCAAAGTCAAATGTAGCACACATCCTTTCTTCCTGAGTCACATCATAGTCTCCCCCTCACACAATTTGCAACAGGATTGCAGATTAAAATGTCAGTGAAAGCACCTGTATAATCTGCCTCCTCTTTGCTTTAAATTTATGAGAATGCAATGTGAAAAACTTTCAGAGAAATAAGTAACTGTATTCTAGTTATATTTGAGACAAAGAAAACCCCTGCAGACTATGAATAGACAGGAAACCCTTAGTAATGAGTGGATGTTGATGCTGTCTGGCTCTCAGAAACCTGGGTCATGTGGGCCAGAGCTTAAAAAGTGGGTGTTTAAGCCAAATTTAAGAGAGTATAGATTGCTAGACATTTTAAGAATGCCAAATGTGTCTTGCAAATGGTAGGAGATTGGAACTGGGCTGTCTGCATAAACCAGGGAGGTGGGACCATGTTTCTAGGCCATAAAAGTAGACCTGAAATAACTCCACCTGACACTGTTGGTGTTTTCCTGTGGGCCAAAGAGGCAGCTATGCAAAAATGGAAATAGTAACCATATGTTCTGTGTGGATGTGGCATCTGGAATAGAGCTCTACCCATGTGGAACCAAAGCCCCAATCTTTCTAATTTAAGACCTACTCTGGAGCTATGCAACTCCAGGGGGATAGTCTGAGCAAGCATGAAACAACATGGCAGGAAAGAGCTCACAATGAATAAAACTTCCACGTAAGGTGTGGTTGCAAACAAGTATTTTCGGACATGTAAGGAAATCTGTTGCCATAAGGGACAGCAGACATACTTAATAGGATGATTGACATCCGAAGAAAGAGAATACATTCTCAAAAAAAGCACTTAAAAGTGAGAATGTTTAAGAATTTCAAATGAAATGGTAACTTACAATAAGAAAAGGAGTAAACAAGAACAAGCAGAATGGTAAAGGATCAATTGCAAATTCTGTAAATAACAAAAGTTGGTGAAATTAAAAATAAAAAACTCTTTGGTGGATTAAATTGACATAACAGAAGAGAGAATTAATGAATCAAAACTCTCAACTGAAAATTGCCAGTCTGGTAGAGCAGATATAGAACAAAAAGATAAAGAGATTGAAAACATGAAAGAGAAGTTAAGAAACATGGGAAATAGACTGAGTTAGGAGTTCAGGAAGTAAGAATATCCTGTAAGCATCAGGGAAGAGAAATTCTTTAAAGATTGAAAGTCTGCTATATTTGGACAGCAATTGAAAAAGCCCACCAGTTCCAAGGAGGTTAACCAGGACAAAAAAAAAAAATTTCCACCTTTAGGTATAGTATAATCGAATTGTAGATTAAGGACACACACACACACATAGACACACACACACATTCTTGCAATTAGGAAAGAAAAGCCCATTACCTACAATAGAAAGGGTAATCAGTTTCAATACATCTATCAGAAATTACAACTGATACAAGTATACAGTAATGTATTATGTTCATGTTAAGGGAATGAATCCAAGTGAGGCATTTCTTTCATGAAAAGACGACTTTTCCTCCTTTGAGTTATGTTTGCTGGAGGGTTGTCAACCCAACCTTTATTTAGATTTTACAAACTAAGCAAGTGTACAAATGTACTTTTCCCCTTGTTAGAAATGTGGTTTCCTGCTTATAAAACACAGTTTAAAAATTAATTTATAAAGCATAACTAGAATTCAAGAAATCTGTTAACTAAATGATAAGGATATAATTAGCATTGCTTTTTACAATACTTCATTTATATACATTTAGTAGAGTAAAAGAGAAGAGAGGTAAATCTTTAAGATATGTTTCACCATACATCCTCAGTGTTTAGTGGCAATGCATTTGTTGATGGAATAACATCATAGGAATAAGATTGTATGCCCAATAGTGTGTAAGGGATATAGAAATCCAAAAGAAATAATTACACATTAGAAAACCAACTAAGACTTTTTTTTTTAAATTTTTTTTTTCAACGTTTATTTATTTTTGGGACAGAGAGAGACAGAGCGTGAACGGGGGAGGGGCAGAGAGAGAGGGAGTCACAGAATCGGAAACAGGCTCCAGGCTCTGAGCCATCAGCCCAGAGCCTGACGCGGGGCTCGAACTCACGGACCGCGAGATCGTGACCTGGCTGAAGTCGAACACTTAACCGACTGCGCCACCCAGGCGCCCCAAGACTTTTAAGGGCTAATCAAAAAAAGACTTTATGTTAATTCCCACTCTCCTTATTGAGTGAGAGAAGTTCATCTGCTCGTGGTGCAAAACTGGAATCTGATCACTGTTACAGTCCTGTGGTCCCTTTGAATGAGCATGCTTTCTAACTTACTAAAATAGTCAAAGCTTCCGGCTGCTTTTATGGTTCTAGCTACTTTCTCCTAGCTCCTCTGGAATTGGAGCTTGGGAGAGAGGGAAAGGTAAGGGGAATAAGATGTCTTTACATTTCTTGGGCTTGACAGATTCTTAAAACTTTGTTTTGTAGAGTAATTTCATGGGGTCCCTTGTTGGTATACATCTCTTATCTACTGTTCTGCATTTGTGGGCTTGTGAATCTTTTACTGTGTTCTTAGCCTCTAGAATCGTAGAAATAACATTCACTGTCTCAGCTGCTGACTCGGTTCACCTTTCTAAGTAGGTGGGCCCCCTCTTAAAACCAAAGACAACTCTGCACGATGACTCTTGGCACTCAGATTTTCCTAAGTGGTTCCTGGTAAACTCTCATACGTTTTTTTTTTGGCGGGGGGGGGGGGGGGGGTTGGGTGGGTAGTTCTGGTTAGTGTTTAGGAGTTTAGGCTGATTCTAATGCAACAGTAAATCACTATCATCCTAGCCCAACATTTTCAGTATTTAGAATAAGAGTCAGATATCAATGTCCATTGTGCCCTCTTATCTGTGGGGAACATAAATTGATCTTTCCAAGTTGTTCCATTAAAATTTCTTTCTCTTTATTTGAGGCAAAGGAGGAAGTATTCCCTCTCAGGTCTTGGATTTTGTTTTTTTCCTACTTAGAGTGTAATAAATTAGCCTTTTACTATTTTGGGGATGCTGGCAGAAGGCATGAGATGCCTGGATTAGAGACAGTGGCCTTTGTTATTCCCAGCACAGAAAGTATCAAGACCATCAAGTTTACCGTATTTCCCCTGAACACTAAGTCCCATGTGATGGGGAGAACCCAAATGTATTCCTACACATACAGTAGATCACATTACAGGGGAGGAACACAGAGTTTGGGGAATCCACTATTTTTATAGTAAGCAGTTAGCAAATCTGCCCTTTATCCCAATACCAAATGGTGACATTCCAAGAAAGAAATAATACTGTTGTATTGTTGTTTTGATTTTAATTTTACTATTTGTGAATTTGATAAATTGAAACATATAGGATAGGGCATGTAGGTGGCTCAGTTGGTTAAGCATCTGAGTCTTAATCTCAGCTCAGGTTTTGAACTCTGGGTCCTTGAGTTCAAACCCTGTGGGGCTCTGTGCTGGGTGTGGAGCCACTTAAAAATAATAATAATAATAATAATAATAATAATAATAATAATAATAAATTAAAAAAATAAATAAAAAAAAAGGTGGGTTTGCTGTTCTTAAGTTCTTTAGTAGAGATAAGGAAAAAGAATGGGTTGCTTCCTGATCTCACCAATAAGCTTTTCTCATTAGTCAGATAGTTTTTCTTAGATGGAGCCATCTGAAGCAGTAAATGAAATGATTAGGGATATTTCTCACATCTGTTCAAACATGATAAATAGATATTATTGATGTGGTCTTCCTTTTTTTAAAAGTTTTTTTAATGTTTATTTTTGAGAAAAAGAGAGAAAGAGAGACAGAGTGTGAGTGGGGGCGGGACAGAGAGAGAGGGAGGCACAGAATCCAAAGCAGATTCCAGGCTCCGAGCTGTCAGCACAGAGCCTGACACTGGGCTCGAAATCACCAACCATGAGATCATAACCTGAGCCGAAGTCAGACGCTTAACTGACTGAGCCACCCTTTAAGTAAGGAAAATAAAAGTTTCTTTATATGCCTTCTGCCCTAACATTTTCTTAATTTTTGGTATTAGTTTTTTTTATCATATACTAGGGGGAAATAATTGCAATAATATTTTCTCTGGACCTAAAAGATAATAGTCTGAAGAATTTTGATTATCCCTTTGAACTCAAAGGAATTATGTGATAAACTTTTAAAAAATAAAAATATTGATCTAATAAAGTCTGTCTAAATCCATAGAAAATTGAATTATAAGGATGTTTTGTAATCTTTTCATTACTTAAAATTGACTCTAATAGGAAGAATTTTTAAGGTCATACAAACTGTCAAAAAAAAAAATAGAACACTGATCAGTAGGTTAGTATGTTAGTAGCTTCTTCAAATTTTTGTCCATCTTTACTTCAGTCTCATATCTTGCAATATCTTCAACATTAAGAAAGGAAGTTACTTTACAAAGCAGTTGAGGTTATAAACCAATACATAGTGACTGGTAGTTACTTACGGTTGAACATTAACATAGAATTACTTTCAGCCACGTTGGTAGGTAATAGAGGTTATAAATTAAAGGCTAAAGGACTGGGTCTGCCATTTACTAGCTGTATTACATGGGGAAAGGTATTTTATTTTTTTTAATGTTCATTTATTTATTTTTGAGAGAGACAGAGACAGAGAATACCAATGCAAGGGGCTCAATCCCATGTAGAGTGAGATGGTCACCTGAGCTGAAATCAAGAGTTGGATGGTTAACCAACTCAGCCACCCCAGGCGCTCTGGTACTTTATTTTTGAGAATGTGTCCTCATCTATAAAATAGATATAATAAATTTATGGGATCCAAGTGGGTTTGTGAACTAAATGTTTTTTTAAATGTTAGTCTGGTATTGCTATTAACATGCCTCTGTTAACAAATATGCCTTAGTGGTAGCTGTAAATATAATTCTGTATTACAGATTATTAGCATAAAAGTCCCAAAGCTAGCTGTATCTCTGGGGATCAATCTGAGTGTGGGAGTATCTCTGTTCCTGGGTTAATGGGTTTGTGTGAGTCTGAATGTGGGCAAGCATGTCTGTCTGTGGGCATGCAAGGCTTGATGTACGTGCAGGTGACATCTCCCTATGCTTGTGGACGTGTTTGCATATATGTGAGTTCTTTATGTATGTATGTGTGTGCATGCATATGCCTGTGTTCATTTCATGGGGCTGAATGAATAGCAATTAGCTCATTAGGGTTTGCCTCTTGGCAATTAAAAACATAGGAAAATAACTGTAATTATTCATATTTATGGAAAGGTTAAAAGAAATTCCAAATTTTTATTTTTGTGTTAGATTAGATACTGTTGCATGTTTAATTCCTTTGAACACTGACAAAGGAGTAATATGTAAAATTTGTTTTTAGACTGTAGAACCTTTGTTTTGAGACACTTGATGTTTGTAAACAACTTAAGTTTGTCACATACTCCTTTTTTTTTTTTTCATATAAAAGGTAATGACAGCTTGAAGTTCTTAACTTTCCACATTATATTTTCAGAAAAATCTGCTGGGTTAATATCTTTAGTAATTGTTTTTGTGTTTTCTCTTGGTGTAGCTGTTGTTAATTTTTTGTAAGATTCTCTTGTCTTCCTGTAAGTTATTAACTTGTGTCTTTAGGCAGTGTAGAATAGTGGTTAAAGAGAAGACTCTGGAATTCTACTTCCTAAGTTCAAGTATTTCTTTCACCCCTTAAATGTGTGACTTTTAGCAAGCTTTTTAACCTTCTGCTTCAGTTTCCTTACCTATAATATGGGACAGTGATAGTACCTATTTTGTATGCTTTTATTAAAAAAATGAATGACATAATTTATATAAAAGCAAGCAGCAGAGCACCTTTTTCCTGGTTTTATACTTTTCTTCTCATTTTTTTCCCTACTCTTCCCAAAGCCCTCAGATCCTGCTTCCTTTCCTACTGGTTAAGATTTCTCATTTCCCTGCCCTATGGTAGAGTAGAATTCATCATGAGAAATATTTCTCTCCCTTTCAGTATCTGAGGTGAAGGTACTCAACAAGTCTCCTGAGGCTGAGTTTTGTTTTATTTTGTTTTTAAATGTTAACAATAGTAGGGGAAACTAACCAGACAAAAACAGCAAATGAGTAGGTAGGGATGACGTTAATTAGGTTTCCAGAAATTTACAATAAAATGTATTCTTCTCAGATTTTAAGTAAGGCCGTTCTCTGATTTGTCTTCATCTAGTTTCACAAAAGTCATTTTTTTTTGTATTTATGCTAATTCTTCTCTCTACACTTATTTCTTTAAAAAAAATTTTTGTTTAATGTTTATTCACTTTTGAAAGACAGAGAAAGGCACAGCATTAGTGGGGGAGGGGCAGAGAGAGAGAGGGGGACAACAGAATCCGAAGCAGGATCCAGGCTCCGAGCTGTCAGCACAGAGCCCGATGCGGGGCTTGAACCCATGAAGCATGAGATCATGACCTGAGCCGAAGCCGGACACTCAACCGACTGAGCTACCCGAGCACCCCTACACTTATAATTTCTTCTTTGTGACTCAGGGTCATTATTCCCTAGCTTTTTTAAACTTTGGAGCTCATATGCTTGAAACCCCTTTTATGTTTAAAGAGACTCCTCTCTCCTCAAATTTTTTTCTTTCAGCTTTATTGAGTTATAATTGACACATGATATTGTGTAGGTTTAACGTATGCAGTGTACTGATTTGATATATGGATATATTGCAAAATGATTACCACCATACGCTTAGTTAACCCATCCATCACCTCACATAATTATAGTTCTTTCGTGAACTATAGTTCACGTGAACTAACGTTCGTAGTGAGAACTTTTAAGGTCTGTTCCCCTAGCAACTTTGAGATTTCAGTACAGTATTGTTAACTGTAGTCACCAATGCTATACACTACATCCCAGAACTTACTTACCTTGTAACTGGAAGTTTGTACCCTTTGACTTACCTTCACCCATTTTCTGTACCCCACCCTGTATTTGGTAACCACCAGTCTGCTCTTTGTATGATTTTTTTTAAGATTCTACATATAAGTGAGATGAAAAAGTATTTTTCTTTGGCTGATTTATTTTGCTTAGCATAATACCCTCAAGGCCCATTCTTAATTTCTTTCATAAGGCCACAGCATAGCTAATGAATATTTAGAAACACAAAATCAGATATATCTATAGTTTAGTTCAAATCTAGTCAGTAAGGGGAGTCTAGTCAGTAAGGGTCAGCTGGTTAAGCGTCTGACTTCTTGATTTCAACTCAGGTCATGATCTTACAGTTGTGAAATCCAGCCCCATGTTGGGATCTGACCGGGCATGGAGCCTGTTTAAGATTCTCTCTCTCCCTCTCTCTGTGCCCTTTTCCACTGTGTGTGTGTGTGTGCGTGCTCTCTCTCTTAAAAAAAAAAAGGGGCGCCTGGGTGGCGCAGTCGGTTAAGCGTCCGACTTCAGCCAGGTCACGATCTCACGGTCCGTGAGTTCGAGCCCCGCGTCGGGCTCTGGGCTGATGGCTCAGAGCCTGGAGCCTGCTTCCGATTCTGTGTCTCCCTCTCTCTCTGCCCCTCCCCTGTTCACGCTCTGTCTCTCTCTGTCCCAAAAATAAATACAAACGTTGAAAAAAAAAATTAAAAAAAAAAATCCAGTCAGTACAATTTACTGCCCTTTTTGTAAATGAAGGTTGGTAGGCATTTCATCACAGTGACTGGGGTGGGCGAGTTCATCAAAGTGAGGACCAGGAGCTTCCGTGCAATTGATGGAATGTAGGCCTTGAGAGGCTGTCTTGGGCAGAGCTTCAGAGCTATGGATGAGGTGGGATGTATGTGTGTTTGTGTGTAGGGAGAGGGGATTGCACTTTCCTTCTGCCCCTTCCTCATGGACACAACTTTGTGTCTACTCTTTGCTGGTTCTAATGTGTACTCTCTACTGGCTACAAATGGCCATGGGCTCTTGAGCATCAAAGGAAAAGGAGAGGGAAATTCTAAGCCCGACTATGGAATGTGAGAGTGTTTATAGTTGTGACACAGGTCTGCCCCTCTACTGAATGTAGCTGTAAACAACACAGGAACCGCCTTACTCTGAAGCGAAGGAGGACTTAACGGCATCTTGCTTTCATTTTACATAGGTCTTGACTAAAATTTGTAATCTGAGTATACATATTTAGGAAGATGAGCTCCCTTTTACCCTAATCTCTACGGAATTGTAAACAAGAGCATAGCTATATAATATCCTGAGATGAACACTATTGTGTGAAAGCTGTAAGGTTACACAGTTTAACTGGGTGTTCCAGGCAAAGTAAGATAGGTACCCATGATGGATGCTCTTTGTTTTCAGGGGTTTGTTAAGGCTGTTGAGAACAAAATTTTTTCTGGCTTATGTTGATATCTCAAGGCCTTTAAAATAGAGTGATTTAGGACTGATCAATTTTCAGATTGCTTTTGTTTGTTTATTTTTAAAGATTATTTTAAAAATGAAAAAGTACAAATTGCCTTGATTAATCTCTAGGCATTATGGGCTCTTCTATACAAGCTCTTGCTGGTTTTGAAACAGCACTGAAACATCATTAATATTCAAAAAACACTTAATTTTCTACCTCTTTCCTAATTAAGTGACTTGTACAATTTGAAATCCTTTTTATTTTTATCATAGAAAATAATCTTTTCTGATTTATAATGATTACCTACTAATTTTGATTCGTTTTCTTGTGAAAATTAATGTTCTCTAGAAGAAAATCATGTCATTTCAACAGAGAGCAGGGAACTCAAACGTTAACATAGACCATCTTGCTTGTATATCTTTGCAAGATCGTTGTGTGAGAGGTCTACAAGCTACAGAGAGCTTTAAAAACTGAAGGAATTTGGGGCGCCTGGGTGGATCGGTCGGTTAAGCATCCGACTTTGGCTCAGGTCATGATCTCACGGTCTGTGAGTTCGAGCCTCGCGTCGGGCTCTGTGCTGACAGCTCAGAGCCTGGAGCCTGTTTCAGATTCTGTGTCTCCCTCTCTCTCTGTCCCTCCCCTGTTCATGCTCTGTCTCTCTCTGTCTCAAAAATAAATAAACGTTAAAAAAATAAAAAAAAAAACTAAAGGAATTTAAGGATATGAATATAAAAGAAAGGATATAAACTACTCCTTTGTCTAGGTGCTTTATTTGCTTCCATGCTATTTCTCTTCTATTTGCCATAGGTAAAAATAAGTTTTTCTGGCAACCTATATATACTTTTCCCTTTGAGTGGTATAGGCTTTAATAGCAACTGTCTGTTTTGCTTTTTATTGCCATGGTTATTCAAGGAAAGCATTTAGCTAATATTAAAATACATTGTATTTTTGCTTTATGTCCTTGAGGAAATCAATATATTCTGCAGACTTTACTTTTGTATTTACACTTTGCTTAAGTAGGTAACATAAAACTGGGCTTGCTTCTAGGTGTTTAAGGAATAACTGTTAGTTGATTGATGTCATCTTTTCTACAAAGAAAATAATACCAGTATTATAACTTCCCCCAAATTGCTAATTATTCCCTTTAAAATGCTTAGGAATATTTTATTCCTGGTCTGGCATATTTGAAGCAGATTATATGTCATCTAAAATATATTAGGTATTTTGGGGTGCCTGGGTGGCGCAGTCGGTTAAGCGTCCGACTTCAGCCAGGTCACGATCTCGCGGTCCGTGAGTTCGAGCCCCGCGTCAGGCTCTGGGCTGATGGCTCGGAGCCTGGAGCCTGTTTCCGATGCTGTGTCTCCCTCTCTCTCTGCCCCTCCCCCGTTCATGCTCTGTTTCTCTCTGTCCCAAAAATAAATAAAAAACGTTGAAAAAAAATTAAAAAAAAATATTAGGTATTTTGAGTTCTGTCCAGGTTGTTGTTTAATATAAATTGTTTTCTGTTTGAAATTTACCTCCTGGTAATACTTAATGTCTCAGTTTTTGAGATTATGTTTAATTTCGAGGAAATTTATTCTGCCACAGTAAATTCTAAGGACAATGTTTTGCAGTGCTAGGCTGGCATGATAGAATCTGCTGTTAAATATTGGCATGATGAGCTGCATGCAGTTAGAGATGGGTCTGGTGGCTGCATTTTTGTAACTTCAAATACTCTGGAACAAGGGCTCCTAAATGCTGACACATAGAAACTATACAGAACCACAAAAATTGATCTGGGACAGGCACAGGAATGAATCTGTGTTGGTCAGGATTTTGTGAGTTTGGGTTTTTTTGGTTTTTTGGTTTTTAGTTTCCCAGATGATTCCAAGGAACTTTGTGTGGGGCCATCGCTGCAAACCAGAAATGGGCACAGGTTTCAATCCTGCAGAACCTTATCACATGCCAGGCACTGCACCGTTTGATTGCAAACGTGGTCTTATCTTTTAAAAATCATTTTACTATTTTTTTCATATTGATAAATGTACTCTTTAATTTCCATCCCCTATTTTCCCCATCCCTACCTCCTCTCTGGTAACCATCGGTTTTTGTTCTTTATAGTAAGAGTCTATGTCTTGGTTTGTGTCTCTCTTTTTTCCATTACTTGTTTTGTTTATTAAATTCCACATGAGTGAGATTATATGGTATTTGTCTTTCTTTGACCTATTCCGCTCAGCCTTATACACTCTAACTCCATTCATTTTGTTGCAAATGGCCAGATTTCATTCTTTTTTTATGGTTGAATAATATTCAAGTGTGTGTGTGTGTGTGTGTGTACCACATCTTTATCCATTCATCTACCAACACTTGGGCTGCTTCCATAGTTTTGCTGCTATGAAAGTAGGGATGCATGTATCCCTTTGACTTAGTGTTTTTATATTTTTTTTTGGGGTAAATACCAGTAGTTTAATGAATTCCAAGCCATATGGTAATAATGACTTTTCTCTTAAGCCTGGGAATGTTACCATTCCACTTAGGAGAATACAGTCTAAGTTACATTTGTTTTTTAAAAGTTTTCTGACTGTAGCCAGTGTCCACCAACAAATGAATGGATAAAGAACATGTAGTATGAGAGAGAGAGAGAGAGAGAGAGAGAGAGAGAGAGAGTGTGTGTGTGTGTGTGTGTGTGTGTGTGTGTGTGTGTGTGTGTGCATCTCCACTGTAATATTATTCAGCATGAGAGAGAAAGATATCCTGCCATTTGTAACATCCTGGATCAACCTTGAAGGCATTATGCTAAGTGAAATAAGTGAGGCAGACAAAGACAAATATTATGTGATAAAGACTTGTATGCGGGTTCTGTAAAGATTGAACTCACAGAAACAGTAGAATGGTAGTTACCAGGAACTGAAGGGTAGAGGAAATTGGGGTTGGTCAAAAGGTACAGACTTCCAGTTATAAGATGAATAAGTTCTGGGGATCTAATGTGTAGCATTTTGATTATACTTAATAATATTGTATTTATATTTAAAAGCTGTTAAGAGAGTAAATCTCAACTGTTCTCACCCAAAAAAAGATGTAGTAATTTTGTGATAGGATAGACATGTTAACTGATGCTACGGTGGCATCATTTTGCAATATATAAATGTATCAAATTAACATGTTTTGTACCTTAAACTTAGACAACATCATATGTCAATTATATCTCAATTGAGCTGGAAAATTAAAGTTGAGTGACTAAAGAGTAATGTATAGTAAGATATTCAGTACTAGGAAGTTACTAATACTAAATGCTTGGATTTTCCTCACCAGGAAAAGATTGAAAATTTTAAAGTGTTTTAAACCAGGAGTGTTTTGTTTATGTAAGATGGAAACTTAGAAACTAATGTGGTCTCCATGTTAATATATGGGCTTTGACTTTAATTAGCATGTGAAACACTAGTTTTTTGCCTTATAAAAAGTGTTTAAAGAGGTAGATACTTGGTGTACAAAGATACTTGGTGTAAAATCTGAAATAATCTGGAAAAATTTAGTCTGCATGTTTACCAAAACACTATTTCAATTGAGCAAGTGAAGCATTCGTAGCATACATTTTATTGAAGTGTAGTTAACATGTTAGTTTCCGTTGTACAACATAGTGATTCAACATTTTTATACATTATGAAATGATTACCACGAAAAGTCTAGTTACTTTCTATCACCAAACATAATGATTTCAATATTAGTGACTGTATTCCCCGTGATGTACTTTATATCCCTGTGACTGACTTATTGTATAACTGGAAGCTTGTACCTCTTATTTTCAATAGTTTTAATCTTAAAAATGTAGAAGAATAAATCTTTGCAGCGAAATATTATCTCTTCTTGAAACCTTTGAGGAAAAAATTACCAGCATCCAAAAATTAAAATAAGAAGTACTTAAAAATTGGTATTCACTGTTGTTCTCATCTTATTTCTCCCCCCTCCCCAAAGCAGATTGCCAAACTGAGGCAGCAGCTACAACGTAGTAAACAGAGCAGTCGGCACAGTAAAGAGAAAGAGCGTCAGTCACCTCTTCCTGGCAACCATGTAACCATCAATCACACTCAGGTAGGCTAATTTCTTGTCCAGATTTGAAGAATTCCTTTGAAAGGGTTCATTATAAAGGGAGAATCCATTATTGTTGGGTTGCAGAATTAAAAATCTAAATCCCTGGCTCTACTAAATTGTTACTGCTTGTTAAATTGTTGCAAGAAGTTTTATTTTTCCTCCATATATGTAATTTTCTTTTAATAATAGATGTAACAGAGTGTAGTCATCTCCAGAATGATTGATGCTGGCCTGGCTAAATCCTAGCTCATTTACTTGTTAAGCAACTATGGGCATTATCTCATTTAATCTTCCTAATGGTACCTTAAGCCATCTATATCTCTTTATATCTATTTACACCTATTTTACATTAGAAGAAATTGAGGATTGGGGTTTTGTTGTGGTTCTCCTGCCTCCCTAGGAACATGTACTTCCCATGGAATATAGTTTGGGAGATGCTTTTCTAGACCAAATTCACCTAAAATATTGATATAAATTTTAGGGGCACCTGGGTGGCTCAGTTGGTTGAGCGTCCAACTTTGGCTCAGGTCATGATCTCATGGTTCAGTTTGTGAGTTCAAGCCCTGTGTCGGGCTCTGTGCTAACAGCTCAGAGCCTGGAACCTGCTTCTATTCTGTGTCTCCCTCTCTCTTTCCCTGCCCAGCCCCCCGCCCCCCGCCCCTTGCACTCTGTGTCTCTCTGTCTCTCTTCCTTCTCAAAAAGAAATAAATATTAAAAAAATATTGATGTAAATTTTAGTAAATCAAATGTAGAAGTATAGAAGAAGAAACCCAAGTAGTGAATCAAAACAAATCTAATCAGAGTTGTTTCACAAACATAAGGATGATTTCACATTAAGAAATGTATTAGTTTAGTTCATTGCATATGAAGATCACAGTAGATGCTGAATAACACCTGATAAAAACTCAGTTATCTATACGTGGTAAAAACCGGCTTTACTAAAAATATGACATTTCCTAATGTGACTAAAATGCAAATGTGGTGAGATCCTAACAGTAAAATATTAGAAACATTTGTTAAAATAAAAATCAAGTCGTAGATGCCCACAGTTATTGATATTATTTGCTAGTAGTTTAGAGGCTCTAGACAGAGCAGTAAGAAAAAAAATAGTTATTGTTATCTGTATGTAATATAATCTATTTAGAAAATGAAAGTCAATGAACTAAACCATTAAAACTGACAGAATAGCCTATACCAAGTGTTGGTGAGGATTTGGATCAACTAGAACAGACACACATTGCTGATGGGAAGACCGAATGGTACCACCACTGTGAAAAACAGTTTGGCATTTTCTTAAAAAGTTACACACTGACCATAGAGCCCCCAAATTTCACTCGTTGATATCTAGCCACAAAAAATAAAAATGTATGTCCACACTAAGACTCGTACATCAGTGTTCATGGAGGCATTATTTATAATAGTCAAAAAATGGAAACAAATATCCATCAACTGATGAATAGATAAAACAACATTTTGTAACACCCATGCAATACTTTTCAGCAGGAAAAAGGAAGGAACTCCTGATACTTACAAAAACATGGTTGATTCTCAAAAATACCATGTTAAGTGAATGAAGTCAGAAGCAAAAGGCTACATAGTGTATGATTCATTATATTAAATTCTTGAAAAGGCAAAATTATAGAGACAAAGTACAATTTTTTCTTCTTAATCTGGTAGAAATAGTGTGTTATTCTTTACTCTGTTTATTTTAAGCACTTTTTCTGTAAGAGCCCAATAGATTTATAGAAGACCTATTGACTTGCTGACAACAAAAAAGACTTTGGCACATGTTCCTAATTTACATTGAATTTTTGGCATCGTGGTTATGTGTAAAAATAATTATCTGCTATACATACTGAAATACTTGTAGGTGAAGTATGAAGTCTGGAATGTGCTTTCAAATAATCTAAGAACAGAAGAAAAATAGATGTTTAGATGAAACAAGATTGGCAGATGTTGGTAATTTTGAAGCTGGATGATGAGTACTGAAGTTCATTGTGGTATAGTGTTTAATTATGTTTATGATTATAATTTTTCACAACAAAAAGAAACTGATAATGAGAAGATAAGATAAAATATAAGCCTATAAAAATCAGTAGTTTTATACTAATGAAGGCAAACCACTGTACCCTCTACTTACAGTGCCTCTAACACCAAACGTGTGGGAGGTTTTCCCACACCAACCAACTTGCCAATTCCAAACACTAACTAAGTATCCTGCAATTCAGTTATAACTAATTATTCGGAGTTGGCACAGACCCCACAATTTAAGGGCTCTGTCCCGTAAGACTACCCACCCCTGTTAAGATGTCAGTCACAGGTCCCAAGTTGTCATCTGTACTTCTGACCATCTGACTATAAAGAAGGAATTCCTAACCACCCTTCTTCAGGTTCAGTAATTTGCTATAACACGTCACAGAACTCAGGGAAACACTTAGGTCTACCACTTTATTATAAGAGATATAATAAAGGATGCAGATGAACAGTTAGATGAAGAGGTAGGTGCACAGGGCTTATGGATATGTATTCACCAATTTAGAAGTTCTCTAAAACCAAAGTTTGGAGATTTTTATGAAGGCTTTATCACATAGGCATTATCCATTATTAACTCACTCTTCAGCCCCTCTGCCATCTCCAGAGGATGTGTCGGGCTGAAAGTTCCAAGCTTGTGATCATGGCTTCATCTTCCTGTTGACTAGCCCTCATCCTGAACCTATCCAGGAGCCTGTCAAGAGTCACCTCATTAGGGGCACCTGGGTGGCTCATTCGGTTAAGCATCTGACTCTTGATTTCAGCTCCAGTCATGATCTCAGTTCATGGGATAGAGCCCCTTGTCGGGCTGTGCACTGACAGCATGAAACCTACTCAGGATTCTCTCTCTATCCCCCTCTCTTTCCCTCCCCTGCTTGCACTCTGTCTCTCTCTCTCTCTCCCCCTCTCTCTAAATAAATAAACTTTTAAAAAAGTTAAAAGAAAAAAAAAAGTCCCCTCATTAGAAGACTCTTCTATCACCCAGGAAATTCCAAGGAATTTAGGAACCTCTGTGTCAGGTTCCATGGTCAGAAACCAAATATTAGAACAAAAGATGCTGCTAGCATATCTATCAGTCAGGAAATTATAAGAGTTGTAGGAAATGTGTGTCAAGAACCAGGGAAGATTCCAAATACATGTTTCTTGTTATGTTACAATTAGCAATGACATGTTAGTATATACAAAAATATATATAAAATGCCAAGAATTAGACTTAAGAGAAATATGCAAACTGTAAGACTTTATTGAGAATATGAGGTAGAAAACCAAGACCTTAATGGGAAATCTCAACACATTCATGCATGAGAAGGGAAGACTCATTATTTTTCAAATAGCCATTTACCTGAAATTAATTGAATTCCAGAAAATTGAAATTTTCAAATTGAATTCCAGTGGAAATTTAAAAGTAATGGTTTTGTTTCTTGAAAAGTTGTCTTCAAAAGTCACATGGAAAATTAATGCCAATTAATAGAAAAGAAAATTTGAAAAGACTTTTCCTATAAGATACCAACATGTACTATAAATATCAGCAATTAAAGTGTAACTTTGTATAGGGATTATCAGTTAAGAAAATCAAATCAAATATAGAAATCATAAGGAAATCAAATATAGAATCATAAAGAAATCTTGGCAGTTTGATTACTGTGTGGCAAAAAAAAAAAAAAAAAATACCGCCTCACACCATACACAAAAATAAATCATGATAGGTTAAATATTTAAAATGAAAAACCATAAAAGTACTGAAAGAAAGGTATTTGATCTAAAGTAAACAGCAAATGTATGACAAAGAATTACAACTTTCATATGAAAAAAAAAACAAAAACGTGTGTATCATAACAAAGGGCATTAGCAGGCAGCCGCTCACAGATGGCAGAAACACAGCCCTGAGTAGAGGAAATAATTGTTCATGTGTTAATCAATGATTAGCAGTCTACCTCAATATGAATCCTATGTATCAACTTTAATCATTCAGAGTAAGAGAGAGATCATGTATCATTTTTACTTTTGCCTTGTTCATCTTTATTTTCCTCATTTCCAATCTGGTATTAGTTCCTTGAGCATCAAAAAGCTCATCTTACTCTTAACTATAGAGAACACACTGTGATGGTCACCAGAGGGGAAGTGGTGGGGGGATGGGTAAAGGGGATTAACAGTACACTTATTATGATGAGCACCAAGAAATATATAGAATTGTTGAAGCACAATATTGTACACCTGAAAGTAATATAACACTATGTTAACTCTACTGGATTAAAAAAAAAAAAGTCTTTAAGGTACCTTCTATGACAGCTGTGAGAGGTGGTTAATTTTTGAGAACTCCTCCAAAGGACTTTTGAAAAACAACCTTAAGGATATCAATTGTGTTACTGAACTTAGCATGATACGTTGTTGCCACATTACTTAATAATCCAGAAGGTTTTCTCAAATGGTTGACAAATGGAAATGAAAAATACTGGAAGGTAATTTTAACAGTGAGGGAAATAAATCTTTTAAACACAGAGGTGTCTGGTAAAGCCACATGATACATTTAACTGACATGATTTCAACTGTTTTTTTAATAAAAACAACAAAAGGGAAAAAATTAAACTGTGCAGAAGGTTCTGTCTGCCATCCTACCAAAAAAATGTATGCATTATACTATTAAAACTTGACACTTACATAAAGGGTTATTTTGGCTCTGGACCTTCCTTACTTTAGAACCTACATTTCTGTGGGTGTATCTGGATATATAGTGTATTTGTAATATTGAAAAATCTCTGTTCATTGAGTTTTCCATTTTCAGATTTACCATGCTCTTGAATTCTTGATTTCTTGATTTTTGTTTTTTTTTTGACCACAAATAATTTGACCCCACCTTGTCTTATATTTTGTAGGCTACTGGATCAAGATCAGTCCCTATGCCACTGTCAAATATATCAGTGCCAAAATCATCAGTTTCACGTGTGCCCTGCAATGTAGAAGGAATAAGTCCTGAATTAGAAAAGGTATTCATTAAAGAAAATAATGGAAAGGAGGAAGTGTCCAAGGTAAGGTTACATGGCATGTTCGAATCTTTTTTCTTCTTTAGCATTCAGAACTGTCTCAGTAGTCCTTTTTTTTTTTTTTTTTTTTGGTAACAGCTTGATTAGCTATAATTCACATACCATACAATTTACCAGTGTAATGTGTGCAGCTCAGTGGGTTTTTTTTTTTTTTTTAAGCATATTCACAGTTGTGCAACCATCACCACAGTCAATTTTACAGCCTTTTCATCACCCTGGGAAGAAACTCTATGTCCCTCAGTAACCATCCCTCATTTCCTTGCAGTGTCCCCAGCGGTAGGCAACCACTAATCTACTTTATCTGTCTGCAGATTTGCCTGTTCTAGACATTTCTTGTAAATGGAATCATACAACACGTGGCCTTTTGTAGCTGTTTTTTTCCATTCAGCATAATGTTTTTAAGGTTCACCCAAGTGGTAACATTTATCTGTATTTCATTCCTTTTTATTGCCAAATACCCAATTGTATGAATTTTATTCAGCTAGTCATCAGTTGATGAACATTGTCTTGTTTCTACTTTTTAGCTATTATGAATAATGTTGCTATGAAATTCATGTATGAGATTTCATGTGAACATGTTTTCATTTCTCTTGGGCATATACCTAGTTGTGAAATTGCTGGTATGGTAGCTCTTTGTTTAACCTTTTGAGAAACTGCCAGACTGTTTTGCCAAAGTGGCTGCACTTTTACATTCTGCACTACACGATTTACTTGTATGGAGGTTCCAATTTCTCCATCTTTACCTATACCTGTAATTCTGTCTTTTTTTATTACACCCTTCCTAGTAGATGTGAAATGGTATCTCATGGTGTTGCTGTGCATTTTCTGAATCTAATGATATTAAAGATATTAAGCGTCTTTTCGTGTGCTGTTGGCCATTTGTGTGTCTTCTTTGGAAAATTGTCTGTTTAGAACATTTATAATCATAAAACTGGATTATTTTGCCTTTTTTCTATTGAATTATAGAAATTCTTTATAAAGTTTTTTTTTTTTTATTTTCTAGATACAATTTCTTATTAGATGTAGGACTTGAAAATACCCATCCTTTGGTTGTCTCTTCACTTTTTATTTTCTTGATGATGTCCTTTAAAGGACATTTTCAATTTTGATAAAGTTTGATTGTTTTTCTTTTGTTTACTTGGTGTCATATTTGTATACTTGGTGTCATACTTAAGAAACCATTACCTAAATATAAGGCCACAATAATACTTGTGTTTTCTTCTAGGAGTTTTTTAATTTTAGGTTTCTCTTGTGGTTAGGTCTTTGAACCATTTTAAATTCACCAAAAATGCTTTATAAATTACCTCTGTCCCAGAAAAGTAATCTGGGCACTACTGCATGTGAACGTATATTTGGCCACATTACAAATACATACTCAACAAAAGAAAGCATAGAATAACCTTTGACTTAATTATCTCTGTGATTTTTTTTGAACCAAAATAATGATTTAATTTATGTCAAATGTGTATCTGGTTCCTTTAAATAATGTGCAGGTTTTAAAAGTTAATTAATTTCAAAAGTCACAGAGTCCAATCTTACATTTGTAAAATTAAAACGTAAAACTTTCTTTCAATTCTCAGTATTGCTTATTAGCAGATACGAGCATTATGCATAATTTCTTGTGATCCTTCTTGACGTGTGTATGTGTGTGAACGTAGTGAATCATTGTATGAATGCACCATAATTTAGAAGTTCCATGTTGATGGACATTTACATTATTTTCAGTTTTTGTCATCTCAAGCAGTGCTTTAGGAAACATTGTGTACTCCTGCAGACAATTTCTAGCAGTGAAATTGCTGGGTCAAAACATTTGTATGTTTAAATTTTGATGACTATTGCTAAAATTGTCCTCCCGAAAGGTTGTGCAATTTTTTTCTTCCTAGATGTTTTATTTAAATTTTTAATTTATATTTATCATGCTATAAAGACATTTTTGGAAATTATGTCATCTCTTAGCACATCATCATTAAAATGTTTCCTTTATACGTTAAGTAACCTTTAAAAGCATTAATGTAAGGAAGTGAAATTGGTTTAATTCTTTGAAGATGAAAGAATCAGTCACATATTTGCTGATCCTTAAGAACATCAAAACAAACTGTACTAGAATATAAAACTTAATAACATAATCTCAAGAAAACAAAAACACTAATTCAAAAAGATGGGTGCATGCCTTTGCTTTCTGCAGCATTATTTAGAATAGCCTGGATATGGAAGCAACCTAAGTGTCCATTGACAGATGAAGAAGGTGTGGTGTCCGTGTGTGTGTTTAATATATATATAATTAATCTATAAAATATATGAAAGTACATATGAATATAAATAAAACACGCACAATGGAATGTTACTCAGCCATAAAAAAGAATGAGATCTTGCCATTTGTGACGATGTGAATGGACCTAGAGAGTATTATGCTATGTGAAATAACTCAGAGAAAGACAAATACCATATAATTTCACCTGTCTAAAAACAAAACAAATGAACACACAGGCCCATAAATACAAACTGGTGGTTGCCAGCGGGGAGAGGGTGGGAGGATGAGCAAAAAAGGGGAAGGGGAGTGGGAGGTATATGCTTCCAGTTACAGAATAAATAAATCACAGGGATGAAAGGTACAATGGTTATAGTAATAGCATTGTGTGGTGATGGGGTAAGCTACATTAGTGGTGAGCATCGCATAATGTATGGACGTGTCCATTCACTGTGTTGTACAGCTGAAACTAATGTGCATTGTATGTCAGCTATACTTAAACAGGTAAAATTTTTATACAGTTCTGCTTTTAAATAAGTTACATTCTAATTTCACAGTAGCCATTTCAGAATTACTCTAGGGTAACCTACACACTTACAGCTACAATACTAATTTTTAGAATTTTTTCGATTGATGATTAAGTGTGCCTCAAAGTTTTAATAAACAAAATGTTACCATTAGTGAGCCTGCCAATAACTAAAGAAAACTGTCCTGTTAACTATATCAGTCTTCTAAGCTTTTATATTTTCCCATTGTTATTTTGTGTAAACAGTAAATTTTTAAAATCTGTTTTGTTCTTATAATTCTTGTACTCTCTCATAACAAAACAAAGTTGGTGAAGGAGATTGGTATATATTACCCAGTTATAGATTAAGGAATGGGAATACAGAAAGACTGTGTTTATCAAATAGGACATGAATGAAAGATAACTCAAATTCTTAATTTTTTTAATTATAGATTTATGCATCATATTTTTTTACTGCTTACCAATACTGACACTTTTATTAAAGTAACATTTTCCTTGACAGATATCTAAATTTTAAGAAATAATTCTGTCATGAAGCCCTCAAATATAATTTTGAAAATGACCTTTCCTTATGGGTTACCCCGAGAACTTCACACATCTTATATTGCAATACAGTCTTGTCCAAAAACACCTGCGTCAATGGTTTATTCTTTGTTCATTCTAACATTTAGTGTAGAATTGTAATTAAAATCTAAATTTATTTAAATGAAAGAAAAAATTTTAAAGTAACATTTTCTTAGGGTTTGACCAACGAAGTTAATATTCCTTTGGGAATATTTCTTTCTTTAATTGGAAAGTTTTACTTTCTTATTTGTTTACAAAATGAACTAATATTTACATAATTGAATATTCTCTTTATAGTAGGGTAGTCATTATCAGGATGCTATAGTTTTGGTTTAACAGCATTGTATAGATAAATGAAGTTTTTATTTCAGTAGTTAATGGTTTCAGCCTTGACTTAACTTGGTTGTTCGTTATAGAAAAATTGACACGTTTTGAATCTTGTCTAATTTTATCGTACTCCATTATCCCTCTGACAGTGTTTCTAAAAACTCTGAAATGACAAAGCTCAGAGTAAAAGCAGTACATGGTAAAAATAAGTTGTAAATACACTAAGTGTGTATTTGTTCTTTTTCTTAGCATTGCAGTCTTGCCTCTATAATAACAAAATACTTTAAGTGATTAATGCATAGAATTTTACTTGTTGAGTTTACTTCATTAGCACACAGATTAGGAAAATGGAGTAAGATTTCCTTTACAGCAGAAGCAGAGTATGGGGTGCCTGGGTGGCCCAGTCCGTTAAGCCTCCGACTTGGGCTCGGGTCATGATCTCACGGTTCGTGAGTTCGAGCCCCGCGTCGGGCTCTGTGCTGACAGCTCAGAGCCTGGAGCCTGCCTCAGATTCTGTCTCCCTTTCTCTCTGCCCCTCCCTCACTCATGCTCTCGCTCGCTCTCGCTCTTGCTCTCGCTCTCGAAAAAAAAAAAAGAGTAGAGAGCCCACTGTGACAGAGGCTCCCATGCCATTTAATTAGTGTGACATCAGAAGCACTAAGTTATAGGTTCTTTATTTGTAAAGACTCTGGAATAATGAACTCTAAGGTCTTTTCAGGTCTAAAACGTGTGTTTTTGTGATTTTAGTTTCATTTCTATTTAGTTTCATTTCTATTTCATTTCTATTCTTGTTTTTGCCACTCAAAACAATGCATTGGAACCAAGCAAACTTATGAATAGTGCTAGTTAGAGGGATACCAAAACAGTAGAATTGTTTTGAGTTATGTTAACATCCTTTGTTTAATAGTAATAGAATAAATCACTTTATGAGAAATTTGGGATAATTTGTAAAGGAAATGGAAAACAGTTCTGTTCCTGATCTCTAAAAAGTTGAAATTAAGAATGGACCAATAGAAATATCTACCCCTGTGAATATGAGATTTTACTTTTCTTACTAGCAAGTCAGAGTAATTTCTTGCACAGTTTGATAACGTCATTTGACAAATGTTTGTTGGTTGTCTGCTATGTGCCAGACACCGTTGTGGGCACTAGGGATACCATGTTTAAACAAAGCCCCTACCCTTGAGGAGGATTCTGGGAAGTGCTAACCTACGAATACATACAGAGGGCTATGGAATTTGTAAAGCAATTTATCCTTAGTATTTGAGACCGAACTCCATCAGGATTTGAAATAAATTTTTCATTCGGTCAAGGCAATGTGCAGAAATCAACCTCAGATACAAGACTGGTATCTTACTCTCTGAAGAAGCAATTATGGTGAGCTAGCAGTGGAATGTGAAAACAAGGACAGCGCCGTGTGCTTCTGCACGAATCAAGGGTGTGCGCTGTCGCTCACGCGTGTGACGGTGGTTTCTCTTCTAGCCTTTGGAGATCCCAGACGGCCGAAGGGCCCCGCTCCCCGCTCACTACCGGAGCAGCAGCACCCGCAGCATCGACACGCAGACCCCCTCCGTGCAGGAGCGCAGCAGTAGCTGCAGCAGCCATTCTCCGTGTGTGTCTCCCTTCTGTCCCCCAGAATCCCAGGATGGGAGCCCTTGCTCCACAGAAGATTTACTCTATGATCGTGATAAAGGTGAGAAAGAAATCACCCACTTAGAGGGTTTGTCGTAGGGCCTTGCTCATTCTACTTTCTTTGTCTTAGACCATTACATCACTTTTTGTTTTCTTTTGTGGGATGGGGGGATTGTAAAGGATTGGCTGATCTAGGTTTGTTCATTGGTTTCCCGTACCCCCTTCTCTGTGACTCGCACAAACATCTTCCATAAATGTGTCAGAGAAGCACAGCGCATGGTTCTGACAGTTAACGAAACCTGTAAGCTCTAAGATGGAGTGCGCACAGCTTTACATCATGTAACACGCAGGTCTTTTCTTGGTGTTGTCCAGAGCTATTGATGGTTATGGTAGAGTTTATGTTTCTCATGCCTACAGTTCGATTTTTGTAATCAGATTGACTCAGGAGGAAGTCATTCTAGATATTCTTTTGGAAGGATGGGTGTATTTTGAGCCAAGTAGATAAAGTTAAGTAAGTACCTACAGGATATCAGGGGTTGTCGTGGTATATAGATGAATTACTAACGAACACTGGTAAGAGGGCAGAACCTCTGGGATTTCTTGTTACTTGTCAGGGCTCAGCTGTTTCCCCATGTCTCCTGTACTTGTGTCAGGCACTTGGCCACCACTGACTCTTGCCTTGTGGTTTCTGGCCCCCTCAGACCTAGACACAGAAGGCAAGAAAGATTGCCCAGGCTCCACCTTCCTAGTTACTTTCAAAGAAACACTGAACTTATTTTATGACACATGTATTGCTTCTCACCGTAGAGAAATACACCATAGGTGGCAAAATTTTTAAAACCTAAAAAGGCAGAGTTTACAGTATCCTATAGGATTTTTGTGGTCCTTGCCCTGATTTGATTGCTAGTCCCCTTAATTTGTTTTATTTTGAGGTATTCTTACATTTAAATGGCCAGATTTGAAGTGCTCAGCCCAGTGAATTTTTACATATGTATGTGCTCACGAAACTACTACCTAGATCAAGATACAGAACATTTTTTAGCATCCCAGAAGGCTCCCTCAGGCCCCCTTCCCCTCTCCATCTGGAGGTAACCACTGTTGTGACTTCCATCGCCATAATTTAGTTTTTCTGTGTTAACGTATTTTACAGAAATGGAATGGTACATGTGTATTCATTCTCGTGTCTGGCTTCTTTCACTCATCATTATGCCTGACTCTCTGCTGAGATGTTAAGTAGAAGTTACTTTGGACTTTGTCTTCTGCTTTTATTTCTGTGGGTGGATCTCAGCATTTCTCCACTTTCTTTTCACCCTTCCATTTTTGAAAAGCCTTGTGAACTCCCTTCCTCCATTAAAGGTGTATTGAAGACAGTACTTTAGGCATCTCTTTGCTTCAAGTGGGAAGTCTCCCATTTCGTAGAATGTCAGACTAGGAAACTTATTTCACTGAGGCATCCTACTGGAGCAAACACCTTTAGTCACATCCTCACAATATTTACTATGGATGTTTCACAGTACAACAAAGAAGAAAACACCTTGCTTTTGGTGGGAGGATTTGTTTTGAAGGTAACTGGAAATTTTAAAGAATAGTAATTTGTTTGAGGCTACCCAGGTGGTAAATGGATAAAAGGGTCGGTCCGATTGATTCCAAAACCTGTATTCTGTGTTCTTTCAGTAGAAAGGATAAGTGTGGTTCAGGTTGACTACTGTTGCTGTTTATTAGCACCTATAGTTGGGTTAAAATGAAAAGTAAAAACAGCAGTAATAATAAAGCTAGGAAATTAATTCTAGAGTTCTGTTTTCTTCTAAGTTTAATATTGTGGATAATTGAGAGACACTGAACCGAAAAGGAAATATATTAGGAAGATGATAAGTGAGTTCCATTTTGGTTAACTGTTTGTGAGATTGCCTTTTAGGGCCTCTAAATGACAGGATGCAATGAGGCAGATAAATATATGGTTTCTGCAGTTCAGAAGAGGTACTCACTTAGATCCTCAGTTTAAAATATGCACTGTTTTTACATATAACATAGAACATATGTAAGTTTAAGGTACACAGTGTAATGATTTGATACATGTGTATGTTTGCAAAATGTTTACCACATAAGGTTAGTTAACGTATCCTTGACCTCACATAACTACTTTTTTGTTGTTGTTGTTATGGTGAGAACATTAAAGTTTTACTCTCATAGCAACTTTGAAGTATACAGTACAGTATAATTAACTGTAATCACCATGCTGTACCTTAGATCCCCAGAACTTATTCATCTTATAACTGAAAGTTTGTCATCTTTGCATGTCTTCCTCCCCTAGCAACCACTGTCCTACTCTCTGTTTCTGTAAGTTTGATGTTTTTAAGATTCTACATATAAGTGAGATTGTACACTATTTTTCTCTGACTTATTTCACTTACCATAATGCCCTTAAGGTCCATTCATGCTGTTGCAAATGGTAAGATTTCCTTTTTCATGGCTGAATAACATTTCCTGTGTGTATGTGTGTGTGTGCGTGCATTTTCTTTATCCATTTATGGCCACTTAGGTTATTTTCATGTTTGGGCTATTACAAATAATGCTACAGTGAACATGGGAATGCAGGTGTCTCTTCAAGATACTATAATAGTCTGAATTCTGACCATTTCTTAGATAAGTTAGTCCTTTTTTCTAAGACTTTTCCTTTTTTTTTTTTTGGTATATTTTCTTCTATGTATTTTTATTCTAACACAAATGTTTTTTTGTTTTGTTTTGTTTTTTGTGTTCCTCTTGGTGGCTTTGTTTGTTTGTTTGTTTTAAAGTAAAATGAGAACACTGGTCCGGATCATCTCTAAGGCCAACAATTTTTTTCCTAATAATTAAAAAAATATTTCTTAGTAAAACAGGGTAATAATACATACCTCTTATCATTATTTGGGTTATTAAGATATTATAGTAAAGTGCTTAGCACAACCATTGGTCCATAGTAAACAATAAATTGTGCTGGGTATGGCTAATAGTGACTTTAAAAAAAAAAATCTCTGTAGAAATCATGGAATCATTTTAGACATTTTTTGTTTTCTACAAGACTATTTCAGCTTGGGAATTAAGATATAGTTTATCAACATATTACCATAATTAGCTTTGAGCACTACTTTGTGATTAAGATCAAGCTGATGTTAGTGTTCCCTGAAAAAATTAGGTGACCTTCTATTATAATGCGAACTTTCTAGTTCTCAAATCAACTCCCCTCTTTGTGAAGAAAAAATTAAAATAACGTCTGTCTCTTTTATATATGCATGTATATACATATACACACACACGCATGTATTTCAGAATTGAGGATGGGGGTTTATGTATTCAACTGAGTTTATACTTCTAGTTTAAGAAACATTTATTGAACATGGATGTATGTCAGATGCTCCGCTAGGGAGTAGAGAAATAGAGTTGAATAGGATGTGATAATCTGTTTTTAAGAAACTTATAGTGTAATATGGGATAATAGTAATGTAAACAAATAATACACTAGTATACAAGAACATTCAGAATACTGAAGATACAAAAGAGGGAGTTGTTAGTTTTACAGTTTCTGATGTCAATTAAACTATAGAGTAGTCTCTGACTCATTACTTCTTTGTGTACAGTCCAAATTTTGTTTTTTAAGATACTGATTCCATCTTATGCATTTTCTGCAATAAAGCATAAATTAGTCTTTGATTTCCAGTAAAGAAAAAAAATGGAAGCTATAGATATTGAATAGGTTTGTATTATTAACTATGAAAACAGAATTGGTGCTGTAATTTTGTAGTCAACTAGAATATATTGGGAGTACCTACATATTCTGCACTTACTGTAGAGAATTCGTTCTGTGATAGAATAGTTAGTTCAGACATTGTTAGGCACCTGGAAAGGCATACTCAAGAAAGGAGAGGGAGAGCCATTGTGAATACATGGGCTCATGAGAGATGTGCTGGTGAGCTGATTATTTTTCTAAGACTCATCTGTGGCATACTTATCCTTTTCCTGATTTTGCTAACATTGTTTCTTCCTATTCCTAACATATGTTCTTTTCTATGAGCCATGTATCATTTGAGACCTATAAAATAATTTTAGTGGATTATTAGTATATTGGGTTTTTCTTTGGCTATTTCGACTGCAGTGCCATGACAAAAACACTCTGACTATTGAGAAAGGTCCAGCCATTAAGAAACTATTTTCAGGTTTGAGGTGGGGTTTTTTGTTTGTTTTTTTCTTTTTTTTGCTAGGTTTTTCCAGTGACCTGAAGACTGAACGCAGCCTGGTCACATGTCTAAAGTTGTCAGGCTAATTAGCCTAATAACCGCCATGGTTCCTACTGTGTGGAGAATGTCTCATCTTGACATCCTCAGAACATACCCGAAGAGTTAGGCTAAGTTCTTTCACATTATCATGCCCAAAATGCAAGGGAGATAAATAGTGATTTATATAATACAGATGGCAGCATCAAAACACGCTGTTAGCAGCTCTGCCTGCATTCTTTGCTGTTAGCCAAACCGGTGCTGGGCAAGCCACAGAATCGAGACTTCAGTCTGCCACTTACAGTTGATCTTTGGCACAATTCGCGTAGGCAGTTGTTATAAAATTCTGCAATTTTGCAAGATATTGTGGAAACATTGATTATTCTAATCATAAAGTCAACTGAACCATTCTCCTCGGGCCAAGTACGGAGAGTTCAATTCCAAGAGTACACAAATTGGCTACTTGGAACTTAAACTGTACTTTCCCACAAGAACAACGTATGTTATGTGGATGGAGTTTCCCAAGGCCAATGCATAGAAGCCTATTTACCTCTTACTGTGATTAACTCATAAATATTAATAATCCTGAACTTTGGGGGTTAGGACTGAGAAGGCCTTGGTTGTAGGAGAGAAAAAAATAAAGTATTATCTTGTCTTTTCCAGGTTCAGAGCTGACACTAGTCAGACTTTTGAAAGAGACTCTTTTTGACATCATGTTATTCCTTCCTACACACATTTTAATTCTATTTGCGTTTATGTCTAGGGCTGTATTGCTTAACCTTCTTCAACCTTTGCCCTTAACATACTTAAATGCTCTATCTTCTAGAGAGCTTAATCAGCTGAGATTTTGTGGTACATTTCTTTTCATGTTTTATATTGTTAAAATAAATAGGTTGGATATACGGCTTTTAGCGACTGCATCTTAAAATCACTGCTTCTGATCCTGAGTCTGTTTCTCTATCAAAAGATTATCTCCACATAGTTCTAGGATCCCTTGTTACCCTAGAAGAACCTCTTTTGGCAAAATGACCAGGAGTATAGAGCTACAACACAAGAATTATTCCATAGGCTAACACTGACCTGTTCTAGAATCCTGTCCCTAATGTCATCTTCCCTGTTTCTCTTTTTCAAGGTAACATGTAAAATCTTATATATTCCCATTGACAGCACATAAGAAGCATCTAGTAAATGCCTTTTTCCCCTCTTTAGGAAAATGTTCACAATCATACTGATGGCAGATGCTGTGCTAGCCCTCTGTGGATGAGTTACTATTTATAGTTGAAAACTAAGTAATAAGTATACATCTCCATTCTAGCAGTTACAACCCAGAGTCTAGAATAGAAGCAAACCAAAATTTATTAACAAATGTGCATGTATGTTTCACTTAATCTCCTGTTATCTATTTACCAGAATATAAGCTCCAGCAGGAGCAGATAACTTTATTTTACTCATTGCTTTATCCTCAGCATAGAGTAGTGGTTATCAGAGAGTAGTGCTTCTCTACTGAAGAAGTGGAGACTTCTTCAGGTGTTCCTTTAAGGCCTGTCTTTATGGTATGTCCATTTTTTAAGGATATATTTTTTAGCTGTGTTGAACATCAGTATCTTTTTTTTAGGCTGTTAAATTATATGTATGAGGCCTTTGAATGTTCGGGAAGAGTGTGATAATGTTCCCCTCCCCGATCACCACCAAAAAAAAAAGACAGTACAGAGAACTAAACAACTAAGATTATGCTAATTTAGTGATAAGGCCTTTGGTGGGGAAGAAACCATGAAGTCCAAATTCCCTTTTGAAATTCAGGGAAAGGAAGTAACTGCTAAAATCCATATCATCTTCCATTCTGATCATGACTGGGCAGAAAGTAGGGTATCAACTAGGCCTGTTGATACCCCCAAAAGGGGATCTGTTAAATTTTTTCTCCCTGTTATCTTCTGTGTTCCTCTAGGAAAAATACCAACACATAGAGGCCATTGCTTACACTGGGTCTCTTGTGACACTAACAAAAGTCAGGCCCAATAAAGCTTTCAGATTTTAATTAGAATTCAGATTACCTGAGCTTTCAGACTTTAATTAGAAGCATGGGATGTTAGATTGGAAGGAACTTGATCATCATCTTGTCTCCTCCTCCTGTCTCCAGCAAGGACACTACAGTTGAGACAGATCAAAACCTAGCAAGACAGGGAGCCTAACGGTAATGAGCTCTGACTCTGGTGCAGCCTGGTTGAATCCCAGCTCTGCCACTTAGTAATTATGTGTCCTTGGGCAAGCTACTCAACCTCTCTTGTATCTCAATTTCTTAATCTATTAATTACAGATAATGATGGTACCTGCCTCCTAGGATTGTTAATAGTGATTAAATGTGCTCAGGTGATTTTACCTTTGTCATCTCCTATAATGTTACCACAATCCTGTGAGTAGGGAGGAACATTATTATTTTAAGAAAGGGGAAGCTGAGGCTTAGAAAATAAAGTAACTTTCCTAAATTCTTTGTAGTCCAGATGACAACAAAGATCTTCTTTACAAACCTCATACTACTACTTGCTGCCTCTTTTGCAGGAGGAATAGCCTTATATGGGCAATCAGCTGTGAAAGGGCCTGGTGTGTGGAGAACAGTAAGAAACTGTGTGGCTAGAGCACAGAGGTGAATGGTGGCGAGCAGAAGCAGTGAGAGTAGAGAGGTAGAAAGGCCGGCATTTCATAAGGGGCCTTGTAGGCCTTGCTCAGAGAAATGAAGGACCAGGTAAAGATCTTTGTCAGCTAAAGGACACGACCAGATTTATCTTTAAGGGCTACAGCACAGGTGGAAGTACAGAAGTGGAGAGAGAGCAGGAGGACCAGATAAGGTAATTTTTGGCAGTCTAGTCCCGTGGTCTCCAAATTTGATTTCTCACATGTCCTTTGCAGCAATTTTTGATCTATACCATTAATATAAGTTCATATATTTCTAAGTTATGTATGTACTTAATTCGATCCACAAACTAAATATGTATTAGTAAAGCATACTTTCTTATTTTTAAGGGTAAAAAGTGTGTGTAAATGTTCTAAAAATCTTGCATGTCAGCACATTGTTTTATGCCTCTCAGTTGGGAAACCACAGGGGCAGGGGAGAGAGATTGAGGGGGTGCAGAGATGTTGGAGGAGAGGGACTAAAGAGGAGTCTGCAGCATCTGGTGGCTGGTAGATGGACGAGGTCAGGGAGGATAAAGGCCAAGTTCTATCAGAGTTCTAATTTGGGAGATGGAGAAGGTAGATTATTACCATTAGTAATTAGGCAGTGAGTATCAAAGAAGGAACAAGCTTTAAGGTGGAAACAGTGATAAGTTTAAGATTCCATGTTGGTTAGTGCCTAAAGACACTATAATACCATTTTTCTTTAGCAAGAATTGGGGGTAGAAAGTAAATACCAAGATTTCCCTAATACGTTAAGACAGCATTTGTAGCATTTTTCTTTGCCACCTTCTATTTTGCACATAGTTAAGTGCTCAGCAAATATTTAAGTGAGCATTTAAAATTACGGTGAAACTTTGGGGTGCCTGGGTGGCTCAGTTGGTTAAGCATCTGATTTCAGCTCAGGGCATGATCTCACAGTTAGTGAGTTCGAGCCCCATGTCAGGCTCTGTGCTGACAGCTCGGAGCCTGGAGCCTGCTTCAGATTCTGCCCTCTGTCTCTCTCTCTCTGCCCTCCCCTGTTCATGTGCTCGCTTTCTCTCAAAGATAAGTAAACATTAAATTTTTTTTTTAATTACAGTGAAACTTTTATTAGAAGTGTTTATTTTTCCTCATTAGGATACTTCAGGAGTAGTTTAATATGAATAGTGTGTTTTAAAATGTTTTCTGAAAACTGATGTCCCTGGAAATATTTCTATTTAAAAAGCTCAAGAATATAAAATCTAAGATGGGGAACACCTGGGTGGCTCAGTCAGTTAAGCATCCAACTCTTGATCTCAGCTCAGGTCTTGATTGCCAGGTCAGGAGTTTAAGCCCCGTGTTGGACTCTGAGCTGGGTGTGAAGTCTACTTTAAGAAAATAAACAAAAAAGATTGTATCAGAATGATTTTCCTGAGATCCTTAATTACATTACTTTTCAAGATATAAAATATTCTCTGTAAACTGAAATTTTTCTGTGTGACCATTGTGATGTATATGTATAAGAGGCTGGATTTTAGTCTATAAACTGGTTTGAAGACTGTCTTCAGTAAAGTGATTTGCTTTCATTTTGAACTGCAAGGTCAGATAGTCAAATTCAGAGTGACTAGTTAGCATATCAATGACTCCAAGTCACATTAGGAGATAATAATAAAGTGTGCCATTCTGCATATCAAGATTATGTTTGTGGAAGAAGAATTGTACTTGTTGTGAGTACACAAAAATAAAGGAACAGCTATGATTGTTTACTTAATTTTTAAATTGATATCAATTCAATGAATACTTAGGGAATGATGTGATTAGAACACTTGCCCACATATGACAAATATTTGATTAATGGACCAAACATTTGGAATGTAAGTTAAGCCCATTATTCAAAACACAATCTTAATTTGAAATAAAGTTCAAAAATATAAGTAGCGAAGGTTCTGATGGTCATTATTCCTCCTTACCCTTTGTTGAATGCCAGCCTGAGGAAGATCTTAGCTGTGGTTGATGACTTGTTTTATTAAAATTCTGTAACCTTCTCATAAAAGGTTGACTTTGAAGTTTTAGGGGAACCTTACAGACTGTTTGTAAAAGCCAAAATTTCTCCTTACTTGTCTCCAGTTTGGTCTTGGAGTTAACTGAACTCCTTTTCAATACAATCAGTAATCACAAACAACTGGTTCCAAATTGTTTGTTGCCAAGAAAGGCTATATAGTTTTGTGTTTCTCCCAGTTTCATTAGGCCATCAAACCACACTACAGCTGATAATTTCATTTCCTGAAGCAAAAGAAGTAATTTTAATGCTAGAGTAGTAATTGTTTAGGTCCTATTTAGTCAATCATATTTCTAACCTAACTCATCATTGGCTTTTAATTACACTCCTCATATGTCATTGAATATAGTTTTGGTTGAACTCTACCCTCACTTACCCAGCCTCTTACCTCCGCTGTGAAGACAGAATTACATTCTACTGGTTAGGTCTTTGTAGAGGAATCTGTAGAATCTATGCTTTAGCCATTGATTTTAATTTCAGGATGATAGATTATATGCTAAAGGATGACTTTATGAACTGGCAGGGTTTATGCTAGGCAGTCTAAACTGGGGAATCTGGTACTCCAAATATCACCCTACCTTGCTCCCAGACACAAAAATCTCTTCTTTTTAAGTACCTGAATAGAAGTAGAATGTGCAGATCTATTACAAATTATTTTCTGTTCCCCTCTTCTGCCAAGAGAAAGTAAAATAGGCACTTAATTTCTGAATGGTTCACCTTCTTACATTTGCGAACAGGGAAGGGTGTGTTCTTTCTGCTATTATGGTCATATTCAGACCATATGATTCAGGCACTGTCCTAATTCTTTTCGCACACATTTTTCATAGCTATCCTATCAGTAATTAGTCCCATTTTGCAGATCAAAAAAGGGATCAAATTTTTCCTAGGTCATGGTGTTAGGCCTGATAGAAGTCAGGCAGCCTGACTCCAGACCAGTGCTTTGACCTTTTCATGATTGGGTCTCAAATTTGGCTCTGCTGTAAAAATATTTGGGGGCTTTCCAAAAAAAAAAAAAAAAGAAAGAAAGAAAGAAAGCAATGAGGCAGCACGTGCTGGGGAAGAGCCCCAGACTAACTAAATCAGAATATCTTAGGGATGAGGTCTGGACAGTGGTATTTATTGATATTTTTGAAACATCTGATGAGTCTAATGTGAAACCAAAGTTAAAGACTACTTACTGTGCTATTACATTACTTGTTTTAGTACTAATTTCTCTTGATAGTGATCTGATAGTAAGAGATAAAGCACAACTAAAGACTTAAGACTAATAAGAACCATGGCAAAGATTTTACATACCTACCCACAGAATGTCTTAACTGTATAATATCATTTTTTATACTGGAATTGTGGGCCATACTTAATATACCAGAAATAATGAAGGCCATATATAAGGAGAGATTCAGAAAACTCTTAAACAATAAAAGTACATGTAGTTGTTTTTTTTTTTTTTTAACATTTATTTATTTTTGAGACAGAGAGAGACAGAGCATGAGCAGGGGAGGGTCAGAGAGAGGGAAACACAGAATCCGAAACAGGCTCCAGGCTGTGAGCTGTCAGCACACAGCCTGATGCGGGGCTCGAACTCATGGACCGCGAGATCATGACCTGAGCCGAAGTCGGATGCCTAACCGACCGAGCCACCCAGGCGCCCCAAAGTACATGTAGTTTTAAAAATATTGTTTTTGTATGTAAAAGCCAATTTTCTCCTTCTCCCCAAATATTAAAAATATTCGACAACCTACTTATATTTTAATGGTAAATATGGTACACATGTATAAGTTTTCCCAAACCAGTAAATGTTTCCATACTACTAATTTCCAGAGTTGGGTGATTCTTTATAAAGATAGATGAGACTGTTAAAATACAGACAAATATGTAAATGATCATATTTTTACATTTAGTTTTATTAATTGACATTGGCTATAAGAATATAAAGTTACACTTAATGAGAACTACAGGTCTAGTTATTTTTTACTGAGGGATGACAGAATGTGAAAATTTATCATGCTTGTGAACAAAAGTGATTGAATTAAGATTACCATGAAACTGTCATCTTGAATCTCCTGAGCAAGTGTGTTTACCTCACATTTGTAATGTTCTGTTACTGAAATGTGTTTATTAAATTTGGCACAGAGTTCTAAACGAATCAGCTAGACCCCAAGTCTGGAATGGGTAGAATAGGTTGTTCATGTGGGTTGGTTTTAAATCATGCCATTTTGTGAAGCAAAAAAATACTTGTTAGAACCATTAAGAAAGTCACAGAATTTTCGAGTTAGGAGTGATAATTTCTTTAGTTATATAGAAACTCAGAAAGGCAGTTGTGTTTAAGGTTTCACAACTAGTGACAGAACTGAGACCTCAGACCACGGGTCTCCATTTCCTGTTCCTCTTTGCTGTCTACCAGATCATATACTCACCTGAGGGGAAAAAAAAACAAAACTCCAGATTGAACAAATCTGTTAATAGTTTCAATTTTGGGGAGTGCCTGAGTGGTTCAGTCAGTTAAGCGTCCAACTTTAGCTCAGGTCCTGATCTCACAGCTTGTGAGTTTGAGCCCCACGTCAGGCTCTGTGCTGATAGCTTGAAGCCTGGAGCCTGCTTGGGATTCTGTGTCTCCCTCTGTCTCTGCCCCTCCCCCCAGCCCCTCCCCCCCACTCACTCTGTCTCTCTCTGTGTCTCAAAAATGCATAAACATTAGAAAAAATTTTTTTCTAAATAGTTTTAATTCTCCTTTCAAGCTTTATTTTTCCAGACCACCAAAAATTCAAATAAATGTTATATATATAGTTCAACAGCAACAACAAAAAAACCTCAACTTTTTAATTGAAAAGGCAAGGAGATATAATAGTACCAAATACGATCTATTCTAGGATAGCAATATATTTATTTATTTTTTGTTTAACATTAACCACCCCTTCTCCCCTAAACTAGAACAAGAATGTTTAAGTGGGGCACCTGGGTGGCTCAGTCAGTTAAGTGTCCCACTCTTGGTTTCGGCTCAGGTCATGAACTCACACTTCGTAAGTTCAAGCTCTGTGTAAGGCTCTGTGCTGCCAGTGCAGAGCCTGCTTGGGATTCTCTCTCTCTCTGTCCCTCCCTCCCTCTCTCTCTCTCTCAAAATAAATGAATAAACTTTAAAAAAACTATTTTAAAAAAAGAATGTTTAAGTAGGTAAAACTAAAACTATAAGCTTCTGAAATTTAAAAAAAATTAGGAATAAAACTATTTAATTTATTGTAAATTGTTAATAGGAAGATAATCAGTTTTATACATTGTCCAGCTCCTGTCTAGCTTTCAATTCTGGGAATGTCCCTTGAAGTCATTAATAAAGTCATGAGAGAAATCAAGCAGCAGACCTGGTGACGTAGTAAGCAGTAGAGCCCAAAAGACTGTAGCAGTGGCCGAGGTGACTTTTCTTACATGCTGATGGGGTGAGTCCTTGACTGCTGACATGGCCACACTCCCGCTGACAGCAAGAAAAAGTCTTCTCACAACCATTAGAGCCCAGGGTTTCAGGCCATTTGTGCCCTCCTTGGAGAATACCATCACCAGCAAGAACCTCCACGGAGACATCACATACCATCTCCACAGGGCTGCTTGCTGCCTGGATCATAAAGCAGGGTCAGGCTGTGTTTTTGTATTACACCAAGCTCAAGGTCTCGTTCTCACCACGTTTTGATTGTAGACCAATCTTTCTGGTCTTGCCCAGCTCAAGTAGAGGGCAGCAAACTCAGACTCTAGCCAGGTTAATGAGGTTTTGCATTCACCTAAGAAAGAAAATTATATCCTTCCTCCTGCCTTCCATTTGTTTAAATACTATAAGATGAGTATCTACTCTGAGAAAATCTTTAAATCTGAATGACATGTGAAGAAACGGAACTTAATTCTAAGACCTAATTCCTTCCAACAGACAGTGTGTAATCTGCAGGAACATATGTAACAGTAGTGATGGAGAAGGGGTGGTTTTCTAAGGTTTCCCAATTGTGTGGCCTTTTTATTTTGTAGGCAATGATTTCCCAGCCCAAGATACAGCCATATGCAAATATAAGCACACATCTCCATTCCCAAGACTAATCTAGGTGCTCTTTGACTCACTTACCAAATACAACTAAGTGTGCCTCAAGAGTCTACTAAGCATGTATTGTAGTTCATTAATAATGATGAAAACATCCCTGTTACTCAGATTCTGAATGTGGTGCTGTGTTCTGTAGCCTAATCCAAAGCAACTTATCAAAATTGTGACAACCTTAATTATGACACCAAAGCCATCTTTCAAAATATACATGAAAATAATACATCTCAATAGATCATGTGCTTCATATTTTAGCAGTGAGAATTGGTTTGCATTAAGTCAGAATTTGTTTAAATGGGACTATTGTATTTATACAGGTACATTACTGACTTTACAACTTGGCATCTTACAAAGATAATGACACATTTTGGTGGATTTGATTTTCCAAAATCCTTTGCCAGGTAGGAAAGGGAGAAATTACATATAGGTTTTATGACTTTTCATGAATAGACCATTTCTTTTTTTGGTCAAAAATATGAAGAAAACATATTAGGTAGAGATGCTTTTAGATTCCTCATGCTTCTAATAGCAAAAATACAAACTGCTGGAAAAACTATTTTAAGTAGACATTTTCAAGGCAAATTTCTGAGTAAATTCCATTTCTCATGATGGGCTGAGGGAAAAAGATATTATGTGTTACAAACCTGTTTTCCCCCTGTATACGTCTGTTCATGGTGTAATGAAAGTAAAAGTAATATTTCTGCTAAGAAACTTTGTAATGAAGATTACTCCACATGCTAAAATTTTTAATTAAACCGGTTGGACAGTGAGAAAACCTAGAGAACCCTGTGTTATAACCTCTTATATTTCTTTTGCATGATTTATATATATTGCCCCATTCATCTACATTTTGAAATACTGCTGTAATTGTTTTCAAGATGATAGCGCTGCTTTATTCAAAATGCAGTTTCTGGACCGAGATATCCTCCTTTTATTTTCTGTGGTATGGCAGATAACTGTTGCATCGCATCTTTTATTTCTAAGAAACGTACTACACAAGGGTGTCAGTAATAGCTCTGCAAAAAAGGAAGCTCTGTGGTGGAAGCAGAGGGGCCATAGTGGATAAACTGTGCAAAAGGCTGCTTGTTTGGAAATCAAATTTAATTTAAAAGAGCTTTCAATCACTAGTTAATATAACTGCTTTAAATTTACAGACAGTGGGAGTAGCTCACCGTTACCCAAGTACGCTTCATCTCCCAAACCAAACAACAGCTACATGTTCAAACGGGAGCCCCCAGAGGGATGTGAGCGAGTGAAGGTCTTTGAGGAAATGGCGTAAGTAATGTCTTTTCTATCAGCTGGGATCTGCAAAGCTGTAAAGCTTTTTTTACTGAGACCAGTTGATTACAGATGAATCAACTACTCCATCCAGCTGATAACGTGTCTCAAAACCAAATTATAAAAAGAAAATTGAATAAGCAGAAGGGATCTTAGTGTAGCATTGGAGTCTGTATGCTGGAAATACATAAACTTAATACAGAAACTTGGAAATTCATCCTTACTACCTAAAATATCTATTTTTGATCACTAAGAATTTTCCTCTCAAAACCTCTGTTGATTTAGATGGCTAACAAGGAGTTTAGCGGCAAATATCCATGTGTGGCTGGCCTTAACGATAGTGATGCCCCAAACCAGAAGGAAACTAACATGTCTCCCTGTAGACGCTATCTAGCATGTGTATTCATTTAATGGAGACAGATTTTTTTTTCTTTTTGAATTTTCAGTACGCATTAAATTAGAAATTAAAGAAGAGGTTCATGCTGTGAATAGTTGGCAGAGTAGCTCAAAAAAAAAAAAAAAAAAAAAGACTCTGTGGCTCTTAGACTCACTCATCCCTTTGTCCCAGTGCAAGTGCCTGGAGAAGGCTGCTGTACTCTTGCAACCTGGAAGGGGACAGAGACTGGTCTTGCAGGAGTTGATGGCTAAGTTCTGGGAGTAGGAGGGGAGGAAAGGCTTCAGGACCCTGCTCCGCTGGGCTGTGACCGGCTCTTTGAGAAATTTTCTGGTCTGTTGGTAGATGTATAGCAATGCAGAAAAAGGAGGAAATGCTTTAAACCAAATATAGGATTAGGTCATCCCTCTCCCATTGCACTTTTTCTTAACAGAAAAGGTCGTTCTAACCTTGCATAATCTTCAGCTATAACATAGGAGGTTTTCCATCTTCCTAAATGATTGAAAGCAAACTAATGATCTTAGAAAAAATTTGCCCAGTCCTTTTGAAGATCCTTTGGTGTCAAAATTCACTCAGTGCTGTGCACATCCGTAGTCTGCCAGCTGACTTGTGCTATGGAAGATGTTTACCCCTCTGTGTACACTTAACTCATTCCCTGCCATTCGCATTGTAGCTGTTGTAGAGAACTCCAGCTAAGTGAGAAAGTTTGGAAGTTGTTGGTGATTATAAATGTCATTTTGTCTTACGGTTTTAGGTCTCGTCAGCCTATCTCAGCCCCTCTCTTTTCATGTCCTGACAAAAACAAGGTTAATTTCATCCCAACCGGATCAGCTTTCTGTCCTGTAAAACTTCTAGGCCCTCTCTTACCTGCCTCCGACCTGATGCTCAAGAACTCTCCTAACTCTGGCCAGAGCTCGGCTCTGGCCACTCTGACCGTCGAGCAGCTCTCCTCCCGGGTTTCCTTTACATCCCTTACTGACGACACCAGCTCCGTGGGCGCCACGGAGGCCTCCGTCCAACAGCCGTCCCAGCAGCAGCTCCTGCAGGAACTGCAGGGTGAGGAACACATCTCTGCTCAGAACTATGTGATCATCTAAAGTGAAGGGGGAGCTGGCCTCTACCCTACCTTCATGGATTAGGAACTAGACCTCAGACATCTTATCTGCATGGAGTGACAAACTTTTTGAACACCACCACCACCAACAGAATACTTATCAGCATCATAAAGTATCTCTTGACACTGATCTTGGCAGGGACGGAACTCCTATTCAGCAGTTTTTGTGGAAAGCAGTAATGCTTGCAAAATGTGTGTGTCATTCAGCATTTTAAGTGGAGACTATGCATTTCATAGTATGTTTGACAGAGTAGTAGTGTGTCCTGTGTTTTGTTCCAAATTCTTCAGTATAAATAAGCTCTATATCAAAAAGTTGCCTGTCTAAATAGAAAAATGTCTTGCTGTGTTTTGTCCTATGGAAAATACTGTACTTCAGGATTATGTTTACAATTGATCCAGGTGTTTGTTTCTAACTTCTGTAATACATACAATGCAAAAAAATAAATAAATAAATGGCCACAACAGTTGCACAGTGCCCACCCTATGGCCTAGCTTCAGGTACTTCAGTTGAAGTCTAAACTCAGGTAACTTGGAATGTATATCATATTGGGATATTAAATATTTCACAGCTAAAAAGCTAAAGAGGGAACATCACTCTTTTGCCTTTCCTTATTTTCTGCATTTCCCTTTCCTCATTACATTCCACATTCTTAGAATAAGAAGTGCATTCAACCCTAGGAGAACAATAATCCTGGACATGGGTGAACATGAGGAGAACCAGCAAATCTGTGGTGTCTGACATCACTTTTGTCATGCGGTTACAAGTAACACAACTGTTGAATCCACTGTTTCAACGTGTGTAGATGTGGCTTTTTTTTTTTTTAAACAAGTTCAGGTGTTGCTCAGTTAATGACTGTTCTAATGTTGCAAATAAAGCGTCTGATACCAGGCTGTATGTAAACATTCCAATTGTGTGTAATGGGATTTAAAAACAAGAAAGTCTAGGTTTGATTTCCAAACAAGTGAACTTTCCCAGGGGATGGTGGAGATTTCTTGTTTATGTTGCCCATCAGGGTCATGAAATGTCATTGTTTTAGCTAAAGGCATATTAGTGTTCAGTTTCACTTTTGGAAATGCTTTAATTTGCAGGTTGAAAACTGACACGCTTTTGGTTAATTGTTTTCCTCAAGCACTTGAGGTGTGCGAGTCGCATTTGTGTGGAGAGAGAGTATGCGGGTCTCAGATGCTGTGCACATTAGGAAGCAGGTTCTTTGGTGACTTACATGGCGGTCGCTCACAGCTGCCTCATTGCGTCTCTCCTCACAATATCATGGATAGTTCTGGTAGTATTTTGGATGTGCAAAGTAAAGCCTATACCCAAGTAAGCAGTCTTGAACTCACAGACTTGACCCGAATTCTCAACAGTGTGAAGAGAGCCCTAGATACTCTTGAGTGGTCAGTGGAAGAGCCCAGCTCTCAGACTTTGTTTTCTGCGGCACAAAGAGAGTATCCTAAAGCAGAGGGAGGTTTTTGTATTTTTATTCCATTGCTTCAGTTCAGTAAAACACAGAGTTGTTTCATCTGTACCTACTACAGTATATGGCACAGTTTTCTTAACAGTTAGGGGAATAGGTGCCTACAGTTATAGGAACGTTTCAGTTCCTTTCAGTCATTCCTCGGGATTTCTTTGTTTTATTTCCTAAGGAGGGTGAAGAAAGAAGAAGTGATAAAGAAGAAAGCAACACCATTGATTTTTTTTTTTTTTAGAAATGGTATATATATATATGTATATGTTTGTGTGTGTATGTATTTTGTGTATTATTTTTTCATGATTCCAATTATCTTCTTTCCACCAAAGTTTGCAGTAATATTCTCTCCTGAAGGTGCATTCTGGCTCCTTTAAATTAGTCAGTGTTATATTGTAGGAGACTGTCATGGAAAAGGACTCAGTTTACTTTTGCCATTTTCACAGGGGAACCTTTTAAAACAATCTCTTCAGCAGCAGACACCTTTAACCCTAATAATCTCAGGCCTTGATGAAAATACTATATTTTGTAGATTATGGTTAAAGGGAGAAAATTATTCTGTAAGATAAATATGAGCTCCATTAACTTCTGATATCTGGTTTAGCATTACATAATGTATTGATCTTATGCTCTGCTTTTGTCCAAATAAGATGCAATAGTATCAATATCAATTTCTGAAAGATGGACTGAATGCTTTTTTGGTGATGAAATCTGATGTACGATATTTATAGTGACATGTGCTTTTATTTTCTCATGAGAAACTAAATATTAATTGTGTTGTACATTTGTTCTTAGCATATATTAAAGTTCCGAACCAAATGTGTTAAAGCTTATGCTTTGCCATGTAAATTTCCCAGAAGTTGTTGAGCTCAAATGTATCCTACATCCAGCTGTAGAAATTTGTCAGAAATTGTTTAAATTTTGTACATAGTTGTACTGTTTAATTCTAGCCACTGCGCTGAACAGTATTCGAGTTACCATACAATATGGCTTTACACAAGGAAATGTGTGGCTTTTGTTTTGTATTTTTTCAGTATAGAAGTTCCTGTGTCTTATTTAAATAAAGTTATTAGTAAAACCAGAATAGTTCACCTATGTTTTTTGGAAAGATTTGTTCGTAAGCACCTTGCCCAACAGAGATACACTTAGGTCAGGGTGATGGCAGTATCTGGTGCTCACTGAATTCCTGACCTGTATCTCTGGTGCTGGAGGGACTCTGACCGGATCAGATTTCCACAGCCTGGTTTCCTCTTGACATGTCATTTACACGCTTTCCATCACACAGTAAGAAGCTGGATGTCTAAAGTTCCAAGTCTTTGTACTGCTCCCAACTGTGTGAGCACCTCAAATAGAGAAAACACTGCCCTTACATTTTTATTCTATACCTAAGAATTTTTTATGGAAGTAATTCTTTTTATTGTTTTTTATTTTTTTAATGTTTATTTATTTTGAGAGATAACAAGTGGGGGAAGGGCAGAGAGAGAGGGAGACAAAGAATCTGAAGCAGGTTCCAGGCTCTGAGCTGGCAGCACAGAGCCCGATGCGGGGCTTGAACTCACAGACCACGAGATCGTGACCTGAGCTGAAGTTGGACAGTTAACCAACTGAGCCACCCGGGTACCCCAAAGTCATTTTTTTTAAGTCCACTGACATCACCTCAAAGGAAGTTGTGTGTTTCTTACAAAGAAAACTGCAGCAAAAAATTTTAAATTGTTTACTCTTTTTATTTAGGTTTAGATTTGGGATAAGAGGGAGAAAACCTTAACAGAACAAAGGAGTTGTTGATGTTATGCCCAGTTATCCAGATAGGGTCATGATAGGCCTCATGGTGGCCTGAGAGCAAAACAGACTACTTTGAGAAATAATTTGCCAGCAGTCTTCTTCATTTCCGAAGCATATCTCCTCAAAGAGGTTGGTAAGATTTTACCTTTAAATTTAGCTTAAAAATGTGTAATTAGCTATGTTTTGGGCTGAAGAAAAAGTAAAATATAACTTTTCAATGGTGATGTTTATCAACAGTTTTCTTGAAGATGATACATAACTTGGGCAGGAAACGATCTATCCGAGGTTAAAAGTCCCACTGCAGGTGACTGTGAAGGAGAAAGTGGAATTCTCAGCTCCGTCTCTGCTTGACTTGATCATATAAGCTTAATATAAACAGCCCTGAGAAACAGGTCAGTATTGCAAATTAAAAAAAAAAACAAAACAAAACCCAAACCTAAGGAACAAGGAGAGAGGGGAATTAGGTCTAGATCGAAGTTTTAGCCTTACGCTAGCTAAAAATAATCACTTGAAGTTTATTCATGAATATTTCAAAATAAATGTTTGCTCCCACCCCTTCCATCTCTGAAGTTCCATTATCCCTACATGTTCCCAGCAGCTCCTACCTTCTACCCCCACTTGAAACTCACAAGTCTTTTTTCCCCTCTCTACATACCTTTGGTAAACTCAGGGCTTTTTGGAACTCAGGAGCTTTGTATGGGTTCCTTAATTCACACCTGGAGTCACAACCTAGCATTATAGTTCCAGTTGTCTTGGGGGCATCTCCTCTCAGACTTATTGTCTTATCTCAGCTTCACAGATTGAATGGAATGAAGATGTCTTGTCCCGTGTTGTACTAAATCAGAATACATCCCAATTCTTCCTTTTTCCCTGAAGACAACTGCAGTTCTGTGTTCTGAAGTTTTCTCCACGTACCTCTCTCACATTTGCCTCTCTGTCTTCCTATTTATCTCCCTAAATTTCAAGCTGCAGATCAGACCATATGTCTTGTGGATGAATTTCTTTTGAAATGGGATTCTGATGGCAGGGAAGCAAGATCATTTAGTATGCTAGATTTCCAGTAACCCCTATAGCTGTAGACCAGGGGTCGGCCAGCTAGTGCCTATAGCCAGATGTGCTGCAGGCCTATTTTTGTGAATAAAATTTACGGAACAAAGCCACACTCATTTGTTTATGTATTGCCTATGGCTATTTTGCAGGACAGTGGCAGAGTTAAGTAGTTGCAAGGGAGACAGTCTGGCCCACAATGTCTAAGATAATATTTTACTGTCTGGTCCTTTACAGAAAAAAATGTACCAACCTTTGACATAGGCCAGAGAGCAAACTGGGTTTGGGTAACTTGTATCATACACGTGGTTGTTTTAAAAATACGTCCATAAATCTTTTGATACTCCTCTTTGAGAGGTAGAGCTTCATTTTCCTCCCCTTGAAGTTTGGGCTGGACTTGCTTAGAAATGGAATCCAGCAGTGATGGGCTGTCACTTCTGAGATTAGGCTGTAAAAGGACAGGCTTCTGTTTTGGGTGTGCACTCTCCTGGATCACTTGCTATGGGAGAAGCTCTATTGTGAGGAGACCGAGGCAGTCTTTGCTGAGAGAGACCCACATGGCAAGTAGCTATGGCTGGCAGCTAACGCTGAGGCTCCCCAGCCCACAGCCATGTGGGTGAGCTTGGAAGCAGATCCTTCAGCCCCAGTGGAGCCTTGCGATCACTGCAGCCCCAGCCAACAGCTTGTCTGCTGCCTCATTAGAGACCTTGAACCGGACCTGCTAAATCCTAGGTTCCTCACACTCAGAAACCGTGTGGGACAAGCTGTTTGTTGTTCTAAGGTGCTGAGTTTAGGGGTAATTTGTCACATAGGATTATACAGCTAATACAATAAAGAGCTGCCCTGCTGCCTCTCCCCCGCCCCCCAACACGTACCCATTACTGCCAGCAAGATCACCCAGGGTCTTGTGCTGCCCCCACCCCGGGTCCAGAAAATGAGGCTTGCCTTTTTGGAATGAACACTTCTTGAAGAAAGCTCTGTGGGACTAGGTCGAACACAAAGCTTTCTCATACAGAATTTTGTTACCTGAACCACCCACAAGGTAAGTCTATAGTATGTGCCTAAAAGTTATCTTGTCCAGTATTAAACCATCTTACCTACGACAACTAATTGGGGGGAGAAATTAGACTCTCGCAGAAAAGTGTTTGCTGTGGAAAATGATGCAAAAAGAGGCGGGATAGGTGATCAGTTTTCAAAGCTGGAAAAAAAAAATCTCAAGAAAATGAGAAATATTTCTACCTCAAATGTCTTAGTTTCTATCCTTAACAGGAGGCTGGTGACCCATTGGTTCTAAAACGGCCTATTCCATTTCACAGGCATTTGTGTCTTTCAAAAAAAGAGGAAATTTTTTTCAAAGGTTCCAGATCAGTTTGGTGATGGCCCCTCCCATTTAAAACAGCCATTTTCTTAACACTAAGAATTTGAATAATTAGATCACTTTTCCTACAAAAGATTTTCTGATAACAAGGAATGGGTCCCCTTTCACACTATAAATTCTACTCAATTCTTGGCATCAGCTTTAAGCATGACTTTGATGACATTCCTTTAGCCAGAATTGGGTAAGGTCCCGTAGGCAATGGATGTTATTTCAAACCACTGTCTGGAAGCAAGCGGGATAAAAGGTGGATGTAGGGCTCCATAAGGACCTGCCAAATGGGGAGAAGGGTTCATGCAGAAAGGGCAAACCATTTCTCAGGTTTTCTATTCCACTTTGTAAAGGAAAAGGGTTATACTCCAGGGACAGAAGTTAACAAAGGACACCGCTCATGTGCTGCAGTAAACAGCCTACCATTTTTCATATGGACTGAAATCAAGGCAAACAAGGTAATCTTAACTCACTCTCAATCTGACTGTTTGATTATAGTCAAAAACCTGGTGTGGTCTCTCCTGCTTCCCTTTCCTGTGACCACCCTGGGAGCTATTGTATGGAGAACCCTGACCCTTTCTCCTGATAGCTCCTCTAAGTCCATGACCATTGCAGCAGGTCCTGCTGGAAGACAGTCAAGGGGTAGGAAGGACAGAAGATGGTTACACCTGGGAAATGGGGCCTGTGGGGAAGTGGGGGAGAGTGCTGAGGCGAGCTTTCACAGCATTCATAGGTCCTTTTGAAATATCTGATTTTTTTTTTCTGACAATGATTATGCATTCCTTTTGTAATGTTTCATAAAAGAAGTCAAGGAAGCAACTTAATCTTCTTTCTGCAATTGTTGGCATTCCTCTTCCTTCTGCTCATGCCACCTTCTCACCAACCATCCATCATCCAGTATGTGGCAGAAAGCAGATATGACTGAACTGACTGCTTTTCATATTCCCCAACAGAAAGACAAGGTGAAAGTCAAAGAGAAGTGATCAACATGAAAATAAATGTTTAACCTCACAAGTAATCAAAGCGTGCAAATTAAAACAACAATTGGTTGCCTTCAAATGGTTGCTTTCAAAGATGAAAAAGAAGGGTGATATTCGGTGCTAAGGGGGTGGTGGGGATATGGTCACTCTCATATCTGGTCTTAGAAGAGTAAGTTCGTATACCTTTTTGAGCAAGAACCTGGCAGCAGTTACACCAAGTGGCAAAAAGCAGGTCACAAACCAGAGTGATCTCTTGGTTTTGTAAAAATACATATATATATATATATATATGTTAAAAAAAAGACATGAAGAATGTACAAAAATTAATAGTGGTTATGCTTGGGTTGTGGATATTTGTCTTTAACATTTGCATTTATGTTTTTCTAAGTTTTCTTAGAAACGTTATAATTTGAGAGAAAATGCATGTTAATTTCCAGTTATCAAGGGAGGGGGAAAATGTAGGGAGGAAAGAAGGATATGGCAGGAAAAGATTTAGTTTTAGCGGAAACGAGCAGACCTCTTAAAATCAAGGTGGCTTGAGAAGAGGCTTGGTAGAGCAAACTCTGGTTCAGTGGAATTATCCAAATGCACGTACAGTTTCATGCCCTTTTCACTTTCCCATTTAAAAAAAAAAAGGTCCCAACACCATCATACTCAGGTACATAAGATTAAATTATTTAAGCCTAGAATGGCATTTAGGGAAGTCTGGAGTTGTGGTTCAGAGGACAGAGCATTCCTTGGAGTGTGGCCCATACTAAGAGCCCTATACTCAGTTGAGATGGATTTATGAAGTGGGCACCAGAAAGCCCAGAAATCTGTCCTGTCATTTACACTTCTTGAAAATTGAAGCCTCACTTAGAAAATTGAAAAGGACCTTCTGCCCCACGCAAACTATAGAAACCTGAAAGTGGTAAAGAGACTATTCTTGAATGTGATTCCCATTTCTCAGTACACTCTTTATTGAGGTATATTTAATCTAGTTTTACAGAGCTTGACTGAAGTGGGTGCATGTGATGGAAGTGTGACCAGAACTTGGATTAGAGAAGACTGGGGATCAAAGCCCTGGACAAGCTGCAGTGGATGCCTTGGCTTGAGGATCACCAGCGCAGAATTTGACTCCTGTTCGTCTTTGAATTTGTAGCTGGCATAATCCAGTGGGGCAGGAAGCAACTTGGGGATTCAGACATTTGCTTATTTCTCCTTCTTGGTAAGTGTCTCCCCCATTCACCAAACTGAGCCTCAGCCCTTTGCCATTTGTCATTTCTGTCAGCTGGCAGGCCACACCTGGTAGAACCATGTCCCTCCCGCATGTCAGAAGACAGAGGCAGTGTGGCATAAGGGACTATGGTCCAGGTCTGGCCATTAGACAAGAATGCGTGACAACCCTGTGAATCTGGGAGTCTTTCTTTGTAAAATAGCGATAATGATTATTCTTCTGCTTTTGCCATAACAAAAGAACCTAGGCTGAAGGGCCTAAATGATAGAAATGTGTTTCTCACAGTTCCTGGAGGCTCAAAGTCCTAGATCAAGGTCTAGCAATATTTGGGTTTCTAGGAAGGACTTTTCTGGTTTGGAGACAGCCGCTTTGTCATGGCCTTTGACATGGTTTTTCCTCTGTCTCTTCTTCTGACACTATCCTATCGGATGAGGCCGCATGCACCCTTAGGACCTCATTTTACCTTAATTACCTCCCAAAGCCCTACATGCCCCAAATCACTGGGTCATATACCTTAAAAGGATAAATGTTATGGTATATGAATTGTAATGCAAAAAATAAACTCAACATGCCAAAAAATCCTACTCTGTAGGATAATTAAGAGGGTGAAAGGGACCTGTGTGCACATAGCACAGTGCCTGGCATAGAGCACCCCATGGATAAAATAGTCCATGTAGGGTCAGAAAATGCGAAGGTTGTAAAGCCATAAACCTGGTTCCACAAGCCTCGAATCCTGTCTCCAACATCCTCAAGGATGTTCACTGCATGGCTCTACTTCTTCCTCTGCTGTTCACAATCTGCCGTCTGCATCTTTCCTCGCCTTCGGGAGGTGGGTCAGGCAGGCACCCACCACCCTGGCTACCATGTAAGCAGCCCGCGTGTATGCCTCTGACCTTGTTCTCCCACAGACCTCCATGTCTCTCCTGTTCCCTGTGCTGCCGTGTGCCCAGCTCTCCCCGCCTGCCCACATCCAGAAGGCAAGGCCAGAAGGACACGACACTTCAGGCTTCAGCCTGGGCCCACTCCCATCTTTTCCAGGTGCTTTGTCTTTAACCACAGGCCTGGTTTATAGGGCAGAAAAACCAGCCTGTTTGGCTACGGGCTTCCCTCACCACAGGCTGGCCACTGAAGCCCAGGATGAAGAAGCAAGGCTTTCCCTGGGGCTGGTTGTGAGGGCAGGTAACAGATGGGTAGCAGAATGCAGGTAGCAAGAGCTCGGGGCAGTGTGCTGTCCGGATTTGTTCTCTCCCTGCTAGCTTCTTCCTTTCCAGCTGGAGTCAAAGTTGCAGCTCACCCGGGATGGCAGCTCCTATTGGCAGGATAAAAATACCCCTCAGTTTGACTGCTGAGGCCCATGCATGGCCAACTCAGCCATTAAGGGCAAGGAGAGAGGAAAGAGTACGGAATGCTGGTGACTTCCCTGCAGGGAAAGGTGGCCGTTGGAGTCTCCCGCCCACTTACACGTGGATGATGCAGGCTTCTAGTGCTCAGAGGAAGTTCCAGTCACACCGGTGCCCTCTCCATCAGCATGAAACCTCTTATTAGCATGTTTCTGACTTTTATTGTGCATCGACCCCTTTGAGAATTTATGGAAGCTCTGGACCATTTCCTCAGGAAAAGAAATCCACAGAGGTGCATTTTCACACACACAAAACTACACAGCTCAGAGGATGTACAGAACTCTTGAAGCTAAGAGGTCCATAAATCCCTGGGCCAGAATAGAGTTTATAATAGGGATGAAAGAGTTTATAACAGCCATCAGAATAGCAATGAACTGTAGGGAGATAATGGAAGCAAGGCTGTTGACATGTCAAGTGCTGTGTCCTGAGAATGCCTTCTGTTTGTGCGGGGGACAGGGGGCCAGCAGACGATGCTCTAAATGTGGTACAGACCCTTGGGGCATCACAGGTCAGGTCCAGAAATACCAGCAAGGAGACACCTCAGACCAAAATCAATAAAAGAGCTCCCTGGGAAGTGGCTGAAAAAGGAAGCTCCAGAGAAGCCCGGCCTCTACTGATGAGGCATTTCTAAAATCAATTGCCTCCTCCTTGGGTGGCAGAAGGGTCAGGATACAGGCCCCTGTCGGGGTTGAGGGGTTTCCTGAGCACTTTTGACCAGCTCTCTGTTAGGGCAAATTATAAAAACGTTGCTCGCCCTGCTGTGAAGGCCCGTAGTTCCACCACTGAGATTGTTGCTGGGGGTATGTCCCAGAAGTGGGAAAAGGGCGTCTCACTGCACCCGGACAGACTCCTGAAGTGCTACAGGAGTGTCCGGCAATGGGAGTAGAGAGGAAAAGGAAGAGATGGATCAAGAGCCTGTGGAGCCTCAGAATTCAACTGAAGTCAGTCGTGTCTTCCAGGGAAGCACTGGTTCAGTGAGTATGGTCAGATGCTTGTGAACTCTACATCTTGGCATGTTGAGAACAGTGGGGCCCTCAGTCCGTTTCCTACTAGTTAATTATCAGAAGCCAGGACATAGGTATTATATTAAGGCCTTAAGTTCTATTTTCAGTACAAAGAGGTGCAATTGATTAAAGTCCAGATGAGTATCAGCAGCATCAGAGCAGGGATGCTCACAGCTGGCTAAGCAACCTGGACTGCTGCAGGGGTCTGGCTTCTAGCAGCAACCCCCTCCTCACTGCGTCCTCATCTGTACTTTGTCCCCGCGGCCACCACTCGGTTCCTCAGTACTCAGGAGGCTCCCATCACTTTATAAGTAACTGTGTATTGGTCCTGTTAATTTCAGTATCTATACTTTTGTAATAGACAAATCATTTCGTATCATCCCTAGTTCAGAATCAAAGGAGGGAGAAGCCCATAAACTCTGCTCCTCTCTGGATGAAAAGTTATTCTGCCAGGCCTACCACATGGGTTTCCTGAGCTAGTCAGTTGCAACCAGGTGGTCCTGGGGCTTACAGTGTGACTTACTAGCTAAGACCATGTCCCTCCTCGCAGAATGGGAGCCGGGACTGCTTGGCAGGGGGATATGAGTGTGACTGACAGTTTGAAGATTGCTCTCTTGTCAGTACATTCACGTGGGACTGTTCTCATGTCTCATAAGGCAGAACTGCCAATAGTACAAGACCTTAGTCTACCAAAAAGAAAACAAAATCCACACACACACACACACACACACACACACACACAGACACACACACACAAAACCCTCTTTAATACACATATATTGTTTTTTTTTTCTTTTGAACAAATTAGATTGTATTGTCCAGTTTCCAAAGTCACCTTTAAAGACCAAGAGCCTTTTTAAGGCAGAAGTAGTAGTGCTCATGAAATATTCTGTCCATACTGTGCCATCTCCTAGGCCCTTGCAGTGAGGTACGTGGCTATTTCTAGCCACTGGGTTTTGGAAGGAAGAGAAGTGTGTTTTTCTTTGGATGAAGTGTAGCATAGCCAGTGTGTGACAATGCTCCATTTCTACCTTTCCTCGCTATAGTGACCAAGAGGCTCACACACTGCATGTGATCAGCTGTATGCTGGTGACGCTTCATCAGCATAAGTCCCTGGGGGTTTGTGGAGCAGAGCTCCACTGACCCACATTAGAAACAGAGCATGAGTGAGGAAGGAAGAAAACTTCCTGGTTATAAGCCACTGAGATTTCTTGGTGATTGTTGCCAAAGCATAGCCTGGCCTGTCCTGACTTACTCACAGACAGATCTGGGAGACATCACAGGAGGACACCACTGTGAATAGAGTTGATCTTCTGTGGACCTTCCAGCTGATCAGACTTCCAACTCTGCAAACCTAATGAGTCTCTCTGCTTCCCTGGTTATTTTAGGGGCTCTCCTACCACATGGAAAGTACAGCATCCCTTTGTGCAAGATCCAGATTCCAATTTCTTCTTTCTCTTCTTGAACAATCATACTTATTGAGGCTTAATTTACATATGTAAAATTCATCCTGTTTAGTGTAGGGTTCCGTGGGATTCGGGTAAGTGCATATGGTAGTGTAGCCACCAATACAATTTGTAGGAGAGCTCCAACCAGTATCCACCCCCACCCACCTCCAATTTCCTTGTGCCTCTTTGGAGTCCAGCCCTCCCCCAACCACAGCCCTTGGCAACTACTGATCTAAGGCCCATCCTTTTAGGTTTGTGTTTTCCAAAATGGCATACAAATGGAACCACACAGTATGTAGCCTTTAAAGCAGAAAACCTTTTTATTTTGGAGTACTTACAGATTGACAGAAAAGTTGCAAAGATAGTACAAAGTTCCTCACCCAGCTTCTGCTAATGTTAACATCTTACATAGCTGGAGTATTTTGACATAGTAGTCAAAATTAGGAAATTAACATTAGCACAATACTATCAACGAAACTATAGACTTTTTTTGGATTTCATCCACTTTCCCACTAATAGTCTTTTTCTGTTCCATGATCCCAAATGGCATTTGGTCATCATGTCTCCTTAATTTCCTCCCATCTGTGGTGGTTTCTTGGTCTTGTTTTTCATGACCTTGACACTTGTGAGCTACACTGGTCAGGCATTTTGTAGAATGTCACTCAATTTGAGTTTGTTTGATATTTTTCTTATGACTAGACCAGGTTATGAGTTTTGGAAAGAATACTACAGAGATGAAGTTCCCTGTCCATTGCATCATATCAGGGGTACATGATAGCAACATGAATCATCCTGTTGTATGGGTCAAGAGTTGCCTCCTGTTCACAGCTAAATAATATCTCACTGGATGCATGTACCACAGTTCTTCATTCTCCAGGAGAAGGATATTTAAGTTCCTAGTTTTTGAAGATTATGAGTAAAGCTGCTACTAACATTCACATAGAGGTTTTTGTGTGAACATGTATCTTTTCTTCTCTAGGGTGAATTCCTAAGCGTGGCATCGCCAGGTTGTATGGTAGGTAAGTGTGTATTTTTTTTTTTAACGTTTTTTTTTGTTTGTTTGTTTTGGTTTTTTTTTTGTTTTTTTTTGTTTTTTTGGGACAGAGAGAGACAGAGCATGAACGGGGGAGGGGCAGAGAGAGAGGGAGACACAGAATCGGAAACAGGCTCCAGGCTCTGAGCCATCAGCCCAGAGCCCGACGCGGGGCTCGAACTCACGGACTGTGAGATCGTGACCTGGCTGAAGTCGGACGCTTAACCGACTGCGCCACCCAGGCGCCCCGGTTAAGTGTGTATTTAACCTGATGTTAAACTACCAAACTTTTCCAAAGTGGTCCCACTCTGCTTTCCCCTCAACAGTGCGTAAGAGTTCTAGTTGCTCCGCATCCCAATTTCTTGGGATGGTGGTCAGTGCTCTAGGTAATGGTTCATTTAAAAAATACCATTAAGTTTGACAAGTTTTGCAGCATGTCCTTTCTGACTGGCAGGAGAACCCACTTCATTTCTCCTGGTCTCCGCACAGAATTCTATCCAAGTTTATGGAAAAATCAGGGGCAACTTATTCATTAGACTTTCTAGTCCCTTCCTACCTAACACCTTCCTCCATTCCTGTGATACTTAGGAGCAAATTAGTAAGTGATGGGAACAGAAGATGGGGCTTGGAGAGTCTCATGGAAGGTCATGGGGAGAGAGCAGCTTCCCACTCCTACTTCAGCATCCTATACCAAGCGAGTGAACTTCCGTGACATAGTGGCTACCCTGTGTGCTGCAGTGTGCAAGTGCAGGGCTACATTTTGGGGGCATCAACTCAGTCCTTGTAATGACTCCACGAGGCAGGTGACGCTACTACAGAAGATGATGAAACAAATGCAGAGGGTTTGTAGTTACAGCTGGTGAAGCCTCAACTTGGGAGGCTTGGCCACAGATTTCTCCAGCTTCAGAACCCAAACTCTTTTTTTTTTTTTTCAATGTTTATTTATTTTTGGGACAGAGAGAGACAGAGCATGAACGGGGGAGGGGCAGAGAGAGAGGGAGACACAGAATCGGAAACAGGCTCCAGGCTCTGAGCCATCAGCCCAGAGCCCGACGCGGGGCTCGAACTCACGGACCGCGAGATCGTGACCTGGCTGAAGTCGGACGCTTAACCGACTGCGCCACCCAGGCACCCCAAGAACCCAAACTCTTAACATCTGCCCTACACTACTGTCTGGAAGTGCATCTCCCAAAGATGTCAAATAATTGGCCAAAAAAAGGGGGGGAGAGACAGAAAGAGTTGGGAGGAGAGAAAAGATAGGGGTTCTTAAAGGAATTCTGTGTCTTTGAATTCCTTTCTTCAGCTCTAAGTTTCTAGCAAGCACCTTGAAGAAAAAGAAGCATTGGCCCAGCAGTTAGACAATGTGGGTTCTAATCCCGGTTTCTCACTAAATTATAGTTTTTCTTGTATGTCCCTTGGTTTTCTCATCTGGATATCAGCAGGTTGGATGCAGAGAGCTCTGTGGTCCCTTCTGACTTCCTGGAAGTCAGCTATAGGAGAGCCACACATAGGCATCCTCACTGGGCTGCCTAGAACACCAAGCCTTCTAGTCCCAGGGCTGGCAGTGGCCTCAAAACGGACTTCTGGAAAACATTCCAGTTCTTTCAGCCACCTTGCTCCATACCCCCTGTGTCCTCAAGGTCATTCCGATGGAATCTGGAGTGGATCACCACCGCATTTTCCTGCCCAGGATCTATTCCCTATTCCTCTGGTATTAGCAGCACAGCCTTCCCTTGAGGAACCATCCTTTCTCCATCCCCAGTCCTTAAGAGTCAGGCTCCAGGGACAGGCACATGAGAAGCTGGGGATATAGCCTATTTCCCATCCCCACCCACCTTGATCCCAGTGGCTGACTGGAGACTGGGCATAGGATCCAAAGCAGGCTCAATTCCAAGACTTTGGCTGGAGATACTGGTGGCCATGTTTCCTCCTTATGAGAAGTCTGTTAGGATGAAGCAACACAGAGAGAATCAAAGCTGGGAGCTAAAGACAGGGGAATTGCCGAGAACACTACCTGACCTCTAGATCCAGCTGTGCCTGAAGCATGTGCCTGGACCTTTCAGTTACCTGAGCAAATAAATCCACCCTCATTTTTTTTTGTTGTTTAAATAAGTCTGAGATGAATTAGATTAGGGTTCAGTAATTATGTGGGGTTTTTTGGAGATTTCTGCTTTTCTCATCCATATATGCCCCTTTCTAGGAGTTCCAGAATCTTTGTTTTTTGTTTTGTTTTTTTAATTTGAGGAGGAGAAGGAGGAAGAGGAGGAGGAGAGTAGTAGTAAGTAGTCGTCGTCTTGTCTTCGTCAATTCCAAAAGCCCCATGAAAGACATGGTCAAATGCAGTGTTGGGAAACACACAGCACTGTTGCCACCACCCCTGACCCATACTTATCACAAACATCACTCATTTATCAGAATTCTTCTCAGTGCAGAATTCTTGGCAGCCAATGCCAATCACTGGAGTTGGCTCCAAGATGAAGTCTGTTTTCCAACAAAGCTGAAGAGACCTGCATCACTGCACTGTGTGTGGTGCCAATCAGAGGACTAGAGATGGTCTGAGTCAAAGGATTAACTGCCATGGCCTGTCTGGAGGACACCAGTTGATCACAAAGACAGATGCACTTTGACATACTGGCAAAATCAATAGTGCCAATTGTTAGCCACTGCCAGGGTCGGCCCCTGAGGAGGGGTCTCTCTCGGCAGTGGTAGCTGAGAAAGAGAAGCATGGAGCTCAGCTGGCGGGCTCCTGGAGGCGAAGCATGGGCAGAAAGCATCTTGACCCAAATGGCCAGGCAGCCTCACATGGCCCCTCGGGGGCCTCAGCCCTGGCCCCACACCCAATGGAAACACCTGCCACAGCATGATGGTGAGCCCGTCTACATGCCCACTGGCAACTCACGCCTCCTGGGGATGCCAACTTTGAGCAGACCACGTTTTCTTGGGCATAAGCCTCCAACAAAAAGTTCTAAGTTGGTGCCTTTCTAATTCTGAAGCTGACGGATGCTTTTCTCACTCTCACACAGCTCAAAATCAACCTGACATTTCTAAAATTACATTTTGAAGGCAAGGAATCTATAAAGTGCACCAAAGCCCATGCCAGCTGGGAGAAAAAGAAAAGAGGAAAGAGAAATGTTTCTGGCTCCCTCCCTTACATTTGAACATTCTTTATATATTGGCTGGGGCAGCTCGAGAAGGGAAGGGGCACTTGCAGACCACCTAAAGCTGCAGGAAAGTTTTCAAGGAGCAGGTGCTTTCTGAATTTCCCTGAGGGTTCCAGCGCAATTGTGGTTCAGACTGGCCTGGAGACAAGGAATGAAAATGAGGGAGAAGTGAGACAGGGCGTGAAGGGGGTGGGGCACCTTTGTCTTCTTCACGCCAGAGACAGTCCTTCCACAGGCGGCTGGCGAGGGGCCTCGAGGTGGGCCCCCAAGGAAGCCCCCTGGCTGGGCGGCACACAGGCCGCTTAAAAGAGAATAAGCCAGCAGCTGCTTCTCCTTAAACTAGAGAGGTGGCCGAGGGGGCTTTGTGCGAGCCAGGATCAAAACACGCCTATCAAGAGGGATCAAGGGCCTGGCCAAGTGGATTGCAGATGGGAATGGGAATTGAATCTTTTTTTTTTTTTTTTTTTTTTTTTTTTTTTTTTTTTTTTTTTTTTAACAAAAATGTAAAGAAAATTCAGAGAGAAAATGCCTCCATGTGCAATTCTGTCCTTTCACTTGTAGCAAAGCCTGTTCAACTACCACAATCATCCTCTGCCCTTCACCCACAGATCAACTTTAAAATGCAACTAAAATGATCCATTCAACTGAGAAGAACCCCACACCCCTTCACCCCCACCCAGTACCCAGCAAGCTAGTTCCCTGAGCCTCCAGGCTGGATGGAGCAAGTCTACCCTCCTGCTTCTCTGCTTCGTCTCCTTACTGCGGTTGCTGTGGGGCTCTCACGGCTGCGAACACACGTGACCCAGGAGGAAACGAGTCCTTAATCTACGTTCCACACAGGGCAGCTCCACTCAGGAATCCTTAATCCCGTGCTCACAAGGTGACTCCAGGGTGCTTATTACTAGGGAGACACAGAAGATTTGGGGAAACTGGAACCCCCTTCTCTGGGGTTGCAACACCTTGGGCCAGAGGGAGATGCCTACGAATAGGCCTCAGGGGCCAGGCAGAGCACCAAGGGTGTGCTTATCATGAAATGGGGGAAGGGCAGGCAGGAGATGAGGGGTGGTTCCTCCTAGGAAAACTGTGGGCTATGCTTGAAGGAAGTGCGATCTGAGGGGTGGGTAGGGGTGTGATGGCAGCCAGGGGTAAGGGGACAGGGGCATCCCACGGGGAGTGTGCAGCAAATGCACAGGCCCAGCATGGAGAGGGAGGGCTTCTGGTGCAGCAAGCTTTTCTGTGTATGTGTGGGATGAGGTGGGGAGGCTGTGTGGAGTGGAGAGGGGAGGGCCTAGGGCTGTATCCCTGTATCCTCAAAGACCATACATGCCAGGCTGAAAAGTCACCAAATGAGATTCTTACAAATGAGACTCTGTGGACAGTTTATGCCGGCCAAGACATGAGCAGAGCTGCTCCAGCCACAGAATACGCTGAGTCCCAGCCCCCTTTCGCCTTCAGGTCTCTTCTTGAGCAGTGGAGGAGGAGGAGGAGGAGGATGCCTTCCAGTCCCCCAGGGCCATCTTGCAGAGGACAGTGGCTACTGCTGGACCAGGTCCTTCCCTGAGGGCACACTGCAGAGCCAAGAAGCCGCATTCCTGTGTTGGGGGAAGTGGCCAAAGGAGACCCTTCCAAAGCCGGAGACTGAGGCTACAAGAATGCAGCAGAGGCCAGCTGGGCAGAGAGGACCAATTCCAGGATAATCATCAACGCTACTCCTCTCAGGGCCGCTGGCTCACTGACAGGGGTGTGTGGCCTCTCAGCATACCACAGGTGACACAGGGAGGGGAGGAGAGGTGCCAGCCCTGGGGACTCAACACCCGTGAAGTGTCTGAACCACTTACATGCCCACATGCAGAACTTGTTCCTATCTCTCCCCAAGCCAACAAAAGTCCATGCCTTCCTCTCCTGCACTGTATGTGGGATGCATGGGATCTCGTCAGTAGTTTCATGCAGGTGGGGCTCGTCTTTGTTCTCCTCATCTGTCCCTCTCCAGCCTCAACGTCCATGGTACCTCCCCACTGAGTCCCCACAACAGACTCTCTTAACGTGCTTTTGCATGTCAAATATCTCTGCCATTTAATTAAAAAAAAAAAACAAAAAACAAAAACAGTTAATATCACAAAGGACTCCAGAAATACATGCTTTTGAATTCCAGCCACAGAGAAGACAAGAGGAGACACTGGCATCTGCAGATATGGCTGCTTTCCATAAGAAAGGTTCGTGCAGTGAGACCAGCCCAGCTCCTCAGCCCATGTGAGAACACATACCCCACCACACAAGGGCTGAGGGACAGTGTCTTTGGTTGGCTGGGGCTTCATCCAGAGCTCATTGGAAGGTGGCGTGGCAAGAAGGGGAAGTCTTCCTGCAGCCCCCTTACGAGGGCGACAAAGGCAGGGAGTACATGAGGAGGCATTTAAGCTTTGCTAGCCTCCCGCCGCCTCTTAGGCTACAGGACTCGTTACTGCATCCTCATACAGAATAGGTTGATGATTTGAACTTGGATCTCACAGTAGCCCAGTGACACATCAGCAGCCATAATGCAGACGTCAGCAGGAGAGCGGCCAGCCGGAAAATTGCTCCTAGACAATCGTGTATTGTTAGATCCACATAGAGAATACATTCAGACCCTTTATACCAAATAAGAGTAAATAATTATACCAATATAAACAGGGCCTCTGACCCTTTCATTTTATTAAAATGGCACGTAAATATGAAAACAGCATACTGATCACTTCATACGTCTGCGTGTCCCCAGGTGTGTGGCCGAGGAGTGGCACGAGGGCTCCCTCCGAGAGGCTGCAGAATCATGCATTGAGCAATTCATGTTCTTTATCGGTTTTCCCAACAGCATCAGGATTTGACAGTGGGTCGAGGTCAGCAAAGAGGCTGAACCAGGCAGTCAGGTCCGAGGAGGCAGCCTTGGCAGGTTCTGGGGAGAGAACAGGCAACATGAATACACGTACCTTCCAAAGGCCCACCTCTGCCATGCTGCATACAGGTGGGTCCAGGCTCGTCTGGAAAAGGGAGGATACTACTCAGTCAGACGAATCCTATTACACTCTGTCTCTAAAACTAGCTAGGGGATTCCACATCTCCCTGTTGGCTATCGGAGAAACATTTCTAAACCATGGCCTGAAGCTCAGTGAAGAACAAGCCCAGTGTTAATCCACACCTGCACCCCCATCCCAGCGGATGGCACGGCCCAACAAGTTGCCTAAAACCTCAGATGGTGCTGCTTCAACGCAAGTAGGAAATATCACTGTGATTTCAGAAATCGAATGAATGGCTGAGGAATGGCTGTGATTTCAGAAATCAAATGAATGGCATGGTGCCTTCCAGTGTCCACTGGAGGAATCTTTTCGAATCTGCTGGGTCAAGGGAAGTATGATGGTCACTCTTTTCAGGCTTTAGGGCATCAGGCTGAGAGGAGGGTTTCTCCTTTCTCAGGGTCACTGCCCTCATCCACCATCTCCTGTTAGAGGGAGGAGGCCTTTGACATGCCTCCCTTCCTCCCCCCTCACACCCCTCCCACTTCACCATCTATGGATGCTCCCGTCAGCTGTTCTTTAACTGAACCACCCGCCCTAACTTCCCGAATGCCACAATTACAGAGCCAAATTATTTTCCAGATGAGGAGAGTATTTTCAAAAGAGTGCCTCATGCAAGTGATTTCTACACAAGTTGGGGCCTCTTTATATAAATCATTCCACATGAGGATCGAAGTTCATTGGCTTGGACGACCCAGGCTTTTTTCCCCTTCCCCAACAGGTGGGAGTATCAAAAGCACGAAGAAAACGTCTGACAGGTTATCCTTCTAGCTGAGAGCAACAAGGAATGTGCTTGCCATCTGGCTGAAAGAGTCTCGGAAAATACTGGTGGGACAGGCTGCTACAAGGTTATGCCAGAGGAACAGGACAGTGGTTGTGGGCTTATCCTACAGCAACAAGGGCTTTGGTCTTTTCACGAAAATGGCACTGAAATGTTAAGATAAGGTGCCAATCATGGTATAGTTCTGATTCCTGTCTTTTGTTTTTCCCCATAATCTCTCATAGGTATATTACTTTATCATGAGATAATCAACACATCCGTTACAGAGATAAAATGACTACAAGCAATGCTCACTGGCAAGAGGCAAGTTATTGTGTAACATTAATCGATCTCCATGTACAATCAACCTGCAGAACACTTGGCTTAGTTTGATACGATGAACTGAGACCCAAGAGATCTCAATATAGGTTGGTTGGGGAGTGGAGTGGGGAATAATTTTTAAAAAGGGAGTAACCAACTCAACGTTTAGTCATGTAGGAGTCCACACAGCAAACTGTATGGGGCAAGACTGATTTAAAGAGGATTAGCCATCTCGATTCTTGATAGGGAATATCAAGATCTCTTAAAGAGATCTCCAGCAAAAATACACTACGTCACTACATCCACTTCCTCTTTTCCTCCTAACCTCCCAAAGGTGTAGGGCGGCCTCAGAGGGTAGCTGTGGCCTTGCTAGGAGGAGTCAGGTGACTGTACTTTGGTGCAGCCCTCACCTTCCCTAGACCTCTACTGCCAGAGTTTGGGAAACCAGGGGCAACTGTTTGCACAATACCTACAAGAACATCCTGGGAATGCTTCTGGATGATAAAGACACTCCCTGCAACTTCCTGTGGTTAACACGGAAAGTGGGTGATGACCAAAGGAAGAGAGAGACAGCTGCAAATACAGAGATCTTCAGTCAAGCACAGGTTCTCTTTGGGGACCTGTCTCAGAAAAGAACAGTCCCACGAGCTTGAAAGGCCCTCCTCTGACAGCTAAGTAAACCTGGCTCTTTGTTAGGTGGAGGCAATGGTAGTTTCAGTAAAAGACAGCAAACTTCACTGGCCTTTCCTACCTTGCTGGAACCATTCAACCTTGGGCAGCACACAATCACATGGGGAGAGGTTATTTGGTTCCTCCTCCTTTGGTTTAATAAGGGGAATTATTAGTTGGGACACTGGGCCAGAATAAAAGAACATAATTCCTAGGATCATGCAAAACTCTCCACCCTTGTAGCCCATGCTTTGTACCCTAGGTGCTCAAATAGAAATTAGTAAAGAAAAGACAGAAAATAGTGTTAGGCTAGTTGAATGGAAGGCAATTGTCATTTCCAGGGAATAAAACACTATATTACCTTTCATTGCAGGGCTGTTGTCATTTGGACTGCTTGCCTGTGGTGCTGGCCATGGAGTAGGAGGAGGATTGACATTGTTCTCTGACCAGCCTAATATTCAAAACCAGAGGTTGTTAGGTCGAGGGAAGAACAGGCACACTGCCCTACCAGGCACTGGGCACACACACGGTCTCACCCATAGTGGCCTCCAAAGAAAGGGAAAAGGGTGATAAGACCCTTCTGCCATGTTCTTCATACCTGGGGTATATTTTATGGGACAGTAGGTATGTGTGTGTGTGTGTGTGTGTGTATATATATATATATATATATATATATATATATATATATATATAATCATACCTAATTCATAAGTATGGAAAATTAGGGAAAAAATTGGATTTTGAAAAAAAAATTGTGAAATTGTTAACGTTGAAACATTTTTTTTTTTTTTTAGCTCTATGCCCATTTTTCTTCTCAAGTAACATCATTTCATGGTCACACCAAAGATTATCCGTAGCATTCCAAGGAAATCAAGTGCCTTGTTTTTCTGTCATAAATGGAGAAAGCTTAAAAACAAAGTGAACAATAGTAAATATAGTGATATAACTAATAAACTGTGGGTCTTCTCCACTTCATTATGATCCAGCTGATTTATTTTGTATCCAGCTAATCTGAGAAGTTTAGTTAATACAGATAAATAAATGGTAGTCTAGTCCAAGTTTATGAAGGGAAAGAAAGCCCCCTCCCCCAACTTGCTGCCATGTCCTTACAATGGCACTTGGCTTGTGTAACCCAACATTCTGTAATGCCCCCTGTGCTCTTCCTGCTTCTAATGTGAACTTAACATCCGGCAGTCCTGCCTGGGGAGAGGCACGCCTAGTTTCCCTAGATGTTTTGGCATGGCTTACATTTAATTTAGAACTTTACCATATACTCCTTGGCACATCTGCTTTAATTCTTGGTATGTTTAAGTCCTGTCTTCTTAGTGAGAGAAGAAATTCCTTCTTCAATGTGCTCCAAAATACCTAATGCAGCATAGGAAGGTGTTTGTGGACTAAGTCCATTCTTGATTCTCACCATGAAACACAGACCATCAGATGATGTATCACTGTCGGGTCCATCATTGTTAAAATTGTATCCTTTTACTGGGATGCTCTGCTTACAGTGTTTTCTCTGGAAAAGGTTTTGTCTCCTATAAGGCCCTCATGAGACAACATGTTTGGATGGCACAGTTCAGCTGGGGCAGTGAAACCAATTTCTGGAGCAAGAAAAGTCAATGAGCATATGGCACAAAAATGATAGCATTTAATGCTGCTCATTTCCCCTGCCACTAGTCTGAGATGTGTAATAGGAGATGTCATTAGCAACTCTTACTCCGTTTATTAGTTTGCATTTTTGTGTCACCTCCTAGAGTTGTGAGCCTCTTGGAGATAGGACCATGTATTAATCATCTTTACATCCTGTACTGTGCTGCCTGGCACACAATGGCTGTTGAATTAGGATAAACTATTAGAGGATAGTCTTAAGCCATAAGAAGTACACTTAGGAAGCATTATTTTAAGATACAGCAAAGCAATGCTTGGCATAGTAGATGCTATAATACTCACTGGCTGAATTATTTCATTTTAGGCAAGTGGCATACAGACTTCTCCGAGAAGACTAACCAATGACAAATGAAACAGGAGGCCTTTGACCTATTTATTGGTTCTAAAACAATGCAAACATATAGAGGGTTTTTAAAAGTATTATTATTCATTGGAAAGGTACTTGAATATGTAGTTAACATAATTCATAAGCCATCAAAAGCACCAGATTTTGAGGGAGCTTTCTAGGATAATGGAAATGTTCTAACACTGGACTATAGTGTTAATTGCACAATATAAATTTACCAGAAATCCTTGAACCATTCTTTTACAATGGCTGGTTTTTATGGTATGTAAATTACAGTTCAAAAAAAGCAGTTTTAAAAAATGACCAGTATTCAGTGTAATCCAGGAGTAACACAACCTCCCTAGTTCCTAGATAACTGGCCCATGAGCATTCCTTTTAAACGCAAATCACATAAAACAGTGGCACATGTGGAAAGTTAAAATCATGATTCCATAAGTATACCAAATAAAGCTGAAAGAGGTAGAATGTAACTGGGTGACTTTTACCCTTTTCCCCTACAATCCTCTCCCCGACACCAAATGTACTCAAGACTCACCTGTGCTCAGCAGAGCCCACGGACCCTTCCCAGCACCCCCAGCAAGCCTGGCCTTAACCTCTTAGAGTAGTGGTTCTCAAAGTGTGGTGCCCACACCAGCAGCATGGGTATCACCTGTAAGCTGACTAGAAATGCAAGTTCCCAGGGCCAACCCTGACCCAGTGAATCAGAATCCCTAGGGGTAGAGCCCAGGAAACTGTTTTAACAACTCCCCAGTGATTCTAAGTGCAAGTTTGGGAAGCACTGTTATAGGCGGTCTCCAAGGAGGCTGCACAAGGGTCACTGTCTCCATCAGGATCAGGTCATCTTGGTTGAGGCCAGAGCCAGACAAAGGCAGAGGCTCTCCTAGGAAACAAAGGGGTCTGTCTCAGAACCCTATTTCCTCAGGTCCTGCAGCTTTAAGCTCTTCAGTTCTGTCAAGCTCTCTGAGTTCAAGGAGATCCACACATTCAGAGAGAACCTGAACCGACCCAGAGCAAAGCCAAATCAGAGGTACAGAAGTCAACCCTCCCTGGTCTCTATATGCTATTCGATACAGTGGGAACTCAATGAGATAATTTTTCGCATTTCAAAAATATGCACAAAAGTCATTTTTTTTAAATGGCTACAGAGAACACTCGAAAAGCGAGGCAGGTTGGAAGCATTGTATTTTTTAGAGTATAAAATGGAACACATTCCTAAAGGAGGCAGAAATAAATCTACATGTCAAAACCGAGCTCCCCTCACTTTATGTAATGGGCATGTTCCCGAAAAGTTATAAATAAATAAAATGTCTGTATATCAAATCATATTTTAGAAGTACCAGAAATATAAATCATTTTTCAAGCCTATTGGATTATAATGGCATATTCCTTTATAAAGACAATACATGTCTGTTAATTGGATTCATTTGTAACTGTGGGTTTTGGAATATTGCTCACCTAAACACTCATGATCATACAGGCAACATCTAGAATCTATGGATTTGGGGGCTTCTCTGGAGCAGAGGAAACGAAGGACGATGAGTCTGATGACATCCCCTCATTGGAGTCTAAGATGATGGGGACAACATACCTCAGAGTTTTCACAAAGACACAGGCTGTCCCTATTCTCTTGTCCCACAGTGTGGAGCAGAAGCAACAGCCAGTCTGCCAAGTCATATTGTTCCCTCAGAACAGCTATTAAGCAGAAGTCTAACGCACTTATGTGCATGAGGGGGAGAAAATAGTATGGCTGGGACACTGGCTAAAACAGAAAGAAAAGAAAATATAAACTCAGCTGCAATGTCACCCTCACTCATATCACTTTGGGAATTATTTAGGGGAGGGGTGCAATGAGGGTAATTATGGATGGAATGCCAAGCCAGATTTCAAATGTCTTGGCTTCTGTCAGGAAAAAAAAAAATGCTATTTAAAGAGAACTTCGTGTAGCTAATATTCCTGTAATTGCCATCAACTCTTCTCTAGTTGGTGTTAGCTGGCTGAGGCGTTTTTAACATGAAGGTGTGGCTAGAAAGATGTCTCCCCATCTCAGAGTAATTGTGTCAGGAGAGGGTGGTGAAGGGTGGGGGCCGCAGAGCAAGAGCTGAGAGCTCTGTGAGCAAAATGATTATCCTAGCTCACAGTTCCTTTGATATGTCAACTGTGCTACCCATTTGCAGGAAACACATATAAAATTTTATTGGAGCAATCCTGCCCCCTTTACTTACATAAGGGAAAATATAAATCAGCCAGAAATAACACTGGCCAGCTAGAGCAGCAAGTGAAGCCAAAATAACACCATCCAGAGGAGCACTTTACCATGAATGTAATTTCACTAGCTGGGAGAGCAAAAGCCCAGGCTGGGTTGATGATCATAGTGTGGGGGGCTCTGGGGTGGGGTTGGCAGGGAAAGGGAAAGTGGGAACACCACAGCCATGGTGGCCAAGCACCACCCAGCCATCCATATTTCCCGTACTGAGCCCCAGTTTCCATCTCTGCAAAGGGTGGGTAAAAATTCCTGCCTCATAGGTGGTTGTTGTTGAATAAGATAGGATCTTGTAGGTGAAACGAGAGAGTAGAGAGGCTAGAGAGCAGGCCATCAATAAATCTAAGCTGAATCTGAATTTTAGTCCAGCTCAGCAAGCACGAGGAACAACCCCTGAGATTAGCTGAGGGTTGTTTTCTTTTAATCTAGTGATTCAATGTCTGCTGCTCTCTCCCTCCCTTCTTGTCATCCCTCCATCCACCCAGTCTTTTTTGAACATCTACTGTATTCCAGGCACTCAGCCATGTTCTGGAAATATGATGGTGAGCAACACAAACATGGGCCCTGCCCATGACAACCAAAAGCAAGAGACAGAAAATTAGACCAATCTTAAAATGACGTGAGAGAATGGGAATGAGTGAGTATACCGGGTGCAAAGGGAATGGAGGCAGAAACATCTAACCTGGACTGCTGGGAGGAAGAGGAAGTCATGGAAGGCTCTGTGTATGAAATGACATTGAAGCTGAGAACCAGAAGGATGAGAACTTAACCGGGGAAAGCAAGCATCATGGGTGTGTAGGTGGGTGACGTGCTCTAAGGAGGAGCGAGAATGCGTACCAGAGCCCAGTGGTGGGTAGAGCCAGGCTCACTCAAGTTCGATATGGCTGGAGTCCAGCTTACTGACATAATACATGTTTCTCCAGCAAAACAATGTTGTTAAGTCATGCTAAGTAAAGGTGTGGGAAGTGTAGGCAGCAGTGGGACTGGGGTCAGGTCCTAAAGGACCGTGTAAGCCAACCTGAGGAGTTGAGAAATTATATAAATGATGGATATAAAACTCCAACAACTTGGCAAGTCACAAGACCTGTGTGGGAATCCCTGATTTCCTCATATACTAAATGGGGGTGGAATAGGTGGTCATCAAGGCCCCTTCCATGGATTAAAGGAGGCACTTAAATTCTGCACATATCCAAGACCTACAGATGCTCCTCAACAAGCTGCTTCTTTGATGGAACAAAAATTCCACTGGCTCGTGTTGAAAGTACCCACACTGCATTAAACTCTAACTGCACGCCACAGTCTTCTCCTTCATATCCTTTGAGCCCCAGAAATACGTTATCTGGAACCAGGCTAAGCCAGGAATGGCAAGAGGCGAGCTCAGTTTGAGGAAAGGTGAATTTGAGATAATGCAAAGCTTGGCATTACATTAGCCTTAAATAGAAACCCACCCAGATGGCAACAGCACCTAGGCATGGTATAAAACAAAAGACTATCCAGAAGGAACACAGGGCTGTACATTTGTGAGAATGTGGAACAAAACTCCTAACTTTGGTTTGCAGAATCCTAAATCACAAGATGTCCTGGTGCATTTATTTTTGAGCAGATGGTAGTCTTTTCAGTATCAGTGTCTATTTCTAAATTAAATTTGGGATATTGGTGGAGAATGGAGAAGAATGTCAAATGAGGCTTATCAGCCTCACCTCATCTCTACCTTGGGCAACCCCCTCTGGCTAGCTCTCTTTCTATTCACTTTAAGAGGCCTTAGGAAGGCACTATTTTCTCCTCCCTGTATGACACAGGAAATTCCAGCCCCTATTATGCTGGTAACTTCAGAAACTCTTAGAAATCCTACATAAAATTAACTCCTCTTTCAAATGTTCAGCCCAACTTAATCCTAAATGTAAGTTGCTTTGTTTGGCTCTCCCAGAGCTTGAAGTTGAAGTGGGGAGCAGAGGAAAATGCAATTGTTATCTTACTAAATCCCCCTTCCTTTCTGCTCCCCAGAGCACAGGGGAATGGATGAGGAAAGAGGACAAAGAAAGGAGGGAAGGAGGCAGAGGAAGATGGGGAGATAAGGAGGGGAGAAGACAGAAGGTGAAGGAAAAGGGAGGAGAGGAGAGTGGGAGGGAAATGCAGCCTGTGGAAGAGCAGAGTTTGCTGCCCCCCAAGCCTGGAGCATTCCCGAAGTTCTCATGACACTCTGACCCTGAGGATGCAGCCCCACTTGGACCTCACAGAGAACCAGGACAGCGGTGGTTGAGACTGAGCAGGAATGCGCTTCAGGGAAGATGTGGGTGGCTGCTAGCACAGGCGAAGATTCTATAGACAATCTCGATTTCAAATATTCTATTCTGGAACATCATCTGATTTTTGTGGTTGACAGGGACCCTGCCTCCCCACATGCACATTCCTCCTTCATGGCAACCACCTGTCCTTGGTCTGTGTGTGTGTCCAGGAAACCCAGGGCCAGGCTAATCATATTATAAGTCCTGCTCCTCTGGAAGCATCCACGGAGAGGCCTGAAGGAACCCACTGAGGAGTCACATTTGCCATCAAAGACTTGGTACAGAGAGGCAGCCAGAAGGGAAAGGTGAAAGGCACAGACTCTGGAGGCAGATGGCTCAGGCTCACTATCTCTCTCCTATCAGATGTATGATCTCAGGCAAATTACGTAGCTGCTCTGTTCCTCAGTTTCCTGGGCTCTATGATGGAGATGATGATAGTACCTGACTAGGAAGGGTGTGGTGAGGATTAGGTTACGTCAACTCTCTACCACTGCTTCTTTCACTAAGCCAACATGCCAATGGGCCTTTGTACTCCATGTTGTGTTTGACTTTTCAGTTGTTTATTTAATTTGGGTTTTGAGATGATCTGGATAATCAGGGGAAGCAGTTCCAATACGAGGTGTCAGAAGTTTAACAGTTACTTAGATGCTTTTGCAATTCATGTATATAGATGCATTTTCTAGACGATGGACGTAATAAAAAAAATCTACAGCCAATATTCATCTTTTCCTCTTTTTTAGGGTGAAAGTCCTCATAAAAGCATAGACTGTGGTTGTAACTGGATTACATGATCAATCATCAAAGCAGGGGGGCTGTTCTTTATTTGTACCACATCTGTTTTGAAGGTTCCTTGAATTCAGGCAGCACCAGTGGTGGAATTCTGGGAGTACCTGCTGGGAGTCCACAGGTGTGAGAGAGGCTGAATGAGCTTCCTCTTTCAAACACTTAGGTTCCACTTTTTTTTTTTTTCTGTCATTTTAAGTTCCGTAGACATTCAATTGATGGCTGTTGGCATGCAAAGGGCAACAGGATAACTCAGAGGTTACAAAACAACTTCTTTAACATTGGTCTTCATAGAACACCAGCAGAGAAAAGGAAACTTTTAGGAGCCAGGATGATCCCTTTAAATGGTAAATCAGATCCTACCCATTGTTGGTCCAAGATGCTGTGATGATTCCCAATTTCACTTGGGCTAAAAAAAAAAAAGGCCCAGGTTGTTCCAAAGGCTAGGACGCCCTGTGTGGCCTAGCTTCTGCCTCCCTGCCTCACTCAGACCACAGTGCTCTTCCTGCAGACCCTTGGGCATGCCAGGGGTGTCCTCCCTTGGGCAATGGCACATGGGTTCCCTCTGTTTGCATCTCCACATGGCCGATTGTCTCATCTCCTGCAAATCTGCTCAGATCTCATCTTAATAAGAATCCTATTTAGTTCTACAGCCTGACCTACCCTGCTCTCCACCTAACAGTCTCTATCCCCTGGTTCTAGCTTTCCTTTTCCTCATCATACCAATCACTTTCTAACCCACTATGTGATTTTTCTTTATTATGTTTATTGTTCATTACCTCTTCTTCATTAGAATGTTAGTTCCAGGAAGGCAGAAGCCTTGTCTGTTATGTTTTCAGATGAATCCCCAGTGCCTGGCACCCAGAAGGACCCAACCAATCTCTGTTGAATGAGAAACTTGCTAAGAAGCTAGTAGGGTGGCAACATCAAGTTAGATTTTGCTTGCTTGAGAAATAATGGCCTGCCTTGGTAGTAGTACCTCTCTACCAGTATAAGAAGACCTCTTTGCAAAATGAGCTTGCATTTTTCACTGTCAGAACACCTCCCTCCTTTTTTTTAATTTAATTTTTTGAGAGAAACAGAGACAGTGTGAGTGGGGGAATGGCAGAGAGAGGGAGAGAGACGCTCCCAAGCAGGCTCCACGCTGCCAGGGCAGAGTCCAACACGGGGCTCGATCCCACAAAACTGTGAGATCATGACCCGAGACAAAACCAAGAGTCAGACACTCAAATGACTGAGCCACGCAGGTGCCCCAGAACACCTCCCTTCTTAGACCCAAGTGTGCTTTTGTGCTGTTTCCTTGGACTTGGGACAAGGCTAAAGTGCCAAGTCCATGGCCACTGCTCTGGTCGTAGCTCTCAGGCATAGTTCCAGGGCTGTGGCCCCTGAGCTGAGATCTTCTCACCCTGCCTGCTCAGGAAAAAGGCATGGAGCTCTGACTTCTCAGCTGTCAGTGGGGGCCACTCACAAGTGAATGACACTCAGCCACCCCAGCTTAGTGAGAGCACTGCCACCACCATTCCTCTGGGCATCAGGGGCCCTAGTGTCTCCACAGCTGGGGGCCCGAATCGGGTTCATCCTGCAGCACAGCTGGAGAGTCTCCAGCAGCCCCAAGATCTGAGAGGTAGATCCTGGCTCTGGGCTTCCAGCTCTCCCACAGCTTGTTGGCACCTCCCCCGCAGGTGGGTGGGGGTGAAACTCAAGTCACTGGTGCTCATCTGGGGCTCCAGCGAAAGAGATGGCGAAACCCAGAGGTGAAACTCAGGGTGTAGTATTTTTGGATTCCATGTATCTCTCCTATCTCTAACTCTGTTACTGAAAAAAAAAAAAAAATGACATGGCTACAAAATGAGACTCCCAGAAGAAGATAAAAGGAATCATGTATTTCATTTAAAAAAAAAAAAAAAAAAAAAAAAAAGAGGGAACACCTTTTTTTTGGTCTTGCCCACCAACTCTTGCTGTGTCCATGATCTCATCTCCAAAGACCTGAGGTTTTTTTTTAATAGCTCATAATTACTTAATCATTCCAGTTCTGCTGTTTGTTCTCAGCTTTAAGTGCCAGATAAACACTTATTAAGGAGATAGCCTAAATTCATGGAAAAACCAAAACAACTTGAGAACTTCTTAATAGTGATTCCTGTCTTACAATTAAAGCGACATGAAAGGAGGAAAACGGTGTCGAAATACTAGAAAATAGTCTCCTTCCCAAGGTCTGTTTAGAAACTCAAACTTTAAAATTTCAATTTCAATCTGAATTTAATTTTGCCCTCTAAATCAATGTGCTCCTCATGCTGGCAGTGTGCTGCCCTGCACCCTGACCAACGGTGCCAGCCACAGATGATCAGTGTGGAAACTGTATTTCGTCTGTGGCCAACGCACATGGGGCTGCTGAGCCCCATGGTTTAGGCAGAACAGGAGCAGCTGAACTGACAGCATCCTCAGCGTTGCAGTGAGCCAGGATGGAAAGAGAGCAAGAAGCAAGATAAAATTCAACGTGCAAAGAGTTAAGAAGCCCAGTGTGGTGTTACTGGGCACCTAGAAAGATGACATGTCTATAGAAATGTGGAGAACTGGCAGGCAGAATTGGCCAAAGCCAATAGGGTCACAACCGGGAAGATTCTCTAAGGTATGCCCTGCAAAAATCTAAAATGAGAGCAAGACTGTAAGATTGAGAGCCACCTCTCTAACCTGTCATTAAAAGGAAACATGAACATGACAAGAAAATTATGAAAAGCAAGAAAATTATGAGAAGCAATCTATCTTAAAGCTGGGATAGGACTCTGAGATTTCAACCAAAAAGACACTGGATATAAAATAAAACTCAGAAAACATGAAAAAAAGACAAGGAAGGTAGAAAGAGGCTTGTGGATTAAAAATAAAGAACGAGCACACAACAACAAACCCTGTTTCAATCCCCGTGGTACGTACCTTGGAGTGAGGCCTGTAAGTCTTTCATGTTTTGGTCTAAAAGCTGTGAAGGAAGGAATCCTGAGCCTGCCTGGGGTCTGGGGTCTGGCTCTCCGGCGGCCACAGTGGGCACTGGCTCCTTCGGCCGGCCGTCTCCAAACACGGCAGCCCACTCTTTGCTGAACTCACCCTCGTCCAGGGAGGAAGCACTGAAGATCTCACTCAACAGAAGCAGGTCATCTTTGTCAGCACCCTCGGGTTCTAGGGTCCCCGCCACTGGGCCCAGGCAAGCTGATCAAAGTAACAGAGCACAAAACACATCACCACCCAGGGCCCAAGCTTTTGGGAGCAAATACAGGGGGTGGCTGGGGTGGAGCACACTGGGTGATGGCTACATTTAAGAAAAAGTTTATCAAACCATAAGTGATTCTCAACATAGTCTCTCTTAAATTCCAGAATTCAATTTCTAGTCCCACTGTCATTCATACCCCTTCCTCCAAAGCAAGTCCAGTTTCTGGGCATCAGTAGGATTTCCATTAAAAACTCTAGGGTTTTGTTCTTTTCTTAATATAAAAGCAAATTTACTACCAAAACATTTCTCAGACAGGAAACAAAGCCAGGATTGAAGGCATGTGGGAGGTTTTCATTCCTTGTTTGTATAGCTTCCCAAATCTTTTCACACAACAAGCCCTAAAGCCACAGCCACCACACCCTGCAGGAGTCTGCCCTGTCATCCACAATGGGGAGAGGACACTTGCCACGCCTTGGGCAGGAACAGAGGATGTCAGGAAGTCCAACAATGACCAAGGAAGGCCTCTTGCTTCCTTTCTCCTTTGCTGCAACTAATGCAACCCACCTCGAGGCTTTGCCAGAGCAGAGGAAAGGTGGGTCTGGTTTGCCTGAGGGCAGCAGTGAAAGAATGACAGGAAAACGGCAAATTATGGAACCACCTAGAGAAGGCCAGAGACACAGTCCCTGGAGGGTTGGAATGAGAACCAGACCAGAGGGCAAGCCCCCAGGCCATTCTTTACTTGCTGTGTGACTACAGCAAGACCCTTAGCTCTTCTGGGTCTCTTTTTTTTTTTCACCTGTAAAATGATAATATTAATAATGCCCACCTCAAAGCATTATCAGGAAGATGAAAGGAAATACACCTTCAAATCTCATTGCTTGTCCACAAGGGAGACTTTAAAGAAGAGATTCATTCTCATAATATGAACACTGACAAAACACTTAACAGGGAATACAAATAGAACGGGGGCATCACTAGCCAGAAATCCTACAAGACCTTTCACTGGGTTTTCTACACATTTTGAACACCAAAGACTGATGGTCTTACTAACTGTGGCTTTGCTGTGGTACCTAGTTGCCACATGGGAACTGCAAACGTAAGTCACGAAGAGAAGGAATAATCGTGATTTGTATTTTCTGAGCTATACTGCAATTCTGATACTGTCATATTAAGTGAGATTAACAGGTTTTCCTCAAATATCTGAGACAATTAGCAAGTGAAGGCTTTTAAAAAAAATACATAAAGCTTATCTGTCAGCTTAACTGGATCTACTTTCAACCACACTTTATATAAAGGTGTTCTGACTGAGAGGACTTCTGATGTGCTAAGCAGACTGGCTATAAATCCAGGAAGGGAGGAGTCCAGTCACTCTCTTATCACTGTGGTTTAAAAATAGTAGCAAAATATGGCTTTAATTGGACAACTGTCTAAGTATTCTTATTGTTTGTGTTATCACAGAAATTTGCACTGGACGTAGCTTGTAGGTGGGTGGTGAGAAGACAAGGGAAATGGCATTTTAGTAAATAGACTTGCGAGACAGTTCTTTAGAAGGAGGGTGGGCAGCCAGGACCCACCTTGACCTGTGCATGGTGGAAAGGCAGGTTGGGTAGGGTAGGACAGCCCATATTTGTGAATGCAGGCAGAAAGCATGGCTGTGTCCATTAACATACACCTCGCTAGGCATCCTCCCTCCTTTCGGCTCTCAATCTCGCTTGATGTCAACTCTTTTTACATATATTAACTTCACAAATCTCCATACATTCTACTTTCATTTGGGACTGGAATATCCAAACCTTTTCTCCTGGTTTACTTTCTGGCCTGACTGAAACCAGCTGATTGCGGAACCAAACCTGTTTTACTGGAACCAATTCAAATCAAAGAGTAGACTCTAGAGGAAGGGATGACTTTAGATAAGCACGGGAAGTTATGCGTATTCTTCCTGAAGTCTCTTTACAGCCCTCTGCTAAGTCAAACCCTGACTACTCTTTGATTTGAATTAACATCATCAATTTATTTGAATTGACATTTGATTTGACATCATCAAGATGTCAACCCAGGGAAGATCATGACTAACATTAGCAACAATAAATAATAAATGTTAAGCCTTCCAAAAAATAACCAGAAACTGGGGAAGCTTCATCTTTAACTATTTAGGTTGTGTGTGACAGTTTTGAGTGGACTTCTGTGGGTTTTGTTAACTTGGCATCCCTTCCCTCTTCCTCTTCAGTTTTCCCTTTCTGGAAACACCTTCTCCACCAGATCCTGGTGAATACTACATAAAGTGCCTCACCACCCCGCATCTAGACTGGCCAGAGTCCTTCATTTCTCAGGCCATGGAGACTGGCTCAGGGATGAGCACATGCCAGAGGCTTCGCTGAGTTTGGTATATGGAAGGGGGAAGGAGGAGCGTGTCTTTTTCAGACTCCAGGTTCTAAAGATACACTTTTGAGGCTCCCAGGAATGAGAGAGCCTGACACAGAACAACACAGTATCAAGAGTTGGAAACAGAATATTGACAACACTGTCTAAGCTCTGCATCCAGCCTCATTTGAGGCCAGTCCACCACTGTATGTCCTCAGTTACATGGACCAATACCCAATATGTTCTTTTCTTTTTAATTTTAAAGTTAAACTACTTAGAGAAGGGTTTCTATTACTTCCAACCAAAAGATTCCTCACCAATATTGTATCCTGTCAAATTCAACTTCACTGACAATAATGAGAAAAGGACCCATGGCAAGGATGATACTGTCTAGAGCTATTTCTTAACAGAAATTTACTTGGAGATCTACCACTGAATTTGGGCTATTAGTGTCCTGGTTATTTAACAGTTAAAGTGGGCTGCACAGTGGACATTTCTCTAAGAGAACTTATTACTTCACTAAAAGCAATGAAACTGGCACTGACTTGAACCAGAAAACAGGGAAACCCAATTACTGCCCTGATAATTAAGATGCTTGAAATTACTATACATAACTCATAAGAAAAACTTAATTACAAGTAGAAAAGGACAGGCTTAGGTCTGTAACCAGACAAGTCAAGACTTGAAAAATAACACTAGCTCTTAAGAATCAAGCTATCATTTTCCTTGGAAATAATTCAGCTCAACTGTGAGAAAATGGGGACACACACAGAGAGATGACAAGCGCTTTGAGAGAAACCCTGGTAAGGGCTGTACAGGCAGAGTCAGGGCTTCCACCCAGGTAGCTGAGCAAGTATCATGCCTGGGTCATGGCACCCATCCTGCTTTTGTCTTCAAGGGTGAACCAAAGTTCTGGAGCTCTCAAGTGCCAACCCCCAGATACAGATACCATTCCAAGTCCCCGTCATGCTCTTGTAGGCTCCCGAGTCTCCATGTTCACTCTCACATCCAATAACCCAACCCCAGATGTTACTACAAAAATAGAAGCCAATAGACACAATGAACTCTAGTTCTCACCTCTAGGCCTTCAGCTCTATAATCCTTTATGAATTCCCTCCTTTTTTTTTTAAACGTTTATTTTTGAGAGAGAGAGAGAGAGAAAGAGAGAGAGGCAGAGAGAAAGAGAGAGACACAGAATCCCAAGCAGGCTCTTGGCTCTGAGCTGTCAGCACAGAGCCTGACATGGGGCTCAAACTCATGAATGGTGAAATCATGACCTGAGCTGAAGTGAATGCTTAACTGACTGAGCCACCCAGACGCCCCTCCCTCTTCCTTTTTTTTTTTTTTTTAACGTTTATTTATTTTTGGGACAGAGAGAGACAGAGCATGAACGGGGGAGGGGCAGAGAGAGTGGGAGACACAGAATCGGAAACAGGCTCTAGGCTCTGAGCCATCAGCCCAGAGCCCGACGCGGGGCTCGAACCCACGGACCACGAGATCGTGACCTGGCTGAAGTCGGACGCTTAACGACTGCACCACGCAGGCGCCCCTCCCTCTTCCTTTTTAACATCAGCCCTAGGTACACTCTCCCCTCCTGCTGGGAGCCTGCTCTGCCCCCACTGGGATTCAGCTCCAGCATCTCTATTCTTTCTCCCTCCAAGGCTTCCTCTCCTAACCTCAGAAGACGTGTGCACATCCCAGCAACAGCCAATCTTGCGACTGCTGTCTCCTTGGGCACCCCGTCCCATCCCCAATGTTGCTGCTCTGGTTTCTTCTCCCTTCTACAGCCACACACTGTACTTTGTCACTGCTCTTATTTCCGCTACCTGTAGTCAAGTTCCTGCCCCTGCTCCAAACAGCAGTGGCCCTCCTGAAGGTTACCAGTGAGATCTTCATGGCCGATTCAAATCCGTTTCTCTGGGCTCACCCTCTGTGGGACTTTGTCCTGTTGTACAAACCGGAAATGCTGTCATCTCCTGGGTCTCCATGAAGTGGCTCTCTCAGATGTCCTATCTCCTCAACAATACTATCCCTGCTGCCTCTTCCTATTCTGGTTGCCCTACAGTTTCTTCCTGAGCCATATCTGCCTTCCCTACATTATCTACAGAACATCTTAAGAGAGCTTCCTCTGTATGTCAGAGGAAGGAACTATTCTCATGGTTTCAATCTCACCTGGGAAGACTTTCAAATCTCCATCTACAATTCCAAGTTTTCTTGAACTCTGATGACAAACTCCTGACTCAAGGGTCCCTTGGGGTTTACTACTGGCAAGCCTGCTGACACTCCATAAAAGGCACCCTCCTCGCTGTATACCTTTGTTCAGTGCAGCTGTGAGAGTTTCATTTTCTTATTTTAAAACCTTCAATGGCTCCCTCTGACTCCCGAAGAAAGGAACACTCCTTACGGTGGTATTCAGGACCTCTGCGGTCCAGCTCTAAGGCAGCCCTTCCAGCAACTCATGAGGCCTTCAGAGAAACCTATGCTTTGGCAAAACTCCCTCACATTTGCCATTCCTCAAACATGCTTTCCTGCCTTCCTGTCTGGAAACCTGTTTTCTCCCAGTGAGATGCCTAGAGAGAAGAATCATACTGAACTGAAAGGAACCTTGGAGATTATCCCCATTTAACTCACTTTACAGATGAGGAAAAAGATACCCAGGTCAGATGACCTGCTCAAGGTCATATAATTTATTAGTTACAGATTATCTGTGTGGGGACCCCTGGCTCACAGATCAAGATGTTTTCTCAGTGCAGCACACCGCTTTTCCCTCAGAGCCTGTTAATGATGTCATATATAAATGAATATTCAAGCTTTTGTAAAGTGTTGAGGGTTTCTAAGGTCAGATGGCTCCACCAGCAGCCAGGCAAAGCTCTTGGCTGTAAGCAGCATGGCAGAATGGCAGACCCACGCAGCATGTTTGCCTTGTACTGGCCAGGGGTTCAAAAATAAAATTCCTAGGCCCCTGGGAAAATATTCCCTAGGAAAACTGATTCTGAGCCAATGAGCTCTAACCGATCCTGACCTAGCGAGTTTTCAGAGTGAAAACTGACATACAGAGGAAGCTCTCTTAAGTTCAGATAGAGGGTGGGTGACAGAAAGTAGATGTGGGACACTGGTGACAGCCCACTCAGGTTATATTTTTGAAATCATACTGAGTTTCATGACCTCAGCATGAATTAGGAACCCAGGAGATGGAAATGGAGCTACATAGACCAAAATTGAGAGCACAGCAAAACAAAGAGATAAATGTCACAACAGTTACCTTCATCTGTGTGTGAAACAGGAAGACTCTGCTTCTCTGTTTTTCTCCCTGGTCCCCACTCTCAGCATTATGACTAATGTAAAGGCCGCACATTTGCAATACATATGAAAAACCCCAGCAACCAACACAATCCTCACATCACCTGACAGAGAGTAAGGCGGGGGGAAGTGGGGTGGGAAACCACCGTACAAAAAGTCTAACGAGAAAAGTATTCGTCCTTATAAAAGGCTCCGGTAACAAATTGTACTTGTTTGGAATCCAAGAATACTACTTCTAAAAACTCCCTTGTGGTGAAAAAAGACACAGCTAATAATAATAATAACAGATGGGGAAAAATCCATCTCTACCCACTCTCTGGAATACACACACACCCCAAACAAAAACAAAAACAAAAACCCCAATCGTGCTAGACCCTGAGTAAGCACTCAAAAAAAGACTTCTTGATGATCCCCAGTCCTGGTCCTCCATTTTAACATTAGATCTTAACAAGCAAGTAATCTTACTGAAAAACCTGACACCCGGGGCAGGAGGAAATCTATACAGAACACTACTGACTACAGGGTGATCAAGTGAGAACAGGAGAGTGTTTGGTTTTAAAAATGCACCATTATTTTATGAAAGGACCAATGTCAGCTGTTCATCCTAGGATGCTGAGGGAGACAGGGAGAAGAAAAAGTTTATGAAAAAAGATAACAAGCTTAGTCTTTGCCACACTGCGTGTGAGGAAGCAATCAGGTTCCTAGTCAGCTCTATACAGAGAACAAAAGAGATAGTCCTGAACATCTGGGGAGAAACCAGGCATGGGGCCATAAGCCTGTATTATTGTTACAGGCCAAAGGTCTGCACCCGGACTAAAGGGAGCTACTGAATAAGCTTCTTTGTCGTTCTGATGGTTGGCCAGAATTTAGAGTCACAAGTCTGAAAGTAGTAACCAAGGAAATGGCAGAAGACAAACGTTTTAGTTGCAATGTGTACAATTATAATTTTTTAAAATTTCAGTTAGTCTTGTCCTAGAGAAGGGTCTTTTGGATAAATCCAAGTAATGAGATTTAGGTGGGCTAAATTCATCTAGCTATATAGCTAGCTTTATAGCTTCACTTCCTGTTCAGTTATCTGATAGTTCTTTTTCTCAGCCAACTTTGAGGAATACAAACACTCCTACATGTTACAACTAACTCATGAATTGAGGCTGGGATTGTCACATGTGCTCACAAGGTGATTTCAGAGCCACTTTAAAGTTATTGCAAAATGTCACTCAGTTTTTTTTTCACTTAAAAATTTGTATAAACTGGCCAAGTATTGGTTTGCTATTTACATTATCTATTTAGTTGGAGAAAACACATTTCATTATGACACTGAATCGGAGTGATTTTTTGGGGCAACGGCTCCTGGAGAACTGTCTCCTTGTTGTTCTCATAAGTGGTCTGCTTTTTGATAACACTGTACCATGGCGTGGCCATTACTTGTCTAACAGAATTACCACTGGGAGTGAACTGGCCCCCAAGCAGCAGGGTGCTAGAGCTTATAGCCCCCAAGTCCTATAAAGGCAGCCATCCCTGGATTAAGCTCTTTTTATTTCTTGATTGCTTAATGTCTTGCATATTATTATCAGTGTTTTAATTCAGGATCTGGGCCTTCTGGCGGTTTTCTGAAGGGCACACATTTTGAAGTCAACTAATTATCGTGTGTTCTTTTCTTCATTCACCACAAGTTCTGTGCACTGACAGAGTATTTCTAGACTTGTGGTCATGTTAATCTTTAAGCTGATGCTGCCCTAGGGGTTGCCAATGCAGAAGAGTCAGATAGTGACAGAGCATGGCTCACGCCTCGTGAAGGGCTTTATGGCCTGGCAGTGATAAAGGGGAAGGAGAGATTATGTGACATTGCATTTAACTGAGACAATCTGTAAATCAACTTTTCTGCCTGAAAACAAATACACATTTTGGGAAAGAATACAGTCACCTCCCTATCATTAGAATTAAGTGAGTGCTCAGAAAAAGGGTATGAGCTGCTATTCTATGAAACAAAGACTGTTAACTGTAAACCAATGAGTTATAAAAGTTGTTTTAAATAAGGGGAAATATAACAATCTTATTCCAGTGTATCTGTGACAGGCTCTGGATGAAGCTTATGAAAGTAAGCATCTATCTCAGGTAGTAGCATTTCTGATTTAATTCTGTGAAGAAATACATGGGTACTGGGTTAATTTTTGTTTTGCCATTACTACCAAGTTGAAAAAGTCAAAATCCAAAAGCAAGAACCCTGTTTTGTAAGAAGGGGGGAAACACAAGAATATGGACTTCTACCTGCTTGTGTGTATGTAAAGAAATAGGGATGAGAATATGGAATAGAGAGGAGTGGCAAGCAGAAATGGGAGTCAGAATTTTCCACTGTCTACATTTTCACTGTCATTATCACGTACCGATGCGAATATACATATTCAAAACTTATGCTTATTAAAACAGTGAAATTAAATAGATAATAAAAGAGCAAATTACATGAACAAGAGGTTGGCAACAGGAGAAATACCAGTCTTCCTTTCAAAACAAGTTGAAAGGTACAGCTAATTATAAATAACTTGTGAAATGTTAAGATTTGGTAAAACTACATGGTGGGTACCTATTGTGTGTTAGATTATTGTCTTTATCTCACCTTTGCAAGCCTGCAATATTTCTCCCTCCAAAAAAGTTTGTGAGAAAAGCCCTTTATTTCATAAAAGTAATCTATCCTTATGCCAAGTGGGAAATGTTTTTATGAAAACGGAGGCCAGGTAATGGCAGTCTGCTTTAATTATTTGCTTTGTACTCTCATAACCCGAGGTGATTTCAATATTTACAAATAAGTATGATTCTGACAAAAAAACATGTGGACATTGATGAAATATTGCAAAGTGTGCTGCCTGGAATGAGAAATTGGTAAAGAAAGCAGGTTTCTTCCAAGTTTATAATCCTAAGCCCTGGAAACTTAATGTAAGAGTTCTACTTACTGCCTTTCCATTTTTGAAAAAGCTTTAATCAATGCCTTCTGTTCCCCAGACTTCCTCTCACACTTCAGGAATTAAACCCAAATCAGGCTCAAACTGAGTAGAGGAAATTGTCGGCCCTAGTTAAATGGGGTCCATAGGATCACCTTGCCCCATTTCCAGTCCTAGGAGAAACTTGTTCCATCAGGGTGGACTATGGACCAGCAGTCCAGGACAAAGGGTGCTCTAGAGTTTGTCTCAGAATCTCAGTGGAATTTTGGACTTGTGATAAATCATCAGAAGCAAACCCTTGATGGGATGGAAAACAAAGGCTATACTAGGCTGAACAGTCAATTTCCTGGGGTCATTTAAGACTATGCTTATCTCAATCAAATCCATGCTTTTGGATTCTCTTTTTGGGAGTTATTTAGTAAATTATTTTAGGTGGTGAACTTGGGTGGGTGACCTAGCCAGGCAAGCTCTTCCTCTGCATTTAACTAAGGTTCCATAGGGGCGCCTGGGTGGCTCAGTCGGTTAAGCGTCCGACTTCAGCTCAGGTCACGATCTCGCGGTCCGGGAGTTCAAGCCCCGCGTCGGGCTCTGGGCTGATGGCTCGGAGCCTGGAGCCTGCTTCCAATTCTGTGTCTCCCTCTCTCTCTGCCCCTCCCCCATTCATGCTCTGTCTCTCTCTGTCTCAAAAATAAATAAACGTTAAAAAACAAAAAACAAAAAACAAAACTAAGGTTCAGTGGAGATGCAGCACAGTATACCACCGGGACAATGTTTCTAATGCCACTGTCTCAACTGCTTACCATCTGAAGAGTGTTCCTGTGTCAGAGGTCATGAGAGACCCTGTATATACATGATCTCCAATTCTGACAACAGCCCAGGAAGACTGCTGCTATTGGTTCCATTTTACAAATGGAGCAACTGAGGCTGAAAGAGTTAAAGTGTGAAGCAAATTACCTAAGGCCATACAGATAGTTTATGGCACAACCAGTACTCAAATCTAGGTCTGGTTCTGAAAGCCATGTTTTTTCTACTATAGCATACAACCTGTGACATAACTTTTAGCTTTAGTAGTCTGAGAATTATGTAACTAAGCTAAAGATGTCAAATCCCACATGTACTAATTTGTACTTGGGCACATTTAAAGTCATTTATAAAGACAAATGACAGTTACTTAAAAATAATTTGCTTGGGAATGCAAAGCTATCAAAAAAATAAACATTACATTTTCCTGCATGTAAAAACAGTATTAAAAAATTAAATTATAACCCCAAAGAAATATATAAATCTTACCACCTTCCTCGGGTTTCATGCCTAATAGTTCATCTGTAGGTCCATTAAAGGAAACAAAGAAAACAAAATTATGAGTCAGTTTCGTTTTGTAAGGAGTTTGTCAAATTTATTAAAATTGAGTCATTTTCCTTAATCTAGATTACCTGAGCATGCATTATGTGTAGAGCTTTTGTCTAAGGCAGTTAAAATGCTTTTTCCATCTTCAGCTGTAAACAGAACACATGCACTTGGTTATCACGAATTCAGAATGGTGTGTGGGTTTGTATACTATTTCAGTGTAAGGTAAACACACAGCTCATCACATAGAAGCAGGGGTCCTCTGATTACATTTTCTCAAGCTGTTGGCTCTCCATGAATTCTGAGCTGACAGCCTTGAATCTTTGCTTTGTTTGGTGGAAAACTATATGACACTGACTTCACACTTCTTTCATGGACAAATGCATGACTTAAGTAATTGACTACTGATGGTGCTGTGAACGTTAGGCATTTGGGTCTGGCTAAAATAAAAGGGCACATTACTGAGTGAAAGAAGTCAGTCTGTAACATAATTCCATACATACAACATAATTACAACTGTAGAGAATTCTGGAAAAGGCAAAACTATGAAAAGAGTAAAAAGATAAGCGTTTGTGGTGAGGATGTGGAGAAGCGGAAACCCTGTTGCACTGTTGGTGGGAATGTAAACTTGTGCAGCCACTCTGGAAAACAGTGTGGAGGTTCCTCAAAAAATTAAAAATAGACCTACCCTATGACCCAGCAAGAGCACTGCTAGGAATTTACCCAAGGGATACAGGAGTGCTGATGCATAGGGGCACTTGCATCCCACTGTTTATAGTGGCACTTTCAACAATAGCCAAATTAAGGAAAGAGCCTAAATATCCACCAACTGACGAATGGAGAAAGAAGATGTGGTTTATATATACAATGGAATACTACTTGGCAATGAGAAAGAATGAAATCTGGCCCTTTGTAGCAATGTGGATGGAACTGGAGAGTATTATGCTAAGTGAAATAAGTCAGGCAGAGAAAGACGGATACCATATGTTTTCACCTATGTGGATCCTATGTGGATCCTATATGTGTGTGTGTGTGTGTGTGTGTGTGTGAGTGTGTGTGTGTGTGTGTGTGTGTGTGTGTGTTTATATAAAAGATAAGTGTTTGGGGGAGGGGAGAGATGAACAAGGTGCAGACACAGGGGAGATTTAGGATAGTGAAACTATTCTGTATGATACTCTAATGGTGAACATATGTCATTACACATTTGTCCACACCCATAAAATGTATAACACCAAGAGTAAACCCTAATGTAAACTATGATTGATAATGATGTGTCAGTGTTGGTTCATTGATTATAACAAATGTACTGCCCTGGTGATATTGGGATATTGATAATGCATGTGTGTGGGAACAGGGGATATATGGAAATTTTGTACCTGCTTTCCAATTTTCTGTAAACTAAAAACTGCTCTAAATAATAAAGTGTGTGTGTGTGTGTGTGTGTCTGTGTATGTGTGTGTATGTGTGTGTGTGTACAACACAACATCCTTAAAACTTAGTTTGCTCATGTGTACATTAGACTTTTTGCAGGTCACAAAATAAAGACAGGTGACACTTCATTATGGTGGATTTTTCTATTTGTACACATAAAACAAGGTGATCAGCATTTGCAATCTCAAAATATTACACAAATACCACAAGTGAACACACTACACAAAGAGAAAATTTGATCCTCTATATTATCATATATTGCATAAACATATGATTTATATTGATATGTAACTTGAATACAAATATAATGAACTGGAGTTTACATTTTTCCTCAAAACTAAAATGTTTCTATTTGCTTACCTAGATTCCCACAACATAATTCATGCTGTTGGCTCCCAAGGGATACTGAGGCTGGAGGTCTGGATCAATATAGTCAGAGACCTCTTAGGTGGCCAACAACATCAGGCTGGCCTGCTTCTCTGTCTTCTGCCATCTGCTCCCACCCTCATGCTCTAGAACATTGTCCCTCTGACCTTCTCCTGGTCCTTCCTGGCTCATAGTCTTTGCCCAGGCTGCTTGTTTTACTCTGACAGCTTTTGCAACTAGCTGTGTGATCCCCTCAAATAGGTGAGTTCTCTCTCACACACAGCAAGAATCCTTGCCATTCTTACCAAAGTTGGAGCTATCCAATTACTTGTGCAATTGTTAGATTATCACCTGCTTCCCCTTTTGACCATGAGCCCCATCTTGGGAAGAGTCTGGATCTGTCTGTGTACTACTGTGTGCCCAGAGCCTAGTGCCATGCCTGCCTGCCACACAGACAGCGCCCAATAAATATCTGTTGAAAACATGAATGAGTATGTGAGTAAGTGAAGGTGTGAACACATGAAAGGATGACATGAAGCTGAGTTAGAAAGGCAGAAAGGTGAGAGGGTTTTGTTTTGTTTTGTTTTCTGCTGAAAGGCAGGTGTGAGAAAAGCCAATGAACCAGTAACGTGGGAGGAGAATAAATAAAGCAGGTGAAGCAAAAGGTTGGAAAAGAAGGAGGAAAGACAGAAGGAAGGTCAAGGGTAAAGGAAAGGCAGAGAAAGAAAGTTTCAGGGTCTACTTGCCCCTCCTATCTCCCGGAAGGGCTGCTAGAACGAAGGGTGGAGTGAGCAGAGGTGGATATGCCTCCCAAGAGGGCCAGGCTGAACACAGGGTTAGGGTAAGTTCAGTTCTCTCCATATCACCTGTAAAGCTTTCCCCTGCATCTCAGAGGATTCGAGTACGAGTGAAAAGCTCAGCGTTATATCACCTTAGTCCCATCACATTTTACTGGACCCTCCACTCCTTTATGAGAAGAACCAGTGAAAATTGGCAGTAATGGCAGGAGACAGGAATAGCTGACAAACCTTTCACAGCACATTGCATCATCTACCAACGCTCTGATCACTTTTCCAACTATCTGAGGATATACCCGAGGGAGCTGGGGTTACTCATGACAGAACAGACCCAGGAATCACCTGGAAAAACCATGTCTGAGCTCTCCCCATCTGTTCCCAACAAAGACCAACCCACCCCACAACACAATGAAAACCAACTCACCCAATCTGATCATGTAATCTTATTAAAACTATCTTTACAGCCCAAATGGCAGTTAGAATGAGTAATGGCAATAGCAGAAATGTTATCATCTGTGTCAGAGAAATAGCTGCTAATTCTCAATTTTGGATGCTCCTCTGACAGGCTTTTGCTGAAGTGCCTAATGATGCTATTTTCTGGTTCACAATATAAAACCTTTCTCAATAATGCTATATGGTCGGCATCACTGATATTTGAAAGTTTAAAACTGAAATGATAAAAAGCAAATTAAAATGCAATTTTCTCAATTGGAAAAGAAGAAAGGAAGAGTCTGCCAAAAAAGGAAATGAACTGGTTGCTGAGCAGTACTATTTCAGAAACAATTCTAAATAAAAATCAAAACTTACTCTTAAAACTAGAGGATTCCTTGCGTTGGTTTTCATCCTCTAATGAAATTAACCTTAAAATTAAAAAAGAAAGAGTTTAGCAATCTAGTCCTGAAAATTTTATATTTATGATACAGCCAGTTTTTCTGTACAATATTACTACACTTATACAGATATGTGCATGCGCACATGAAAGGTGAATGTATAGTCATTTATATGCTATTCATTTTTTTAAGAAGAAATAAATTTGCTGGATTTTTCCTGTCCTAAGACTGGTTCATAGCATCTGAATAGCTGAATCTGGTTTCATCATAAGTCATATGTCCTGTAAATATCTAGGTGGGTAGTTGGTAGGTACAGCTAAGATATTTCACATTTATCGCTTTTAAAAAATAGTTAAAAAACTTATGGCCAACCAGCGGTTTCTTCTGACTCCTGGTGTTACAGGAGAGGATACCTCAGGAGGTTAGCTTAAATTATCTAAGGCTGAAAGCAAGATCATTCTCCAGAAGACTGTCACTACTCAACTCTTACTGTACATGGAGAAGATCAAAGCTGAGATGTATCACCAACTTGAGATTCAGCTGGTGCTTCTGAACCTCCCTTTAAAGCACATTTACTTCTATTATAGTTACTGGATTATACTTTTTGGCTTTTAAAAATGAAGTACTAAAATAATGGAGAAATCTGAAGTTAACAAAAACTAATCAAGACAATCATGGGTAGTTCCTTTCTGAGTAAAGGCTAATGCTTCATTTTGATCGTGGTAACATATATGGTGAAAAAAAGGTAACCAGAACACATGCCAGGCCTTGCCTCTTACTACACCACAGGCTGTGGGCAGTCTCTTAACTGCTTTTGAGCCTTGCTTCCACCATTTACACAACAGGGAAATGCCGGCATTGATAACACCAAGGGTTGGCATGAGAATGGGTAGAGATAACATAAATAAAGCACCTGGCATTGTGATTCGTACATAGTAGGTATTCACTAAAGGGTATTTAGCATTACTATTATTACCAGGAATAGGTTAAACTGCTCCCTACAATAGTCAATTGTACTAGATTCAGATCATATTCTACAGTGAAAAGTTGTCTTTGCTCTATACCATAGGAATTTTCTAGTTTTTGCTTTAAAATTAAAAAGGCTAATATTGGCAGCAAATACCTCTGTGTGACAAAAATATATACTTAAAAGTTTATTTAGAAACACAGTAAAAACATGAGCGAGTTTTATCACACAATTATCATCTAAATTTTTTGTGTGTAGCAAAAGAATCACAAATAGAGGTAAGATAATCTACTTCTCTTTCCTAGGTCAGCCAGTTTAGGATTTACCCTGTCCTTGCGTGCTCTGGCACCTGAATAGGAAAGGACACAGATTCACACTGAAACCTCCTTGCTGAGTGAGATTAGGACACATCATGCTCCAGGTAAGTGGAAAAGTTTGTCTCAGTATGTAAACTAACCAGAGGTGTCTTCTTTGCAAAGTGGCAAGAACTGAAGATGCAGCACTCACTTCCTGCACTCAAAGCTGCTCTCTGCTTCACAGAGGAAAAAAGCAGAAGTTCTGAACCTTAGAAAACAAAATGTCAGAACCCGGTGCTTCTGTAGGGTAACACTTTAGTACTAGATGTCTTATGAGACAATTTCATAGGTTATTTCCTTCTATGAGAGAAAAGCCAGGGGATTTCCTATCTGGGACAGGATTTTGTAAATGATGGTAACAAAAGGACCAGATTGGGTCCAGAAGCCTGAGAGAGCAGGAAGCTGAGGCTGAGGCTGAGGCCCCCAGAGAGCCAGAGAGCACTGGAAATGTGTGCCTTTGCTTGTCCCAGTCAAATCCTCACAAGTGTGCTCCTTCTAAGACCCCAAAAGTGAGTCTCTTATTGGGAAGAGTCCTGGTCTAGTGGGAATATGTGCAGGACAAGTTTGGCCTTCATTCTAATACATCAACTCAGAGAAAGAAGGAAGTAAAGCAATTGCCCTGTGTTTGAGACCCCAGCAGACTTGGCCAGCGAGGACTGTACTGCCCTTGCCTGTGGGAAGAAAGATTCTGCCAAGAGAAGTAGCCATAACTTACTGACTCGGCTCCTCCACCGTGGCCTCTGAACTTTCCTGCTGGGTGACCTTCTTCCTTTCTTCTTTCTCAATCAGCTTTTTCATAGGGTCTTGTAAGCTCTTGAACACGATAATGAAAAGGAAAAAAAGGAGAGAGAGAGAGAGAGAGAGAGAGAGAGAGGAAGAGAGAGAGAGAGAGAGAGAGAGAGAGAGAGAGAGAGAGAGAGAGAGAGATCAATAAAAAACTCAACAACCTCTGGTCCAGAAAGCAAACCTTGAATTCAAGGTTTGGGGGGTTACCCTGAACCTACCCAGTAGACAGACATGAAATTTTATATGTTCTCAAACCCATCCACAAAATACTAGCCTATAATGGAGAGTTGTTTCGCCACTAGATTTATGCTTTCCCTTTCACGATAAGTTATTCAAAAGAAGGCCTTTTGGCTATTGCTAACTTTATTTTCCATCTTTAACATGCAGCAAAGATAAACATTCTGTTCTGCTAGCAGCCCACACACTGACAGAGTAGAAGCTTTTCTCCCCCAAAGATGAGAAAATTTCATTTTATTTTTAATTTTGTTTGCAATTTTGTGATCTAAAAACAGCTTTTAAAAATAAGAGAAAACAAAACCTTTTTTTAAGAAAAAAAATTAGCAGCTTAACATATTCCAACAAGTTTACTCCCACAAGTGGACAGAGCAAGTGCATCCAAATCTTTGTAGATAATAAGATGGGTGGGGATCTTCTGATGGCACACTATTTCTTGGAGTTATTGTTCTCAAGTCTCATTAAATGTATAAGGAAACACTTTCAAAAAAATCCAGTGTCTAGAAACTGTACACCAGAAAAAGCAAAACACTCCCATAACAACTGAATAATGAGTTATACAAAAAGATCTCTACTTGTGGCCCTAATTAAACCACAAACCTATAAATACACATGAAACATCTCAAGATACTTACTTATCCTGCTTATATTCTTAGAACTTTTAAAACCTGTCCTTTGGGGCTTCCTGTCTCCTCCTCTTTCCCCTTCCCACCTTTCTCTTCTGTAGTGTGACCCACACACAGAAGGCGGCAAGCATGTTTCCTACACCAGCTCTGATGGATTCATGGTCTCTGACTGCAGGCTGGATGGAGCTGGTGTGGAGACAGTCTCTGCGAAGCCCAGCTGTGATGGATGGTGGTGCCTGCTGTGGGCGCCAGGTGAACACGGGTGTTCCACTCCTAATTGCCAGCACTCTCACTCCCTATATGGAAAATTTTCCCTAAAATACCTAGGCAGTCAGATTACTGTTTTTCTCAAGTACCCACAGTAGTTCCCCACTTGTTTCCACTTCTAGTCTAAACCTCTCTGCCTGATTTTAAAGATCTTCTAAAATGTGATTTTATCTTACTCTCCCACATTGCTTCCCAGTGGCTCCCAAATGGGAGCTCTCCATTCACCTAGGTCTTTCTCATCGCCTCGTATGTACTAACTGCTCCCTTCCTATCTTTGTTCATTCTGTTGCTTTACCCAAAAAAATCTCTCTCTACCTCTTTGTCTACCCTCAAGAGTCCTATAAGTTTTTGCAAAGCCCAGATCAATTACTGCCTTTTCTGTAAAACTTCATTCACTAAGCAAGTCAAATTCAAGAAAGTCCTTCCATCTTCAAGGTGCATTTATAGTCTTATTCATACTTGATTATATCTATTCTGTATTATGTTTTCTCTTAAAAAATATTTTTTTAAGTTAGAAAAATAATAGAACCACATGTAGAATGCTTGGAGAATTAAAAAAAGACAAGTTACTCATAATTCCATTCTCCTCCCCAAAATAGTTAATATTTTCATATATTTCCTTTCTGGTTTTTCATACTCATACTACTTTTATAATCAGAATCATGTACAGATGTATTCTTAAGCAATATAATATGTGTAGGTATTTCATAATGAGAAACATTCTTCATTAGAGAATATAAAAAAGATTTTATATATCCTAAACATTCAATATTAAATTATATATAAATATACATTCATTCACCATTTTTCTAACACAGGGCCAAGGTTTTCTAATTGAATATATGTCCTATGCTTAGAGTTCTGAAACATCTTCTTGCATAAAGGACATCCTTAAGGCATTACCATCATTTTTTTTTTTTTAACATTTATTTACTTTTGAGACAGAGAGAGACAGAGCATGAACGGGGAAGGGTCAGAGAGAGAGGGAGACACAGAATCCGAAACAGGCTCCAGGCTCTGAGCTGTCAGCACAGAGCCCGACGCGGGGCTTGAACTCACGGATACTTAACCGACTGAGCCACCCAGGCGCCCCAACCATCATTTTTAATGACTATTTCTGGACATTTAGATTAGTATACTCAGTCAACAAATAGTTTCAGAGTATTTACCATGACCAGGTGCTGTTTTGGGTGCAGGGGATACACTGGTGAAGAAGACAGAGAGAATTAATCAGTTAGTGATGAGTCTAGGCAGGGAATTAAAAAGGGGGATAAAAAGTGATTGGATCACTACCTCAGTTAGTAAGAATGTTCTCTTGTGGAAGTGACATTTTAGCTGAGAGTCAAATGACATGAAGGAGCCATCCTTGCATAACTCAAGAAGGAGAGGCTTGAACACAAAGGCCTAAGGTAGTAATAGCTTGGCTTGTTGGAGAAACAAAAAGAATCCACTGGGATTGTAATGTAGTGGGCAAGAGGACAGGTCTTATGAGATCAAGATAAAGAGGTCAGCAGCGGTCACACAGGGAGAACATTCCTTTACCCACATTCATCAATATTTAACACTATGCCCCATTAGTTTCATCATATTCTTTTGCCCTCTATGTTTCTCCAATGTATGACAACTAAATGGAATCCATGATTATCAGTTGGAGGGGGAAATGCTATAAGGGACATTGTTGGAACAAATGAGGTAATTGGAATATGGACTATAGTGTAGGTCTTCTTCTTTTTTTAATCACATACCCCAAAGCATCTGGGAAAAGCTAGGCACATGTGTGCATGTGTGTGTATATTTCAGAAATGTACAACCACAAGGAGGAGTTCAACGGATGTCAAAGACTTACTCTTTTCAATAGATCTGCCAATCACAGCACTTTATTCACACACACACACACACACACACACACACACACACACACACCCTTCCAGCAGTTTTATTCCCCAAAGAGTAGTCCAATCCTGGTCAACATGAAGCCAGGAGTATTTTCAGCTAAGCTTCTGATGGCCCCAAAATGCACTTTTCAATTCTGTGAGGCTTGTCCAGGCCTCCTGGTTTGCTCAATTATCTTCTCATTGCATTTCCTTTTTCTCAATCAGCACTAGGCAGGGCCAGGACTTGTCTGCTCTCAGCCAGCTGCGTCTAGCTGCCACAGCGCTTGCCTAAGCCCCTGAGATGCCCTTGACAGCTCCATGGTTATCATCCTTTCTGTCTCTAGACCGACCTCCCCTCATAACCACACTTGGGCAGTTCTAAGACAATCCCTTTGTAATGTAAACCACTCCTTCCTTCTTTTCAACTCCTTCCCTGTTGGGCCATTAGCAGGGACTCAATTGTTGGCTCCCTGTCACCACAATCACAGTTAAGTCACTATTGTGCTTCACCAACAGAATGGCTACAGTTCCAATTGCTACTTTATTATTAATAATTCCTGTTACAATTGCTCATCTCTTCCTGCTATTACCATTGTCCCTATAAGGATTTGGCTGTTGCCACTCAAGAGAGGTGCTAAATATGTACTTGTTGTTTGATAAATTCATGTACATAAGGTTAAGCTGAAAAAAATTAGAGCTCTTAAAGCCTCAGGGGAATAATTAGAAAAAGGTTTATGAAACCACAAGCAAAATTAATACCAAGCACCTGGGTTTATTTATTAAATATTAGCATTTTGAGCTAAGGGGAATCTTGTGTGGGGAATCTATTGGCTTTATTGAGATATAATTCATGTACCATAGAATTTACCCACCTAGAGTGTATACTTCAATGGTTTTCAGTATAGACAAAGAGTTGTGCAACCATCACCACAGTCAATTTTAGGACGTCTTCAAGGGGCATCTTTTGAAGCAAGAGAGTTTTAGATTAAACTGAGCTAAACACTCCTATACAGCAAGGAAAAAAACCACAACAGGTATGGAACTTGTTTCTTACAAAGATGGTAAACAATGAAGACAATCAGGAAACTCAGAGAAACTCTGAAACAACATGGAGGACAAATCACGTCCCCTTCCTCTCTCAACATTACTTCCTGGGTGTGACTGTCAGATATAGGATATTCTACTTGGAGAACCACTGCTTTCACCAAAGTTTGATGAAAAGGTCCAAGTGGGGGCTGGGGTGGAGGGGATTCTTTATGGTATTTTAAAGTCTGCAACTCAGCTGAAAACACTTAACCTTGTAGCATCTGTAAAAGTCAGAGGTGACAGCATTTTCTGTGTGACATGAACACCTGCTCAGCCAAGAGGCCTTGGCTGACTGTAGAGACAAGGCAGCCATCAGATGGAACTATTTTGAATCAGCGGCTGATGGAAGCCACATTCAAATCCATATCCAGAAATGAAACGTCAAAGCATTCTGTTTTTAAACCCCAAACCCACTAGGTTCTTCATTAAAATTGTTCATGAAGATCACTTTGTATTAGCAGCAAAACAGCATCATACAAGACTGAAAGGTTTCGTACAGAAGAAAAAATGTTTTTATACTAGTAACCTTTCTCTGTTTAAAAGGCTGCACTGACATGCTAATAGTTTCCATCAATGCTTAAATGGTTTCAGGAAGCACACACACACAATATATAAGATCAGCGTGACAGAGGAAATGCACAGACCGAGCTTGCAAAAGTGTCTTAGAAAGGAAACAGCTTAATATAATAATGGGAGTTACTACTTCCTGTATTAGGAAAATAAAAGCAACAGCAACATTCATCTGAATGAAAGCAAAACTACTCAGCAAAACAAATTTCACAGACAAAAGGCTAGCAGCCAACCTTAATATAATGACCTAAGTTTAAGTTTAGCCTTGACAACTGAGTAACATTTTCTCTAATCTTTAATTATGACATTTAATTTTCTTAGGCTACTTCCCATTAATTATACTGTATGCATATGAAGGTGCCAAATAATTGTCTATAAAAGGAAATAAAAGTGCTGAAAATAGGGAGGCATGGTTAAAAGATGGTGAACTCGGTTGTGTGTATGTTTGTGTTTATATAATTGGTACCACATGAGGAATAAAAAGCAGAGGCATGATGATGTGTACAGCCATACAATTCATGGATTTTAGCACATGTGGCCCCCCACTCATGCAGTTATAAATCTATAAAGATACTATGTAAGGAGCACTATTAATCTAGGATCAGAAGGTACTCTTGAATTGTAGTGTAGAATAAAAAGTAAAGTTAGAGAAAAACAAACATAATCATAAATAAGATATATAAACTTGTTCTTTAAACTTTTTTTTTAAAGAGAGTCTCTCTCTCTCCCTCTCTCTAAAGAGAGTGGGGAAGAAGGGCTGAGGAAAAGAGAGAGAGAAAAACTCCTAAGCAGGCTCCACACTCAGTGCAGAGCTCCGCATGAGGCCTGATCCCATGATCCTGGGATCATTACCTGAGCCAAAATCAAGAGTTGGAAACTCAACCAACTAAGCCACCCAGGTGCCCCTCTTATCAATAGTTTTTAAAGGTTTGAAAGGAATTAGATGTCTTAAAGGTTCATCTTATGTTAGGTATTGCAGTCCATGTTTTACACATCTCACAAAACCCAGATAAACACACTGTATTCCCGGCTTCCTGATACGGAAATGGAGACTCATACTTAAGACCATTCAACCATTAACAGGTAGGAACAATATTTGAATCCAGGTCTTCACAATTCTACAACTAGTCAAGAAATGGTACCAAATAGCCAAGTCAAGAACATTTGCTGAACTTCTTCATATGTAGCACCAAGTAGATCAAGAACACTTCCTTCCAAACTCTAAAGCAAGTGTCCTAAATTCCTAGGTATCTGAGGGATTGACTGATATAGATGATGTTTTTCACCTACGTGCAAACATTTCAAAGGGCTACTTTAAAAAAATTTTTTAATGTTTATTTATTTTTGAGAGACAGAGCACGAGTTGGGGAGGGGCAGAGAGGGAGACACAGAATCCCAAGCAGGCTCCAGGCTCTGAGCTGTTGGCACAGAGCCCAATGGAGGGCTTGAACTCATGAGCTGTGAGATGGAGACCTGAGCTGAAGACAGACTCTTAACTGACTGAGCCACCCAGGCACCCCTCAAAGTGTTACTTTTAACAGAAAGTTTACAACTATAGTTTTTAAAGGTGGCACTTGTGCTTCCTCTTGCCCTCCTGCCTCAGGGCCCGAAGTACCACCTGGAAGAAATGACTTACAGCAGAGTGGGAAAAGCATGAGCATCCCTGTTTCCACAGCTACTGCATATGGAGCATGTAGCCTTGGGCAGATGACTAGACCTTTCTGAACTCATTTGAAACACGGGGAAAAAAACAAGTAGACCCAACTACTCAAGGTTATTTTGAGGATTAACTAAAATATATGCCCTTTCTATATGTCAGTGCCGAACTTAACTGTATTATTAATTATGACACCCAACCTGGGCACATTAGAGTCACGCATAGCATGACAAATTCTCTGAGATGCTACTTCACCTCACATTTAGCAGAGTTCCTGGCATTAAGTAACTCCCCACACGATGATAATAGTTTTCCTTTCCCCTCGAAGAAAAGTAATGGAATGAGACGAAGCAGGGGATGGAGAGGAACCTGTTAGGAGGAGAGCCTGAGCTACCAGCTGCCTGGAGGAACAAACGCCAGTCATCACAAGGGATGGATGAACTGATGATCAGCCACCTGTCGGTTTGTCCACCTCAAACTTCAGTGGTGCGATGGTCAGCCCCCTAACCCCTCTTCTCCCATGGACTTGGATGCTTCTCAGTTTTGCAATGATCTGGCCTGGAGCAGCTTGGGGGAAAAATCACTCTGCTAAAGGCTGTGTAAAGTAATGACACCGAGAGAAAACTTGAAAGTCTACAAGGATATTCTGGATGCTCGCCATGAATAATTGCCATGTTGGGACTGGCAACTAAAATAGCATTGCAGAGATATTTACCCAATTTTCATAAAAACTATTATGGCTTTATTTTCAAAGCAAGTAACTACAGAGCCGTGTGGCTTGTCGGTAAATGTTCAAGTGATTAACTGAGAAATGTGGAGGTGGGTGGAAGAAGGCTGTTAGGCATACGAATTTGAGAAAAACAAAATTTAGAGAAGGATGTTTTTTGAATTGTGAAAGCTAAAAACATTTTAGTCTCCAGAATGATGTTCCATATAACAGTGCTAAGTCCTAGACCCCAGGAGAGAAAAGAGGGAACATTGGCACATCTGTTTCAATGGTTATTTTTGAACATGCCCAGAGTTAGGTTTTCAAATTCGGGTTTCCTTAAAATCCTGGCACAGGGCAAAAGCCAGTTGCAAAGCCAAATTGCATTTTTTCAGAATTAGCCTTGTTGCAGGGTGGGAAACCTCCCTGCCTTCCTTGCTTGTAGGCCTGCCCTGCCCTCTTGTATCCCTTTGGGAGTTCTATAAGCCCAGACCAGGGCCTGCAGGCCTGAAGCACAGGTTTGGGAATGGAACTGCCAGAGCCATCTGTGGGAGTCAGGGAGGGTTATCTTGGGTGAGGTCTGTGAGACCTATCCCACGGCCCTTCACAGCCTCGCCTTCGAAACTCACTGCAAAACTAATCATCTAGGGTGCAAACAGTAAGAAAGGAACTTAAGCTAGGCTATAGAGCCTGGCAAGCTCAACAAACCCCTGTGTATCGATACTGCCAATGGCTGTCTTCTGGATCCATGAGAGAATTCATGGCTGCCCCACCATGGCTGGCACCCTCACCGCCCACCAGCAGCACCCCAAAACAGCCAGAAAGTGACAGAGCCCAAGTTAAAGTCAGGTCTGGCTGGCACAGGGCCTGTGATCTTACATAATCATGCATCCAGAGTAAAAAATCTGGCCTTCCTGCCAAAAGCACTAGAATGGGGGACATGATAGGAATATGTTTAGTACTGGCCATTTTCATTAAATACAGGCACTCTGATCTCTTTTAAAATACAAATGCAGAAGGTCATGCCTTCCCCTCAACCAGCTCCCAATGGTGTGTCTACTTCAAAGGGTCTCCAGTGCTCACTTCTCTGTAAAAACATCTGACTCAACCCACATGATAGTGAGGGAAGAAGAGACCACTGAGTTTTAGAGTTTCCAGGAAAAAGCCACGTGACTCCTGAGGGGTTTTGTTTGTTTGTTTGTTTTTGTTTTTTGCTTTTGTTTTGTTTTTGTTTTGTTTTCTCTGAAGATCTATGCGGCAATGTGTAAGTAAAGGACATCCTGGAAGAATAAAGTAAACATGACAATTTCTGAGGGGTGGTAATTTAAGACTGGTCACTGTTTTCCGATAGAGAGCATTTCATTTACCTTAAAAAAATGCTTTAAACTCATAGTCTAAATTAGTTTCTCTAAAAAAGTGACAGTGCTTTTGAGATGTGGCTAGAAATATTCCATTCCTATCTCCACGACTTGATAATTTCTACCATGTGAAAGACATTCTTAGATGATTTGGAATCAGTATACAATTAACATATTAGGGGCACCTGGGTGGCTCAGTTGGTTACACTTTAGACTCTCGATTTTGACTCAGGTCATGATCTCTCGGTTCCTGAGATACAGCCCCGTGTCAGGCTTGGAGCTGGGTATGGAGCCTGCTTGAGATTCTCTCTTTCCCTCCGCCCTTCCCCAATGCACACACTTTCTCTCTCTAAAAAAATTAACATATTAATAACCCATACAAAATACCTATGTGTAGTAGCATTTCAATGAAACAGTAAGTATGTATTGTTTAAAAATACAAGATTAGTGCATTGCTTCTTTTACTGGAAACCACTTAAAAGATGTTCTCTCCACTTTAAATTTGAGCCTTGTTGCAATTAGATTAAAAAAATTTGTAACATAAAAAAATTTTTTGTAACATTAAATTTCAATGCTAACTCCTCCATAAAGTTAAAATGTTGCAAAAATCTATTAATTATAAAATGAATGATGAAGGATTATGTCAATAAAAGTAGAATTAATGGAACCGTATGAGGCCTGAATAAAAAAGCAATAGTTGACACATAAAACATTACCACAAAATATTCACGAAATGTCAAAATAGTCACTGGGATATGAGGTGGAGATTCAATTCAGTTTTATAATAAAATTATATTGGGAAAGAAATATACATATTTTCTAGAGAAAGCTTCATTAGAAATAAACTTCTGGGCCATGAGTTATATCCCTGTAATTCTGCAGCAAAAGACTCTTCCCTCCAAACAGGATGCATCGAGTGTTTAACACATTAATTATCATCCTTCATCAAGCATAAAACTAACAGTCAGGAAATACAGCTGCAGTGGCACAATTACCAACACTCAGAATACACCCTGCAGCAAAGAAAACAAATGGGTTGCTTTTCATTAACAGAGCTTGGCAAACCTCTCCAAAGACAATGTTTTCCTTCCAGCCAGAGTCCCAAAAGGCATTTCAGGGGCTATTTGCTTAGGTAAATCCAGAGAACAAATAAAACATGAAAATATTTATTTAAATTCCAAAATAATCCATTATCAATATAGTGTCATTCAGAAGAAAATTACATACATTGAAAATGACTTAATCAAATCAAAATTACTTATTCATTTAGCTATTTATTTTTATAATTTTTTAAATGTTTATTTATTTTGAGAAAGAGAGAAAGAGAGTGCATGACAAGCAGGGGAGGGACAGGGAGAATGAGAAGGAGAGAGAGAAAGAATCCCAAGCAGGCTCTGCACTGGCAGAGCCCAACACAGGGCTTGAACTTAGGAACTGTCAGATCATGACCTGAGCCAAAATCAAGAGTCAGATGCTTAACCAACTGAGCCACCAGGTGTCCACCCTTTTTAGTAATTTTTTATAATTTTTATTTTTTTTTTTGAGAGAGAGAGAGAGACAGCATGAACGGGAGGGGTAGAGATAGAGGGAGAGAAAGAAAGAATCTATTTTTTTTTATTTGAGAGAGAGAGAGAAAGAGAGAGAGAGAGAGAGAGAGAGAGAGAGAGAGAGAGAGAGAGCAAGCACAGGCAGAGGAGAAGGGCAGAGGAGAAGAGAGAGAGAACCTAAGCAGGCTGCACGCTGAGTGCTGAGCTCAATCCCAGGACCCTGGGATCATGACCTGAGCCTAAATCAAGAGTCAGATACTCAACTTACTGAGCACTCAGGTGCCCCCCCCCCGCAAATCTTTTAAATACAAGGCATGTTTTTAAAAATATATATGAGTGCAAGAGGGTTGGTAAGTCGTGTAATATCTTAATGCTTGATGGCAATACATACGCTATTAGTGGTTTTCATTTTCCTGTTCTGTGACATACAATATGACAGGTAACATGCCTCTGTGTATGCAATAATGAGCTGTGTGATAACAGGATTCTATTACATAGGTTTGAGTCCATATAAATAAAATAATTAGCAACTAGCTTGGGATTCTAATATAACATCTCTGAAAAGCCTAGATGAATAGCATTCTAGAAAAGTAGTAAGAGCCCAGTTTATTTGGTTGATTGCTGGACACTTAACATTCTTAATATTACTATAATTAGATTATACCTTAACAGATACATTATTTCTACTGAGTTTATATTATAATTAAACCATAAACTGCTACTTAAACCATAATTTAAGGATGACTCTAGGGATGTAAAAGGCAATGGATAGTCATGTGCCCAAAATATTTGTAATTATGTCCTGAACCACCGCCATCAAACTTCCGCTAAATTCCCTGCCCAGAAATCCTCTAATATAATCAGCTTGATCCTCTCTGCAGGATAAATATCACGGCAACAATTAAAGAGTCATCTTCTCCTCAGCACAGGAGGCCAGAAAGGAATCCTCCATGTTTGTGGCATCAGTTTCATATTGTACTTTATATGCAATTAACTCAAACCTGAACTTCTTTTAAATCGCATTTGGGATAGGCATCATTCCATCTTCCACCTAGCTGAGTTGTGCACAACTGTCTTACAAAGACAAACTTATTATGAAATAAAATCTGATGCACATACATACCCTAAAGCCTGAAAGTCTCTCTGCCTTACTAAAGAAGAAACTGTAGGATTCTGTTCAGGCCTCTATAAGAAATGTGAAGAGTGTGAGTTGTAATGATTTTAATCGATCTGGCTCAGTCAAGACAGCGGCTTTGTAAGGTGCTGAACGTGGTAGTAAATGGTGGGGCAGGAATGCAGCAATGGTAACATCGCCAACGTGCTAAGAAAGGCTTCGGGTTCATTGGATGCACAACATTTAGCTAGACAAAGGAGGTTATGGGAGGAATGAAATGTCCCTCCCCTCAAGGGCTTAGAGTCCACCTGACAGAATAAAAATGGGCACATTCTGAATCCGGTTACCATGCAGCATGTCACCAAGTACCAATAAATGAACCCAGCTGACAGGAGTATTGTGAAGAAACTTCATTGGCCAGGTGTCCTGTCTGGAGTCAGGCCAGGTGCCTCTCAAGGTGAGTGGACTGTCTTGGGTTCCTCTTGGGAACCTTCATTTAAAGGGCCATGGTCTTAAAGGTTTCTGTCTTAATACATTTTAGATGCAGTGACATTATAAACATTTCAGAATCAAAGGTATTTTAAAGCAAAAAAAAAAAAAAAGCTTTTTAATGTTTTCTTAAGCAAGATGATAAGTCATTTACAAATTGCCTGAAAAATTAACAGGAAGGTAATTTCAAGGTGAACTTTAACTAGTTCTTTCCTGGTCCTTTCCTTTCAAAGATATGACCTGGCAACAAAGAATCTGGTGTTTTCTCCTTCTTAAAATCCTCTTGGAACCCAAATCACTTCCTTCTTGACGTGCATTCTCTCTCATCAACCAAAATGATCCCACACTCAGCTGTAATACTGAGAATCAGACATTTTGCATATATCCCTTTTGAGTTGAGAAATCACTGAGTTTAATGTTGCTTTTTTGAATGAAAAATATTCCTGTAAGTCTTATGGGAAAATTTAATTCTGTACTGAATGGTACTCACAGAATAAAATGACATTTGTCAGAAGTAAGAGAGGAAAGAAAAATAATTTGCAAGGGAACATCTTTGAATAATTAAAAAGTAATGGAGTATACTAGACCTGTACAATCTTTCCTTTAACAGCACCAAACAAGTCATTTAAAGCAGTCCCCACAATTCATCTCCCAGTAACATGTACCCCAAGGTTCAAGCTGTGTTTTTGTACTGTTGTGACTTATTGATGCAGTAAAGGACTATACTACAGGGCACAGTTATCTCTTGGACATTGGGAGTCTGTTGGAATAATGATGATTGCTGCCAATGGTCAGACACTGTCTGTGATGTAAACATTACTTTTGCTAAGTTTTTCTAACAGCCTCTCTTAGCTTTCATACCTTTAACGTAGTGAATTCATATGGTTGGTAACCTTTGAAGCTCTCATGGATGGCTGCCATAGTGTGAGAAGTTTTCTCCCAAAAATGAAGCAGAGTGGTCTGTAAGGAAAGACAGTACAGCTATTAACGTTCTGAATGCGCAGTTTTAGCCATAGAGGCCCCAGAGAAGTGTGCCCATCTCTGGCTTTCAAGACCCTCCAAAATATGATTCCAACTCATCTCTGCAGCCTTGTTTCCATTATGCCCCTCTTTAAATCTTGTATTTCAGCCAAACTAAATGCTTCCCAGTACCCCCAAATACCGCTGCCATGACTAATGGTGCTCCACTATTTGGGACATTAGCCTCTCCATTCTCTGTACTTGTCCCATGTGATCTATCCTCCAAAACCCAGGGCTAATTGTTAACAATCTACTTTTGTGATCCTTCCACTGATTCAATTTGTCCCTCTTCAAACCCTCATTGGATCTTGTTGAACTTATTTCACTTAGCACTTCCTGTTCTCTCCTTGAAGTACAAAAAATATCGTCACACTATACGTACTATCTTTGATTTCCTTTTGAAACTTCAAGTTCCTTGAGGACAGGGAATTTGATCTTATTAATTTTTATATTCCCTACAACACCTAGAGTTTGGCCTCCCACACTCAGCTGGTGTCTAATACCACTGTTGTTGGATACAAGTACTATGCTGAAGGAACTCAGAAGCTAGGAGGAGACAAAAATAAGTCCATTAAATTATGACAACCTGATGAGTCAGTGACCGTGCCAGGAGAACTCTAGGCAACAACACGGAGTGACATAGGAGGAGGTACATTACACACAGTGGAATATGGAAAGGTACAAACGGGCAGAAAGGCACTCAGGCGGTAGGAACCATCTACGTAAAATCAGGGAAGTGGGAAATGGCGTATGTACAGGAAACAGCTAATATTTATTTTGATTACACTGTAGTCCACTAGAAGGGACAGGTGTGGAAAGTAAATTATGAGCAAGACATTTAGAACTTCATAATGCCCGAAGCATACTTTTAGCTCAGACACCATTTTTCTGTCCCCTAAGCCTCAAAGCATTCTTGGTTCATTGTAACTAACATCACTTCATTACCTGGTATGTTGCTAGCATATGAGACAACAGATTGCATCTGCTTGCTCCAAGAAGATCCACTTTTTGACACACATCCATCTTCAATTTGTCAAAGCTTTTTTTGGCAAGGCGTACTTGTGTTTGTACCTAGAAAGTAAAAGGGAACCTTTGAGCCACTCAGACTCTTAAGTAGTTAAACTTTGCCAGTGAGGAAAGCCAAGAGTGGGCTTATCTCTTTCACGTAAGAAAACACCTTTGGAAGTTCCAAGCAGGCGAGAAGATCCTACAGCATCCATTCTTTACCTGCAAAGGATCTCAACAACAGCACTGCATATGATGATTTTACAGCAGATTTACCATCCTAGTTATATTTTTCTCAGTCAAAATTTAAACTCCTCTCCTCTCAAAGCATTCACAAAGTGACTGTGGTGGAGAGACGTCTGGAAACATGCAGAGGGGTAAGGGGACAACCTTTGCCACATTACCATTTTCCTATAGGTCTTTGAAGCTCACTTCCCCAAATATTTTTCACTCACCTTCCCTAATGTTAACATCTTACATAACACAGTACATTTGTTAAAAATAGGAAATCAACATGGACACGATCCTACTAAACAATAGATGTTATTCAGATCTAACTAGCTTTTCCATCAATGTCCTTTTTTTTTTTTTTTTTTTGTTCCAAGATCCAACCTAGGATACCACATAAGGGGATTGTAACATAATCTAAAAAAATGATAAACTTTCAAGTTTTTATTACTGAGTATGTATGTAAGCAATTTTCCCTCTGTCCCTGAGCCATATGGTATTTCAAAATGGGAATGAGGTCAGGGAAAGATTTGGAAATGTTTATTCTACACATAATTTGATAATAAAATAGAAGGTTTAAAAATAATACAGCTACTTTACGAATGGTGAGGTCAAAATTTCTCCTTCCTCCAACCTGAAGGAGGAAGGTTATATTTTAACCAGGGAAAGCTTGCCAAATATCACTTTATCTCAGGTAATTCATGCAGTTGTAGACACCAGATAGGTAACTGCATTATGGGAGTAATGCTGACTCATTAGTGATAGTTCTTCCATCACAGGATACCAGGAAGCAAGGATGATGTCTGACATGATCACCATTACATGATTGGTACCTGGTGACCTGGACCAAAGCAGGTGCTGAATACATATTTGGTGACTGAGTGAAGAAATTTTCTAGGCTATTTAAAAGGTAAAGTACTTAAGTTATTATTTTAAAGTATAACCTTTAAGGTTGTTATTTTAGAAATGATTTTATTTTTTTAACAAAAATAACCATAAAGATTATTTGATATAAAACATTAATTTTTACCACTGATAATTCTACTTATAATCATAGTTTATAAGATTATAGGGCATTATATAATAATAGCAACAATCAATACAATTGTTACCATTTGTAACAATTTGACCATTGAGGCAATTTAACAATAGCTACAATTCACAATTAATACAATTCACTCACCACATGCCAGCTATTCTCTCTTAGCCTCTGTTATTACCCTTTCTGACTGCTAAGGATTAAGAGGATTCATCTGGGGAAGTAACTAATGAGCAAGGCTGCCGTTCTAGATTAGCCTGCCTGACTCCAAAGCCATGCTATTCTGCCTCTCAAGCAACTTACACTAGTCACTGGAAAATCAAGAAGCTCAAAATTTGACTCTAGGAAAAACCCTAGTTTTCCCTGTAGATTATATGGAATTGGAAAACAATGAGGCAATACATTTAACAACATATTGACAGAATTAATACCCTATGTGAATAGGGTCTTCTGTCCTATATAGCTGTATAAAACTTTCCCTAAGAATTCCTCTGTATTTTTGGACTATAGGGCTGGAAAACCAGAGAACAGAAGAAGCCAGCTAGCTCCTCTCAAAGTGACCACACCATGAGCTTAAACAAATCCTGCAGCTCAGTCATTCCCCACTGTAGAGTGGAGAAACTCTAGGCAAAGGTACTTGGGAGCACTGACTATAAAATAAAGTTAGAATTAGTTCAAAGTAGTGATTTCCTGCCTTCCTTTGAGAGGAATAAGGAGACTGCAAAAGCAACACCCAAGTTCTACAGGGAAGGTATGAGAAAGTATGAAGAGGAAGATGTTTCACAGTAGCTGAAGTGCTCACTGCAAGCCCCCCACTGGTTCACCAGCTGCTCTGGCAGGCAAGCCCTCCTCAACTGGGATCCTGGGAGGCATCTGTCTTCACCCTTTTCTTCTGACAGGGAAGGAGATTAATATGGGTATGAGCTTTCACATCTGCATTCATTCCACACATATTTGGTGAGTACCCATTATGTGTCAGGACCAGTGCTAGGCACTGGGGCATCTGTAAAGGAGGAAGATTCATGGCAATGAGTGAATAAATACTTACAAATGAATGCACTTAGGCATAAGGACCCTCTAGTTTTTTTAGAGAAGACAAATTAACAATTATATTATAATACAATGGGGGGCGCCTGGGGGGCTCAGTCGGTTAAGTGTCCGACTTCGGCTCAGGTCATGATCTCACTGTCCGTGAGTTCGAGCCCCGTGTCGGGCTCTGTGCTGACAGCTCAGAGCCTGGAGCCTGCTTCAGATTCTGTGTCTTCCTCTCTCTCTGACCCTCCCCCATTCATGCTCTGTCTCTCTCTGTCTCAAAAATAAATAAACATTAAAAAAATTAAAAAAAAATAATACAATGGGAAAAGTCAAAGGTAGAAGAAGAGTACAACACAGAGGTAGTACAGATAAGGGAATGATTAATGCTGAGGGTGGCGGGGAGCAGGAGAGTAGGTTGATGTCAAAAAGCCATATTGGGGGTGCCTTGGTGGCTCAGTCAGTTAAGTGTTCAATTCTTGGCTTCAGCTCTGGTCATAATCTCATGAGTTTTGAGCCCCACATCGTACTTTACACTGACAGTGCAGAACCTGCTTGAAATTCTATCTCCCTCTCTCTCTGCCCCCCACCCCTGCCTCTCTCTCTCAAAATAAATAAACTTAAAAAAAAAAAAAAGAAAAACAGAAGCCCCAAATACTGGTCTCCCGGTATCCCCATCCTTTGCCTTTTAACAACAAAGTCATAGTGGGCTGCTCCCACTCTGACTTGGGGCTTGGCACGTGACTTGCTTTGCCCAGTGAGATGTTAACAAATGTGATGAAACTGGAAGCTTGGAAAAAAAAGTGCTGGCATGTTTCCACCTTTTTGCTTCTCTGAGATGGCCTTGAGAATATACCCAGGCCAACCTGAGAGCATGCCTAGGCTAGCCAGCTGGAGGGATGTGAGAGCCTTGTGCATGCAAGAGACACAGGGGGACAGTCCAGTTGTCCCAGCAGATAAGCCTTTGGCTAGCTAACCTGCAGACGGGAGAGGGAGGTCAGCCATGATCAGCAGAAGCCCTCCCTACCCCACAGCTAACCAGACTCAGGAGTGAGATTAGCAGAGACCAGAACTGCCCTAATCCACAGATTTGTGAACAATAAGAAAAGCTTATTGTCTTAAGACACTGAATGATAGCATTGCTTATTTCACTGCATTATTGTGGCCACAGATAACTGACATAAATGATAAGCAGGCAGACAATAAAGGCTTCTGAGATAGGGGGAGATATCTGACGTTGGTCTTAAAGCATACATAGGAGTAAACAGTAAATACAAGGTATCCACAAGACTGGCCTGCTAATGGAGAGGTTCTACATCTTCTAATGAAATTCAAATTAATTTTTTGTGAGGCTGTGGATTTTGCTTTTTCCTTCATGTAGATATTTTTTTTAACCTAAGAGAAAACTTCAGCTGCTTATAACACAAAGCTCATGAATTAATATGCTCTGAAATGTTCCCTAATTTATTTTGTTTAAATTTTGTAAAGTAATTTTAGAAACCTAGAAGAAGACTTCAACACTTGACCCAGTGAGTTCTGAAAGGCCATATGCTTTGTGTGTCAACAATGATTATTAAAATACTTAATGCACTGCTGAGTTTCCAAATGTTGAGTCCTTTCCCTGCCAAACAAGGAGGATGTTACCCTGTTGGGCATTCTGAATATGGTAAAGTTCATTTAATATTTTGTGCTCCATGCCTACTCTCTAAAACACATTTCCAGTCTGCTGCAGCCCGAGGACAAAGCACTGAGGACACACTCCAAGCAGAGGCCACTATCAAGAGTCTAATTTCATATGCCTCCAGACGCACTTAAGTGAAAAATGTTTTGATTATTATTCCTTTCAATCCCAGATAAATTATATTCAATTACATAAACATCTTGAGGAGCTCGGGTGGTTTTCAAGGTTTTTAAAAAAATAGATCTTCAGTCATATAAATGTACCCTTTGTTTATTTCTTAACTTTATTGCTATTGCCCCACCTTTCTCCTCTTATTCTCTAAGCTCTAGGAAATGATCATGCATATTAAACTCCCTTCCGTGTGAGTCCTGCCCTCCCCAGGCTGCAGAGATTCAATTTACCAGAGAAAGGAGCAATGTCTTGGAGTGCCAAAACTACAGGGCACTTCTCTGCACTTATTTCTCCTAACCTGAAATTCTACCTCTTAGCCCCAACTTGAACTACATATGGTGAAGCCAAAGCTATTCATCCTCTTATTTCAATCCAACTTCCCCATCCAGTGGGAAAGGTCTTAATATTACTCCATGACCAAATAATTTGAGAGCGGTTTTTAAATTTTTTCTAAGTGTTTTCTTTCCTTTAAAAACAAATAGAGTAAAACTATAATCCTACTCTTTTACATTTTCTTCCAGGAAAGGGCCCTGCCTGCCACCATCCATGCATTCACTCATTCAGCAAATATTCACTCAGTATCTTCTATATGCTGGTAGCAGTGAGTAAAACACAGGGATCTCTGCCCTCATGGAGCTGACAGTCCAGGGGGCATTTTCACATCAGTGAGGGCATAACATCAAAGCGAATGAGGTGCTCAGAAAGAAAGCCACACTGATCCACAAGAACGATTTACCAAGGAAACTGACCAAGAGAATATTCTCCAAGAAAGTGGTGCTCAAATTCTATTCAGAATGACTGAACATGATTAACCGTGCAAGAAAAGAATACTCCAGCAGAGAGAGAAGCATGTGCAAAGGCCCTGGGGTGGGGGTAGGGGGCAATAAGGCAGGTCCAGAAGGGCAGTGTAGCTGGGTTGCTAAGGCAAGTAGAGGGGTGGTAATGAGATGAAGCACAAGAGGTTGGTTGGGGCACATCCCAGAGCAGAGGCCTTGGAGGCATATGCTTAGGATTTTAATTTTTATCCTAGAAGCCATGTAAAAACATTAGAGGTCTTTACGCATGGGAGAGATAGAATTTTATTTTCAGTTTGAAAAGTCCATCAGTTATAATGTGGGGATGCACTGGAGGAAGGGAAGAGTAGATGAGAATGGATTTAGAGTCAAGGGGGGAGATGACGGCAGCTTTAGACTTGGGTGGGAATACTGATATGGGAAAAAAATGCTCTGACTCCAGAGATATTTAGGAGGTAAAACATACAGGACCTAGTGAAGTATTAGATGTTGGGGTGTGGAGGATGACTCCTACGTATCTAACCACCCCAAAACCAGTATCATTGTCTAACTTGTCTTTCCACCATATGTTTCTACTCACATCAGCTTCTCATGGACACCTCACACCACATCAAAATTCTTGGTTTCTTTCCCAACCAGCTCTCAACACCCCGCCCTCATTAAACTGATTTGTTCATCCTATTTTCCTCTGAGGTAGTAATCTTATATCCAGGGGAAAATATCAAGATCACAGAATATGCCAACTATTTCTTTTGGCTTTTAGTACGATGCCACAAGAAAAGTCTAGCCCATCTGAAGTCACTGGAGAACAAAAGACACATATTTAGCTTCATTAAAAGAAGATATTTTTTTCTGGTCAATGAACCAAGACCTCTTGAGGGGCAGATAATCAAACACCTTCCTGAATCACTTTACTGTATCATTGGTTGCATCATATATTTATCCACTGGTGGCAAGAGCAATTCTGACATTGTATTATGCATGGATGTATGTGTAAGTGACTGTGTGCACCATGCATGTGTGTGGGCAGCCAACTGCAGACCCAGGAGCCATCTATTTTTTGGTCTTCGCTCAACAAAATCCTCAACCCATTTTGAAGTATCTTCCTTCTCTTTAATCATGTGGTTTAAATGAGTATATCCTTTTATGGGGCGTCTTTCCACTCCCACTGACTGGCCTGGGGATGGCCATCTTAACCCAAGTTGAGTCAATCATAAGACATTATGGTTGGCTGATTCAGGAAAAGGCATCTGATTCAAACTGTATGAATCAGAACCCTTTTTAAAGGATATTTGCACTTGGAACCAGAATTTCATATCAGTGGAATAATACAATGTAGTCTAGTCTTTTTGTGGCTGGATTCTTTCACTCAACATAATTCCTTTGAGATCAATGTTGTTGCATATATTAGCAATTTGTTCTTTCTTATTTCTGAGTACTGTTCAATTATATGGATATGATGTAATTTGTATATCATTTGGGTTTGGCTATTTTGAATAAAAGTGTTATAAACATTTAAGCACAAGTCTGTGTATGGACATGTTTTTCATTTCTCTTGGGCAAATATCTAGGAGTAGGAAGGCTGACTCTTTTAGTAACTATGTGCTTAATTTTATAAAAAATTGCCAAACTGTTTTCCAAAATAACTATATCATTTTGCATTCCAGCCAACAATGAATCCAAGTTCGATTTGCTCCATATCCTCATTAACACTTGGTATTTTCAATCTTTTAAGTTCTAGCCATTCTAATGGATGTGTAGTCATAGTCATTATGATTTTAATTTGCATTTCTCTAATGACTAAAGATGTTGAAATTCTTTTAATTTCTTATTTGCCAATCACATATCTTTCATAATGTGCTTATTCTATTCAAATCTTTTGCCTATTTTAAAAAATTAGGTTTATCTGAGTTATGAGTTCCTCATATGCTCTAAATATAAATCCATTATCAGACCTAAGCTTGAAAACATTTTCTTCAAATGTTTAACTTGCTTTTCATTTTTTTTGTCTTCTCAGGTTTTTAAAAAATTTTGTTTTATTGAAATATAGTGGATATACCATATCCTATTCATGTATATTTCACACTGATCTAATATTTTTATACATTACAAAATGATCCTCACAATAACCCTTTCATTTGCTTAATAGTGCTATTTGAAGAGAAAAGGGTTTTAATTTTGATTATATCTAATTTACCAGGTGGTTGTTGTTGTTGTTTTTAACAGTTTCTGTTTTTTGTGTCTTACCAAATCATTCCCTAACCCAGCATCACAAAGATACTTTTCCTGTGCTTTTTCTTCTGGAAATTATATATTTTTAGCTGTTACATTTAGATATGTAATCAATTTCAAGTTAATTTCTTTCTTGGTTTAAATTTTTTTTTTCATTTATTTTGAGAGAGAGAGAGAGAAGGTGGGGGGAGGGCAGAGAGGCTCCATGCTGTTAGTGTGGAGCCTGATAAAGGGCTTGAACCCATGAACCATGAGATCATGACCTGAGCTGAAATCAAGAGTTGGCCACTCAACTGACTGAGCCACCCAAGTGCCCCTTATGAAGTTAATATCCAGAGATGGTGTGAGGTAGGGGTGTTGATTCTTTGTTTTCCCCAGAAGTGGCTATCCAGTTGTTCCAGCACCATTTGTTGAAAAATTATCCAATTGTCCATGATTTTGCCTGCACATTTTGGCAAAAATCAATAAGCCATTATATGTGTGGATCCATTTCTGAATTTTCCATTGTATTATTTTTATCTATGTGTCTATCCTTGTACCAATACCACACTGTGTTGATTACCATAGCTTTATAATGAGACTTCCAGTTAGTTAGTATAAATTCTATGATCTTTTTTCTTTTTGTTTTGGTTATTCCAAGTTCTTCATATTTCTATATATATCTTAGGGATAGTTTCTCAATTTATTCAAAAAACCCTTCATGATATTGATAGGATTGCACTGTAGCTACAGATTTACTTGGAATTGACATCTTAATACCTTCAGACTGAGAAACATGGCATATCTTTCCATTTACTGGGTCTTTTAAAATTCTCCTAGTATTTTGCTGATGTTAGTGCACAGGTATTACACATTTTATTAAATTTATTACAAAGTAGTTCATATTTTTTGATTCTATAAAAATATAAATTTCAAGTTCAAATTTCTCATTACTAGAAATATAGTTAATTTTTTAACTTGATATTGTATCCTATGACCTTGTTAAATTCAATTATTAGTTTTAATTTTTTTAATGTTTATTTTTGAGAGAGAGAGAGAGAGAGAGACAGAGATAGAGGGAGAGAGACAGACAGAGCATAAGCAGAGGAGAGGCAGAGAGAGAGGAAGACACAGAATCTGAAGCAGGCTCTAGGCTCTGAGCTGTCAGTACAGAGCCTGACACAGGGCTTGAACTCACGAACTGTGAGATCATGACCTGAGCTGAATGAAGTCGGATTCTTAACCAACTGAGCCACCCAGGCACCCCTCAATTATTAGTTTTAAAAGCTTTTTTTTTTTTTAAGATTCTTTAGGATTTCCTCTCTAGGTAGGTAGGTAGGTAGGTAGATAGATAGATAGATAGATAGATAGGGCTATGGATCTGTGTACATATATCATGTTGTCCAGGATTATAGATAGCTTTCCTTCTTCCTTTCCAATTTGTATGTCTTTATTTACTTTTTTTTTGCCTTATTATACTAGTTATGATAATGCTGAATAGAAGCTGGTTTGAGCAAACATACTTGCCTTGCTCCTAATTGTAGGAGGGGAAGTGTTTAGTCTTTCAAAATTAAGTATGATATTAGCTGGTACCTTTTTCATATAGTCCCATTATCAGATAGGAAACATTCTATTCCTAGTTTGCTGAAAATTTTTATCAGAAATGGATATTGGATTTTATCAAATGCTTTTTCTGGTGCCACTGAGATGATCATATAGCTTGTTTTTGGTCTTTTCACACAGCAAATTACATTTACTGATTTTAAGTTGACTTCTGTTCCTCAGATTACCATACATAGTCAAGATTATATTAATTCCGGATAAAAGTTCTTGTTCTGAAGTCTATTTTATCCAAATTAATACAGCCAATTCAGATTTCTTCTGATTAGGATTTGTAGGTGATATTAATTTATCCTTTTACTCTTAACCTATCTATATCCTTACTTTTAAAGTGGGCCCTGAGACTAGTCCTAGTTTAGTCTTTTTTTTAAAAGCCAATCTCTAACTCATTTTTATTCATTTTATCTATGGAGAATGATATGAGACTTACAAAATATTATCAGTAAGATGAAATGGCATTAGTCTGATGTTAAAGTGAATCCATTCTACTTCAGAATAATCCCAAATTTTTTCTAAGTCTTTAAAACCATTTATATTGTAACCAATTCTAAATTTGATTAAGAATCAGAGTGTAATTTACACTACTGAATTTTTGAATTTTTAACATTGCCTTTTACAATAGGACACATAATTTATGGCATCTCTGATTTCTCAAAACTTACAAGCATTATTTCTGTGCTTGGCTACATTAATTCATAATCCATAAAACTGTATTTAAATCATCTAATACATAATTAGCCACTCTTATAGACTGAACTTCAAGTTTTCCTTAAGAGTGACTTTCTATCCTTTCCAGTTTTAGTACCATTTCCCTTAATGTCAATGAAAGTACAAGAGATGTTTAGTAGTTCTGCTTTCTCTGCTTTCATTCTTAAGATCAAATTAACCAAAAATATATTTTCTAGTTCTATCCACAGTAAAAGCATAAAAATAATGGCTAGCTCAGAAGCAAAGCATCCCTAGCACCCAGATCATGGTCTCTAACTACCACGTTTCTCTTACAATAACCAGGGATCCTTGTCAAAATGGCTGATATTGGGCTAGGGCAGACAATACAGAAGATGATCTGGGAACATTTTGTTGCACAAGAGAACAAGTTAGACCGCTACCATGATCATGTCAAAAGGACCCAAGAGTCAACCTGAAGAGGCTCTCACTAACTAAAGATAAGACAATTTGAATATAAATGAAGTAATATTGACAACAATGCAAACATATCAAATATATTCAATAGGAGTTCATAATGATATTTAAAAACCAGAAATGAACAAATAAACTGAAAACCAAAAGGCTTCATGGGTCACCTGTAAAAAATGCCAAGTGAGCCAACTCAATATTTTGATGAAGAACCAAACATTTATCCTGCCTTTCCTATCCAACCATGCTGTAACAGGATGACCTGAGAGTTACTCATTGTTGAACCACTCAAATTTATTAACAAAGAAGGAATATGTAGTATATTAAATCATCTGTTCCCAAGAGTGGGGCTAGCTCCTCATGTGAACACACACTCACAACAGTATTGTCGTTACTAGAATGTGTCATAAACCCGAAAGCATTCCAAATTTTAGGTCTCCTGTCACCATCCTTACTTCTTGAATCTCTTCTTTCCTCCCAAGATGTACTTTTTAAAGTTTATTTATTTATTTTGAGAGACAGTGTGAGCAGGGGAGTGGCAGATAGACAAAGAATTCCAAGCAGGCTCTATGCTTCTCTCTCCCTCCCTCCCTCTCTCTCTCTCTCTCTCTCTCTCTCTCTCTCCCCCCCCCCCCCACACACACACACACACACACACAACTGTAGTTTGGGATTTTCCCTCAAGACAGGAAACAAACACTTCCACACTTCCCAACATGATTCTAACACCATACTTCACAGAATTACCTCTAAATACCAGGAGAAAATGGGGCACCTGGGTGGGTCAGTCAGTTAAGTGTCTCACATTGGCTCAGGTCATGATCCCACAGTTCGTGAGTTCAAGCCCCGCATTGGGCTCTGTGCTGACAGCTCAGAGCCTGGAGCTTGCTTTGGATTCTTTGTGTCCCTCTAGCTCTGCCCCTTCCCCACTCATGCTCTGTCTCTCTGTCTCTCAAAACTAAAAAATAAATAAATACATACATACATACATACCAGGAGAAAAATACTGAAAAATGAGAGAGAGAGGGATAGAGAGAGAGAGAGAGAGAGAGAGAGAGAGAGAGATGTTTTAGAACAAGTCCAGAGAAAGAGGCATGCTCCACTAATACAAGGAAGTAGAGACACAAGGTGGTTAAACATGGCATTGGAGAAAGCACTCCCACAGTCTGGAAGACAAAAGGAAGGGATCAAATCCTGGGCTTGCCAAGCTCAGCACCACAGCTAATGAAAGCAGGTAGGGCAGGAGTGAGAGGCTGGAAAAAATGTGCAGGGTGTGGTGGCAAACTGTGGAGGGGGATGGAATGGGTCATCCAAGCTAACTCTCAGCCTAACTCAAGGAGGGAGGGAAGTAGGTTCATTTGAGAGAGGGAAGATTGCAGTCAAACAAAGAAACAAAGAAGAAAAAGGAGAGGAAAAAGAGAAAAGAATCTATACATGTTTAACGGTATGCCTATGATAGTTACCTACCAGTCTTTTGTCAAAAACAAGGAAGATGTACGTCATTTTACTTCATTTCCTCCTAAACATACATTTTGAACTTTAACAATTCAGCAATAATAAATACATAGTGGTAATTTTGAGGTTTTTCAGCTATGTTACTGCTGAATTTATAGACTGAATTGAATCTTTCAGCTAACATTCCCTTTAGATGAATGAAAACTGTTTATTCAAGACAAGAGTTCTGGATCCATCTGTGTAATCAGGACAAGGCACACACAGTGCTGACATAATCTCAATTCATGTATACAAATATGGCATGTGACCCTCATTCAGATGTTAATTTTCAGATACTAATGGAAATAACTCCAAATTTCTCCCCTGTTCTGCTTGCTCTTCAGAAGTTCAGGCATATAACATGTTCTGATCATCAATGCAAAAGTCAACCAGAAGAGGGGAACACACCAAAGAAAGTGTCAGGGTAATTTCCTAGGAATGTATAAAGTATTGTGGTGGATGAATACTTTAATCAAATAATGATCTTAATGATGATTCAGGGGAAGTGGGGGTCCATACCACAGCCCACTGTCTTTTGAGTATCCAGGTAAGAGAGTTTTAACTTTCCTTTATTATACCTAACTATGTGTTCCAAACTGGGTAAGGAGAAGGAAGAAAAAGTGAACACTCATGGAGGACAGTGTTCTACAAGTGTTTCATACGACAGTTCTTCAAGATAGGCAAAATTATCCTTATTTTTATAGAAGAGAAAATGGAGGTATAAAATGATTTGCCTAAAACGAAACAGCAGGTAAGTAGAATGGTCAGCACCTGGTCTGAGTTGGAGGTTGTCTCCTCTTGGGTGACATACAGACTCTGCACCCACACTCTGCAGCCTACCTCTGACCCCTCCCACAACACCTCCCAGGCACCATATGCTCCAGGCAAACTAAGCTTCTATTCTCCAGCTACACCGTGCCAAACCTACTTCCACACTTCTGCACAATTCTTCTGCCTAGAAAGCCCTCCCCTTGAGGTCCACATGGTAACTCTCACTCAGCTTTTTAAGTTTCTACTCAAAGGTTTTCTTTCTCTGAGAACATTTTCCTGTAAGGCTTCTCATCAGAGTTAGCAGTTTTTCCTCTCTGTAGTCAGTCACTTTGTAAATACCCTTATGGCACAGAACTGTGCTAAGTGTGACGTGCTCCCATGTATGCCCAGCTACCCTCTGGACTATAAACTTCACAAGGGTGAAAGCTACACACTATTTAATTTCAGGAGGCTAAGGCTATGTGTCTCCAGGCAGCAGGTATGCAAAACACTGAATGGAGAGAGGATACCAGAATGAGTGAACAAATCAGTCCCTGCTTTCCCATTCTATAATAGTGCTCTTCAAGAGAGCACAGCATGCTCTCTGTTTGCTGAATTACTCTTAGTTTTCCAAGACACTATCTTTCTTCCTCACCAGTACCACCACCATTTACTGAGTAGGTGAAATAACATACAGGTACATACCCTTATTGGATTTTCGCAACACTCCTATACCATAGTTTCGTTTCTGTTTCACAGAGAACGAAACTGGGTTTCAGAACCACTAGGTAACTTGACCAAGCCAACCTGATTACCAGGGGAAGGGCAGGATGTGAAAATCTATGTTCATTCCACCAAATCACGTTGCTTTCCCATTGAAGCAAATCTCAAACCTGCGAGAGCAGCTGGACATTACCCAAAATGGAGGTGTCAGCACTTCATTTACCACTCTTTCTCTTTATTACCTGTCTACTCGTTACATAAAAATGCTCTAATATGTTAAAAGTTTGTGATTCTGGCTTCCTGTTTTAAAATTCAAACCATTGCTCACTATGCAAGTATCTACTGACGTAGGCTCAAAGAGCAAAAGGTCGTCTGTTTTCAAGCCCTTGGTTGATACACAGTTAAAATTATTCACAACCATGTAGTTTACAATATGCAGATACATTCCAGATTAATTTAGCCAGCTATCACACTGTCCCAACATTCTTAATGTTTGCTCAGCTGGTGAATTTTTTTTTTTCCGCTTTCTGTTTTTAACTTAAGAAAGCAATGCTGTCATCAGAAAATGTAACCAACTGGTTTCGCTTCCTCTTTCAGGTCATTAGTGGAAGTATTAACTTGGGTCACAAGACTGAGCCCAGGGCACCCGCTTTATCAATTTCTCTCTTATCTGAGAAGCACACATTTCAGGAGATAGTAAAAGGCTACAATACTAGCCTTTTTTTTCCATTGGTATTTCTTATACTTTATTGTAGTTTTAAAAATATTTCACCATTCCTTTTCTTTTTCTTTCTTTTTTTTTTTAACATTTATTCTTGTTTATGTACCATGTGAAAGGTTGGGGAATATACCGTGTCTCTTGGCTGCCCAAGCTAAACTTGTTTGTACTTTATATTACAATGTATTTTTACGATGCTTACTGATGGTCATTCAGCATGTAATCATACTCATAAACACAAATCAACTGATAAATTAACAGTGAACTGACTGGCTGAAAATTACCTTGCTTGTAGCACTGTGTTTATTTACTCCACAGTGGGTCCTGAATAGACTGAATGGGGGAAACGAAACGTTCAGGCCTCTCCCTTTACGGATCCATTTTGCTACCCTTGATTTCCAAAGTGTGGTGGATCTGGATGTTCAAGAATATCTAAAAAGACTGAAGCATGACCATGCCTTCACTGGCTCCTCAGACAGTGAGGCTGAATCCGGACTCTGTAACTTGCACATACTCCCCTCATGATCTGGCCTTGGACCACTTCACTTTCATCTTTTGCCTCTTGGTCTCTGTCTCTCTCATTCTTTTCTCCCAGTGCAATCTCCCAAATCATAAAGGGGTTGCACCCTCTTCCTTTTCATATGTTATTCCCCTTGATGTCAATTTTTTTCCCCTTCGTTGTTCCTTCAAAACTCTTAGCTTGTGCTATTTCTTCCAGGAAGCACACTTAAGTCCCCAAGTCTGAATGCAGACGTTCCTCTTTTACACCACTCTGTTACACACTTCTATGATCTCACGCTTATCACACTGCATAGTCACTGTTACTTTAATTGACTGTCTTCCATTATTTTCCAGGGAGCTTGTGGTAGGGGCCCTATCTTATTTCATCATCCCAGTACTGACAGTAAGAGCTAAAAACCCTAGTCAAGGAGCGCCTGGGTGGCGCAGTCGGTTAAGCGTCCGACTTCAGCCAGGTCACGATCTCGCAGTCTGGGAGTTCGAGCCCCGCGTCAGGCTCTGGGCTGATGGCTCAGAGCCTGGAGCCTGTTTCCGATTCTGTGTCTCCCTCTCTCTCTGCCCCTCCCCTGTTCATGCTCTGTCTCTCTCTGTCCCAAAAATAAAAAATAAAATAAATAAAATAAAAAAATAAATAAAAAAATAAAAAATAAAAACCCTAGTCAAAAGTTTTTAACCTGGTGCCTAGTAATACATACCATCACTTTGGATCCATGGCTTCTATTTTCACAGTCTACTTTTATAGATGGACATTCTGTCACTTGTTGTGATCTTTTTTTTAGAAGACAACACTGCCACAGTAATTGTATGCCAAGAAAGAAGCTGTTCCAACTCCTTTGATTTCCCATTAGTCTGAATCTTTAAAACATTTTCTGTGTACAGATTCAACATATTTCTGTAGCATTTCTGTGCTCCTTCCTGCTGGAAATTAAGTCATTCCAATTTGCTCTGTATCAGCTGTTCTGGAAAATGTGGGTTTTATGTTCTTTGTACACACCCAATCCGTTAACATTTTGTGTCAGTGATTTTTCCCTTTGTCATTATAGGCCTGAGAACATTTTAGATTTTCAGTATGATGACCAAGTAAGTGCTTTGGTGACTGAGGCTGCTAGCTGCCTACCAAAATCCATATACTCTTCTATATTTTCCAGACTCCCCTGAAGATAGGTGTGGCCATGAGACAAAGTTCTTTCCAATGGAATATGAGTAGAAGTAACACACCATTCCAGACTCGGCCCATAAAGCCTTTCTACACATGTTCCTGCATGCTCTGTTTCCTTTCAGGATAACTGAGATGTCTACATCTAGGGAACGCTGGGAAGCATGCTTTAAAAATTACAAAGCTGTTGTCAGCCTGGGCCCTGAATAACTTCTTGGAAGAGAGCCATTTCATCCACCTGGACACCTGCCCAGGACTATCTGGTGAGCAAAAGCAGCAAAACAAAATTTTGGTTGGTTTAAGCCATGGAATTATGTACCATAGCCTAGCCTAGTCTATGTAATATAGGGAATAAGAAGAGTTAAATGACAAGATGCTAGACATAAGGTCGGAAATACGTTTAAAGTCTAACACTTCCAGAGACAACTGTCACTTATCCAAAGATTTGCTAATTCCATTACTATTGTGATCACCAACAAGAATGTCATTAATAATATAAGACGATTACTAAAGTGTTCAAAAATTCATTTTAACGCTACTGAATTTTTGTGCTCACTTTGGTGGCACATATACACTAATACTACTGAATTTTTAAAGAAATGTTGTACAGCAACAGTGGAGAAGATAAGTATGGTGGGGTAAACTTGAAAAGAGTGAAAGTGCTGGAAAATTCTTTGGTGTTTCCTTTTATCATTAAAACTGAGAAGTCCTAGATGACTCTTTGGTGAACTTCTCAGGCTCTTAGCCCAAGTTCCTCAAACTAAATCCTAAATGCTAATTATACTTTTTCTTGAAAGGGAAATAGTAATTTTTTATATTTTTTAAATAATTTTTTAAGTTTATTTATTTTTGAGAGAGAGACAGAGAGAGAGAGAGCACACATGCTTGAGTGGGGGAGGAAGAGAGAGAGAGGATAGAGAAAGAATCCCATGCTCAGCATGGAGCCTAATGCAGGGCTCAACCCCACAAACTGTGAGATCATGACCTGAGCTGAAATCAAGAGTTAGACACTTAACTTAATGAGTAACCCAGGCACACCATTTTTAATATTTCTGTATAGAAGAGGTCTCTTGATATTTAGGGCTGGAGGATATATGCTTAAAATGTTGAGGAAATTAGATAGTTGAAGATGTAAGCAAAAAAGATACCACCAGTAAAACAGTCCTTTTCTTTTAAAAGTGCTTCTAAATAATTATACCACTAAAACTCATTTTAGTCCGTGATTTCTTTAATGTATGCTCAATGACTCTATTCCTCCCTTTCTCTTCTCAGACTATTTTTTAACTGTTTTATTGAGGTATAGCTTATATTACTCTTTACTGTTTTATTGAGGTATAGCTTATATTACAGCACCTTAAAGCATACCTCCATATGCTTTAAAATATGTTTTCACTTCATACATAGCCACCACCTGGATCAATATACAGAATATTTTCAGCACTCCAGTAGACTCTATTGTGTTCCACTCCATTATTATCTCCTCAAAAATAGAACCATTATTTTATATATTCTGACCTCTCTCACAATTGATTCATTTTGTCTGATTTTGAAATCATATCAGTGAAATCATATACTAAATACTCTGTGATGCATCGTCTCTTTCACTCAACATCATGCTCATGAGATTCATTCATATTATTGCACTGCAGTAGTAGTTATTTTTCATTTCTGTATAGTATCCTACTGAATTAATTTATCCATGCTATTGTTCATGGACATCTGGTTTCTTTTCATTTAGGGGCTATTAAAAATACTACTACTATGAACATTTTTGTACACGTTCACAGGGACACTTATTTTCCTTGGATATATGCCTAGAAGTATATATTTTTAACAGATAATACTAAACAGTTTTCCAAAGTAGTTCTTTTAGTTTACACTCCCACAATCATTGTACAATAATTCTAGTGGCTCCATGTCTCATGAACATTTGTGATTGTCAGTCTTACTTAATTTTAACCATTTGGTACCTTTCATTATTATTCTCTTATGGCTAATAATGTTAAGTACTTTTGCATATCTATATTAGCAATGTTGAGATCTTTTATCAAGTGTCTGTTCATATATTTTCCCCATTTCTTAATTAGGTGGTCAGTATTTTTCTTTTGTAGAACTTTAGATATTCTGAATACAAGTTGCCTTTTGAATATGTATTGCAAATATCTTCTTCCACTCTGTAGATCTTATCTTTCCTCAGTGTTCTTTTAATGAACAGACTTTCTTAATTTTGATAAGGTGCAATTTATTATTTTCTTTTGTAGTTAGTGCTTTCTGTTTAAGAGCTCTTTGCCTGTTCCAAGGTCATTCAGATATTCACCTATGTTTTTTGTTCTTAAAGACTTATTGTTTTACCTTCGGACTTTAACACTATGATTTATCTCTCATTAATTTTTGTGTATGATATGCAATAAAGGTCAAGTTAATTGTTTTCCATATGGATATCCAATTGACCCAGCATCACTTATTAAAAAGATTATGATTTCCTCCAATGAATGACAGTAATGCTTTTGACATAAATCAGAGAACTCTCTGTGTGTGTTTGTTTGCAGACCATCTAGTCTGTTCCACTGTTCTACAGGATTATTCATTAGTTAATGCCACACTCTCTTAATTACTGTAGCTTTACAGTAAGTCTTAATATCTACAGTAAGTCTAAATATCTAGGAATTTAAGTCCTCCAGATTTGTTCTTAAGATCACCTGGGCTATTCTATGTCCTTTGTATTACTACATATAAGTTTATTATCACCCTGTGAATTTCCTGTTGGGATTGAGATCAGTGTTTCATTTAACCTATAGATCAGTTTAGAGAGTACTGACAGAGTCTTCTAATCCATGAACATGGTATATCCCTCCCTAAGTCTACTTTAATTTTTTTTTTCAGCAATGTTTTATAGTTTTGGTATAGCTGTCCTGCATGCCTTTGGTTAGATGTCTTCTTAGGTATCTGTCGTTCTCAGTTTTTGTTTTTATTTATTTATTTTTAAAGTTTATTTATTTATTTTGAGAGAGAAAGAGAGAGGACAGGGGTAGAGAGAGAGGGGGAGAGAGAATCCCAAGCAGGCTCTACACCATCAGTGCAGAGCCCAATGCGGGGCTCGAGTCCATGAACCACGAGATCATGACCTGAGCTAAAGTCAGACACTTAACCAACTGAACCACCCAGGCACCCCTCATTTTCAGCTTTAAATGTGGCTAAGAAAATAAGCCAGTGCTTAATTTTAAAATGTGAGGCATTACTAGTATTCATACTGTCTTGCTTAAAAGACAAAAGCAACACAACCCAAATGCAAAATAAAGATATAATATAGATATAATGAAAACTATCTAGAAGATTATCTGAATGGTAAAGTCTTCTGCTTTCTAAGAGTTGAACATATCTGAGCATATATTATTATTGGAACAATGTTCTTTGAACCTACTTCTCTATTATGTAATTTAAGGAACCACTAGCTATTTTCACAGTTTATGATAGAAAAATGTAATGCTCCAGTCAAATTCCTTTCATTTCTTTGTATCATTCTCTCCCTCACCCCTTTCTGGGCTTTTACACATTCTACAACTGTGCCAAAAAAAACTCTTGTCCTCTTCCCCCTTCCCTTTCACCAGGCTGCACTCACAGTCTTCAGCTTAAAAACATAGTATCTCTGAACAGCCTATCCTGACCCATAGGACAGAATTAGGCATTTCCACTATGTGTCCCAACAAAATGCTTTAGACTTCCTATCCTAGCACTGGACTTTTGATGGCTTGAAGTGATGTCAGGGACAATGATGGAATTATTCACAATTTTATCTCCAGAGCCTTGTACAGTACCTGGCATATATTAATTATATAAATATTTGATGGACTTACTATGAAATTTGAGCAGAGCAGAAGAAAAGAATCTTCTCTTTTTCTCTGTAAAAAACAGAGTATTCAGACACCAACACTTGGCTATCCCAAAGTGAAATAAGTTAAAAGGATACCCATTATCTCTGGAATCCTGGTAGTTGTCTTCTGGATGCTGTATTTCTTCCTAATTTTTATTGTTTATAAGACATAACATAATAAAAATGAATTAAAAGATTATCTTGAATGAAGACTGTTCTTCCCAAATAGCCAGCATATCTACTCTTCAGGATTTATCCTCTATTTCCCTTCTGTGTAACATAGTTCTTTTGGAAAGGAAACCCACTGTCACCCCATGGTTGGCAATGTAAATGAGAATCTCCACATAAGGAAATTAGATGCCTGGATGGCATATCCCTAAATTTTCTGCCTCAATCACTAGTGCCTTCAGGGCACAACTTCCCACTAATAACACTGGATGTGCAGGGACTTGTAATGACATTTTTCTAATTTTCTACTGCACAATGGAGATCAGACTAGACCCTCTAACCACATCTTTCCTTAAGACTTGAGAATAACAAAGGGGAAACAGATAAGAGAAGGAAGCTACAACTAACAGATTGAGTTAGTTTGCTTTTTCAGCTCTTGACTGAAGATTGAGTTTGCTTTTTCAGCTCTCGGTCTCCTACAGGTATGGAGGTGGGGGGAGATCAGCTCAGAAACCATCAAGCTGAGATTGACACCAAAATTTCCCTGCATTTCTAAAAATCTTTATCCAAGAAAGTGAAGGCTGTATCTTGACTGTTAAAACATCATTCTGAACACCTTATTTCTCAAATCTTTGTTCCTCTAAAGGCTATTTTTACCCTCATGTTATCTGTGGTTCCGGCCTATAGCTTGAAGGGTGCAGCCATATCAGAAGCCGATCCAATCCAATAAGACATAGGCACATACTGATGGTATGTATGTTGGGGGTGCGGTTTGTAGAGGGTAGTAGTTTTGGTACAATTTCATGTACTCAGTCAACAAGCAGTTAATTAACACCTATATCAGTGTGGTGGAGTGGAAAAGGCATCCAATCCAGGGCTAAAAGGCCTGAGTTCTATGCACGGATCAGAAACCTCCTAGCTTTGTGATACTGATCAAGTTATTTAACTTTTCTGAGTTTCTACCATCACATCTGTAAAATAAGCATGAGATAAACAAGAAAGAGAATGTGTATCAGAAGCTTTCTTTCAAACTATGATGCTTAATTAAGGCTATTATTTGGAGTTACTGGCAAGGTCCTGTGGTTAGCAAAATGATGCCTTCACGTAAGGGTGGTTGTGGGGGTAAAATGAATAGAAACATTTTTCTTTCTTTTATTTCCTTCTTTCTCTTCTCTTTCTTTTTTCTTCCCTCTTTCTTTTCTTTTCCTTCCTTCATTCTTAATTTTTAAAAGTTTATTTATTTTGAGAGACAGAGAGAGTGCAAGCAGGGGAGGGGCAGAGAGAGAAAGAGAGAGAATCCTAAGCAATGCAGGGCTCGAACCCACAAAATCATGATTCCATGACCTGAGCCGAAATCAAGAGTCAGACACTCAACTGACTAAGCCACCCAGGCACTTCATAAACAGTTTTAAATGATGCATAAGTCATGACCCCCACTCAAGGAAATTTCAAACGGTCAGGACGATGAGATGTGAGAAAACAAAGTAGTATTTGGAAAACATGCTAAGAAACAAATGTAGGCCAGGATTTATATAAATTTATTTTTCTATATATGGCATATTATCACTAACAGAGAAAATTACTTCTCAGTTTCTATTAAAATGTTAACTTTACTGATTAAATAAACAGAGCTGGTTAATTTGCTAGTGTCAAATTCTACATGCAAAATCAATGGGCTTTTAACTTCCACAAGCAAAGTCATAATCATTGTGCATTCTGAATTGGTAAACGCAGTGCCCAATCATAAGGGACTGTGGCTCAAGAACATTTTGAAGTGCTTAAGTATTCCTATGGATAAAGCACGTCTCATCCCATTTCTGTAATATGGGGTCTTCATTATAGGCCTACATCATGACCTCGTGCCATTTCCAGGCCCCACAAGACCTAGAGAAAGGGTAAGTATACTGCCTTCCACTCCAGCTCTACCTTTTATCAATAAGATGCAACATGCTCACCACCAAAAGGGTTTTCCACTGTACTTTGAAATAAGAGCTAAATTCATATCATGGTTTGTTTTGTTAAGAGGTAAAACAGAGTAGGGGTGCCTGGATGGCTCAGTTGCTTAAGCATCCAACTCTTGATTTCAGCTCAGGTCATGAGCTCACAGTCCTGAGATCAAGCCCTGCATCAGGCTCTGTGCTTAGCATGGAGCCTGCTTAAGATTCTCTCTCTCTCTGTCTCTCTCTCTCTCTCCCTCCCTCCCTCCTACCCTCCCTCTCCCCCCCACCTCACGGTCCCTCCCCCTGCTTGTGCTATTTCTGTCTCTCAAAAAAATAACAATATATTGTAATATATCAATATAAAGCTCAGTCGGTTGGGCGTCAGACTTTTGATTTCGGCTCAGGTCATGATCTCACAGTTCATGGGATCGAGCCCTATGTCAGGCTTTGCACTGACAGCATGGAGCCTGCTTGGGATTCTCTCTCTCCCTCTCTTTCTCACCCCTACCCCAAGGGGCAGATTCCTTCAGAATATGTTTTGGTTTGGAGAAATAATTCATACATACCTAATAATCTATTGTGGGTTAAAAACCTAGTGCGTGTTAAACACATACCCAGGAGTACAGAGAAGATAAAGTTACCTCAGAGGGAGAGGGGAAAAATCTATAAGCAATCTTTAACGTTATTTAGAAGTAATCTTTTCTTTTTTTTTTTAAATAGGCTTCATGCCCAGCATGGAGCCCAATGCCAGGCTTGAACTCATGATGTTGAGATCAAGACCTGAGGTGAGATCAAGAGTCAGAAGCTTAACTGACTGAGCCACCCAGCTGCCCCTAGAACTAATCATCTTTAAGATACAAAAGAAAATGTAAAAGAAAAGATAAATGAAAAAGAGTTCCATCCTTCTTTGGTTTAAAAACAATAGAATAAAGTCAGCTCAAATTCAAACTTAAACAATACTATGAGATAGTTAAAATGGTATTTAAAATAAAACTCAATTTGGGGCTCCTGGGTGGCTCAGTCTGTTAAGCATCTGACTTTAGCCCGGGTCATGATCTCACAGTTTGTGGGTTTGTGCCCCGCATCAGGCTCTGGGCTGACAGCTCAGAGCCTGGAGCCTGCTTCAGATTCTGTGTGTGTGTGTGTGTGTGTGTGTGTGTCTGTCTGTCTCTCTCAAAAATGAATAAACATTAAAATTTTTTAAAAATAAGATAAAATCAAACTCAATTTTAACCCTGATTTTTTAAGAATTATAACTGAACATATGAATGTGCCTAATGTGTACAGTGCAGAGCCGGCTTATGGAACTTTAAATCAAATGATCAGTTGTCCATTTACTCACTGGTGAATGACTGTGCTTATGTTGTGGTTCTCAAAATGGGCTTCCGGGGCCAGCAACATCCGTATCACTTGGGAGCTTGTTAAAAATGTAATTCTCAGGACCCTCCCCACACCTACTAGGTCAGAAAGTAGGATGCAGCCCAGCACAAGTGTTTATAAGCCCCCAGGTGACTGAATTGCATGGTAAGGTCTGAGAATCAGCTTCCTATAGTGAAAAGGTTAAGAGCATCCTTTTTGAAGTCAGAGAAATTTGGGTTCAAATATTTGCACTCAGATGTACTATCTCTGTGACCTGAAGCAAGTCATTTAATCCAACCCTTAGTTTCCAAATTAGAAACACATACAGTATATGTTTCAGGGAAATTGTTAGGATTAAATAAGGAAATATATTCAGATATGATCTATAGTGTCTACATCATACACACAGTGCTTAGTGCATAGTAAGCACTCAGTAACTGATGTGGGTTATTTTTTCAGGCATGAAAGACCCTGTGTTCCATGCTGCAGGAAACACTGTTCATCAGACATGGTTTTTTTCTTTAAGGACCTCAGTCTGGAGGAGGAGCTACACTAGCATGTAAATAATCATGATACAAAGTAGAAAGTATTACATGGCAAGAGAGTGGTGTATAAAATGCCCTGGGAAATGGAAAGGGTGGAGGAAGCAACATATGAATTGTTTTTTAAAAAACAGGAAGGGTGGGGTGCCTGGGTGGCTCAGTCCGTTAAGCGTCTGACTTCAGCTCAAGTCATGATCTCGCAGCTTGTGAGTTCAAGCCCCATATTGGGCTCTGTGCTGGCAGCTCAGGGCCTGGAGCCTACTTCGGATTCTGTGTCTACCCCTCTCTCTGCCCCGTTCCTGCTCATACTCTGCATCTCTCTGTCTCTCAATAGTAAATAAATGTTAAAAAAAGTGGGTTTTTTTGTGTTTTTTTTTTGTTTTTTTAAGAGAGGAAAGGAAGGGCATTCCAGATGAAAGGAACAGGGCAGGGAATCATGGGACTCATGGGATACATAGTTTGACCAAAGGGATAACAGAAGGGGGACCATATAATTTATTGTTCACACAGGGGCACTTTGCAAGTGAAAGGGGCATCATTAAAGTTAAGTCAGGACAACAGATTGAAATGGGACCACGCATATGGTTACCCTGGAGAACAGGCTGCTGGGAATGAGTACTGGAAAAAGGGACAGGGTAGGATGTATTTGTGCAGCACAGCATCCCTCACAAAAGACTGAGGGCTCTGCTTTTTAAGTCATAGGAGCGACTGAGCAGAGAAGTGACCTCAATTGGGGTAGTAGGTACTTAGGAAGATAAATTTGGCAATGCCAAATGAAGAGGAGGGAATGGATGACAGGGAGATTTCCAGAAATGGTGAGATTTTGAAACCAAATAAACATCTCAGACAAGGAGGAAGAAGTTGAACCTGAAGTTAGTATGTCGAGCCTATATCAACAAAAACAAGGAGGTCAGGAGAAGGGGCAGGTCAGGGAGAAAGTATCATGACTTCACTTTCAGGCACAGATGTGGTCAGTCCGATGGGCTCTGTTACATCTGACATGTGACTGGGTTCCAAAGTGCCACTGAGAGGAGAAATATGACTACCAGTTAGAACTGTCTGACTGTACTCAGTTAGAACTGAGTTCTTACTTCACTAATGTTCTCTCCATCTCTCAAAAGACAAGCCATTCAATACCTTGATATAGCATCCAGGCTCTTTATTTTGTTTCATTTATTTTTATTTAACATTATTTATACATCATTTATTTTTATTTTAACATTAAAATTGGGCAACAACGAATGTTTCTGATGTGCTTAACAAGGATCAGACTCTGTTCTAAGAACTTTACAAATATTACAGATTTAATCCTTATCAGAATCTTATAATGTTAATGTGATTAATATTATCATTCCCAGTGTTCAGATGAAGACAGCAAGACACAGGGAAGTCAGGAGACCTGCCCAGAATGATACTACTATAAAGTGCTGGAGCCCTAAACTGAACCAATGAGCATCGAGCTACAGAGACTGCATTTCTCACCCTGGCACCGGGCAGTTCCTGACACTACAGACATCTTAAGGAACCTAATGGGATTGGGATTGGAAACTATTATCTAAAACTTTCCTGAGGTGCTTTGTTATTTATATGAAAAACAAAAACATTTTGAGGCATTATTTTCAGTTATTGTTATGAAACTGCTTTCACAGACATGAAATACTTAATTTTTGTAGATGTTTTTGAGGAATAGGTATTCACATATAAAAGATTATAAAAAAAAACACTGCCACAGTTTCACGACACATAATGCCATATTTATCTGGTTTAAGTCTCATCATTTCTATTCAGAAATCTCTCATCTATTCCCTCCTTTCCATTCTTGTAGCAGGCTACACAGAAATCCCCCAAAACTACTCTTTCATAGTCATTTCCTTGCTTGGGAACCTTCACAATGACATAATTTCATGTCAGATACCAAGTCACAGAGTCAAGACTCAGACTTAAACCACTATGTTATACCACCTTCCAAATAACATAACCTTCCAGAACCACCTTTATTGTTTCTATTTTTAAAACATATTCTTAAAATATTTTTTATTTATTTTTGAGACAGAGAGAGAGACAGCGAGAGAGAGAGAGAACAAGTGGCGGGAGGGGCAGAGAGAGAAGGAGACAGAATCCCAAGCAGGCCCTGTGCTGACCCCCCATGTGGGGCTCGAACTCATGAACTGTAAGATCATGACCTGAGCCAAAAACAACAGTCACATGCTTAACTAACTAAGCCACTCAGGTGCCCTTTTTGTTTCTTTTTTTTTTTCTTTAATGTTTTTATTTATTTTTCAAGGAGACAGAGAGAGAGAGAGAGAGAGAGAGAGAGAGAGAGCGCGCATGAGCAGGGGAAGAGCAGAGAGAGAGGGAGACACAGAATTGAAGCAGGCTCCAGGCTCTACACTGTCAGCAGAGCCCGATGCAGGGCTCGAACCCACAAAGTGCGAGATCATGATCTTAGCCAAAGCCCGACGCTCAACCGACTGAACCACCCAGGCGCCCCTTGTTTCTATTTTTTTTTAATTTTTTTAACGTTTTTATTTATTTTTGAGACAGAGAGAGACAGAGCATGAACGGGGGAGGGGCAGAGAGAGAGGGAGACACAGAATCAAAGCAGGCTCCAGGCTCTGAGCCATCAGCCTAGAGCCCGACGCGGGGCTCAAACTCACGGACTGGGAGACCGTGACCTGAGCTGAAGTCGGACGCTTAACCAACTGAGCCACCCAGGCGCTCCAGCCTTGTTTCTATTTTTAATAGTAAGTGTGGTAGTCTGGCAGAAATTTTTGGTAAAGGTTCAGGAATTACAAATATAGGTGAGCAGTAGTTGACTGGATCTTTAAAACAATTTTGGGGGTGAAGAATTTTTTTCATTCTGGGAATACTAGTTGTCGGCAGTCTAGGAGGGGTCAGGGCAGGCAAAGCCCCAAGAATAGGAAGGGAGAGTGTTTTAAGTCATGGATCACCAAGGCAGGGAAGAAGGCAGCATTCAGGGCAACACTGAAGGGAATCAAGCCTATGGTTTTGGCAGGAGAATTCACTATGTTCCATTTCCCAGTGATGCAAGAAGAGGGCAAGATGCCCCCAGAGAGGCCAAGGGACAAAGCTGAAGTGTTAGAACAGCAGATGCAGAAGCCATGCTTCCTAGTGGAAAAAAAAAAAAACACACAACAACCCTGATAATCAAGATGAGGGGAGAATTAAAACAAACCAAGGCAGGAGTGAACCGGGGAAGCATCCTCTCTTTGAAGAAGTTTTCATCTGATTTGGACACCACCCTCTTGAACTCTGGACAATACCCAGTGCTTCTCTCAATCAGTACTTGCTTATATTATAAGCATTTGCTTAGATATTTTTCTCCACCAGTAACCACTGAGCCCCCGGAGAACTGAAATCTGTATTATTGGTCTATATCTCCAACACTTACTCCAGAGCCTTACACAAAGCAGTTGCCTGTGTATACAAATGAATGAATGAAATGAAGAATGAGTAAAATGCCTCTGAATGAATGAAGTGAAGGAGAGCTTTGATTAACTGGAGTTATTATACTAGGAGGAGGCTTATAACTCATTTAGGCCAATCCTATTGTTTTACAGATGATGGGAGATGCAGAGAGGTTAAAGGCCCCATCTAGGGTGTAGTCCTAGAGCTGGACTAGGAACCCAGGACACACGGGTCATCCTTTCTCCTCCTCACCCTGCTAAGAGCATGAAGACAGCTCCCACAGTCATTCTAATGTTTGTTGGCTGGTTGTTGGGAATGCAGAATACATTTTCCCATGGAGACAGGTTTTTTCTTCCTTTTTTTTTTTTTTTTTTTTTAAATGGTGGTTCGGTTCCCAGGCCAGGCCACAAAAGCCTATTTACCCCATAGCTGAGCTCAACTATAAAACCAGCGGTAGCTCTGAGGCCTCACTGAACCCCTAGCTCAGAGCCTGCAGTCTGGGGGGCAGGTGGGCAGCTGGCTCTGCAGGAGGGAGGGCAGAGCTCCCTTGAGCAGACCAGGAGCATGGGGCGGGGGCTGGGCAGGGGGGCTGGGCAGGGGGCCCGGGCAGCAGCTGCAGGAGGCTAGGCAGCTTCTGAATGCCTTGGTGGTTCTTAAGTGGATTGTTTGTAAGTTGGGAACTGTCTGTACTTAGAAAGGCGGATTTCAAGAGGTAGGGGATCCTATTTCACTTGAAGGCCCACGGTAATGAGGGTTCTTTATTCGTAATGAAGTAGCCACTAATTGGAGGGACGGGCTCAGGAGGCCTGTTGGAATTTTGTACTCCTGGACCAGAACGGAGTAATATTATGCAGTAGCCTGGCAACCCCTTACTTTTGCATAAAATTCATATAAAAATCTACCATGAAGTGCCTGTCTGAAATTCACTGTGTTTATTATTAATAATGATAATAACAGAGTGGCTTATCCACAGCACTAAGCTGAGAAAGTGAATGAATTCTCAGTTTCATCAATTTTTTTTTCCTTAGCCAGACTAGGAACATTTGGAAAATCTTTACTCTCAGAGTGGGCTAAAAGCTTCAATATTTACCCCGAGGAGACATGGCTCCAGTTTATAAGGGCTCATCCAAGAGATGATCTCTTTCCTTCCTCCACCTCCTCAGAGGCAGAAATATTCCATAAACTCATAAATGTTGTAAAACCAAATGTACAAAAAAAAAAAAACCCAAATGTAAAAAAACAAAACAAAACGTGTTAATGGAAATGAAAAAAAATTACAGTAGGTGAATCAATTATAATAAGGTAATACAGTTAGCCTTTCTGGACTTAATGAAATGTGGCCAACTACGGTGGAATGTTCTGGTGCCCCCTGGAGGATTCTAAAACCTAACAGAACAGGTTATTTAGTAACTTTATTCAGATGTCAGAAAATCCTACAGAGGCACTGTGTTTCTTCTTCCAAGCTTAAATCAACTTAACCTGATTCAATCACATATAGAGGAAAAGAGCAAGAACTAAATCTAACATTTAAAATGTTTTACCCAGCCTAAGTTTATTGTTAGAATGCAAGTGGTTGGATCACCAACAGAATCTATTTTTAGTTTGCAAAGTTTACAAACCCAGCAGGGCAAAGTTCACAGTTACATGTGCAATCTCTCAATTTTTCTGGGCTGAGTGTTCAGCGAACAAGGAAGTTTGCTTCTGTGAACCTTGCTTTGTCTTGCACAGACGTTCTGGAAAGTTAAACATTTAGCTTCTAAATTTTACTGCCCTGGTATTCCTCAGGGACATGACTCCAATATGATGATGGCTGAATGGTCATCAGAGTTGTTTATTCCATAGTCACAGAGCAGTTAGCAGATGTGAGGAACTATTGTCTGACTCCAGTAAGCTCCAATAATAATAAGCTCCAATAATCTAACAGGATTATAGCTTTCCATCTGCCTACCCCCAACCCCCCATTTATATGAGAATAACTGTAATCACTATCTTAGCACATAACATGACTGATACCATCCTAGCCTCAGATCACTACATCTGAAAGAGACCAGGTTTCACTAAATTTACAAAGACTCGTGTTATCACAGTACTGTAACTATTACCAATACTTATAAAGTAGTATACTAAAGTTTAAACCATAAAGTCATCAAATAGAACTTCACTGTGAGAATTCTTTGTATTCTGGGATACCTTTCACCCAGATTCCCAAAATTTCAACTTTTACTACTTTTGTCATTTTCTGAATACACACAAACACGTATTTTTTTCTTTACCTTTTTTTTAACAATTTTTTTTAACGTTTATTTATTTTTGAGACAGAGAGAGACAGAGCATGAACGGGGGAGGGTCAGAGAGAGAGGGAGACACAGAATCTGAAACAGGCTCTAGGCTCTGAGCAGTCAGCACAGAGCCCGATGCGGGGCTCGAACTCACGGATGGCGAGATCATGACCTGAGCCGAAGTTGGACGCCCAACTGACTGAGCCACCCAGGCGCCCCTTTTCTTCATCTTTTTAAGAGTAAGTTGTGGATATAATGCTCCTTTATTCTTAAATATTTCAATGTGTATTCCCCAAAAACAAGAAATCCTCTTCTATAAACAGTATACTTATAGGAAATTAATATTGAAATAATACCTAATTTACAAAATCTTATTGAGATGTTATTGATTTTGTTCCAATAACATCTTTTAGAGCAAAAGAAATTCTAAAAGCATGCATTGCATTTAGTTGTTGTGATTTTTCAGTCTCCTTTAATCTGGACGGTTCCCGGGTCTTTGTACAGGGCTGGTATTTTATAGAATGCCCACATTTTGGATTATCCTAAGTGTCCTCCTCATGGGTAGGTTAATGTTAAATGCCTCTGGCAGCATATGGAAAAAGTGATTCTGGCTTTTTCTCTATGCAACAATATTAGGAAGCACATGTTACTGATTAGTCCCATTAGCAGCAATGGTAACTTTCATCTTTTGGTTAAGGTGTTTGCTAGGTTTCTCCACTTAGTTACTATTTTACCCATTGTAAATAAAAAGTAGCTTGTAAGGATATGTTTGAGACAATGTAAATATCCTATTTCTTCTCAAACTTTCATCCAATTAGTTATAGCGTTCTGGATGATTCTTGCCTGAATCATTTAATATTTTTAGAAATGCTTGTGCAAGGTGATTTTCAAATTCCACTGTCCAAGTACACTTGAGTGTACTTCCTAATAAAGCTTTCCCTTCTCCCTTATTTATTTGTTTACTTTGTTTGTATCAGGGTACCTCACAGCCTCCTTACTTTATTTGGTAGTATTAAATTTAATTTCATTATTTATTTAAATTAGTAACGTCCTTTAATAATTACATTATCCCAGATTTCACCAATGAGAGCCCCATCAAGCAGGTTCCTGTGTTATTCTGACATGTCTTTATCATTCTTTAAGCACTTTCTTACTTTTTGGCATAACAAAGCGTTCAAATTCTTTCCCTACCCCAATCTTGAATTCAAGCATTTCTCCATGGAGCCCTAGCTCCTTTTAGTGGAGAATGGGATATACAGAAACAAAGATCTTGGCTCTATGTAAGCTCGTTTCTATGAAATTACTTCAAGACCGTCTTAGAGGACAGTGCTGGGAAACGCTTATAAATACACACAAATATTTGCATATGCATTCACACACCACACACACACACACACACACACACACACGCACATCTATGCCCATTTACATACATATGTATGTACAACTATATATGTGTGTGTGTGCATCTATGTATGTGTATAGTAGAACCCATGATTTCACACCTATATCTCCAATTCCATCCAATAGTGCAGGGTTCATTTTATTATTTTCCTTTTACCATAATTGTAGCTTCCTTCTCCCAAAGTTTGAAATCTGACTCCCAATAACCACAACATATTTGACTAGGAAGGAAGATGGCGGCATAGGAGGATGCTGAACTCAACGCATCCTGCTGACCACTTAGATTCCCCCCACATCTGCCTAAGTAACCCAGTAAACTTCCAGAATACTAGCAGAATGGACTCTCCAGAGCCAAGTATAGACGAGAGGCCCACAGAAGAGGGGCCCGTCCTGAAGCAGACCACCAAAGGCAAAGTGAGCTGAGTCTGCCCCTCCCGCCCCTGTGCACCTTGCAGATCCACCCCAGCTAATACGCCAGATCCCATCGAAGCAGCACCACAAGCCTGGCAGTGTGCAAGTAGCCCAGACAGGGGCCACACCACTCCACAGTGAGTCCTGCCCCTGGGAGAGGGGAAGATAAGGTACACACCAGTCTGACTGTGGCCCCAGCGTTGGGCTAGAGACAGACATCGGGTCTGACTGTGGCCCCGCCCATCAACGCAAGTTACTCCAGACAGCACAGGGGAAGAGCCTGCAGTTCTGTGCCACTCCAGGGACTATCCAAGATGACAAAATGGAAGAATTCTCCTCAAAAGAAACTCCAGGAAGTAGCGACAGCTAATGAACTGATCAAAAATGATTTAAGCAACGTAACAGAAAATGAATTTAAAATAATAGTCATAAAATTAATTGCTTGGCTTGAAAAAAGTATAGAGGACAGCAGAGAATCTATTACTACAGAGATCAAGGGACTAAGAAACAGTCAGGAAGAGCTAAAAAATGCTATAAATGAACTGCAAAATAAGATGGAGGCGACCACAGCTCAGATTGAAGAGGCAGAGGAGAGAATAGGTGAATTAGAAGATAAAATTACGGAAAAAAAGGAAGCTGAGAAAAAGAGAGATAAAAAAATCCAGGAGTATGAGGGGAGAATTAGAGAACTAAGTGACACAATTAAACATAATAATATACGCACAATTGGGATTCCAGAGGAGGAAGAGAGAGGGAAAGGTGCTGAAGGTGTACTTGAAGAAATAATAGCTGAGAACTTCCCTGATCTGGGGAAGGAAAAAGGCATTGAAATCCAAGAGGCACAGAGAACTCCCTTCAGACATAACTTGAATTGATCTTCTGCACGATATATCATAGTGCAACTGGCAAAATACAAGGATAAAGAGAAAATTCTGAAAGCAGCTAGGGATAAACATGCTCTAAGATAAAGGATGTATCTACTGAAACTTGGCAGGCCAGAAAGGAATGGCAGGAAATCTTCAATGTGATGAACAGAAAAAATATGCAGCCGAGAATCCTCTATTCAGCAAGTCTGTCATTTAGAATAGAAGGAGAGATAAAGGTCTTCCCAAACAAACAAAACCTGAAGGAATTCGTCACCACTAAACCAGCCCTACAAGAGATCCTAAGGGGGATTCTGTGAGACAAAGTACCAGAGACATCGCTACAAGCATGAAACCTACAGACATCACAATGACTCTAAACCCATATCTTTCTATAATAACACTGAATGTAAATGGACTAAATGCTCCAACCAAAAGACATAGGGTATGAGAATGAATAAAAAAAACAAGACCCATCTATTTGCTGTCTACAAGAGACTCATTTTAGACCTGAGGACACCTTCAGATTGACAGTGAGGGGATGGAGAACTATCTTTCATGCTACTGGAAGTCAAAAGAAAGCTGGAGTAGCCATACTTATATCAGACAAACTAGACTTTAAATTAAAGGCTGTAACAAGAGATGAAGAAGGGCATTCTATAATAATTACAGGGTCTATCCATCAGGAAGAGCTAACAATTATAAATGTTTATGCGCCGAATATAGCAGTCCTCAAATATATAAAACAATTAATCACAAACATAAGCAACCTTATTGATAAGAATGTGGTCATTGCAGGGGACTTTAATACTCCACTTACAACATTGGATAGATCATCTAGACACAGGATCAATAAAGAAACAAGGGCCCTGAATGATACATTGGATCAGATGGACTTGACAGATATATTTAGAACTCTGCATCCCAAAGCAACAGAATATACTTTCTTTTCAAGTGCACATGGAACCTTCTCCAAGATAGATCACATACTGGGTCACAAAACAGCCCTTCATGAGTATAAAAGAATTGAGATCATACCATGCATACTTGCAGACCACAATGCTATGAAGCTTGAAATCAACCACAGGAAAAAGTCTGGAAAACCTCCAAAAGCATGGAGGTTAAAGAACACCATACTAAAGAATGAATGGGTCAACCAGGCAATTAGAGAAGAAATTAAGAAATATATGGAAACAAATGAAAACGAAAATACAAGAATCCAAACGCTTTGGGATGCAGCAAAGGCAGTCCTGAGAGGAAAATATATTGCAATTCAGGCCTATCTCAAGAAACAAGAAAAATCCCAAATACAAAATCTAACAGCACACCTAAAGAAACTAGAAGCAGAACAGCAAAGATACCCCAAACCCAGCAGAAGAAGAGAAATAATAAAGATCAGAGTAGAAATAAACAATATAGAATCTAAAAACACTATAGAGCATATCAATGAAAACAAGAGTTGGTTTTTTGAAAAAATAAACAAAATTGACAAACCTCTAGCCAGGCTTCTCAAAAAGAAAAGGGAGATGACCCAAATAGATAAAATCATGAATGAAAATGCAATTATTACAACCAATTCCTCAGAAATACAAGCAATTATCAGGGAATACTATGAAAAATTATATGCCAACAAACTGGACAACCTGGAAGAAATGGACAAATTCCTAAACACCCACACACTTCCAAAACTCAAACAGGAGGAAATAGAAAGCTTGAACAGACCCATAACCAGTGAAGAAATTGAATCAGTTATCAAAAATCTCCCAACAAATAAGAGTCCAGGACCAGATGGCTTCCCAGGGGAATTCTACCAAACATTTAAAGCAGAAATAATACCTATCCTTCTCAAGTTATTCCAAAAAATAGAGAAGGAAAACTTCCAGACTCATTCTATGAAACCAGCATTACTTTGATTCCTAAACCAGACAGAGATCCAGTAAAAAAAGAGAACTACAGGCCAATATTCCTGATGAATATGGAGGCAAAAATTCTCAATAAGATACTAGCAAATCGAATTCAACTACGTATAAAAAGTATTATTCACCATGATCAAGTGGGATTCATTCCTGGGCTACAGGGCTGGTTCAACATTTGCAAATCAATCAATGTGATACATCAAATTAATAAAAGAAAAGATAAGAACCATATGATCCTGTCAATTGATGCAGAAAAAGCATTTGACAAAATTCAGCATCCTTTCTTAATAAAAACCCTTGAGAAAGTCGGGATAGAAGGAACATACTTAAACATTATAAAAGTAATTTATGTAAGGCCAAAGCTAATATCATCCTCAATGGGGAAAAACTGAGAGCTTTCTCCCTGAGATCAGGAACACGACAGGGATGTCCACTCTCACCACTGTTGTTTAACATAGTGTTGGAAATTCTAGCATCAGCAATCAGACAACAAAAGGAAATCAAAGTCATCAAAATTGGCAAAGATGAAGTCAAGCTTTCACTGTTTGCAGATGACATTATATTATACATGGAAAATCCGACAGACTCCACCAAAAGTCTGCTAGAACTGATAGATGAATTCAGCAAAGTCGCAGGATACAAAATCAATGTACAGAAATCAGTTGCATTCTTATACACTAATAATGAAGCAACAGAAAGACAAATAAAGAAACTGATCCCATTCACAATTGCACCAAGAAGCATAAAATACCTGGGAATAAACCTAACCAAAGATGTAAAAGATCTGTAGGCTGAAAACTATAGAAAGCTTATGAAGGAAATTGAAGAAGATATAAAAAAATGGAAAACATTCTGTGCTCATGGATTGGAAGAATAAATATTGTTAAAATGTCAATACTACCCAAAGCTATCTACACATTCAATGCAATTCCAATCAAAGTTGCATCAGCATTCTCCTTGAAGCTAGAACAAGCAATCCTAAAATTTGTATGGAACCACAAAAGGCCCCAAATAGCCAAAGTAATTTTGAAGAAGACCAAAGCAGGAGGCATCACAATCCCAGACTTTAGCCTCTACTACAAAGCTGTAATCATCAAGACAGCATGGTTTGGCACAAAAACAGACACATAGACCAATGGAATAGAATAGAAACCCCAGAACTAGACCCACAAAAGTATGGCCAACTCATCTCTGACAAAGCAGGAAAGAATATCCAATGGAAGAAAGACAGTCTCTTTAACAAGTGGTGCTGGGAGAACAGGACAGCAACATGCAGAAGGATGAAACTAGACCACTTTCTTACACCATTCACAAAAATAAACTCAAAATGGATAAAGGACCTGAATGTGAGACAGGAAACCATCAAAACCCTAGAGGAGAAAGCAGGAAAAGACCTCTCTGACCTCAGCCATAGCAATCTCTTACTCGACACATCCCCAAAGGCAAGGGAATTAAAAGCAAAAATGAACTATTGGGGCCTCATGAAGATAAAAAGCTTCTGCACAGCAAAGGAAACAATCAAGAAAACTAAAAGGCAACCAACGGAATGGGAAAAGATATTTGCAAATGACATATCGGACATAGGGCTAGTATCCAAAACCTATAAAGAGCTCGCCAAACTCCACACCCGAAAAACAAATAATCCAGTGAAGAAATGGGCAGAAAACATGAATAGACACTTCTCTAAAGAAGACATCCAGATGGCCAGCAGGCACATGAAAAGATGCTCAACGTCGCTCCTCATCAGGGAAATACAAATCAAAACCACACTCAGATATCACCTCACACCAGAGTGGCCAAAATGAACAAATCAGGAGACTATAGATGCTGGAGAGGATGTGGAGAAATGGGAACCCTCTTACACTGTTGGTGGGAATGCAAACTGGTGCAGCCACTCTGGAAAACAGTGTGGAGTTTCCTCAAAAAATTAAAAATAGACCTACCCTATGACCCAGCAATAGCACTGCTAGGAATTTACGCAAGGGATACAGGAGTGCTGATGCATAGGGGCACTTGTGCCCCAATGTTTATAGCAGCACTTTCAACAATAGCCAAATTAAGGGAAGAGCCTAAATGTCCATCAACTGACGAATGGATAAAGAAATTGTGGTTTATATACACAATGGAATACTATGTGGCAATGAGAAAAAATGAAATATGGCCTTTTGTAGCAACGTGGATGGAACTGGAGAGTGTGATGCTTAGTGAAATAAGCCATACAGAGAAAGACAGATACCATATGGTTTCACTCTTATGTGGATCCTGAGAAACTTAACAGAAACCCATGGAGGAGGGGAAGGAAAAAAAAAAAAAAAAAAGAGGTTAGAGTGGGAGAGAGCCAAAGCATAAGAGACTGTTAAAAACTGAGAACAAACTGAGGGTTGATGGGGGATGGGAGGGAGGGGGGGAGTGGGTGATGGGTATTGAGGAGGGCACCTTTTGGGATGAGCACTGGGTGTTGTATGGAAACCAATTTGACAATAAATTTCATATTAAAAAATTTTTTTGTAAATAAAAATTTGTTAAAAAAATAACCATATTTGTTAAATCCTAGAATATACAAAAAAAAAAGTTTCAGAACTGCTAACACTCATGCTTCTACAAAAAGGAAAATAAACTACCAAGAGTGCAGTGTTTGTTCAGTTATTTACTTATTTATTTATTTAGCTTGAGAGCATACAGTCACAATACTGCATTCAAAAGCTTCTTGAGTTCACTTCCTAACCTCCTCACTCCCTGTCTTCCTCAGTAGGTTTCTAGTACTTTTTTGAAACATAATTTGTTTCATTTGTTTGTTTGTATCCAACTTGAGAATCCCTAACCATCTGGGTCTTATTTAATTTACTTTGCTATTTATTCATTCATTTAAAAAAATATGTGAAATAACATAACTCCATAAGGTAGGTCTGTATGAACTGATATGGTGAGAAGTGCCATTTCCTCCCCCATTCCCTCTCCTTTTCACCCCATTTCCACCCAGAGATATCCTGTAGGTAACTGATCTTACTAGTCTTTTTTTTTTTTTAATTCCTGTGCTGTTTTTTCCTCAAATGATGGGGTAAATGTACATTTTCTCATTTCTCCCTCTTTGTTACACAGAAGGTAACATCCTCTTTGCACTTGGCCTTTCTTGTTAATTGTATATATATCCAGGAAACCATATCACAGAGGTCTCCTCATTCTCTTTCACAGCCACATACTACTCCATTGGGTACTACGGGGTAATTTAGTCAACAACTTCCTCTGAATGGGAATGTTTCCAATATTTTGCAATTATAAACCATGCAGTGCTCCACTAGATCATCTTATGTGTATGTATTTGTATATATATGGAAAGATATCTTCAAGGTAATTCCAGAAGTGGGATTGCTAGGTCAAAAGGTAAACACGTGGGTAATTTTGTTAGACGTGACTAACTTCCCCTCCACTGGAGCAGTACCACTTGCATCCCTACCAGCTATCTGTGAGAGTTCTGGCGTCCTCACAGCCTTGTCTAGGGAGTGGATGTTACACTTTTAAAATCTGCTAGTGAAACAGGTGAAAAGTGTATCTTAAAGTGGTTTTAATTTACAATTCTTTCATCATGAGTGAGGTTAAATACTTTTTTGTACGTTAAAGGCCATTTTTATACCTTTTTGTAAATGATCTGTGCATGTCTTTTCCCATAGTTCTATGATTTTTTTTTCTTACCTTATTCTGTTAATTTGAAAAAGTTCTTCATGGGCACCAGGGTGGCTCAGTCGGTTAAGCATCCGACTTCTGCTCAGGTCATGATCTCATGGTTTGTGAGTTCAACCCCTGCATTGGGTTCTGTTTTGAGAGCTCAGAGCCTGGAGCCTGCTTCAGATTCTGTGTCTCCTCTCTCTGTCCCTCACCCGCTCACACTCTGTCTTTCATCCTCTCTCTCAAAAATAAAACATTAAAAAAGGTTTAAAAAAGTAAAATAAAATAAAGTTCTTCATATATGAGGGACATTATCCCTTTATCTGCAACATATGTTGCAAACATTTTCTGTTTTTCAGTTATCACTGGACTTTGTTTATGCTGTTTTTCTGTATAGAAGTTTTCATTTTTATTTAATCAAATTTATCAATCATTTCTTTGATTGCATCTGGATTTTGAGACATAATTTGAAATTCTTTGTGTATACCCAAGTTAAAGAGAAACTTGCATAGTTTCATTTTTACATTTAGATCCCTAATTTATTTGAAGTTTATTCTTGTGCATGGTGTGAGATATGGAACTAATTTTATCTTTGCCAAATGGCTACTCAGTTGTCTCAGTATCATTTGTTAAGAAGTTCATTTTCGCACCAGTGATTTGAGATACTATCTTTATCATAATGCTAAAGTCCCATATGTACTTGGGTTTATTTTATTCTTATTTTCTATTTTATTCCACTGGTCTGTCTGCCCATTCATGTGCCAGCACCATACTTTTTAAAAAGAAACTTTAGTAAACATGTCTGGTAGGCTAGTTCCCCTTTGAAGCATTTCTTTTTTAGTATTTTCCTAGCTATTCTTATATGTTTATTTTTCCCATATGAAATTTACTATCAGCTTAGTATTTCCATTGGGTTGTTTTACATTATAAATTAACTTGTGGTTAACTGACATCTTTATTATGTAAGTATTCTTATCCAAAAGTAAAGGGTAGCCTCTGTTTGGTCAAGTCTACTTTTATGTCTTTCAGAGATGTTTTACAGTTCTCCTTATAAAAATTTTACATATTTCATGTTAAATTTATTCTTAGGTATTTTACCTTCTTTTTAAAAGGTTTTTTTTCTTTGTACATTCTTTTGTAGCCTTCTGCTACTTTATTCATTATTTTGATTTTGCCATTGAGTCTTCAGAACTTTCTAAGTCCATGATGATATTCTCTGCATATAAAGATAGTTTCACTTCTCCGCTTTTATGCCTCTCATTGGTTTCTCTTGTCTACTTGCATTGGCTAATACCTCTAGTACAATGTTAAATGGTAGTGAGATAGTGGGAAATCTTGCTTTGCTTCCAATCTTAATAGAAGAAATATTACTAGTGTTTCCCCACTAAGCTGGCTTTAAGACTAAGGCATATTTATATTTGATCACATATCTATTCAGAAAATATTAATCAATTCCTTTTCTTTAAATAACTGTCAGAAATGAATGCTGAAAAAAAAAGAAATGAATGTTCAATATGTAAAAGGTTTTTGGAATCTATGAAGATAATCATATGATTTTCTTCCTCAGATTAATATGGTATATTAAATTCCTGGATTTCCTCACCTAAAACCATTTCTTGCATTCCTGGAATAAATCCAATCTGGTCATAGTGTATTATTTTCTTCATGTAGGATCACGATCTATTCTCTAATATTCTACTTAGAAAATCTGCATTAATATTCATAAGTGATACTGGTCTATAACTTTTTGTACTGTTTTCATCAGGTTTAGGTACGGATATATAGTTGCCTAATAAAAAAAATTCAGGAATTTTCCTCCATTCATAATTCTGGTGAATAACTTCTGTAGCACTGGGACTTATTTGGTCTTGGACGGTGTGGCAGGATTTCCCTGCAAAACATTATGGGTCTGGTGCTTTTCTTATGAGGTAGTTCATTGATAACTTTCTCTATTTCTTCTAAAGAATTTTTCTGTATAAGCTTTCCAAATGGGATGAATTTTGATAAACTATTTCCCTATGAAATTATCTATTTCATTTAGGTTTTCAAATTTGCAAAGAACTACATTTAGGTTCTTATGATATTTCCAAATTCTTCTGATTCAATAGTTATTTCCCTTTGTTATTTTTTTTTTTGAATTTATTTATTTTTGAGGGAGAGACAGAGACAGAGCATAAGCGGGGTAGGAGCAGAGAGATAGAGGGAGACACAGAATCCCAAGTAGGCTTCAGGCTCTGAGCTTTCAGCACAGAGCCCAATGCAGCATTCAAACCCACAAACCATAAGATCACGACTGAGCTGAAGTCAGATACTTAACGAACTGAGCCACCCAGACACCCTTCCCCCTTTGTTATTTCTTGTTTGTGTACTTTCTCCCTTTTCCCCTTGAGTTAGCTAATGGTGTATTTAAATAATTTATTCATTAGATTTACTATTTCTTCTGTTTTATGCCTCAATTTATATGTTATTTTTATCATTTCTTTCCTTTTGCTTTATTCTGGTTTATTTCTTATTCTTTTTCTAGATTTTTAAGTTGAGACTTTAATTCATTTATTGTCATCTTTAATTTTTATTAAGTGTTTAAGGCTTTCAATATTCCTTTGATCATTGCTTTATACATACCCCAGATTCTGGTGTGTGGCATTTTTCATTATGATTTTCAGAAATTCTCTAATTTCAATTTACGTAGGATCTTTTTTTAGTCAATCTTTCAGATGCACTTAAGAAGAAGGTATATTTCTTATTATCTGGCTATAAAGATGATATATACCCTTATTGATTATGCTATCTAGATTGTCTAGATCTTCAATATCTTTTTTTTTTTTTTTTGGTCTATTTGTCTTATACTGAGAGTGGTACATTAAATTCTTCTATTAGGAGGTGTTTCTTCTGGTGTCTCCCCTGCATCTCTTGTACTTTTTGCTTTATAAAAGTTGCTGTGTTATAATTTAGTACATAGATATTCATAAATATTATCCCTTCATTGTAAATTGTGGCTTTTAGCACTAAAAGGTATTTTTTTATTTAATGCTTTTAAAATCCTATATCTCTGATATCAATATTGCTACATCTGATTTTTGTTATTTCTATTTGGTTGTTATATCTTTGCTTATTCCTTTTTTGTTTGTTTTTTAGCCTTTCTTAATTTTATTTTGGATACAGCCTATTTGGTTGAATCTTGCTTAGTGAGTTCAGCTGAAAATTTCTCTTTTTAATAAGTGAGTTAAGCCCATCAACATTTATGGGCTTAAGACTGACATGAAAAGGCTGACATGTTTGGGTCTCAATTCTGTCATATTTTGGCTTATAATCAATAGGAGAATTACATTTTATTTTATGTTTTATTTTTCTATTGTGTATTAGTTCTTTAACTTGATTTGATTTTTTAGCTTAGTGAAAGTACTCTATATTATACTCTAATGGTGTATCTATGATATTATACTTTTGTTAAAACCTATATAATCAATAACACAAAGAGTGAATCCTAATTTACTACAGACTTTGCTTGACAACGCATTCATGCTGACTCATTAATTATGTACCACACTGATATGGTATATTGATCGTGAGAAAGACTATGTGTGTGGTAGAGGGAGGAGGTATGTGGGAATTCTCTGTACTTTTGGGTTAATTTTACTATGAACCTATATCATGGGCATTAAAAAAATGTACCTGTGGGGTGAATAAAACAGAGATGATAAAGATGAAAGAAGAATGATACAAACTATGTTTCAGATTCTTTAAAAAATTATGTCTACCATTTTCCAACCACAGTAAAAAAGAAGGAAGAGGAAGAGGAGGAGTAAAAGGAGGAAGAGGAAGAGGGGAAAAAATGGAGTCTTCCTATTCAGACTGAGCATGAACCAACCTTATGGAGATTTATAACTTTAGATAAGCTGTCAGTTCACCAGCTGACTAACTGGCATTTGCACTGAAAAGCTGGAAAGCTGTGTCCACCTGGGGGGTGGTGGCAAGTAAATTCCAATCCAGTCTTTTGCTATACTAGGCTCTGGAAAACATTCCTTTATAGTCTACTAAAGTATTTCAATATGGTTTTAAGTTGTGCTGAACAATGGATTATCAATTGTGTTCTCCACCAGGTGTTGGCAAAGAGTAAACTCAAATAATAAAGGCATCTGCACCACTGTCCAGGCTTCTTGAGCACAGCTGGTCCCTACCTTACCAGCCCAGAAACAAGAAGCTGTAGTCTTTAAGGAACTGATATGTGGAGTGCAGCTCACAATGCTGCCTCTCTCATTTCTTTCCCTTTTGGCTTTTAGTTAATAAAATCAATTAAGATTATACTAGAAAGAAAGCATCACTTTGTCTCATGCTGGGGGAGAAGCCCCTTAGTTTAACACATACGTTATTAAACATTTTGTGGAAAATGTTATGAAAGAAAACTAATTGTTCTTGCCCCTACTTGATAAAATTTCATCTTAGACAATATACTAATGAGTCAATTAAAGCCAGCTTTTCAATAATGCCACACTTCCTTTTAGAACTTTTCCTTTTTGGTTGCTTGTTTGAAATGCAAACTCAACAAATATATTTACAATCCTCCCCCTTCCCCCACTGACCTTCCGCAATAGAGTACTGTTCCCTGTTATATTCGTAAAGTTATTCTGAATTAATACATCAATATTTTCATATCAAATTTTATATTACCATGAATCTCTTTGGAGCTACTAATCCATATGTGTGAACAGGCAATTATGGTGCAATACAGTGATAACAATAAATGCAAATTCAACAAATATACATAGCAACAAATCAAGAGCCTGAAGGCACATTAGCTGACATAAACTACCTCTATCTTTGAGGCATGGATGCACCTTGAAGAATGAATAGTTAGAAAGTAAAGAGATTTCTGTAAAAATCATGCTAATTAATTTCAATAACACTACACTTCAAATTTATAAAACATTTGTGGATCAGGGTTTTTTTTTCCTTCTTAAACTACCAAATTGCCTATAGTCTATTTAAGGGACTGTTGGGGAACACACTGTTTTTTGGGAATTAAGCTAAAAACCAGCCTGTTTAGGGTTCATAGGTCTCGGGCTATGAGCACAAAAGGTAGGCAAAATTCAAAACAATGACCAAAAGGAACCACAGAATTTAAGAATAGAAGCAGAGGTGGATTTATATGAAACCAAGAAAGCTTGAGTTTCAGGGCCCCTTCTAAGACCTTGTACCTGATTTCGTATTTTTTTTTCCTAGAGAGAGATCCAAACATGTAAGCCTAGGCTTATAAAACTTGGATCTGCCCTGAATGGAAGTACAGTCCTTAGAAATCACTAAGATGGACTGTCTGATTTTTTTACAGATGAAGAAACTGAGGCCCTGAAAGGAAAACATGCTGAGGTCAAAGTGTGGATGTTTATCATTAATTAAAAGTCAGCTTTCCCTTGTATTCCCTGTAGGAAAGACGGCATTGTGCTACTTGGTTACCCTGCAATTACTGTCCTTGCCAGGCCCACAGGCTTCTTCAGAGGGGATCTGCCCCACCCACAGCCTCTGCTGAAGGAGAAACCCTAGCTTATTCCCTGAGGAGTGGCTTTGTGGTTTACCCTGTGACCCTGTCCCTCACCCCCACCTCCATTCCATCAACACAACTGATTAGACCTGGGGTTGTCATCTGACCCAAGGGAGTCATTCCATCTGGGTCAATGACCTGTGAGGTCATCTGGTATAAAGAGCTCTGCTCAAACATAAAAGACATTGATGAACTAGCCCAATCAAATTCTTTATCCTGGAAATTTGAACTGGGGAATATGGAAAGAAATAATTAGCAGTGGAGAACTAAATAAGACCCAGACTCAGACAGTGGCTAGGAATCCATGAGTTCTGTCTGATGACAGAGAGAGGAGATCAGCCAATTTTCAAATCCCGAGGTGCCCTCCAGTTCTAGAGCCTTTGAGGTCTAGTTGCATTGTTCTCCCCGAAAGGCCTGGCATGGTACCTCCAACATCTGCCTTATTTCCAAGTTCCTCCTCATTCCTATCCCCACTGACTACCACTCCTCAGATAGCATCCCATCCTTGTGTAAAGTGCCATATCAGCAAAAACTCAATTCCATGTTTTTGAAAGCCTTTATAGCAAAAAAAGAAAGGGAAACAACATTGAAAGTGATGTCTGATTTCATCTTTGAGGAGAAACTGCTTCTTTGTTTTCAGGAAAAGCACTTTAATAGGTCTTAGACTATACAGAAGCAAAGCCAAGAACATTGTGGAAAGGAGGCACACGTGAGGGAAAAGGCAGAGCCAAACAGCCCTGCATTATAAAATACATGCTAATCTTCCTAGCAGGTGAATTGCCTCTTCAAGGCTGTCTTCCTTTAGACAATAACACTTTAATCTTCTCTGTGAACCTCACCGTGGAGCAAGATGGGCCACTGGCAATCCTAGGTGAGAGACCCTCTGGGTATGAAGGAGTCATCCTCCAGAAGTAGACTGTGAAAGTACTTGGGTGATGAAACACTGATACATTACGAGTCACACATCTGTATTATAATTCTCTTCCATTACAGGATGACAAAGGGATGGCTTGCAGAAAGTGGTCTGGCAGACTGGAGGCTGAGAGCTGACTGAAGATACAAGTAACAGTCACAGTAGAATTGAGGAACACAGCATTCTTGAAAGATTCTTAAGAATGACTGAGCAGGGACTCCTGAGAATGTCCTCTATCTCTAGAAAAAGTAGGAAATGGGCTTGGAACATAATTATTTGATTGTTAAAGTGAAGCATAACCATTGTATTCTAGAAATGTATGGGACACCTGGGTTTCATGGATTTCCAAGAACCTCACAATGCAGTAAGTAATTATAATCATCACCTACTGTTACCTGGAGAGTTTTAGCTATGAATAAATGCATGTATATATAAGGGATTCTAAATACATTTGCTGTAAGCATCTTTGCTGTAGACATCTTTGCCACAAACATTTTTTGCTGCAATCTTGTTCACTGCATAGCTAATTGGTCATAAGCCATTTGTCATGAAAGATAAAAAAATAACCATTCGGCAGTTTGATTTTATTTCTCCATTGATGCAGTATTCCCATTTTTATATTATATAAATCTTAGTCCTCACAATGGTCTGTACAGTAGAGCAGAGTTTTGAACCCACATTTCCCATAAACTTTGGAATATCTATCACTGGATATTTGACAAGATGCCAAGAACAGCAGAGTAAAAGGCTTTCACAATGCAATACAAAGCTCAATTACATATACACATCCTAGTATTTGGAAACTGATACTTCTGCAAAGAAAGGAAGAAATTTTAGCAAAAAAAAAAAAAGTGAGATGCTAAATGAGGAGGCAAATCAACAAGCACAAAAAAGAAGGAAGTATAATACTATGAACACTATGAATGACTTTGAAGACAAGTGCTCAGGGACAATCCACAAGATAAAATCAGACATTTGTGCAGGGTTGCCATACATCTACAGCAAATATTCTGAATGTGTTCAAATATGGTGTTTCATGATGAAATCTTTTTAATTTTGTTATTCATTTTTCATGTTTCATTATGTCCTTTTTACTAATGTATATAAAGATTATTGCTTGTGGCAAAGATACCTATAACAAAGATGCTTATAGCAAAAATACCTAGGAACCCTTTCTATATACATTTTCATTATGTCCCTCTTTTATTTTTCATGATTTATCTTTTATGACAAAACTGCCTTGTGACCAGTTAGTTACGTAGTGAAAATACTTGTGGGGGTGCCTGGGTGGCTCAGTCAGTTGAGCTCAGTCAGTTGAGCATCTGACTTCAGCTCAGGACAGGACCTCGCAGATCGTGGGTTCAAGCCCTCTCTCTCTGTCCCTCCCCTACTTGTGCTTGGTCTCTTTCTCTCTCTCAAAAAAAAATAAACAATAAAAAAATTTTTTTATTGTTTATTTTTTTTAATGTTTATTTATCTTTGAGAGGGAGACAGAGACAGAGACAGAGACAGCATGAGCCTGGGAGGGGCAGAGAGAGAGGGAGACACAGAATCCGAAGCAGGCTCCAGGCTCTGAGCTGTCAGCACAGAGCCCGACACTGGGCTCAAAGCCATGAACCAGGAGGTCATGACTTGAGCTGAAGTCAGACGCTTAACCAACTGAGCCACCCAGGTGCCCCCCCCCCAAAAAAAATTTTTTAATAAAAAAAAAAGAAAATATTTGTTACAAAAATGCTTGTAGCAAAGATGATGTCTATGGCAAAGATGCCTTTAGCAAACATACCAGACATATATAACAATTAAGTACATGCATCAATGTTTTTTATTATTGTTTTAAACAAGATCAGACACTGATTCAAAAAGAACTAAATAATTAAGAAAGTTGGCTAATTTCAATGGGTCTACGAAGTTCTTTCCAGTTTCCTGGTCATTCTCAGCATGTTGCCCCTAACATTAACTGGTACACTTCGTGGTCCCAAGAAGGCTGAGGCACTTCCAAGGGTCACATCCAGACATGGTAATATACAGATAAATACAGAAGTGATCTTTTTCTGAGTATCCTTCTTAGGAGCAAGGACACTTTTCCCATAAGGCTTGCAGCAACCTAATCAACTTCCTCTCACCTTTCACAAGCCAGAATTGGGTTACCTATATATATTCTAAAACTAGTTACAGAGGATGGAATTTTCAAGACCATCTAAGACAGCCTCCAATGTGTTCTCCAACTTGTACACAGATCAGAATCACCTGGAGGATCTTATTAAAATACAGGTTGCTGAACCCCACTGCCCAGATTTCTGATTCAATAGGTGTAAGGTAGGTTTCAAGAATCTGCATTTCTAACAAGTTCCTAGGTCATGCTAACGCAGTTGGTTGGGGAGCACACCTGGAGAACTACTATCTTAGAGTAAGTAGGGGTAGTTAGGCAATTCACCAAAAATGTCTGCTGTAAGATATAGCTTTATCAGAAGAGTACTGCATATATTCCGGAATAACATTTCTATGAATCTTCTTTTTGAAAATTAAAGTTTCTGTAAGTTGTGCATGTGACAAACAATACTGATTGTGGTGTACCACAAGCCAAAATATGGAAGTAGAATACAAGCTAATGGCCTAGGGCAGAAAATGTGGTTTGAGTAAATGTCACCCATTGTCACAAACATCCACCCATCCTGCCCTACACACTGTGCTACTCCACACCCCTTCTCTTGCATACTTCTACTGTTTCAAGGATGTGGCAGTATCAACTAACTACCTGCTGAAGTGGTGTTGACCTCAGGCCATCTCTTGGCAGAGGAGACAATATGAGTGTAAGAAACAGCTCATTGTTTGGAGGAAACTAAGCCAAGCAGCTTGATGCTTTTGCAGCATAAAATATGGGGCTGGAAGTGGTGTAAGGCAAGGCCCTCGATTTGGACAAGAACAAAACCACAGAGGGCTTTGTGGGATGCTGAGGAGCTTGAACTCAGTCCTGTGGCCTCAGCAGCCACTGAACAGAGAGGTGATGTGGTTAGATTTTGGTTTCATTTAGATCACACTGGTTGTGTGGAAGGCAGACTTGAAGCAGGGAGGCATAGTGGAGACTGGTAGTCCAGACCGGTATCAGTCACAAGATCTGAAGGAGAGCTGAGACAGTAGGCTTACAGAAGACACAGATCTGGGAAATATTTAGAAGATCAAAATCTACAAATCTGGTGATCTGTTAGATACAGAAGGTACAAGAAAGTACGGTACCCAGATATTTCTTAGACTTTAAGCCTCCGTGAGAATAAAGAAGTGAATTATTATGGGCGTGGTGGTAAAGGGTGGTGATACAGGGGCACAGGGAGATGAAATCATTCTTTGATGTCCTGTGTTTAAAGTGCTGGTCCCTCTCTACATGAGAGTTGGGCATATTTGGGTGGGTTTGAGGGAGAGGACTATACTAGAGATAAATATTTTGGAATCAACTGTAGTTAAATCAGGAGCATGAACAGATCACTCAGGAAAAGCATGAAAGTTAAGAAGACTATTTAGCTAAGGATGTGACCCTGGGAAAGTCCAACATTCACATGGCCTGCAAAGGAACAGGTGGCAATGAAAGACAGCAAAGTTCTGAGGAAGACTAGGGTATAGAATATCAGAGTCAAGGTCACAGAGCTTGAAGCAGGAAGGAGTGGTTAACATTGTAAAACGGTAGAGAGGAAGTTCTTTAAAGTCTGAAAAACATTTGACAGGATTTGGATTTTGGGAAGGCACAAACATTCCAGGAGAGTATCTGGGCTGAATTATAAGAATAGGTAAGTGGAGATTTTTTTTTTTTTTTTAAACAGTTTTGATGAGAAGGGCATGGAAAGAAAGCAGGGAGTACTCTTTGAAGTAGGGGGCATGGTCATGGGCTCAAGGTGAGGGTGAAGGATTCAGTTGAGGCGGGTTATGAAGGTTTGGGATAGGCAGGAGAGGTAACTATCCTTTAGATGTTCTCAGAGAATTGACCCTGTCTGTACCTGAGGTTCTTTTGTTTTCTAGAGCTTTTGCAATCACCGATTCAGTGGCACATAATGTGAGTGCCAATGGATGTCAGGAAGATACCTTTGAAAAATGTTTAAAGGAGCTCATAGGTATATGCGGCCGAGTGTATTTTGCACAAATGGCGACAGCAATATTTTCAGTCCTAAATGGGAGAGACTTTGTAACTAACTGCCTTAATGAACAGAATGAGGAAATGATGCTATATGACTCCAAGACAGGAGGCAATGCAGCTTCCAACTTGCTCTTGATGTGGGGTTGCTACCACGCTGTCAGGAAGCCCCAACTGCCCACATGTCTAGTGGTTGATGCTGGCTGCTGGCTAGGTTCCAAGGGCAAGCATCCCGAGAAAAAGAGCCAGTTTGAAGCTGTATTGTCCTTTGCCTTGGAAGTCACAAGGGGTCATTTCTGTGCCCTGTCTGAATTCCTGACCCACAGAACCTGTGAACATGATAAATGGCTGTTTCATTCTACTAAGTTTTGGAGTAATTTACTCAGCCATAGTAACTGAAATAGCATCCAAATATCCATTCAAGTGAGCAGGAATATTAGGGAGAAACAAGATATTCCTGTATCCCAGACATAGTCCAATATGGAGGTTATTGTTCTGATCCCTCTCGAATTCAAGATAATAATTTCACATACTTCCTAAATTTGAGCTTAAATGTACCCTAAATGTCTATGCCTAAGCCATTACTTTATCTCTAAAATGCGATAAAGGGTTTTGTTTTGTTTGTTTTTGCTATTTCTGTATTCATAGTAATTAGTATTTTATCACATCTAAATAGCTTTCCAGTGTGCTAGCCTACTTTCAAAAATAATTTATTGAGTCTCTATACTACCTTTTCCTATCCATGGGCATTAACTTAGACATACCCACACAGAGGGTTTATTTTTAAAGCAAGCCTTACCTCTGTAAAAAATAACAGAGCTGAAACATTTTTCAGATCATTAAAGAGAAAAAATAATTAAAATCCTCTCAGTAATTTCCAAGAAATAGCCAAGCAACATCTGAGAAAACACATGTACATAAAACTGTATTTTACAACACTGACCATGATTTCTATTTAATTTCTATTTTCATATTCTGGAGCTCAAATGCAGAAAATTGAGATAATCATGTTTTTTAGTCTTAGGGACATTATTTCTTTTCTAGTTTAGACTGAGTACATTAAAATTAAAGGAAAAAAATACAAGATACTTTTTTTGCACTACTGAGTAAATACTGAGAAATCTTATCAGCATACTTTCTCCTCCCTTACACCAACCTTGACTTCACCAGAAACTCCCTACCTCCAAAATCGCCAATTAAATTTCATACTCTTTGATTACAGCTTCCTATCCTTGGGACTCACTTTCTCAGAAATCCCCAGTATAATAGCCTAGGTTTCATTCTCACTGATAGTTCAGATCCACTAACCTCCTTCCTCATTTTCCTCCTCATCTAGCTTGTACTCTGTGGGCACCATCTCTTTGGCTGATATCATCAGCATTTCTCATGTCCACTCTCATTTCTCATGTCACATTTCTCATGTGACATTTCTCATGTCACAACTGCCTGGAAAACTCCATCAATGGATGGATCTAATCACCCACCTTCTCATGTCTGTGCCTGCAGTAACTTGTATGCTGCTGAAGAAAAGTCACCCATGGCGCAGAGTGGTATTATCCTATAAGTGTGTGAGTGCCAATACAAGTATCCCAAATGGTGCCTGTGTGGGACTTAAAATACATCCCTTCCTCAAGACACTTCACTTCTCTGTCAGGAAGCTGGGGTGATAGCTCAGTTTTTTAAGAACAAGATACTTTACTGCCCTCTGCCAGTAACCTGTCATAATATATATACAAACCTATGCTTATGATGTGAATAGCGCCCCTCTTGGGCATGACAACTTTGTACAATGCACAACCTACAGAGCTATACATGATGGCCCTGATGACTACTTTCAACTAGGCATTCAAGAGACTGAATGTTTCTTTAGTCAAATACGTCATGCTTGTCCTATCTTCTCAAACCCAACTCTTCTTTTTTCCCTTTATTCTCAGGGGATGTATATTTCTGATACTTCAAGGAGAAAACTGGAGCCATGATATGGGAACTTCCTAATTTTCCTACAATCAGATCCACTGTCTTCCCACCATTTCTTTCCCCTCTCTCCCCCTCTCTTTCTCTCTCCTCTTTCTACCAAAGACCACTCTCATTGTGTGGGCTCTGTATTCTAATCCTTCTAGTCTTCTAGGTGAGGACCCACCAGCACTACAATGGCCCTTTCTCTTCATTATCTTTAACTCGGTATTCCATCTCCCTCCCATTACTCATCTGTAGTCGGACAAGCTTTAGTGTCTCCTATCAGGAAAAATCAGGCTCAAGCTTCTTCCACACTCTACTTCTCATCCAATCTTCTCAAAAAGAGATTTCTCCATGTCATATCTCCCTTTTCCTCATATCCATACATGAACACTTACTCAATAATCCTATAAAATGGATTTGGCTGATGCTATATCTGGAAACCTTTTATTCATATTGATACTTAATGTAACAGTGGGGAAATTTAGAGTTGACAGATTCTTCCTTTGAAACACTTTCTTTTTTTTTTCTTTTTGGTTGCCATGATACCAAATAATCTTGCTTTTTCTTTATTTCATTGGTGTCTCCCACACTTAACCCTTAAATGCTGAAATTCTAGTCCTTTTTCTCTTCGTATTCTAAACCCTCTCCTAGGGGATCTCATCATTTCTCATGCATTATCAGTCTCAGATACCAACAATTCCTAAATGTATCTCACCTAGTCCTCTTTGTGGAGCTCCAAAATGAAATACACAACCTCTCTTGAGAGTCTCTCACACTCAACTCCTACATAATGTACTCAAAGAATAAATTACTGTTCTTATGCCCGAACTTGCCTTTCATCCTGTCTTCCTTGGTTCAGTAAAGGCTACCTCTTTCCACTATGCTAGATATGTAGGGCCCATCTTTGACTCTTCTTCTCTCTCCATAGGTAAGCCTTCACCAACTTCTGTCCATGCTAACACCAAAGCAGATCTTAAATGCCCCAACTTTTCCTCACATTGATTATTGCTGCCCTTGTCCAAACCACCGTCATTAGTCACCTTAACGCTACATTAATATTTTCCTTCAATCCGTGTTTGCCCTCCACTCCCTTCCTCACCCATTTCTTAGTACACTTTCAAAAATACAGCAGAGTAACCATTTAAAAACACAAATCTGTTATTTTTCACTCCCTCCCCTCATTTTTAAATAGCTTTTCAGTGTACTTAAACTTAAATTCTGAGACTATTACCTATTCTACAAAGTCCACCATGTCCTGCCTCCTGCCCTTCACTGACTATCCTCCCACAACCTAGATCTCTTTCCTCCCAGCCCCTTTTCACCTCAGGACTTTCCTGCATGCTGTTATTTTCACACAGAGCTCACCCTTGAAACTTCTGGCTGTCACCACTGCATCCCTCAAGCTCCAAACTAAAATCAGGAACCCTACACAGAGAAGCCTGCTCTCCCTTTCCTATCTTAATGAGGTCCCAGTTATACTCCCATAGCAAACTATAATTTTCTCTCACAGATAATGTCACAATTTTTAGTTATGTCTTCCTCAGTATGAAATATTTATTGTGTGTCTATCTCCCTATTGCTTACGTGAGGGCAGAGATTGTGGCTTTTTTGCTCAGCACTGTAACCCTGGTGCTGTGCACATTGTAGTGGTTCAAAACTTTTGTTAAATGAGTGAATGCTAACACCTAATGGCACCTGTAAATTGAAGTACTGCTCTTCTTCTTCCCTTATTGCAATGAGTCAAGTAACCATATTAACGGGAGCCTGTTAAGAATAAGGTAGCCAGCTTGTCCAGTTTATATAAAATAGCACGTGGTAATGGGATAGTCAGATACCCAGGAAATGCCCTGAATGTTACATGTTCGTATTTACACATTTATATCTATCACTTACATTAATCTATGATTTCTTTTCTTTAAATTGCTGTCTCCTTTTAAGCTGTGTGCCCTCAAGGTTGCCTAGCACCACGTGTGCTCAATGGGAGGAAACTCACACATGCTTGGAGAATGAGTTACATCAAGTTGAGGATGGAAACTTCCAAAGCACCAGAAGCAAGCACAGAGAAACCCCAGGATTGTTTTCGAACAATGAAGAAAATGCAGAAAACTGGCCAAATGCCGTGGGATACAGAGGTGCTGACTGGTGGGGAGAGCTGCTGAATTCAAGTATCCACTACTGATGTAGCTCACCGCTTCCAACTGTGGTTTAATCATGTAAAGACAGGCAGGAAAAATGCTGGAAGCAGATACATTGCTGGTTATGAACATGCCTGTGTGTTCTCATACTCCTGTGCTTGCACGCTCTCACTCTCGCTCTCTCTCTCTCATACACACACTTCTCCAAAACCTGGTAGTGCCTCTAGGAGGCAGTCACCATAATGCTGTTTTTCCTTGTTCTTGACCCCCCAAAATAAACAGCCTGGGGCACCTGGGTGGCTCAGTCGGTTAAGCATCTGACTTCAACTCAGGTCATGATCTCACGGTTTGTGAGTTCGAGCCCCGTGTTGGGCTCTGTGCTGACAGCTCAAAGCCTGGAGCCTGCTTCAGATTCTGTGTGTCCCTCTCTCTCTCTGCCACTCCACTGCTTGTGTTCTCTCTCTCTCTCTCTCTCTCTCTCTCTCAAAACTAAATAAACATCAAAAAAAATTTTTAATAAAAAATAAACAGATCCTTAGTATCTATGAGTAACTTCAAGCTTATTTCCTACTATTTCCCAGGCAGAAAGCTTGGCTGGTGAAGTCAGTCTCATGACCAGCTCTCTACCAAGTCATGCTCTGGCTGAAAGGAGCACTAGACCTGGAGTCCACCAGGCAAGAGTCTCTGTGCCAGTTCTAGCAGGCTCTCCAGCACAACCACGCGTAAATCAAACTCTGGGAGCCTCTACCTTCCTCCTTATGACGTCTCTCTCGTGGCACATGAGATATGACTTATAAAATGAAAGGTGAAAAAAACGGAACACTCTGAGTGTGAGTAGTTATTATTAGAGATTGTTCCCTCCTATGGCTTATGAATTTTAATTTGGATATAAATATATTCAGTTTAGAATAAAGTGGTAAGTTCACCCAATTTAGATGGGACTTCATGTACCCTTACGCAGTTCTGAAGGGACAGGAATCTAAGGAATGCCATACAGGGACCATAGTACTCATCTGAATGCCAAGCAACCCAGCAGATTTTCTCTTACAAGTGTATGTCTTATCTCCCCACCTAAACTGTAAAACTGAGGAGGGGATGATTTTATATCTCTGTTCTATTTTCCATAGCATCCAATACAACAGGCACATTCAATAGTTGCTCACTGAAGCAATGGAAGGAAGATCAAAGAATGAAACGTAAGCCTAGAGTTTCTGTTGACAGTAGATTATCTTTGAAGTGAGTGCTCTTTTTGCAAATGTAACTTTTTGCTCCTCAATCAAAGCAAAATGGTAAAAATCCACAAATATTGCCACAGAGAAGGCAAACATCTAGGAACTCACATGTCTTTTTAAAAATCTGATTTTTTTTCTTGATCAACATTCCCATCAATTTTTTAGCTACTGTTCATCACAGAAGGGTCAGTCTGCTTCTCTGGGGGCCTCTTTCTAGGAGACTCAGGGGAACCAGAATCCTGACCAGTGTTTCAAGGAAAAACTCTGCCTTTACAGAAGGCACAACATTAGATGTTAAAGGATAAGGCAGACCTTGCTGACTCGTTTCAAAGGAAGATAATGAGGAACAGCAAGGTTGTAAAGTGCTTTTGAAAAAAAAGAATTATTCTCCCAGTGACAAGGGATTCTCAATTAATGCACAAACAGGCATATAAAAATGCTTGAGAGAACAAATGAAAAAGGAACGATATTTTTTACTGAAGCAGTGGGAGAAAATAAATAAATAAAGAGTACCGAAGGGAGTCACAAAGCAGATCTCATTTAAGGTCCTTGTATTGGGCTTCTATCTGGAGGAAGCATGCACATTTCATTACTAAGATAGAAACAACATAGGTAAGGTTGATAGCGTACTTAACCTCTTTGGTTTAGATGCAGAAGGCTTTTCAGACTTCTTTACGAGACGTAACTGTCATGTGGACGGATGTACACTTCTATCTGAAGAGGACCCAACAAGATCACCTATTGGCTCCTGCATCTAAAACATCCAAATTAGTCTACCTCTTACTGCTTTAAAATCTACAGAAAAAGGAAGATGTTTTTCAGTTCCCTTAGGATTCTTCCCACATTAACAGTTATTCCTTCAGGATCTCTACTGCCAAGTAGTGCTGCAACCTGGTCTGTTTACAGAACTTCCAGTTTAACTGCAAGGAAGTGTGGGCCAGCACTGGATGGACAACATGGGCAAGGTCACAGAGAACATGGAGAAGGGGGAGGTTAACAGAGAAGCAGAAGAGATCCTTGAGCAGAGATTCAGCGTGACAAGACCATCAAGACCACTAGAGAAGGTGTTATTTAGTATAAGAGTCTGGGTGAGGGGTTTGGGGGGAGGGAGAGGAATGTGAAAGGGGCAAGCAAAAGAGCAGAAGTGACATCTGCTAGGAGGTCTTTCATTAAAGCCCCAGGCGATGGAAATCCAAGACTAGGGTGTTTTCAACAAGAAGCAAGAGGAGGAGACCAAGGCAAGGAGCATTCTGAAGGACGTCTCAGTGGGCTGTATATGATGGCTGACTGGATAACAAGAGTGACGGTAAGGAATGTGTCAGGTTTTGAGTCTTGAATCTAGAAGACTGGTAGGGCCATCAACAAAGCCAAGTAAGTTGTAAAAATAAGAGGCTTATGTGAGGAGGAGACAGGACATGGAGAGAAGGCAATGTCATGTCAAGTGGATTGTGGCCTGTGAGGAGACCCACAGTCTTAGATTTCTTAGGGTGTCCTGTTATCATAAGTGAGAAATCAGGCCTAAAGGGAGAGGTCCAGCAATCAATACCTAGAACATGGAGTGGCATCTGTGATACCGGATTAGCTCACTTAAAGAATTGTGAGGACAGTGAAAAGAGGTTAGAGGATCTGATGAAGATTTTGAGGGACACTCTGCTAGTCAGCTTGAGAAAGAAAAGGCACCTGTTATTGAAATGGAAGGAAGGAGAAAGGAAATTTTCTGGAAGAAACAGAACAGCGAATAGCTGAGAAATCATTTCCTCCCTATTTTGGGACTATGGTATAGCTCACTATACTGGTGTTGTCATTTATGTGTCTGCCTCTCTTCCAGCATGGTAGTAAACACTAAAGGCAGAATGTGGTCTACCTCACTGCCTGCTTAGGAGTTTGCAAGGAGACTGCCTCTCAAGCCTGTCTTTGCTCCAAATAGGACAGGCTGCATCCAAGTAAAGCAGTGCAGCTGATGAGGCAGGGTGGAATTTCGCTCCCCTGGATATCCCTGGGCTCTTGGGGTGTGGAGAGGAAGAAATCTAGAAGATCTCACATGACCTTTAGAAGGAAAAGGAAGGTGACTGAGGGCGCAGGTTGGTGAGCTTACCAGGGAGTGGCCCTAGGTTGGAGGCCAAATTGGAGCCTAAGGTAATCTGAGTTACCATTAGGGTGATTCATCAAGGGAAGGTGGCTGAAGCTCCTAGAAGATTGCCAAAGAAGAGAAAGAGATGGCTTATCCCAGCCACAGGCTTCAGGGACAGAACATGCAAGTATAGACTGGCTATCCTGCAGCAAAGACAAGAAAGGAGCCTGGGGATTAAGGGTGGCTTCAAGGACACCATCTTCTCTGCCCACCTCCAGGACATAGCCCAATGTCCTCCAGGGAGAAGAAGTAGGATGGAATTCTGAAAGATCATCCAAAAAGAGACTACTTAAACTAGTGCTAGCAGGAAGACAAATTTTTAATAAACTCAGCATTTAAACTGAAACGAGAGAGAATATTTAACTTCCTTTAACTGAACAAGTCTAGAAGTCCCCACCATGCATGGGCAGAAAGAAAACACTTCCAATCTAGAAAATAAGGCGGTGTGCATGTAGATGTGACCTGAGAAAATTTATAATCCCTTGCTCCCCAGCCCAGCCACATTCTGTGTGGCAATGAGAAAGTTATTTAACCTCTTTAAGCTTCAAAATCCTTGTCTGTCAAGAGGGAATCATGATAATGAGCCTATTTATGCAAAATGCTGGCACATGATAAATCTTTAATAATGTATTTACAAATTTTGTTATTTCTACTATTACATTCAACTTCAAAGTTTCATTTGTCCTATTCAAGAATGGCTGAACATTTGTCAAGAAATGCCAAGGTACTATATTCCTGACAGTCTTCCTTTATAATTTCACAGCCTCTCACGCATGGCCATAAATGTCATTCTACAACAAACGAGAATTACTGTTTTCATACCATCCCTGACTCGTTCTCAACATCTTGGTACTCGCTACAGAAAGTACCTCACAGCCAGGACATTATTTCTTATGAATAATGTTAGCCCTAACAAACCACAGAGTAAAACGATGGCAGTGTTACAGAACCTGGTGATGAAGCCTTCTCTGTCTTAGGATGATCTTGTCCCAAGAGGATGGACCAGTTCCAGGCATTAGATAAACCACATGAACCAGGAAGGATGTAGAGGGGGGAGATTTACTTGTGATGCTGCATTTTTTTAACATGCATATCAGGGCACTAACAGTGCCAGATTGCTCCTGGAAAGTTCCCTGTGTTGAACATGTATAAATGAATTCTCAGAATTGTTTGCCATGTGCCCACAAAGCAGCATGATCTTGAGGAATCAATTCTAGATATTAACTAACCTGAGGCTCCATTCTAGCTTTTTCAGTTTTCTGAGTCAGCCTGGAGAACACTGAGGGGAATTTAATGGAAATAGGAGAAAATATTTAATTAGCAAGATTAATACTAATTGTAGATGAGCAAAGTAAGCATATTTGAGTGTCTGTGGTATACAAATCTCCAGGCTCTAGGGTTTAAGAAAACATATATGGTGATTGCCAAAAAGCACAATAATGCTTAATATAGTAGAATCCCTGGGGGAATCAAGTGGTTTCATTTAACTGACTTTTCCATATAATTCAAGTTTCCTCTATTTTTTAAAAATACTTTAAAAATAAGAAATCTTCATCTATGAAACACTTGTCCTTTTGAATGTCTATCTTGTTGAAAGAGCAAAATCACCTTTTTTGATGGATCAGTCATCATTATGAGCATCAGCTATCCCACAGTGGTGCTCTGGGAAAATAAATGTCAAGATGTGGTCAAGGATTCCCCAGCAAGAGAATCACCTTGGGAGCTCACTGAAAATCAGAGCCCTGGGCCCCACCCTAGGCCTCCTGAATCAGAATCCTTAGGTGGGACTCAGGGTTCTCTGTGTCCAACTTGATTCTCAGAAGATTCTTATGCTCAACATGGGCCACAGAGGCCCTGACTCAGGGTCGGTTGTATGTGTGTCCTTCACTGGAAACATCGCATGGCCTGCTATCTACCTGTGCCTATTTGCTGTAGGGCCTTGGATACTTTCTTCTTAGGAGTCAAAATCTTTCCATACTGTACTGGTTTTAAACCTACAGGCTGATATGCACAGGAGCCTTGGAGAGAATGCTGGCCTTTGTGATGTCTACTCTCCATCCATGAGCCTTACAGCATTTGTTCAGACATTGGGCTCTGAGCTTAAAGTATATTGCTATGGATTCAGGCACCTGACCCCAAGGAACCCATGCTGAACACCAGTCATTTCCCTTCAAAAGTGCACTTAGAGAGCAAGGTACAACAGAAGTACTAAATGCTGAATACAGAAATGTGACTAGATTAGAAGACAAATTGACAGGTTGCCTTGGTGAGAAGAAAAACTCCAAATACTCTTTAAGAGTACTAGTATAATAAGTCTTTGGGGTCAGAAAAAAATGAGAACAGAGGATGCAGAATGTGCTGGAAGATGTGGCTGCTACTTTAATGCAAAACTGGTCTCCTCCCCCCCAAAAACATTTTCTCTCACTACACACAGGGATCCACTTATTGGATTAGCAAGAACTTGGGGCAGAAATGGTAGAAGGAGCATTAATTTTTTGGATTCAGAGGACCTGGGTCCAAATTCCAATTCATATAAGTAGCCAAAGGTAAGTCAGACTCTGCCTTTTCCGTCTTAGCTTAGAAACAGGACAATGAATTCATGCCCTCGCTGAACTGCTGCTGTCTAGCTTTAATGAAGTAATGAATATGAAACAGCTTTTTAAACTGAAGAGCATTTTACAAATATTTAATCAGAAATATTCCGCATTGTGTACATATTTAAGTGGCTGCTACATCTATCTGTATGGCAGAATGCTAAGAAAAACTCGAGGCTGGGAAAAAATTCAAATATGTTAATTATCTCATATAAATAAAGTGATCATATTGTTCAGTGTAGACTTAAATATCGGCTGTGCTTTTGTACTAGAAAAAAGATATCTTTAAAATGAGCAGTATTTTGACTTTTGCACAACTCATGTTTAACATTCTCTTAAAATACGTTGTTCTTAATCGAATAGGTGAAAAAGTTGATTAAGTCTTTTATTTTATTCTCAAAACACTCTTTCCTAGCATCAACTTCTTAATGTTTACTTTACTTACATGATGTATTAGCTGAAATTGTAGAATGGTGGAGGAAATGGGGACATGCCAGGCAGAGAAGAGAGGCAAGTAGGTCAATATGGAAAACAAGAGGTTTGCCCCAAACCCAAAATACACTACGGATAGGAAAGAGGGACGCTAACTTTGGAAACCATTGTCTGGCTCACATCACTACTTTTAGCTGTTGCTTTTTAAAGTGGAAAGATGTGCAAAAATTAAAAGAAAGAAAAAGAGAAAGAAAAAAGAGAAAGGCCAAACTAGTTCTTTCAGCAGAGAATTAAAATTAAAAGCAGACGGAGGCCCAGATAATAAGTACCAATAAAAGCTTTAGCTGACATAGCTTCAATTTACAAATCATTGGCTTTTCCTGGCAGGGCTTGGGGAAGGAGGGTGAGGAAGCATCGCCTACACAGTCTGGATGTGGAAGATATGGAAATCTTTAAAATTAAAGATGCTTTCAACTTTTTAAAACATTGATTTATGGTGACTATGATAAAATCTGTGAAACCTGAGTCTCCCATGCAGTCTGAAAGCCCTGGTGGCTACTAAGTCCCTATGCCTTCCCAGTCATATCTGATTTTGACATGTATACTTTGTTTGCGGGAGCCCAATCTACAATGTGTGTGCAAAAAGATGCGTGGTTTAGAACCTGCATGTATTTCAATTTCTTTTTAGAGCATTAGGAGCATTAAGAGGCCCTTGTAAGAGTATTAAAAATAAACTGGTAATAAATAAACACTGGGAAGCCAAAGGGAATAGAGATTGATTCATGACAACTGATATTACTTCTCTAGAAATTTTAATGACAAAAATCAGGGCTCACAGGCATGTAAGTATGCTTAGTTTCATCTGTAAAATGTGTAAGACTACCAATTAAAAGGAACTGATGAAATTGGTAGATTTAGAGAGAAGAATTGAGAGAGATACTTAGAGCCAGCAAGATGTATGAGCATATTAATCAGCATGCACGAGAATTAGATGTGGACAATGAACACAGAACATGTCATTCAAGCCAGCAGAAAACCTCCACGTTAAGAGATCCAATACCAGCCTATACAATGCTGCAGTGCAACTGCAAAGACCTAATGTGGGGTCCAAAACATGGAGGCTGTTCCCTCTAAAATAGTTGCCCTCTCCCCTTTTGATTCTGTTTTGGGAAAACATTTTTCCCTGCATTCTCACTGGTGCAATTCAGACAACTCCTTCCTTCCAGGACACAATTGAGAGGAGATGGGAAAAGTTATCTGCTTGCTTTCTCACCTTTTCCCTAAACCCTTCAGGATATGCGAAACTCTGCTTGTTCCAGTTCTCTTAGAACAGTGAAGGCTTTCAAAAGAAGCATTCTCTTCTTTCTTGATTTTGGTGGGTTTCCCTCAGGCATCTGCCTTTGATCCTTCTTTTCTTCAGTGACTTCACCACCTCACATGGCTCTCCTCCTGCTGATGGCTCTTGAAAATGACTTCATCTTCCAACTTCTTCATCTGGCTGCCCATGTGACATCACCTTTGGAACCTGGCTTCTCATCTGTTTTTGTCAACTTGGAGTTTCCTCTCATTTTATCTCTTTCCTTGTACCAAATCTTATCTGTTCTCACTCTTATCTGTTCTGCAACTCCAACCTCATTCTCAACCCTCTCCTCTCATCCCGCAATCTAGTCCTCTGCCAAAGAAGCAATCACTATTGCCAGGTTCTCGTGTATCCTTTCCCCCCTAATTTAAGATGAAAAAATTAAAGGGGAACAAGATCCTAAATGTAATAAATTTTACTCTGCTAGCTTCTTTTCAGTTTCCCTATTTGAGAAATTTATTTATTTCCTATACATTAATCTATGGGCTTTTCATATGGCTCTTCTTCCCTATATGTGGGTTATTTTCCAAGTGTCTTTGCCTGGACCTCTCTCAGAACATGAACTAATATCCATGAACTATGTTTGCTTATAAGAATGCAGAGTCCCACCTCTCAAGCCCAGAGGAGGGGAGGAACTATTTAAAGGAACAAAGCAGAAAAAAAAACAAAAACAAAAAACAAAACAAAAAACAAAAAACAAAAAACAATATTCTTCAATTTGTTTATATAATTAATCTGTCTTGAGAAGTATCCCCTATTCCAATGTCAGCAGTCACTAGAAGAACCACAGTAAGGAATCAACATCTAAATGACAATAGTTGTCTCAAGATCACAGCTGGGGAGTGAATTTAAATAGATGGATGGACAGATAGATGGGTAGTTGGATAGAAAGAGCCAATCAACTGTGAAGTGTTACCAAGCCCTAAAATCATATTTCATTTGATGGGAACAACAGAAGCCTGATTAATGCATGTGGGAATTGCATGTCAAAGTTATACCAATGGCCTTTCAAGGGCCTGCTTCTTCTTAGGGCTCCCTGAGTCCATGTGAAATTGGCCAGTGTAAGATTTTAGGGCTCCTGTATATGAATTTCATTCATCTTATGCAATGATTAAGTGTAGGATAATTGCTGAATACGCAACAGAAGTTTTTCAAATAGTTCTATTACACCTAGAATTGTCCTGAAAGTTTTATGCTAGAAGAGTTCAGCATACACACTTTAAAGCTGCTTTCTATTCAAAGTTTTACTTTCACCAAAAATTTCCGAAAGGAGGCAACATGAAGCCACCGTGAGAGAAGTAGCTCGTGGAGAACTGTGCATGCTTCAGCGAACAGAGCCACCATGAACCAGTCATAAATGGGGTGACATGTGGGCATCCATGGCTAATTTCCCTCTGAGATTAGTATTATGTCAGTTTTCTGGAGATCAAGGAATCATCAACTATCTTCTTACTATTTGCTTTTTTTTTAAATCTCAGAACTGTGAATCGAAATACCAGTTTTCTATTAACTCATTCTTTTGATAGTTCAAACAATAAAGTATAGATCAACTTAGGACTTGGATGCAAGAAGATTCTGAGTTTTCCTGAGGGACGGGAGAACCCATGAAACCACTAACAGCCTTTGACTCCATCATGTGGCGATTACTACTTGAATAAATCTTGTTAGAAATGCTTTGTTGGGGGTTTCTCAAAAATTAACCCAATCAATTTAAAGAGTGCTACTCAAAACCTTTCAATATCCCTTGATGGCAAACTAACACAGAACACAGATTTCTCCCAAAGTAATTGTGATGTAGAGCTTTCTTTCTGAAAGACTAACTCTCCATAGCCAATTAAAAAATCCAGTCTCATGTAGAAGTGACAATTTAGAAACCATCAAATCATGATTTTTTCTCCGTCACTGAAAAGTCTGGTTGTGAAGAGGAATATTTCTGAAGAAAATTCTTTTTAACTCAAATAAAAGCAACGTACAGTATTGTGAAGTTACTGGCATTCAGGAAGTAGTATATTGCCTCTGTTGGAAATTAAATAAAATCACATTCTATTTTGTGTACCTAAGTAAGCCACCATTTTGTAAAATAAGAATAATAGCATAGTGGGACAAATCTCTAAAGCATAAACATTTAAAACCAAAGTGCTTAGCTAACCCACCAGCTACCACTGTCTTTTTTTTACACTAAATTCCTTAAGATGGCAAGAATTGCAACCAATTTGCCAAGAGAGAATAAGAGGACTAGCTGGGAAAGATGAATTTGAGCTGTTAATCAAAAGGAAGAGGCTAATCTAGAGGGATAGACAGATATGGCAGACTCGGAGACTAGAGAGACAGTAACTAGTATATCATACTTCTTGAATACAGTGAATTTCCATTTAACCATAATCTAAAATGACACCTTCTTCAGGAGCTACCAAAAGTAGACAGAGGCAGATGGAACAGTCTGCGGTTGGGCTAGGGGGAGGGGAGGGAGAGTGTCATGGGCACTAGCCACGCCTCTGACCCTACAGCCAAAAGCACAACATGATGAAATACGGAAATAATGAATCCATCCAAGACATTCTAGCTGCTAACACACTGAGAAGCCCTTGTTATAAAATGGGCTCATTATACGGTAGCATTTTGATCTGGAACCTGATGGTTCTACTCAGTAAAATCTTATGTTTTGTATATTATCACCCATGAAATTCTAGAAACCAGGTTTGTATATGCCATCCAATACATATAAGTCTTAGGAAGAAAAGCCAGACAATTTGGCAAAAGGAAAACTATCTTGGACGGGATCAGTTCACACTTCGATAACACACTTTTGTCCAGTCTACTCTGAAACTTGAGAGTTAAGCAGGCTTTTCCTTCAAACAACTGGAGAAATGCCATATGCAAAGATTTGATACCTCTCTCAAGAGAGAAGTAGTCCTCTCCACTCCTCTGTGAAAAAATCTATTTCAAACCAAAACATTTGCTTTTATGCTATTCTATAGGTTTATTTTTAAACATATCAATATTTACTATTCTTACAGAAATTACAGAATATAAATTATGAATTAGTATTGTGTAGACAGTATTTTCTAGGATGATAAAATCAAACAACTCCTTGCTTGTATAACCTAAGTCTTATTTTTATTCAATGGAAGGATTAAATTTCATTCAGGAGTACAAATATTTATAAGATGTATATTATGTTCGTTTATTATGCATTTGCGGTTCAAAGGAGGGTCTTGAAGAGCTATTTGCACACCAATATCCATAAGTAGCACTATCTACGCTAGCCAAGTGATGGAAGCAACTTAAATGTGTCTGTCGACAAATGAATAAGTACAATGTGGTGGTATAAGCATACAGTGAAATACTACTCCTCAGAACTATTATTATTCCTTGAAAAGAGAAAAGATCCTGCCACATGCTACAACATGGATGAACCTTGAAGACAATATGCTAAAGGAAATAAGCTAGTTGCAAAAAGGCAAATACTGCATGATTCTACTTATATGAGGTATCTAAAGTAGTCAAATTCATAAAAACAGAAAGTAGAATGATAGTTACCAGGGGCTGGAATGATAGGAGGGGCAAATGAGGAGTGGTTGTTTAATAGGTACAGAGTTTCAGTTTTGCAAGATGAAAAAGTTTTGGAGATCTGCTGTACAGCAAAGTGAATATACTTAACACCACTGAACTGGACCCTTAAAAATGGTTAAGATGGCAAATTTTATGTTATGTGTTTTATCACAATTAGACATTTTTAAATTTTTAAAGCTTCTTAACTTCAGCATGCATTAGGGGTGTCTATAAATCAAGGGCCAGCCAACTCTTTTCTGTAAAAGGGGCAGAAGCTAAATATTTTTGGCTGTGCAGACCACAGTCTCTGTTGTAACTACTCATACCCCTATGGTATCATGCAAGCAGCCATAGACAATATATAAATGAATGGGCATGGTCATGTTACAATAAAATCTTCATTTACCAAAACAGGTGGCTGGCCCATGGGCCATATGTTTCTGACCCTTGCAAAAGTATTCTCTAAATAAAAATATAATTATACTCATTTTGTAAAAATTTAAGTCTCCTCTGCCCAAGATTTATCTTGTGAGTGAAATATTCTTTTCCAGAGTCTAAGATTAAAGCAACAGTGACAAGACCAAGCTGACTCAACAAGACTAATACTTACCCAGAGTTAAGAGGAAAACACTTCACTGACAAAGGACATGTTAGCTCTGTACCAGTGTCTGCACTTCTCTACAGATGAACTTAACAATTTCAGACCTTAACAACTTAGAGAATGAATTTGAAAAATATTACAGCTGGAAGAGAGCTTGGCGGTCATCTAGTACCTATTTCTCCTTTAGTGATTGAGAAAATTGCCATAGACTTACCAGGACCTATCCAAGCTGTCCCAGCTGGTGTAGGCAGGGCTGGAGACAGAGGGTAGAGCCATCCGAACTCTGAGGTCATGCTCCTTTGTCTCTATTTCCAATCAGGAGCCAAAGCCGGCCAGACACCGGGTTTGTAAGTTATGTTTCATGCCTGCTATTCCAAATGGTCTTGGCTTAACCCTGAAACTAATTTTTGTCATTTGCCAAGTTCGGGGGGGGAAATTAATAAAGACGCATAGAGCCCCAAAGGCCTCACCTCATGAAATTTAAAAATGAAAGCAAGGGTGTAATTATTTGTTCCCTTCCCAGTGGTACCATATGGAAATGGCATGTTTTTCCTATGGCATTCAGGTAGTATAAAGAAACCACCACCCAAGGGTAAGGTTTAGCAACTCGATTTGGTCTTCTTGGGGGCCACAAAAAACAGGGGCCCTAGTTAAACAACCAAAACAAACAACAAACACACACCAAAAACCAACAAAAGAAAATGGAGAGTTATGAAACAGATAGGTTAAAGAGTGTGTTAGCTTTACAAAAGGAACTTTCACCTCATCAAAGAGCTCAAGCCAGTGCATAGGATTGTAGCACTGGAAGAGACAGAATTGATAACGGGCCAAACACCCTTCCCTTTTATGTATGAATTAAAGCAAGTCCTGGAGTCAAGGCACTGCTTAAGCAGGCACGGTGGTGTTGGTCTATTGTGTGGACCCAAACCTGAAATTCTCCATGCTCACTCAACACAACTTATTGGGGGGTCTCAGTCCTGCCCTTAGCACTGAAATGAAGCAGAATACTCTTGTAAGCCAGAAAGCTGGAGGGCCCAGGCAAAAAGGAAAGGCTTTTTATCTCAGAATGAGGAGATGGCTGAGTGGTGATACTCCTGCATCTCTTGGCGTCTCCAGCTCCCGTGGGACCTGCCCTCAATTGCTAAAAGAGCCTGACCTCTGACAAAGACCAATGATTTCAGCAGTAATTAATGATACTGTCAAATTAATTAACCCAAGTCTTTGTCCACAGGAAAAAAAAAAACTCTCTAATGTCAATACTGCTGTTTACTAGTCCTTGACCAAGCTCTATAGATCCAAACCTTCAGTCAGGACACAGGAACACCATGGGCTGATGACCCCAGCGAGGTCCCACCTATTAAGCCATTTGTTAAGAAACCTTCTCACAGTAACATATCCTTTGATAATGGGACTTTAGTAAATTAACAGCTCTCCAAAATCTAACATGATTTTAAAAAGACACAAGCCCAAGAATGCCAGTGTGTATCATTCATATTTCCTACAATATGTTTTAGATACCCTTTTGAATTATGGTGATGAAACCCTAGACAAATGCTGTAGGATTTCATTAAGCCATTTAATAAATGGCTCTCATTAAAACGCTGGTTCCCTTGTCCTTGTCTATAAGGACTCTGACTCATAACAAATGCCCACATATACATTTCCATATTATCTCTTTAGAGGATTCAGAACTATTTTCTTACACCTAACATGGCTTTTATTCCATTTAGAATAATTACCCTCCATCCCATTTCTGACTTTCAAGAAAAACAAGACATTTAATTGACCACAGGAGGACTCTCTCAAGGGCATCAGGCTGCAAAAGCTCTTCTGTGAGCTCACAACTTAAGCTGATGTAATCTGCTACAAGAAGCTGACTTCTATTTTTAAATCATACCCTTTTACTCTGCCTTCAAAGGGCACATATATCACACGTTGTAACTGCTCATAAAATACTTTGTGGTGTAGTCTCCCGTCCATTTCCCTCCTGGGGTGAATCACACTGTCAGGAGGGGCTTCCTACTGCTCACAGTCATCCAGCCCTGCACATTTAAATTCATCCACCATTTCCTATTATTTGGTCTTTAGGAGAATAACTACATATGGCCACACTCTCCAGGTGTCTTGTTTATCACGGTAATTTTGACAAGGAACAGATGACTAGCAGGGTCCTTCTTGAGGGCTGGGATCAAGCTTTTCCACCTCTTTGTATTTCCATCCCCAAATATAGGCACTTAATAAATGCTTATTAGTGTTGCTGCTGAGAGATCTGTCATCAGGCCTATGTGCTTCAAAGGTTGCCAGAATGAAAACAGATTATTTGCTTTGTTTAATTTTAAGTTTTTCATTCATCGTTTTGGTCATGCTCATGGTGTGTTATTTAAAAGTTTCTTAGCACTTTGAAAATACTATGAGAAAAGCTTTGGTTGGAAGGGAAAGTACACTTGATCTTGCTATTTATTTATTTATACTTATTCTGCACATTTCTAAGAAGACAGAAGACTCTGTAATTAAAGTGCTGCTACTGTGGAGTATAGGAGAGGGCAGAACATATATTGCCCTGGTCTACGTGCATCTTGGTTCTGTGGCACCCCATGTCTCACCTAGATTTGTACAAGAGCCTCCCAAGCAGCTCTCCCAGCCTCAAGGCTTGGGTCCTTCCAACCCCTTCTCTATATTTTCTGGGTGAGCTAGTGAGAACAGAGGTGGTTATGCTTCTTTGGGAAGCCTCTCCTATGTGTTCCCATGATACCATGTGCTACCACAGACAATGGTTCATCATACTGCATCAAGTTTACTTGCTTGATCCCCAAGTGACTACATGTGACAGGAGGGCAGTGATCACGTCTACTTATTCACTACTATACCTTTCTGCATCTGGCCTACCATGCAGTGGGGCTTCCATATCATTTGCTGGATGAAAGAATAAATGAATGAATGCATACTAAAGATTGCAACTCAGGGGATCACATCTGTGAGGATGAATTAGAATTCTGTCTCCTCAGAAAGTGAGAACCCAAAGAACTGAATTTATTGAAAAATACCACTTTTCGTTCAGGATTCATCAGTTGAAATATGAAGGTGACAGCTGGCTCTGCAGAGACTGAAATTCTCCTTCCCACAGTGGCACCTAAGAAGCCACCCACAGCCAGACCCCTCTCCCAGAGGATATAGAAAAGTGTTTCAGTAGCATGTTTCTGAGAGATAAATGGAGACTGTTTAAAATGGAATCCCGCTGGGACAAAACACTAAAGCCTGCTCACAGTTAAATTTCATGTTATAAACTCCAAGCAAACAGCACATTCCACAATTTAAATCCATTCCAAAGAAAGCAGCAAGCCACAAAATAATGTTACTTCTTACCTACAAAACCATATGTCAATTCCAGGTGTGGGTGGTGGGAATCCCTATCGATCTGAGAAACAGAGTCTGGAACTTCAAGCTCAATGGCTGGAATCTGACCATCTGATACGAGTGCTAACTTGGGGGCCAGGTGCTGGCCAGTGAAAAGACAAATCTGGTCCCTGTCCTCATGGGCAGTCCTGCCTAATCAAATATCCACTTGAATACAGACTTCTTTAAAAAAAAAAATTCTTTCCCTAAATTCAAAGTACACCATGTTCAGCTATTAAATTAAATCCAGGGCACATGGGATTGTAGAGTAAGGCATTGCTTCAGCTACTTCTGCATGGCAAAAAAATTTTTTAAACCATATTTTCCAAAATCAACAGATTGATGACACTAAAGAGTGGGTAGTGTTTCAACATTCAACCCAAATGACGAAGAGCTTGGTTTTTATTTCATCCTAACACAGCTAGTAACCACCCTCCAAAACAAAACCAAATAAACACAATTCCACGTGAAATTCTGCCTTCCAGAGTAAGTGTATGTTTATTTTTATTACACGGCACAAAAAAGGCATTCAATAAATGTTTGTTGGATAAATAAATCACAGACAGGTATTACTATGAAAATGACTGTCAATTTCAGATACGTTCTTCAACTTTTTTTTTCCTCTTAAGGAAAAAAATTATGCCTATTTTCTAAGATTCTGACTTTCATTTCCTTGTCTGACCTTGGACTTGTTACTTAACCTAGGTATCACTTTCTTCATCTATAAAATTAAATTTGTATCTTGATTATTGTGAGGTTTAAAGGAAATAGTAAATATAAAATGTCTGGCACTATTGCCTCCACGTACGGTCTTGTTTGTTTGTTGTTTGAACTTCTCTACTCCATCCTCCTCCAACCCCCGAATAAAGTGTCAAAAACAAACCAAATTACTGGCCTGATTAGAAAGTCAGGAAATTTCTCACATAGGCTGGGCCTTGATTTTCTCATTTATAGAATGAGTGAGTTTTCCTAGTTCATGCTTTTTCAGTTCAGATTTTCCATGAATTCAGAAATCTGTCTTGCCAAGAATTTAGATGCTGCTACTACATTAAGGTTATCTATAATCAGAAAATAAACTCCGATTCCCTTCATAAAGAGGGATTCCAAATTGCAAACGAAAATAAAATTTGGCTTTTAAAAGAATCTGTATCAATCTAATACTAAGCCAAGAATTGGTGACCCTATTCTTAAGCAACAGAAGGTCCCTCCTTTCCCCCATCGCACAGACACACAGACAGACACACACACACACACACACACATCCACAACCTCCTACGCTCTAGCAGGGTTTCCCATTTACAACTCCACGATGTACCTAAAAAGAAACCTTGGGATTTTAAGCAACATCACTAATTACAAATGGATCATTTGAAATGAGTAAGATAATTGACACAATATTATGTCAAACCTAACACTTGCTTGATTTTTTTTTCTTTCACATCCTGAAATACATCCAAATCAACCAAACAAAGAACTACCAAGACTGTACACAACAAAAAGTCATTGCATATTCATAAATACTCAGTATATGACTGCCACCTAGTGGTAGGATCTGTCTTCGTATGGCCAAATCTCCAAACAGCTAAATTGACGCAAGAGAATTAAAAAAACAAGGGAATATTGTTCTTCTGCTACTCACCAGTTATTTCAGGGAAATTTAAGAGCATACCCACCTCCTCAGCAATCTATTTTCCTCAGACAAATTTCTGAAGTGGTCTATTGCAGATGCCACATTAGTTAATCCCACAACCAAACCCCACTGCTTCTCAACCACTTCACAAAACAAAGGAACATTATTATTCTATTAATTTTAATACTCATTAGCAATTAAAAAAGATTTCTCCAATAGCCTGCCCTCACTTCCCACTTTCATTTGATCTAATCTTGATTTTTAGTTATGCATGAGAAAGCATTTTGAAGTGACAACCTTACAAAAAGTGTACATTATATGAAAATCCGACTTCAATTAGAACTAGTTACTAAATCCCAGCAATTTCCAGCTGTCTCTTCTATCTTACCCTTAGAGAATTATATATCACATTAATTGGTATTCTGTCACATAAAAAGACACTGGTGATGATTAATTGCATCCTTGGTGCTTTTGAGTTATGTCTTCTTCACTAGAGTGATTCAAATCACACCTCATTACCTTTCAGCAGGTACCCCTCTTGGTAACCTTCATAAAATATCCTACCTTCCTGAACTTCTCCATTTGCTTGTAGAGGTCTGGATCAAGCTCCTGTGACACATCCTTCATCCATAATAATGCCCCTCTGTATTCAGTCCGGCACTGCTCCATGCGATTCACCGTCAGCCAAGTGTCTGAGATGGCCCGGTGCCGAAAAGTCTCCACTTCTTGGTGAAATCGACACAATGGATTTCGCAAGGCCAACCTAGACAAGAGGATAAAGCCATAATCTTGAAACTAAGCAGGCCATCAGTTTGCATCCTTGACAGTTTACCAATCTTAAACTCATGAGCCTAGAACAGTGCCTAGAATATAGACAATGCTGCAGAAATATTTGATGGATAATTGAAATGTATGAACTGATGAGTTCACCAGAAATGATTACCCATGTACTCATTCCTTAGATAACTGTTACTTGAATGTACCATTGGGAAGGGTTTCCAACAGTACTGTTGGGGGTGGTTTCATGTCTGGGCAAAGAATACCTGTCTGGAGTTGGAACCAATCCTGCGTTCATGGAGAAGGGTCAAGGCATAACCATTTCCCATTTCTATTCTTGGCATTCCCTGCTTCTGCTCCTCTGAAGCCTGGCTCTTTGAGAAGGGGTGGACTTGTATTTGACTAGGGTCTCCCTGGCTAGGTCATTGTTGGATTACTCTCCAAATGCTAGGAGTTCTGCTCCCACAGTCACAGAGAATAAAGCATGAACAGAAGAATTTTTAAATGGTCTAGGAAGGGAGAGAAGCACTGTGGATCTACTGTGTTAGGTACATTCAGATAGGTTATAGGATTGAGCCTTATAAAAGAAACAAAACTTAAGGATTCTACCATAAATGAATGTATACCATACAATGAAGTGGATAGAAAATAATTATTAGTTGTAACATATCATCATTTATTAAGTAAAAAAAAATGTTTGAGGCATATCAAACTTTGGATGCAATATTTTACAGGGGAGGGAAATACTGCTTCTCCCATCTTCCTACCCAAGATGAGTAACATTACATGAATTACACTCTTAAGATACAGTTGTCTGCATGAACTTGCAGGGCACAGGTTCAAAACATAAAAATAAGATGAAGAATTACATCTCAACTGAAATGCAAACTTATTTAGCAGAAGGGAACAGTGGTGTTAGTGAGCTGAAGTCAGCGCTTGGCATCTCCACCAGCTTCTGCAGTGCCTCACATGTGTAGAGCACAGGAAGATTACAGATGGGCCAATAAACTGTTTAAGAAAAAAACCCTTTATTATTTTCTCCAGTTTTCCTCTTTTCTGTAAAGCATTGTTTTTAAATAGTCAGCACTTCTCTAAAAGTAGTTTGCTCATATCATCCTACCAAAGTGTTGCAGGTGGTTTTCAAAGACATATTATGGTGCCATAAAGTAAGCTTGTCCTTTATCACCATTGGATTAAATTTAATACCCACCTTTCATCAAATTGAATGCACAGTTGTAGCAATGACTATCAAATAAGTCAGTAAAACAAATGCTGGTGTGAAGGTTTATAAAACTGGAGACTTCTATTTAAAGAGAGAAAGAGTCCTCAGCTGTCCGCCTAAGAATCCTGTTCATTTCTGGACTCCTTCTTCTCTTCCCTTGGACCTTGCCAATTTCCCTAAACTGGCTGAAAGAGTCTTATGAATAAAATATTCTCAATTTCTTTGACTGTTGTAAAGTTAGACAGAAACCTTTGAAGAGGTAATGACATGATGATAGATGTTAAGATCTTGAAGGAAAGAAAAAAGCATACAAAATCACTTCCATTTTTTTCTGTAACTTGCTTCACACAAGATTAGAAAGGTGAAAACCTGTTCATTTGTGGTACCAAGGACTGAGTCTAGACCAAGGAAAAACTCAATAACCAGAAATACCAAGCTTTAGTGGAAGACTGGTACACATTTTCATTGATGAAAACCTACACAAGGGGAATAATTAATAAACTGCCTAAATAAAGGTCTACTCCAAAGACATTTATCATTTAGCAGGAAAATGTGGAAGTGACCCAAGTAATAAACAGAAGGGCTCGGGTTAAGCGTATTGTGGAATGCCCTGGAACACTATGCTATAGTTGTTTTTTAAAATGTATACATGGAGAACAAAAGGTGTTATGGCTATTTGATCAAAAAATCAATTTGCTAAGTGATCAGCAAGCAGTACTCCAAAAAAACTGTCTGGTGTGACACTGTTTCTATTAAAAATATATCCCAGCATATTTCAAATTACATCCATTCGAGATCTGAAAATTCAACTTTGTCAGAGTTTTATGTCATCATCTCCTTTGTCCATATTTAGGAGGACTGGTGTGGATGTCATGTGCCCGGTCAGCAGCTGAGTGCTGTGAAACCAGGGCCACCTTGCAGGAGGTCACCTTCCAAATTTTAAAGTTGTCCAAGCTGCATTAAATTCTGGATATAGTGCAGTTTGCTAGTTTATAGTGGTGATACTTTTAAGTACTCTTTGCATTGTTTCTGTTGATTTCTTTTACTGTTTTTGTTTATATCCAAAGGTTAGATTATATAAACTTAAGGTACCACATGTGTATTCTGGGAGATAATTTGGTACACAACTCTGAAATGGTGTAACTGGATAGCCATGTTATAAAGTAATTATGTGATCAGTAATGGCAACTCTTACAGTGATTGTGTCCAGGGATTTGGCTTTGTTTCCCATAAGCTGATGTACAACTTGGCATACAGGTATGTATAAGAATTTTTCCCACTGAAATTAGTGATAAGTATATGTTTAACACATGAGAATTTACTCTTTGAAAGATTTATTGAGAACCAATTATCTTGGTAAGGCTGGGGAAAGTATATATGCATAGAAAATACCTATCAAAGCATTACATGTGGGTCATCTGTATTAGGAAATTTTTAATTGCTTTTTAATTTTCTCCTTTGGACTTGACTCTTTTAAATTTTTTCAGTAGTATTTTTACAAGGAAAAATGATTATAAACAAGATTGATTAAAAGGTACAACTGAAAATTATAAGCAAACACTTTTCTTGGAAAACAAGTGCAGAACTATTGGACATAGCTTCATTCAACTATGAAAGTTGGCACTGCCCACAAAGTCAGGGTCCAGATGTTATTAGGGAGAGCCAACGTGCCCAGGAGTAGGACCACGGGAAAGTGACACAGTTGGTCTCTTCCTTCCACCCCACCTTTTCCAGGTTTTCATTGAAACTTGTGTAACAGGCTGATGGCCTGCTCTTGGCCCACAGGGACCAAAAGAAGAAGAAATTAAGAGAAGAAATTTTTGGACAATTGGAGGAAGCAAAATGTTTGTAACCTGAAAATTTTTGGAAACTACCTACATGTCTTATGTAGGTATAATCTTGCCTAATATTAGTGACATGTTTAGGCTAATTAGTGACTGGAGGAAGAGGAATGGAGAAGGAGCGCCACTTTCCTCAGGCACTAAATGCAACTGCATGCAGGGGCTCCTGCTTATTCTACACCAACCATAAAATGAGTCATGAGAGTGTTAAAAAAATGTCACTTCTCTGCCACAATTTCCTCTCTACCAGAGCTTCTCAAACCTAAATGTGCATCAAAATCAACCGGGAAGATCTTGTTAAAATGCAGATTTGGGTTCAGCAGTTGTGAGATGGAGCCTAAATTCTGCATTTCTAACAAGCTTCTAGGGGATACTGCTGATGTTGCTGGTCCAGGGTCTGAGCAGAATGGGTCCGGGAATCATGACCACTACCTCTCCAAAGTTAATTGGCCTACAGAGAGCAGACAGGGAACATTTCCACCTGGTCTCATTAGGCTCCTGCTTTAATCAGAGGCTGGAAGGGGATCAGCCTGACTGCTATGGGCAATGCTGAAGGTCAAACATAACCCTAGGCAGCACTCAGAGTGATTGCCAAATGAAACGCTCCCTACAGACCAGAAGAAATATGAAAAAAACGAAAAAACTTAAAAATTAATAGGGAGTAAAAAAAATCATACATGTTATCTTAATCAGAGAGTTAAATACAGACTAATAACTGAGAACAGAGTAGCTCCTCAGTCGCAGGGGAGAGACTTCTAAAGAACAGGAGAGTCCCCTCCATGGCTGGGTAGACGCCAGATTCTCTGCTGACCCCCCAGTGGAGCCCCAGTGAAGGCCACACACCTTTGCTGGGAAGAAAAGCAGAGGGCCTTTCCCGTTGCTTGCATCATCTTTCCTGCTCTGGTTTTGTCTTGGAAGCCTTGGGATCGGAGAAATTTTCCCAGTTCGTTTTCTTCTTGAGACAAGACTGATGAAGAAAAGACCAAAAGGAGCCATGAACAATGAGCATTTTTATTACAGAGAGGAGAGACCCACCACAAGTTCCTCTCTCTTTTAGAGGGAAAGACGGGATGAAATTAAATCCACGTGGCAAGCTACAAGGTAAGCCCTCCCCCCACCACCATTTAACTTTCATGCTGTCCCTCCATTTGCAAAAGGAGAGATCAAATTCACTTGAGTACATCTGTCAGTGGGTTTGGTGCCCTGTAATCAGAACCAGAAAATGACCTCTGCACTGAAAAGCGAGCCGATAATGTGCCGCTTCGAGCTGAAATAAAGAAAGTTGGGTTTGTCAAGTATGACTGTGGGAATCTTTTGTGGCTGCCTATAATATAGGGCCGGTTTCCTCTGCTTACTCTCTCTCACTGGCTTTTTGATCTCTGCTTTCTGAGGTACATTCTACTTGATTGCAAAGCAATTCCATACCTTATTCATGACATGAGTTTTTGGTTGGAAGTGGGAGTGGGGATCAAGGGTGGGCAGGTAATCGGGTTGAAGTCTCAGTGGGGTTTTTAAATGCAGAGCTGGAACCATGAATTGGTCATGTCTAATCCTGGCCTTATTTTTAAAGACAACCTCAGATGACACTGCTGGTGAGACAGTTATTGGTACAGCTTTCTGCAGATTCATTTGACAGTAAACATAACATGTCACAGAATTCTATGTTATCTTTTGACATTGCACTTCTACTGTTAGCACTTTCCAAGGATTTAGTGAAATGGGCACAAAGCTGCAGACAGAAAAGTAATCAAAACATCAATATTTATAGCAGCAAAACACTTTCTTTCTCTACCCTGGGGACTGATTTATAAACTAGTGTGTATCCAAACAATGGAATAGTGGGCTGTTACACAGCCACTGGTGCCAAACCCACATTTACCAACAGCTGAGCAAAGAATGACACTGAGCTTCCTAAATGTTTTCTTTTCAAAATATAGCCCTTCTAGGGACTGACTTTGACCACTACTCTGATTTCACATTTACTTATTTATGCATTTACACATCATGTGTCTCTAAAAATGTTTTTTGAATGCTACTAGGATTCTTGTCCATTTTCATAAACAATCCAGAATTCCTTCAGAATGCACCCCATTCCTGACACAACCACTCCAATGAGAGCATTAGCCAGGAAACACAAATCCAAAGGTGAAGGTTACACTTGTTACTGCTTCCTTATTAATCTGTGACTGTAGTTCACATGAAACTTTCCAGAGGAAGACGTTTCTGGAATCCATTCTTCCTGAGAAATAAATGACTATCCTCCTTCCTCTCTGCCCCTCAAGAATCACATTGAGTCAAAGTCTGCTCAAAGACTACTTCCCTATGAAGTAGTTGATCCCTGTTTCTCTGTGACAGCAGCGCCCTCTTGGCTTCTGGTATTAGGTTGTTGGGGTCGGGCGTGTGTCTTCTATATCTTGACACTCTAACCTTCTCAGGACAGGGACCTCATCCAACTATGCACTCCCCAGGGTGAGCATAACGTCTTATACAGGGTACTATTAAGTGCTCGTAAAATTAAATTAACTATAATTTTTGCCTTATTATCCTCATATACTTTATTTCACTTTATTTTTCCTCACCACTTCCTATCCCACTTTGTTTCATTTTAAATGCTTAGCCATGATTCTATGTAGCTTAAAAAAAACCCTATAATTATAAGAAGTTTTGTTGTTTTATATTACCTTCTATTCCTTCTCTCTACTTACTGATACGGGACTCGATTCCACAACGAGTATGTCCCTACGGAGAGCAACTTCACATTTTTGTTCATAATAGCACGAGGCTACTGTCATTTTTTTTTTTTTTACCTTGAAGTCTCAAGTCACATATAAATGAACATATTTAGCTTAAGGCTAGGAAGAAACTATTCATGGCACCTACACAATTACACAGTTGGTGAAATGTACTCTTTCCTGAATAAACCTCAGCAGGTTGAAGCATTTGAAAAATTACTTTTTGTTATTTTATGCACTTGAGGACTAAATCTAGGGTGCGAAATGGTTTCAAGAGCTGGACTCTAATTAATTGGCAGTGTTGTTCAGAGGGAGGCAGAAAACGTTTGAGCCTCATCAGACTCCAGCTTGGATTACTTAGTGATGACTATTATTTTCCAAGAAGGGATGCCCATTTCTTAATTTTGATTTTAAAATTCAAATACTGAAATTAATTTAGGGAGCTTTAAAATTCAGGTGCAACACAGGTATCAGATAACTCGCCAGTTTCCACTTACAAGGTTTAACTTAACCAGGACTTAAGAATTCAGACACACACAAAAAAACCCTATTAATATTTAATTGCTGATTAGATTTTCAGATGTTTCCTAAAAAGGGAACTAAAACCAATTAGATTGGCAGCATTAATTCACTCAGCACAGATTTATGGATGATCTAATACATACTAGGCACTGTTCTTGCCACTGGGAATAGAGAGACAGACAAGACACACAAGGTCCCTGCTCTTATGGAGCTTTTGTTCATGTGGCAGGAGACAGAAAATAAAAAAAAATACGTACTCACAAATACAAAACCCAAAAAGAAAAATACCAGATAGAGCAGTAAGAAGAGGGGAGTAAGAGAAGCTGCTTTGGGCTAGGTGATCAGGAAAAGCCTCTCTGAGCAGGTGACCACTAAGCTGGGCTCTGAATGGCAAGAAGAACCCTGAATGGGCTCTTTTTTTTTTTTTTTTTAATCCAAGTTAGTTAACATATAGTGTAATTATGGTTTCAGGAGTAGAATTTAATGATTCATCACCTACATATTATACCCAGTGCTCATCCCAACAAGTGCCCTCCTTAGTACCCATTACCCATTTAGCCCATCCCCCCCAGCCAAGAAGGAGCCACTCTTAAGATAATTAGGGCAGGAACATTCCAGACATAGGAAATAGTGAGAGTAAAAGGCCTCAGGTAGCATGGTGGCTAAGGGCAAAAGTGGCTGGAGAGGTGAGCTGGGCCAGATCATGTAGGAATTCATAGACTATGGTATGGAAGTCTGGATCTTGATTCAATGTACATTTTTAAAGCTTTTTATTTTGCAAGAATTTTAGGCTTAGACTGTAAATAGAATAGAGTTCCTGTATACCCTTTTCAGCTTCTCCTAATATTAGTATCTTACATAATCATGGTACAATTTTCAAAACTAGGAAATTAACATTGGTAGAGTACTATCAACTAAACCACAACTTTATTTGAATTTTACTAGTTTTCCCATGAATGTCCTTTTTCTTCTAGGATCTAATCCAGGATCCGACCTTGAACTGAGTTATCGAGATTCCATCTCCTTCAATCTGTGACAGTTCCTCAGCCTTTCTTGTCTTTCATGACCTTCATGCCCTTTAAGAGTACTGGTTAGAGGGGCGCCTGGGTGGCGCAGTCGGTTGAGCGTCCGACTTCAGCCAGGTCATGATCTTGCAGTCCGTGAGTTCGAGCCCCGCGTCAGGCTCTGGGCTGATGGCTCAGAGCCTGGAGCCTGCTTCCGATTCTGTGTCTCCCTCTCTCTCTGCCCCTCCCCCGTTCATGCTCTGTCTCTCTCTATCCCCAAAAAAATAAACATTGAAAAAAAAAATTAAAAAAAAAATAAGAAAAAAAAAAGAGTACTGGTTAGATATTTTGTAGAATGTCTCTCAACATGGATTTGTCTTATTTCTCACAATTAGACTGGGGTTACAGATTTTGGGGAAGGAAACCACACAGGTGGAGTGGCCTTCTTAGTGCATGATACCAGGGCTACATGATACTAACAACACATTGTCACTACTGGTATCAATCTGGATCACTTGATTCAGGTGGTGTCTACTGGGTTTCTCCACTGTAAAATTATGATTTCTTTCTTTTGTAATTATTAAAAATCTTGGAAGGAAATACATGACACTGTGAAAATACCCAGTTTCTCCTCAAACTTTCACCCATTAATTGTGCCACCTTTCAGGGAACCTTGCCTGCCACAATTCTTACTGTGGTATTTGCCTAATGATGATTTTGTGGTTTCCTCATTCCTTCTGTATTTATTAACTGAAATTATTTTATAAGGAAGAGCTGTTTATTCTCCCCTGTTTGTCTATTTCCACACTGACTTAATGGATATTTACTTTACTTTACTTTATTGGTTATAATCCAGAACTACTGTTATTTATTTTGCTATTCAAATTGTCCCAGCTTAGACCATTGGGAGCTCTTTGACTGTGGTATAGACAATGGGCTGGAGAGGGCAAGGAGATCATTTAGGAAGCTGAAGCAAATCAAGTAGGACAGTGATAGACGGTGGTGGCATGAACTAAGATAGTGAGAGGATGGAGACTAAGATGGAGAGAGGAAGGAGACTGAATGCTATTCAGGCAACAAAATGAACCAGCATTTAAGACTAACTGGATGTGGGATAGAGAAACGGTGGGGGATGTATGTCCTGTGTCTTGATTTACTCAGAACTCAAGACTATGAAGCTATAGCCCAGAAGTCTTAACTTAGTAAACAGTAACATACAAAATTTATCAAATTCTGCCTCTAAGTCCTAGGATTTTGTACTTTCCCCCAAAGAGTCCTAATTAAAGACTAATGAAGGAAAATCATCAGTTGTTACTTTGTGATTATTGGAAAGAGGTCTAGCAGAAGTCAGAAACAGAAAACCTTCCCATGTTCTAGTCTCAGAAATATAGAAATTATACTATTAAATCATCTACGAATGGACATTTTAAAACTATTAACACATAACTTGATATTTAGCATTTCAGAGATAACTCTGAGTAATAACTTTAAGGCAGAATCCTATTTCCCAATAATCCAATATCCAACATAAAAAATGCTCATGAGGAAGCACTATTGTCAAAATATAGTCAAGGAATTACCTATATGTGCTTTCTCTCTCCATTTTAAGAGGAACAAACCTGGATATAAGAGAGCCAGGGCAATCAAATAAAAACAACACCAATTTTTTTTTAAAACCCAGACATAAAACTGAGAAAACTTTTTTATAATTAGGAAAATAAATGATATGTACTTACCCATGGGAGACCCAATATAAAGTTCTTGTTCTAGTTATTTGCATTGAATGATATACAACCTATGTAAAGAATTTCTGATAAAATTATTAGAGACCCTCCTTCCCACCAATTAAAGACCAAAGACAGCGCTCCTCAATAGTAATTTCCTTGTCTTACTTCCTAAACATATGAAATGATGTATTAAGGCAAAATATCCTATTTCTCACTGTTTATCTGATCAATATGTATACTTAGGGCATACTTACAACATATTCTCTTTTGATAGAGTACAATTGCTTTAGACAAGTCCAAACAGGTTCTCTGAATCGAGTGAAACAGCTATAATAAAAACACAAACAAAATGTTAAAAAAAAAACCAGACAGCAGTGAAATAAAAATTATTATACTGAACATAACTATAGTGTTTGATTTGCTCACTAAACATAAGATTGCAAGCCTAAGTATGCTTGGTGTTATGTGGTAAACTATGCAGGAACTGTGACCAGAGTCTTTAAAAATATGCTCATATTATTCTATATTTATTGGAATCCATCATCTTTGTGATCTTAATTAAGATCTCCAGAACAATAATTTCCTCCAGACTACTGAAATAATAGCTGAAAAACAGAAATCCTAAACGAAGGCACCAATTAGAGGACTCGGTAAACCAGAGACCCAATATTCATTCATAAGTTAATTTATTTCTTCTCCCACTTGATGTCTTTTTTTCAAATGTGGATCCCTCAATTAAGCATCATATTTAAAACACAACATTAGCTTATTTTGTGATCCTAATGTATTTTATGGCATGCTTAAACAACTCTATAAAAAGCCAACAAAAATCAACCAGCTGAATATTTAATTTAGAAGACATCTGGTAAAACGGAGTTTAGCTAGTAGCCCTGATCATTCATTTTCCCAATGATTTCATAAGATATACAGATAATTTGAAATCTAATGTAATGCCAAGGCCGTATCAGAGGAAGTTAATGGAAAAGCAGGTGGGTGATACTGAGAAGAATCTAATTAGATTTTAACCAACAGTGGTCCTGGTCTTTGCTTCAGAAACCCAAACAAGCTCAAGAGAAAATCAAACAGATACTTCACACTGTCTCTACCCTCTGTTTACCAACTCAGAGACCAGGGCTGGTATCAGTCGGAAAACCTAGCAAATATTCTGTCTCTGAAGAGCCACCTAAATGAGCCAGAGCAAAACTTTTCCCCCTCTCTTTGATCTTATTGGCCATGGTGATGTAATAGTTATGTGTTGGTATTATAAAGTACTTCACTGTTTGAGTTAAAACAGAGGATGTGTGTCATAATAAACATGACCAATTATCTAATAAAAAGAGATGCATGCATATATACTTAAAAGATTAAAAACCATTCCTGAAATGCTTAACATGATAAAACCTGGTCATGAAGAATATAAATTTTGCTATATCTTATTTCATTACACTGTATCCTCTATTTAGAAAAGAGCGAGAGGGAAAAGAAAAACCTTTACCATAAAAGAAAACAGAGAATCAGCAGTCTGAATCTCTTCCTTAACAAATGCTTGATATCAGGATTCTGGGTCACAAACCACCAACACATAGTAATTCCTGAATATAGGACCAAGAAGTTCAAAAAGTATGTTCTGGGGCGCCTGGGTGGCGCAGTCGGTTAAGCGTCCGACTTCAGCCAGGTCACGATCTCGCGGTCCGGGAGTTCGAGCCCCGCGTCGGGCTCTGGGCTGATGGCTCAGAGCCTGGAGCCTGTTTCCGATTCTGTGTCTCCCTCTCTCTCTGCCCCTCCCCCGCTCATGCTCTGTCTCTCTCTGTCCCAAAAATAAAAATAAACGTTGAAAAAAAAAATTTAAAAAAAAAACAAAAAGTATGTTCTGATGTCACTGTTCATTTTTTTTTAAAAACTGAGGTGTAAATTAAATGCAACTGGGGCACCTGGATGGCTCAGTCAGTTGAGTGTTTGACTCGATTTTGGCTCAGGTCACGGACCTCACAGTTCATGAGATGGGGCCCCATGTCAGGCTCTGTGCTGACAGCATGGAGCCTGCTTGGGGTTCTCTTTCTCCCTGTCTCTCTGCCCCTCCCCCAGTCATGCCCTTGCTTGCTCACTTCTTCCAAAATAAATAAACTTAAAAAAAATAAGTGCAATAAAATGCGCACCTCTGGAATGTCCACTTCTGCAGGCCTACAATCTTCTCACCACATCCAAACTAAGAAACCAAAGACCATCTACTATGTTGTGGCACTCACTAAAAGACCTGCCATCACAGGTTACTTTTGTCTGTTCTTAAGAGCTGTTTTTGAGAAAATATTTCATTAACAGCTAATTCTTGACACATATTTAAACTTAGTGCAACATTTCTATCTATATTAACTTCCCAACAGATTATAGTAGAATCTGACCATTATTATAACTTGGCAATAAACTTTTCTTATGCTGGCAGAATAAAAGTTCTTGTTTCTTTCTTTTTTTTTTTTTTAATTTTTTTTTTCAACGTTTATTTATTTTTGGGACAGAGAGAGGGAGACACAGAATCGGAAACAGGCTCCAGGCTCTGAGCCATCAGCCCAGAGCCCGACGCGGGGCTCGAACTCCCGGACCGCGAG